>NC_086154.1:128074775-129324775 GCF_035149785.1 Candoia aspera
CCAAAGCCGGTTAGCTTATGTTCATCCTCAGTTTCAGCACACAGTCTAGAAAGAACCTATATCGCTTTTTTTAGTGCCATTTTGACACATTAAAAAATGGTTTTTAAGTTCATATCAGTTCTGGCTCAACAGTACCTCAGTCTACCCTCAGTGCTCCACTGCAGCTTATGCCTGTTCTTTAAATAGGTTATTATTTGAAAGCTGGGGCATCCAGCACAGCCATAATTACAAGCAATCCTAGTGTTGTTCTTCCATAGATAAATTTCTAAATCCCAGCAGATTTATGAGGAAGAATTCTCAGAATTACCACATTTTTGGAATAGGTACAACTTAATTCCATCTCACTTAAATACATACTGGAAAGTAATCTGTGCATCCATAAACTAGACTATTTGCATTGTTATTTCTAATTCTAACCTTACTTATGTCTGCTATTATGTCCTGCCTGAGTCATCTTCCTGTCTTTTTATTGAATATTAACTGGTCTCTAAAATATTAAAACATTGCTACTTCCAGCTTTTTCTACAGAATACATCTAGGAATTTATTCATTTGGACACATATGGGATATGATTAAACACAATTTTTTTAAAATGACAAAAAATTCAAAGACATCTTAAAGTATAAACATGCCAGCATAAAATAATTAGGGCGATAAAGTAACAAAGCATCAACATACTAAAAAACCTCACCTCAATTAACTTCTTTTTGAAATACACAAATATTCAGACTAGATTTTTTTTTAATGCTCTTATGACCACACATCTACTTTTAATCAGTTAATCCCCTACTGTATATGTGCAATAGAAAGATGATAGTGTCATGGAACAAATAAAATGTCAACCTTTGCCTAAAACATTCTAGAATGGGAATCAGCTGCATGTGAACCTGCTGGGAAGACTTCATGTGAGGTGGAAGCTCCCCAAATGGGATATCACACTCTTTCTAGCAGCTTCCTAGTCAGCTAGAAAGCTGTCAGCAAGCTGTCAGGAAGCAAAGAGAAAATATAAACGGCTTCCTGGTGCCAAACATTGCTGGAAGGTCACAATGAGGAAGGAGCAATTCCACTTACTAAAATTCCTTCCAGCAATTTTAGTAAGTGGGGGTGGGAGAGGAAGTAGAGGGGGAAAAATTAAGCCTGAAATTAAAGGCATTCTTGCTGCCAGTAGAAGCCAATTTGCCAGTGACTGGAGTTTTCATTACACGCAAGAACCATTTTGGCACTTAGTTTTAATTGCCAATGAGTATGATAAACCAACCCTATTGATAGCATCAGTTTAAACAATGTTAGTACATGATCATATAAGCAGAGTACAGTGAGATGCTGGGCTGTACTGCCCCAAATATATTCATAAATAGATACAAGGCTTTTTTACCTCTCACTGTACCAAATTCCTGAGCTGAATTGCAAAGTACCTTCAGTAAATCAATAATTATTTTCTCTAGAAGCAACAACAGGACTCTGTACTTTCTGTTGTATATTTTTGCTAAAATATTTACTTTATTTATTGAAAAAAAGCCAAAACAAAATTTAAAAAGCCTCATAGGATAGATGAATAAAGATGAATAAAATTTTTGAACCAAAGACTCTAATATTGTTCAATTTTACAATTCTAAAGTACAAGGAAAATATGATGTTGGGAAGAAGGAAGGGAAAAGTAAATGTAGATACTGGTTCTACATCTTCGATTTAGATGTCTTAATAGTTTTTTTTCTAACAGGCTGGGGAAAACAAGCATCTTGTAACTGTTCCTTCTCTTGGGCTAGTCTAGTCTTCCCTTTCTGTTTAATACTTCTTGGGTTGAATTCCAGGGTAATAATTTATGGGTTTTTTTCCTGGATTGTTCCCTGTTTGCATTTTATTTAGGACAATGGAGCACTGTTTTCATATGTGTGACCGAATGATGATCTATATCTTCATCGCGGCATCATATGCACCATGGTAAGGATTAAAATATATACTCTTGGGTAGAAAACGTTGTAATGCCCTATTACCATCGTAGCTTCCGTTTGAAGGATTAGTTGACTAATTGCTCCTAATCTGATGGGGACAGAAGCAATAAAGTAAAATTCGTTTTCCGTTTGATAAACTAAGTGTGGTGGCGGGGGGAGGGGGGTTGTTGGTCGGTTTTTGTCTTTGCCTTCTCAACATTGTTGACCCAATCCCACAAGATTAATAAACATACAGAATCAGATTTCTGCCTGTTGTGGACTGTCCCCCAAAGAATGTAGAGCAGCTGTAGTTCTGGATGTGAGGCAGAAATATTCTGTGGTGGTGATCTTAGCTTCATTCCTTTCAGAGAACTGAAATAATTATAATAGAATTTAGTGCTACAAGAAGCGATAGTGGACATCTTTATGAAGCTGTAAGCTAATTTTAGTTTCCAGTGTAATAGGCATTAATAAATTAAAATGCACTTTGCTATCAAGTTTTCCCAATTCACTGTTTAATATAAGTAATATTAATGTTCTAAATAAGCTTGAACAGTATGTACATACTGCTCTATTTTAATTTAACTGTTTTTTTTCCTCAATTTTTTAAAAACTAAAGCCATATTAACAAAAAAAGGTGGTGTTTTTCTCCTCTCTGCCTTTGAGAACTCCTGACTGGGGGGTTTTACATCTGGAAAAAGAATTTAAAATATCTTTAATATTTTAAATATTTTTTTAGGTTAAATCTTCGTGAACTTGGACCTCTGGCATCTCATATGCGTTGGTTTATCTGGCTAATGGCTGCTGGAGGAGCTTTTTATGTATTTCTCTACCATGAAAGGTAAGGATTATCATGATTTATTCTTGAAGTGATTCATTCTTTCTTTCACTTATGGCTCAGTTCCTAATTTCTTTTTTTCTTTTTCTGTGCTGAAGCTTCCCAAGCCAATTTTGCACACAGCACCCGGTACCAGGGCCTGTGGCCAAGCTCCCAACAAGAGGCAGTCCTGAGGTTTTTTTAATCAAAGTCTGGCCCTAAAACCTCGTGGCCCTGTTTCCATGGTACTGAGACTGCAGGATCTGACCTTGACTGGATAGGTCCCAGGGTCTGAGGCACCTGTTTATGACATGATCCAAGAGCCTGGGAAGCTGTACAGATGAGCTAGTGCTAACGTAAACCATCTTGGGGTTTTCTCTTCTCCCCCCCACCTTTTCAAGCAAGAGTGAAAAACAAGCAAGTTAGAGATAGTTGAAAATGAACTCTAAACTTCTATAATGTTCTTAATACAAAAGAGAAATCAAAAAATGTCACTTAAACTCCTCGAAATACAATGGTCTTCCACATTGCCACTACAAAATAAAAGATGGGTGAAGCAAATTTAAGAAAAAGTAAAATACCTAAAAAGTAGAAAAAGGAAGTAATAGTAATACTTGAAGTGATGTTTTCTACCACTCAGTAATCTCTGTAATATAAGCTAGTAGTTCAATTGTTGTTGAAACTGAGTCATCCCTCTCTGGGTTCTCAGCAGTATCAAAGTAAAATAAACAATAACTAACTCTCTCTCTCTCTCTCTCTCTCTCTCTCTCTCTCTCTTTCTCTCTCTCTCTCTCTCTCACACACACACACACACACGCAAAATTAAGGACAGGAAGTAGTTCTGTTTCTGTTCAACATCACTCACATGACTTCATCCTCCCCTGGATGACACCCACATACAGCCTGAATGTTAGTAGCCAGAGGAGTTCTGCTTCCACATAATACAAGTTCCCCTAAGCCTCCACATATCCAAAAGAATGGTTACAGGTATTTTTGCTATACATACTAAAGTTCAAGGGAGTGATGCTGTGGATGTGGTTACTTAGATCTCTTCTTGCTCAGTTTCATAAGACTTTTCTAAATCACCCAATAACTGAAGCTCTCTGGAGCAATCACAACATTACTAAAGTATCAGGTTTGTCGTGACTTGTGAAGATGCATTCTACATTTAGTGATACATCTCTCTGATAAGTGTTTACATGTGGTATTTTTATATAAAAAACATTGGAGCAGAGTGGCAGTCAATTGCTTTTTCAGGATAAAACAGACTATTTTAACTTAATCACATTCTCTTATTTCTGCTAAGAAAAATGCATTCTGTATTACTAAATTCTTTTTCTCTCTCGCAATGTCAGTATGAGGATATTATCAGCCTATACAAAATCATTTGTCTTGCTTTTAGGATTTCTTTTTGATAAATAATTAAAGCAGCACTTAATGTTCTGCTTGATGAGAACAGCCTTGATTCTTACTTTAAAAAAATGGAATATGTGGCTGCAGTCCATCTGTTATTCCACTGTATACACCCAGACTGTACTCTGATATTAAAAATCTAGAGAATAGATTTTCTAATACAGCAATGGACAGAAGATAGAAAAAGATTTACTGCTAACTTAGTTCATTCAGGTGCTCAAAACCAGTTGCTAGGCTCAGAGTGTTCTCAGAGGAGCCCTCTTAATTCTAAATACATCTATTTTGTATCTGGCTTGGAGAATTCAAGAAAAACCAAAATTAGGCTCTGAAAGTTTTAAGTCTGCTTATTGTTATGCAAATAAATGTGACTGATCCTTTATAGGAGCTTAGCCCAATGTGTTGCCCTCCAAATGTGTAATTAGAAGTAGTTTTTGGCATGCTTTGTGGTAATATGAAAATTGTTATCCAACACAAGTATAAAACAATTGGTTTATAAAGTTTCCTTTAAAGCGTGGGTGCAAAAATTACAGTCTGTGGATCACAGGCAGCCTATCAGTATTTCTTTTGAGCACGCAAGACCAAAAATTAGCAGGGTTTTGTTTTTGTTTTCTTCCATTTGGGGCATTTTTAAAAGATAAGATCAGTGCCTTAATTATTCCAAAGTTTGAAGGCACATTTCACTCTTTAGAAGCTCCAAACCCACAGCACATCTCTTTAATTCTGGCCCAACACTGTTTGGCCCTCGGCATGCTACATGAAGTTTTCTGCAGATCTTGAGCTAGTAGATGTTGGACACTCTTGCTGGAGCTTGTTATGCTGACCTGCACAAGATATTTTCTCACAAGTCATTGGAGGATTTTTTTTTGGTCCCTTACCTAGGAATGCATTCCCCAATGTAAGGGAAAGTCTTCCTTCTGAATATCTGTGGGCGGTGGAGAGAGAGAGATACACACTGACATATTTACACTTGCTGTTATTTTCTCCATCTGCTAATAATAGAAATTGAACCAACAGAAACTCTTGCCATTTTGTGGCTGCTTTACATAATATTAAAAAATTTACCATTAAAGATTTGTTGAAGCTTGCTTCTTTCTTCTATCTATGAACAACAGGAATTTATTGTTGACACTGAAGCAAAAATATGTTGTATTTCTGAACTGAGAAAGCACTGTTTACTTAATTGCAGGCTAATGTATCTTTGTTTTTGTATGTAGGTATAAAATTGTGGAGCTGTTCTTCTATTTAGCTATGGGATTTTCTCCTGCTCTAGTTGTAACTTCCATGGTAAGGAATGTATATTTGCTAAAGGAATTAAAAACAAATTAAAAATGAATCTTCAAACAGTTGCATTTAAAAAAAAAAACCTTGTACAATCACTGATGTACTTCATATTTAAAAGAGTAATGAGAAGCTGGCTTTATTTTTTTCTGTTCTTAGTACTGGAACAACACAAATGTACAGAAAGAGGCACCATCTTAAGACCTCCAGTGTGGTGTAGTGGTTAGGTTTTGGACTAAGAGCAGGGAGACCCAAGTTCTAGTCCACCTACAGCCATAGAAGCTCACTGGTAATTTTGGGCCAGACTCTCTCTCTCAACCCAAACTACCTCACACAGTTGTTGTTGTGGGGAAAGATAGGGGGAGGGGGCCATTCTTTATGCCTCTGTAGGCTCCTGTTTAAAAGGCAGGTTATAAATCAAATAAATGAATGAATAATAGCCTGATCATTATCTAACTCCTGAGGAGTTTTAGTAATATTAAATTAACGGAAATGATATAATTTTAATGGATGTACATGAACAATGTTGGCCCATTTATGTTGGAAGCATACTGTTAATAGGGATTTCATTCCTTTGCTGGATCAGAATCCAGCATTTTGGAAACTATTTCCTAGCACTGCATAGGCAGAGGACAGAGCATTTTCTAATGCTCTGGAAGGAAAGAGTGGTCAATAGTATAAAAGCTGTGAAGAGATATGGGAAACATCCCTCCAGTACGATTATCCATGAGAGGGACCAGGGCTGTCTTTGTGCTAGATCCATGACTGAACCCAGATGAAAGGGATGTAGATAATTACCTGTAAGAATCTTTTGGAGTTGCAATGCTACTGTCTTCATTATTAATTTGGCTATGTAGAGAGGGCTGTAGAAATTGGTTGGGTCCAAAGATGGTTCCTTGAGCAACAGCCTTGTCACTGCTTTCTTTAAGGGACAGGAGCACTTAGCCTGAGAGTCTTAGTTATTCCACGTCTCGGTCAAGCCACTGAAAGGCATTTGGTCAGAGAAGACATTCCCCAGAATCATCTAGAATTCAATCCGATCCATTAACCTTTGAGGGAAAGCCAAACTAATGCATAAAATCCATGAAATCACAAACTCTGCTTGACAAGGCAACTTCAGCATGGAAGTTGAAGTTGGAAGCCTTGAGATCTCCAACACCACATTTAAGACTATCTGTATCAGCTCAGTCAAGGATTCCATTAGGCAGTGAGATAACCGGTAGTTATCCTTGAAACTAGCCAAGTCCCAGAGGGAGGATGGGTAGAAACGGAAGATGGAGTCCTTATTGACTGCAGCAACACCCTATCCCTAGGTCAAGGTCTGGGCCACTTTTGCATGAAGTACCAGGTTGGCAGTAGGTAAGCCCATACAAGTTGCTGTTATACACATTGGGTTAAGTCCTTGATTTATTCTAATATCATGGATGTGAAAGTTTTTATTGGAGACCAACCTGGTGTTCAGTAGAGGTAGTATCAAGGTCTGTGGCTGTCCATGTACCTCCATAAATGGCACAGTTGAAAGAATCATTATGTCTGAATGGGTCTTACCTCTCCACATAGATCTGTCTCCTCCTCCTCCTCCTCCATTTCTCCTTGTTAACTGCATTACTTGGATAGCAACACCAGTGGCTACTGGAGAGGATTAAAAAACACCTGCCTAGGTCACAATAATCTTCCCTTCACTGAAACAATAAATATGTTGCTGGTAACTGCAGAGACCAGAATGCTGCCCTACAGAGCCTCTTGGTTTTAAGCCAGCAACTGTTGTTCATGTCGATACTCACTAATCGTTTTATATCTAGTGCTTGTCTGTATATAGTCTGAACAGAGATTCCTTTAGTGTTATGACTGTTCTCCTACATGCAATCGCATTAAAAAGAAACGCATTCTCTTTTCTGTTCATCTGCAGAACAACACGGATGGACTTCAGGAACTTGCCTGGGGAGGCTTAATTTACTGTATGGGAGTGATCTTCTTCAAGAGCGATGGAATCATTCCATTTGCCCATGCCATCTGGCATCTGTTTGTTGCCACGGCAGCTGCAGTTCATTATTATGCTATTTGGAAGTATCTTTACAGAAGTCCTGCAGATATCATCCTTCAGTTATGATATTTAATACAAAGACAGACACATCTGCAACAACAATATGCCTTTGACTCAGTATTACTCGGAGAAAAGAAATTCTGGGGAAATGTGGGGAGGGGGATTGCACAGGGAAAAATGCACTGACTTTGATCATTTTCACCTTTACTGTGAACTTAAGTAACAAAAATGTTTCGTAGAATTACAGTTTGTATAGCAAGTGCTGGAGCGTGTAGTTCTCTAAGCACTTTCCAGGAAAGCCCCAACTGAAATAAATAGGACTTGTGCAAGAACATAGCACTCCTGTTCATTTCAGTGTGGCTTGCCCAGAAGCATGTCCTTTTCATATTGCATCCACCGTGAAGATGTGGAGGCTAAATCTAACCAGTAAACTTTAGGGCATTTAAGTCTATTTAAGCCCCCAGCTTGGGATTGTGGTTCAAACCAACATGCTGCATTATTAAATATCCATTCCACATTAACAAGCTACAGTGACGTGAAAAATGGGTGGTATCCTGATGTTTACAAATTCTTTTTTTAATGTAATAAGTTTAACTTCTGCATCTTTAAATGATGTAAACTTTTGAACTGTACAAGTTTATGTGATAACAAAGCCACATTTTTAAAATTGCTTCTATCACTTTTCACAAATAATTTCATAAAATGCAACTCATAGGCAGATAGGTCTCCCCTCCCAAACCTGATAAACCAATGTGGCTTTTATAAGAATTTTTTTAAAAAAAACAATTTTAAAAGAACATAGCTTTTTTTTTTTTGCAAAAACAAAAAAACCCCACCAAAAACGGCTACATTCCACATACTGTCCTGACAGGTAATATCTCTTCCAGGGTTTTCATTTTAAAAAGATGTGATTGATGATAATTTCCAAAACTGGCTTTGCCAAACTAACCTCAAAAACTTCTACCCTCTGTGGTAAACCAAATTGCCTAGGTGGAGTGTTTTTAAAAATACAACTAAGGCTACCTAATACAGTGCCATTTCTAGAGGAATTTATAGGTATCTGTGTGAAAGCATTCTGAACACTTTAGTTAGAAAGGTGACCAGCAATTAACAGCTGTAACATTTAAATGACTCTAAAGCATCAGTAATTTTGTAGATTCATAAGACATTTGGTGCTCAAGCAGAGGTTATAGTGCAACCCTATGCCTGTTTACTCAGAAGTATGTCTCACTGTATTAATGAGGTTTACTCCCTGGTGATTTTAGGACTGCATCCTTACAGTATTCACAACTGCTAGTTTGGGCCAATTCCTCCTGTTGGGTGTAACCCCGCCACAGTACTTTGGCTGTTTCTGAAAACTAAAGAGTGGCTGATAAACTTTTGAATATTAATAGTGAGCAGTTCACTATAACACCCAAATGGCCTTTAAGGAAGAGAAGCTCAGAAGACTTGCCAGGCCTCCTTATTCTGGGACTTAAAGTAGCAAAACTACAAACGTTTGTTGTTCTTAGTAGTTGGGATAATAAAGAATAATGGTAGCAGATTGATTGTTCGATGCTCTTATTAAACGACAAGATGTTGGAATCTTCATTGTGAGGGTCGGTGTCCAGTTACTGGAGTGTGTCCCACTGTACCATGAATGTCTTATATTAAGATGGAATTTATTCTTTTTGTAACTTGCTCTTTTTCATGTAAGTGTTTAAAAAAAACTAAAATGAAGCATGTTGCCTTTTTCAGATTTTACTCTGGATATTTTATCTGTGAAACGATCGATCCAAACTGTAAGCACGTCGGGGTAGGGCTGCCCCCTCGTCCCCCAGTAGTATGCAATCTCTTCCAGATTTGCCAGTTGGTTGTAACATAGCTTCCAGAATTGGATGCCTCGGTGTATGGTTTTTAGGCAGGGATGGGTGCTCAGAAGGAAACCGGGCTTCACTGCAGTATTAACTAATGACTATAAAACTGTATCTCATTAGGCTCACTTCCAAAGCTGTTCAGAGCATAAAGGTGTCTGTAGGGCTCTGAAGAAATGGTAGTTGTGTCGCTCTTTATCAGCATGGCAAACAGTTTATATGCATAGTTGCAAAAGAATTAAAGAGCCTTACAAGAAATTCCGACATAGCAATTGGAGTTCAAGGGTTGGAGCAGAACTTGTTTAACTTTCTGAGTGGCATTTCAGAAAAAAACAAGAGTACAGAACATTTACTGTTTCAGTCCTGAAATATCTGAATGACACAGCTCTGTCTTTTTTATTTTCTTAACTGATGTATCTGACGTTAAATATTTTCACTTTATGTGAGTCCTTTTAATCAAGTGTAGCACTGTTAAAACCACTAAAAATGTGTCTAAAGCTCTGCTTTTGTCAAACCTAGTTCCAAATAATTCTGCTACCTTCATGGTAACTTCTTGTGGTCTTTTTAATGTGCTTGTTTTAAGGAAGAAAAGTATTGTTGAAAACAACTGAGCATGCCCTCCCCCAAATTTAATCTAGTCCCTGAAGATTAAATGTACTAAATTAATGCAAATAAACATTTTGTTCAATTTGGAATTCTGTTGGTGGATGTTGTATTTATTATTGTCTGGGTCATGCAGGCTTTATTGATGCTCTTTCCTTATGGTTAATATTCTGTAATCAAGATTGTGGCCATAAACAAGACACCCTGTGGGCATGCCCAAATACCAGAATGGGCCAAGAGGGTATTGACATCTGGCCCTGTACACATTCATTCATTCATTTATCAATCAAATTTCGTCAGCACCCATCTCCCCCAAAAGAGGGACGCTGGGTGGTTTACCATAAAGCTAAAATGGATTAAAATACTATAAAAACAAAATGTATTACATAAAGTATAAGTATAAAATTTATGATTAAAAGAATATTCTGCTTCTGATTCTACAGGTCTTTTTTACATGCCAGAAATTATAAGGATGGAAGATTAAAAACTATAGAGTGGGAGATGTTGTCTTTAAGAGGACATTAATGCTGTGTTCTTTTAAAGGATGTGCAGTTAATATCTGCCTGTTTTTTATTGTAGTAATGGAGAAAGTGCTACAGCAACTCCTCTATGAAATCCCTGAAAACAAGCAACAGTTGTAATCCTGGGGTCTGGGGGCTAGACTGGAATCAAAGCCTCACTCCACCAGTGGAGTAGCTTCCTTGCAGGGAAATGCCATTGGTGGTGGGCCCCCAAAGGCATGTTGCAAGGTCAGATGGAAGGTGAGTTTGGATCAGCCTTTTCTTTCCCTCAAGAAGTGCTAGAGTAGGTCCTCACCTAGGCTTGCCTAAAGTTTTCCTTCCCATTGAGGAGTGAGAGAATAACCAGAGGAAAAAACATCATCATTGACTTGCTGCTTTGTTCAGCTTGAGTGACAAGCTTTGAAAAAGCTGGGCAGCCCCACTTCCTCAGCACTACTCAGGATTGCAGTGTCCTACTTGATTTTATCATCAGAGTAGAAAACATTCTTAATCCTGAAGCATGCAGATACTAACTTGTTTGAGGGCTGACATTTGGAAGGGAACTCTGTCTCAACTATTCTGGCTGAGAGATCTGTATGATGTTGCCTCCATCAGTCTGCGAACAGAAGTGTAAAATAATGGCAGCAGTTAGATGCTGAGGCTGGCTACCTGCAGACAAATCCCTTGTGAAGCATCTTGAAAATCAGTATTTGTGAATCATTACCACATTGGAGTCAGTTTGGTGGTTTATCTGGGTGTGGCTGTGTGCCCAACTTACATGCTGTAATAGATACTCTGAATTTATATTTTACTGTCATTGGCTTTATTTAGAACTGCTTATAAGTAAGCATAATATCTGCATTAATGTTAGGTCTCATGCCACTTTGGGAAGTCTTATGATTTTGAAAGACTGCTAAGAAAAGAATGGATCTAGCAACGCTGGAATATGTTTATGCAATTTTGTTGTTTTTTTTTAAATAGTCTTTATTAAATTATTTACACAAATAATGTAAACATAAAATGACAACAATAAACAGAAAATGCAAAAACAAGAGAAAAAAAAAGGAAAGGAGAAAGAAGAAAGAGAAGAAGAGGTTTAAAAGAAAGGAAATGGATTTCCAACTCCCTAAGTAATACAATTTTATACCTTAACTAAATAATTTCTTTTCACAATTCACTAATTTGGTTACAATAATTCTACAGTTCTACTGAGATTATATAAGTCAAATACATAATATTACATCTTGTAATCATATGGTTTACACATTTACATTAATTTTTGGGTCGATTCTGCATAGTTGAAGAAGGGGGTCCAGTCATTTTGAAAATCTTCCACATTTTTATCATTTAGCTGGTCCATAAGTTTTGCCATCTGCGCCAGATCCAGGGATTTAAATGTCCATTCTTCCATTGAGGGGGGCAGTTCTTCCTTCCACTTTGATGCATACGTAATTCTAGCTGCAGTGATCAAATATTGTAAAAGTTTTCCATGTTCATGTTCCAAATCCTTGTCCATGATGACCAATAAATAGAGTTCCGGTGTTCTATTAATTTCTTTAGTCAACATTTTACAAATTATATTGTGTATAGATGTCCAAAATTTTTTCGCCTTCTTACAAGTCCACCACATATGATAAAATGTTCCTGTTTCTTTTTTACACTTCCAGCAGACATTTGAAGTATTCTGAAACATTTTGGATATTTTGTCTGGAGTAATGTACCACATGTACATCATTTTGTAAAAATTTTCTTTTAAATTATAATTTAAAGTAAATTTCAGCCCTTTGGTCCACATTCTTTCCCAAACATCATAGTCAATGTGATGTCCAAGATTTCTCTCCCATTTAATCATACATTGTTTAATTTGTACATTTGCCATTCTTATTTGTAATAACATTTTATATATTTTGGAAATCATGTGGTCATTGTTGGCATAAACTAAATTATCCCACCAGGTTAAATCTTTTGTGAATTTGTAACTTTGGGCATCAATTTTAAATTGTTCCTTTAATTGAAAATACAAAAACCATTGGCATGGATGTCCTTCATTTTCCAATTCATCTCTTCTTTTCATTTTATATATAGCCCCTTCAAATTTTATTAGGTCCAAATATCTTAGCCATTTGCAAATTCCTGTTTTTTCTCTCCTACTATGCGCTTCTTGCGGGGAAATCCATAATGGTAGAGTGGGTGTTAGAGTAGATTTATATTTTTCCCAAATTCTAAGAAGGGACTTTCTAATACAATGATTATTAAATACTTTATTTACTTTCAATTTGTTATACCATAGGAATCCATGCCAACCAAATTTCAGGTCGTGGCCTTCTAGATTACAAAATCTATAATTTTGTAAAGTATTCCACTCTTTTACCCATAATAATCCACATGCTTCATAATATAATTTAAAATCTGGATGTTTATGCAATTTTGGAAGAGAAGGTTTAGAAATCCATGTTCAGCTTCTGTGAAGATAGATAAAAGATCCACAGGTCCATGGGGTGGCCCTAATTCGAGCACTCAGAAGACTGTTTCCTGGCCCCAAGAGGCACGGCCCTTCCCTTTCGTGTCTTCTTGTAATGTTAATACTCATGTATCTGCAGTCTTTTCCCCCCCAGCTACGTACAAGCAAAAGCATCAGAAAAATGTAATACAGTTGGCAGGCTGCAAAAGAAAAAGGGAACCTTGTAAGGAATGTTTCTGAGTTTGGTATTTTTATTATATCAGTGGGTTGACTCAGAGCTTCAGGACTTTTAAAACTGAAAAGATTTCTCTGTTGAGGAGCCCCAAGGGCTTTTCCAGTAACAGATTCTAAAGGGTGCCACCAGGGTCCTCCTAATTTTTGCTAGCATAGACTAACAAGGCTTTCCTCCGACATAATCTAAACCAGGTGATTATTCTTACTGTTCCTTAAGGGATTTGTTTTAATGTTTGAAAAATTACCCTTTTTATCAATTTTACTGCAGTTTGGAAAGCAGATAGCATTGAAATATAGTGCAGTGTAGTCATTACAACTCATTTGATCATGGTCAGATGCCTTTGGGACATACAGTCTCTCTCAGCCTGACCTATCTTACCAAGTTGTTGGAATAAAATAAGGAGAGACCCCTCCATGTCCACTGCCTTGAGTTCTCAGACAAAAACTGGGACATCTATGCAACAAATAAAAATTCAGCATAGACTGCCCCCACACCTACTCTTGTGACTTTTGATGAAAAACAAGAAAGCAAAGAGCTTGTTCCAAGTTCCCACTGTTTTCTGTAGCTGTAATATTGAAACATTTTGAATTTTGTTTCATCTCTACACAACCAAACATTTTGAATTTTGTTTCACCACTATACAACTTGAAATAGTTTGAATTGGGCTGTCTCATTCTGAGCTTGAAATAAACAGTGTTTTCAGTTTTGTGCATACCTCTAGAAGCAATGCTTTATTTGAGATTTTCATTCTGTTTTAATGGGTCTTACAAATCCTATAAAAATAAATGTGCAACAAGCTGATTTGTGTAAGGGTAGAAGAAACCCTTAACTATTTGTGACACTACCCAACCCTCCCCCTTTTTGTAATGCAATGTCCATGTAATCTGTGTGTCCTATCCAGATGAGTGTTCTTCCTAAAGCACAGGAAGCTTAACTGGGAAGGGTGACTACAGACTAAATTTGCTATCTGTAGTGCCTGCTGATAGTCACACTGTCAGCAGGCACTACATTAGAGGAAGCTCATTGTTAATTTGGTTCCATTTTGAAAGCTCTGTTGTTTTTGTGCTCTGTTATACCATTGACATTTCTGAAGCTGCACTTGAAATGAGCTGGGTGTATAGTGCTGTACCTCTTGTGAACCTTAGTTATCAACTCTTTTGGCCCTGGACTAAAAGTACAGTAATATATAAACAAGCCTTTCTGTAGTCTGAACACCAAGCCAGTACAGAATACAGAGGAAGTGCAAAGTCATAACAAAACTGTGAAGTTACAACAGCATATTCTTAAAATAGCCTCCCTAGTTTCAGACACTCTTGAGTTGTTTCAGGGCAAGAATGTGCTTCATCATATTTCACTACAGTATTTGGATGGGTTCTTGTTTGTCTCCCACCTCGTCCTTTAAATGATCAGACATTGATAGAGAACTTGAAAATCTTCCTCAGATTTTGAGGGAAATAAGAGAAAGTGTTGAGTGTCAACTGCATAATGTTCACCCTGAATACCAACCATAGTCAGTTTTTCCCAGCAGCTTTATGTATGAATTTAAAACAGAACGGGAGACAAAAGGAAATTCTGAGAGTCACCATAGACCAGCGTTTCTCAACCTTGGCAACTTCAAGATGTGTGCTGGGGAATTCTGAGAGTTGGGAGTCCTCACATCTTGAAATTGCCAAGGTTGAGAAACGCTGCCATAGACAAACAGCCAGGCTGCAAGCAACAGATTCTCAGGACCACATTCTGAAGCCACTCTTCAAAAAAAGAGTGGCTCCAAGTTTCAGCAGAGCCAGGCAAATGCTATGGCTGATCATTTTAAAAGCCATCGAGAGATCCAGTTACTTCCATAGGGATCCCTGTCTTATTCCCAGTGAAGATGTCAACAAAGATGTTCAAAACCATCTCTGTCCCATAACCAGGACTGAAGCCTGCTTAATGTGGAGCAAGGTAATCCACAATTACCTTGCGGTGCCACCAGATAAATCCACATGAAAGAGATGTAATCCCCTTCCCCTATACATCTAAGAAGATAATGGATTTTAAAAATGAAAGCGTTCTAATTTATATATTGGGTGATGGATCACCATGGAAATATATATAAAAGTCCCACTGAAATGTATAGAAGTTAAATGCAGCTAATATCCTGAATTCGACCCACAGACCTTCATACTAGAACAGATTCTTTAAAAAAAAAAGTCCATTACAATTTAAGACTGCAGTCAAAATGCTTTTTCACTAGCCTTGGATTATACCACTTCAAAAATCATGCATGCCTCCTATAAATCAGTCATATCAATATCATTGTATTTCGGTTATGCAATTCCTTTAAGTAAAAGAGATATGGTAACTTTTGAGAATCTCTGTTGTGGTGAATCCAATCAATACTCCTACCATCAGTTTTAGTATGACTAATGATTAGGGACAATATTCCAACAATACCTGGTCATACGTTCCCCACACCAGAGTTATCTGGGCAAGATTTTCTCAAGTCATGATATATCTACCATACAGCCAAAAACAAAACAACCCATACAGGATGGTTTTATAAACCCTCCTTTAGGTGATGCAATTGCACAAGTAACATTTTCTGCTCTTTTGTGCTAAATTAGTTTTATTTTTTATAGGTAGCTGGTTTGTATGGAGAGTTTAATGGTCATTTAATGCCCTCATATTTATAGAAAATTCTCAATTAACCAATTTTTTTAAAGAAAAAAAGGTAAGAGCAAGTTGAGCATCTCTGTCCTGGTGGATTCAAGCTTCTTTTCTTCATACATCAAGGAGTATCCACTTTATTTCCTTCTCTAACAATGCCTTAGGACAGATGGTGAATTGATTTGCCAGAACAAGATAGAGGATCCCCAAACCAGCTCTTCGATGCCCCCTTGTGTGAAGAGATGGATGGCTTCTATGGCTAGATTTATTTTTGTTTTGACTTGTATCATTTTTTCTCAGGTAATTCTTTCTTCTAACCACAGGTTTGATGATGGCAGAACTTCTGTACTATCTTTGCCTAGGTTTGAAATATGCAGTTCCTGGAAGATGGTCTATTTTGAATCACAAAACAGAAATCACCTAGCTTCTATACAAACAATGGGAATTTTAAAATATGGCTATAGAGTCATTTGAAGTATCTTACAATCCAAGTCCTTAAAAATATTGACTCCTACAATGGACAACCTCTACAATTTGCCCTGTGGATTGTTCTGCCCAGCTCTTGTGAACAAGCTCTGTTCTGAAGCTTCTACATAAAATTACAGTAAAATCTTATTTATTTGTAAGAAAGTCCATACTTTTTTTTTCAAAAATATTATGAAGAAGATTCAGTGGTTCTAAGCTTTTTGGGGGGGGTTAGCTCATAAACAGTCTAAACTCCTAGACCAGAAGGACTTATAGATAGACTGTCCATCTATATCAAAATGCACAATCATGGAATTCAAATTTTATTTTTAGGGGTTTCTGAATATTTTGATGTATTTCTTTCCAGTACTTTTGAGTTTTTTCCCCATTCCGTGACTACATTCCAGAATATGGCTCAGCTAGTGAACTATCTCAAGCTAATAGAAAGGCTCTAAGCCAACCCAATTGCATCTATAGTGATCTTGTCTCCATTCTGCTGTGATGAAGTGGCAACACAGTTTGGTATATATGTATGTATGTGTCCCTCTCTCCCCACATACAACACACGGAGCATTATTATCAAGAAACAAGATGAAGACAGTAGCAACCTGTGGACACCTTTATCTGTAACTTTTAGTTCTTTAAATGGAAATTTCAGAACAACATCCAGGCTCTAAACCACAGTTCCAACCCATAACCGATCCAAGTTTAGCATTTCTTGCAGCTGACCAGGACCAAGAGATTCTCTCATCTTCCATCTTCTCCAAATGGCCAGTAAGGAGTAAGACAGGATGGGCTATAACTTTGTTCTTTCAGTATTACTTCTGCCTGCAGAGCCTCTTCCCTCTTGAGTCATTCAAAACAGCTCACTGATTAGACAGCTTCAAACACTATCAAGACACCTTGCTCCTGGCATAGCCTAATAAATTCAAACCTGCCACAATGCTGTCTTCTACTCCCACAATTTTGAGTGCCAGTTTAAACTCTTTGCTGCTTTTCCATTTCTTTATTTCCCCTGCAACCCTATCTTCAGCCAGGCCTTTGCTTCCTTCCTTGAACTTCAGCAGTACTAGTTCCTTGGGCTTCTGTTCTCTCTGCAAGAAAAGAAAGGACAGGCAAGCTGGCAGAGTAAGGGAAGGGGACGAAGAGGACGAAGATTACCCTAGGAAAGAAATGATGAATGATATGGGTTGGTGAACATAACTTCATGTTGCCATTTGAATGGCATGTTGACAGCTTCAGGAGCACAACTGAGACTCATTACTCCCATAACATATTATATCTCTGCATTTTCATTTATTTTTTCCTATTTTTTCCCCTTGATTCTACTGTCCCCAGTTGTCATGCGCTGCCTCCCCCTGAATAACATTCAGACACTGTCTTGCGAACCAGGCTCTGGTTTATTGCAGGGCAGGTACAGCGTTGGTAGAAAAAAGCTGAGAGTGACAGGAGCGCGCCGGTGCGGGGTTTAAATACCCCGCGCCGGTCAGCGCCCCCTCGCTCACGGTCACGTCACCCCCCTTTGTCCCATGCGTTGCCCTGCCGGTGGGTGAGGGTTTCCGGGATCGCCCATCATCAGGTTTCCATTCTTCTGCTGATTGCTTTCAGCTGGGCGATCCCCGTTGTATTGCCGCTGATGGTTTGGGTGGCTCCGTGATTCATTTGGCTATTGTTTGTTGGCCGTTAGTCATTGTAGGTTGATGGCTACTTAACTTGTACCCCTTCACCTATTTCCTTGTCATTGTCATGAGTGCCATTGCGCTGATGACTTTAGCTCAACGGCACTCATGACATACTGCCCCCTTTCCGAATAGTGTTCTCCCCCGGGTTTCTGGGTTTTCCCCGTGGAGCTGTCAAACCGCCACATTTTTTTTTTTTTTTCAAAGTTCCCGCCGGAGTAGTTGTCGCCCCTCCCTTTGCTCCTCCCTCTACCACGTGCCTTCCCAGGGTGTGTCCATGGTGCGCATGCTCGGGTTCTGACCTGGCATGCGCATGCTCCAACCACACCCTGTTTGTTTGGCTCAGTTCGGCGAGGCGAGAGGCGTGGCTGGTCGGGTGCTTCTCAGCTCCAGGTAGGGCCCTTCTTTTCTTATTTAGAGTGCGTCGCCTTTGTTGTGTCTCCTGGGCGTTGCCCCCAGGTTGCCCTGTTGACTTGCTTGCCACTCCCCCGCGGCCGGGGGGCGGGGGGAGGGTGCTGGCGATCGTTTGTCACCACCCCGTGGGCCCGGGGCGGGGGGAGTGAGTCCCGGGGGGGGGAAGGTCCACCCAAGTCGCGGGCTTGGGGGGGGCCCTTTCCCTTGGGGCACGGGAGGCGGGGGGAGGCCTGCGGGGGGGGGGTTTGGTTTTGCTGACCTTGGTTGCGGTTTGTCGGGGTATGCCCGGTGAAATGCTCTGGTCAGGTCAGGCGCGTTAACGTTGTGCGCCGCCACCCATTCCGGGTGGGGGAAGTGTTTCCACCTGACCAGATAGTGTAGAGTTCCTCGTTGCTTGCGGGAGTCGAGGATGTCCCTTATCTCGAAGTGGTGTTGCCCGTCGATCATAAGCGGTGCGGGCTGTGGCGTGCTTGGGTGCCATCGGGAGGTGGTTGCCGGTTTTAGGAGGCTGGTGTGGAACACCGGGTGGAGCCTCCGGAGGTTGTGTGGCAGGTCCAGGCGTATTGCTACCGGGTTCACTATTTGCGTGACTCGGAACGGCCCGATGTACTTAGGCCCCAGTTTTTTCGAGGGTTGGGTTGACTTTAGGAACTTGGTGGATAGATAGGCCATATCCCCCGCCTGGAACGTCGGTTGTTGGCGCCGGTGCTTGTCGGCCTGCTCTTTGTAAGCAGCCTGTGCCTCCTTCAGCGCCGCCATGATTACTGGCCATGCTTCCGCGATCTTCCGTCCCCAGTCGCTGGCGTCCACCTGTGGTTCCGGGGGTTGAGGTAGCTCCGGTATGGGGATGAAGTCGCGCCCCGAGACTACTTCGAACGGAGTTTTCCCCGTGCTCGTGTGGACGGCGTTGTTGTATGCGACTTCGGCGAACGGGAGCAGTTCAGCCCAGTCGTCTTGGTGGTAGTTCGTATATGATCGTATAAATTGCTCTAAGGTGGCATTAAGAACCTCAGTGGCTCCGTCCGTCTGCGGATGCCAAGCCGTAGATAGGGCCTGTTGGGTCCCCGTCAGCTTCAGGAAGGCCCGCCAGAATTTGGAGGTGAACTGTGTGCCCCTGTCGGTCACCACACGTGCGGGACATCCGTGTAGCCTGTACACGTGGATGAGGAAGAGTTTGGCTAGTTGTTGTGAGGATGGGACCGACGTGCAGGGGATGAAGTGGGCCTGCTTTGAGAAGTAGTCCTTCACCACCCAAATGGCCGTTTTCTTCTGGCTGGGTGGGAGGTCCACTATAAAATCCATAGAGATTTCCTCCCATGGGCGGGAGGGTTCTGCCACCCGTTGCAATAGCCCCGCGGGTTTGCCTGGTGCCCGTTTGGCCCTAGCGCACGTTGGGCAGGACGCCACGTAGGTTTTTACGTCTCGCCTGAGCGCGGGCCACCAGAATTGGCGCCGTGTTAGGTGTAGGGTCTTGAGGAACCCAAAGTGTCCCGCTTGCTTGGCGTCGTGTGACCTATGCAAGATCGCCTGGCGTTGCGAGTCCGGGACGTAGATTCTGCCTTCCCCCCATGCCAGGTCTTGCGCCATCGTTACCTTGTCGGGGTTCGCCAGGAACCAGGGGTCGGTTTTGAGGGCGGCGGCGAGGTCCGTGCGCATTCCCCCTGGTAGTTGCGGTTGGCTTCTTTCCGTCTCCGGTTGTCCCGCCGTCGGCTGCGCCGTAGCGTCGAGCTGCCTCCGTGCGCCGCTTCGGGTGGTCACGGCCATCCCCAGTTGCGAGGCGGATAGGACCGTCCCAATGGTGTTTGGGGCGGGCTCTTCGTCTTGGGGCAGTCGGGAGAGGGCGTCGGCCAGGAAGTTCTTCTTGCCCGGCATGAACTTCAGCTGGAAATCAAAGCGGCTGAAGAATTGGGCCCATCGGACCTGTTTTGGGCTAAGGCGTCTAGGCGTTCGTAGGGCCTCGAGGTTCCGGTGGTCCGTCCAGACCTCGAATGGTTGGGTGGCTCCCTCGAGTAGGTGTCGCCATGTCTCTAGTGCCGATTTCACCGCGAAGGCTTCTTTCTCCCAGACGTGCCATCGCCTCTCTGTCTCGGAGAACTTCCTTGACAGGTAGGCGCATGGTTTCAGGAGCCCCGTGGAGTCTTTCTGTAGTAGGATGGCTCCCAGGGAGAAGTCTGAGGCGTCGGCTTGGACCACGAACGGCCGTTCTGGGTCCGGGTGCGCGAGGATTGGCTCCGTAGTGAACAGCGCTTTCAGCTTGTCGAATGCGGTCTGGCACGCGGGAGTCCAATTCAGCACTGTGCCTGGGTTCTTGGCGCGTCGGGTGTCCCCCACCCCTTTGGTTTTGAGGAGGTCCGTTAAGGGGAGGGCTATCTCAGCGAACCCCCGGGCGAATGACCTGTAGAAATTCGCGAATCCCAGGAAGCTCTGTAGTTGCCGTCTGTTGCGGGGCTGCTCCCAGTTTAGCACCGCTTCGACTTTTGCGGGGTCCATTTCGATGCCGTCCCCGGAGATTCGATACCCCAAATAGTCTAGGCGCTCTTTGTGAAACTCGCACTTTGTAGGCTTCGCATAGAGCTGCGCCCTTCTGAGCTTGTCGAGGACTTGCCTGACTAAGGTTACGTGTTCCTCGTGTGTTTTTGTGTAAATAAGGACGTCGTCGATGTAGACCAGGACCCCTTTAAACAGATGTTCATGCAGTACCTCATTGATGAGCTGCATGAACACCCCAGGGGCCCCCGCGAGTCCGAAGGGCAGTACCTTGTACTGGAAAGCGCCTAGGGGGCAGTTAAACGCCGTCTTCCATTCGTCCCCCTCCCTGATTCGGATGCGATAGTACGCCTCGCGAAGGTCCAATTTGGAAAAGACTTTGCCCGTGGACAGGTGGGCGAGCATGTCCTTCACCAGGGGTAAGGGATATTTGTTGGACAGGGAAGCCGCGTTTAGGCCCCGGTAGTCGGTACAGAGCCGTAGGGTCCCGTCTTTCTTCTCCCGGAATAAGACGGGGGCTCCGACCGGTGAGCATGCTGGCTCTATGAATCCCCTGTCTAGGTTTTTATCGATGAACTCCCGGAGGGTTGCCATCTCCTTCGGGGTCATCGAATAGATCTTTGGTCTAGGTAAGGGGACGTCGGGCAGTAGGTCGATCCGGCAATCCGTCTTGCGGTGGGGGGGTAGTTGGTCCGCCTCTGCCTCTCCGAAGACCTCGGAGAAGTCGGCGTATTGTTCTGGTAGGTCTGCTGTGGTAGCGGCGTTGTCTTGTGTGGTCGCCTCCGCTCGTCCTACCGTGGGGTTGCTTTTGCCAGCTGGTACTGGTGCTCGATACTCGCCGTCGCCGAATGTGAAGGTGCGGGTCACCCAGTTGATCCGCGGGTTGTTTTTCGCGAGCCATGGCATCCCCAGGACTGCAATGGGCCGTCCGATGTGCGTGACTACGAACGATGTGCGCTCGGTGTGAGTGCCCATTTGCAGGGTGACCGGCTCGGTTTGTAGCGTGGCTGGTTTTCCTCCCGCTGTAGAGCCGTCCAGCTGGTGGAATGCCAGCGGCGTGGGGAGGGGGAAGCAGCGGAGGTCGAGTTTGGCGACTAGGTCGGGGTGGATGAGGTTTTTTGAGCACCCCGAGTCCACTAGTGCCGCGGCCGTGGTGGCTCCGTTGCCGGTAGAGAGTTGAATTGCTGCCAATATTACGGAGCTTTTGTCGTTTCGTTGAGGTGGTCCGCGTTGCTGTCCCACCGCCTGCCTCGCCACGCGTCTCAGAGCAGGCGGGGAGCATTTCCCGCCGGCTGGTCGGGGTCGGTATTGTCCTCTTCCCCCCAGTAAGCGTCCCAGCTCTCTTTCGGTGTCGCTGTGGCCACGGTCATTCGGCGGTGAGGCGGCGGCCCCGGGTTGGGTGGTTTGGGGCTAATTTTCGGGGTGGGCTTGGGCGCGCTGGTCGGCGGTCGGTTGGCGAAGCAATCCGCCGTCTTGTGCCCTAATTTGCCACACCTCCCGCAGGGCTCCCGGTTGAACTTCTTTTTTGGGTATATGGGGCCGGCCATCCCCCCGTGTGGTGCGGGTACCTTTTTCCCGGCATCGTTTGTGTCTTCCGTGGTTGTCATGAGGAAGGTGCGGTGCGCGTGTTCGGCTTTCCCCGCGAGGTGGATCCACCCGTGTAATGTTTCTGGGTCATCGCGGTAGAGGGCCCATTGGAGAACGTCGCGGTTGAGCCCCCTTTTGAAGATTTCCAGCAGGGTGGTCTCGGACCAGTCGCTGACCTTCCCCGCGAGGGCTTTGAACTCCAGGGCGTAGTCAGGGACCGTGCGGGTGCCCTGTTTAAGTCTTTGGAGTGCGCTTTTCGCCCGCACTTTGGCTAGGGGGTCTTCGAAGTAGTCTTTCATCTCTTTGATGAAAGCAGGGAAGGCGGCGAGGGCGGGGGAGCTGGACTCGTACAGTTGGACGTACCAGTCCGCCGCCCTGTCTTGGAGTTTGATCGCCACGGCGGCGATCTTGTCGGCCTCGGAGTCATAGGAGTGTCCGTGCCTCCCCATGAACTCCCTAGCGTTGGTCACAAAAAACGAGAGTTTTGTGGGGGTCCCATCGAAGAAGATGGGGAAGTCCTTTGGGGCCCGGGCGTTTTGTGCGGCCCCGCCTCTCGCTTCTCGGGGTGTGGTGTCGGCCGCCTGTGCCGTCTGCTGGCCCTCCGCTGGCCCGTGTGGGTTCGATGCTTCGCTCGGGGTGTGGGCTTGTGCGGGGACGTCGTTGGGTGGCGCGGGGGGCATAAGCGCCTGGAGCATGGTCCGGAGTTCCGTCAGCTGAGCCCGCATGGCCGCGAGTTCAGCTCGTGCCTCCTCGTCCACAGCCCGCGCCGCCGCTGGGGCCGGTTCCGTTGGCGCGTCCTCGGGGGTGGGTTGCCGGCGGGGTTCATCGTCCCTCTGCCGCGGGTCCGCTTCCTCCGCCGTCTGATGGGTGTCTCCGTCGTCCTCCTCCGTGTCGAGCGCCGTGGGGCTGTCGCTCCACGCCCGTTGCTGGGGTGCGATGTGGGGCGCGGGGTCCTCCGCTGGTTTCGGAAGTCGTGCTGCTCCCTCCCGCGGTCGGGTTGCCTCCGTCGCCATCTCCCCTTGGGGTTGGAGCTGAGGCTCGGGTCGGGTGGGGTGGGCGTCCATGGCTCCGGGAGTCCGCGGTGCCTCTGGCCTTGGTCGGTCCTCCTCTGTCTCTTGCCGCGCGGCTCGCCCTCCTTGCCCGCGCCGTTCCGGCCTCATCTTGCTGGTCTTCTCGCCGTCTACTCCTCCCGCGGCTCGTTGTCGTCCGGTGGGGCTCGGCGAGGCTGAGTTTATGACTCTCAGCTTTATGTCATGCGCTGCCTCCCCCTGAATAACATTCAGACACTGTCTTGCGAACCAGGCTCTGGTTTATTGCAGGGCAGGTACAGCGTTGGTAGAAAAAAGCTGAGAGTGACAGGAGCGCGCCGGTGCGGGGTTTAAATACCCCGCGCCGGTCAGCGCCCCCTCGCTCACGGTCACGTCACCCCCCTTTGTCCCATGCGTTGCCCTGCCGGTGGGTGAGGGTTTCCGGGATCGCCCATCATCAGGTTTCCATTCTTCTGCTGATTGCTTTCAGCTGGGCGATCCCCGTTGTATTGCCGCTGATGGTTTGGGTGGCTCCGTGATTCATTTGGCTATTGTTTGTTGGCCGTTAGTCGTTGTAGGTTGATGGCTACTTAACTTGTACCCCTTCACCTATTTCCTTGTCATTGTCATGAGTGCCATTGCGCTGATGACTTTAGCTCAACAGCACTCATGACACCAGTATTGTCACATTACAAAAGTTACTCTTTTCAGTTATTGTTATATCTGGTGTGTTGTGTTCTAGATGCTGATTGGTTTGTATGTCTATGTGAAGATACACAACATCATTTGAGACCTTTTTTCCCTCAGTGTTGTGATTTACTACATTCAGGAAACTTGGAAATTATCATTTTTGTCCAGATGCCAATGGATCACAGTGGCTATTCAATCACGGCATTGCTTATAGTCAATCTGAGCAATTTTGTTGCATCCAGTACTTGTGTGATCCATGGTTCCATCTTTTTCTTTACAAAACCTGCATTTGCTGCTGTTTGGTACTTGTTGAATGGTTGATTACATCATTTTTGCTTGCAATGACTGGTCTTGAGCCGCCACAATTAATCCTTCTGTTTTCTGTTTGATAGTGTCAGCTTGTAATCATTGCCAATTCCTGGTCTATTTTCAGTTTCTTTTATGTATTGGCTATGTAATGGCTTCTCCAGTTTTCTAAACTGTTTTCCAACAATCCACTTTCATAGTCATGTTTTGCTTCTTCTGCTTTCAGAATGTTTTCTTTGCAAACTGCAGCAAGCATTTTCTCTTTGCTTGCCTTGATGTAATCATTCAATCCATGTTTTTCTTCTTCAACTGTCTGTCTTTACTGCCTGCAGCAAACCAATCTCCAATTTTGGGGGCACAGTATAGTTAATCAACATCCCTTCAGAGATGCAATGCCTGATGCACTGTTATCCATTTTCAAGTTTTCTGATATAAACTGTCCAATTCATGTTGTCTACCTATACCAGCAGAATATCCGGTATTCCTGGTATTGCCCATATAATTGTGGCTTTGTATTTCCTCCATTTAACTTTGAATGTATAATTTTTTGCACTCATTTTCAATCATCTAAACCGCTTCTCTTTTTAACTTCACCATACAAGGTGTTACTTAAGTATTCCTAGATATTTATAGCTTTCTTCTGTAGGCAAAGATTTTATGAGATTCCCATTTTTGAATTGTCCATATTCATTTTGTTCAATTTTTCCTTTCTTTAGGTTGAGCATCACACATTTTTCAAATCCAAATTCTATTCTGTTGTCATTGTTATACATCCTTACAGTATTAAGTAAGGATTCAGTTTCAGTTTTTGATTTTCCATATGGATTCAAATCATCCAAGTATAACTGGTAGAATATTTTTCCACTTTATTTTGATAGTTCATATACAATTTTCGTTTTATTCAGTATATGAGTGAGGGATATCACTGAGATTGTAAAAAGCATTGGAGATTATGAATACCTCCTGGAAAAGAATCCTCCAGTTTCTTTGCCATGTACCATCAAAGTTATTTTCCATTTTTTCATAGCTTCTTTTACAAAATTCTGAATGTTTGCACTAATGCCAAGTATTTCCAAACATCGCTGAATCCAGCTACATGGAGGAGAATTGAATGCCTTTTTATAATGAATTCAAGCCATTTGTAAGCTGGATTTTGTTCACTTGAATTTTTTTAATATTATTCAGCAACTGATCTTTTGTTCCTTGTGAATTTCAGCAGGTACCTTTTTGTTCAGGTGGAGACAATGAAATTTGAATATGTAACTCCAAATCACAAATGCTAATCTATTAGTTAGCAGCTTGAACACTGTTGGCAAGCAAGTAATTTGTTTTGTAGTTCCTTGCATCTACACTTTTGTCTCTGTCTTTTATTATTATTAATGTTCTACCAGTTGTCATCCATTTTTCAACTTTTTCCCATCTATAATATTGCATTAAATTGAATATCTTCAGATATTTAAGCAAAGTCCATGTACTTCATCTTTTCTTGGTGCACGCCAAATCTTAGCCTTCTGTCAGCCCTTCAAGGTAGACCAGACTAGGACACTAGAGTTATGAATGCTACTACTACTTTATTATAAGATTACAGAAACAAAATCTTGCAAGTCTGGATGCATTTCCCCCCACCCTCCTTCTACCTTCATGAGAACTAGGGAGGGTCTTGTCTGAGACACTCAGGTTACAGATCTGCCCTGGACTCAGATTTCTTTTATCTGATCATTGCCTTGGCTGCGGCTCTTCCTCCTGTTCCTCACAGTTATTTCTACTGCCCATTACAATTTCTTTGCTTGTTTTTTTAACCTATTTTCTGATGTTATGACTGTATCATCCATTTTGACTGAACCAATGTGCCTCTCAATCTCTTTTATCTGTTCTGGATTATCCCACATGTCACTCCAAATTTTAAATCCTCCTCTTCCTCCTCCTCCTCCTCCTTATTAATCTGTGTTCTTATTAATATTTTCTGAACTATCCTGGACTTTTATAAAATGGTTGCTGTTATTCCATTGTAGTAATAACCATCAACATAATTAGCTATGAAATATTCCATGAGACAGTGGAAAGCATGTTAACTCCTCTGTTCCTGGGTTTTCTTTGTTGCAATAGGAGACAGATCAAAGCACCATGGGGCAGAGGTAGAATTGTACCATCTAAAGTAAGAAAGCCTGGAGATGCAAAATGTTGGACCATGTAGGATAAAGCATTTTGTAAAGTTGTGTGCACAGGTATATATGGTTACAAGACTTAAAAAGTGGAGCAGGTGATGTAGAAAAAGAAAGATGTAATTGTAATAAATGTTTGCCACATGAGGGCACCAGACACAAAAACAGAGTAATGTGGAAAAGAAAAGAAAAGAATCAGCTAAAGCTATCTGAAATTGGCTTTCACACAACACCATATAGTGTAATGAAGAAGACAGGAGGAAGTAAAGAGCATGATGGGTAGAATTCTTGGCTCCATCCGTGCAGATTCATGCCTACATAGTGCAGGATCAGGCAATTTGTTAATGTTTGGACTATATTTCTCGTAATACCTGACCATTGACATTCCCTCTGAAATTCATGGAAGCTGTAATTCCAAATTTGTGAGCCGCACTGGAGTATTTCCATACTCCAGGAAATAAAGCCAGACTGCTCACTTGAGGGAATGATATTAAAGGCAAAACTGAAATACTTTGGCCACATAATGAGAAGACAGGACACCCTGGAGAAGATGCTGATGCTAGGGAGAGTGGAGGGCAAAAGGAAGAGGGGCCGACCAAGGGCAAGGTGGATGGACGATATTCTAGAGGTGACGGACTCATCCCTGGGCGAGCTGAGGGTGTTGACAACCAATAGGAAGCTCTGGTGTGGGCTGGTCCATGAAGTCACAAAGAGTCAGAAGCGACTGAACGAATAAACAACAACAACGAGCCACACTGGGTGACCTGCAGATGCGTAATTCATACGATCATCTCTACGCTCTTCTCTGTAAACCCAGAGTGTCTTGTGTGCAACTGGAGGGAGAATGGCTCTGCGAGAAGCTGGCTGGCTGGTGTTCAGGCACCCTCTCTCTCCCCTGTTCGTGGCAATGTAGAGCATGTACATTTTGAGTGGGGAAACTGTCCCCCACCAGATGTTGCTGAACTACATCTTGGGGCAAGCCCAAACCACAAGGCTACCGATTCCGGGAGCTGCAATCAGCAGCATTTGGAAGGTCACAGACTACCTGTCATTGATCCTAGTCAACAACCAGTCTTGCTAGAGTTATCCCCATATAATATTGGGAGGGAACAAGAGCCAGTCTGGCCTCTAAGGCACTGGGACAGTCTCACAATAAAGCCATAATAATGGAAAAATAAACCCCCCTCTGGCATCTTGGCTGTAACTGTTTAGTAAGTGCTCTCACCATTTTTGAATGAATAGTGAATTTCAGGAGGCAAGCTGTGGAAAGGGCCAGCTGGCTCAGAGCATCTGTTTATTACTTCTAGGGCTCATATTTGAAATATTTGAATGAAAGATCATGTTTACACCATACTAGAAAAGGATCAGCTACATTTCCTGGTTCAAATACATGATTATGTATTGATGTCACATATTGACATCAATATGAGGATAAATTTGTTCATTTCTGCTGAGACTATACTGCCTCAGATTGCAGAGATTATTGCCACTTCAGATTCAGATGCAGATTCGATTCAGAGAAATCCAACCATAATGAGTTCTCCATGTTAAAAATACTGCAATAAATCGTCATTTCAATTCAAGGTAGAAAGAAACAACTACAACAGATGATGAATCAAGGGCATTTCACAATGATGGGGCCACCACCAAAAAGTCTCATCTAATGTGCTCATTAGCCTGATGGATCTTTAATGGTGAACAAGGGAGCAAGGCCTCCAGGCCTGACTGAAAGACTTGGAAAGACTCATACAGGAACAATCTTTCCAAGAACCTGGCTCCCCCACTCACCTACCCCTCTGTAAAAGTAACCACCAGTATGGATAATTTCCCCCAACTGGGTCCCTGCCTCCAGTCCAGCCTTGGGATCCCTGACTTGTTATATTAAAGGGCAGAGCATCCATGTTGGAAAGTGATGCTCCCATTGTCCTCCATGTGAGTTCTACAGCCTCTCTTTTTACCAGTTAAGATCTGAAACAACTGAAGCAAAACCCAGTGTCCTTCTTTAAAGAAAGAGCAACAAACTGTGGGATAACAGATATTAATTTAAAAGCTGCAGGTGACCTGGGCTGTTAGGAGGCTTTCTCTGCTCATATTCAATCAAATCATTCCAGGTTTGATTGACTAAATTCAGTTGAAAGCTCTAGGGAGAAGGGAGGGAAGTGGGATTTTAAAAGGACTATTGACCTGCTTCAATCAATGATGGGTGGTGTGGGCTAGCGATGTTGGGCCTGGGGGGGCGGGTAGTGCAGAAAGGGCTTGTTAACAGGTTTGATGCCTGTTGTTTACTTCTAAGAAAGCAGCCTGCTGGCTTAATTTCCTCTCTTTGTAACACGTCCCCTGTTACAAGACACTGTCTCAGGTGGACTTTTGGCTGTCTATAACAAAATATGATGGAGAACCTAGCTGACCTTGGCTGATCTCCAAAAGCTAAGCATAAGAGACCTGCTTAGTCCCTAGATGAAAGACCATCAGGAAATGCCAGGGCTGTAGGCTAATCTGGAGTTTTGTTTTTGGTTCTTTTTTAAACCACATTCTGGAAGAGGGCAACTGCTAACCCCTTCCATAGCATTGCCAAGAACAAGATGGTCATGTTCCTGAAGTCATCTGGAGTTGTCTTCAACCTGAAGGAATACTTTTGTAACTAAAATGAGCTTGAAGCTGATAATGAGCTATGAGCAAATGGCAGCAACATTGGGTGCTGTGATAATAAAACTCAACAAACTGTTAGGTCTCAGCACAGTGACTTGCAGAACAGGACCTGATACATTTACAGGTATGATAATGCATAAGGAGAATTTTATGAGCTGGGGTAGTTAAGAAATCGTTTTAGTTTTAATGGGATTTTATTAGAATTTTATCGTATATTTATTAGAATTTTTATTGTATATTTATTCTATATTGTAAACCGCCCAGAATCCTTCCGGTCGGGGGGGATGGGCGGTGACAAATTTGACAACTAACTAACTAACTAAATAAATAAATGATATCTGGCTGCAAAAATCCAGATGGTCATTAGATGGCTGCAGATTTCTTCATCCCTTCACTGCCACCTATCAGCCAAAATCTGGTTGCATTTTTCAGTGAATCACCTTAGGGCAGGGCACTCTTTCCAGGTTACAAATATCCTTTTTTTGTTTCTTTTAAAGACAAATAGAAACACCTAGATTGCCATGTTGTTTGAATATCCTCTGTGACAGATAAAGTGTAATCAAGGTGTTCCAATGTTCTGCAAAAGAAGAACCAATTCAGACCAGTCCCAAAGCCTACAGATCATTGCCAGTCCCTGACCAGATGCTGTAATCAGGTGATGAGTGCAGAAGTATTTTCTTATTGTTACTTGCCAACAATGACTCTGCAGGGGCAGTGCCCTATTGCATATAAACCAAGACCAGTTTATGGTTCTTACCATAAATAGAGCTAGCATTAGCAGGGTATCAGACAAATGACTGAAGAATTTTACTTAGGTCAGAAATAAAACAAATTCACCGGATCCAAAATAAGAGAAAAATGTCTAAACTCGTTCTCTGGAGATCTGACAGAGACGTTCTTGAGAGCAACATACATGCACAAATTGTACAAAGCAAACTTTACACAATAGACCAGCTGAACTCCATTAATTAGGTCTCCATTCATGGGTGACTTGTGTTATAATATAGTCTTAAGATTCTAAATATTAACCATTCATTTCTGCCTTCTTAGTGTAATCTCTATCACTCTTCTGCCAGGAATCTAATTCCCATTAATGGCATGTAAGTCAAGGGTTATCATCACTACATCTTGTGGGATGTTCTTGGAACACCAAACCAGGTTTTGCAGTAATGTGGAAAAGATCTCCAAGTTATTTGGCAAATTCCTGAACACTGGGCTTTGTCTGATTTTGAGCAGACCCTTGGCAGTGGTCCTTTTTATATATTGATGAATCTAACTGACAGTGGTGGTGACACCTCAGGCAGTTATTGAAGCCGGGAAACGATCTGCTTCTGTGTGAAAATGGTCACCTCAGGAAGCACCTTAAAATGCGGATGTGCATCATATTAATAATATTAATCCTGAGGTTAGATTCCTATTAAAAGTAGTGTTCTAACATGGCTTGGTTCTTGATGCCTAGTTTTTTGATGTTTGGATGCAACACCACTAGGAGGTACTTCAACTCAGCCTCCGTGTTAGGATTTTGCTAGGATGTTTTAACTTTCTCCTTATGCATTATGGTGGCTCCCTGCTCTTGCTTGAGTCCTTGATCAGGATGTTCTATCAGGAAGTTGTACAAAAACAAACAGGAACAACCTCTACTTGAGGTTATGACATCTTGGACCTTATGATATGCAAATCCACCCCACACCCTTTGCTAATAATAACTTTAATTTTCCATTCCTAGTCCATCAACATTCCAGGAGAAAAAGAGAGAATCCCATTTCATTATCAGAAGGTGATAAACAGGAAGCATCTTATTAGGATTCTGAGGTCCATTTTTACATTTTGTTTTTGGGGGCATTTGTAGTAGAGATAGTGACTGAACTTTGTTGAGCCTTAGAATTGAGCTGGGATCTCTTCCAAAACTGCCGTTCTTGATTTTAGGATGAGCAGTGTGGTTGATTAGTCTCATCTTCCTATTTGGTCTTAAATAATCTCCTGTAGTATGGCTGGAATCTGTGTCTGTTCTAGGCAGGTAGCACCCTGTCCCGGCTGCCCAGAAAATGCACTCCCTATTACTCCAAAATGTGAATTCCCTGGGAGTTAATCCAACACACCTGAAAAGCACTAAGTTGTTAACATTCAAAGATTCCTGTTAGAAATGCAAATACTTTAAAACAGCATTCCTCAATGTGGGTGCTCCACAGGTGGGTGAACTTCCTTCCCCAGCACTCACCAGCCAGCCTGGCCATTGCCGAGAATCTAGGAGTTGGGACCCACCCTTGGGGAAGCCTACCTTAAAGCTATGGCTTACAAAGAGGACCACTATTTTCAGATGTCAGACTAAGTTACAGCCCAAACCATTTGGAGAATTGTGGGTGTGTAAGAATTGAATTCTCCACTGTGAGAATGCACACCCCTCCCAAATTATGGTAACCCAGGATGTCAAGAATAGAGCCTGTGGCTTGGTTTTATACCCTGACCTTCTGGTTTTCCCTCCCCACATGTACAAGCATAGAGCTGTGTTTCATAAATGGTTGTCCATTCATAAAGTAGCTTCAACCAATTGACCAGAATGTTAACTGCACTGCCTTCCATTTGCCAAATTTGCAGGGCACATCGCCCCAGCCCCCCATTTAGGTTGTGATGCATCTGGCCACAGGATCAGGTCCTTTCCAAAGCGCTGGGCATCGGCCACCCTTCAGTTTTATTTTCCAAACCTATGGAATCATTTTCAGCCAGAGGCCTACTTAGAAAGACAGATGATGCTTGAAGCTAACGTTTTGCTTGGCAACTTGGTAGCTTCCTGTAATGATTGCCCAGATAATCAATTTGCGACTTATGAAATGCACATTTTGACAGTTTAGCATACAATTCTGCCTTTCTCAGTTTGCTCAGAACTTGTCTGACTAGATATATATGTTCCTCCATTGTTTCAGTATATATTAAAGCATCATCTAAATACACCAATACCCCTTTAAATAGGTGGTCATGCAAGACCTCATTGATAAGTTGCATAAAAACCCCTGGTGCCCCCGCCAATCCAAATGGTAGCACTTTATATTGAAAAGCACCCAAAGGACAATTAAACGCAGTTTTCCATTCATCCCCCTCCCGTATGCGAATACGGAAATATGCCTCCCTCAAGTCCAGCTTAGAGAATATTTTCCCCTTTGCCAGATGTGTTAGCATGTCCTTTATCAGGGACAAAGGATATTTATTTAATATCGATACTGCATTGAGCCCACGGAAATCTGTACACAGACTCAAAGTGCCATCCTTCTTTGGTCGAAACAGTACAGGTGCGCCTACTGGAGAGCTGGCCGGTTCAATGAAACCCCTAGCTAGATTTTTGTCAATGAACTCTCGTAGTGTTGCCAGCTCCTTCTGGGTCATAGAATAGATTTTTGGACTAGGCAGTTTCACATTAGGAACAAATTCTATGGCACAGTCAGTTTTGCGATGAGGCGGCAGCCGATCCGCCTCCTTTTCACCAAACACATCTGCAAAGTCCTGGTATTGCTCCGGCAGCCCTTCCGGCGGCTCGAGGACTTGCAGGGAAGTGGTTGTTGCCCATCCCACCTCGTTGTCGTCTAGTTGGTCTTTCGCAGGGGCTTTATAAAATCCATCTGCGAACGTCACCGTTCGATGCACCCAGTTTATGAAGGGATTTTGCCGTACAAACCAGGGCATCCCCAAGATGACCAAAGGTCTACCTACCGGTGCCACAATAAACGGTAATTTTTCCCAATGGCTGCCCATTTGTAAGGCAACCATCCCGGTAGAGTGGGTAACTGGTTTCCCCCCTGCCATGGTCCCGTCCAACTGGGTAAAGATCATCGGCCGTTTTAAAGGGAACGTGGGTAACCCCAACGCAGTAACCACGTCGGGGTGCATCAAGGACCGTGAACACCCCGAATCAACCATGGCCCACAGTTCTATGGTTCGGGTGCTAGACCCCAACTTCACTCTAACGGTCAGGGTAGGGAAATCCCCACTCACCGAAACATGGTCGCGCCCATCTTCTTCTTCTTCCACTTGCCCCACGGCGCCCTTCAAAGGAGGTGGCTGGCGTTTCCCGCCAGCTCCTCGGTCTCCTGTCCCCTCCCTTCTCCAAAGAAGGGGATGCCTTCGGGTTCCGCCTCGGCCAGGGCGGCTTTCATCTTCCTTGGTAGGGATGGCGATTTCCCAGCCGGTTTAGCTGGGCGATCTTCGGCTCGTCTTTTTGGGCATGCCGCCGCCCGGTGCCCTTCCTTCCCTCAGCGCAGACATTGTCCCTTAGCAAAGCGACGCTCCCTCTCCTCTTCCAACGCCCGCTGGCTGGGTCGTCCTGAAGAGATCGGAGCGCAGGCGCTTTTGATGGTTTTGCCTTGCTTCACCGCCTTACGATGGGTGAAGGTTTCCAGGGCGTTTTCAGCGCTGCCAGCTAGTTGAATCCACCCATACAAACTCTTTGGGTCATCACGCCCCAGAGCCCACCGAAGGACCTCAGTTTCCAGCCCATCTTTAAACAGCTCTTCTAGGGTGGACTGGGACCAATCCTCAACTTTTCCGGCCAGTGCTTTGAATTCTAACGCATAGTCGGCCACTGAAAGCGACCCTTGGGCCAGATTCTTCAGAACCCGTTTCGCCCTCTCTTGTGCCAGAGGGTCCTCAAAGTGTTGTTTTAGCGCCCAGAGGAACTCCTCGAAGTCTTCTAGCTCTGGGGCCTCTGCCTGACACAGCTGGACGTACCAATCCGCCGCCCTCCCCTTCAGCCTATCAGGATCACCGTCAAACTTCACAGGAAAGGGGGGGGGGTCTCGTCGCCTCCAGCCATTCGGCTTTCCCAGTCACGTCTAGGGTCCTCCTCCCTGTCGCTGACTGTCGGAACTGAGTCCGACCTCTTCTCCGTGGGGATGGGGGTGGTGACTCCGGGTGAACGCTCTGATCCCTAGCGTCCTTTCGTCTCCCCTCAGCTGACCCCGACTTCCCACGGCTTTCCTTTAGCATCACCGCCAAAGACTCCAACTTCTCCTCTACAGCCTTCATTCGCGCGGGGGTGACCGATTCTTCGGCCGCACTGGTTACCACTACCACTGTGGGTGACAAAGGAGGTCCTGGTTTCCGGACCTCTTGGGCGTCCCCTACAGTGGAGTCCTCGTCCTCGTCCCCCGTTCTATATTCGGCCCCTGACGTGCCCGTCGTTTCCAACATTACCAACTGTTCGCCGGGTTGTAGCCCCAGCTGTTCCCGGTGGGCCGCCCTCTCCGCGTGGGCGCTCCGGGCCACCTGCACCATCGTGGTGTCCGGCTCCTCCTCAATCCACTCGGCTTCTCGTAGTACAGACATCGCTAGTGCTCCCCGTCACAGGTAACCTGGCTAGGGGCTAGCGGGGTAAAGTTCTTTGATGATTCTCAGCTTTATGTAATGATTGCCTTATCCCAACGAAGTCAGTCTCACCAGAGTTTAGTGAATAAAACTGATTTATTGAAAGAATAGTATGCAAATACGAAGAAAGCTGAGAATGAGCAAAAGTGCGCCAAATACAAACTAAAAACCCTCGCATCGAAACCAGCCCCGCCCTTCCTCCCTCCTAGCAACCACCCCCTCCCAGGTGTTAGCAACCGTTACCCACATCGGCCTGAGAAAGTAACCTTGAACAGAGTCACTAACCCAAACATACATCCCTTCAGGGTAACACAAAGATAACAGCCTGGCAGGGCTGGAATTCCCCACCCCGCAAGTGATAGACACGGGTCAGAAACATGACATGCGAAACGTTACGATGTAGGCAAAGCATTGGAACGATGAACATGACACTTCCCATGTGTTCAATTATTTATTTATTTGTTTTTAATGAAAAAAGCAGAATAACTTCTCAGGTACAAAGGGACGTGTCAATTGTCACCCTGCTGCCTCCCCAACACACACAAGGCATCATTTTTTGGTTTGCTTCTTTGTTTTGCTTTTGTAAGATTAAATGTCGGTCTATGTTATGAAAAACGCTGGATGAACAATGAGCATGAATCACTTGGCGTAACTTTTTCCAAATACTGAAACAAATGAACATGGACTCAACGTCCTGAAAGAGACGGGCTCAGAAAGTTTAGAAAATACCAACAACTCTTTAAAGTTTTCACTCCAGATGACTTACAAACCAAACAGGGGAAAGGTTAAGTGGTGTCATTTGAATCCACAGCTCCCCTCTGCCAAAAGACCGGCTATTTTGCCCCAGCCATTAAATGCAACGCTTTCCATCATGTTACCATTTTCACCCAAGCTGGTCTGAGCATTTTTCCAGTCTTCCCTCTCTGCTCCTTCTTCTCTTGTGTGAGTAAGCCCGGAGCATCATACTGTTTTTCCCCCCTTTTTTCCCCTCTCTTTTCTGAAGCCTCTCTGGCAGCCTTTAATGGCTAAAGGGCAGACTAAGAATGCTCCACACAACATTGCTTCAAAGCAAACCTTTGCTGAAAGAATGGATTAACACAGGTTATCGGGGTCCAGCTTGCGAGGAACTTGAGCGAGAACCTGTGAAAATGGTTGGCCCATCAAAGGAAGAAAAACACCAAGGGAAGTCTAGGGCGGGGTTTCTCAGCCAGGGTTCCATGGCACCCTGGGGTTCCATGAGAGGTCACTAGGGTTTCCCTGGGAGATTATGATTTATTTAAAAAAGTATTTCAAATTCAGGCAACTTCACATTAAAGACACAAGTTTCATTCTTTATTTTAGTTTAAGAACATGGTTACTGAATATATACAGGCCTACACATGAAATGAATGTAATAATTTTGTAACCTCTGGCCTATACTTGAGCCTGAATGTGCAGGGGTTCCCTGGGGCCTGAAAAATATTTCAAGGCTTCCTCCAGGGTCCAAAGGTTGGGAAAGGCTGGTCTAGGGCTTAAGTGGTGGGTGAGGTTTGGATAAGTCAGTCCAGAGCAATTGTGTGCAGAAGAAATTGAGATTTTGTTTTCATTGTTTTTATTGAACTATGATTAACAAATAATATCAGGTAACTACATTAACATAAATCCAAGATGCATATAGAGAAAAAAAATGATGTAGAAAATGACAAAGAAGATCTACTACAATGTAAATAAAGAGACGGGTACTGTACATGTACAAATTTACCATATATGTAAAGTATACCATACTATCTTCAGCAAAGGATTGTTACCTTGTCGTGGTGCTGGAACTTGAGCACCTCAGTGATGCCATGAGCTAAACCGTGAAGGGCCACCCAAGACGGGAAGGTCACGACAGAGAGGTCAGACTAAATGCGATCCCTGGGGAAGGTAATGGCAACCCACCCCAATATTCTTGCTGTGAAAACTAAATGGATCAGAACAACCAGAGATATGTCGGTATACCATCGGAAGATGAGACCCCCAGGTCGGAAGATGGTCAAAATGCTACTGGGGAGGAACAGAGGATGAGTTCAACTAGCCCCAGACGTGATGACGCGGCTAGCTCAAAGCCGAAAGGGCGGCTAGCAGCCAACGGTGCTGGTGGTGATCGGCGAATCCGATGTTCTAAGGATCAACACACCATTGGAACCTGCAATGTAAGATCTATGAGCCAGGGCAAATTGGATGTGGTTATTGGGGAGATGTCAAGATTAAATATATACATTTTGGGCGTCAGTGAACCGAAATGGACTGGAATGGGCCACCTCACATCAAATGACCACCAGATCTACTACTGTGGACAAGAGGACCACAGAAGAAATGGAGTAGCCTTCATAATTAATAGTAAAGTGGCTAAAGCAGTGCTTGGATACAATCCAAAAAACGATAGAATGATCTCAATTTGAATTCAGGGCAAGCCATCTAACATCACAGTGATCCAAATATACGCCCCAACCACAGATGCTGAAGAAGCTGAAGTAGAGCAGTTCTGTGAGGATCTGCAGCACCTACTGGACAACACACCTAAAAGAGATGTTATTTTCATCATGGGAGACTGGAATGCTAAGGTGGGCAGTCGAATGACACCTGGAATTACAGGTAAGTATGGCCTGGGAGAACAAAATGAAGCAGGACATAGGCTGATAGAATTTTGCCAAGACAACTCACTCTGCATAACAAACACTCTCTTCCAACAACCTAAGAGACAACTTTATACATGGACTTTACCAGATGGACAACACCGAAATCAGATTGACTACATCCTTTGCAGCCAAAGGTGGCGGACATCTATACAGTCGGTAAAAACAAGACCTGGAGCTGACTGTAGTTCAGATCACAAACTTCTTCTTGCACAATTTAGGATCTGACTAAAGAGATTAGGGAAGACCCACAGATCAGCTAGATATGAGCTCACTAATATTCCTAAGGAATATGCAGTGGAGGTGAAGAATAGATTTAAGGGACTGGACTTAGTAGATAGGGTCCCGGAAGACCTCTGGACAGAAGTTCGCAACATTGTTCAGGAGGCAGCAACAAAATACATCCCAAAGAAAGAGAAAACCAAGAAGGCAAAATGTCTGTCTGCCGAGACACTAGAAGTAGCCCAAGAAAGAAGGAAAGCAAAAGGCAACAGTGATAGGGGGAGATATGCCCAATTAAATGCAAAATTCCAGAGGTTAGCCAGAAGAGATAAGGAATTATTTTTAAACAAGCAATGCGTGGAAGTAGAAGAAGACAATAGAATAGGAAGGACAAGAGACCTCTTCCAGAAAATTAGAAACATCGGAGGTAAATTCCAGGCCAAAATGGGTATGATCAAAAACAAAGATGGCAAGGACCTAACAGAAGAAGAAGAGATCAAGAAAAGGTGGCAAGAATATACAGAAGACCTGTATAGGAAGGATAACAATATCGGGGATAGCTTTGACGGTGTGGTCAGTGCACTAGAGCCAGACATCCTGAAGAGTGAGGTTGAATGGGCCTTAAGAAGCATTGCTAATAACAAGGCAGCAGGAGACGACGGCATCCCAACTGAACTGTTCAAAATCTTGCGAGATGATGTTGTCAAGGTAATGCATGCTATATGCCAGCGAATTTGGAAAACACAAGAATGGCCATCAGACTGGAAAAGATCAACTTATATCCCCATACCAAAAAAGGGAAACACTAAAGAATGTTCAAACTATCTAATAGTGGCACTCATTTCACATGCTGGTAAGGTAATGCTCAAGATCCTGCAAGGTAGACTTCAGCAATTCATGGAGCGAGAATTGCCAGATGTACAAGCTGGGTTTAGAAAAGGCAGAGGAACTAGGGACCAAATTGCCAGTATCCACTGGATAATGGAAAAAGCCAGGGAGTTTCAGAAAAAAATCTATTTCTGTTTTATTGACTATTCTAAAGCCTTTTACTGTGTGGACCATAACAAATTATGGCAAGTTCTTAGCGGTATGGGGATACCAAGTCATCTTGTATGCGTCCTGAAGAATCTGTATAACGACCAAGTAGCAACAGTAAGAACAGACCACGGAACAACGGACTGGTTTAAGATTGGGAAAGGAGTACGGCAGGGCTGTATACTCTCACCCTACCTATTCAACTTGTACGCAGAACACATCATGCGACATGCTGGGCTTGAGGAATCCAAGGCTGGAGTTAAAATCGCTGGAAGAAACATTAACAATCTCAGATATGCAGATGATACCACTTTGTTGGCTGAAAGCGAAGAGGAACTGAGGAGCCTTATGACGAAGGTGAAAGAAGAAAGTGCAAAAGCTGGCTTGCAGCTAAACCTCAAAAAAACCAAGATGATGGCAACCAGCTTGATTGATAACTGGCAAATAGAGGGAGAAAATGTAGAAACAGTGAAAGACTTTGTATTTCTGGGTGCGAAGATTACTGCAGATGCTGACTGCAGTCAGGAAATCAGAAGACGCTTAATCCTTGGGAGAAGAGCAATGACAAATCTCGATAAAATAGTTAAGAGCAGAGACATCACACTGACAACAAAGGTCCGCATAGTTAAAGCAATGGTGTTCCCCGTAGTAACATATGGCTGTGAGAGCTGGACCATAAGGAAGGCTGAGAGAAGGAAGATCGATGCTTTTGAACTGTGGTGTTGGAGGAAAATTCTGAGAGTGCCTTGGACTGCAAGAAGATCAAACCAGTCCATCCTCCAGGAAATAAAGCCAGACTGCTCACTTGAGGGAACGATATTAAAGGTAAAACTGAAATACTTTGGCCACATAATGAGAAGACAGGACACCCTGGAGAAGATGCTGATGCTAGGGAGAGTGGAAGGCAAAAGGAAGAGGGGCCGACGAAGGGCAAGGTGGATGGGTGATATTCTAGAGGTGACAGACTCGTCCCTGGGGGAGCTGGGGGTGTTGACGACCGACAGGAAGCTCTGGCGTGGGCTGGTCCATGAAGTCACGAAGAGTCGGAAGCGACTAAACGAATAAACAACAACATAAACAACAACATACCACATTATAGTCTATTGCTATTAAGGCAAATCATAAAATCCATCCAAATTTGTTAGAATTGTGGTGCCTGCCTCTGATGTGTCACTATTTTAACTTTGTGATTTTTTTTCTTATGTGGCAATTGAAGAGGCCTTGCTAATCCAATCTCAATTGTTATGTTATCTAGAGTTCTCCAGTGTTGCGCAATTATTATTTTGACTGCTAAAATTAAACAGATAGTAAGTTCTTTATTTTTAAGCTTGAGGTTTGGTCCTGTAAATAAATGCAGTGAGCCTAACGCTGGGGAGCATTCAATTCTTTGTTAGTGATGTTACTTATTACCTGTAACATTTTATGCCAGAAGCTTTATCACATGACCACCACAAATGAAAAAATGACCCTTTGTTTTTTTGGCAAGCTCTCCAATATTTGGAAGAATAATTTTGATATATATGTGCCAGTCTAACAGGAGTCAAGTGCCAGCAATATATAAGTTCTTGCATTAAAGCTGAGGTGAATCCATCTGGTTTCCACAATTTCTGCCAATTTACCTCCTGTGTGGGATTACCAAGATCAGTATCCCAAGCCATGTGGTGGATCTCCCTTTTCTAATTGCAATAATAACCCATACATTTTTGAGATTGTTCCTTTGGTTGTTCTAAATAGTGAACTGTTAAATTCTTGAAATTGGTATAAGGCCGTGTTGCTGAAACACTAATATTTCTATTGCCCAAAAGAGATTTGAGTTGATACAAAAGAGCCATGGTAACTTATCACCTATTTGTTACTCTAGCTGATCTTTGTTGAGAGGTTCCCTATTACTATAAAAATCTTTTAGTCTATAAAGATTGTGTTCTCTCAAATGGTGATTCCTGGTTTGGTTTCGTTTTAACCAAACCATAATTATTATCCTGTTCTATATATGTTATTAAAGGAGTTAAAGGAGACGTGTCCTTCATCAAAGCTATATATTTACTCTTCCAAATTTGAAGCATCGTTTTAGTGCAAACATTTTCAATGTTTTATTCTAGACAAAAAGTTTGGGTGAAAAACCCATTGATCTATAAAAATTATTTAGCTCTAATATAGCTTCAGTTTGGATCCACTGTTTCAAAGAGCTTTCCATAATAAATGGAGTCATATGCCCTGTGTTGCTTGATAATATATTATCAAATTGGGAATGTCTCAGCCTCCTTGTTTCTGAGGTCTATATAAAATCTTTTTATTTATTCTCTTTTTTTTTTTTTTGCATGAAAGCAGAAGCTTTTTTTTTTTTTGCCAACATCCTAAAGCCTGTTCTGGAATTTCCACTGGGAGGCATTGAAATAGGAAGTTGAGCCATGCAAGGATTTTCATTTTTATCACTGCAATTCACTCTAAACTATTAAAATGTTTTGAAGCCCAGTTTTTCATTTCCTTATTTAATTTCTTCCATGTTGGTATATAATTATTAGTAAAAATTTTATTAACATTTTACCTAAGTATTTAAAAGACTTTTATACTATTGGAATCCCTGAAACTGTAGAAATTGCCTTTTGAATTTTTGGGGTGTATGAAAAAACATCAGATGTAATTTGTGAAAATTAACTGCTAGTCCTGACACCTCTGCAAATTCCCCTAACTCCTTCTTAATACAGTTGGAAGAAACTGAGATGAGGACGATATACAACTTGCAATTGCTCCTACCTTCCTGTCCTTTCATTTTAATTATGATTGCACAGCTCCCATTTCCAGTCCCTAAATTACTACTGACTTGGATTTCCCTGATTATGTCATTTCATGTTCCTGGATTAAAATATAAATAAGTAAGTGTAACCTCAGGTGAGTTGCTTTCTTGTTTCAGGATCAACCTGTTATTATGTAATTGTAAGGAGGACAGAGTCCTGTATTGTTCTGGGCTGACAGGTGAACAAGTATATTTGAAGTGAAATTCTCCCACCCTTGGCAGGTTGGTCTAGCTCAGCCCTTCCCAGCCCAGTGCCCTTAGACTGGGTTGGGATCCCAACTTCCAGAATTCTTCTGGCTGTGCAGCTGGGGATGCTGGGACTAGCAGTCCCAACACCTCCAAAGGGGGCCAAGTGGCAGAAGACGGGTCTGCATGAACTCTTTGACGGGTTTCCTCAGCCAGCTCCTGCCTCTCCAGAACAGACCAGGCAACTAACTGTAATCCTTACTCTATCCGGACGATTGAGTTTCTGTGATTTACAGGCTCCCTTCTCCTCCTGATTTCTGCCACCCTCTTGTGTTGCATTGTTTTTACTACATTGATTGGAATTTTTTTTTTTTTTGGCTACCTGCTCTGGGCCTGGCAGAGGACAAGGAGCGCTTTGAAACTTTTAAAATTCATTATTCCTTTGTAGGGAAAGAAGGTTGCAAGGACATGGAATCAGGGAGGGAACCCTAATGAAAAATTCTCAGCACGCTTCCAAATGTTAGTTCCCAAGTTTTTTAGGGGAGGAGGCACTATGATTGCTAACGTAGCATATTTTATTGCAAAGAGCCAGATTTTATTGCAAAGATCCATGCCTGCAGATAAAGTCTATTAGGAAATCTGGATTTGCTCAGCCTTTTTTTTAAACATTACCTCATTCTGGCTGCATTCACACAACACGCTTAACTAGGCAAATTAAAAATGATTGATTGCATAATCTATGAAGCTTAGTCAGCTTTAACCTTAAAAGTTAGGGGGTGGAGTGGGGGTTGCTGTTGCTTAGTATGTTGTGCAAATTAGTTGCTATCATACTGGAAAGATGGAATGTTACTTCTTCTCAGAGGAGAAGGATGCAGCTGCAATTCCTCCCACCTTCCAGGTCTCTTGTGCCTCCCCTTTTCCTGGCATGGAGTCCCAGGAGACCTCTAGAAAATGGGCAATGGAGATGAGACAAACCAAAAGGTTGGAGAAATTGTATCCTCTGTATCCAGGAAGGGGCTGAAGACCTATTGACTCAAACTGGAGGAAGGTAGACCCTGATTTACTTCTACACAACTCCCATACTCTGTCTAGATCAGTGTTTTGCAAACTTGGCAAAACACTGGTCTAGGTGCTTCAGTTTATGCCATTGCGTTCACGTGGGGCAAGGCCAGGTGGAATTCAATCTTTCCCTTCCAATATGGGGCAGCCACTGGTCCAATATCTCCACCATCCATGCATTGAGTGAAGGTCTGAAGGAGGGAGGGTGCTGCTCTACACGCCTGTGTCCATGATGGAAAAGGATGGTGTCTGCGTGTACTGTCTCTCTCCCTTTCAGATGAACTTCTTCAATGCCTAAACTTCCAATTCAGAGTTGTCTATGATGTACAGCAGCAATTCTTAGAAGGAGCTTTCCAACCCTATCTGGAGATGCCAGGGATTGAACAGGCAGTTGTTTGGTATTCAAACCGCTAAACTACAACACATCCCCGATTCATTCTGGATTACTCAAGGGGCTGTGCATGGAGCAATCCCATTTCATTCCCAGCAAGCTTGGGAAAGAGTGTCTATGCTAACACCAAATTAATTTCATAGTTGGGTGTTGGGATTAAAAATATAAATACCTAATGTAACGTAAGTAAATACAGTTTTTATTTATTTTATTTATTTATAAATTTATTCACCGCCCATCTCCCCATCATGGGGGACTCAGTTACCTACTTCTCATAATTTTAAAAAAATAACCCTAAAGCAAAGTCATAGATTCTTTATAAAGAGCCACAGCAGCCAGTGGTCACGCTAACCTTAGGAATCCCACCTAAACTTTGGGGTCCAAAGGCCCCTTAAGAAGCTACCACCTTTTTACCTCCTAAGGCAAGAAAGACAAACACAACCTCAGGCAAAGAAAAAATTTAAATGTTTTTATTAAACGTTAAAGAGTAACAGAAAGATTGGGGCTGAAAAACATACGTAACACAATTCATGTCATGACGTACATTTAATTTGATCTTGTTTGTTAAACTCTTGTGAACAGAGGTCTCGTATGAGGTTGCCAGAAACACAATGGTTGATCACTTGAGAGAGAGAAAAAAGTGGAACATTTTTCCAAATAAATGAAAAATACCAAAAGCTTATTCTTGCTTTTCTCAAACACACGCTCTAATGCAAGTGTGCATTCATGCACACATACCAAACACACACACACAATTTTTGAAGCAAGAATAAAGGCCAGGGGACTAGTTAACTCAAAAGATAAGGCTAAGTTTCATTCATTAATAACTTACCTAAATCTTACTCAGAAGTAAGCCCACTGTGTGCAAAAATACTAGAGCATATACAATTGTAGCCTAATATACATCTCACTCCAGCAAATAATGTGCAGTCTTAATTCAATGGAGCAGTGAAACAACAGACCACGTGTACAGATGAGGCACTCTCCTATCGATACCAGATGGTGGAGAAGCTGTGGCCTTCCTGTTTTTCGTTTCAACCTCCATCATATCCAACTCTTTGTCATACTGGCTGGGGCTGATGGGTATACAACATTTGCAGGACATCAGGAGGGCCATAGTTACCTGCATCAGTTTCAGAATTGATGAAATGGCTGGTTCTAATGGCTGTTTCATGAGAGACCAGGAATATGTTTCTTGCAAACTCTTTCCCAGCAAAAACACCAACCAATGGTTTTCTGGTGTAGATAATTGTCAGGCCCTAAGCTGGTGCCTTCCAGATATATTAGGGCTACAGACTTGCTAGCTGGCATGGCTTTTGGCTGGTTCAAAGTATGGGCAATATATTCCCACCACATTTAGAATGCATCCAGTTGGGAGAGGCTGGTAGGCAGGATTTGGAAAAAGACTTCTCTTATTCCAATGTCGTCAGCCTCAGCTTGATCCACAAGCCGATCCAGATGCTAACGCACTTTACAATGTGCAGACAGCTACTTAGGTTTCAGCTCTGATCAGTGGCCTATTGTCGTCGATCTTGCTTAGATTATGCCCGTCTCTGGACAATCCATCCTCCTTATTTATCATCTGCTCTAATCATAACTGTCTTACCCTTGTCATCATCTATGTTTTTTCTTAACTAGTTTCTCTCTGTTTGTTCTTTTGAGAGAAGCTGACCACTCATCTATACAGATTCATAGTGTAAAACCAAATAAACTAGCAGGCCAAGTTGAAGCTCAAAATCAGAAGTAAACAAAAATGTGTTTTGAGGGCAGAGCAAGCGTGGACATCTGGTTGCTCAAGATGTATTGTGTAACTACTGATTATTCACAGAAGCCATTGTATAATTTGGCCTACCTGCTGTGACTGGATATAGTTGCCCTGTCTAGAAATTAAGTGAACCTATAACGATGAAGCAACTGGTGTTTCTAACAGTAACAGCACTGTATCTAGGATCACTGTCCACTGTAAGATCTTTACATCTCAAAAGAATCTCCAGATTAGTGAAATTATACTTCTTTAACGTCTCCATGTCAACCATGCAGATAAAACTTCCTAGCCTGCAAAACATCTTTGTTAACTTGAGTTTCCACACTGGCACCTCCAGACAAAGTTATGAGTAGGACCATGAAATACTTCGGATTTGGGGGAAATGAACAGACCATGTGATCGCAACTTCTTAAAGCAGTCCTACCTTCTCCCAGTATTATGTCCTTGAGGCTTGTTTTACACTCAGTGGAAATTATTATCAGCTTAATATTTATTTTCACTTTCACACACACATGAACATATAGACAGGTATATTTACTGGCCAGTAAAGGATAGTTTATCCCCTAAAGATGATTAATCAGCTGAAATAATGGTCCAAAAAAAGCCTATTAAAATATTTAGGACACTGGGATATATTTTCAAACTTTCTGGAAAATCCTCATAATAATGGCAGCATTTCTTTGCAATTGTCCAAAAGTTTTGTTTAAATCACCTATAATGTAAGGTGATTTTATGTAACAGAAATGCACTTGTTTTGATGGAAAAAAAGCTCTAGAAAAACATGTGGCACCATAATTTTCTGATGTGCAATTTTGTTTAATGCACTAAAAAACCGTATCTTTTCTGTAATTCACCAATTCAAGAAAACACCTGTTCAAGTATAATAAAAGCCAAGTATGGCTTAAGGAAGTCACATGGCTTTGCTCATTCTTGTACTCAACCAGAGACAGAATGAGACTGGGCAAGAAAACTGAAACAATGGACCTCTAGAAGATGCCAGAATGAAAGTAGGAAGCATGAGGACAGATTGGGGAATCTGTGCTCTCCAGATGTTGTTGAACTTGTCTGTCAGCACTACCCAATGTGGGTAACAGTAAACAACAAGAAGCGATATGATGCCACAAGCAGAAACTATTGCCTTATAGAAAACCCTGGGCACCAACAACTTGGATAGAAGGGAATTCAGTTTGGACAAATGTGACAAACAGGTTATGAGATCAGGGAGTGAATACTGAGGAACCAACCTGGGCTCATCTCTAACATGTGAAATAACCCTTACTGCTTCCGAATTGTCCCCCAAAGATTAAGCACCCTTTCCGAACCTGGAGAAGCACACAGAGCTACACTGCCCATCACCCAGAGAGAGCCCTGGCTGGCTGGGAATTTTGGGTGCTACAGTACGAGGTCCAGCATTTTGGAGATACCTGAAGCAGACTGCTTACCTGCTCTCCACTGTACTTAGTTGAAAAATAGGTCCTCTGTTTTAGCTCTGTTAAGCTGCCTGTTGGGAGAGGTCTGGGAGACATTCTGGCCTCCTCAGTTGATGTCTTTTGAGAGAAACATGCTTCAATCTGCAAGAACCATCTTTGTAATGGATTTTTTTTTCAAACTCTCACCATAGATACCAATCTGTACCATAGGATGGACTGGAAATGTCAAAGAGAATTGATAATGTAAGCTTTATGAGCATTTGGATCATATTGCCCAGTCCCCAACATACAGTATTTGCACTCATGAAGCTCTATGACAGATGTCACCAACCTTGTGCTTTCTCCAACCAATTAATTACATTTTTAAAAGGAAAGCTGTATTTACTCAAGAGAAATTTGAAAGACCACAGCAAACAATGTTACATGCTTAAAACATTTAGAGTCCCATCTGTCCCCATATGAACACAGCCGCTTTTGCATGGAGGGGTTACATGGGGCTGGCAGGAACTATGGAGTCCTTATGGTGGAAGGGAGGAACATGCACAACTCTGTTCTTCTCATACATGGGCAGTTGCTAAAGTTAGATAGACTAAGAAAAGGAGGGAGGTAGAGCCTTCTATTGCACCCGATGTGATCCTTCCAGAGGCAAGCAACTGTGCCCAGAGACATGTATTATTCTCGAACTGGAAACACAAAGCTACGTTAATGTGCCAGTGGCGGGCATACAATATCGTCATTTTAAAAAAGCCCTAGAAGCATTTATTCTGTACTCAATATTCATGAATATATAAAGAGATATATTGTCATCTTTAAAGTGAAATAATCTAGTTTTTTAAAATCCTCTTTGCTTAAACATATGATATATATATCTTATTCTTTTCCCAAAATACGCAATCAGCATTTGTCCTTGAAAAATACTGTACAAAAAAAGAGCCAACTCTAATGATTCTGTATAAATTTTATAAATTTTATAATAATCAATTTCTTTTGGTCTTCAGGAAACCTTTAAAAGAACTGAATTAACCACAGTATGACACCATCACCTTTCAATATATATCTGCATCTCTTACATTCATTTCCTCCCCACCCTCCAAAAATACTTTATATAATATAACGTAAGTTCAGAAAACAAATCAAAGCTAAAAAAATAACAGGAGAAACTCTGAAAACCATCAGGTCATGATACAATCACAGCAACATGTCAAGGCAAAAAATTACAAAAATGACTTCTAACTAAATCAAAACAATTTGGGGGAAATAAAACAAAACCAGCAGGTGAGAAATCTACAGAAAGTATATTGCACATAGTTAACTAAAAAGCTGAATTCAAAGTCTTTCAGAGAAAAAACGAGAATTTCAGAAATTGAGCATCAGTGGAAATAAAAATATAATCTGCTCAAACTCCAAAAGGTGGTAGTAACATAGGCCTTTTTAATTTTGCTTTTCCAGTTCTCTGATCGGTGAATTATCTTGAATTTTTTGTGTAGTTTCATCCTTACCTAGCATGGCAATCAGTGTCCCTCCTGTACCCCAAGAACAGCACTGAACTCTTTGAAGAGTGGGTGGTGGGCTGAAGACAAGCACCACTTGACCTTTGTCCCCAACCGGGGATTGATCCAGACCCCTCTGGTTATGCCAGACACAGGCTGGTCGAGGGCAAGGACTGGGGATCTGCACAAAACAGCAGCAGACATTCACAAGAGCAGCTTGACCACCCAGACAAAAGCAGACAAGCTCTTCTAATGACCAGGTTCAAGGGCTGCTGGCCCAGCTTAACTCTTGAAAAAGCACTGCAGGCTGAGCAGATTGGAGAAGGATCTGCAGAAGCAGCGTGGCAGTTCCTTGGCTGAATTGACACCCCTACTTCCCAAGAAATTTAACTGAAAGCTTCTGGATTTCCACTTGCTGGCTGCAAAGTGTAAAAGAAATCAGATGAAAGACAAAGGTATCCTGGTCAGTTCTCGATAAGACTGAAACAGGTATTTCAAGGTTGGAGTATTTCAACCTTAAAATGTTTTGCATACCTGTATAATTCAGTGTTGTGCCCCACATATCATTAAAAAAAAGGGGGAGGGATGGCAGAAACAAAAATTTAATTCACCTAAGGCAGGAATATGCTTTGACCTTTATCTGTACAGCATGCTCTGACATTGTGCAGGCATATGATGATTTTTGGGGGTTTTTTGCTTGTCTGGTTAGGGATCTTTTTAGGTAGACTATCAAGAAATCTTTAACATTTTATGAAAAAAGAGCACTAAAAAGTTATGGTATTAAGGTAGCAAAGTCATCCAATGTCCACCAGGAATATTTTAACCAGTACAAGATCCAGGGGATGCAAAAATATACTCTCTCCGATCTATTTATAATACTTCTACCTATTTATTTTTGATTTTATAGCAATAAAAGGAAAGTTAGCTGTTCCTTATTATTCTACAAGGAGGCTATAGAATACACTATGAATCTGAATGTCTATTTTATTTACCAAAAAACATAAAAGAAAACCAAAACAAAATAAAAAGCAAATCTATAAATTAATATCTCTGCGGCACAGCATGGATATCAATTGTGCATTATATCAGTAAATTTACACAGACTGATGTGCCTTCTTGAAACAACAAACCAAAAACAGCTCTACCTTTCTGTTCTTTCTCTTGTTCTTCCTCATTACCAGGATGCTTTTCTTTCATTTTGTTTCTTTTTTTTTCCAAGTTATATCAAAATAATGGGATTGGATAAGACAAGAATACAGCTCAAGCAGCACTGGAAAATATATACATGCATATCTACATGTATGTATTCAATAAAAAGTTTACTATGGCCAGTCTTGGCCAACCCAACCCTGCAAATAGGGTTTCATAAAAAAACAAGAAGAGCCAAGACAGACATGCACACTCATTCACAGGTGTGCTTGCGCACTTGTGTGCAAGCACACCCACGCACACATACACACAGGTTGTACACTGGTTCTGGTTCTGCTTTCTGTTAAAGTGCCCATGACTGAAAAGTTGGTTTGGGTGAGGTGCTATCAAACAGGAAACACACTGTCCATCTATTTAAATGCCAAACCACAAAATTAAAGAAAAATAAAAATAAAAATAAAATAATAAGTGGGAAGAAAAGAAACAGAAAAGGGTGGCGGGGGGACACCATTTACAGAGGACCATGCCGGGCTTCATACTTGACAAGGACGTTCTTGCATTTGCCCAACTCTTTCCGTAGATCAGCCACCTCCTGGCGCAGGGCCGTATTCTCCTTTTCGAGGAATGAGGCACGGATAGCAATCTGGTTCTCCTTCAGCCTCCGGGCATCTCTAGATCGCTTGGCAGCCATGTTGTTCTTTCTACGTCTTGCCCAGTATTTGTCATCCTGCTCATTAATCAGAGAGGAAAAGAAAGTCGGTGTTAGATTTCAGTAGGTGAATGGAGGCCCATGAGGCATCAGCCGGGCTGTAGGTATTCTGTGCATTCAACTCAAATACTGTTACTTTGGAAAGGAGGAGCAACACAAGGGCGTTCTTCTAAAACAGGAGTAGATGACACATAGTAGGATCCCACGATAACGAGTGGAGCCTTCATGCTCTAGCAAAACAAAGAGGTGATAAGGAAACTTGAATCTTACAACGGGGTGCCACAGATTAGCATAAAGGCATCTTCCTGATCCTGGCATCCAGAAGAACGGTAACTTCAAGCATCCCAAGCAAACCAGGGTGATGGGAGCCAAAATATCCAGGGGATGCCAGGTTAGGAAGAAAAGGAAAAGAAAGTCAAGCGACTTAGGAAAAGGATTTAATTTACTATTTAAATAGTAAAACTCCTTTGCTAGACAACTTGCAATTCAACTGTCTAAAGACTTTCCTTGTTTTTGTTGTCGAAGCATGGTGATTTTTACAACCTGCACACTCAAAAGTTTTAAAAAGGTTTTGTCATGAGCACTGATGGTGAGCAGGAGGGGGCCTCTATCCAGGGGGGAAAAAGATAGAGGCCCCCTCCTGCTCGCCATCAGTACTCATGACAGGTTTTAAGCAAAGTATTAGCTCCTGTGGGGAGGAAAAAATAATTAATAAAGTGGGATAAAAATGTGTAAATTGGGGGAAATGATTAGAAATTCTCCTGGAGGCTTGCAAGAGGAGCTAGCATGATGACCCCTGCACTTCATCGTAGCTCTTCCCTGCACTGTTGCTCTAATGGGACCATGATGAGGAGGAGAAAGACTTTCTAGCTTCTGTATTCCTTACACTCATTTTCCCCAAATGCCATCTCAGGAGTAATATTGGAATGACGTCCAAAAACCACTTCGGCATGATCAGAGGGTATTTATTTATTCAAGAGACTCGTACGGCTGCTCATCTTAGGTTCCATAAACCTGGGCGGCTTACAGCACCAGCGATAAGAACATGAAGAAACAATAAAACCCAACATCTAAGTAAACAACCCTCAGCACCCTAGTCCAACACTCCCCAATGAATAAAAACCCCACCATCACTAGGCTCCAGCCTCGCCTCACCCCAGCACTTGAGAGAACTAACCGGCTTTTTAAAGGGAGTGCCAGAAGGGTGGGGGTCTGCTGGATCTCAGGGGGAGGGTGTTCCACAGGGCAGGGGCTGCTACTAAGAAGGAACGCTCCCTAGATGCCAACATTTGAGAGAAGGGGCCTGGAACAAGCCCACCCTACCCAATCTGGTGGGGCAGGAAGATGCCCTCACGGAGAGGTGGTCATGCAGATAACCTGACCTCCTGCCACACAGGGCTTTAACAGTGATAACTAGCACCTTGAATTGCACCCTGAAAGAAACTGGAAGCCAGTGCAGCTTGCACGGCAGTGTTACAATACGGGCAATCCAATAGGCACCCCAAAGTGTTCGTGCCACTGCATTTTGGACCAGTTGGGATTTCCGGATGGTCTTCAAGGTCAGCCCCCTGTAAAGTGCATTGCAGGAATAGGCACAATTGCAGCATGAGATGTATTTGCACAAAGGGCCCTCTAGCCACACTGCTCCCTGCTCCTTGAGCAGGAGCCACAAGTCCAGCAGGATCCAAAATTGCCCACCAGCTGTGTCTGGGGAAATGCTACTCCATCAAGAGTAAAAGATGATGCTTCCAGGATACCCAAACCCCAAAGCCACTCTGTCTTGCCAGGATTGAGTCTGAGCTGGTTCCTCCCTATCTAGACTTTCGCAGCCCCCAGCCAGTGAGTCAGCACCAGAATGGCATTGCTTCCTTGGCCAGGGGTGGAGGTTGTGTTGGAGGCTCATGTTGCCAAATGCCCTTGCCCAGCAGTTTCATGTAGATGTTAAAGTGAAGCAGTGAGAGACCTGAATCCAGAGGCACTCCACACAAGAGAGGCCTAGGGTCAGACTTCTTCCCCTCCCAACCAACACCAACCGAACAAGCTGCCTCCTCTCAACCCCCAAAGCTGGTCCAGAAGGATATAATGGTCAATGGTATTGAAAACTGCTGAGCGATCCAGGTGGGCCAGATGGTTGCACCACCCCTTCCCAAGCCCTCCAGATATCATCCACAAGCACAACCAATGTCATCTTGGTACTGCAACCTGGCCTGAAAAGGATACAGATAATCCACTTCATCCAGGGCCACTAAGATGAGCACTTAGACTAGACAAAAGTTGTCTAACATTGTTGAGTTCCAGGAGGGTCTCTTGAGAAGAGGGCACACCACTGCATGTTTCAGGTCAGGTGGCACTACCTCTCCCACTATGAGGACTCAACCACATGCCACCACCTGGGAGGCCTTAACCGGCCGGGGAGGCATGGGTCCAGAATGCAGGTGCCAAACTCAGAGCCCCAAGGACCCTGTCCATTTCCTCTGCATCAATCAGTTCAAGCTTTTCCTAGGTAACTGAGCTCAGACAAGCCTCAGGTACTTCACAGGATCTGCCCAGCCAGAGTCTAATTCCAAATGAAGCCAAGTGACTTTGTTTGATAGATGCTGAGAATATTTCTCACAGCAAACCCACAGAGGTTTCCCTGGCCCCTCCTTACCCAGAAAGGACCTGGTCACCTGAAACAGGGTCCATCAGTTGCACAGGGCATGCCGATCGAATAGAATCAATAGCTGAGCCCAACAGCCTAACTCCAAAATTAAATAGTTTAAGACTGCCTAATTAACGTCTCTCTTTCTAGGTGAAGGATTAGGGAAGGTAAATCAGCTCATATAATTGTGCAATGCCTAGTGCCTACCTCATTCCTCTCCACAAAAAAAAATCAACTTTAAATTCAATTTATTCCTGTGTTACTAAGGCCATGTTGTTGTTGTCGTTGTTGTTGTTGTTAGTTGCTATCAAGTTGTTTACGACTCATGGCGACCCTATGTATAACAGAATGAAATGCTGTTCCCATCTATTGTATTAAAAAAACTACAAAGCCAAAGCCTTTAATCCCAGTCTGACAAGATAGCAAACCCCTGAGGATCACACATAGTCCAGAGACTATCACTGGATCTAATTTGCACTTGCCCCTCTCCCCAAATTCTGCAACCAATCAACACAAGGGAATGCAAGCTTCAGTCAAGCTTTTTGCTGAGAATGGGAACGAGACTCTGGCTATCTCAGATGAAGCAGCGCAAACTCCAGGAGGTCACTGCCTGTGAATCCATGAAGATCATCAGCAACTCATTTCAAGGGCTTCTCTGCATTTAGTGGCTGAAAAGTTGTTGCTTTTTTTTAACCTCCTCCACTTCACCATTCTGTTCACAGGTTTGTATTTCGGGAACTAATGCAAATAGATATGCAGAGAGTTTCTTAATGTTTTCAAAGAATTATATACCAAACAGAATTATATACCAAACAAGATTGGCTAAAAAAAAAAAAAGAATGCTAGTGAAATAATACATGCTGTAATAACTCAACTCAACTTGCTCAAGGGAACGATGACATGGAACAAGCACCTTCCTTCCCATCTTCAACCCACCCATCCCCCTTGAAAAAGGTAGCTGTGCTCTTGGGGGATCCAGCAGTCATTTTAAAGCAAGGAAGACATAAACTTGTCCTTTTTCCTATCTTCTCCTTCCATCAATCACAGCATTCCTCTGTTGTCCCCCTCATCTTATTTTCCTTTTGGCCTGATGGGAGGCCTTTTTGAATCCAGGAAAGGTTCACCTCCATATCACTTGAGTTGTCTCTTTTTCATTTCTGTCACAAATCATTCTGAACAATCTCTGCAGTCCTGTGTATATTAGAAGCACAGAATTTAGAGGCAAGATTTATTCTATCTGCAATTCTGCATGGTTATCCTATTTATAACCGGTACAGCTTATGTCCAGCATTCTGAGTTCAGATGAGAGTTGAGAATTTCAATTCAATGTTATGTTCCTTCGGAAGTAGCCTCACTGGACAAAAGATATGATTTCGGGTAAGAAGCACACTGTATTTCCTTGAAGGGGAATCAACCCTGAATTTAAGATGATCCCACCTCCTTCACCAAAGGTGAAGGGTACAAAAAATAAAAATGAACTCAGGCAAAAATCCTATGCAACTTCCAGTTTCCTTATGTTTAGAATCTAGGATTGTTAACTCCAGCTGAAACCACTCTTGGAGATTCAGCTGCAGGTGTCTCTTTCACTTGCTCTCAAAATACCATCATCCTTTATTCCTGCCCAATCTAACTGTGCCAGATCAAACTTCTCTCCTCCTTGCCTCTACCACAACATCTGTCAGATCCTAGGATAAGACACTGTTTCTTTAAGAAGTTGTCAATGGGTGCAACCTATCTGCCTGTGCATGCTCCAATTTACCTTTCCCCCTTCAAATCTGGATTGCTGCACAGCCCTGGACACCAGTCCCAAATTACCTTCAGATCATCTGGAATGAAGACTTTGCGAGCTTTCTTAATCATCGGCTGGGGCTTGAGCTCCTCCTCAGAGAACTTGCGCTTGCGAGGGTCAAACATTTCCTGGCCAGGAATGCTAGAAAGAGCAAGATCGGCAGGGTCTGGTTCATACCCAACTGGAACCTGAATGGTGTCGGGATCAATAGGACTTGGCGTGTTTCGGTTTGTAGGCAAGATCTGACCTGAAGAAATCAAAGAAATGATGTTTTGAAACAGTAAAACAATAATATTGCTCAGCTAAGTAGCTTAACCCCCACAGACTATAATTGGTCACATTTCCACTTTCTTGTCTTCTAAGTAAATTAGTTCCTTCACCCCCTCTATGCAGGGAAGCAAGCCCTGGTCAGTTTGCAATATACTTTGCCTTCTCCCTACTTTCAACCGGATGCTCTCAAAGCCAGGCTCAGTGGACTGTCTGAGGACATAAAACCAAGCATTCTGCCACAGAGTGGCCAAGCCGATCCATTCAGGAAGCTCAGGAACACGGGCAGGAGGGCAACTGCCCTCTTCTACTACTGTTCTCTAGCAATTAGCATTAAGACATTCTGCCTTGGGGCCAAGGTGTAAAGCTACCAAGACTAGTATCAACTGATAAATATCCTACTATTACTACAATTCTTTGGTAGACCCTGGTGTTTATTTCCTAGAACAGCCTTTTAGAAAACTTAGATCGAGAAGCTTAGGTTTATACAAGTCTCCAACCAAGAAAGGCCTCGAGGACTGAATCAGAGAGGATTCCAGTTTACCTCTCCTGTTCTCACTTAATGAGCTATTGAGATGTTGGAATGGGAGCAGGGAGACCAGGTTCAGGCCCATCCTTAGCCAGGGAAGTTCCCTGGGTGAGTTTGGGTGGGGAATTCTCTCTCAACCCAGTCTACCTCACAGAGTAGTTATTGTGGCAAAAAATAAGAGGGAACACTATGTACTGTACATGGCTTCAAGCTGCTGAAAGAAAGATGGGCTATAACACAAACAAAATAAGCCAGAACCTTAACGTATGAGAAAGTAAGACCATATCCAGTAGCCCTGAGGATGCCACACACATGCCATCTGTTGGATGCACCAATACCCAGAACAGATTCCTCTTGTGAGTGTGATGCTTGGGGTGAGACAACTCAGCATGGCTCCATCCAGATTCACATATGGAAGTGAACAAGCTTTACTAAAGCTTGAATAAGGATTGAGAATGGCCAGGCATATGAGAAGACCAAGTCAGTGTGTACCTGCCCTGGGATGACTTCAAGTCCTAATTCTGAATATTGGCTGGCACTTCCCACAATATAGACCAATCACTGGAAGTCAGGGGCCTACTATATTATCCGGTGACAATTCATCATTAAAAAAACAGGAGCAGAGTAACACAGTAACATAGATCTCCTCTTTGCTTTATTTTGCAACCACTGCCCATATTCAGCCAACCCCACTGCATAAAATATTGCCTCAGTCCAGTAGTACTCACATACAGTAGCAGTTGCCAGGTAGTATGCAGCAGATCCAGAGTGGTTGATAAAGCTGGAGAGAAAGCAAGATTTCTCCCATTTTATTAAATGAATGTTTATAAAGTCTATATGCCACTTCAAATAAAGCCTGAAGTAGGAAAGTTGGACATGGAAATGCCCGATCAGCACCTGTTCTCTCTCTTGAACAGCTGATTGGTCATATTGACTGTTGGTGCACTGAGCCCTGAAAATCGGATTACATAAGGGAAGTTAGGATCTATTTGTGCGGCTCTTTCTCCATCCATACGCACATTTCCTCATCTTGCCTCCATATGCATTACAAGTGACACATCTCTGACCCTTATGTGCTTTGTTCTTTGTCAGCTGGGGTTTATGTTCCAAACAGAAAAATAATCTCAAGGGTGAGCCTCTCAAGTTGTTTGTTCTAGTACATTATGTACCGCTTTCCAAAATAACAGGACATTACAGGAGAAAGGGGTAAAGTTACGGGTAGAGGGAAAGTTGTCTTTGTAGGCCACAGACCAGTTGATTCAGTGGAGGTTGTGTCTTGTCTAATGCCTTCTATGAAGTAGTTGCAACAGCATTGGCTGACAGGAAGAGCTGGGAAGCACTGGGGAGAGGACAGGTGGATGAAAGGCACATTTCTCCCCATTTATTTTTTTTTACAAAAGGGGGAGGTCAAGGAATTCAGTTGTCATCTCTTGTACCAATAATAGAAAGTTTCCTTCTCACACTGTGGGCCAGAATGCTTGATGCCAAGGTGCTGAAAAGTGAGCACATCCTGTTGTAGTTTTGCTAACCGAACAGAGGATAATAGGGTAAAATCAAAAGGTGGCATTTGATGATAGGTTTAGCCTTGTTTACACATCTAATTTGTGGCTGATGCCAAGAAGCCTCCTCAGAGTTTGAGCAGTAAACTAAGAACTCTTGGTTCAAACACAGCAACCCACCCTCTCCTTCAGACTTTCTTCAAGAATATCCTTATAGTAATGGCTAGTGGGACATGTTTGATTGTATTCAGAGCACTCTGCATAAAGCTATGTTCAAAATGCATTATATATTGTAACCATCTACCAACAAATATGGAAGTTTTCATGCAACTGAGGCACTTCTTTCTCATGTGAGTGATATATGCAATATTGGCTGTGATATTCTGCAATGCTCTTTGAACGCATCACGTCTGAACTTGGCATGGAAACTCATAACCTATACCATTCTCATGCTCCAAGAATGTGGGATGTTTCCAAGAAGCTGCATTGCACCATTCCACATATTTCCCCTCAAGACCAAACCTGTGAATTCCCATGTAAACTTGCATTGAACTACACTCCATTATGTGCATTGCTACAGGACCTGAAAAAGATGACACTCCCCACTTTCACAGCTGTGTATACTGGTGTGTGCGTGTGCGTGTGTGCACACATGTGCATAAGCGGCAAGTAGGATCTTCCTTCCATCTGTGAATGAGAGATATTTCTCCTGATCTTTTTTCTTACATTTACTATTAAATACTGTGGTTCTTTGTGATATTTCTCTATCAGGGACAGGAACATAGCTTTGACAATAAGGTTGCTTAACAGCAGTCCCTCTATTAAGTGCTACAGCTCAATCCACTAACATGGTTTCCATGCATGGACAAATTATGTCCCTATCCAGTTCACAATGATACAAACATTTCTGCTGAACCTTTTGTGGGATCCATTCTTGTGTTTCAGTGTGGGATGCTTAAATTCTCTTCAGTCCAAGGTGGGTCAAAGGAGGACAGTGTAGAAAAGATCACATGTCTAGCAGAAGGAGCAGCAGAATAATCCTGCATCAGCAAACTGTGCAGCTGTGACAACACCCACTACAAGAGATGGTCAGCAGACCAGAAAGGCTGCAGGGTAGGATCAGCAGGATTTCTTCCTAAAGTTAAGGCAAATATTTGGTTCCACATTATAACTCCCTGAAGCTGCTATTCATGCTCACTTTTGATTCTAATTCTACCTTAATTAAGCAGATAAATTCAGCTGAAAGAAGGCTGATCCACCCACTGAAAATGAATATACAATCAACTGGATCCTCAGCAGATGAGAGTGTGCCACAACTTCATTACTTCTCCTGTATTAAGCTGGTTTTAAGACTATAGGGAAGGGAACTACAGGAAATATTATTGAAAGCAGAAAGTCCAATGGTGAAATTTAAGCAAAATACCACCTTGCAATACACTGCATCTTCCCTCCTGCCTCCTGTATTTAAAATGACGGTAGTTCTTATTGTTATATTTAACCTAAAGATAACCACTGATTCCTAGTGCCCTTCATTACTTAAGCCACTAAACCTGAGGCAAATCAAAAGATTAGCACAACTAATGAAAGAAATTTCAATAAGCTACTGGCTTTGTCCAATCCTGAATCCAATTATGTTGAGTCACTGTATGATCATCTGCCCAGATCTGGTAGGAACTCCTAGTTTTTCATAGGCACACTCAACTGTGTCCATGTTCTGGACTTCATCCTTAGTGATTGGGCATGTGTATACATACAAAACTACAAATGTATATATACAGATACAGATGTAAAACAGCCTTTATTTAGCCAATAAATGCCCGTTCAATAAACAGTCATGTCTTCCAAGATGAAGTAGATCAGTTTACACTGTATTGTTGCAGAAGTATTTCTAAGGATAAGTGTTTAGATGAAGCAAATGCTTTATCTCATGAGAAGACCTCCCAATGCAAAAGACTGAAGGGATCCTGGTGGGACAAAGAGAATTAAGATACACATGGAGAAAATTCTGTGACATGCTGGCTAGAAATTGTAACCTGACACATCTGGAGAACCAACAAAGCCTGGATGAGTGACATTTAAGGAATCAGGGATTTCAACTCTACTTCCTAACAAGCTGGAGAATTATATCACTGGAAGGAAGAGTAATGAATTGGGGAAGTGGTCCCCAAATGCTTAAGACTATATATGGAAAGAGATAGGAGACAAACTGCATCAGTTCTCACCTTTAAACCCACGCACCTCCCATGTAAAAAGAAAACAAAATTGTGCCACTGATTTTCAGTATGATATGGCTGCAGTTCTGCAGCACAAATCTGGGAATTTTGGGAAGAGTTCTTGGGAAGGGGTTAAGGGTGGGGATGGGATTTGCGACTTCCATGCCCACCCTTAAGTTTAGGTAAAGGTAAAGGTTTCCCTTGACATTAAGTCCAGTCGTGTCCGACTCTAGGGGGCGGTGCTCATCTCCGTTTCAAAGCCGAAGAGCCGGCGTTTGTCAGTAGACACTTCCTCCGTGGTCATGTGGCCGGCATGACTACATGGAACACTGTTACCTGCCCGCCGAAGCAGTACCTATTAATCTACTCACATTGGCATGTTTTCAAACTGCTAGGTTGGCAGGAGCTGGGACTAGCAACGGGAGCTCACCCCGTCACGCAGATTCGAACCGCTGACCTTCCGATCGGCAAGCTCAGCAGCTCAGCAGTTTAACCCGCAGCGCCACCATGTCCCCCCTTAAGTTTACAATAATAATAATAATAATAATAATAATAATAATAATAATAAGCTCGTACCACCCAAAATGGGCCATTTTGTCACCAAATTTATTCAGTGGGATCTCAGAATGCTTATAAATGAAGTCACAGGCAACCTATGGACTATCACCCATGCTATAGGGGTACTATGTAAACTTAATACTCGTCTAACCTGCCATCTTTTCAGTCATTGTAATATGAACTGTTGCATCAATCGTTATTCATGCCATTCTTGAACGGAGGGAAACGGATTGCCCCGGGTCCATCTTTTATAGGGTTACCAAGTCATCTTGACCCTGGCAAGATATGGCCTCCTTTAAAAGAAAAATGCCAGGAAGATTTTACAGCAAGGCAAAAAGAAGGCAGTTTGGGATTTATTGGTCAATCTCTTGTGTGATTTGTAGTATGGTAGATTAGTAAGGATTTCTGACTCACAAATATTTAACAATAGCAGTGACTAAATGCTCATCCTCCCCACCGTAAATTATACTGCATAACTGAAGGAAGACCAAGGTAACCAGGAGTGGAATTTTTCCACTGGAGGATATTCAGTATTCTTCAATTCAAGGCATATGACTTTTGTGCCAGGCCTTTGTGATTATAGTGGGAACTCTTGAAAAACAATGAGGTCAATTCTGCTAGTCTGAAGTCCGCCAATCCCCAAACATTCAATTATGTTGGGCCGACAGGAATCAGCCTGTGTTTGTGGTAACTCTGCAAACGTTTGCATGGAACACACACACACACACACACACAAATATACTTACCCACCCACATACAAACATATACCTATAAAACAGTGAAAAACAGCCTAACAAAATATCCATCAACCCAAGCAGAAATTGTTTAAAAAAAATACTGCAGAGTAATCTTTAGTATTGCTAGTATTGGCCACAATTCATCCAAAAGTGACTGTAATGCTATTCAGCTCAGTGGGATTTGCTTCTGATTCAACATTTTTGGGGCAGAATCACCTCTAATGGCAAACCTGGGTTTGGCCACTTGTACTACAGGCTTGCATTTATGAGCTTTTTGCACAATCTCCCTTGGGTTTCCAGATTGTTTTCCTGTTGTTCACACAAATTAATCTGCCATTACATCCAAACTCTACAAATGTACTTTATATAAACCCTATTTTTCTGTGTTCAGATGCCAATAGCAAATTATGGCTTGTATGAATGAGAAAGAATTGCAGCATATCAGGAGAGGATGGAAAGGAGAGAGCATGAGCTGGAGGGTGGGGATATGAAGTCATTTTTTTTTTATTCCATCTAAACTGAGCCATACGATGGTGCTGCTGGTCCTATTTCTTGTGCTAAGAGACAGCTAACCACATGCTTTATTTTCCACCTAAAATCATCAGGATTAAGTTTATCTTTAGCTACTTTGGGTTCATTCATTGGATTAATTTAGAAAGAAAATATAACAAGACAGGTGGGCTAGTCACTCTCCTTCAAGGGAAGCTTTTTAAAAATGTTGAATACTTAATGCTGGAAAAACGTTCTGGGTAACTGAAAGGTTTGCTTCTAGCATTTTGGATGTTAGCTGGCAGAGTTAAAAAAACAGACCTTACTGCTCCATGGTTCTGTGGCACAGCCCCAGCCGGCCTATTTAGACTTTGCCCTGATTTGGGTAGAAACTTTTAGAAAGTTTTTAAAAATGGGCATGTGGGATGAGTCATCGCTTGGGTGCTTTTTCTGTTCCCTACGGAACAGGATTTGCCAAATCCCTCTGGTGTTTTTGTACCACACCCCTGTGCCCTAATTTCAAAGAATGTCAGGGCTGCTTTCTACCCTTCCTACTTACCTTTGACGCAAAAGAAAGTGGCTACAATAGCTAACCTCCATGTGTAGCTAAAAGTTCTTGGCATGCTCATTATAGGAACACCTCAAATGGAAACCAACAGATCGTAACAATCGTGGTAAATTGTGGGATGGATTGTTGTTGTTGTTTGTTTTGAGCCAAGTTCAAATCAGCGCTCAGCCATGAAACCTATCGGTTGTATGTAAGCAAGGCCCTTTCTATTGGCATTCTATGCCTTACAAGACTGGTGTAGAACTAATACATACCCTGCTCTTGACTCCTAGGAAGGAGAGTGAAGTATAAATGGGATCCCTAGAATCCTACATAATCCCTTCAGTTTTGTTATTCCACAGATGAGTCAAGGCAGAGCAAGTGATTAAGAGCAGATGTGAACGGAAATTTGCAAACTATCTGTTCCTTCGTCTCATGTGTTGTTTTCCCCAACAAATACACTAATGTCCTGAAGAAACATATACACAGCTGCAATCTCTGCTGGTTTGCGAAGTACTAAGGAAGCAATGTGAGCTTCTCTCCAGCAGGAGGAGCATTTTCCATGCCATATTTTTCCTCCAAAGAAAGTCTGTGGTTTTTGTTGTTGTTTTACTTAGTTTTTACTGAGGCCTCTCCTCCAATCTTGGTGCTTTCGAGTGTCTTTCAGATTTTGGTGCTTGAAAATATGTCAATATGCTGGGTACTGAAGGAACACTCACCTGCTTCTTTAGTCAAGACACTGATCAACTGGAATGCCCAGCCCTCAGCCCTCCCTTTGACCAGCACTGCCCTAAGCAACTGAAAGACAACAGGCCTCTTATTCTTCCTGCCAGCTTCCCTTCCAAACCTGAAGAATCCATTATAAGAACAAATACTGTAAAGGCTTCCTTTGACGGACTTTGCTAAACATTTGTTAGATCAAGCTTGATTTGTTGACTAGGCCACAAGTGGCTGGGTTCACACACCACACTAAAATATAAATCATGGTTCACCAGCCACAGTGGTTAGGTTCTCCAAACAATCTCCACCCAAAACAAACACATTATGGGTTAGTGCAGTGTGAATTCAACCACCGTTTGCTCTACTGGTATGAAATACGTTGAACAGAACTAAGTCTTCTGTTCGCTACCTCTAAAACTGGTATCGCAGGGCTGGGAAAGATGCAGAAAAGGGCAACCAAGGTGACCCAAAAGAAGAGGCAACTCTCCTCAGAGGAATAATAGTTGGGACTCTTTAGCTTAGAAAAGGAGGGAAATGGTACTGCTTTATACAATAACGCCCACATGTGAAGGCAGCAGGTAAAAGGCAGCTCATTTTATGGAACCTGAGATCATCCAATGAAGCTGAGTGAGTGGAGATTCAGACTGATGAAAGACAATATTTCGTCATACAGTGGATAACTAAACCAAGGAATTCAGACTACCTGAGGTGCTAAAAAAGAAAAAAACAACAACAATTCAGACAATTCTGGAAATTCATAGAAAAGAAAGCTATCAATAATTGTTAGTCTTCTTGCCTATAGACTAATCATTAAATCAAATGGCAGCATGCTCTAATATCAATTGCTAGAGAGCAATAACAGAAGAGATCTCATGTTCTACTTATGAGCTTCCTGAATGCATAGACTAGATGGGGTTAGCAGAGTTCCTATGCACGGTACACAGCCATCACAACTGGCAGTCCATGCAATACGAGGTCACTAAGACCTAAGGAGTTCCTCTACTCCCACTCATTGACTTTTGCATAAGGAGCAAACAAACATAGCACCCTCTCTCTCTCTTCTCTCTCATATATTGGGACCTGTTACTTAGGAAGAGGGCAAGAAGAAATGTGCAGTTGCTACTTCTGGAAACAGTTAGCAACTTCAGTAATATCTAATTCTAACAGCAAATACTGGAGCACCACAAAGTCAAGTGAAGCATTCTAATATGGGCAAGGCATGCAAGAAAGTGTAATTAGCTTTAGGAATTCTGACATGTATCACTCACAGACATACGTCCTGAGCTGTCTTCGTAACTTTTTCAGAAATGGCTTGCCATTGACTTTTTCCTAGGGATGAGACAGTGTGACTGGCCCAAAGTCACAAGAACGCTTGATAGCAAATGGGCCCTAACGCTGTTGTGATCTGGTGTATAATGACTTGGAAGTAAGTCATACTGCACTCTGTGGGCTTCCTTTCAAATAAATGTGCAGATTTACAAACAAATATATGGCACTGTATGAAGAGCATTATGTTTGTTGTAGAAAACCGTAGGTTTATAATCAATTATTTCACCTGATGGCATGAGATCACTCAGAGACCAACAGAATATTCTACTCTATAGCAATGTTTATGATAAAGAATTTTGCTGTATTTATATGTGTCAGAAAAGAAAACAGATTAACTACAGTTCAAATTAAAGGCGTGAAAGGGTTATGCTTGTCTCTACACACATGTGTGTGTCCATTCTGAAGTTCTTCTGGCAATGTACCTGTCTGATGGGCTCAGGAAATCTGCAAGATCTGCTGTTTTGAAACTCAATCTATGACCTATTTTCATGATGTAGGTGTGTTGCCATAGCAACTGTCATATAACATCACTTCTGCTTGTCTTTCCCAGAGAGAGACCAACCAATCTCAGGTAATTTTTTTTTTAAATCACCTATTTAAAAAATACCAGGAATTTTAAAAAACTATTTAAGGAGTGTTGTTGTTTATTCGTTTAGTCGCTTCCGACTCTTCGTGACTTCATGGACCAGCCCACGCCAGAGCTTCCTGTCGGTCGTCAACACCCCCAGCTCCCCCAGGGACGAGTCCGTCACCTCTAGAATATCATCCATCCATCTTGCCCTTGGTCGGCCCCTCTTCCTTTTGCCTTCCACTCTCCCTAGCATCAGCATCTTCTCCAGGGTGTCCTGTCTTCTCACGATGTGGCCAAAGTATTTCAGTTTTGCCTTTAATATCATTCCCTCAAGTGAGCAGTCTGGCTTTATTTCCTGGAGGATGGACTGGTTGGATCTTCTTGCAGTCCAAGGCACTCTCAGAATTTTCCTCCAACACCACAGTTCAAAAGCATCGATCTTCCTTCGCTCAGCCTTCCTTATGGACCAGCTCTCGCAGCCATATGTTACTACAGGGAACACCATTGCTTTAACTATGCGGGCCTTTGTTGTCAGTGTGATGTCTCTGCTCTTAACTATTTTATCGAGATTTGTCATTGCTCTTCTTCCAAGGATTAAGCGTCTTCTGATTTCCTGACTGCAGTCAGCATCTGCAGTCATCTTCGCACCTAGGAATATAAAGTCTTTCACTGCTTCTACATTTTCTCCCTCTATTTGCCAGTTATCAATCAAGCTGGTTGCCATAATCTTGGTTTTTTTGAGGTTTAGCTGCAAGCCAGCTTTTGCACTTTCTTCTTTCACCTTCATCATAAGGCTCCTCAGTTCCTCTTCACTTTCAGCCATCAAAGTGGTATCATCTGCATATCTGAGATTGTTAATGTTTCTTCCAGAGATTTTAACTCCAGCCTTGGATTCCTCAAGGCCAGCTTGTCGCATGATGTGTTCTGCATACAAGTTGAATAGGTAGGGTGAGAGTATACAGCCCTGCCGTACTCCTTTCCCAATCTTAAACCAGTCTGTTGTTCCGTGGTCTGTTCTTACTGTTGCTACTTGGTCGTTATACAGATTCTTCAGGAGGCATACAAGATGACTTGGTATCCCCATACCACTAAGAACTTGCCACAATTTGTTATGGTCCACACAGTCAAAGGCTTTAGAATAGTCAATAAAACAGAAATAGATGTTTTTCTGAAACTCCCTGGCTTTTTCCATTATCCAGCGGATATTGGCAATTTGGTCTCTAGTTCCTCTGCCTTTTCTAAACCCAGCTTGTACGTCTGGCAATTCTCGCTCCATGAACTGCTGAAGTCTACCTTGCAGGATCTTGAGCATTACCTTACTGGCATGTGAAATGAGTGCCACTGTTCGATAGTTTGAACATTCTTTAGTGTTTCCCTTTTTTGGTATGGGGATATAAGTTGATTTTTTCCAGTCTGATGGCCATTCTTGTGTTTTCCAAATTTGCTGGCATATAGCATGCATTACCTTGACAGCATCATCTTGCAAGATTTTGAACAGTTCAGCTGGGATGCCGTCGTCTCCTGTTGCCTTGTTATTAGCAATGCTTCTTAAGGCCCACTCAACCTCACTCTTCAGGATGTCTGGCTCTAGCTCACCGACCACACTGTCAAAGCTATCCCCGATATTGTTATCCTTCCTATACAGGTTTTCTGTATATTCTTGCCACCTTTTCTTGATCTCTTCTTCTTCTGTTAGGTCCTTGCCATCTTTGTTTTTGATCATACCCATTTTTGCCTGGAATTTACCTCCGATGTTTCTAATTTTCTGGAAGAGGTCTCTTGTCCTTCCTATTCTATTGTCTTCTTCCACTTCCGCGCATTGCTTCTTTAAAAATAATTCCTTATCTCTTCTGGCTAACCTCTGGAATTTTGCATTTAATTGGGCATATCTCCCCCTATCACTGTTGCCTTTTGCTTTCCTTCTTTCTTGGGCTACTTCTAGTGTCTCAGCAGACAGCCATTTTGCCTTCTTGGTTTTCTCTTTCTTTGGGATGTATTTTGTTGCCGCCTCCTGAACAATGCTGCCAACTTCTGTCCAGAGTTCTTCCGGGACCCTATCTACTAAGTCCAGTCCCTTAAATCGATTCCTCACCTCCACTGCATATTCCTTAGGAATATTAGTGAGCTCATATCTAGCTGATCTGTGGGTCTTCCCTAATGTCTTGAGTCTGATCCTAAATTGTGCAAGAAGAAGTTTGTGATCTGAACTACAGTCAGCTCCAGGCCTTGTTTTTACCGACTGTACAGATGTCCGCCACCTTTGGCTGCAAAGGATGTAATCAATCTGATTTCGGTGTTGTCCATCTGGTGAAGTCCATGTATAAAGCCGTCTCTTAGGTTGTTGGAAGAGAGTGTTTGTTATGCAGAGTGAATTGTCTTGGCAAAATTCTATCAGCCTGTGTCCTGCTTCGTTTTGTTCTCCCAGGCCATACTTACCTGTAATTCGAGGTGTCATTTGACTGCCCACCTTAGCATTCCAGTCTCCTGTGATGAAAATAACATCTCTTTTAGGCGTGTTGTCCAGTAGGTGCTGCAGATCCTCATAGAACTGCTCTACTTCAGCTTCTTCAGCATTTGTGGTTGGGGCGTATATTTGGATCACTGTGATGTTAGATGGAGTAGTTAGACTGTGATGTTAGATGGAGTAGATTTAAGGAGTAGTTTCCCCCAAACTAGTGTCTTCTTGATACAATAGAACAAAGGCCATACTGGCTAGGAACTCTAGAAGTTGTAGTTCCATTACATCTCAAAGCAGCAAGGTTTAGAAATACTGATCTAATATAAATGTTTACACACACACACACACACACACCACTTCTCTTCCTCTGTATGTTTTTCCCCTTTCTGTGTTGCTTAGGAAACTGTAAAGTCAGCATTTATAGGAAGATGGTTTGTGCCTGGATTGTATATCCTGTCCTTCCAAGAAAATGCAACTTTATATATTCATGCAGGCCAGGAGACAGGAAGAAAAATTACTGGTTCAATTCATGGGTGGGCGGGCAGGTAGGTAGGTAGGAAGGAAAGAAGGAAGGAAGGACAGACCTTGTGCTTGCTATATTTGTGTCCATACAGTTCACATTGCTCACAAACCATCCAGGCTGTGTTACACACCTACATTAAATAAGACGTTTAGTTTCATTGCATATGGCTGCAACAATGTACTTCTACACACACACACACACACACACACACACAATGTTTTTATCGAAGCAAGTCCCTGCACCCAATTTCTCATCACAAACTTCCTATCAAAGGGGTGTCTGTCTTCTTCACATTGACAGATGGGATGGGTGGTGGATCTTATTTTTGAAAAGGATCTTGGAAGACAGCCTCCCCGGCTGACACATTTCTCCCTCCCTTGCCTTCTGTCCCCATAGGCAAAGACTCCTCCCACCATTTTCTCCATACAGTACCTGACTGCAGATGAAGGGGAGATAAAGTGTATTGGAGACTTGCCTCAGTGCCCCCCCTGCAAACTGTTCCTTTTACTAAGACACCCTATTTTATACACACAGAGGGAAGACACTCTTATTTTAACTGAACTCTGGAAGATCTGGGAGTAAAGGAAACAGAATAGGAGGTTTCAAAAAGACTGCTGGTTTGACTGTGTGGGAATTTCACTTCTTCCAGCTATGACCAATACTGGAATGGAGAGGACACATCCATCAAGAAGGATCCAATTAGTATCCCAGCCTAAGATCGCTAACTGTAGAAGATCTCAGTGAGCTGGCACATAATTGCAATGATTAGGGAGGTCTTTGCATACTTTCTAGAACAGGGGTGTCTTATCCCAGAATCTTACAGTCACAAGGGGCCATTTAGGCCACTGAGTGCTTGCCTCGGCAGAGTGGAAGGACATGGACATATTATTCCATGCCCTCTGCTCTGCAATGATAGACAAGGGGTCATGGCCTTCTTCTGTCTGATACTTTAAGCACTTGAAGGCTATAGCATTTCCTGCCATCTTATCTTCTCACGGCTAAATATATTTAGCTTGCTCTTCTTTACATTACGTCTAGAAATGATGCTCTCTCCATACAGTGTCTCCTTGGGATGGAGCACCACTTTTCTACCTGACAATTCTAAAAGTGCCTTATGGATCTACTCAAAAACTGAATTATACACTACAACACTAGGGAAGGAAGGAGTTAGGGAACGAGTCTGCCCCACAACTGCTTTGCCCCACCCATACACTCATTTTTGCTATTCCATTTAACACTGCAGCAAACCAGGACTGATTCACACACATCTACCTGCATGAGTGAACATGTCATTTCTTGATGATGAAATACAGGTTTCTTTGCAGCCCAGCTCTCTGAAAATATATTCAGAAGACCATTTAAGGTGCATCTCTTTCTGGCCTGGTAAAACCCATGAAACCATCTTATTGTTCTACCACTTTATTCTGCTTTATGAGAAGACCAGTCTGAGGTGCTTTATGTTTAAGGTAGCAGGGAGAAAATAGGAAAGCTGTGCTTTATGCAAGCACACTGCCATTTGATGCTGCCATTCCTGGATGTTGAATATGCTTGCATGTGAACTCACTTCAGCTCAGCTCTGAATAAACATTAGCAGAATCATTTATTAACTCATTCAGTCATATCAATAACAGGAGAAAGAGCAGCTTTGATTATTAAAACATGTATAATACCACACCTTCTGATTAATTCTCATCCAAAATCTATGATTAATATATCCAGAAACCCAAGGCTGTGTCAAGGATTGGCAGGAGGGGAGCAACTTTAGCCAACAGTGATCTCACAGCCAAGGCATCACCGGACCAGGCTCAAGTTTACAAGTTTGAAATTTGGCATGTAGATGGCTTGTGCCAAATATATTTATATCTCTTTCCTCTGAAGTACTTCCAGATCCAAGCCAAAGGGGGGAACCCTGACATCTGAGCTTCTTAAATCCCACTTTTAAATGAATGAGCCTCTGGCAAGGTCTGGCTACAACCTCTCCCAATCTAAAAAGAGACACTGTGCCTTTAGATATGTGCATAAGAAGTCTGCTCACTTCCCATTTGTTCTAATGGTTATGGTAACCAGGCTGGCAAATCTAAACATTTCAGAACTCTATAGCAGTCACTGAAGAGGGAATACAATACATGGAACTAATGTTTCTTTCCCCTTCTTTCCACTGAGTCTTCCACGACTTAGCCCTGGAGTATGCCAAGAACAAGTACTCAGTTTGTCCCTGTCTGCAGCCAAGGTCAAACAGTAAACTTGGAGATGCAGAGAAGGTACCTTACGTGCTAATTCCAAGATTAATGAAACAATTATTCCAAAGTAGATGCAGATCTTGTGTGATTACGCCTTACTTCTACACCCACACACCCATAGCCACCTACTACCAGCAGTTGTCACCTGACCTCCTTGAAAAACAAGGCAACTGTGTGGACAAATGTGATCTGTAAAGAAACCCGATGCATTCCACTGTGTGCTGTGGCTTAAAGGAATGAGAAAACTCCAAACACACACCTGGCATATCTCACATCAGTGCATGTGATTGGGCCTCACTTCATTCCTGTGATCTATGTCAGTCAGACCAAGAAAATATCTGTGAGACCAAGAAAATATTATGCTGTGACAGATATCTATCTCTTTGACCTCCCTTCTTTGTTTCTGAGCATTCTAGTATGCAACCACTGCCCTCTTATCTCCCCTTCTAATTCAGGACCTCAAGAGATGCTATCATGCCCTAAATACTGATTCTTCCTCAATCTTTTTGGTGGCAATCCACTCTGAATGTTTCTTTTAAAAGATAAGCTAAATCAACTTATGGGCAGGTAATATGTGCCCATGCATACTTCCCTTGGTACCAACCAGGGTCTCTGCTCCATCTGACTTTTCAAAAGGGGGCAGAAATGTAGGCAGGTAGATAAAGAGAAAACTGGTATATTATAAATGCAAAGTGCTAGCATCTAGCTTTTTTTTTTCCTCCTAAAAATGCCTCTGGGTCCTACCTAGGTCCAATAAGCCTTTCCAGAATATGAAAAAAGATGGGTCTGCAGCCCAGTACTTTGACAGAAGGGTGCTCATCTGCCCCAAAATACACTGAGAAATTAGAGGGCTGTCAAACAGTAACTTCATCAGTTTACTTTTGCTAAAGGAGTACTTTGTCCTTAGTTATGTCCATGATGGCAGCCATTCTGAAAACACCTCATCACAACTACATTATCAGAGAACCCACTAGATCCAAAAAGTTGCTTAATCACATGCTACTTCTTAACCTCTGTATGGGAAACCAAAGTCCTACGTGGATAACTCCACACATGGGAGCAAGGCTAAACAATCCTTCCCCTTGCTTCTGAGATCTCTCCCTGAATTAAACATATCCCCCATTCACCTTCTTTCCTCTGAGTAAAACACTAATTCTTCACAGATTTCACTTCAAATCCTTTATCCTAGCATTCTCCACTCTATTTTTGTCTTTCAAACAAAACAAAACAAAACAGAACAAAACATTTGTTTGCTTTAATGTTCTGTCTCAACTATCTTGGAAGATTTATTGGTATTCCATATGCAAACGGTGTCTGCTAGTAAGGATTCAGAGAAATTGTACCACATGTTGTTATTGTCTGGGTTTTACAGATATGAAAGAATCAGATGTATTATTCCTTTGCACCCTTTTTAGGAAGGAGACATATGGCAATGTATATATACAATCTTATGTAATTGAATCAGTTGCAGTATCTATATTCTGTGTTATTCATATGAAATTCTTACACAACTGTTCAATGTGTAGGCAATCTATTTTGCTCTATTAATCAGCCCTGCTGTATTTCCCTTAGCCTTCATTGAATGAAATTAAATATTTGGAATTTGATGACCAGGGGGACAATTAACGAACTGAAAAGGAAGAGGAGAAAGGAATTAATCTCTTTTTAAAAAAAAGAGTGGATTAATCTCTGGGAGAAGCACCATTTCACTTTCTGCTTAGCTAGAAATTAAGCTAATAGAAACTTGTCTGATGAGTTTTAGCAGCTAGAACAGATCATCTGAGGGCACTTATGGAGAAAGTATGGAGTGGTTGATTACAAAATGCCTTTTCTGTTGAAGAATTCAAAGTAGAGGTTTGCTTTTTAAAAAAATCATGGCATATAAATTGGTCTAGCATTTGTTATAAGATTTTCAAAGGCACTTTAATGATAAAACAGCTATAAAATAAAACTTGTGGAGAGCAGATTGTATGTGATTGTTCATTAGAAACACCTACATTTCTGGCCCATTCAGGTTGCAGACTATGATTGTCAGCAATGGGTGGCATTATGTATTAGATTAAAAAGCAACAGTTCTGCTTTACTAGAATCTCCATATGCCTGGATTTCTTTGAAGATTCTGAAAGCTCCCACCATTCGGGAGATAACCTAACAACCTAACATAAATAAAATGTCTGAAACTTCTATGACTGGAAAACAATCAGTGAAAGTCAACCAGCTAGACTCCCCTGGAGCCCCCCCCCCCAACACTATCCCTTCTTGCTGTTGTTGCAAACAGACACTTTTTTAAAAGAAAAGGGAAGGTTTAGGAAGTCTTTCATAAGCTTCCAAACAGATACCAAGACATTTTGCTGCCTTTAGCAGAGCAGCGACTCTCACCAGTCAAGCTTATGGCCAAGAGAATAAGTTTGCCATCTGAGACATAAGGGCTTCACCCCAGAGAGACCAAATCTGCGACATGATTTGGAGATATTTCTTGATTTGAGTGTAGGAACTCATTTGTAAGGAAGGAAGTAAAGAATTTGGCACCAATTAGTTTTTACTCATTATTTGGATGCATTTTCCCTCAGGGGCAAACACCCCTATGGCTTCAATTCCTAATGCATTGTTATGCTGAAATAGAAATACAGAAATAACTTTTGAGCAATGTGCAACTTCCTCTCTAGAGTGTTCCCTTTTTAGTCATTTCAAGAATGATAATCCTAAACTTTAGTATTGGTACTAATACTGTTTTGGACAAAATACAATAGTATAAACAAGGTAGGCAACTCTGGCTCACCGAAAAACGTGACTGTATGTTTGCTTGCCATTTTGAAATACAAAACACAAAAAAAGTAAAGTGTAAGGCTTAAAATGGTCTTCTCAAACAAAGAATTTCATCAAACTCCTCCCAAAATCCTGTTCCACCCACACCCTACTTTGTACTTAGCACTCCCCCAAAAATGTTAGGAGTGTCCCTTGACCACAAAAATGTTGCCTGTCCCAGCATAGTGTTTAAAATATATCATTTATAAATATCCTCAACAGGGTCTTAAAATTCACAGCTTTTTTCTTCCGTCAATTAAACCTTGTTGAAAACCTTGCCTTCCCCACATGAAATGCTGTTCCCACCACCACAGAAAGTTATATCAAGTAATACGACAAACGTGGAACATTTTTCTATCGCTAACAAGGGATTATTCCCTCTAAGATATATCTCTTGCTTTAACCCACTTGGGCCTGTATTACTTGGAACCTCCCAAACTTACTGGCTTACTGTCCCTATCCCTCTAAATCACCCTTGCCTGTCTTTTTTATTTTGCTTATTGTTTAGAAGTAAAATGCAGACATCTCTATTCCTCCAATTTACTTGCGATATAGCTTCAATTCGTCGCCAGCTCTTTACCATTTTTCCCCACCACCTGGTTTTCTTCAGACTCAGTTGTGAACTCATCTCTTTGACCTTGCAATTTCTTGGCTAACCTCTCTCGCATTATTTTATCTTCCTTCCCAAGTATTATATTTCTTTGGAGCTCTTTCTTCCTTAGTAGCAGTTTGCCTCAGTTTCCTGTCTCCTTGGCCCTTCTATTCAAACTTCCTCTTCTTCGTCTAGTCTTCTATCAGATTCCTCTTACTAAGTCTGCACCCTTCTTCTACTGGGCTCCAAATCCCTTATTCTTGTAAACATCATTTACATAGACCTCATCAGGTTTTAAATTTAAGCTAAAGTGACCATTTCACTTTCTCTCAAAGAGGTGAGCAAGAACTGCAAACATTCTGACAGCTTATTCCCCAAACTGTTGGGATATTCATGATCATTCTGTACAATATGAATAAATTGTTGATATAAGATGGAGAGATCTGAGCATAACTTTTTCTTTGAAAACAATTAAGCTTTGATTTGATCATGCCCAAGGTTTTGAAGGAACATGAATTAAATAATATTTTAAAGGGAAATAAGGTTCCTTATTATCATTCTATTTTTTGTTATTTAAGAGGGAGTGTCAGGGTTATCTAGCCCAAATGGCAGCATCATTCTGAGATGCCTTAATCTAAATTCTCACACAAAGTAGGGACTGCACTCAAGTGCCTCAGTGGCTCTTTTCATCTCTCTGATTGTAAATTGGAAGTATTAGCAATTTTGGGGAAAGAGCAGATGCAAATGTATAAAAAATATTTTTAAAAACCTCTCCCAAATAGTCCAATGTGAACTGAAAATACTCGGTGGTCCCAGAATACTGACTGACAATTGGGATTAGAAGGAAAAGAAAATTCTGTGGGTGACACAATTAACAACATACTGGTGGTGACATCTGAACTGCATTCTAACATCAGAGCAAATGTCTGCATGGTTAAATAAATAAACCTTCTATCTCCTGCCCCAAGATCAAAATTTTCTACAGTTCTAAAATCAAATCCTCTAATATGTTTACATGAACTGGGTTGGATACAAACAGCTCTGGGAGTAAACTAAATAGAGTAGAATGAAAAAGAATTTTCCAATAATAAATCCTTGTTCTGACAGCAAATCTTTGTTTTCTGTAGACACTGGTTAGTATTTCTACAAGCAATCTAGCACTACTTATACTTAAAGCAAAAACAAACAAGTACTTTAAAAGGACAGCAGCCCCACACTCAGCAGCAAAGAAAGATGGTCTTGAGTGGCTATTTTGGGGGCTAAAGCAAAACCTTTTGTATGTAAGTTTGATGTTGGTTTTGATCTAAAATATAACAAGAATTAAGGGAAGGAAGGAAGGCCAAATTGCTTAAGCGTCCCCACAGTTTATGGCTTTTGGTCTAAAGTTCTTGGAAAGGGTATCTATATGGTGCCTATATTGGAAAAATTGCAGTGCTTGTTAATTGCCTATTGATACACTCTAAGGTAATATATTGGTATTGCTCTCTGAAGTCCTAAGCAGCTTAGGCTAACCTCCCCCATTGCAAACCTGTCTGATTCTTAAGGTCTGCAGGAGAGGCCCTATAAAAATGTCCCTCCACCTTTGAGGCCTATTTTTCTGGCATGGGGGAAGACCCTCCCCTGCACTGCTTCTGGGAACTCTGAGAAAGCCCCCCCCCCAAATGCCTCCACTCTCTCCGTCTCTCATTAGATTATTTAATATTCTATTGTTAGTTTCAACCTGCATTTTTAATTGTTTATATTCTATAAGATAAAAAATTAGTCTTGATAGCTGCCTTAAGTGGTCACCATGACAGAAAGGGAGGCTGTAAATGTAATCAGTAAGTAAATACATAAATAATTTTCCAATGCAGCTTCAATGCTGTCATTTAGCCCACAAAGCAAATCTGATATGAGTTAATGAAAAAAGCAAAATGCCGCCCAAGAAAGATTTTTTACTTTGGGATTCATCTGTCATTTTACTTACTAAAATGCAAATGGGAGGTTGGACGTGGGATGCTGAGGGAAGAGGAGTTGAGCGGTGGGAGGATGGCAGATGCTATTACAGTAAGGGGGAGCCAATGAGTCTAATGACTTAGTTTTGGCCTGCTGGCCAGCCCACAGCGTTCACCCCCAGTGCTAGGTCACTGGATCCTGACTGGTCCTGGGCTCCGGCTGTTGATCCTAAATGCCAGGTTGGTCTGCAATAAGGCCACCCTCACCCAGTCCGTTTTCAGGTGAATCATTCCTTGCTGGAGAGGAATGAGCCCAAGGCAGGTGTTATAGTGCTTCTCTTCCTTTCTCCATGTCTGGTTCCAGTCAGCACTGGTATGAGGAGAGAAGTCCAGCCCCAAACCCCTAATTTGTGTGATGCCTCAGGGTTTGATGCTTTCACCCCTATTTAATGTCTACATGGGGCTGCTGGGTCAGGTTATCCATTGGTTCAGGGTAAAGTATCATCAGTATGCTGATGATTTTCAGTTGTATATATTGTCCTTGGTGTCATGTTCACTGTTTCAATGTACAGCATACATCGTAACGTTTCACCTGCCATGGTGCTGATGCGCGTTTCTGTTTGGGAGGGAGCTGCTGTGAAACCTTGTACCAAGCTCTGTATCTGTGTTCATGTCATGCGCTGCCTCCCTCTGAATAACATTCAGACACTGGTTTGCGAATCAGGCTCTGGTTTATTGCAGGGCAGGTACAGCGTTGGTAGAAAAAAGCTGAGAGTGACAGGAGCGCGCCGGTGCGGGGTTTAAATACCCCGCGCCGGTCAGCGCCCCCTCGCTCACGGTCACGTCACCCCCCTTTGTCCCATGCGTTGCCCTGCCGGTGGGTGAGGGTTTCCAGGATCGCCCATCATCAGGTTTCCATTCTTCTGCTGATTGCTTTCAGCTGGGCGATCCCCGTTGTATTGCCGCTGATGGCTTGGGTGGCTCCGTGATCCGTTTAGCTATTGTTTGTTAGCCGTTAGTCGTTGTGGGTTGATGGCTACTTAACTTGTGCCCCTTCACTTATTTCCTTGTCATTGTCATGTGTGCCATTGCGCTGATGACTTTAGCTCAACGGCACTCATGACATACTGCCCCCTTTTCAAATAGTGTTCTCCCCCGGTTTTCTGGGTTTTCCCCGTGGAGCTGTCAAAACGCCACATTTTTTTTTTTTTTTTTTTCAAAGTTCCCGCCGGAGTAGTTGTCGCCCCTCCCTTTGCTCCTCCCTCTGCCACGTGTCTTCCCCGGGTGTGTCCATGGTGCGCATGCTCGGGTCCTGACCTGGCGTGCGCATGCTCCAGCCACACCCTGTTTGTTTGGCTCAGTTCAGCGAGGCGAGAGGCGTGGCTGGTCGGGTGCTTCTCAGCTCCAGGTAGGGCCCTTCTTTTCTTATTTAGAGTGCGTCGCCTTTGTTGTGGCTCCTGGGCGTTGCCCCCAGGTTGCCCTGTTGACTTGCTTGCCACTCCCCCGCGGCCGGGGGGCGGGGGGAGGGTGCTGGCGATCGTTTGTCACCACCCCGTGGGCCCGGGGCGGGGGGAGTGAGTCCCGGGGGGGGGAAGGTCCACCCAAGTCGCGGGCTTGGGGGGGGCCCTTTCCCTTGGGGCACGGGAGGCGGGGGGGGCCTGCGGGGGGGGGTTTGGTTTTGCTGACCTTGGTTGCGGTTTGTCGGGGTATGCCCGGTGAAATTCTCTGGTCAGGTCAGGCGCGTTAATGTTGTGCGCCGCCACCCATTCCGGGTGGGGGAAGTGTTTCCACCTGACCAGGTAGTGTAGAGTTCCTCGTTGCTTGCGGGAGTCGAGAATGTCCCTTATCTCGAAGTGGTGTTGCCCGTCGATCATTAGCGGTGCGGGCTGTGGCGTGCTTGGGTGCCATCGGGAGGTGGTTGCCGGTTTTAGGAGGCTGGTGTGGAACACCGGGTGGAGTCTCCGGAGGTTGTGTGGCAGGTCCAGGCGTATTGCTACCGGGTTCACTATTTGCGTGACTCGGAACGGCCCGATGTACTTAGGCCCCAGTTTTTTCGAGGGTTGGGTTGACTTTAGGAACTTGGTGGATAGATAGGCCATATCCCCCTCCTGGAACGTTGGTTGTTGGCGCCGGTGCTTGTCGGCCTGCTCTTTGTAGGCAGCCTGTGCCTCCTTCAGCGCCGCCGTGATTACTGGCCATGCTTCTGCGATCTTCCGTCCCCAGTCGCTAGCGTCCACCTGGGGTTCCGGGGGTTGAGGTAGCTCCGGTATGGGGACGAAGTCGCGCCCCGAGACTACTTCGAACGGAGTTTTCCCCGTGCTCGTGTGGACGGCGTTGTTGTATGCGACTTCGGCGAACGGGAGCAGTTCAGCCCAGTCGTCTTGGTGGTAGTTGGTATAAGATCGTATAAATTGCTCTAAGGTGGCATTAAGAACCTCAGTGGCTCCGTCCGTCTGAGGGTGCCAAGCCGTAGATAGGGCCTGTTGGGTCCCCGTCAGCTTCAGGAAGGCCCGCCAGAATTTGGAGGTGAACTGTGTGCCCCTGTCGGTCACCACACGTGCGGGACATCCGTGTAGCCTGTACACGTGGATGAGGAAGAGTTTGGCTAGCTGTTGTGAGGATGGGACCGACGTGCAGGGGATGAAGTGGGCCTGCTTTGAGAAGTAGTCCTTCACCACCCAAATGGCCGTTTTCTTCTGGCTGGGTGGGAGGTCCACTATAAAATCCATAGAGATTTCCTCCCATGGGCGGGAGGGTTCTGCCACCCGTTGCAATAGCCCCGCGGGTTTGCCTGGTGCCCGTTTGGCCCTAGCGCACGTTGGGCAGGACGCCACGTAGGTTTTTACGTCTCGCCTGAGCGCGGGCCACCAGAATTGACGCCGTGTGAGGTGTAGGGTCTTGAGGAACCCAAAGTGTCCCGCTTGCTTGGCGTCGTGTGACCTATGCAAGATCGCCTGGCGTTGCGAGTCCGGGACGTAGATTCTGCCTTCCCCCCATGCCAGGTCTTGCGCCATTGTTACCTTGTTGGGGTTCGCCAGGAACCAGGGGTCGGTTTTGAGGGCGGCGGCGAGGTCCGTGCGCATTCCCCCTGGTAGTTGCGGTTGGCTTCTTTCCGTCGCCGGTTGTCCCGCCGTCGGCTGCGCCGTAGAGTCGAGCTGCCTCCGTGCGCCGCTTCGGGTGGTCACGGCCATCCCCAGTTGCGAGGCGGATAGGACCGTCCCAATGGTGTCTGGGGCGGGCTCTTCGTCTTGGGGCAGTCGGGAGAGGGCGTCGGCCAGGAAGTTCTTCTTGCCCGGCATGAACTTCAGCTGGAAATCGAAGCGGCTGAAGAATTGGGCCCATCGGACCTGTTTTGGGCTAAGGCGTCTAGGCGTTCGTAGGGCCTCGAGGTTCCGGTGGTCCGTCCAGACCTCGAATGGTTGGGTGGCTCCCTCGAGTAGGTGTCGCCAAGTCTCTAGTGCCGATTTCACCGCGAAGGCTTCTTTCTCCCAGACGTGCCATCGCCTCTCTGTCTCGGAGAACTTCCTTGACAGGTAGGCGCATGGTTTCAGGAGTCCCGTGGGGACTTTCTGTAGCAGGATGGCTCCCAGGGAGAAGTCTGAGGCGTCGGCTTGGACCACGAACGGCCGTTCTGGGTCCGGGTGCGCGAGGATTGGCTCCGTAGTGAACAGCGCTTTCAGCTTGTCGAATGCGGTCTGGCACGCGGGAGTCCAATTCAGCACTGTGCCTGGGTTCTTGGCGCGTCGGGTGTCCCCCACCCCTTTGGTTTTGAGGAGGTCCGTTAAGGGGAGGGCTATCTCAGCGAACCCCCGGGCGAATGACCTGTAGAAATTCGCGAATCCCAGGAAGCTCTGTAGTTGCCGTCTGTTGCGGGGCCGCTCCCAGTTTAGCACCGCTTCGACTTTTGCGGGGTCCATTTCGATGCCGTCCCCGGAGATTCGATACCCCAGATAGTCTAGGCGCTCTTTGTGAAACTCGCACTTTGTAGGCTTTGCATAGAGCTGCGCCCTTCTGAGCTTGTCGAGGACTTGCCTGACTAGGGTTACATGTTCCTCGTGCGTTTTTGTGTAAATAAGGACGTCGTCGATGTAGACCAGGACCCCTTTAAACAGATGTTCATGCAGTACCTCATTGATGAGCTGCATGAACACCCCAGGGGCCCCCGCGAGTCCGAAGGGCAGTACCTTGTACTGGAAAGCGCCTAGGGGGCAGTTAAAGGCCGTCTTCCATTCGTCCCCCTCCCTGATTCGGATGCGATAGTACGCCTCGCGAAGGTCCAATTTGGAAAAGACTTTGCCCGTGGACAGGTGGGCGAGCATGTCCTTCACCAGGGGTAAGGGGTATTTGTTGGACAGGGAAGCCGCGTTTAGGCCCCGGTAGTCGGTGCAGAGCCGTAGGGTCCCGTCTTTCTTCTCCCGGAATAAGACGGGGGCTCCGACCGGTGAGCATGCTGGCTCTATGAATCCCCTGTCTAGGTTTTTATCGATGAACTCCCGGAGGGTTGCCATCTCCTTCGGGGTCATCGAATAGATTTTTGGTCGAGGTAAGGGGACGTCGGGCAGTAGGTCGATCCGGCAATCCGTCTTGCGGTGGGGGGGTAATTGGTCAGCCTCTGCCTCTCCGAAGACCTCGGAGAAGTCAGCGTATTGTTCTGGTAGGTCTGCTGTGGTAGCGGCGTTGTCTTGTGTGGTCGCCTCCGCTCGTCCTACCGTGGGGTTGCTTTTGCCGGCTGGAACTGGTGCTCGATACTCGCCGTCGCCGAATGTGAAGGTGCGGGTCGCCCAGTTGATCCGCGGGTTGTTTGTCGCGAGCCATGGCATCCCCAGGACTGCAATGGGCCGTCCGATGTGCGTGACTACGAACGATGTGCGCTCGGTGTGAGTGCCCATTTGCAGGGTGACCGGCTCGGTTTGTAGCGTGGCTGGTTTCCCTCCCGCTGTAGAGCCGTCCAGCTGGTGGAATGCCAGCGGCGTGGGGAGGGGGAAGCAGCGGAGGTCGGGTTTGGCGACTAGGTCGGGGTGGATGAGGTTTTTTGAGCACCCCGAGTCCACTAGTGCCGCGGCCGTGGTGGCTCCGTTGCCGGTAGAGAGTTGAATTGCTGCCCATATTACGGAGCTTTTGTCGTTTCGTTGAGGTGGTCCGCGTTGCTGTCCCACCGCCTGCCTCGCCACGCGTCTCAGAGCAGGCGGGGAGCATTTCCCGCCGGCTGGTCGGGGTCGGTATTGTCCTCTTCCCCCCCGTAAGCGTCCCAGCCCTCTTCCGGTGTCGCTGTGGCCACGGTCATTCGGCGGTGAGGCGGCGGCCCCGGGTTGGGTGGTTTGGGGCTAATTTTCGGGGTGGGCTTGGGCGCGCTGGTCGGCGGTCGGTTGGCGAAGCAATCCGCCGTCTTGTGCCCTAATTTGCCACACCTCCCGCAGGGCTCCCGGTTGAACTTCTTTTTTGGGTATATGGGGCCGGCCATCCCCCCGTGTGGTGCGGGTACCTTTTTCCCGGCATCGTTTGTGTCTTCCGTGGTTGTCATGAGGAAGGTGCGGTGCGCGTGTTCGGCTTTCCCCGCGAGGTGGATCCACCCGTGTAACGTTTCTGGGTCGTCGCGGTAGAGGGCCCATTGGAGAACGTCGCGGTTGAGCCCCCTTTTGAAGATTTCCAGCAGGGTGGTCTCGGACCAGTCGCTGACCTTCCCCGCGAGGGCTTTGAACTCCAGGGCGTAGTCAGGGACCGTGCGGGTGCCCTGTTTAAGTCTTTGGAGTGCGCTTTTCGCCCGTACTTTGGCTAGGGGGTCTTCGAAGTAGTTTTTCATCTCTTTGATGAAAGCAGGGAAGGTGGCGAGGGCGGGGGAGCTGGCCTCGTACAGTTGGACGTACCAGTCCGCCGCCCTGTCTTGGAGTTTGATCGCCACGGCGGCGATCTTGTCGGCCTCGGAGTCATAGGAGTGTCCGTGCCTCCCCATGAACTCCCTAGCGTTGGTCACAAAAAACGAGAGTTTTGTGGGGGTCCCATCGAAGAAGATGGGGAAGTCCTTTGGGGCCCGGGCGTTTTGTGCGGCCCCGCCTCTCGCTTCTCGGGGTGTGGTGTCGGCCGCCTGTGCCGTCTGCTGGCCCTCCGCTGGCCCGTGTGAGTTCGGTGCTTCGCTCGGGGTGTGGGCTTGTGCGGGGACGTCGTTGGGTGGCGCGGGGGGCATAAGCGCCTGGAGCATGGTCCGGAGTTCCGTCAGCTGAGCCCGCATGGCCGCGAGTTCAGCTCGTGCCTCCTCGTCCACAGCCCGCGCCGCCGCTGGGGCCGGTTCCGTTGGCGCGTCCTCGGGGGTGGGTTGCCGGCGGGGTTCATCGTCCCTCTGCCGCGGGTCCGCTTCCTCCGCCGTCTGATGGGTGTCTCCGTCGTCCTCCTCCGTGTTGAGCGCCGTGGGGCTGTCGCTCCACGCCCGTTGCTGGGGTGCGATGTGGGGCGCGGGGTCCTCCGCTGGTTTCGGAAGTCGTGCTGCTCCCTCCCGCGGTCGGGTTGCCTCCGTCGCCATCTCCCCTTGGGGTTGGAGCTGAGGCTCGGGTCGGGTGGGGTGGGCGTCCATGGCTCCGGGAGTCCGCGGTGCCTCTGGCCTTGGTCGGTCCTCCTCTGTCTCTTGCCGCGCGGCTCGCCCTCCTTGCCCGCGCCGTTCCGGCCTCATCTTGCTGGTCTTCTCGCCGTCTACTCCTCCCGCGGCTCGTTGTCGTCCGGTGGGGCTCGGCGAGGCTGAGTTTATGACTCTCAGCTTTATGTCATGCGCTGCCTCCCTCTGAATAACATTCAGACACTGGTTTGCGAATCAGGCTCTGGTTTATTGCAGGGCAGGTACAGCGTTGGTAGAAAAAAGCTGAGAGTGACAGGAGCGCGCCGGTGCGGGGTTTAAATACCCCGCGCCGGTCAGCGCCCCCTCGCTCACGGTCACGTCACCCCCCTTTGTCCCATGCGTTGCCCTGCCGGTGGGTGAGGGTTTCCAGGATCGCCCATCATCAGGTTTCCATTCTTCTGCTGATTGCTTTCAGCTGGGCGATCCCCGTTGTATTGCCGCTGATGGCTTGGGTGGCTCCGTGATCCGTTTAGCTATTGTTTGTTAGCCGTTAGTCGTTGTGGGTTGATGGCTACTTAACTTGTGCCCCTTCACTTATTTCCTTGTCATTGTCATGTGTGCCATTGCGCTGATGACTTTAGCTCAACGGCACTCATGACAGTTCATTACAATGGAACGTGTTTGGGTTATGTTCTCTGTTCAAGGCCTTTTCCCACAGATCATCAGAAGCTGTTAGGAGCACCTGGGATTGTGAACTTGGGAAGATTCTACGGGGGGAGGTATCTCATTTGCACCAATGGTTTTTAGTTTGCATTTGGCACGCTTTTATCCTTCTCAGCTCTCTCTGTGATCCTGCATACTATTCTTTAATAAATCAGATATCTTTGAATTCCTGCTCATGAGTCTGATAGTGTTTTAGAATAGGCAACCATTACATAAAGCTGAGAATCACCAAAGTTGTACCATTAGCTCCTACCAAGATTAGTTTCTTGTGAGGGAAAACAGTTAACGATGGCCGCATCCAAGCTCACGACCAGGGGACTTGAGGAGATGGCTAGCTTGATCCCCGAGTCGACGGTTAAGAGCGGAGAACTGAGCCTCACCCCAGAACCTTCAGATTTCTGGGAGGAATTGAGTTCCAGTCCTGAGGTGGAGGAATCTCACAATGGGGGAGAACCAGAGCAACCGGCACCCAGCGAATCGCCCGCAGAGTTGATCACCTGGGATGAAGTGGGCAAACCCCAGCCAGGGACGTCCCAGGCGTCCTGGAAGTATCGGTTCCCGCTGACCCCAGACGTAGAATCTACCACAGTATCAACAGAGAGACAGCCTAACACGTGAGGGAGGGAGGACTCTCAAACCCCTGAAAGGCTAAGAGTGATGGAGGCCAAAATAGAATCGATGGAGTACATGCTAAGAAACCTGTCTCTGTCATTGGAGGGGCAGGGGAGGCGCGGAGGAGATCCCAGCTTCACACAACCATCCCCCATCCTTCCATCCGGACTGCCGGCGAAGTGGGGCCAGAGACAGCTCCGGGATGAATCTCCACCCCACAGGGCTCGACCACCAGTGTCCCCACCCCGAAGAGGGAGAGCTACTGTAACCTGGGGCCCAACCACTCAAGCAGCTGCCGATTCCGCTCCAACAGGAGTGGGGGTGAGAGACTTTTCTGTCAAGTTTGATGGGGATCCAACCAAGTTATCTTTCTTTCTAACTAATGCTAAAAGTTACATGAGGCAGTTTGGAGCATACTTCCCTTCCGAAGAGGCTAAGATAACTGCCTTTGCCACCAAGTTGAAGGGTCGAGCAGCTGACTGGTATGTTCAATTAAGTGAGGCTGACTCCCCTGCACTTGATTATTTCAAGGACTTCATGTGGGCGTTAAAGCTGCATTTTGAGGATCTCCTGGCCAAGGCAAGAGCTAAGAAGGCACTGAAGGATCTTACCCAGGGCCAACTGTCTGTAGCTGATTACGTCCTGGAGTTTAAGGCTTTAGCTGGGAAAATCCCCGACTGATCTCAGTCAACCTTAATAGAACGGTTTAAAGAGGGACTCAACCGGGATGTCCTATGGTGGGCGTTGTGTAGGGACGACCCAGAGTCATTGTACGAATGGATCTGTCTGGCCGGCAAGGCTGAGCACACTCAGCATACCTTCATGCAAACCAGAAGACCTGAAAAACCACCAGCCACCATGAGGGGACCCCGAAGTGCTGCAGCTGCTGCCCGGCCAGGCTATAGAGCCTGGGATGAGGAGAGAGATCGGCACTACGTGAGGGGTTAGTGTCTCCGATGCGGAAAGGAAGGGCATTGAGCAGCTGATTGCCCAAAAGCCAAGGCTGGAGATCGAGCGGGAAAGCTGCCGGCCAAATCGCACCCACCCTCGCGGTGGATGACAGCAGCCAAGGGCGCAGCCGACGCTGAGGAAGTATTCTACTTCTTGGGAGAGGCTGAAGACGACTCTAAGGAGCCAGCGGGAAATGCGAGCCACCTGCCATGAAGAGTGCCTGTGGGCAGGTGGAGAAGGATGGGTGCGAGGATGCTATGGTGAGTGCAGGCTGTCCCACTTTAGCAGTAAGTGAAATTGGGCTCCCACACAAAAACTACAGAGGTCTGAGCTTTGGTTGACTCTGGGTGTTCCAGGTGTTTAATTCACCCTGATCTGGTTGCTGCTTTGGACCTGCCTAGCTTCCCACTCCAGCAGCCTTTGATCTTCACACAGTTGGATGGTTCAATGGAGGGGGGGGGGCGGCGGCAACCCATTTCACTGGAACTGTTGCAATGCAAATGGGCAGCCACCGTGAGACTTTAAAATTCATAGTAGCACCTGTTGGCAATCCCTTGGTAATTCTGGGGACCCCCTGGTTGACCTATCGAAGCCCATATATAAACTGGGAACACAGAACTGTGACTTTTAAAGATGGGTTTTACCAAGCTCCTACAGCGGAGAGAGCTTCACGTGCAGGGGTTGGAAGGGCTGCGACCGCCATGCCATGCCCTAACTTAGAAATGCCAAACTCTATGCCAAACTTTCCAAATGTGAATTCCACAAGACCCAACTTGACTATCTGGGCTATAGGGTGTCTGACAAGGGCATTGAAATGGACCCTGCAAAAATTCAGGCGATTTTAAGTTGGGAACATCCCCATACCCGGAGGCAATTGCAAAGTTTCCTCGGGTGCAGTAATTACTATCGCCAATTTATCCAGGGGTTTGCTGAGATTGCCTTGCCCCTCACTGATTTACTCCATACCAAGAGCTTCGGGGAGACACGCAAAGGAAAAAACCCTGGAGCAGTGCTGAATTGGATGCCTGAATGCCAGGCAGCATTTGAGAAATTAAAAACCCTTTTCACAGCTGAGCCTATTCTACAGCACCCTGATCCTGAACGCCCCTTTGTGGTCCAAGTTGATGCTTCTGACTCCTCAGTTGGGGCTATATTGTTACAGAGAGATTCTGAAAATCACTTAAAATCCTGCGCTTATCTGTCCAGAAAATTTTCTGAAACCGAACGCTGGTGGCATGTTTGGGAAAAGGAGGCATTTGCTGTAAAAGCCGCTTTGGAAGCCTGGCGTCACCTCCTTGAAGGCGCTACATACCCTTTAGAGGTTTGGACCAATCACAGGCATTTGGAAGCCCTCCGCACCCCCCGGCGTCTCAGTCCTAAACAAATTCGGTGGGCTCAGTTTTTCAGTCGTTTCAACTTCCAGCTAAAACTTATCCCAGGAAAGAAAAACTTTCTGGCCGATGCTTTGTCGCGTTTACCTCAGGATTTTGACCAGGGGGCAGATGTGGTTGGGACTGTTCTCACTGAACCACAACTGGTTTTGGTTGCTGTCACTCGGAGCCAGACCCGTGCGCAGGGAACCCCGCCCCCAGCCCAGTCTGGGAAGCGGAAAGTGCAAGTTCCTTGTCAGTTACAGAAGGACTTTCTCCAGGTGCTGAAATCTGACACTTGGTTGCTAGCCACTAAAGACACTGTTTCTTTTGAAAACGGTCTGGCATGGGTGGAACACCGCCTTTATGTGCCTGAAACTTTAAGAGCTGAGATTTTACAGCGTTCCCATGATGATAAACTTGCTGGACACTTTGGTTTTGTCAAAACATTGCATTTGGTTCGTTGCCAATTCTGGTGGCCTACCTTGAGACGTGATGTAAAAGACTACGTTGCTTCCTGTCCTGTTTGTGCCATGTCAAAGCGTAAGGGGGGGAAACCACAGGGGCTTCTACAGCCAGTGGCCAGCCCATCCTGTCCCTGGGACAAGATTTCTATGGATTTTATTGTGGATCTTCCTCCCATTCAGAAGAAAACTGTCATTTGGGTTGTAAAAGATTTTTTCTCCAAACAAGCACATTTCATTCCATGTGCATCCATCCCGTCAGCCCCGCAATTGGCACGCCTATTTCTCATCCACATCTACCGCCTCCACGGTAGCCCCTCCCGTTTGGTCAGTGACTGCGGGACACAGTTTACTTCCCAGTTTTGGAAATCATTTTTAAAATTGATTGGCACCAAACAAGTGCTGTCCACGTCTTCCCATCCTGAGACTGACAGTTCTACTGAGATTTTAAACTCCATTCTTGAACAGTTTCTTAGAGCATACATTAACTACCATCAGGACGATTGGGTGGAGTTACTACCTTTTGCTGAAGTGGCTTACAACAATGCTGTCCATCAAAGTACCGGGCAAACCCCTTTTCATGTGGTTTCTGGTCACGACTTTGTTCCCATCCCTGAACTGCCACAACCCCCTTCCCAAACATGTTCTGCCTCTGACTGGGCTGTTAAGCTGTCTGATTCCTGGCTGGTGATTCAACAAGCTTTGGCTGATGCCCAGACTGCTTACAAGTTTCAAGCCGATAAGCATCGTTCCTTGAAACACGACTTCAAGATTGGGGATCAGGTGTATCTATCTACCAAATTTATCAAGTCACCACAACTCTCTAAAAAACTTGCTCCCAAGTTCATTGGTCCTTTCCCTATTGTTGGTCTTATCAATCCAGTTACTGTTAAATTGGACCTGCCTCACAATTTCAAACGCTTGCACCCTGTTTTCCATTGCAGCTTGCTCAAGCCTGTCCACCAATCCTCCCGCTGGCATCCCCAACCTCCTCCTCCTGCTCTGATCATGATTGACGGCCAACAGCACTTTGAGGTCAAGGAGGTCGTTGATTCTCACAAGCTTCGAGGCACCCTCCAGTATCTGGTCCGATGGCAACACTTTCCTCATCCTGAATGGGTGTCTGCTCGCCACATTAATGCTCCTGATTTAGTTAACCGTTTCCACCTTGCTTATCCTTTCAAGCCTGCTGCTTAATGTATTCTTTATTTTGGGGGGGGGGCAGTATGTCATGTTCACTGATTCAATGTAGTTTATACATCATAACGTTTCACCTGCCATGGCGCTGACACACCTTTCTGTTTGGGAGGGAGCTGCTGTGAAACCTTGTACCAAGCTCTGTATCTGTTCTTTACAATGGAATGTATTTGGGTTATGTTCTCTGTTCAAGGCCTTTTCCCGCAGACCATCAGAAACTGTTAGGAGCACCTGGGATTGTGAACTTGAGAAGATTCTACGGGGGGAGGGATCTATTTGCACCGAGGGTTTTTAGTTTGCATTTGGCACGCTTTTATCATTCTCAGCTTTCTCTGTGATCCTGCATACTATTCTTTAATAAATCAGATATCTTTGAGTTCCTGCTCATGAGTCTGATAGTGTTTTAGAATAGGCAATCATTACACTTGGCCAGACAAGTAATGATGTCATGTCCCAGTTTCTGGAGGTTGTGAGGGTTTAGATGGAGGCTCAGGATCAGGCTCAATTCTAGTAAGACTGAGTGGCTGTAGGTGTCTGGGGTCCCTGTTGCTGGGGCTCTTCCATCTTTGGCCCTGAATGGGTCTGCACTACCCCATTTGGGTCTGGTGTCCAATCTGGGGGTTCTTCTGGATTCACAAATCCTCCTTGAATTGCTGGTGGTAGCTGTGGCTAGGACGGCCTTTGCACAGGTTCAACTTGTACAGTAGTATGCCCTTTCCTGGACTGGGAGGTGTTTCTTATGGTCACTCAGACATTGGTCACCTCACAGATGGACTACTGCAATGTGCTGTGCATAGGGCTGTCTTGAAAACATTCACCAGCTATAGCTGGTCCAGAATACAATGGCATAAGCAGTGATGGGCAGGCCCATATGTCCATATAACACCTATGCTTTATGAACTGCATTGGTTGTCACTTGGCTTTCAGGTGCCATTCAAGGTGGTTGTCAAAGCCCTACATGATATGGGGCCTAGTTTTAAGGGGTGCTCCTCCCTCCTTCATCATGTCTATCCATTACATTCTCCCATATTCTTCTTTTAGGAGTTTATGCCTGGTGCATACATAAAGCATAATGAGGTGGTAGAATGGAAAACTGCAGGTGGAGGATCATGGTTCTGAATGCGTTCCCTCTATTTAATCTCCCTGCAAATACAAAATCAGCAGAGGAGCAAAGTGTTGTTTGGAGTCTTTCTTCCTGATATATTAACTTTCTCTCTGTGGGAAATGCTTTGTTGAATTTTATGCATGGAAATTCATATAGGCCTAGTCTCAAGGCACTATCTGTCACAAGAGTCCTGTGAAGTATGACAGATTAAGACCCAGTAACCCACTCATGTTTGTTTGCTTTTTATAAAAGGAAGGAAAGATTGGATGGGTGGGTGGGTGGGTGGAAGGAAGGAAGGAAGGAAGGAAGGAAGGACACAACTGTACCAGATTATTTTCCAAACAAATCCTGGTGTGGACATCCTGCCAAATAGCAAATGTGTGACTGTGTACTTCAAGCTGGAATAAAAGTTTGGCAGGCTGCGTAGGTTTCACTTTATTTTGCTCCGGCAGCCCCAATCTGGCAGAACAGAGAGAACACGCTTTGATCCACTTGAGGGAAGGGTTATTCACCCCAAGCTGCTTTCCTTGTGGTGGCAAAGTGTCATATTCACGCTGTATACATACATCAGCAGCTCCAGAGAAATGTGAGAAAGAGGGAAAAGGGGCCCAGAGCAAAAGCAATTTACCGAGAAACAGCAGAGTGGTACAAAGCAAAAGTGAACAGTCCAGCCCAGTGTTTCTCAACCTTGGCAACTTTACGATGTGTGGACTTCAACTCCCAGAATTCCCCAGCCAGCCACATGGGGAATTCTGGGAGTTGAAATCCACACATGTCATGTTCATCGTTTCAATGTTCTGTATACATCGTAATGTTTCTCATGTCACTTTTCTAACCCGTGTTTGCGGGTTGGGAATTTCCAGCCGTGCCAGGCTGTAATCTTCTTACTGCAACTGTGGAATGTATGTTTGGGTTAGTGACTCTGTTCAAGGTTACTTTCTCAGGCCGATGTGGGTAACGGTTGCTAACACCTGGGAGGGGGTGGTTGCTAGGAGGGAGGAAGGGTGGGGCTGGTTTTGAAGCAAGGGTTTTTAGTTTGTATTTGGCACGCTTTTGCTCATTCTCAGCTTTCTCTGTATCTGCATACTATTCCTTTAATAAATCAGTTATCTTTAAGAACCTGCTTGTGAGGCTGAGTATGTCAGAATAGGCAATCATTACATAAAGCTGAGAATCCTAAAACCCTTACCACTAACCTCCTTCCAGTGCTACTGTGAGGAAATAAGTTAGTGATGACTGAACCTACTTCCCGCTCGGGGGAGAGTGAGGATTCCAGCGTGGGGGAGACAGATTCCATGAGGCAAAGAAGGGAAAGGACCCTCACCCCTGAATCGGAGGAACTGTCGGAAGCCTCGGACGTCAGCTCAGCCACAGCGAAAGCGGCAAAGTCCAAGGTGGTCAGAAAGGATGAGGGAACCCTGTCCGGAGCGCCCCAGGCACCTGTGAAGGCAAAGTATCCGCTGTCCCCAGACGTGGCCATAAGGGAGAGGAGTGATTCGGACGGCTCCGAGGCCAGTGAGAAATCCCAGAGGCTAGAAGCCAGAGTAAAGTCTTTGGAAGAGATGATGGAAAGAATGTCATTTGCGAGGGGCAGTCAGGACAGAGGAAGAAGGGAACATCGCTACCGATGGTTGTCCCCATCTGTCTCTCCCTCCTCCTCCCCGAGCGTGAGGAGGAAAGACCGGAGGAGGTACTGGGGGGGATCGCCACCGCGCAGTCCCAGGCGGGTGTCCCCATTGCCCCCGCGGCGGGCGGAAAATGCAGGGAGGGGATGAAGCAGGGATTGGAAGAAAAGTCCCAAAGTCGGAGTTGCGAGTCCCTCTCCCCTTCGAGAGAAGAGGTCTCCAGAGCCCAGGAGGAGAGCTGGGGGGAAAGAGAGGAAGAGCAGCCCACAAAGAGCCAGGTATAGGGATTTCAATGTTAAGTTTGATGGGGATCCCACAAAACTGTCCTTCTTCCTGACTAATGCAAAAAGCTATATGGAGGAATTTGGGAGGCTGTTCCCTTCAGAGAGGGCAAAGATAAACGCTGTAGCTACCCAAATGGAGGGGAGGGCAGCTGATTGGTTTGTCCAATTAGCCGAGATGGATGCCCTGGAGTTGGATGATTTCAGAGACTTTCTATGGGCGCTAAAAATGCACTTTGCTGATCCATTAGCAAAGGAGAAAGCAAAGGTGGCCCTGCGGGAGCTATTCCAGGGGTCGAAGTCCGTGGCTGATTATGCCCTCGAATTCCAAGCCCTAGCGGCGAAAGTGGACGATTGGTTGCCAACTACGCTAATAGAGATGTTCAAAGATGGACTGAGACCTGAGTTACTGAGATGGGCGTTAGGAAGGGCAGACCCGGGCACGCTATACGACTGGATACAGCTGGCGGCGAATGTCGAGCAAGCCCAGGCTAAGTTTGCGCAAACCAGGAGGGGCCCTAAGCAGATGGCCATGACAAAGATGGGCAAGGCACCCGGGACCACTGGCAGAGCGGGACGGACGGCCTGGCAGGAGGAAAAAGAGAGCCGATTTGCAAAAGGGCAATGCCTGCGGTGTGGGAAAGAGGGACACCGAGCAGCGACGTGCTCGCAGAAGAAGACCGAAGAGCGCCCGGCAAAGCCATCGGGAAAATCCCCCTCTGTGCACAGGAAGATGAAGGCAGCGATGGCTGAAACGGAGCCGGAGATCATTCCTTTCTATGAGGACGAAGGGGACCTCGAGCCGTCTCAGCCGGCGGGAAACGCCAGCCACCTGCCCTAAGAGGCGCCACTGGGCAGGTAGTAGAGGAGGGGCACGATCACGCTTCAGTGAGTTCCCTACGCTGACAGTGAAGGTGAAATTGGGGTCCCGCACACAAACTGTTGAACTGTGGGCGATGATGGATTCGGGGTGCTCGTGGTGTTTAATGCACCCTGACGTGGTGGCTGCCTTAGAGCTTCCCACGTTTCCGTTGAAATGCCCCATGATCTTTACCCAATTGGATGGGTCTACGGCGGGGAGAGAACCATCAACTCACTCCACAGGGATGGTGGCATTGCAAATGGGAAGTCACTGGGAAAAGCTGCCTTTTGTGGTGGCTCCTGTGGGGGGTCCATTTGTTATTTTGGGGATGCCTTGGTTTGTTCAACAGAACCCGCATATAAACTGGGTGCACAGGACTGTGACTTTTGCAGATAGATTTTATAAAGCCCCGGAGGGGGATGAACTGGACAGCGGGGACGTGGGGAGGGCGGCAGCGGCCGCTCCGCACCGCCCTACCGCTCTGTTAGAAGGGTTGCCGGAGCAATATCAGGACTTTGCGGATGTATTTGGTGAAAAGGAAGCGGATCAGCTACCGCCACACCGAAAGACTGACTGTGCCATAGACTTTCTCCCTAATGCAAAGTTGCCTAAGCCAAAAATTTATGCTATGACCCAGAAAGAGCTGGAAACGCTAAGGGAGTTTGTGGATAAAAATCTGGCTAGAGGTTTTATAGAACCAGCAAATTCCCCAGTGGGGGCGCCTGTCCTATTCAGACCAAAGAAGGATGGAACTTTGAGACTTTGTACGGATTTCCGTGGGCTGAATGCAGTATCAATATTAAATAAATATCCAGTCCCATTAATCAAAGATATGTTATCACACCTGTCAAAGGGGAAAATATTCTCTAAGTTGGATCTGAGGGAGGCATATTTCCACATTCGCATTAGGGAGGGGGATGAATGGAAAACTGCTTTCAATTGCCCCCTAGGCTCTTTTCAATATAAGGTGTTACCTTTTGGGTTGGCGGGAGCGCCTGGGGTTTTTATGCAATTGATTAATGAGGTCTTGCATGACCATTTGTTCAAAGGTGTATTAGTATATTTGGATGATGTATTAATCTATACTGAAACAATGGAAGAGCATGTAAAGCTGGTCAAACAGGTGCTCAGCAAACTGAGAAAAGCTGAATTGTATGCGAAATTGCCTAAATGTGCTTTTCATAAATCTCAAATTGACTATTTGGGTTATAGAATTTCAGACAAAGGTATTGAAATGGATCCAGCTAAGATTGAGGCCATTTTGGCATGGGAGGCACCACGTACATGGAGACAACTCCAAAGTTTTCTGGGTTTTGCGAATTTTTATAGGTCCTTCATACAGGGGTTCGCAGACACCGCCCTCCCCCTCACTGAGTTGCTTAAAACCAAGGGGCAGGGGGACACCCGGAGATCAAAGAATCCGGGGGCATTATTGAAATGGACACCTGCATGTCAGCTGGCTTTTGACAAGCTTAAGAAACTGTTCACAGCAGAACCCATTTTGCAGCATCCAGATCCGAACAAACCATTTGTGGTGCAAGTGGATGCCTCTGATTTTTCCATTGGAGCTCTCCTGCTGCAAGCAGATGAATCCGGGTGCCTAAAGCCTTGTGCTTATCTCTCTCGTAAATTCACTGAGACTGAAAGGCGCTGGCATGTTTGGGAAAAAGAGGCTTTTGCTGTTAAAGCTGCTTTAGACACTTGGCGCCATCTGTTGGAGGGAGCTGCCCATCCATTCGAGGTTTGGACTGATCACAAAAACCTCAAAGCACTCAGTGCACCTCGTAAGCTCAACCCAAAGCAAATCAGATGGGCGCAATTCTTCAGCCGTTTCAATTTCAAGTTGAAATTGATTCCAGGGAAGAAAAACTTTCTGGCTGATGCGCTGTCCCGGAGACCCCAGGATTCCAGCACTGTGCCAGATGTAATAGGGACTCTCTGGACAGAACCGCAATTGAGTCTGGCAGCGGTCACTCGCAGCCAGACTCGTGCACAGCGCCCAGATGCTTCAGGTTCACCCCATCGGGGACGGTTGCCAGTTCCCTCAGATTTGCAACAACAGTTTCTTTCCCAGCTGAAATCTGACACTTGGTTACAAGCAAATTTATACAATGTTACTTTTGACAAGGATTTTGCTTGGAAGAATGATCGCCTCTATGTGCCTGAACTTTTGCGCAAAGACATTTTGCTCCGTTGCCATGACGACAAACTAGCAGGGCATTTTGGGTTTGTTAAAACACTTCATTTGGTTAGGCGCCAATTTTGGTGGCCCACAATAAGGCGGGATGTTAAGGACTATGTTGCCTCCTGCCCTGTTTGCGCTGCTTCCAAACGGAAGGTAGGTAAGCCTCAAGGTTTGCTCCAACCAGTGGCCAGTCCCTCTCACCCCTGGGAGGAAATCTCTATGGATTTTATCGTGGATCTGCCTCCAAGTCAGAGAAAAACTGTGATTTGGGTTGTCAAAGACTTTTTCTCAAAACAGGCCCATTTCATTCCATGTGCTTCCATTCCCTCAGCACAGCAGCTTGCCTGGCTTTTCTTTGTACACGTGTACAGGCTCCATGGATGCCCCTCCCGTTTGGTGACCGACAGAGGCACACAATTTACTTCACACTTTTGGCGGGCTTTTATGAAATTGGTGGGCACTAAACAAGCCCTATCCACTGCGTCGCATCCTGAGACTGACGGAGCCACGGAGGCTCTTAATTCTACGTTGGAGCAATATTTACGTGCTTTTGTTAATTATCAGCAGGATAATTGGGTTGATCTTCTCCCCTTTGCTGAAGTCGCCTATAACAATGCAGTGCATCAGAGTACTGGTCAGGTGCCATTTCGCACTGTCTTTGGCCGTGACTTCGTACCCATTCCTGAGCTGCCTCAACCAACTTCTCCTCCTTCGTCCCCTGCAGACTGGGCAGCACATCTGGGAGACTCCTGGCCAAAAATAAAGCAAGCTCTTGCTGACGCCCAAGCCACTTATAAACGCTATGCTGACACCAAACGTGCACCTCAACCACCCTTCCATGTTGGAGATAAAGTCTATCTCTCCACAAAATTTATTAAGTCACCCCAACCTTCTAAGAAACTCACACCAAAGTTTGTGGGCCCTTTTTCTATTGTTGCCCAGATCAATCCTGTTACTTTTAAGTTGGATTTGCCTCACAATCTGAAACGTTTGCACCCTGTTTTTCATTGCAGCTTGCTCAAACCCTGCCACCAGTCGGATCGCTGGCATCCACACCCCTCCCCGCCTGCTCCTATCATGATTGATGGACAGCAACATTTCGAAGTGCAAGAAATTTTGGATTCTCGACGCCTTCGTTCTACTTTACAATACCTGGTTCGGTGGAAGCATTTCCCGCATCCTGAGTGGGTTGCTGCCCACCATGTTCACTCACCTGTTTTAGTTACCCGTTTTCATACTGCCTATCCTGATAAGCCTGCTCCTTAGTTTTGCATTTTTAGGAGGGGCAATATGTCATGTTCATCGTTTCAATGTTCTGTATACATCGTAACATTTTGCATGTCACTTTTCTAACCCGTGTTTGCGGGTTGGGAATTTCCAGCCGTACCAGGCTGTAATCTTCTTACTGCAACTGTGGAATGTATGTTTGGGTTAGTGACTCTGTTCAAGGTTACTTTCTCAGGCCAATGTGGGTAACGGTTGCTAACACCTGGGAGGGGGTGGTTGCTAGGAGGGAGGAAGGGTGGGGCTGGTTTTGAAGCGAGGGTTTTTAGTTTGTATTTGGCGCGCTTTTGCTCATTCTCAGCTTTCTTCGTATTTGCATACTATTCTTTCAATAAATCAGTTTTCATTAAGAACCTGCTTGTGAGGCTGAGTATGTCAGAATAGGCAATCATTACAACACATCATAAAGTTGCTAAGGTGAGAAACACTGGGCAAGCCTCTCGTCTAGAGGCTAACTGAGGGGCTAGAACACTTGAGAACACTTAGAATCAGAACAAAAATGGCAACACCTACCATTAAGATCTACATATGGTAATGGTCATGTAAGCTGGGATAATAGCAAGGCTCTGATCCATGAAAAAGCACAATAAGGAAAGGGATTTTGGAACCAGGAAAACACTGACAGGTTATGATTGTTGTGAAAAGAAAATCCATGCTGGGTTAGGAAAGGAATAAAAAATAAAACTGTCACAAATAGAATGTCTCAAGTTTATACAAATGTACACTGTGACCATAGCTGAAATACTATGTTTACTTCTGGCCATCCCAGCAGAAAAGGTGCTAAACAACTGGAATAGATGCAGGAAAAAAGCAACTAAAATAATGGAGGGGCTGGAGTAAAGCCCCTACAAGGCCACAAAGGTTGGGGCTGTTTGATTTAGGGGCAAAAGAAGTCATGCCAGGTAGGGAAGGGAAGGATAAAGTATAAATTCTACGAAGTATGGAAAAAGTGAACCAGAAGACATGCTTTTCTCTTTCTCAGAATACTTGAACTTTAGCCATGAAAAGGAACAAAATGATGGGAATGAAAACAGATAAATGGACGTAAGTTGTATTTGTTGCCATAACATGGCTTTAGAAAGATAAATCTATGGTGAAAAGGGCTACTGATCATCTAAAAATAATGATTATCTCTGATATGTAGCCATATACCTCTCAATACCAAAGCCTGGGTGCTACATCCTCTTTGGGATCTTCCCAAAGAAAACTGGTTGGCTGTTCTGGCCACAGAATGCTGGACCAGAGAGGCCTATGACCTTATTTAGCAGAGGTCTTCTTAGATTCTTAGGGAACAAATGTTTCTTCCAAGACCTCCTGAAGACATGTTTGGAAATGGCTGTCTGCCTTTGCAGAATACAGGAGAGCAAAAGAAAAAAATAATGCAAAATTGCACTTATATTCTAAATCTGGCGATGCGCTCTTGATCAGTGTTAAGTAGAGACCTCAGCATATACTGGAAAAGATAATTCTGGAAGAAGGCTCAAATGTTTTGTAATGAAGTGACAGAAGCATGAAGTTGTTGACTGGGTGGGAATCTTTGTTTCGTTTAAGGGAATGTGCAAAGGCTTGCAGTGCTAGTACTTCTGTTTGGAGAAGGCGACACTGCATTTTTTATTCTTGTTTGGGCTGAGAACTTTTGGCTTTTACCAGTCAGGTATCTGATCACCTGACCTGAAAGAAGTTTCAGAGGACCTCACATACCTTTTTGGGCCAAGAATAACCAGTGCATCTATGCAAGAAATTATAGGCTAGTAAGTATTATGAATTGCTTCCACCCATATTCACTTATTAATTTATCTCCTGGAACGACTCATCTTTTGTTCAATGATACCCAAATGAACAAAGACATAATCTCTGCACAATGAAATTGGTTATGTGTCTGTCTATGAAAGCATGATGAGTATGTTAAAAAAAATGAGCTATAACTCAACTGTCAAATGCTCATCATTTCCCCCATCTATGGTTTCTACAAAGAAGCATTAACAGTTTTGTTTATTGTTTTAGCTCTGACCACAACATAAAATGTAACTCAAAATGGTAATTACATATAAGCTAGTCTCAGATCTCTATGATTACTACACCATGATGGGAAAGAAATTTTACTATTATCTGAGCAAAATGGCCATTTCATCATATTGTTAGAAAATAAAAAACACCACTTTTTCTGTAATGTATACCACTATTTGAGAGCCAGTTTGGTATAGTAGTTCATCCGGCTTGAAACCAGGAGACCGTGAGTTCTAGTCCCGCCTTAGGCATAAAGCCAGCTGGGTGACCTTGGGCCCATCACTCTCTCTCAGCCCTAGGATGGAAGCAATGGCAAACAACTTCCGAAATCTTGCCAAGAAAACTGCAGGGACTAGTCCAGGAAGTCGTCAGGAGTCAACACTGACTCAAAGGCACAACGAAAAAAAAATCTACTATTCACATATACCATAGAACTATTGTCCCCTTGCACTCTATGATATGGCTAATGTAATCAATAGCAGAGAAGATTCTAAACTTGCTTATAACCATTGTAACTGAAATGAGAATTTTGTGGCAACTTCCACATTTCTCCTTTGACACCAAAACATTACGAAGTGTTTATCTTCTTCAGCAGTGTGGTGCTGCAAATGTTGCCCTTTGGAGGTAGTATGTGCAAGATCGCAACACTTATGATAAAGGAACAGGGCTTGCACCACAATGCCACAACGCTGCATGCATAATTCTGACCCCCCCACTTGCCCTCCCTCATGGACAATGCTAACCGTCTTACTCTGGTTGAACGTCATTCTCAAGCCTACAACCTGATGAGATGGCACTTCCTGATCACCTGAACTCAAATGTTTCTTCGCCACTGATTTCAGTGAGAGGCAGAGTGATGCTTGGGAAAACAATAGTATCTGTTCAATGTGGTAATAAAGAGCTACTTGCCTGGGTGACTGTAACTTTTCCACAGTAAGCACCTATCTGCAGATCAGATATAATACAAATCAACTTTTGCAGTGAGGCTACTATTTATAGAGACTATGACTTAAATTGTAATAAATTTAAGTCATAGTCTCTATAAATAGTAGCCTCACTGCAAAACAAAACAAAACAAAGTAAAAGGCAATTCCTATATTTCAAGAGTTCAGAATTATGCTGTAACCAAAGGAAGAATGACACACAACATAAACATTGGGTCAGCTAATACAAGTAGGCTATCATCAAAATGTATGGGGCAAAACCTTTTGGAATTACAGACAGATTACATCTTGTCTGTAAGTTCTGAAATTCCTGGATAACTTTTAAACAATTTGATGTCCTACAGATTTGTTGTTGTTGTTTATTCGTTTAGTCGCTTCCGACTCTTCGTGACTTCATGGACCAGCCCACACCAGAGCTTCCTGTCGGTCGTCAACTCCCCCAGGGACGAGTCCGTCACCTCTAGAATATCATCCATCCACCTTGCCCTTGGCCCCTCTTCCTTTTGCCTTCCACTCTCCCTAGCATCAGCATCTTCTCCAGGGTGTCCTGTTTTCTCATTATGTGGCCAAAGTATTTCAGTTTTGCCTTTAATATCATTCCCTCAAGTGAGCAGTCTGGCTTTATTTCCTGGAGGATGGACTGGTTGGATCTTCTTGCAGTCCAAGGCACTCTCAGAATTTTCCTCCAACACCACAGTTCAAAAGCATCGATCTTCCTTCTCTCAGCCTTCCTTATGGTCCAGCTCTCGCAGCCATATGGTTACTACAGGGAACACCGTTGCTTTAACTATGCGGGCCTTTGTTGTCAGTGTGATGTCTCTGCTCTTAGTCCTACAGATATCAGTCAGATATTACCCCTTTTGACACACACACACAATGTGCACAAATACAATGTGAAGCTGAACTAAATCTTTGCTGCCATCCTACCTTAATGCTCATCTGCTTAAACCTACCAGGCTGTAATTGCAGAATTGTTCCCAGGACCTATTATCACCTACTCTCTTGTTGCTTCTGTACCTGGGAATACTCAACAACACTCATACAGGCAGCAGACCAATTGTGTGAATGACGCTTCCAAGGTGAGATATCTTTGCAGTGTTACAGTTGCTTCTTTCCTGGAAGATCTGCATCAAAGCAACATGAATAGCAATGGATCTGCTGCCAACCTAATGCATATGCTGTTTTTTCATTAACTGAAGTATATAATTGTGTTGTGAAAAAGCAGATTTGTCTGGACAAGCAGACATATACCAATACATTAGGAAAATTAGGGAAGCAAGAATGTTGTTGATGCAGTCTTTCTAAATGCTGACAGATGCTGCAGGAAATGGCATACCGGTATGGGAGACTGTTTAGAGGAACGACTGCTTAAATGGCCTCATCCAAGTCAGTGTTTCTCATATCAACCTTCTACGAGTATCAAGAGACCAAGTACAATATCAGCAGAGCAGCTCATGTACAGAAACAGACTGTGGAAGCACAACACAATTCACTGGGTTACAGTCAAAACCAAATGCCTGTCCTTTCGCTGGCACATGGTCTAATATGTTGCACTTTGCCCTCTATAAACACATACCGGTAAATATAAGGCAGCATCTCTGAAGTTATGTGATCATGTGTCATATACCAGCAACAAAATTCCATCTGATGGGGTCCAGGAGGTGGGCCTCCTCTGCAGTAGCTCCCGCCCTCTGGAACATCCTTCTCCCAGAAGTGAGACAGGCCCCCTTGTTCCTGGACTTCCATAAAAAACTAAAAACCTGGTTTTGTCAGCAGGCCTGGAGCAGGACGGGGAACAGCCATTCATGGGGCTGGCTAGAGCCCTAGGATGACCTTTTATACTCACGGACTGAAATACAATCTTCAGCCATCGGGATTTTAATGTATTTTATATTTTATTGTCTATTTATATGTCTATTATTGTATTTGTATTGATACTGAATTTTAAATTTTGTTTTTGTAAGCCGCCCAGAGTCCCTCCTTTGGGGGGGGAGATGGGCGGTGATAAAATTTGACAAATAAACAAACAAACTAACTAATCTTACAGTTGTGAGAGAAGTGGGAAAGTTTGGAAGATGTTGGGTACACTATTTTTTATACTTATCACAGAAGCAGATACTATAAGCAAGGCACTGCAACTGTGGAAGAGGTTTGCAATACCACACCACAGAGTTAGTACATCCTGTATCACTACAGATCAATAAATAGTAATAGTGATCGATACGTAAGCACTGAAGTGGAAGTAGTGTGAGGGCCATGGGATGTCAACTGAATCATGTGCAATGCAACTGGGCTAAAAGGGAGAGAATGAGAATGGATGGGGCTAAATGACACTCTGTATCTTTCCTGAACATACTGTATATCCAAGGAAGAGGAAAAACAATCAGACAAAAGTCACAGCATCAGTCTTTTTCACAAAAAAAGAATTAAACACCTGGCTTATAACTAAGAGTATTGCTATGATGGCAATGTTTGCACTCCATCCCAGGCTACACATTTATACAGGGAAGGGGGAAAAGAAGTGCAATGTTTTACTGCCATTTACCTGGAATTTGAGCCAAGCTGGAAAATTGCCACGGTAACAACCATAACCACAGCACAAAGTCTCCTGGACTTTAACACCATTAGGACCATAATCACACAAAACATTTCAAAGGGTCACCCACAAATATTAATTTTCCCAAGATGTTACGTCCCAATGTCCACATATAATAATTACTTTTTTTAAAAAAGCCATAGCAAAAACAGGGCTTGAATGAGATGTTCTATCTGCAAGTGCTGCTTATACTACTTCATTTTCAAGAAATTGCATGTGCACTGTGCATATGTTACTTCCAAGATGCTGGGGCTCTTGGTTAGCTGCTATCACTCTAAAAGCATCCCCCTTCCTTACTGGAGATGCTCTAGTCCAATATTTCTCAACCTTGGCAGCTTTAAGATGTGTGGACGTCAACTCCCAGAATGCCCCAGCCAGCATGGGGCTGGCTGGGGCATTTTGGGAGTTGGAAGTCCGTGCATCTTAAAGCTGCCAAGGTTGAGAAACACTGCTCTAGTCTAAGAGTCACCTATACATGGAAATATAATCACAGAAAAATTCAGGAACTAACCAGAAGATCATTCTACTATTGTGGCTGGTTCTGCAGATGCATCCAGTTTTCAGGTGCTATGAACTGGTCATGTGGGGCTAACCTGGTATTTTTTCCTGGGATATTTTAGAGCAGGTATTGAGAACTGTGCAGTTTCCATTGGGAAACAGGCATCAGCAGTTCACTCATCATCTCAAGACCGCCAATGACACAGCTGGGTGGGAACTGCAGGTCCTTCAAATCTAGGCAGAATCTTTCCAGACAAGAAGTCATGTGACCAAGAGAAACCAATCTCCAGCCACTTCCACATTGCTTCTTCCTGTCTGCCTGCTTGTCTACCTGCCCAATGCCACTCTGTAGAGCTATTGTTCACTGCTGTGCTGAAGGAGGCTGTGCGGATGGCCTAAGGCAAATAACCTCCAGAGTGGATCATTAAATTTTGCTACTGGCTGCTAATGGACCCCACTGCCCATGCTTCTCCATGTACAACTGTAACAGATCTACTGTACAGGAATCATAATAACTAGCTGCTCTTACAAGAAGGCTCAGTAAAGGGCCACTGGGCTATGAAAGAATGACACTGTAGTCTTGGTTGTCAGCTGTCCACATCCCTCCACCATTCTGGAACAATCTCCAAGATTACAAGCATGCTGCAGTCACACTTAGTTGGGTGGAGGAGGAGGAAAAAATGTTAGCCCATAAATCATAAGTGGGAAAAGTTTCTATGCAGATGGCCCTGTGGTTTTCATGTCAGACTGCTCTGTTTGCAAGCTTCTTGGGTGGATTTGACTGCTGCAGGAAAGAAGGAACCACAGCGCACCCAAACAATGCAGTTAACTCTCCTGGCAAAAGCTAAAGGAAGTCTGTTCTGCAGTGCACAGCTGCAGAATATTAGCCTGTAAGACTTCTGTGGCATTAAAACCCGAGGCTGACACACCCATATTTACAGCACACAATGTACTGTACCGTGCCCAGTGCCAAGAAACTTAACCTATCTACTCTGGCAGAAAAACCAAGTCATACCAGGTTAATCCGATTCTTAAATTGCACAACTTCTATACAACTGGAGGGAAACCAAACCCTTCCTTTCTGCCTCCTTCCAACTTTTCACTCAGTTCCCTTCCCACCCAGCACAGTGGCCTCATTTTTTTCCCCTGCTGAGCACTTGCATCTCACTTCCAAAATAACAACAAGCAATAGTTGTTCTTAATTCCTTCTCTATTTCCCAAATGGATTATTAGAAAAGAAGTACACAGCCAAGGGAATGCCAGTAAGCATGAAGGATGCCTGAGGTCGTTTGGACACATTCCTCACTCGTGATATGCAGGAACGGCTTTAGTAAGATGAAAGATCAAAATTTAAACTCCGAAAAGCTCACTGAATTGTTGTTTCCAGGAAGCACAATCAGGAAGGAGACCCCTAACTTTTTATTTATTAGTTAGGACAACGTCTCATTTAGCCATGTGTGTGCCTCTCCCAAGCATCTCTAATTGCAAGGGATGTGCCTGTTTTCCTCTTTTAGCCCATGTCCAATTTTACTTGTTATATTTTTAATGCTGAACTTGCTGATAATAGTTTTTCATATTACTCCTAATTCCAGAATTCCTTTCAATAGTACTAGCCACTGCCTCCTACTCCTGAAACAGCTTGTCGCTCCCCCAAATAAAAGGAAATTAGTTTTTCTGTGAGACGGGGCTGAATTTGTAACAGAACTAATTGTGTCAAACAGGGAACCAATGTTTGTTTTGCAGAAAAAGCTGCATGCATCTCCTGCCATTGTAGGTACCTGATGCTTTCTTCTCTAAATACACAACAGAGCGCACTGTTGGATTGCCACCAGCTTACCTAAAGCCATTATCTGCTACAAACAATGAGTTTAGCTGAAATGAAAGCCTACTACTCTGTAACACATTGGGCCAGGATGGGAGTTGAGCCTGTGTATTTGGGATGGGAACATTATGGCACCTGAGTTGTGTGGAATGATTTTATTTTTTGTGTGTTGTCATGAGCCATCCAGAGTTAAGTTGAATTAGATGGGAGGTCATATAAATCTTTCAAATAAGTAAGTAAAATACACTTCAATGTCTTTCTAAATAACAACGACGACAATACTTAAGTAATATAAGAGAGGAATATATAGGTTATATTAAGTAATATAAGGTTGTGGAATATATACTTGGGAGTATATATTCCACAACCACTCTGGACAGGGGGCGTCAATAATCATCCCTTCCTGGAGGCTACTAGTAGTTAATTCTAAAGATCAGGCCAGAAAGAAGCCACTATTGGCTCTTAACAGCACCCTGTTTGGCATAAATTTATTATAAAAAGCAGGTGGAAAAGATGTCACCAGAGCCCATATTCACATGCACAGCCATGGACAGTAGTGTTCCATGACTGCCTGATGCTTGAAAATCATGCATCTCTTTTTGAGAGGAAGGACAGACAACCAAATAACTCATTTTACACATAACAGTCTGATTTTAAATTGCCACTGGATAGGCTTTTATGTCTCTCAAGCAGTGGAAAGACAGTGATTGATAGGCAGTGCTTTCTCTAGCATACAAACAGACCGATCACTGTCAGTCACCCAGCTCCTAAGACCAGAAGAGGTCTTTCAAACAAGACTTAGCAACCCCAGCTGCCGCCTCAAAAATTCCATTGTATGTGGTATTTAAACATGGAGACATATGTGTACATGCTATCTCTTTCTCCCCCCCCCCCCGCTCTCTCTCTCTCACACACACACAGTATTACACTGAGCAAAGTAAGCAACCATCTGACTACACAGGAGGAATGTTGAGTGCAGGGTCTTCACCACACAGAAGAGGGCACAAGCCAAGACAATCGTTTTCACAAATCAAAGTAGTGATCAGATTTCTTCTTGACATCACTGGACCATGCTACTAAATCTGCCCAAATCCTATCTTATCTCACAGCAAGTTGGCACCATTATACTACAGAACAACCAGAATGAGAACAGTAGACAGATTTAAGCCTCCTTACTTTTCAGTCCTCATCCAGTCCTCACTTTAGTGGTTATATACAAGATACTACAGCACTAAGAGAATACAAGACATTTTTTTAATTGTCCTGAAATTACCCTAAATCATTTTGTTATTGGCAATTGTTATGCAGAGCTAAAGGTTTAGCTCACTGAATGAACTTTGGTTAAATCATACTGTCTCCTGTAAAGAAATGTTTAAGTTTATTTATTATTACTTGAAGAGCTTTGCACTATGGGCACTGGACACAAAACCCATAGTCTCCCACAGCCCATTGCCAAGCTGTCACTTGAATTGCAATTCTAAATAAAGAAAAAGAGAAATTATGAATTACATGGAAAACCATGTAATTAAGCAACTATGAAGGCTATTTAATTCAGTCAGATTACCTGAGCTTGCTCCAGCCCACTTTTTTTGTCCTGGTTCCACCTACCGTTAAAAGTGCAACGCCTGACATGTCCCTCAAAGGTCAAGTGTGGCTGTTGGCACTCAACAATATGTTTATAGCACTTTTTTTTCTATCCCAGGATTACTGAACTACCTGAACAAAGCCTCTAAGACAGCCTTTTTAAAATCCAGATATGTGGAGCTGAACACATTGGTAGGCCATAGGTTGGGAAAAAATTGCTTCAGCATCCTTGCTATGCATAGCAAGGCATTTTATTTTATTTTCTGTTATGGATTGCAAGCACAGTATTCAGCTGTGAAGCCCTTAAATTAAGCAGCACCAAGTTGCTGCTTTTTTCTTATTTTTCTTTTTTATAAAAAACAAAACAAAAAAACCGCCAAGTGCTTAATCTCTGACCTATTGTCCCCAATCATGTTCCAGAGAGGAGAATGCATTGCTGGCCAGGCTCCTGAAGGATAATTGGGTAAAAAGTTTGCTACAGCGCTTTCAGCATCGTCAATGAGAGATCTTCTGCCAAAAACCTTGCACGCAGCCGTCTATTTATGTGGCTGCACATCAGAGGAGGACATTTTGTCACAACTCATTTATCGCTGTAGCTCGCTTCTGACATCTGCCAGTGACAAGTGCACAAGCTAATCGAAAGAACACATTGATTTGGAGGCACCTGGCAAGTTCTCCTTCCCTAATTATTAGCTTGCTATCCTGCCAGTTATCAAGCCCTGCAGATCTAACAGGGTTATCCAAGGTCCTTTTGGGCTTGTGTGAATTATTTATTATTCTCCCCTCCCCTGGCCAACAGGAACAAGCTGAATTTAACCCAGGCAGAGAACATCAACAAGTCATGGTGATAGCTGATACACCATAGTGATGAGCATGCATGGGGGTACATCAGAATCCTTCCATTCACTATTTATTTATTATTCAAATTTATATAGCAACTCTGGGTGGCTTATAAATAATTAAAACAAATATAAAAACAAAAAAACCCAATACAACAATTTAAGAACAAGAAAAAACAATATAAAAGCATTAAAAAAACCCATCATCAAATACATAAAACTCACAGCCAAGGTAATCCCATTCATCAAAACAATCAGTACAGCCACTGCACACTTTTCCTGAAGTCTAGGGCAGGAGGGGAAAATGAAAGGACACATTCCCAAAATGAAAAATGTCACTGAAGTTCCTTAATTTGAACTTGGAGAAGTTCAGAATTACCATATTTAGTGTTGGCAAGCAGATCAAAGGGAGAAAAGAAAAGGAAGGGGGCTGAGCTGGTTCCAGAAAGTTCAAAGAAAGGGCCCTGGGCAGCAATAAAAGAAAATAAAAATCTAAGCAAAGGGTGCCAGAGGAATAACCTTATTTTATTGTAGCGAAAACAACTCAGTCTCTTCTGAGATATTGTCTTTACGGTGACAAAGATGTCTTGTTTTAACTATTAAAAAGGTTGGTCTTGTTCTACTCTAATTGAAAGTTGATAAAATGAAAAATTCTAGAACTTGGCACATCATGGTCAGACTCTTGCTAATCTCCCAACAACACTAATAGCAAAGCTAAAACTTAAATATTTTGGACATATAATCCAAAGGCAGGAATCATTGGAAAAGATCCTGATGTTTGGAAAAATCAAAGGCAATCAAAGAGGAGGCCAGCAGAAATGAAGTGGTAGATACAATCACTGTTGACATAAGCACAAGCCGAGAAAGCCTTACAAGAAGCAACTATTGACAATCCTGCTGAAATGATGTTCATTGGCTCGCAAACCTTGAAGTGCCTGAACAACAATATTCACTCTGTTCCAGCCAATAACAATATTTACACGAATTGTAAATATACAACAACAGTAAGAGAATCTTTTGGTCCTGCAGGTGTTGAGCTACAATTGCCAGCATCCTTTATCTTTGGTCACACAGCTGAAGACTTCTGGAAGTTGTAGCTCAGTAACATCTGGAGGACTACAGGCCTCCCACTCCTGCCATACTCATTTCACAATTTCACATGGCAGAGATTCCAGTGGTGATGCCTAAGAATATAGATGTCTCTCCAACTGAGGCACTTTTAGATTTTAATTATAAATATTGTTTTCCCACAACACTAGGCAACAGACTCTGAGGAAAGGGGGAGAAGAAAAGTAGAATGATTCTATTAGACAGGCAACTTTTGGCAACTTTCCTCTTCTTGACTGTTTCTATACCACCTGGTTGCAATAAGAGCTTCCTAACAAATGACTAGTGTTTGTACGTGCTTCTCCCAAATCCCCTTTGATGATGCAGCTAATAGATTGTATGCCTGTAGGGGCTTCATATTATTGATTTTTGGGAGTCCTTCTCAGCCAAAGAAAAGCAAAATATGCTTCAGTTGAATAAACACACACACATGCTACATTCTAAATGTTGCGATAAGCAAAGCATTAATTAGAAATTGTCTCATGCCATGAAAATTTTGACTTATTTCCAAAATGTTCACAGCTACCCCTACAAAATATATTTTACAATCTTCAGTGTAGTCTCATTTCTCACAATTTTGCTACTTGCAATGATCTAGGACACATGTTGCAATGTGGGAGAAGATCTGTTTAAGATCACTGAATGCAGAAAAGACTGCACCTTGATTGACATTTTAGAAAGAAAAAAAGATGATTGAAGTGGAAGAGGAATAAGAGAGGGCTTTGTCATCTGGATTCCCCTTCCCTATCCTGATGCCTCTAGATCGTTGGAACTGTGATACATGCTGGCTGAGAATTATAACACATCTCAGGGGAAACTGGTTGGGGAAGATTGACTGGACACCCCCTCAAGACATACACAAAATTCTGTGCACGAGGTAAGGCAATTGCTCAGGCTTGTGTGGAAGAACTCTTTGTCAAAGCGGGACACCCAGACTCTCACCGCTTATCCTCTACATAAGCCTTTACACAGACTCTTTACTGCCAGACCCAAAATCACTAATGCACCAATATCCATCAGATGATATCCTAGTATCTTCAAGCTAGGTCCACACATCCAGGAGTCATCAGGCAGAGTGGGCACATATCTGGCCTTGTTGATCAAAAAATGTCATCTTGTGAGACCCAGAAGAAGTGCCTTTTCTGTAGCTTCTGCCCTCTGGAATGACTTCCTTCTTGAGATCTATACTGAGATCTATATTCCTCCCACCCTAATGACTTTCAGAAAACTATTAAAACCTTGGATGTCTTTGGCTGAGTTAATCTTCCTGCTGGCTGGCTGGCTGGCTGGCATCTACTGTATCCATCCATCCATCCATCCATCCATCCATCATCTTTTTTAACTGTAACCCACCAGAATCCTTAAGGAGTCAAGTGGCCTCAAAATGGAATTAAATAAACAAACAAAATTTGTGAAATGTTGGGAGATGGACTGTAGCTGTGCCTCTAGTAGCATCCAGATCTGATGCAATTAGCAGGTGAACATTCTTCTCTCTCTGCTGTGAAAAGCTTCACTTACAGATTTTTGCATATCCTTGCTGTTAAAAGTCACAAAAAATACCAAGCTGTTTCCCCCTTCCCCAGCCTTACTTCACAATTCTGTCTACAGAGTGATCCCCATAACAGATCTTGCTCACTTTCTGCACTGGCAAATAGCTGCATGAATAATTCTAAGGTCTGTGCCTAATGAAAAGTAGCAGTCTAGATGGAGAAACAAGGGCTCAGGATTATCTGACCACTGAGTTATCACGTTTGTTCACTTAATTTCAACACTAAACTGGAGTAAATCTACTGACACCAAAGAGCATGATATCAACTTGTCTCCCTCTTTGTATTTTTATTCTACCCTTTTTCGTATCAGGGAAGTGCACATGATTTCTTCCTCCTTCTCTCCAATGTTAATTTGAACAATCACATGAATTAGACTAAGCTGAGAAAAAAATAGCTTAGTTACAACAATAATGCCGTTGTTTGATTGTGGTATGGTATATGAACCCAGCTATTGTGGTTTGTAAAGTGTGTGATTTGCACTAGGGGTGTGCAACACTGTTTAGGCTGAGGGCCACACCAGATCTTTGAATGCTACATCAGAGGCTATGCTTCTAAAATTAGACGAGGCCAGGAAAAATAATTTGGACTGAATTGAATTTACATTCAAATATAGTTTAACATTAAAATAATCACATATAGGGGACATAATTATAACCAACATATTCAATAATTTTCTTCTTCTGCCAAATTAAAATTTGGTGGAGACTTTTGGAGGTGCTCAGGTGGGGAGATAGAGGGCAAGGGCACAGATGGCCCTAGAGCAGGGGTCCCCAAACTCTTCAGCTCATCAACCCCTTCCTAAAGTTTCAGACTGTTCATTGATCCCCAAACATTTATCATATGAAAATAATTTAATAAATACTATTTTAACTACTACTACTACTAATAATAATACTGACCCCTTGGACAGTCCCATCGACCCATGGAGGTCAATATTGGCCACTTTGGAGAACCCTGCCCTACAGCCTTAAGTTGTACGGCTCTGGTTTATACCTTAGTGCTGTGCTTCCCAAACCTGGGTAAATTACCTAAAATTGAGTAAAAGTGGGGGGGGGTTGGGTAATGACACATGAACCCATTAAATTGACTTAAAGTGTTTTACCTACATTGGGCAAAAAGGACTTTCTGAAAAGCGGTTTTGGGTAATGTTGTAAACTGCTCAGAGTCCCTCTGGTGAGAGGAGATGGGCAGTGACAAATTTGATTGATAAATAAATAAATAAATAAATAAGGAAAAGGTTTGTGAAGCACTGCCTTAGTAAGACCCATGAAATTAGCCTCTGACTTGTTTATTCGATTTCTATAGCCACCCATCTCAGCAAGTGACTCTGGGTGGCTTACAATAAAACTGTAAAACAAAACAATTACAATTAAAACAATTAACATACAAAATAAATATACATGGCTGCCAAGTAAGCAATGTATGGATGTTAATATAACCAAGAAACAGGACCATTCAAACCCTCAGGGCCCCAGGCACAAAGCCAGGTCTTTATGGCCTTACGAAAGGCCAACAGGGTTGGAGACATCCTAATTTCTGGAGGGAGGATGTTCCAGAGGGCAGGTGCTACAGGAGAGAAGGCACGCCTTCTAGTTCCTGCCAACCGACACTCCCTGGCTGATGGGACCCATAGCATACCCAACCTGCCAGATCGAATTGGACGGGTAGAAACAACTGAGAGAAGACGGTCCCTTAGGTAACCCGGCTCCAAGCCATGAAGGTGACAACCAGCACATTGAATTGCACCTGGAAACACACAGGCAACCAATGCAGCTCACATAGCAGTGGTGTTACATGTGTCAAGTACCCAACACCATTTACTATCTGTGCAGCTGCATTCTGCACCACTTGAAGCTTCCAAATGCTCTTTAAGGGCAGCTCCATGTAGAGCGCATTACAGTAGTCCAGACGGGAGGTCACGAGGGCATGAGTGACTGTGAGCAAAGCCTCTCAGTCTAGGAATGGGTGCAGCTGGCGCACAACCCGAAGGTGTGCAAAGGCCCTCCTAGCCACAGCTGCCAGATGCTCTTTGAGCAGGAGCCGTGAGTCTATAAAGACCCTCAGATTGCACACCAGGTCCATCTGGGGCAGCGCAACCCCATCCAGGACCAAAGATGGAAAAACATTACCACCAGAGGGCCACAAATCCAAAGCCATTCCATCTTGCTTGGGTTGAGTTGAAGCCCACTGCACCCCATCCAGCCTCTAATAGCCTCCAGGCACTGAGTCAGGACATCCACAGCATCACTCAGGCAGTCTGGGGTAGAGATATAAAGCTGAATATCATCAGCATATTGATGGTATCTTACCCCAAACCATTAGATCACCTCCCTGAGGCCATTGGCCAATGGCCTCATGTACATGTTTAAATAGGAAAGGGGAGAGAACCAAGCCCTGTGGCACCCCACAAAGTAGGGACGTGGGCTGGACCTCTCCCCCACTATCAACACCGACTGGAACCGACCCTGGAGGAAGGAGGAGAACCAGCACAACACTGTGCCACCCACCCCCAACTCCCAAAGCCAGTCCAGAAGGATACCATGATCAATGGTATTGAAGGCCGCTGAGAGGTCAAGAAGAGTGAGGATGGTTGCACTGCCCCCATCTCGCTCTTGCCAGAGGTCATCTAAGGGTGTGATCAATGCTGTCTCAGTCCCATAACCCGGCCTGAACCCTGACTGAAAGGGGTCCAGATAATCGGCTTCATCCAAGGTCCTCTGCAACCACCCTCTCCATAACCTTCCCCAAAAAGGGGAGGTTGGAGACAGGATGAAAACTGTCCAGGCTGGTTGGGTCAAGCGATGGCCCCTTGAGGAGAGGACGCACCACCACCTCCTTAAGAGCCGGTGGGACCAACCCCTCCCTCAAAGAAGAATTAACCACCACCCAGACCCAATCACGTGCCTCCTCCCGGGCAGCCTTGATCAACCAGGAGGAGCACGGATCTAATACAGAAGTGGCCGAACTAGCAACTGCAAGGGCCCTGTTGACTTCCTCAGGTGCAACCGGATCAAACTCCCCCCAGATATCATGCCAGACTTCGCCCCCATATCCTCCACTGGCCCTGCCTTAAAGCTGGAGTCCAGCATAGAGCGAATGCGAGCAACTTTATCTGCTAGATGCACAGCATATTCCTCACAGCAACCCTTGTTCTACCTAGTTTCTCAGTGAACTTTGTGGCTGACCGGGATTGTGCACTTTTATCTTCCCCAGCTTTGCTCAAGCCTTTCACCACATCATAATAAAGTCTACCTGGGCTAGCCCTTTGGCAGTGAACAGGAGACAGAACTGTTTGTGCATCTCCTGCACAATGCAGTAGAATTGTGCAAGCAAATTTCTAGTCCATTGTATTAAAAGGTTGCCCCTCTCAAATCTCCTGGAAAGTAAGCTACTGATTTTCCGATTTAATCACACCCCCACCCCCAAAAAATATTCCTTGCTATTTCCATGTTTGCAAACACTTACGGGTAAAGTGATTAATTACAATTTTATTGGGAATGTTACAATTCACTTCTCTAGATCAGAAAATGACACAGGCTCTTTCCTCCAGCTTGTGCATTCAGCAATTTTCTTCCCTTACACCCAGGAGGATCTATTTTTAAATTTGCCTACATGTATTCTACATCTCTTTTTGATCTAAACTGCAGTCTCTGGCAAACTAGAGAGAAAGGAAGGGAGGAGTGGGGAGTATGGCTTTTTCTCCCCACTCTCTATCGTCACTGCACAGAACATCTAGTACTGCCAAACTTTTCCATTTCGCTTTAAGGTTCACGCTAGATCTGGTCATGATAGGAACCAATAAAGGGATATATCTGGAAAAGACCTGATTGATGGGTTAGCCCCCTCTGCTTTGATGCAACACAGGTACAGTAGAGAGTCCAAGGACCAGGGAACCAGCAAACTTCAAAACAGCAGCACCCTGCATAGGTTATTTACAATCATTATGCAATGTCAGTGCTTCAGAGACAACCAATACCAAGCTGGGTCACAGAAAATGATGTACAGAGAAGCGGGCACAAAGGCAGGCAATAAAGATAAAAAAAACCAGGATTGAGAGTTGGGCGAACTGCACTGTAACTAGGGCTGTTCACACCACTGCAGGTTTTCCCAGCTACACCAATTCAGAAGAAATACGTTCACATTCAAGACATTTTCAGATCAGAGGCAGGTTATAGCCACCCCCCTCCCTGACATAGCACGATAAGGAAGAGGGACATGGTTTTCTGCAATGGACTGCACATGGTGCATTCTGAAATTTTTTTCTCTTTATCTGTTTCCACCCCTCTCCCAGAAGACATTTTGCCTCTTAAACCTTAAAGGAAGAGAATCGCAAAACAAGACATTCATAACTGGAACTGAAGCTACGTTTGGCACTGTGGGAATGTTGCCCCAAGCCCAGACCACGATAATGAATGAGAACTGAGGCTGAAGCAGAACTTATCACTGACCAGTCCACTCAAACTCTCAACAATCCATAATTAGAGGCTATTGATTAAACATTTTCTATTGTTTTATTTCCACAAATTAAACTAAGGGCTGGCCTTTGGCCTAAAATATATCTTTCTGAAATAATTCAGTATTTTTATTTATCTAATATGCAATTTGTCATTCTCTGTCTATGACTAAGCTTTGTTTTCTACTGCTGGAAAAAATCTCGGAATTTCCCAAATCTTTTGGACAATGTCTTACCCAAACCAGGGAAGTTGGAAAATACCGGCAATATTCCTGGCTGCCCCCTTGACCACCACCTATGACCCCTATGAGGAGTAAGTGGTTCAGTAGAGGCAGTGGGGTGAGCCTGCTATACGTAGCTCTGTTGTACTTTTACCTCAGAAACAGGAAACAAATGTGCCTGCTGATTCCTCCCTTGATTCTGGTCAAATTTCCTGCTCATCTAACTTTATTTTGTTAAAAAAAAAACATTATTTTAAAAAATAAATGGGATGTTGGCCTGTTGCAGAGCAAGGGGGGGGGGGAGAGAGAGGAGTCACTGAAAACAGACACACTTTGGGGTGACAATCAAAACCTTATTCTATAAATGGCTACCATTTTGCCTGAAAAATTTATCACAAGATGGAATCTGCTACATGAACATATCTGAAATGTTAACAAAAACTAAAAGTTTGTTCAGAGAGTTAAAGAAGCAATGAGGAACTTTAGAATACGATTTGGCCTAATAGGCCCCCTCCACTATTAAATAAGGAAGAAACTGCAATAAAGAAAGATTTTTCCTCTAAAAAAGAGAAAAAGAGTGCACAAAAACTTGAATACATAGTTAAGTGACTAAGTTGAGCCATTTCTAGTCTGCTGCTTCCATTCTTCTGAGAATTTGGGGATAACCTCACATGATTTCATAGAATGTTACAGTAGCCAGCATTGGAAAATGGCATGAAACATGAGAATACTAGAATAAAATACCATGGTAAAGTGCATCCTCTTGAATAAACTTTACTGAAGCATAATTTGCCATATGCACTGTCATATTGGTTACAGTTTGGTAGGAACTACGCAAGAAATGGTTGGCTTCTGTTGTGTTACTATATATGTTATGAACTAGAGAAAGGAATGCTATTCCATTTGCAGTGTCATACAAAATAGCATCACCTTCACTAACCTGGCACCCTCATAAGTTGGTTAGACTCATCACATAATCTCTTGACAACTCTGGCCAGGAACATGCTGGCTTAAGATGGTGGACGTATAGACGGCATAGTATCTGTTGAGAAGGCTAAGATAATATTAGGAGTTAGTCCATCTAGTCCAGTTATACTCATTTTCTAACATCAATTCTCAGGATTCTCAGACCCATAGTTTTTCTCTCACCTGATGTGTTACATCAGAAATCCCAAGATCTAAACTTGGGATCTTCTACACTTGATCTACACCTAATATCTGTCTGTGATATGCCATGTGACACTACTTTGGAGTTCCAGGAAAGCACAACACAGCACATTTCATACTTCTTATCTCCAAGGAAAACTTTCTTTACTGATCTCTTTCACAAGGAATCCCTAAATGTCTGCCAGAAACCCAGTGCACAGATACTGAGTGTAGTATGCGTGCATGTGTGCCAGCCAGGCCCCAACTGGACCTCAATGGGCATGTACCCAAGAACATACTGAATATTTTTATAATGACTACACTGTGCATTACTTTGTTGATGATGGTTCCACAGTAACAAAGTGGTTTTCCAATAGATTTGCAGAAATCTTGGCACTTTGCCCAGCTTGTGTGCCATTATCAGTCTTCACCACCACAATTACAAAGGACAGCTTGGCAAAATCCAAAGTTTAGACACTTCTCAGCAGAAACCTAAATGCATCCATACACACCCTTCAGCTTATTCACCTATCAAACTCAAGAGCTGAACTTTTTATGTCACAGTAACAGGCAGTTATTGTTGAACCTTTTTGAAAATAGCCATCCTCTTAAACAAACTTGGCAATTCTTTCTCAATAAAAGACCTCCACTTCATTGGTGCAACTATCATAATTAACATTATAGTTACAACATTTTCAAGGACAACAGTAGATGCTAAAAGAAAGCTAATGGCTGTGCTGAAGCATTTATGCTCAAGAATCTTAAGCTTCCAAATGTCAAACATTGTGATTCAGCTTCTCAAAAATTTCTTAATCTATACATTAGACAGAAAGAAATAGTAAAAGTCAGGACTGCAGTATTCCAGACTAGGGGTAGTGGGAGGAAAATGGTTTTTAAATGTTCTCATAACACACATCACACAGAAAGACTGAACACAGCCATATCCCCAATGGAATACAGGCAAAGAATTGATTATATGTAGGGAGAGTTTTATTAAAGAAATAGGAAACTACACTCGCACCATGAAATAATGAAGTCCAGAATCCAATCACCTGAGTCTAGGCTTTTGTATGTGACAGAACAAGATGTCAAAATGGAGCATCAAAGCTTCAGATAAGCAAAAGAATCCCACCGTTTAAGGTTCTTCTGTTTCCTGGGCCAATTCACGCTTCTCCCCTTCCCTATTGGATTGCAGACTGACTAATGAGTAAATACTATGAAATTGCTATCACAAAGTGGTCATAAAATCAGACATACCACTGCAAACCTTTAAAAAGTGGACAATTCCATACATCTTCAATGTCAATAAAAGTAAAAGTAATAAATGATTACCAGCAATTAGAGAAAAAAGATAGTTTCTTTATGCTTAGCTTGTCCGTTTTCAGATGCCAGCATAACATCTCCCCATCAGGATTGGAATTTAAAAAAGAAAAAGTTAGCAGAAACTCCCTCAGTTCTAACACAAAGCTACAAGAACCACCAATGGCCCTTTGTTTTCTAGCCCTTGAGTACAGCATGTAGCACTTTTATTTTCAGTTCTCTCCAACGTTCATGCTACCTGTGTTTTATAATATTTGCCAGGTTTTCTAGGAAGAATTTTGGCATCTAGGCATGTGCCTGCTCCAGGAAACATTTATTTATTTTTATTTTCTGTCTTTCAGTGTGGAGGCCCAGTGTTATAGAGAGATACCAAGGCTGAGCTTCAGGAAAATGAGCCATGGCTGTTGTTTACTCTGTCAACCATAAGTTTGCCTCATCCCCCAAATTTTACTAGGTTTTGAACATAATCACTGAAGAGGGACAGAGGTAGGATTTCATTGTGTATATTAGTCTTTCCCACCCTGCTGTTTCTCTTCCAGAGATATGAAGGGCCCCATTTCCTCCAAAAAGGGGGGAGGGATCCCCTTTCGATTTTTTTTTTTTAATTTCTGAATGTTTCCAATCTATCACTGTTCTTGACTTGTTCACATTTTTCCATGAATGTTTCTATTTCTTTTCCCCAAACTTTTGTTTTGTTTTGTTTTTCCCCGGCTGTCACATTTCTGCACCAGATGTTTTAGGGTAAAGTCTCCAGAACACTACCAGGAACGCCAAAACTCCAAAATGATGCTGACTGGGGAATTCTGTGAGTTGCAGTCCCAACACTTCTGAAGGAGTGCCAGGTTGGGGAAAGCTGATCTCCACATTATTGTCCAAGAGATGACACAACCATGGGATCCCCTCAAATGACACTAGACAAAACATAATCATTACATAACACAAGAAGTACAGTGCAATTATCAGAGGATCATCAGAATGAAACCAAGAAAACAACATAGGGAACTGCATGTTCCCCAATCTTATAATACTTTCTGAGTTTCTTTACGCTTAGCGGAAAAAGTAAAAATACAAAAATGCAAGGAATCAGGCCATAAAATTTAATTTTGTTTTACTTTAATGTAAACAGCTTCCTGTTTCCTAACAGAAAGCAGTATACACATATTTGCAATACGAAAAAAAAAAACCCCAAACTTCTTTTTCGCATTGTTGTTCATTTCTATCCACCAGAGAGAGATGTAATCGAAATTATTCGACCCCCATTGCAAATCAGGTTGATAGTCAAAATGCACAGACTTTCAGCTGTTTGCAGTGAACAAATCAAACAAAAGCAATTGAAATAGCTCAACACAACAAGTGCTTCAAGTGGTGTCCCCAAATTCAACTGAAAATGCAACTTATAATGACTTCTCCAGTCTCAAAATTATTCAACCCCTTCATGGTAAGCATCTTCAGTATTTAGTAGAGCACCCTTTTCAGCATACTAAACACAGAAGGTTTCCATGCTAGAACTCCAAGACGTACACCACTACTGACAAGAAAAGTCAGCTCCAATATGCTCAAAATCATATAAATAAGCCACAGAAGTTTTGGGATTCTGTTCTGTGGAGCGATGAAACAAAACTGGAACTTTTCAGCCCGATGGATCAGCGGTATGTCTGGGGGAAGAAGAATGAAGCATACGCTGCAAAGAACACTCTGCCTACAGTTAAGCATGGTGGTGGCTCAGTGATGCTCTGGGGCGGCTTTGCATCCTCTGGCACTGGAAACCTGCAGCGTGTGGACGGCAAGATGGATTCTTTGAAGTATCAGGAAATCCTAGGAGAAAATGTCATGCCGTCTGTAAGGAAGCTGAAGCTTGGGCGTCATTGGACCTTGCAACAGGACAGTGATCCCAAGCATACCTCAAATTCCACTAAGGCTTGGATGCAGAAGAAGTCCTGGAAGATTCTACAGTGGCCATCACAGTCACCTGACTTGAACCCCATATAAAATCTCTGGTGGGATTTGAAGAAGGTGGTTGCAGCACGCAAACCCAAGAATATTACTGAACTGGAGGCCACTGCTCATGAGGAATGGGCCACGATTCCTCAGGAACACCGCCAGAAGCTGGTGTCTGGCTATGCATCTCGTTTGCAGCAGGTCATAACAGCAAAAGGGTGCTCTACTAAGTACTGAAGATGCTTGCCATGAAGGGGTTGAATAATTTTGAGACTGGAGAAGTCATTATAAGTTGCATTTTCAGCTGAATTTGGGGACACCACTTGAAGCATTCGTTATGTTGAGCTATTTCAATTGCTTTTGTTTGATATGTTCACTGCAAACAGCTGAAAGTCTGTACATTTTGACAATCAACCTGATTTGCAATGGGGGTTGAATAATTTCAATTACAACTGTACATCCTTTCTCCCCATAAAGAGGCTACCTAGGTTGGAATCTTGTATTCTGACACCTTAAGTTTTCTTTCAGTAGCCAGATTCAAGCAGGAAATGGATAGACCATGCACAGGGAATCACTCATCTGCAGACTGGAGAAACCCTTTGGGGTTTCTCATCTGGTCTGTCAGTTTCTTCTCCAGGCCTAAACCCACACACCCCTCAAGTAGGGACATACTTGTCTCTCCCATTATCTGCCATCTCAAGAATTGTGGGGGTTTTTTCAGTACTGCAATTAGGATTTAAAATAGCCTCCATCGGTTCCAACGGAGGCTATTTTTATGGCCAAACTGCCTTGTGAGGAAGGAAGCTAGCAGAGATATGTGAATGTGTGTCTACCTGCATCCTTCCTTTCTAAAAGTTGGGGGGACTTTCTTATAACTCATTTCAGAGTTTGGCACACGAACACAAAAAACCACCGCAACCACCATTTGGCAAAGCCATGGAAGTCACTGTTTTGGTTTCCCCAGAGGGACAGGAGCATTCTGGGAAATTTAAATTAGTTACTTTGCCCACAGTTCTTATTATCAGTGTCAGGATGCCCAAACGCACCAACCCCTGCTAATATTTGCAGCACTACTGCCCATCATCCACTTCTTAGCTTGCTGGGGAAAGTCTAGGGGGCATGTTTCCCACACGCTGTGACACTAATACATTACATGATCTTTTAAATGGAAACTGTGGGGAAAGAAGTTCTCTTCCTCTGAATGGAAAGCATGGGCTTTATTACTTAAGTCATTTCCAATGTGAAAGATGACAGAACGCCGAAGCAGGCAACCGGTCCTATCCCAATCTTAGTCCCTGTAGCTCCAAATGTGTATGTGTTAGCTGGGTCACTCAGGGTTAGGGAAAGAAACCCTGCATATGGCAAAGCCTCCATTGCTTTATTGTATCGTTCATGTTGCAGATCTAGATTGAAAATAAGTTCTTGGCCTACACTGGCCTAGAGATTCTAAGGAAACTCTATGCATGATTTTTAAATAGGAAAGTCATTTGTGAATGCTAACAACAGAACATGCAATCAAAATAACTTTGGCAGTAGGAAAGTTTAGAAGTGTGCTTTGAAATTCCTCAAAGTGCTGCAAACCACAGGGGCGGGCAGGGGGGAGGTTCTAAAATCAACCAAGAGCACAAATCTTAGCAAGGACTGACCTGTAAAGGAGGTTGCAAATTAACCTTGACAGGTGGCCATTAAAAGATTGGCTGCTTTTCCTGCTCTCCCAAAAGGGTACAGTGAAGGCCAGGATTATCGTTCTAATAATTTGCTCTTCCCTCCATCACGTGTTTGACCATGTGAGGCATACAACAGAATCAATTCAAAGATACAGAGGGAGCCTGGCACAATCCAAAGGATGGTGTACCATTTGAGAACACATGTGCCAGAAATGGTTGTCTTGAAAGCATCCCTACATCAAATCCTCCCTGCAGGTGGAAGATTTATCCACCAGAGGTGAGACTTGCCTTGTCTTCGTCTTCTCTCAAACACCTTTGCTTTCTTGCAAGTGTTTCATGTGTGAGGATGCCATGTGATATCACCAGGGGGCATCTCAAAGAGCTTCCATAAAGCTGATTCTCATGAGGCTTTCTTTTAGTTGGGAAAAGAACCCTGACCTCATAAGCATAGAGAGCATCGAGGACTAGGCTTGTGATGCAAGGGAAAGCATTCACTAGGGAGAATTCACAAGTGAGAAAGGGAGCGATCCTTTCCAACGCACCTTCATGGAGAACCTGAAAGAAAATTCACAGGAAGGAGCTAACCAAGCTCAGAGGGCCTACTTGCCTTCTTAGGCCCTCTGGCCTTGCGTATCCCTTCTCTCCTCTATGTACCCAGACTTCTCCTGCAGCCACTTCTGGTTCCAAAACCTGTAATTCTCCCCTTAAAAAACCTCCCTCTCCATCACGTTTCTTTTCAATACTGCTCCACAAGTTACATTTCTTTAAAAGCTGCGCATGGAAACTTACTATCAAACCTTAAAAGTAAACCAGCTAAGTTTCCAATCACACACCTGATTCTGGGAGTGCATGTGCCAGGAAGCCCAAGCCAGCTGTGGTATCCCTGTCATGTGTGTTGCACACCAAGCACACGTTTTCAACTCGGCACTTTATGCACATGCGGAACTGCACTTGGGAGGCCATACTCACTTTTGTGCAAAGAAACTAGTTGGTTAGAACCAATTCACAGCCATGTTCCTGTCACTTACTATTCAGCATTTTATAGCTTTTCAGAGAAATGTGAACTGCCTCCATCTGAAATTCTTCCATTTGTTTCAATTCCAGATGAAATAAACATTCATTCTCAAAATCATCAACTGAAGCACATGTGCATGGATAATGCTGTCCTTGATTTTCAGAGAAATGCAGCTAGATCATCAGTTTCCTCCCAGTTTTTGATAATCAGACAGTCCATGGCTTTGATTTTCCATAGCGTTCTCTTCCACTCCCAATGCTAGCCACTTGATTTATTTTGACTTATCTGACGCCTTTGACAACAGCCCCCTGTTTCCAGCATGGCTGACAATCCCAGGACCAGAGAGCAAGTAACATGGTTTCCTGCAGTTGATAATGAGTTCCCGTTCCAGCAGAAGTCAGATAAGCAATAAATAAACCCAAGTGACAATTAAATGTAGGGCTGAATTGCAGTTCATGCAGACTTCCCTAATTCTATGTAGAATTACTTCAAAGCACTATGAATAAAACAGCCATCTCACCCACCCCACCATATATTTTACCTTTTCCTAAGGGCTTGTTTGATGGGCCCACTTGTAAATATGCACAGAACTGTCTTGGATATCCCACAACATTGAGTAGGGATTTTTCCCTAATAAACGTAATTAGGACTGGAGGCTTAGTTTTAAAACATTGCCAGATTGCCTTTCTATTTAAAAAGAGTATTTAAAGCAATGTTACGATTATTTCAGAGTATCATCATAACTTTGGGGCCATTTTCAAGAGGATTTTCCAAATTCCCTACAAGATTTCTCAAGTAGTCTTCTGGGCACTCCAACAAGGGGACCACGACATTTCCAGGATGTTTGCTCATAAACAGGCATCTGTCAGACGAGATCTTATTCTCAGATACCACGCAGAATGGTTGTAATTAGGAGTGAGATCACCGATATCATTGTAACAAAACTTCAATAACGTCAATCTGAATTCTAACATAACCAAGAATAACTTCACCACTTGCAAAATCCTTATGTGGAAGGATTTTTAAAAATAATGTTTTAAAAAATTGACAGTAGTTACTTTTATAGAAAATCTCCTTCAGTGAAGAATGAATTATTCAAATTCACTGTGAATTCTAGTATTTCTCCATGATCCCTTCAAGCACGTGCTAGTACCGGTTCTCAGCATTTTGTGCTGTCTCCCTCCGCCTGGGGACCTTCCCCCCAGGTATCAATGAACTACCACACCCTGGCCGACAGCAAGGGAAACAGAATTGTCATCCAGCAATATCTGCAGATCCACAGTTTCCTAATCTGTTGAAAACAGATGTAGAACCTGGAATTTAGGTGATTCCAGAAAGTCTCAAGAACCTTCGTAAACACTGATTCAGACACTACATTATTTCTAAACGTGTGGTGGCAGCTCTCATGTAATTTACAGAGATATGGAAAGTTATTTCCCCGCACCAACACGGCAGCGTTTAGTCAAGGAATTTCACAGGTGTAGCCAAATCATGGCTCCTTTACATGCAAATGCTGGTTGGCTCCCTGCACACAGAGAGCTGTGGCTGATAACAATTGGCTCTGCTTATGCGGTCCTTGGGAAGAACATTCCCCAAATAGGAGTTCCCTCCTTACGCCAAGTAACATTATGGAATGACCCTGGTATGATGCTTCATGCTAATCAATGGTATTTATTTTCACATAAAACATGTTCAGATATTGTGCCAGAACAGAAAACTTGAACCTGAGCAGAGAACCTGTGCTGGCTCTGTTCCAATATTCCCCACTCTTCATCTTACCAACCCTGCTATATTGAGTCAGAAGTTCCAAAATGGGATCTATTTGTATTTGTCTGAATGAGAATCCCCCAGGGCAGGGGTTAGCAAACTCCGTGTACTGCGACCCCTCCCCAAATAATACATGAATATGTGTGGCCCTCTCCACGTATAAAACTAATGATTTCATTCAGGTTATGGCTGGGCAAGAAAGATGTGTGAAAGGTGAAAGGTCCCCTGTGCAAGCACCGAGTCATGTCTGACCCTTTGGGGGGATGCCACTTTCGCGATGTTTTCTTGGCAGATTATAGTGAGGTGGTTTGTCATTGCCTTCCCCAGTCATCACCAAGTATAGAAAGAAAGATGTATATTGCTTAATTTTAATAATTACATTTTAAACTACATATCACAAGCTGTTTTCAGACGTTGTGGTACTGCAGCTGCCCACTGCAGGCATGGGCAGGCAAAACAAGGATCAGTGAGTTTTGACAACACTCCTGTTTTGCTGGTGCAGGCAGAACAAGAACACTGCAAAACTTGCTCCTGTTTTGCCTGGTCCACTTGCCACCAGCTTGCACAAGAAACGGGGGGAGAAAGTCTAAAGCACCAACCCTGTTTGTGCAAGTATGCTCAGGTTTATAAAAAAACTGTGACCTTCTGAACTGCTTGTGAGTCCCCTCAGGGGGTACCAACCCAGTCTGAGAACTCCTGCCCTATGAGATTGGAGACCCAGCTTTACCAGTCCTCCTGGTGAACGTGAGTCAAAACTCTCTTCAGATCTCATTCTTGAAGGAAGGGCAAGAACATGGAGGAGCAAGGAGGGTGTTCAGCCTCCCCTTCCCTGCACTTGATTAAGTTTTTCTTCAGTGCTTAACACACATTCACAACCTGAATGGAAAAGGCTCTACGTGATATATATATGCAACTCATCACCAATGATGCCAAAAAGTCAAAGGACCTCTTATTTCTACTTAAGGGTTTACCTCTTATTTCTACTTAAGGGTTTACCTGGCCTGACTGTACTTTGCATGCAGTTTTGGGAAACCATAGTCGGGTGGACCGATGTGGATGCTCTGTTGCTGAGGTCCATGACAGATGGTGTTGCTGAGGTAGGCTGCTGAAGAGCTGGTTGATGAGGGCTGTGGTCGTGCTGGGCTGGACTGGGTGGAATGCCATTCTCTGAGAGAAATTCTTCCAGGTCCATGTATTCCAACTGGAAAGTGTCACCATCATAGGGAAGTGTCTTGTCCCATAACGTAGGCCCCAGAAAAGCAGACTGTGGGACAGTGGCACTAGTACTGTCGTCATCCAGTTTTTTGTCTTTGTCTTTTTCTTTATAAAATGCTAGAAAGGGAAGGGGAAGGCAAGGAAATGTGAGGATTTTTGTGGAAACATCATTCAGCTAGTTTCTTGCTAGGAAGAAAAGAAAGAAAGATACTTCTTTTGTAGTTATTCTCTGTTTGGGGCTCTATGTTTGGAACAGAATTAAAAAAGTCTCTAGATGCATTTTTCAGCTCATTAAGCCCATGTATGTTTTCCACCTCAGTTTTTAATTTGCAATTCATCTGCATTCTTGGCTTCAAGCAACTGCAAGCGTCAAACAACAACACTCCAAGATTTCATCAGAGTATTCATATCACCAGAATGGAGAAATGGAGAAATTGCTCAGATGGGCACAGCAGAAAGTGAGGTTTACTTGATCAAATCCTACTGAACGGAAATCACCCATAATAGCAGGGTTTACATATCTGTGCTAAGCCATGGTTTGTTAAACATGGCTTGATTTAAGCCACCACTAACTGAGTTTGCACAACACAGTCAGCCATCAATCAGAGTTTACAAACTATAGTGGCTGTGTTTGTATACATTACACTGAACCCAAATCATAAAAACAAGACTATGGCTTTGTGCAATGTATGTAAGCAGTTACTGTTTCAACTAGACTTAAGAACAGATCACACACTGTGTTTTTAATGCACTGTAAGGGACGCGGTGGCGCTGCAGGTTAAACCGCTGAGCTGCTGAGCTTGCCGATCGGAAGGTCGGCGGTTCGAATCCGCATGATGGGGTGAGCTCCCGTTGCTAGTCCCAGCTCCTGCCAACCTAACAGTTCGAAAACATGCAAATGTGAGTAGATTAATAGGTACCGCTTCGGCGGGCAGGTAACGGCGTTCCGTTCAGTCATGCCGGCCACATGACCATGGAAGTGTCTATGGACAAACGCCGGCTCTGCGGCTTTGAAACTGAGATGAGCACCGCCCCCTAGAGTCGGACACGACTGGACTTAATGTCAAGGGAAACCTAAGCTGCTTCAAATCAATTTTGAAGGGCAACATACCACATTTTAAATATAAATAAATAACCTGAAGAAAACTACAGCTGACCTTTTAAATGTAAAAGTATTCAAAAAACGCAAGTACCTAGGCCAACGTTCATGCTAGTTAGGAATTCTAGAAGTTAGGAATTCTAGAAGAAAGTAGTCTAATTTAGTCCAATCTCCATAATTTTCTGCTTAGAAACTGAACCCAAATTCATAATGAGGAGCTGTAAAACAAGCTATACATTACACAGGGGAGCCACAACTGCATTTCTAAGATTGGTTGAAAATAAATTTGCAGCAGCAATAGAGAGGCTGGAAGTATTAAACCCCTTTTTTGCTCCTTCCTGCATCAATTTCCAGATCCATATCTTCCCTTTCTTCTATTCCTATGTCTGGGTTTTTTTTTTGAAATGCACACTTGTTTGAAGCCAAGAATAAGATTTTTTTGTCCACTGTGTAGGAAATTACAAAATTAACTGTAATTCCCCCCCCGCCCCCCCTTGGTAGATTTTTCTACAGCAAAATAGCAATAAAATGGCAATTATGGATCTTTGTGCAACTTGTAGCTTGTTCCTTCCTATCCATTGGGTTATGCTGGCAAATAGCAACTGGCAGCCACTTCCTAAATTTTTAAGTAACCTTTAATGCATTTCTTAACAACTGGTCATCCTCTTCAAATATATTTCATTTAAACATTTACCATCCACAGATCTTTCAGCACTGGAAATATTTTGGAGTTGCTATCATGATCTAAAGGGTTTTTACCCCCAAAACTTTCTTTTCAGAATGACACATTACATCAAGTAACATAATTAATCTTGATATCCTATTGTTGTATATGGTTTTCTATAGGAAAAAGTATGATTTGGTTCCTAGTGAACAAGAGTGAGATCAGTCTGAACTACACTGTACAGTATTAAGGTACAGGTGATAGAGAATATTACCTAGAAAATCATAGATAATTTTTGAGTGATTAGCTATTACTGGCCTTAACTGCATTGGATTTTACTGGTTTGAGGATTTTGTTAAAATTAATTCAAGGTTTAGATTTTACCCTTCTTAAAACTTCAACCAGGGGTTGAATTAGGTTGTACTCGTACCAACAGGAAAAAAAAAACCATGTTGCAAATTTTGATTTCAGGAATGTGGTAAAATTTCAGATTTACTTATGTGCATATCTGGAAGTATAGCTGAAACAAGTCTCTCCAGATTTTTTTTTAAACCTAGTACAGGCTTCAGGTAGTCTATGGGTATGTGTGTGGGGGGGGGGGGAGCTGTGGATAAATCTATGCCCCATGTAATGCAGAGAAAATGGGTAGAGGGCCTACAATTCCAGGCACACACTTTCTTCAAAATAATCTCCACAGAAATCAAATGCCATGACTTTTAAACAAAACAAGGCCAAGAGTGGAAAGATACTTAAAACCAGCTGCTGCAATCCCATGCCAATTTACCTGAGAATAAACCCCACTAAAAAGGGGGATTTCCTTCTAAGTGAACCTTAACAGGACTGCACCATACAGCACTCTGACTAGGACTCCCTGTTTTATGTCTTCTTGGAAAATCACATCATAAGGTACCTTACCCAAAACCCAGCCAACCAAAACGAACTGTACAGTTAAAAGTATAGTTACTTTAACTAGACACTATAAACAAACTATGCACACTAATTTTGAAGTAAAGAGCAGCAAGCTATGCAGTATTTTACATATACTTACTTGAGGGTAAGCCCAGTGTAGTGAGTAGGACTTACCTCGGACTAACATAGAGAGGCAAAAGCGGCAGGATTAAAAGGAATCGTTGTTACCTCTCGGATAATCCTATGAGTGTTTACATGGAAGTCAATCCCACTTGATTCAATAGAACCGATTCCCAAGTATCTATGATTGCACTGCAGCCTCCGCAAAGCGAGACTAAATGCGCGCTGAAGATCGCGCGACTTCCCCGCGTCCCGCCTCGACGCGCAAACCTATTCCAAAGCAGCGCTAGGCTAGCCACGCGCGTCAGGTCGCACAGCTCCACCGCTGCTTTCAATAAGACTTGCGCGTGGCTCAGCAGACCGCAGAAGCCATAAATCGGGGCGGAGGGCTGGGGGGGATAGGGAAACCCACTGCCACACTCCTCGCTCCCCTGCCCCCCTCCATCTCTCTCACCATCTTCGTGACGCAGCGGCAGCTTGAGCGGGTTTTCCAGCAGGGATTTCAGCACCCCATAAGTTGGAGGTAGGAAAGTTGGGTTCAAAGGAAGAGGTCGAGCCATACCTCTTTCGCCCCTTCACTCTGCCGATTTCGTTAAACTAGCAAAGAGGAAGAAGGAGGGAGGATGGAGAGAAAAATCCCAATCAATCTTCCGTTTGGAAAAGAGCGCTCTCTTATTTTTATTTATTTATTTTATTACTCATATTTAGCCACTCTTCCTGGGGTGAAGAGATAGCTGGCTCCAGACGACCTCGATCCAAGCGAATTGGGGCGTCCCTGGATCTCTTTTTGCATCAATAATAGCAGGGCTACTAGACCGAAGAGGTTTAAAAAAAAAAAAAGGAAGAAAGAAAAAAAAAAGAGGCAACCCTACCGGCCAGACAGCCAAGCAGCGCTTTCTAGCTCCCTCGCTCCTCCCAGACCTAAGAGCTGGCTGGGGCCACCTGCGCCGCTCTCAGAACATTTGCACACCCATGTGCGGACACGGATCAGAATGACGTCAAAGCTAGCGCAGCTCCCCGGTAGGCGGGCAAGGGAGGAGCTCGCGAGCTCTGGGCCCTCAGAATTAAACCTTGGGTTTCCGTTGCCGCCGCGGCTACCATCACCATTGCCTCCACTCGCTCTCCCCGGTTCTGGAGGAAGATGTCGGCAGGAGATCTAGAGGTGGTTCCGGGCTGAGGAGAAGGCAGGCCTGCGTTCAGGAGGGGCCTTCGTGTTTCGCAGGGTGGAAATTCTGTGTGGAAAAAAAGAATTAAAAATCTTTTTTTTTAATCTATGAACAAAAATAAAATGAAAATAAAGTCTGTGATGGCTTTTAAACCAACTTTTTAAAAAATTAATTTAAAATGTTTTGCTACCACTCAGATTTCAGGGTGGAACCCGTTTATAGAAATACAACAAAATTAGAGGCTGCAGCCAAAATCTTAGAAAGCCAAATCTGATCCATTCAAAGAACTCATTCTACTTAAACGCCAGGGTAAATGTTTAAACATGAACTTGCTGACCACCCAAGGGATAGCAGGGCCAGGGAATTCTCTGGGGAGGACACTCTGTTCTGTTCCTAATACAGAGGCTGCTCTCAGTGAAAATGTGGTCCATTTGCATATTTGTCTGGGATCATACAAGATCTTGCTAGGTTGCCCTGCTTGGCTGCTCTGGAAGAGCTAAGAAGGATCCCTGGACTTGTTAGTACAGCTGTGCTGGTCTTCAGTTTTGATCTCTAAAGGTGCTTTGGAGAGCAGGGAATTGCAATATAGTACCTGTCTGCAACACCTACTTAGATATTAGGAAATCCCAAAGCTTTTGGGTAGACTGGGAAATTGGGGGAAAAAAAAAACATCCTGGAAGAAGGCAGTTGCAAACTATGTCCATATCCTGCTAACGAAACTATATAGATGCATCCGTGAAGTCACCAAGGGTTGAGCTCAGCTCAGAGGGTTGATTTTATCTTGTGCAACCCAACCAGTGTGATTAGTTGTAGTTCCATGAGGGATGCAACCCGAGTTAACTGAGTAAGCTATGATTCTGTTAACCATGGGTTAATGTTCTCTGCCAACTCAGCCAGTGAAAACCTTTAGAGAGCCTAAACATTGAGCAGGTGCCAGAAGGCTTTCTTTTAGTTATTTCCTTCTGAGATATTTTGGACCTGAAAGGACAGAACCAGCTCTCTGAATTGGAGTTTAAGATTTTTAAAAATTGGTGCCATGTGCGTGAAGCAGCCAGTGACGCCATGGTCATCATTTATTACCTGAGGCTTCCAAAACCTCAGAAAAGGACAAGGCCTAGCTTACTTTGCATGCAAGCAGCAGCAACATCTGCTCTTCATCATGAGGAACTGTGATTTTACATAGGCGTTGTTATTGCAGCATGCTAACCTGGGAGTTTTAATGAGGCAATGTAAAAAAAAAACAGACACACACACCCCTTGCAGTTAAGAGGAGCAGCGCAGCAGTGCTTCCTCTGGGGCTGAATGCTTTTGGAAGCAGTGCACAGTTCCTGGAACTTTTTCTCCAACTCTCAGGGAGACTTGTCAGCTGTTAGTTTTTACGCCTGTTCATATGGTATTTGTGCTTCAGGGCTGGTATCAAATATTTGGTTAAATAAACTAAGAACAACAGGAGGGCTTGGTGTTTTGTTCTGCTGACCCCACCCTCCAGCCTGAGAGCAACCTGTTTAGTCTCTCTCCCGCCTAACCTTCCATCACAACTGGGTTCCACCTGACTTCCCTGCCAAAGCTCTTGCCTGTCCATTCACTGGTCAGGTATTCCCTAAACTCACAAAAAGCTGGGGGGGGGCAGAATTCAAGAAGCCACTGTATGGGTTGAACCGTTCAGTGGCACTCTGAAAGCTAAGTAAAAACTTAGCTTTCACCATACTCCATCCACAATGTAAGAAAGTTATAATCCATAGATGTTAATGTAAAAGGAAATGGGGCCCTTAACACACTCAGGACCCCAGGTCTGGGCACATAGCCAGGTCTTCAAGGCTTTATGAAAGGCCAACAGAGTAGGGGCCATCCTAATCTCAAGGGGGAGGATGTTCCTGAGGGCAGGGGCTATGGCAGAAAAGGCACATCTCCTGGTCCCCACCAGCTGACATTCCTTGGCTGATGGAACCTGGAGTGTGCCCATCGTGCCAGAACAGATTGGACGGGTAGCAACAGCTGGGAAAAGACGGTCCCTCAGGTAACCTGGCCCCAAGCCATGAAGGGCTTTAAAGGTGACAACCAGCACCTTGAATTTCACCTAGAAACACACTGGCAGCCAATGCAGCTCATGAAGCAATGGTGTTACATGTGGCAAGTACCCGGCACCATTTACTACCCGTGCAGCCGCATTCTGCACCAGCTGAAGCTTCTGAATGAATACCAGGTCTGTCTGGGGCAGTGCCACCCCATCCAGGACCAAAGGTGGAAAAACTTTGACACGGGAAGGCCCAAGTACCCAAAGCCACTCAGTCTTGCTTGGGTTGAGCCAAAGCCCATTGCGCTTCATCCAGCCCCTACAGCCTCCAGGCACTGAGACAGGACATCCACGGCATCGCTCAGGCAGCCAGGGGAGGAGATATAAAGCTGGATATCATCAGCATACTGATGATAACCTCACCCCAAACCATTGGATCATCTCACCCAGCAGCCTCATGTAGATGTGAAATAAGAGGGGAGAGAGGACTGAGCCCTGTGGCACCCCACACAACAGGGGGCATGGACTGGACCTCTCCCCTTTACCAACACCAATTGGAACCAACCTCAGAGGAAGGAGGAGAAGCAGCACAACACTGTGCCGCTCACCCCCAACTTCCAAAGCTGGTCCGGAAGGATACCATGATCTATGGTATGGAAGGCTGTTGAGAGGTCAAGAAGAGCAAGGATGGTCACACTGCCCCCATCCCGCTCCCACCAGAAGTCATCCAAGAGCACAATCAATGCTGTCCCAGTCCCATACCTCAGCCTGACTCAGGACTGAAAGGGGTCCAGATAATCCGCTTCATCCAGAATCCTTTGAAGCTGCCGTGTGACCACTTTCTCCACAACCTTCCCTAAAAAGGAAGTTCACCAGCAGCACTCTAGGTGTCTCTTCACCCTCTTCAACTTCCATAGCTCCTCTGTAAACCACAGAGAGTTCTGAGATCCATGGGCATGGAGAGGCTGCTTAGGCATGATCTGGTCCAAAGCTGCCGCTGCTCATCCTTTCCAGGCAGCCACCAAGGTTTCAGCTGGACCATGTAGCAGACCTTCTGGAACAACCCCAGGCTCCCCCTGGAACCCAATTGGGTCCATCAGTCGTCTGGGGCAGGCCTATCTAATAGGCCCAGCCTCCCTGCAGAGTGGGGTGGCACCAAAGAACTGGAGGTTCACCAGGGAGTGATCTGACCATGACAAAGGAGAAACCAGTATCTTCCCCAAATTCAGGACACCCTGCCGCTGCTCCAACAGAAAAACCAGGCCAGGCATATGGCCACTATTATGTATTGGGCCCTGGATGACTTGGGACAGGCCCATGGCTGTCATGGTGGTCATGAACTCCCAAGCTACCTCAGACCCTTTCCCCAGGGAAGGCAAGTTGAAATCCCCCAAGACCATAAACCTGGGGAACTCTACCGCCAACCCAGCCCCGGAGTCAAGAAGCTCAGGCAGGGAGGTTGCTACACAGCAGGGAGGCTGGTACAACAGCAACAATCCCAACTGATCCCTCTTAGAGCCCAACTCTCACGCCTGGCAATCTGAGGAGCAGTACTGCTGGATGCCTCCCAAGTATCTCAGATGACCACCACCACCCACCACTCCTACCCTGGGGTCTTGGCTGGTGCTGTACCCAGAACCCAGCTGGGCACATCTCAGAAAGGGGAACCCCTCCTCCCTGTCCCATCCAGGTCTAAGTATTACATGCCAGGTCAGCCTTCTCATTAGCAATCAGGTCATGAACGAGGGTAGCAGCAGCAGCAGCTGACAACCCAGGGCCTTGAAGGTCTGCCATCTGGGGCCCAGGAATGAGCTTGAGGGGCTGGAATGTGCCACATGTACATGCCACAGGAACAATATACCTGTGGCATGGTCCCTGAGAGCAGTCCGCCCCGTTTTATCTCACCATACCTGTCACTCCTGCTCCCATCCCTTCAGAGCCTTTCCCCCTCCCCTGTTCATAAAGGTCCATGCCCAAGCCTATAGCCCCCCATAGGATAGCTAATCCTAGGACAATGCAAGCTTTACCTAAGTACAGCTAGCAGACCATGAAGTACTCTCAGATTGGCTAGTACCTCCCTCCCTCATTTTGATTTAGTTATGGATCACCCTGACAGCCCCTTGTGCGCTTACTAAGCACTATGGCCCCTCACACGGCTCCAGAGAAACTATACACAGTATTGGGTCCACACCTCTACAGCTTAGGGTTCACCATAGTGTCGTTTGTTTGCAATTGCTTTAGGGCACCCATCATCCTCAGGTGTGTATCAGTCTCTACATGTTACTCAACAAATCATGTTTGGGGGAAAAAAAACCCTGTCTTCAGTGTACAGTAATGTGTAATCCCAGCCAATGTTAGTGTGGCAGAAGCTGTTCTAGGACAGGCCACCTGATGTCTCAGCCACTGCGTCATTTTGCTTGGTGCTTTTATTCCATGGACAGTACAGGGAAAATGTGCAATACTGTGGCTGGCGGATAGCAGGAGAGTATCCAAGGGTGCTGGGGGAACGCTTGCACTGTTGCTACGTTAGCTCTGTAGCTACAACAGAGCTCTGTAGCTTCCACTGAGATACTGGGCATGCAGAGTATCACATCTGCATTGTCCTAAGGTTAAATCTGGCTTATCTACCTATGCAGTGGGATCATAGGTTCAAGTTGCCCATCTCTAAAGGTGCTGGCAGCACTTATCCTTTCCCTTCTTCCACTGCAGCCTGACACAACTACTCATCTACATTATCTTTATGTGTGTGCTTTTAAGATCTTTAAAAATCTCATGGTGAAAAGTTTACAGATATTTTTTAAATGGATGAAGCCATTAGCATTTGCTCCACCTTTTGCCATTCATATTGAAATGCATGAAATCACTAACCTTTTATCCCTCTTTAAGAAAATAAGTACATTAGAGTTCCCTGTACGTTTGAGTTCTTGGAAGATCGCAGGTTTAGTGTTTTTCTAAGAACTAAGACAGAGAAAAATAATCTACCCCATAGAAAACTAATGTCCCAATAGATTCTGTGCAAAATAGTATATCTCGATGAGTCTCGAGCAGAAGAACATGATGGATTAATTGGAAAAGTGGAACATGATGTTATGCGTATGGATGGTGAGCAGGAGGGGGCCCCTATCCAGGGGGGAAAATGCATGCGTAGTTTAGAGGCTTTGAACTGTCCTTCAAAGAAACTCAGAGCAGGCCCACCTTGAGTTTTGGGGTTTATCTGTCTGGGTTTCCCACGCTCCTTCAGTTTGGTAGGATTTTCTGTTTACTTAGCAGTTAATAAACACTAGAGACTGAAATTCTTGTCTCAGTGTGGTTTTTTGCTTAGGACACATAACAAGGGCATAGTGAGTTCCAAATCACCTGCCCAAGGAATAACCATGAGAATAAATACTTGTACATGGGGAGGAAGGAATAACCACTTGTACTCAACCATGGCATAAGAAGCAGCCAAACCAAATTGCTAGTTATTGGACACCGGGTTACATAAACCCAGGGAGATCACTGATGGGAGTAAGGGTAATACCTGGCATGGGTTGTCTGGGGATCAGGTGATGCATAATGCATTTCTGTTTGATGTGTGCTTAAATAAATATGGGCAAAAATCTTAATGAGAATTAAGGCTAAGAGTGAAAGAAAATAAACAGAAATATAATCTCTGGGATGAATAGAGAAACGGAGAAATACTGATAAACAATATTAATCTGTGATTAGGATTAGAAAAAGGAAACCTTGAGAAGGAAGGAAGGAAGGAAGGGCAGGACAATTGTACCTTCTTGAGTATGCTTTCCAGCATAAAGCAAAACAGCAGATTATTGATATGTGGAATATGATACTTTGCTAAACAGGAAAAGTAGGCAGATGTTTGTCCTTGATTGACTGTGAACCCAACTCTTGGTTGTGATGGACAAGGCAAGTCTTAATACCAGATATTCCAGCATCAAAATGGGCCAGGACAAATGAATTCGTAATGTAAGTTTTCAAAGGCTCCTATATGTTATGTTCTTACCTGTGAATTCCAGACATAATTAAAAAAATAACCTGTTGGCTGGTGTGTGCAAAAGCTACTGTAACTATCGCTGCAAGCCCATCAAGGGTTGTCTAGGAATAAAACCCACTTAATGTGTTTTGCAGTAAACATGCAGAGGATTTCACTGCATTGTAAGATTTCAATCGTGAAGTAGCGAATCAACAAAAGAAACACACTCAGTGAACCACTTGGTCTTTCATTGTCATCTGTTATGGTCTTTCTCCTAACAGCTACTCAGAAGCAGAAATGGATGCACACACAGCTGACTGAAATCTTGTTTCCTGCTGAGAGTAATGTCATTAGATATGACACAAGTGAATATACTTGGTTAAATATTCTAGGATTATTGTGGCCATCACACAGTTGTAGCTTTAGGAACAGATAATGTAGTGCAAATGTTTCAAGGACAAGCATTCAAACTAATACACCTAACTTAGCCACATAAAACATTGCACCATTTCCTAGGACTTTGGGAAGAAGTTAAAAGTACTGTTTTTTTTTAAAATTCAAAAACAGAAGTACAAAAACTGGTGCACATTCCTGAATGTAATAGCCTGAGCATTTTTCTAATACCTTTGCGCAATATGTGGAAGATAAGTATCCTTAATACTTGCAGGTCTTTTAATAAATTCCATGGGGACACAAGAGAGCAATTTGTATCAAGTTTGGAAGCTTTGCATAGCACCCTCTTAATCCCAACTTGCCATCAATTTATGATCGCAGACAAGATGTCCTTAGCAATCAATAGGGGTTGGTTGATATAGGTACCATCGCAGGGTTTCAGAGGCTTTTTTCCAGCTTCGTATTGGTTGCAAAACATGAGACGCAATTTCTTACCTGCCTTAAAAGGGAAGACTGTGCTTTGGTGCCAAGAACTGATCCAATGACATGGCTTAAAGATCCTTGTACAGTAGACTCTCAGTTAACCTGCACCCATGGGGATTGGTAGATGCCAGATAAATGTAGTTTCTGGTTGCTTGAGCGTTACTATGAAACCCTAATACCCACTAGATGGCAGCAGAGAGATACAGATTTATTTTTGCTGGTTGCTTGAGAGTGCCAGGTTTTTTTCTGGTTGCTTGAGAGCGCCGTTTTTTTTCCTGGTTCGATTTTTGTGCCGGTTGCTTGAGTTCCAGTTAACTGAGAGTCTACTGTATTTCTTTATTATATCATTTGTATGCCACTCAGGGGTCTATTTATTTGGAGTCAACCAATGAGCCCATCTACCAAGGCATTATGTTGAATGCTGATACTACTAAAATATTATGTAATGTACACACCCACACAGTGGCTGTTTTCATACAAGTCATGGTTTGCTTAACTGCAGTTTATGAAATAAATCACAACTGCTTAGGTTCACAAATGTAATCATAAACTATGGCTTATAAACTACATTGTCTACGTTCACACAAGCTGCTAAGCTATAAATAAACCACATTTAGTACAGCAACATCTGTAACAAGTTGTGATGACATCAAAATTACACTTGCATAACATCATCATGAAAAATGTCAGTTGCACAATGATATTATCATGCATGCATCATAACCTGCTCCCTCTTGCTGTCAGAATGGAGTCTGACTCTGAATTGGAGGAGGGGTAGTTGGAGTTGAACATTAATAATAACGATAAAGGCAGGAAATTTGAAATAAAGCATGATTCAGCAAGGCGGGAAAGTCCAGAGCTGCGGATTGGTGAGAGCCAGGAGGCAGATTTGCCACCACCTATGAGTGCACAAGAAAGATGAGCTGAAAAGTGTGCCAAGCAGAAAGAAGCCTGATTGGCCACTGATGAGAAATGGCAGGAAGGCAACAGAATAAAAGGGTGCCAGCACCAGGAACGGGTCACTGGAGACAACCGTTCACTAGAAGCTCCATTGAAGCCAGCATCTGTCAATCTTCAGTCTGATCCTGAGCCTTCAATTGCTGAGTGCACAAACTCCAAGCTGGTCCGTATCTGCGAAGACTCAGGCTGCAACTGAGTCCTGCCTCCTGAATCCGGACCTTGTGCTTTCCACCACTTTGCTGCATTCTTCAGCCAAGTCTTGTCCTGCTGTTTCACTGCATTCTTCAATAAAGCCACATCCTGTCACTTCACTGCATTCTTCAGCCCAGTCTTATCCTGCTGCTTTACTGCATTCTTCAGTCAAGCTGTGTCCTGCTGCTTCGCTGTGCTTCTCAGCCAAGTTTTGCCCTGTTACTTCATTGTGCTCTTCAGCCAAGTCTTGTTCTGCTGCTTCATTGCATTCTTCAGCCAAATCTTGCCTTGCTGCTCCATTGCATTCTTAAGCCAAGTCTTCCCTTGCTGCTCCGTTGCATTCCTCAGCTGAGTCTTGCCGTCATCTTGCCTTGTTCCACAGCCGAGCCTAGCCTTGCAGTCTCATTGCGACCTCTAGCAGAATCTAGTATTGCCACCTTGCCACGTTCTACAACTGAACCTAGCCTTGCCCAGTTACCATGTGCTACACCAGAACTTCATCCAGCGAGACTTCGCAGCCCAGATGTGTGGTACTTCCTTGCCAGGATGGAACTGCGAGACGACTAATACTGTTGTATTATATGGACAAAGGTCCATATAATCAAAGCTATGGTTTTCCCAGTAGTAATGTATGGCTGTGAGAGTTGGACCATAAGGAAGGCTGAGCACCGAAGAATTGATGCTTTTGAACTGTGGTGCTGGAGAAGAATCTTAAGAGTCCTTTGGACTACAAGGAGGTCAAATCAGTAAATCCTACAGGAAATCAACCCTGACTGTTCATTGGAAGGGCAGATACTGAAGCTGAAGCTCAAATACTCTGGCCACCTAATGCGAAGAGAGGACTCACTGGAGAAGACCCTGATGCTGGGAAAGACTGAAGGCAAAAGGAGAAAGGGATGGAAGAAGATGAGATGGTTAGATAGCATCACCGATGCAATGAACATGAATCTGAGTAAACTCCAGGAGACAGTGGAGGACAGGAAGGCCTGGCATGCTATGGTCCATGGGGTCACGAAGAGTCAGACATGACTTAATGACTGAACAACAACAACAAAGGACACTGTGGCCTTTAGAATGTTGCTGAACTGCACTTCCTAGCAGCCCAAGCCAGCAAGTCCAATTGAGAGGTTTTGGGAGTTGTAGTTCAGCATGATCTGTAGTGCCACAGCGTCTCACTCCTGTTGTAAAATCTGCATCTGTAGTCAGGAATGAGACAACTTCCTTCAGGTTGACAACACCAAGTGACAGCTTTTCCGTTTCCTTTCATAGACACTTAGACAGCAATGTGGTGAGATAGAGAAGGAGCCTGTTGGAGAGCAAATGCTTAGTACCCTTTCGGTCATCACATGATCCTTATTCACTTTTCCTCTGAATCCATGAAGAGGCAGTCATGGAAAGGCCCCATGGACTCCTTGCCAGATACCACTGTCATTACAAGATTCTCGCATGTACTGTTGACATCAGCTTTGGACTGAAGATGGCATACCCTTCTAGCTGCTAACCCTGGCTGGCTTTTGGATCAGTTATGTTTCCATGGTCTGTGTTTTAATTACATTTCTGCCCACCCTATTTTTCTTCTTGGTTTATTTACCATTTTCATTCTTTTTATTTTAGTACCTGTCTTGATGTTTTATGTGTTCAGTGAAAAGGCAGTAACACAACAAGTCTGTCCACCCTAGGTTAAAGATACCACTTAATTTTCCAATGTTCTGTGTAATATTCCTTGTAATACTACAAGTCCAGGATGCACATAGAAGATATGCACACTCTGCCTAATAGGAATAATTACTTACAAGTACACAGACAAAACATCATTCCATTTAAAAAGATTTGGCAAAGTCTATATTGGCCCAGGACGACAGCAAGAAAAGGTATTATGGTCACAGTAACAGCACCAGGAAAACAAATGACCTAATTGGCTGGAAGAAATGTTTCAGTATTCCTGCCCCAACTAGTAGCATCTACGCTCTAATAGAGCATTTTATATTAACTCACAGGAGAAGCCATTTGCATCATTAAATATATTAAGGAGACATGGCTGTTTGGCATCCAAAGGATGAACTTTTATTGGGGCAGGGATACATTTATGAGCTAGTAACATGCAAAAAGAAGACTTTTCACTGAAATGTTACAGTATATGGTCATCTCCCATATAGACTACTGCAATGCGCTCTACATGGGGCTACCCTTGGAGAGTATCCGGAAGCTTCAGCTGGTCCAGAATGCAGCCACGCGGGCTATTTTTTCTGCCCCTATAGGTCAGCACATATAACACTGTTGCTTCGCAAGCTGCACTGGGTGCCAGTTTGCTTCCGGGTCCAATTCAAGGTGTTGGTTATCACCTTTAAAGCCCTACATGGCATGGGGCCAGGTTACCTGAGGCACCGTCTCATCCCCATTACATTGGCCCACCCCACCTGATCATCCAGAGAGGGCATGTTGCAGACCCCGTCCATAAGAGAATTTCATCTGGCAGGGTCCAGGAAACGGATCTTCTCTGTAGTGGCCCCCACCCTCTGGAACATCTTGCCCCCAGAGGTGAGGCAGGCCCCTTCACTCCTGACCTTCCAGAAGGCCCTGAAGACCTGGTTCTGCCGTCTCGCCTGGGGCGGGAAAGTGAATAATCATTCTTGGGGGTGGCTTGCACCCTAGAGTCCCTCCCACCAGCCTGGATTTTATACCTTTCTTGGATTCTATATTTATTGTATTTTATAATAATTGTTTTTATGAGATTTTAATGTTTACATTTGGAGCCTGATTTTACTGTAAACCGCCCAGAGTCCCTCTTTTGGGGGAGATGGGTGGTGGCTAAATTTGAATAATAAATAAATAAATATGGAAAAGAAAGTACTGACTTAGTATCTTAAGTCAATATTAACTCAGCAAGTGTTGGTGTTCCTTTGATTATGCTGATTTCTTCAAAGAAAGTCAGTCTGTGTGAAGAGTTCAAGCAAACTATCATATGTCACTTGCTGAGATGAGTGGCTATAGAAATCAAATAAAAATATATGTTTTATTATTAGACATAGAAATATTATTGTGGCAGCTAATATACATGTGAAGGGAAAGTCTATTTATTGTGAGGGTTTTATGGAGATTCTCTTCAAACAGGATGCCTGCAGACCCCATCACAATCCAGGTCAATAAGATTGAGCTACTTAGTAGTCAGGGTAAAGGGTCCTTCCTTCCTTCCTTCCTTCCTTCCTTCCTTCCTTCCTTCCTTCCTTCCTTCCTTCCTCCCTCCCTCCCTCCCTCCCTCCCTCCCTCCCTCCCTCCCTTCCTTCCTTCCTTCCTTCCTTCCTTCCTTCCTTCCTTTTGTAGGCTGCCCATCTCAATACACAAGTCTGGGTGGCTAATGATTAAAAACAGAATAAAAACATTATAGCAAATCAAGAAATAACATATATGGCAACTGAGATTAAAAAACAACAACCACCAGCTTAACAGTCAACATAACCATGACACAGACTCTACCACACTCCTGGGGCTTGGTAACAAAACCAGCTCTTCAAGGCCTTCTAAAAGGGCAGCAGGATCTTATTTTAATAATGTTCTCAAATGCAATTTTCTCTACACAAGCAATACCATTGAAGCAAGCAAATCTTGTATTCAGGCCACCTTTCCCGAAATTGATGCCCTCCATGTGTCAAGCCTTCCAAGTTTCAGATTTCCAGCCAGCATGTCTATTGGCTGGAAATCCTGGGAACCACAACACATTTAGAGGGTTTGAGGATGAGAAAGGCTGACTGAAGCATTAGTAGTAGCCAGAGGTGACCAGCCAACCTATGCAGGCGAGAAAACAGCCAACCAGAAGATGAATAGAGCACTTCCGTCTTCCTATGTGATCAGCCTAGACAATGTCGCTCTCTGTCCCTCCTTTGTCAGAGCTCCTGCTGGACTAGTAAAACATGTTTTTTGAAATGTAAAATGTAATTTGTGTGGGTTTGATGTTGCACTTATAGGAGGGAAAGCAAAAACAGTATCCCCAGCGAGCCCATTTACTTATTTATTTATCTGCAGTATTTGTATGCCATCCCACAGTCATGGGCTTTGGGCAGCTCATAACAATAAAATGCCATAGAACATTGTGAAACTTGGAGCTATAAAAAAAGAAAATTCGTAACTAATCCACAGATTACCATAATAAAACACAACAACCATTGACAATATAAAGCAGCCATCATTACATCAACTGTTCTCCAAAGTGTCTACTAAGGGAACAGAGATGGATCCTGCAAAGATTCAGGACCTTGTAGCATGGGAACCCCCACTCACAAACCACCAGTTACAAAGCTTCCTGGGGTTCGCAAATTTCTATCCCCAATTTGTCCCTAATTTTGCACAAATAACGTTGCCTTTGACTGATTTACTAAAAACAAAAGGGAAAGGGGAAATGCATAAAGTCACAAGCCCTGGGGTGTGGTTAATTTGGATCACTGAATGTCAAGCCGCTTTCGAACGCCTTAAGGCACTTTTTACAGCCGAACCCATACTAAAGCATGCTGACCCTGAGCAACCATTCATAATCCAGATAGATGCATCAGATATGGCTGTGGGGACTGTGCTCTTCCAAAAAGACCCTCAAGGCACTTTGCATCCCTGCGCCTACTTGTCTCGTAAATTCACTGACACTGAGTGCAGATGGCATGTGTGGGAGAAAGAAGCTTTTGCTGTAAAATCAGCCCTTGTAGCCTAGCAGCACCTTTTAGAAGGAGCTCAATACCCATTTGAATTTTGGACTGATCATAACAACTTAGAAGCTTTACGCACGCCTAGAAAACTAAATGCCAAGCAGCTTCGGGGGGCTCAATTTTTCAGTTAGTTCAATTTCACTTTAACTTCCCCAGCAAAAAAAAATTTTAGTGGATGCCATCTGTCGCCTTCCTCAGCACAATAGACAACAAAAAGAGATTATAGATACAGTTTTTCCTTCCACCCAGCTGGGGCTTGCTGCTGTAACTTGGAGTCAAACTGTGGTAGAGAAAGTGAAAGTGCACAGTGAATTGCAACAAGAGTTGCGAGCAGCTCTCCAATCTGATACTTGGTTACAAACTAACAAATCCACATTAACCGAATAAAGTGGTTTCTGGTACTTTGTTGACAAACTGTATATCCCTGAGCCTCTACGTGTCAAAATTTTACAACGCTCCCACAATGTTAAATTGGCTGGAGATTTTGGTTTCATCAAAACTTTGCATTTAATATGCTGCCAATTTTGGTGGCCCACTGTATGTAAAGATGTCAAAGACTATGTTTCTACCTGCCCTATTCGTGCTAGGTCCAAAAAGAAAGGTGGAAAACCCCAAGGGTTTCTCCAATCTGTGGCTGAGCCTTCTAGACCCTGGAAACAAATTGCCATGGACTTTATTGTAGATTTACCTGAAAGCAAACACAAAATGACCATCTGGGGGGTCCTAGATTTTTTTTCCAAACAAGCTCACTTTGTACCATGTACTAAGATCCCTATAGCCTCCCAACTTGCTAAGCTGTTTCTACAACATGTGTACCGCTTACACGGATGTCCTGAACATGTGATTTCAGAGTGCGGAATTCAATTCACTTCAAAGTTCTGGAAGTCATTCCTAAAGCTAATTGGCACCAATCAATCATTACGCTCATCGAACCATCCACAAACAGAAGGATCGACTGAACGAGCTAACTCTCGAGCAATTCCTCCGCTGCTACATTAATTACTAGCAAGACGATTGGGTTGACCTCCTCCTCTTTGCTGAGGTTGCTTATAATAATGTAGTACATCAAAGTACTGGACTCATCCCCTTCCAAGTAGTTAATGGGCAGGATTTTGTCCCTATTCCTGAACTACCACTATCTCCACCTGAAAATTGCTCTGCAGCAGACTGGTGCAAAAAGATTTGGCCAATTATTCAACAAGCTCTGATTGATGTGCAGGAAACCTATAAAAAATTCGCAGACTGCAAACACTCTGTGTCATGTTCATCGTTTCAATGTTCTGTATACATCGTAACGTTTCGCATGTCACTGTTCTAACCCGTGTTTGCAGGTTGTAAATTTCCAGCCGTGCCGGGCTGTAATCTTCTTACTGCAACTGTGGAATGTATGTTTGGGTTAGTGACTCTGTTCAAGGTTACTTTCTCAGGCCGATGTGAGTAACGGTTGCTAACACCTGGGAGGGGGTGGTTGCTAGGAGGGAGGAAGGGCGGGGTTGGTTTTGAAGCGAGGGTTTTTAGTTTGTATTTGGCACGCTTTTGCTCATTCTCAGCTTTCTTCGTATTTGCATACTATCCTTTCAATAAATCAGTTTTATTCACTAAACACTGGTGAGACTGACTTTGTTGGGATAAGGCAATCATTACATAAAGCTGAGAATCATCAAAGAAACTTATCCCACTAGCCCCTAGCCAGGTTACCTGTGTCGGGGAGCGCTAGCGATGTCTCTACTACGGGAAGCCGAGTGGATTGAGGAGGAACCGGGCACCATGGTGCGGGTAGCCCGGAGTGCCCGCGCGGAGAGGGCGGCCCGCCGGGAACAGCTGGGGCTACTACCCGGTGAGCAGATGGTAATGTCAGAAACGACGGGCACGTCAGGGGCCGAATATAGAACGGGGGACGAGGACAAGGACTCCGCTGTAGGGGATGCCCAAAAGGTCCGGAAACCAGGACCTCCATTGTCACCTACAGTGGTAGTGATAACTGGTGCAGCCAAAGAATCGGTCACCCCCGCGCGAATGAAGGCTCTGGAGGAGAAGTTGGAGTCTTTGGCGGTGATGCTAAGGGAAAGCCGTGGGAAGTCGGGGTCAGCTGAGGGGAGACGAAAGGACGCTAGGGATCAGAGCGTTCACCCGGAGTCACCACCCCCATCCCCGCGGAGAAGAGGTCGGACTCGGTTCCGACAGTCAGCGACAGGGAGGAGGACCCTAGACGTGACTGGAAAAGCCGAACGGCTGGAGGCGGCGAGACCCCCCCCCCCTTTCCTGTGAAGTTTGACGGCGATCCTACGAAGCTGTCTTTCTTCATTACCAATGCTAATAGCTACATGGAGGATTGGGAGCAGAGTTTCCGTTCCGAGAGGGGGAAAATCAATGTCGTAGCAAATAGGCTGAAGGGGAGGGCGGGGGATTGGTACGTCCAGCTGTGTCAAGCAGAGGCCCCAGAGCTAGAGGACTTTGAGGAGTTCCTGTGGGCGCTAAAGCAACATTTCGAGGACCCTCTAGCACAAGAAAGGGCAAAACGGGCTCTAAAGAACCTGGCACAAGGATCGCTGTCAGTGGCAGACTACGTATTAGAGTTTAAAGCACTGGCCGGAAAAGTTGAGGATTGGTCCCAGTCCACCTTAGTAGATATGTTTAAAGATGGACTGGAAACTGAGGTCCTTCGGTGGGCTCTGGGGTATGATGACCCAAAGATGTTGTATGGCTGGATTCAACTGGCGGGCAGCGCCGAAAACGCCCTGGAAACCTTTGCACATTATAAGGCGGTGAAGCAAGGCAAAACCATCAAAAGCACCCGTGCTCCGATCTCTTCGGGATGACCCAGCCATCGTGCGTGGGAAGAGGAGAGGGAGCGTCGCTTTGCAAAGGGGCAATGTCTGCGCTGTGGGAAGGAAGGGCACCGGGCGGCGGCGTGCCCAAAAAGACAAGCCGAGGATCGCCCAGCTAAACCGGCTGGGAAATCGCCGTCCCTACCAAGGAAGATGAAAGCCGCTCTGGCGGAGGTGGAACCTGAGGGCATCCCTTTCTTTGGAGATGAGGGGGAACAGGAGACCGATAAGCCGGCGGGAAACGCCAGCCACCTGCTTTAAAGGGCGCCGTGGGGCAGGTGGAAGATGCAGAAGATGGGCACGACCATGTTTCGGTGAGTGGGGATTTCCCTAACCTGACAGTTAGAGTGAAGTTGGGGTCCAGCACCCGAACCATTGAACTGCGGGCCATGGTTGATTCGGGGTGCTCACGGTCCTTGATGCACCCTGACGTGGTTACTGCATTGGGGTTACCCACGCTCCCTTTAAAATGGCCGATGATCTTTACCCAGTTGGACGGGACCATGGCAGGGGGGAAACCAGTCACCCATTCTACCGGGATGGTTGCCTTGCAAATGGGCAGCCATGGGGAAAAATTACCGTTTATTGTGGCACCGGTAGGGGGACCTTTGGTCATCTTGGGGATGCCCTGGTTTGTACGGCAAAATCCCTCCATAAACTGGGTGCATCGAACGGTGACGTTCGCAGATGGATTTTATAAAGCCCCTGCGAAAGACCAGCTAGACGACAACGAGGTGGGACGGGCAGCAACCACTTCTCTGCAAGTCCTCCAGCCGCTGGAAGGGCTGCCGGAGCAATACCAGGACTTTGCAGATGTGTTTGGTGAAAAAGAGGCGGATTGGCTACCGCCTCATCGCAAAACTGACTGTGCAATAGAATTTGTTCCAAATGTGAAATTGCCTAGTCTGAAAATTTATTCTATGACCCAGAAGGAGCTGGCAGCACTACGAGAGTTCATTGACAAAAATCTAGCTAGGGGTTTCATTGAACCCGCCAGCTCTCCAGTAGGCGCACCTGTGCTGTTTCGACCAAAGAAGGACGGCACTTTGAGACTGTGTACAGATTTCCGTGGGCTCAATGCAGTATCAATATTAAATAAATATCCTTTGTCCCTGATAAAGGACATGCTAACACATCTGGCAAAGGGGAAAATATTCTCTAAGCTGGACTTGAGGGAGGCATATTTCCGTATTCGCATACAGGAGGGGGATGAATGGAAAACTGCGTTTAATTGTCCTTTGGGTGCTTTTCAATACAAAGTCTTGCCATTTGGGTTGGCGGGGGCACCAGGGGTTTTTATGCAACTTATCAATGAGGTCTTGCATGACCACCTATTCAAAGGGGTATTGGTGTATTTAGATGATGTTTTAATATATACTGAAACGATGGAGGAACATATATATCTAGTCAGACAGGTACTAAGCAAACTGAAAAAGGCAGAATTGTATGCTAAACTGTCAAAATGTGCATTTCACAAGTCACAAATTGATTACCTAGGCTATAGGATTTCTGATAAAGGAATTGAAATGGATCCCGCTAAAATTGAAGCCATTTTGGCATGGGAGCCACCACGCACACGTAAGCAGCTTCAAAGTCTCCTTGGATTCGCGAATTTTTATCGGCCCTTCATCCAGGGGTTCGCGGAAATTGCGCTGCCCCTCAATGAGTTGCTCAAAACTAAAGGTTTGGGGGACACACGGAGGGTGAAAAATCCAGGAGCGCTGCTAAAGTGGACACCCACATGCCAGAGGGCTTTTCACACCCTTAAACAGCTGTTTACATCCGAACCCATCCTGCAGCATCCTGATCCTCACAAACCGTTTGTGGTGCAGGTGGACGCTTCTGATTTCTCTATTGGAGCTCTCTTAATGCAAAGAGACAATCTCGGACAGTTAAAACCATGTGCTTACCTCTCCCGAAAATTTTTGGAGACAGAAAGGAGATGGCATGTTTGGGAGAAAGAGGCTTTTGCTGTTAAAGCTGCTTTAGAAAGCTGGCGTCACTTATTGGAGGGGGCTACCCACCCATTCGAAGTTTGGACTGATCATAAAAACCTGGAGGCACTGACTGCCTCTCGTAAACTGAGCCCAAAACAAATTAGGTGGGCTCAATTCTTTAGTCGTTTTGACTTTAAACTGAAATTTATACCTGGAAAAACCAACTTCCTAGCTGATGCGCTTTCACGCCAGCCTCAGGATGCTAGTACGGTGCCAGATCTAGTGGGCACTCTCTGGACGGAGCCCCAAATGAGTCTAGCAGCTGTGACTCGCAGCCAAACCCGAGCGCAACGCACAGACGCTTCAGTTTCCCCTCGTCTGCCTGTTCCCTCAGACTTGCAACAACAGTTTCTTTCCGAACTAAAAACTGATACTTGGTTGCAAGCAAACCTCAACGAGGTTACTTTTAAACAAGATTTTGCATGGAAGCATGATCGTCTCTATGTACCTGAGATGTTGCGCAAAACCATTCTGTCACGATCCCATGACGACAGAACGGCTGGGCATTTTGGGTTCGGAAAGACCCTTCATCTAGTTAGACGCCAATTCTGGTGGCCAACGCTCCAGCGCGACATCAAAGAATACGTCAATTCCTGCCCAGTGTGTGCGGCGTCCAAACGGAAAGTGGGAAAGCCCCAGGGCTTGTTACAACCAGTGGCTAATCCTTCCCGCCCTTGGGAGGAAATCTCTATGGACTTCATTGTTGATTTACCTCCTAGCCAAAGAAAGACTGTCATTTGGGTGGTGAAAGATTTTTTCTCTAAACAAGCCCATTTCATCCCATGTACCTCCATCCCATCTGCACAACAGCTGGCCCGCCTTTTCATTGTACACGTGTACAAAATTCACGGATGCCCTGCCCGCTTGGTGACGGACAAAGGAACACAATTCACGTTCAAGTTTTGGCGGGAATTTATGAAATTACTGGGTACTAACCAAGCATTATCAACTGCGTCGCATCCGGAGACTGATGGAAATACTGAGGCGGTCAATTCTACCCTTGAACAATATCTTCGTGCTTTTGTCAATTATCAGCAAGATGATTGGGTCGACCTCCTCCCATTCGCAGAGGTTGCCTACAACAATGCTGTTCATCAAAGCACTGGCCAATCCTTACACTCTGCTGAATGGCACATGAAAGTTGGGGATAAGGTTTACCTTTCCACCAAATTCTTCCAGTCCCCTCAACCTTCTAAAAAGTTAGGACCAAAATTTATATGACCTTTTCCTATTACTAAGGCCATTAACCCTGTTACTGTACAATTGCAACTACCCCACAACTTAAGAAGAATTCACCGTGTCTTTCATTGCAATTTGTTGAAACCAGCTCATGACTCACCCCAATGGCACCCTACTTCGTCCATGCCACATCCTATTATGATTGACAGCAAACAACACTTTGAAGTTCAAGAAATTTTGGCTCGTAAGCATCATGACTCTTTACAATACTTAGTCCACTGGAAACATTTTCCAGACAATGAATGGGTTTCTAGTCACCATGTTAATGCACCTGCTTTACTCAAAAAAATCCATGCTAAATACCCTAACAAACCTACTGCTTAATGTTTCTTTCTCATACACTTTTCAAATTATCCTACCTTTACTAATTATGTCTATAGTTATCATTTTTCTAGGTGTGTGGTATGTCATGCTTCCCGATCAAACGTTCCTAGAACATCTGATTGGACTTGCATGCATGAATGGAGTTAACATGCTTTGGGACTTTCAAGTTAGCAGAATTGGGAGGGGGAAAATGCCAGGCATGTGAAAGCATCTTGTTTGGATTACCTCTGGTATCCAAGGTCAAGCTGCCGGGCCATTGAAGACATCTGCATGGAGCTGAACTGACTGGCATGAAGAGGAGGGCTGCATGCCTGAGAAAGGGAGGGGGTTTGAATTCATTGGGCTGTGTAACTTGGGGAAAATGCAGGAACTTTCATTCACAACTTTTTCACTGCTCTGTATGCTACACTCCATTAAAGCGATTTCTACTAAAATCATGTATAAATCGAATGTGATGGCAGTTTGAGTAATACAGTCATTACACAAAGGCCCAGCAGAAGGTCTTCACCTCTTTCCTAAATGATAGCAAAGAGAAGCCACCCTAACCGTGGAGGAAGAAAAGCTCACAAACTCAAGGAGAACTGGGAAAAAGCTAAACTAGGGATAGGGAGGGGAATCCATCAGTTCCTCATATTATTTTTGCAGCTCTGGAATCTAGAGCACCTTATTAACCCTTTTTTTTGTGGTTTCTAAAAAAAAAAAGTCAGAATTTTCTTTTAAATGATACCATGCATTGTCTACAAGCACTCTAGAAATTTTGCCAGCACCATCAGTGCTGCCAGAAACTGGAGTAGCATTTTTGCAGAATGTTTGTCCTATACTTGAAAGCCTAAATTCCACTTGAGATGTGCTATATTGGTTAAGGTACTGAAATCAGCCTGGAGCAACCCATAAATTCAAGGAACACACTGTCTCTAGAAGAGCTAAGATGTTCAGCCTAAATAGATGGACTAAGGAGGCATAGAACAGGCTGAACTAGATGCGTCTCTTTACACTGCTATATCCCTGGCCCAAGATTAGAATGCCAGAAGGAAAATGGGGATTAAATTGATGGAGAACTCTAGAGCTTGCTTCTAAAATAGCTTTGCATTGATTTAGAACAGTGTAATGATTGCCCTAGCCCAAATACTCAGACTCACAAGAGGCTGCTATATGAAATCTGATTTATTAAGGCACTAAAGGCAAATACAGAGAAAGCTGAGAATGAGCAAAAGCGCGCCAAATACAAACTTAAACCCTTGGTGCAAACGTATCCCGCCTCCCTCGTAACAGCCCCGCCCGGCACAGGTGCTAGCAATCGTCAGAGTTGCTAGCCTGGGAAAGTAACCTTGAGCGCAGTAGATAATGCAAATACATTCCAGAGCAAAGCCAAAAGATAAGTACTCCCATCCTCCCGAGAAAGATGAAACACGCATCCAGCTAATGACATGCGAAACGTTACGATGTATCAAAGACATTGAAACGGCGAACATGACATACCGCCCCCCCAAAAATACACTTAGGGACCCGGCTTAGTGGGATAAGCAGAGTGGAAATGGGCAACCAGGACAGGAGAAGCCACATCTGATGCAGCGACCCACTCCGGATGAGGGAAATGTTTCCAACGAACTAAATATTGCAGAGTATTGCGAAGGCGTCTAGAATCCAAAATTTCTTTAACTTCAAAGTGTTGCTGACCGTCAATCATGATGGGGGTTGGAGGCGGAGGTTGGCGATGCCAGCGGTCAGAAGGAATAGTCGGTTTGAGCAAACTGCAATGAAAAACAGGGTGTAAGCGTTTGAGGTTATGAGGCAAGTCAAGTTTAAAAGTCACAGGGTTAATTTGAGCGATAATTGGGAAAGGACCCACAAATTTAGGGGCCAGTTTCTTTGAAGGCTGTGAGGACTTTATGAACTTGGTGGAAAGGTAAACCGAGTCCCCCACTTGAAAGGGCGGCTGAGGAGCCCGCTTCCGATCAGCATACTGTTTGTAATCCAATCGTGCCTCAGCTAGTGCCTTTTGAATCATCGGCCAGGAGTCTGCCAGTTGCGACGCCCAATCACCCGGAGTGGCCGATCCGCCTGAAGGCTGCGGTAGATCAGGGATAGGTACAAAGTCTTTGCCTTGGGCCACCCGAAATGGGGTTTGGCCGGTGCTTTGATGCACTGCATTGTTGTAAGCCACTTCAGCAAAAGGGAGGAGGTCTACCCAATTGTCCTGCTGGTAATTCACAAAAGCTCGAAGGTACTGCTCCAGAGTAGAATTTAAAGCCTCTGTGGCCCCGTCCGTCTGGGGGTGCCAAGCCGTGGACAGGGCTTGCTTCGTTCCTAACAATTTGAGGAACGCCTGCCAAAATTGTGAGGTAAATTGTGTGCCCCTGTCCAAAATTAAGCGGGAGGGACATCCGTGTAGCCTGTACACGTGTACCAGAAACAGGCGGGCCAATTGACGTGCCGACGGAATGGACACGCAAGGGATGAAGTGGGCTTGTTTTGAGAAATAGTCTTTGACCACCCAGATGACAGTTTTGCGTTGACTGGGTGGCAATTCAACAATAAAGTCCATGGAGATTTCATCCCAGGGACAAGAAGGGGCAGCCACCAGCTGCAGCAGTCCTTGAGGCTTCCCCACCTTGCGCTTAGACATCGCACAAACCGTGCAGGAGGCAATATAGTCTTTGACATCTTTACGTAATGTGGGCCACCAGAACTGCCTCCTAACAAGGTGCAAGGTTTTTACAAACCCGAAGTGACCCGCCAGTTTGTCATCGTGTGAACGTAGTAACACCTCTTTTCTGAGGCTTTCAGGGACGTAGAGGCGGTTAGATTTCCAGGCGAAGCCTCGGTCAAAAGTAACATTGTTTTTATTTGTAATCAACCAAGTATCAGTTTTCAGCTCTTTTAGAAACTTTTGTTGCAACTGGGAAGGAATTGACAAAGCGCTCGGCTGGGCGGCGTCCGCAGCGGGTGGCTGCTGCGCGCGCGTTTGGCTATGCGTCACAGCCTGCATCCCCAATTGGGGCGCTGTCCACAGGGTGCTAACCACTTCTGGCGCCGCCCCAGAGTCTTGGGGTTGCCTTGACAACGCATCAGCCAGGAAATTCCTTTTCCCCGGAATAAACTTCAATTGAAAATTGAACCGATTAAAAAATTGAGCCCAACGGACCTGTTTCGGGCTCAGTTTTCGAGGGGTGCTAAGAGCCTCCAAGTTTTTATGATCGGTCCATACTTCAAAGGGATGATTTGCCCCCTCTAACAGATGCCGCCAGGCTTCTAACGCGGCTTTTACTGCGAATGCCTCCTTCTCCCATACATGCCAACGTCGCTCAGTCTCGGAGAACTTGCGGGACAAGTAGGCACATGGCTTTAGGCATCCTGTCCCATCTTGTTGCATCAACAATGCCCCAATGGAATAATCGGAGGCATCCGCCTGCACCACAAAAGGTTTTGAGGGATCAGGATGTTGCAAAATGGGTTCTTTGATAAAAGCTGCTTTAAGCCGCTCAAACGCTGTTTGACAAGCAGGCATCCAGCGCAACAGCGCCCCTGGATTCTTTACTCTCCGAGTATCTCCCACACCCTTGGTTCGGAGCAGTTCGGTTAGTGGCAAGGCAATTTCAGCGAATCCCCTTATGAATAATCTGTAATAGTTGCTGAACCCCAGGAAACTTTGAAGTTGCCTGCGGGTGCGGGGGCTTTCCCAGTCCATGATAGCCTGCACCTTGGCAGGGTCCATTTCTATGCCTTTATCTGAAATTCTATACCCCAAATAGTCAATTTGTGTCTGGTGAAATGCACATTTAGACAGTTTGGCATACAATTCAGCTGATCTGAGTTTACTCAACACTCTTTTTACCAGAGACACATGCTCTTCCATGGTTTCAGTATAAATCAATACATCATCCAAATACACCAATACCCCTTTAAACAGATGTTCATGCAGTACTTCATTGATCAATTGCATAAATACCCCAGGGGCCCCAGCCAAACCAAAAGGTAACACCTTATACTGGAAGGCTCCCAACGGGCAATTGAAGGCAGTTTTCCATTCATCGCCCTCCTTGATTCGTACACGATAGTAGGCTTCTCTTAAATCAAGTTTAGAGAAGATCTTTCCCTTAGCCAGATGTGATAACATGTCCTTGATCAATGGCAAGGGATATTTATTGGAAATTGAGACGGCATTTAATCCGCGGAAATCGGTACAAAGTCTCAATGTCCCATCCTTTTTTGGGCGAAAGAGAACCGGCGCCCCCACCGGTGAATTCGCCGGCTCGATGAATCCGCGCGCCAAATTTTTGTCCACAAAGTCTCTCAACAGAGTCAGTTCCTTTTGGGTCATTGAATAAATCTTTGGCTTGAGCAATTGGGTGTTGGGCACCAGTTCAATGGCACAGTCCGTCTTTCTATGGGGAGGCAATTGGTCGGCTTCCTTTTCACCAAACACATCAGCAAACAGCCTGTACTCTGCCGGCAAGCCTTCCAGAGGAGGGGCCAGGAAATGCGGAGTCGCAGCTGCCGCAACCCCCACCATCTCCTCTGGGGCACCCTTCCCCTCAGTCGCTTGGTAGAACCCATCCCGAAACGTGATAGTCCGGTAAACCCAGTTTATTTGGGGATTTTGCTGAACCAACCAGGGCACCCCCAACACCACCAAGGGACCCCCTACTGGAGCCACGACAAAAGACAAACCCTCCCGATGGCTGCCCAGCTGCAAGGCTACCCGCCCTGTGAAGTGGGTGACCGGTTTGCCCCCTGCCATGGACCCATCCAGCTGTGTAAAGGCGATGGGTCGCTGTAAAGGGAAAGTAGGTAGCTCCAGAGCCGCTACCACATCGGGGTGCATTAGACACCGGGAACACCCCGAATCAATCATGGCCCATACTTCTACAGTCTTGGATTGGGAGCCCAACTTCAACTTCACCGTGAGAATGCGGTAACTGCCACTCACCGATGAAGGCTCGCGCCCTTCTTCCACCACCTGCCCTGCGGCACCCTTTAAAGCAGGTGGCTGGCGTTTCCCGCCGGCCGCAGGATTTTGGGCTCACCCTCATCCTCGTAGAACATCACATCGTCTCCCTCGGTTTCAGCCACCGCGGCTTTCTGCTTCCTCGGCAGGGCAGGGGACTTCGTCGGCGGCTTGCCGGGCCGTTCCTCTCCCTTTGCCTTTGGGCACGCCGCCACTCGATGCCCCTCCTTACCACATCTCAGACACAGCCCTTTTGCATACCGCTTCTCTCGTTCCTCATCCCAGGGTCGTTGTCCTGGTCTCCCCCCGGTGCTCGATGGGCGGCTGGGCTTCACCTCCCGCCCCGATTTGGCGGTCTTTCGATGGGCGAAGATCTCATGGGCATGCTCAGCCCTCCCCGCCAGCTGAATCCATTCGTACAGCGTATATGGGTCGTCCCTCCCCAAGGACCAGCGCAGCACCTCTGTATTCAGGCCATCCTTGAATAACTCGATAATGGTGGCTTGGGACCAGTCGTCCACCTTCCCAGCAAGCGCTTTAAACTCCAGTGCATAATCAGCCACGGATCTTGACCCCTGCTTAAGTTCCTTCAGAGCTCGCTTTGCCCTCTCCTTCGCCAAGGGATCCTCGAAGTGTTGTCTCAATGCCCAGAGAAACTCATCGAATTTCTCCAGTTCAGGCGCTTCCGACTGGCACATCTGGACATACCAGCCTGCCGCCCTCCCTTTCAGTTTGGTGGCAATGGTGATGATCTTTGCCTTTTCCGATTGAAAAAGCGACCCCCATTCTTCCATGTAGGCTTTAGCATTCGTCAGGAAAAATGAGAATTTCGTTGGGTCCCCATCAAACTTGACAGGGAAGTCTCTCATCCCGCCCCCCGCCGGGCTGCGCCCCGCCACCGGGGCTGCAGGGGTTGGTACCTCCCGGGCTCACGGCGGCGCGGGGCCCAGGGGCGGCCGCACCGGCGATGCTGCCATTTCCATCTGGACCGACTGGTCCCCTCCGCGCCTCCGCACCGGCCGTCGCTGCTCCGGGGACTGCCCGTGGGACGAAGGGGTTGAATGCCGCTGGCTTGATCCTTCCCGGGTTTCCCTCAACGAGGTCACCTCTAGGCTCAGCTGCTTCAGGATAGTTTCTAACGAGTCCATTTTTGACTCCAGTACTCGGATACGATCCAGGGTGGGGGAGCCCTCCGTTGGCTGCACCTGCACCACGGTGGGGGATAATGGGTATCTCTGCCTCCAGGATGGGCCCCCCGCCACCGTGACATCCCCTTGGGTCTCATCCCAGGTGACCAGCTCGCCTGGAGAATTTACGGTAGTCTCCTGGGCGGTTTTCAGACCCCCGGCTTCACCCTCCGACTCGGAGCTCTCCTCTTCTAGGATGGCTGACAGCTCCCCCCCTTGGGACGGTCGGTCGGGCTGCCTCACGGTCGAGTCCGGTTCCCCTTCTTCCATCATCACGATGTCGGGTTCGGTCATCGCTGGCGCTCTCCCTCACAGGGTTAGACAACTTGTCTTTTCCTGGACAGGGGCCAGTGGAGTTGGGATCTTAGATTCTCAGCTTTATGTAATGATTGCCCTAGCCCAAATACTCAGACTCACAAGAGGCTGCTATATGAAATCTGATTTATTAAGGCACTAAAGGCAAATACAGAGAAAGCTGAGAATGAGCAAAAGCGCGCCAAATACAAACTTAAACCCTTGGTGCAAACGTATCCCGCCTCCCTCGTAACAGCCCCGCCCGGCACAGGTGCTAGCAATCGTCAGAGTTGCTAGCCTGGGAAAGTAACCTTGAGCGCAGTAGATAATGCAAATACATTCCAGAGCAAAGCCAAAAGATAAGTACTCCCATCCTCCCGAGAAAGATGAAACACGCATCCAGCTAATGACATGCGAAACGTTACGATGTATCAAAGACATTGAAACGGCGAACATGACAAACAGCCTCCTACCAACTCGGTGTTCTTCAAATGTTCTGGATGACTGCTTCCATCATTGCTGAGAACTGGTGTTGCTGGCTGGAGCCACAGGAACTGTAGTCGAAAACAGGACCTGTAGGAAGGCCCCAGGTTAGAAGAGGCAGATGTTAGCTTCCTGCACTTCTGTTCAAGCCCAACAAAAGAATGGTCCTCACAAAAGCTATGTCTCCATGCAGGAAAATCACCATGAAGAACTTTCAGACAGATCTCCATGTTTGGCCCAGATGCCCTGAAGCCAGTAATGCAGCAGCTGACCCCATAAGCCATACAAAAGGATGGAGGACTAGTAAAGGTGAATTGCCCAGGCTGTTATGCTTTCCTACTCAGAAGAAAGTTACACTGAGATCAATGGGGTTGACTTCTACATGTGTTTACCTAGGATTATACCAGAATGCTCCTGAACAAGAGGACCCAATGCACCCTTTCATAAATAAATAAAGCTGATATCGAAGATTAAACTTATTTCTCAATGCTGGAAGACAAAAAGAGGGGAGATAAGGTGGAAGGTCTGCTATGGAAGCAAACCAGGGAGTTGTGTCATAAGAGCTGTTACCAAATGGTCCCATTACGACGAGCAGCATAGAGTTTAACAGTGAGCCAAGGGAAGACAGAGGGATGCATCCATTAGCCTATGATTCCCCCACTAGATAATGAACAATGGAAGTCATGCAAACAAATAACTGGAACAGCTTCTTTCTGAGATAGGGGGTTCCCCCACCACCATGGCCTTTTGGTGGGTAATACTCGGTTTTACCAAAAAGCCTTTGCAGACTAACTGTAGAGCCACGGGCATATCTATCTATCTATCTATCTATCTATCTATCTATCTATCTATCTATGTGTATTTATTTGTGTGTATATTTTACTCATTACTGTATATTACTTCCATACTTTTGTTCCTGTAGTTGCAATTACTTCATATTGCTGTTTTAACCCCTATGACCAGCTGAGAGTCTTTTGAGAATTGAGGCTATGGATAAAGTGCCTCAAGCAGCCACCAGCCAAGAATGGCAGCGGAGCCCTCAACTGCTTTTTGCTTTCAGGGCAGCTGCTCATGCTCAGGACATGGAAATTGCAACTTGCTTCTCTTGGAAAGCTGAACTTCACAGCTAAGTCACAAGACTGCAGCAACCACCCTGTCTGATCTCCCAACTTGCTATTTTGAGGAAGCTTCTCAAAGCCTGAATCAGAGAATTCAGGGCAGAATCAAAGGCATTTCAGTCTTTGCTTTAAAACAGAAAAAAAATGGCTTTCATGGTTGCAGGATTGTGGAATTCCTGTGTTACTGCAAAATTATGGTTGGAGGGTTGATACAACGTTCAACCCTGATTGCGATGCACACAGTTTTGAGCCCCATCCTGTAAAGTTTAGCCAGACTTGGTGTGGTCCAGTTATTACATGATTTCAGCGCATTATCTCTCTAGCATGATACAGTATAATATGCATTTCATATGATGAAGATTGATAAAATGTGTTCATTGCTAGCTTTGGCCAACACAGCTAAATAACAGTACTGGCAGCAGCCCTGATTATAGATACAGTAAGCTGTGAAAAAGCCAGGGATGCTCCACAGCAGATACAGAGGGCACAGAAGCATGGAAATCAGGGACACTGGAATGCCACACCAGTTTCTATGGGTGTGCCAGGCTTTCCGTTAATCGTAATGCTGTGATCAAAAACAAATCTGAGCTGAAAGATTAAAAATGAGACTATATTTAAAACTATTACTGCAGCAGGGTCCAGAAGTTCAGAGGTCATCAGTGTTAAAGAACTGTCAAATTCAGTTTGATTCCTGCACCCGTGCAGCTTTCTTGGCAAGGCATGGAAAAGGAGCCCATTGCCTTTCTCTGGGATGTTTTTTCTACTTAAGTCCCACCTTCAACCCTAGTATTTGGCAATCTCTAATCTCACTATTTAACCCGCTCATTTTAAAAACACCATTATGATACATACGCCTTGCTGGCTTTGCCATCCTTCCAATGTGTGGATTGCAGAACCCATCATCCCCAGCCAGCCAGAGAAGTTGCTAATTGGGGACAATGGGAATTACAATCCACACTTCCTCAAGATGCTATGCTGGGGAGGGTTGGTCTCCAGTGTGATAGCAATTACATCCAATTGAGATGTTCTCATCTGAACCCCAACTTCACAGCAAAACTGGGTGTTTGACAACCTATGCTTTTCTGGGGCCTTCTCTCTCCCTACCCAATTCTGGACATTTTGACTATGAGGAGAATAATAGCAGCCACCTACCCCACAGAGCAATTCTGGATAACACCTGAAAACAGGTGCGCAAGAGCTTGAACTGCTTTTGAGGAGCTCTGCAAAATTTATTGTGAGTGCAGAGATAAATACAATTTGCTTTCAGTTTTGCTAATACGTTAATTTTGCCTTTTCAGTTTGCCTTTGAGAATCCATTTGTCACTGGCTGTAGAAAATGACTTGATGAAGGATTTATACTCAAACTTTGAAAGCTGCCACCCTTCACGCTGGGACCATAGAGCACTGATTGCAGAGCCAGATGTGACTGAATGTATTGCAGTGGAAGCCGATCAGGTAGGAACATTGGACTGCTTCTCCACAGAACGGCAGTCAATCCTTCTACACGGTCATCTGAATGCAGTTGCTATGCAACAGGGATAACTTGCTCCACACAGGCCATTTCATGTAGGGAAGCTAACGATGCTCTCCCCACTGCCATAACCACCCGCTTTTCTTAAAGCTGCTTAGAAGATGGGAAAATGTTGCCCCTGAGGAGCATGCAAATAACAGAAATCCTCCAGTATGATCAATAAAGCAAACAATTAAAAAATACTATCCAAAAGTTAACATGCATCTAATTCAGCTATTTAAAACTGTTGGATTTAAAAAATTATAATATTGATTTTTTTAGTCACAGTTGACTGATCACGTAATCACTGGATTTTTTTTTAACTTTTTCATCATCACCATCTTTTTTGCAGTGTTAGTTTTGCCACTGTCCTTGACTGGGGGGTAAAGGGATGCAGCAAATTTCAGGCACCGAAAGTTATTTTTTTGTTTTGTTTTGCATAAAACTAGAGAAGCCAGGCAGGAAAAGTACCTGTAGTTGGCTTTTCCCATACCCAGTTAAAAAGGTTTCCCTCAACGTAAAGTCCAGTCGTGTCCGACTCTAGGGGGCGGTGCTCATCTCCGTTTCTAAGCCTTGGAGCCCGCGTTGTCATAGACACTTCCGGGTCATGTGGCCAGCATGACGACACGGAACGCCGTTACCTTCCCGCCGAAGCGGTACCTATTGATCTACTCACATTTGCATGTTTTCTAGTTCAGAGAATGGTGCTAAATACATTTTCAGTATGTATCTAAACAAAAATCACCCCTAGATATGGTCTGAATGGAGCTGGCTATCCTAAACACATATATAAATAAATGCATTTTCATTTGTCACTATGTGAAACATATCTTGAATATGATTGGCATGCACCACGTTTCTCCAGGGGAGGAGGGACTTTCCTGAAATTCTTTGCAACCCATGAAAAGACTCCTTGAAACCCTGTCAGCCATGCTCTCTTCTGACAACCCACCAGCCAAGTAGCAATCTTTTTCAGCAGATGTAACAGAAAATTCAGTTGGATGGGGAGGCCATTATTTTTATTAAATTTCTTTGAAAATTAACGTGGAGCATCCCTCCGCCCCAAAATATTTGACGTGAAATTCTGAAGAAAGCCCTTTCACTCTTTGCAGTCTAGCCATGGCTAACCAGTGGCTCCAGACATGATAAATTTAGCCACCTATTCCTTCCTGCACTGCTTTCCACCTGTAATATCTGATCCGGAGAGGTCTCCTGCTGCTCCAGGTGGAAGATGTACTTCGCCAACAAAGGTGCCAGCCTTTGGCAGACTTTGTGCAGAAAACACGAAGCTTGCTTCGTAACAGAGCTTGAAAAAAAGAAATTAAAGAGGTGGCAAAGGGTCACCAAGGTCACCATAATTCCAGTGCTTCTATGTATGAAGTATTCTATCAATAGCTCTATGTCTAGCAGTCGATGGGGAAATATGCACCTCCTTCTCGGCCAATACTGTAAAGACGAACGCATGCCTGCCCGTCCGTATCAAACTTTAGCAGTTTATCAGATAGTAAACCTGAGAATTGCGCGCCGCCTTGGTTAACTCCGCCCGCTCAGCTGTGCTCCCACGTTGAAGAGCCCCCCCATGCTTACTCAGGCGGAGGCGCTGACAGCCGGAGTCACGTGAGAAAGCAGGGGGGGTTGACCTACTTTGAGCCAATCGCGAGCCGTCCCGCAAAGAGACTGTCTGCGCGAGTCCTCCCCCCAGCCGCCGGGCCTCCCTGGGTGAGACTGTGAGTTCAGAACATTGGGCGGGGTCGAGAAAGAAGGCTTTGAGGGGTGTGGGTGGGGTTTCCATCAGGAACGCGAGGAAAGGATTGGAGGAGAGGCGGAGTGGGTGGGTCCACGGAGTGAGCTGGGGAAACAGAGCGGGGGAGGAGGCGAGGCGGCGGCGGGGCACTGGAGGACGGGGGCATTTCCCAGAGTGAAAGCGGTTTGGGACGTTTGATTGTCACACAAGGAGGCACAGCTGACATTTGGGTCCTAGCCATAGTTACTTGTACTCCAGCCGCGTCGATTTAACGAGGGCTCGTTTCCACGCGCTGGGGCACAGGATTGGAATTCCGGTGGGTTTGGCGGGCTGGCGAGCGGCCGAACGGTGATACCATCGGAGAAAGAAAGTGCAAAACGAACAGTTCCTTATGCTCCTGATACTGCCCCATATTATTTTCAGAAGCTTCTGGCACATTTTTTTTTTTACAAACCACTCCATCCATTAGTCAGCTGTTAGTACTACAGGCGTTTCGAAATGGTACCCGAATGGTGTGCAGTATGTTTGTATACAAAAGAGAAGGGAGCTGTGACTGGCCTGCCAAAGACACGCCCTTCCAAAGCAGGCGGTAGCATTCATTTGTTTTAGATCGGAGTGGCGACCGTCGTAGTAAGCTTTGCTGGAAAAAAGCAAGTATGGTATTTTTGAAGGGAATCCTGAAGATTTGGGAAGGATTGTAACACCTGGTGGGGGAGGGGGGACACTTGAGTATCTGAAATCTGGGGACCGAAATGGAGAGGGGTATGGCCAAAAAAGTCAAGATGGCAACATTGCAGTTGAAAACTAAGCAGAGGTTCAGTCGTTCAGTCTCTCTATCATGAGCTTTGACCACACCCTGTGGACACCCTTGGAATGGATATTTAGAGCCAGTGGCCTACCATGGATAAAACCACCCAACATTAGAACCCAGAGATTAGATCCACAAGTATATTAGTGCACTGTTCCTGTGTTGTACTCCTGGCAAATGGAAGCTGAACAAGAAGAGGGATGTCAGAATATGGTGCACAGGAGTCTGGTAGGATCCTTTGTGTGTGGCACAGTCCTTCCATCCAGCTGTGGGGTTAGCTACTACACCAGCTTGATGAGCTGAATAAAAGATTTGAAAGGGGGGGGGGAGTTTGGTGCTCAGAAAAAAACATTGAGAAACTTGGGTTGGTACAGGAACTCTGCATATAACAAATCTTTTTTGGATGGAGCAGAAGTGACTTGGTTGGGGAATGGGGTTCTTCATTGCATTGGCAACCTCCAAAACAGAGGTAGCAGAGGTATGAAGAAAACCTTTCTCATCTTCACACCTCTGGCTTGCTCTGCAGATGTACTTGCCACAGGAATTTAATAGCCTCTGCCTGTGTGAACTGGCCCCACGGAAAGAGAACTCTGGTTAACTCTTAACTCATCAATTCCCCTGAAACTGCTAGGACAAGGGATAGGAAACTCCTTGTGACTTTTCAGCTGATGTTGAAATGCAGCTTCCAGATCTCCCCCCTAACATGGTGACAGCAATGTATCCCTTCCCTACTTGATTTTACATACACAGACTATTTCCTTTGTACTGTACCCAGCTTTCTCTAAGTAAGACTTTTAAAGAAATTAAATAGAAGATGAAGAAAAAAGACCAAAAGTATTGGAAATGTTTCTTCAAAGTGAGAAAGGCAGAACAAAAGACCTTTCTAGATACAGGGAAAGGCCATGGTATTTATTTATTTATTGTGCCTTTGAATCAGTCTTGACTTCTGACGACTGCCTGGACAAGCCCACGTGATTTTCTTAGCAACATTTTTGGAAATGGTTTGCCAGTACCTTCTTTCTAGGACTAAGAGGCCCAAAGTCACTCACCTGCCTTCGTGCCTAAGGCAGGACTAGAACTTACAATCTGATCAGTTTCTAGCCCAGAGCCTTTAACCATTCCAACAAACTGGCTCTCATGATGTTTAATAGAAGATAAGAATTTGGATCAAAGAAAGGAGTCTGAAGAGAGACGGATGAATGAAAAACCATTCTGATCTCCGAGCAACCATTGAGAAAGGAAGGAAGGAGGCCAGGTTGTGTAAAGATTTGAGATGGAAAACAAATGCTTAAATCTCAAGTAAGGGACGTAGAAAAAAGCAGACATTGAGACAGCTGCTTTTGAAAGTTTTTCTGTAAACATCACCTACTGTGAAGCTGGCAGTTCTTCCATAATTTGGGACAGTTGGTGGGATGTTTCTATATCTTAACATGAAATTTATTCAGCCAGGGACAGAAGGAAGTGTGCAATATTGGCAAATATTAAGCTTGGCTTCATAGGTGTTTAAAAAGCATGTATTAGTATATTTATAATCCTCTTTTCCTTCAAATAATTCAAAGTGACTTATATGATTCTTTCTCCTCAGTGAGATAGAATATGGGTTCTCACATCTTGCTATGCTAGGGATAGCTTAACCATGGTTTGTTGAAAAAGCCATGATTGGTTCAAATCTATTAAGCCACTAATTGTGGTTTATAGACCAGAATGGATGGTCATATGCAGCATGCTGAGTCAGAAACAAGCGATTTATGGGTTAGCATGAGCAAAGGAACAATGTCTGGTTGATGTTTACCTGGTGAACTTCATGGTAATTTGAACCTTAGTTACCCAATCATGATCTGAGAGATGGGGGAACTTGCTGATTGATAAGTTGGTTGTTGTTGATAAGTGTCATCGCTGTACTTTTAAAATAAAATAGAAGAGACAATAAATGCCCCCACATTGTTCTAATGTCTGCTTTTATCTGATTCATTCTATTACTCTGTACTGCCAGTCAGGACATCCACAATGGTGTGTGTATTAAAATTGGCTAGAAAGTGGATGGAGCCTCTGCCTTCTTGCTGATTTTAACACCTGTGTATTCCACTGCTGCAGGCAGTATAAAAAAGAACAATATGGACCAGCCGGATTTTCCTACAGATATTATAGGTGGTTCTTGTACCACAGATCAGCAAGAGAGGCTTCAGATTATCTTTGGACAAAGTTGGAGAGGGTACATGCCTGGACTTGCTCAGCATTGGTACTCACCTGATGGAGCGGTCTTCCTTCTGAGAAGTGCCTCTAGGAGATTTCATTGTTCTTTTGCAGCACGTTCCTAGGCATGTGTATTTAGAAGTAAGTCTTCTTGAGTTCAGTGAGATTTGCTCCTAGGTAAACAAGCAGATGGATAAAATATAAAAAGCACCATACGACTTTTTAAACTTACAGATGAACAATTTCTATGAGTTTTATTCCAGGTGGCTTTTAAAGATATTTGCTTTGCTGTGTTTGGGGATTGTATGTATCCATTAATGTGTTTATTCTGCTGTATCTTGGATTACCCCTTTCACTGCACACTGCTTCAGTTACCATTAGTGAAGACGTTGGGCCGGTCTTATGCAATCTTCCCTAGCTCCCAGGTTGTTCCTGATCCCAAGGCGAGATCTGCTTGTATTAACTCATAAAGCTCTTCATGGCTTGGGTCCACAGAACCTGAAGGAAACCTTCTCTGTTCTGTTCCTATCCATATCATGTAGTCATCTTTGGAAGCCTGCTGTGGGGACCCTCCCATGCAAACAGTTGCCCAAGAAGAGGCCTTATCAGTGGTGGGCCCCGCGGAAGCTGATATTGACCTTAGTGCCAGATAGAGAGGTTTTTAACTGTTTTAGTAGTTTAATCAATTAATATCTTGATGTTAAATATGGTTGCTGTTTGGAAACTTTGTTCAGGGAACTGCTTTTATTATTTTAGGGTTTAATTTACATAGTTTAACTCTTACATTACAGATTTTATTTATTTTGCAATGTGATGTAATTTTAGTCTTTTGTAAACCTTCCTGGGAAAACCTGGTTTTAAAGGGAAGTGCACAGGTTTTTTAAAAAATTAATGAATAGTATGTATTGTAAAATTTCTTGACATCGAGTTTCAGTTTAGATAGTTTTATGTGTAGCAATCTGTCTTTGACTACCAATACTTTATTTGTTCTTTTTTTTAAGCACTAGCACAAACATAACATAAAAATGGCATTTTTTAATAACCTTCAACATTTGGCTGCCTTTCGGTTGCTTGGATCCATTCTTCCAGTTCAAAATATTTACATTATTAAACAAATATTTGTAACTGCTTCACTGGTAGATAGAGTAGTTAGAACCAACCTGCTCATTTACCTTCCGATTTTAGATGGTGGTAAAGATGCTTTATAGCCTTGCCAAGGTCTAATGCTGCATTCTCCGAGTGCTGCGTTGGATTTTGGGAGTCTTACTGGAGGAAGAGGGATGAAATGGAAGGCCACTATTTCAGAATTGTTTAGGGGCAGAGACTGGGGTCTGATTTTGTAATGGTATGTGGGAATGACCCTGGGAGACAGGAAGAGCCACAGAGTAGACAACTGCCATCTTAGCCCACAGAAACAGAGGGGTATGGGAAGAGTTTCAGAAGGGACCCTCCCTCGTTTTCTGTAGAGCAAAAGTAAAGGAGGGGAGAAATAGTTTCAGACTTGCAAGGTTTTGTTGGTGTAACCTTACAGTAAAGATAGAGTTAGTACTCATAGTTGTGCTTCTTGTCTGGACTACCTTAAGGGCTAACAGTTTTGTTTCTGAAGGACCTGTGGGCTAGGATTTTTATTCCTCTTACTCCCACTCAATGTAATTTCTGCTCTATGGAAAGTCACGGTTCACTCGCTAAAACTAATGTATGGGATATTTGTTGCTTTGTTTTAAGTTCAGGTTTATAAAAGCTTTAGGTTTATATTCAAGGTTCTGCCTGAACTCTCTCTCAAGCTATTTTGCTACCAAAGATCTGGGATTTGGCAGCCTTCCTCTCTGATAAGCCCACATCAGAGCAATAATAGCCATGACTTAGTTATCAGTGGCCTCCAATTGTTTTTAATCCATCATGGTGGGTTTTCTTCCTGGCAAAAGAAACCTGATGTCTCACATGAGGAAGAAGTGGGGATGGTTGAGTGAAATGTGTTCGGCCTCTCCCCCTCCCCATCATGGGCCCCATCTGTGCTGGAGATTTCTTTGTTAGGGGGGAGAGACAGGTTTGGAACTGGTTCTGAGTGGGATAACTTGGGCAGGTCCAAACTGCTTTCCAGTTCTCAGAAGAATAGATCTTGTTAGTCATCTAAGGGCTTGTGAGTTGAAAGATTGATATATATACACACGAACCACCCCTCCTCTCCCCTCCACCCCACTTTCCTGCTTGCCAAAGTTTACAGTCTCAGGTTTGAGACAACAGCAGAATAAGTACATGTACTTTTAAGGGTGACTGACCTGATTTGAACTGGCAAGAGTCATCCCATGGAGCAGTCCTTTGGATTTAGACCAAAATAGGCAAGGTGCCCAACACTGTGTGCCAATCCCTGCTCTATGAGAGGAGTAGGAATGGAGATAGGAGACTGATTAACCCTGAGAACAAGATTCAGTAGGAGAACTTGTGTGAAAGCCTCTGGCCTGGATCTCTGTATAATTGGTAAATCACACATAATGAGGCCGGTTTCTTTCTGACTTCTAGTTATATGTGAATAAGGCCAATATGACTTTTTCAATAACTATGGTTTTTTTAAAAAAATGCCTTACTACTATGTGAGACTGCAGTCCTAACCATCCTGAGACAAGGATCTCAGGTTCAAGGGCTGTTTCCCTGAATGAGAAAGAAAGATTTCAGCACTGTTCTGCTGCAGATTGACTGTGATGGATACCTCTGATGCATATGGGGAGGTTCAGTCTCATTTGAAGATCATAGTTACAGCTGAAACAATAAAGATGTCTTTAAGTTGAGCTCAGCTCTGGGTAACAACGTGGGATACATCCATGCCATTTTCTTAGCATGATATGGAAAGGTTTGGCATTGTCTTCTTTCCAGATGTTTTTCAACTTTCCAGTCTGGAGCTCTGGGCATCCTTGGAATCTCTCATCAAATTCCTAGCTAGGCCATACTCTGTGTAGCTTCAAAGAACAGACAATGCTACCTGCTGAGACCAATCACAGCAAAAGTATGATTAAAGCTGGTTGGAGCCATTGCATCCAAACTATATTTCTTCATCTGAAAGCACTACCAATAATGTGGAAAGATGGGCTGCTGTCAAAAGCTATGAGATCCTAGAGCAGGGATAGGTAAGGTGCATGGCAGTCCCCAGCATCCCTCAACTTTGGCCATAGTGGCTGGGGCTCCTGCAATTTGTAGTTCAGCAGTCTGGAGAATCATGGGTCTCTACTGCTGTTGGGGAGCTCTACTGCTGTTGTCGGGAGAGTAAAGAAAAATTCAAGTAAGCCAGAAAGCATAACCTGAACCAGGAAAAGGTAAGCCACGAAGCGTAAGTTGAACATTTCCCCTTTCTTGTTTGCAAGCTGGTAATTCCAGATCCTGTCAGGTCTTCCATCTGTCTCATGAAGATCTGGAGATGGAGTTGGCAGATGGGCAAGCTATTGGGTGCAGTTCCATTTTCCACTCTGTTGTATTTTTTAGTGCATGAAAGCAAACTTTGGTGAGGGGGGTTGACAATGGAAAGAAGTGAACCTGGGACCTTCTTCATAGAAAGCACATGCCCTGTTGTCACTGAAGTAAGGCCTCTTCCATTCTGCATGAGGTGCAGTGTGATCATTCTAATGTAGTCTGACAGTTCTGTTACATTCCTGGACTTGCCTTTAAGAGAGGGTGCTAAGGGATCTCTGGCTGAGTCACTGCTCTTGAGCATTCAGTAGTGGTGAGCTATTTTGGTGCATCTGTCTATCAGGTGCAACTGAATCGTTTAGACATACCTGATACCAAGATGTAAATGGGATGTTCTTCTCTTAGAGAGGAGGCTGCCTATCCTATCTGTGAATCAAGAATCACATTCAGAGACCTACATCAGCATTAAACACAACACTACAACCCACATCAGGCAGCAATGACCAGCAGAATTTTCTACACCTTCTTTTGGTAGGTGTAGAAAATCAAGCTGTGTTTTCCTCTCCCCTGCTACTTATGATTGCTGCTCCTAAACTGTATTAGATGCATAAGAAAAAGGTTTTATAGGTGGCTGCTTGCCAGTCTTAGTAATCAGGATTTTAATTAGGTTTTTTAAAAATCTTGAGATCTAATTTATGCCCAGCGAACTGTGTACAAAGCAAATATACTGTGCCATTAAAAATTACTATATTTTCTTCTAATTATATAGAACATACCTCGTATAACTTTTCTAGAGGAAATGTCAAACAACAGCTTGATGCACTGATTTTTAATTTATGTAGATATCTTGTCTGATGCGCTGTAATGAACAAGCAAATGGGCTTTGCAATATGCATCCATTCTTGTTTTGAAATGATACAGTGGTCTCCACATAAAAAAATATGTACTGCACGTCAATATTTCTCAAATTTTTGATTGCACATTTATTTATTTTTTCTCTTTACAGTAAAAGAAGGGCCATCCTTCATTCTTGCACTTGAAAAATAGTATTTTTTAAAATTTGAATATAAATATTAGCTCTCATCTTCAATTCACACATTTGTGTTTTCTGAATGAGTCACTCTGGCGAGTGAGAAATTGCAAGGAAGATGCAGTCTTCTCTAACAGCAGAGCATGAAAGGAAGAGCAATGACATGGTCTGATTATATTTGAAACACAGCTACTGCTAACTTTCAAAATATGCTGGTGGGCTTCCTGAGGGCATCTGACTGGGGACTGTGGCAATAGAATGTTGGACTCAGTAGATCTTGATGTTGGGTTAGTAGAGATCATCTTATGTCCACTGTAAGGTATATGCTTACAATTCTTGGGAGGTCCGGTGGTGGAATCCCACTGTCAGATTGATTTGTGTTGCTGTGGTAGTTAATAGACTTGATCTCATAATACTGAACCCTTTTCCTTTGAAGGTTTAGAACTGGAAGAAAATCAATGTCTCACAATGTACAGTGGAAAAATCAGTAGTGATTCTTTTTCTAATCTGGCGACAGTGATCCATGAACTTTTTGCCAGAGCGATTCATGGATGGTACCTCTCGATGGATTTCTTTAGTCAGGTGCTACAATATGTGCATTTGTGCCTTTGAGTCAATCTTGACTCCTGGTGACTGCCTGGAGAGGTCCCTGCAGTTTTCTTGGCAGGATTTTGGAAGTGGTTTACCCTTGTCTGATTCTTAGGGCTGAGAGAGAGTGACTGGCCCAAGGTCACCCAGCTGGCTTTGTGCCCAAGGCAGAACTAGAACTCATGGTCTCCTGGTTTCTATCCCAGTGCCTTAACCACTACACCAAACTGGCTCTCAGTTGCTACAGTATGCCTTCCTAATAAGAACAGAATGCTGGGTGTTGACTCAGGCCCAGGTTGTGTGGCTTGGGTTTTAAAAGCAGAGCTTCTGCCCGGGCCCGGGCCCAGGGCAAAAAGCTAAATTAAGCAGAAAGAAGAGAGACTTTAGTGGCATTGGTGTGTTGGCATAGCTTAGTGTTTGGTGTCCTGCTTCATTTGGGAAAGACACAATATGTTTATGACTTACATAAACTAGATTAATTTGGTTTAGACATTGCCCTGTGCCATAGTTTGCTTTAATCTAGTCCTTGTGGCCTGGGTGACCCATTGAACTAGGTGGTCAGAAGGTTTAGGAGCCCTGAAGGGTTGTGTTTGCACACTATGCAGTATTAAATCAAAACCAAGCAGACCACATGATGGCTAAATGGGATTTGTAAACCCAGGCAGCCCTGGTTAGCAGAAACCTGGAAACTTCATGATTATACGAGTGGGAGAGTGCCCTCTGTTGGCAGAGTGCTAGGAAAGCATTTGGCCCAGGAGAGATCAGAAAAGTCACACACCAGGCATTTCTATAAAAATAATTTTATTTACAGAAAGCAAACATATTTAAAGGCTGTTTGCTGAGAGGAGAGATTTCTCTCAGCTGCATATTCTCTGCAAGCCTACACAGAAGGGAAACTGAAACTAAAACAAGTCCAGGAAAGTTCTTCCCCCCAGGTGCAAAAATTAACATCTGAAAAGAGGACAATTAAATTCAATGTCTTCACCTGGCCAAAATGATTAGTTACCATAGTAACCTTAATCTGTAGTAGAAAACATATTAACACCCTCCACCCACCCAGGACTTTTTTTTTTTAAAGTTTCAGATTCCTGAAAAACAGACAGGCTGCTAATATTGTAATGGAGCCACTCGATGCAAATTTGAGTAGGCTGAGGTAACACAATGTTAACCCTGCTGGTTGATGGGAAAGTGTTTGGATTATTTTAAGCAATGATTTATCTGCTTGATCAGTTTTTTTCCCCACCCTGGCAACAAAGCTCTGAGGAAAGGTGTGGGAACATTTCGTACCTGGTGAGAAAGAGAAAGCTTGCTGGGACCGGGGTGATTTAGATTGGCAAACTGGCCACTGGCCATGGCCTTCTGTAATGAAAACCATCCTGCAGGAAATATGGGATCCCACCAGACTTTTCTAGGAACACTGTCTTATTTGGAGTCAGGCCATTGGACTTTTAAATCCCTAGCTTTGACACTGACAGGCAACATCTTCAGCAGGCATTTTTCCAGTCATCCTTGGAAATTGTGCAGATTCATCCTTGGTGATGCACGAACTCCAGCTCTTTTCCTTACAGATGGTGTTTGTTCCTGTATTTTAATGGTCTCAAAAGGTAAAAAAAAGTAGTGAGGATGAAAATTGCGTTAATGTTTCACTATAAAATCCACTAACTGCTCTATTACATTTTCTGTTGAGTGCCACTGATGCTATAGTGCTATAGTGTTCATTGAAAGCCTGGTCAAAGATTTTCAGTGGAAGCCAGCTGAGTGTTACAATCTAAGTTTCTCACAGAAATACAGGAATGTCAGCTAGGCTTCGGCTTGGCTGGATTGCACCATGTTCCTTACTTGATTTGCTCCACAGTATTTCATCGTACGGTTTTTCTTTAATGTAATAGACTCCATAAATTTTCTTATAAAATTGTATGCAGTTCTAATCAGCAACCATTTTATATATAACATGTCAGGCAGCCAATAAAATTAACTTATTCATTTATTTATTATAGGCTACCTGATGTGTTACCAACCTAGCTTCTAGCACACATGGACCATATTCAGAGCACCTGTTTGCACCAGATGCGTCAGTGAAATTAAAACAGAACTTGGGTTGGCTTCAGTGCTGAAGATGCCCTTGACAAAATGCAACCTGATGCTCTTCCCCCCACTCCCCCCCCTTTGCTGGGACCCTTTGAAGTGTTGGCTGGGCATGGGAATTTCCTGTGATGTTCCAGTGCCTGTCAGAGCATTCTTCCAGCGCATTAAGGGACCTTTGAAATGGCAGCTTCCATCCGCTGAAAAGTGTAATGCCAATGGATACTGGCAGCTGCCCAAGAGCACCAGTGGCAGGCTTCTATTTAAGTGTCCAACTTCCAATATATCAGTTTCTTCAAATGTGTAAATAACTTTATCTGCAGCTCTTGTAAAAGGAAACAAACAAGAGGGCAGGCCCAGCCACAATAATTTTGCCTTCTTTATACAGGGCTTTTTAGCTGATTTGCATTAGAGATGTCCGTCTGAGTTTTCCCCCTCTTTCTCAAAGGGAGGGAATGGAATTTAGAGAATTCATTCCAGATGTTCATGCAAAAATCAAAAACTAGCCTGCATGTAGAACAAAGCTGGACCTTTTTTTTTTGTTCCCCTTGCTACTATAATTCATTTATAAAGTGCCTACAGTTTTGTAGCCCATACATATGATGAAAGATAGGGTAGTTCCCTTCTCCACAAGAACTTGCAATTAATAGATTGGATAGAGGAAAACAAAGTGAGCATTGGGGCAACAGTTCCTTTTCTGGCTGGTGGTTACAGTAGTTTAAACACCATCTGAAGATGCTGGAGAAGGAAATTCCCTGCAGCTGCTCCTTCTCTGACCAATGTAGGGAGCCAGTTTGGTCTCCCATGAATGATGAGTTAGGACACTTCATAGCTATAGACCCATGGTAACTCTAAAGGAAAAGGTGATGGTTCTCTCTAATTAGCTGCTATTTCTTCCTCTACTTTCTAATTAGTCTGTTCTTTTATAGTACCACAGGAAAATGTCAGCCTGCCTCCAATTTCCATTTTATTCTCCCTTAAATGCTTTGTTGTAGCTACAGCAATCCTAGATTTGTTCTGATATTCATAGGCTACATAGAACCATTCCTAATTCAAATTAAATCAATGTTCACATGTCTGCTACATACATAGATACTCCTGCCTTGTTTCCAGCATGCATTTTCTGGTCAAGCAAGCCAAAAGAAACTTTCTCAGTATTAGTTCCTCTGGCTCTTGATCTTCTGCTCCCACGGAAGGAGTAATCTGTCTACCATTTTTACCGCTAACCTCACTTCTACTGGAGATGTGGCAAAGGTCTTGGATCATAAGGAGGACCACAGTATGCTTGCTTACACCTCCCTTGGCATATTCTACACCAGACTTCAGTTTTTAAAAAAAGATGTTTCTAATTAAAATAAATGAAAAGTGGGGATGCTACAGCATAAAACACCAGCCTCTGGCATCATCTTTATTTCCAAGAATGTTTCAGGGGATCCAAAGAAATGGATAAAGTAGTGGTGGCCTTGAGATTCTCTTATGCCACCACCCTCCGCAGGGAGGCAGGACCCATTCGATTGGTCTGCCCCCAGCGACTGATGGACCCAGTAGGGTTTCAGAGGGAGCTGGGGGTTATACCTGGGGATCTGCTGCACGGTCCAGTGGAGGTCCTGGCCACCACCTGGAATAGGGAGGCGGCTGGGGCCTTGGACAGGATTGCACCTGTGCGACCTCTCTTGCCTCATCATACTCGATGCTCCCTGTGGTTCACGGAGGAGCTGAGGGTTTTGAGGAGGACTAAGAGACGTCTAGAGCATCACTGGAGGAAGACAAAGACCGAATCCGACCGAACACTGGTTAGAGCCACTATTAAGGCCTACCTGGTGGCGATAAAAGCAGCGAAGCATCAATACTTCTCCGCTCTTATTGCGTCTGCAGAATGCCGCCCAACAGCCCTATTTAAAATTACTCAATCCCTTTTGGGGAAGGTGGGTGCAGTGACCGACCTACAGGGCCATGCAGAGGAGTTTCGGAGCATCTGCAAGACAAAATCGCTCGGATCCGCTCTACGCTAGACTCCAAGCATGAGGCAGGGTCTGTGGAGATACCAAGGGATTGTACTTACCATGTTATCTGGGAACAGTTTGATCCTGTTGGACCCAAGGAAGTGGACAGGATCCTCCAGACAGTAAATGCCACCACTTGCCAATTAGATCCATGTCCCTCCTGGCTGGTGAAAGCAGCTTGGGAGGTGACATGTGGTTGGGTCCAGGCGATGGTTAATACATCCTTGAGGGAGGGGCTGTTTCCAGCTGCCTTTAAGGAGGCGCTGGTACAACCCCTCCTCAAGAAACCATTGTTGGACCCTACTGTACTGGATAATTTTCGTCCAGTCTTCCACCTCCCCTTTTTGGGGAAAGTGGTTGAGAAAGTGGTGGCATTACAACTCCAGAGGATTCTGGAGGAAATGGATTATCTAGACCCCTTTCAGTCAGGTTTCAGGCCAGGATATGGGACAGAAACGGCATTGGTCACACTTATGGATGATCTCTGGCAGGAGCGGGATGGGGGTAGTGCATCCATCCTCGCTCTTCTTGACCTCTCAGCGGCTTTCGATACCATCGACCATGGTATCCTTTTGGGTCGGCTCAGGGAGTTGGGGGTGGGCGGCGTAGTTTTGTGCTGGTTCACTTCCTTCCTCCAGGGCCAGTCCCAGTTGGTGGTGATAGGTGAGAAATCCGACCCTCGACCTCTCCTTTGTGGGGTGCTGCAGGGTTCAGTCCTCTCTCCTCTCCTATTTAACATCTACATGAAACCGCTGGACGAGATCATCCGTCACCACGGGATGAGGTATCATCGGTATGCCGATGATAATTGTATATCTCCATCCTGGGTGAGGTAAGTGATGCTGTGACTGCCCTCTCTCGGTGCCTGGGGGCTGTAGGGGTCTGGATGGGGAACAACAGGCTTTGGCTGAACCCTGGTAAGACGGAGTGGCTGTGGGTTAAGGGTTCCTCCGTATCCGGGACTTTGTCATCCTTAGTTCTGGATGGGGTTGCACTGCCCCAGACAGACCCGGTGCGTAACCTGGGGGTCCTCATGGACTCATGGCTCCTGCTGGAAGAGCAGGTGGCAGCCATGGCCGGAAGGGCCTTTGCACAGCTTCGTGTTGTGCACCAGTTGCGCCCTTTCCTGGATCAGGAAGCCCTTCGGATGGTCACTCATGCCCTTGTTATCTCCCATATAGACTACTGCAATGCACCCTACATGGGGCTACCCTTGAAGAGTATCCGGAAGCTTCAGCTGGTCCAGAATGCGGCCGCATGGGCTATTTTTGGCGCCCCTAGAAGGGTGCACATAACGCCTTTGCTATGTGAGCTGCATTGGATACCAGTTTGCTTCCGGGTCCAATTCAAGGTATCGGTTATCACCTTTAAAGCCCTACATGGCATGGGACCGAGTTACCTGAGGGACCGCCTCTTCCCTGTATCATCAGCTCATCCCACCCGCTCATGCACAGAGGGCATGCTGCGGACCCCGTCAATAAGAGAATTCCATCTGGTGGGGTCCAGGAGGCGGGGCTTCTCGGCAGTAGTGCCCACCCTTTGGAACATCTTGCCCCTGGAGGTAAGATTAGCCCCATCGCTTTTAGCCTTCCGGAGGAAGTTGAAGACCTGGCTCTGCCACCGGGCTTGGGGCAGGGAGGAGAATCGACATACTTGGGGTTGGCTGGTGCCTTGAAGTACCCCTCCTACATGATGGTTGAAGAGATCATAGCCATCTGGATTTTACAAGCTGGGGTAGTTAGGAAATTGTTTTGGTTTTAATGGGATTTTATTGGAATTTTACCATGTATTTATTTGAGTTTTTATTGTATATTTATTCTGTGTTGTAAACCACCCAGAGTCCCTCCGGTTGGAGGAGATGGGCGGTGACAAATTTGTTTGTTTGATTGATTGATTGATTGATAGATAGATAGATAGATAGATAAATGTAAGCTTGAGGTGGCAGAGAATGCCCTGGGCAAGTGATGGGGAGCAGCTTTACCCATTTGTCTCCTGGTAAATGGATGTTTTATGACTGGCCACAGGCAAGTCCTCCCTCCATGGCAGCCAGGTTGTGAGGGAACTAACAACATGCATTCAGAATTCCATATGTCTCCCAAAGTTTGAGTAACGATGACTTGATGAACACAAACTTTTAAAAAGTCGATTGTGGTTTCCTTTTTGACAATCTGACCCCCAGCCACTTAGGACTTTAAGACCTGGCACCTATCATTAAGTGAAGAGATAAATAGGGGCAGCTGTTTCAATACTAGGGATGGTTGGCTTGCAGTTGCCATCCAGGTCTATTTACCTCCCTCAAAGAAGGTTGGAGTTTTTTTCTGTATGATCCTACAAGTTACTGAATCAGAACTGTACTCATATAGCCTGACTGTTTGATGAGGAATATAACCACTCAAGTTTCCTTCTTAATGTTACTACACCTCAAAGAATTTCCCCAAATCTAGTTCCTACATCTCAACAAGGACTGGTTAGAATCAGATGTGGATCTCCAGCAATCTCACTGGGCAAGTATTGGCCACTCATTGTGTTTTACTTCACACAGAGCCGTAATCTTGGGCTTAGTGTGATGCATGAACCCAGCCATTGTAGTCTGTAATCTGTGGTTTATATTTTAGTACAGTGGCAGGTGTGTTGTGTGGTAGTTCTTTTTGTTTTGTTTCATTTCATTTTTGGCTCTGAGGGCTGCTGTAGGTATGATGCAGGGGGACAGTGATGCAGTGGTATCCGAGTGGACAGGGCTGACATTTTCAACTGAGTTTTTGGGTTTTGCTTTTTTAGTTCTGAAATGTTCACTGTCAGATAGATGGGTTAAGCCTGATAGTTTCATGCAGCTTTTGTCAGTGCTGTTTTAACAACCATAGCCACAGAAAAGAGAAGCTATAGCTGATCCAGAATGTAGTGGTGTGGGTATTTATGAGTTTCCTTGGGCTACTCCCATGTAACACCACTAGTTTGTGAGCTGTAGTGGCTCCCAGGAAGCTTCTGGGTGCAATTCAAGGTTCTGGTTATGACCTACAAGGCCCTTCATGGCACCAGGTCTACCTGTCTCCAGTCATTTCTGCCCATCTCACAAGATCCAGCAGGACAAGCATGCTCTGAGTCTCTTTTCTGAAACAAGGCCATTTCATGGGACTGAGGAAGCACGTCTTCTCTGTCAGTGTGCCTGCCCTGTGGGACAACATTCCCCCTGAGATTTGGATGGCCTGGACCTTGCTGGCCTTTAGTAAGGGGTTGAAAACCAGGCTCTTCCTTTAGGCATTATGCTGAGGCGTTAGATTGAGCCCATTCTGTAAGAGTTAAGAGTGTGATTATGGTTAGTCTTTAATGTGTTGCTTTTTTTATTCTTGATATCTTTTGTTTTTAATACGATAGCTGCAACTGTGAATTGGGCAGCCATACAAATCAATTAAGCAAATAAATAAAGCACTCTAAAAAAATGTTTCGCCAGCAAAGTGTGACGGTGCAGTCTTTGGGACATGGGGCCATAAGAATACCTAAGGACATATAGCCTGGAAGTCACACATTTCCCACTTTGTGAACTCCACCATTTAGTATACATTAAAAAAAACTGTGATTAAAACAATCTGAAGCTTAGAAAAGATGGGCGACTTATCTGCATCGCCTGTAAAGTGTTGGCAAGGAAGCTATTTTGGTGATTATCAAGAGAGACATGACATAGGCAGAGAGAAGTGGAGGCTGGGGCCAGTTGGGGAGACATAAATAGGACATGCTTTGTCCCTTTTGACTGTTTACCTAATTTAGTACTTAACTTACTGAGCAAGTGTATAGGGAGAACAAACAGAAATTTGCCACATAGAATTGTCAGGAAAGGTTCTGTTCTCTCTGGCTGCCCAAGCAGAAATGGCCAGAGAGGTACAGAGCCTGTGGCCTGATGGGAGGGACAGTACCACAGCAGATTGGTGGGAACCCACAGAGCACTGATCTCTGGAGGTGTCTCCTTGCAACAAAAGAGGGACTCTTCTGCTGTCCCATAGAAACGCCACTGTTGTGCTGGATTGCCTTGATCTGGCTTCAGAAGGCTGGCACAGAGCGGGAGGCTCCATTGTGAGGATGTAGTAAGCTGGCTGTCTTGGAGCCGGGGCAAGTAAGCTGTGTGGATGAGCACTTTGTACGAGGGAGTGCAACTTGCAAAGGACCCATAATTTGCTCTCCTACTTCATGGACAGATCCAGTCATGAGGTGTATTTAATCCAGAGTTTTGGTTGGCCTGGGTTGCCAAGTTTTCAAATGTCAGTTGTTAAAATTAACATTTATAGTATTAACAAAATAGGCTGTAGTTTACCTTATTAATTACATTTCCTGTTGAATGCAGGACAAACCTGATTTTTTTTTTTTAAAGTGAAATGTGACTATTTTCTGGGATATAAAGAAATTGTCTGGGAAGTGCTCCACATGATCTGTGATTTTTAAGAACAGATATCTGAAAAGAAGCCATTGAGAGAACCTAGGAGTGAATATTTTTGCCTGTGGTTGAACACTGAGCTGTATTCCCATATATCCTCAATGCAGGAGGTTATTTATAGCAATGACGACATGAATGTCCTTGCTTAATGCAGCTAAGCCCCATGAACACTCCAGGAGCTGATGTGGCTTCTCAACACACTCTGCTGGTGACTGAAAGCTTTGCTACACTCAGCATCTCCTGCAGACAGTCCTTCAATACAAAGCCATTCCCAAATGTATTCTCCAACTTCGCTTTTGATGCAGTGGCAAAAGGCAGCTTGTGTTTGTTGCTGTGCCAGCTAACCTTTCACCCTTTCTTCTGCAATTGACTGTAGACTTTGCCAAGATATCCCTAAGGTTTTGAGCAGGTGGTTGCTGGAGCTGCCCTTCCACCTGGCTGGGCCTAGGGCAATCTGTGACTCTTCAGAGGTTGCAAAGGACCATCTTCCAATAGCCCCACCAGTATGGTCAGTGGCGAAGGATGCTGGGTGTTACAGTCTAGCAGTATCTGCAGGACCATTGGTTCCCAATGGACGCTCCAGGGTTTCCACATAAGCTACAGGGGTGTTAAGGGGGGGTTGTGGACCCATAGCCCACTCCCCACTATTTTGAAACCAGTTGGCTTTGTTTTCAGTATCAATCTTGGTCTGCAGACTAGAACTCCTTCCCTGTGAAAGAGTATCTGGAAGACATGGGGAGAGTGACTCTAAGGGAATAAATTATAGAAGAACCTATGGAGGACATGTTTAACCCTCTGGCCTACCATGTAGTTTTCCCCATGCAGAAGGTATTTTTTCTTGCATTCTTTTGTAGAGAGCTGTGGTGGTTTTTGTATGCAGTAGTGATACAAAGTTGGCAAAGCAGACTACAATTGTTTTGTTAAGTCCTATGGGCTGTTTCAGTGAGTTGAACTTGATGGGAATGAAGAAATCCCCCCAAATGAAGTTGCCCTTAGTTGAGCTCCTGAATGAAACAGCAACAGCCACCTTGAACTCCTGAATGAAACAGCATATCAGTAATCATTTCGTGTTTGATGGAGAATGTCTGTGCGTATCTTGCTTTAGCTGTGTTGGCACACCTGTGAAAGCAGCCTTGGATGATAAGTCTTTAAACCAAGGTGGCACATGTGCCAGGTCCTTGTGCAGAATATCTCTTTGCCAATATCATTGATCAGTGGATGACCAAGCCATGAAAGTTAGGAATTGCCAGGTTTCTTCCTCTCTGGTTGGTGGCAATTTTATCTCTATCTGAAAGCTACCTAAAGAGAGAAAGAAAGAAGGTAGCTGTTTATGCATGTTTGTGTGTGTGATGTGTGCAACTCTGTTAGAATTGCAAATTGAATTCAGAGTGGCATAATTAATTGAGTGTAGCTAATATGCTTCATGCAAAAGTTATATATATATATAAAGAATATTCATTACACTCTTGTGGTTTTTGAATTCTCCTACTGGTAAGAACCTTCTGGTGCGACAGTTTCAGATTGCATTCTGAGGCTGCCAAGGGTGCATTTGTAAGCAGCTCTGTTGGAGTTTAATTTAAATCTTTCTTACCTAATGAAATACTGAAGTATCTTGGTTGCCTTCAAGTCCTCAAGTGCTTTTCCGGCTGCAACCCAACTCAGTTCCATGACCTTTTTTTGTCTATAGAGGTTCACAATGCAATGAAAAGTGTCTTTTGAGATTTGTGGGAACAGTTTTGTGTTAACAATTATAACGTTTGTTTGATGGAGGTTTTAAAGGTCTGATTCTGACAGCTGCTGATGGTACTAAAGGCATGTCAGTGAGAGTTTGAGGGGGTTCTTAGTGTCAGGCAGGATGAAGCCATTACACTGATGCAGCTAACACTATTCCACAAGTGTGAGAATATTCACCTGAACAGTTACTTGTTTTTTTTCCAGAATAATAACTGAATGTGGCTACTTTATCTTTTGGTTTCACTGACACCTTATGATCCTTTGGAGGTATGCCAAACACTGCATTATGACATCTAGAATAGTTCAGAGCCCTTAGGGTGAATTTGAGAGAAGACCTTCTAATGGATTTCTTCCCTCTTTCTTTAGCAAATGCCAGAGCTGAATTCTAAGTTGCCAAAAAAAAAAAAAAAAAACCCCCCCGCTGTATCTTTGCAATAGGGTGATTTAAAGCATATTTTTGCAATAAATTAAAATGGCCAGTTTTTACAATGGCTTTCACAAGAAAAACCAAATATTTAATTCAAGAAGTTTACCCTAAAGAAGAATAAGCTACACAGGCACAAATCCTATTAAAAATAACTTTGTGCAAATGTAGTATGCTCTAGAAAAAATACCTTTTAAAAAGGTAATCTTTGCAACGAACAATGGAAATCCCAGTATCCCAAGAGCTGTTTCATATCATCCTTCATTTGGACACGGTATGTTTGGGTACTTTTGTAGAATATCTGAACTAGCTCCCTTGCTGAGACTCTTAATTCTACAACACTTGTGTCTACACAGTGGTAAGGACAGATTGCATTTGGTTGCACAGATGAAGTAGTGGGAGGAACTACAAACTGGATATGAACTTCTAGCTTCCCAGCCCTCAGTTGTAGATACCACTCCTGGGAATGGCTTAAAGAAAATGAGTAAGAGTTGGGGTGTGACAGCCTCTGGAAGATTTGGCTACAGTTGACTTTCCTCTCTGGGCTACCAGTCTTCTCAGGATAAAGAACAGTGGCATCTTAAAATATAAGATGGGCAATTTATGTCTATTATGGACTGTATGACCTTGGTAGAAATATGTTTGAGACTGCATTGGCAATAAACAATGCTGGAGTCAAAGGATAGGTGGGGTCTGTTATCTCTCCCTGCTATTGCCATCTTTTTCTCCAGCTTCTTCCCACCCAGCAAGTCACTGGAACAGGACAAGATTTCTCTTGCCGGAGATCTGAACTAATTGGTACCGTAGGGCTTCTGAAGTAATGGACAGTGCCTGTCCTTGGAGTGAAGGTTGCTACCCTCAGAATAGGATATTTTCTTCTCCAGATTGTCTTTTCCACGAAAATAAGGGGCGGTGATGGCCATGGGGGTGAGAATTTTAGAAGCTGTACTATGAATTAGATTGGTTAGTTGGGGGAAAAAACAGAAAAAGGCAATGACTTGCAAGTTCTGTATTGTTACTGGGAAAACCATGGATGTGTTCATGAAGTCACCAGGAGTCAGGCTTGACTGAAGGAGACTTTACTTTTTAGTCCCAGTAGACTTGGGGAAGGCTGATACAGGTAGCTTTCTGAACCTGATGTAGTCACCATTTTGAATTCACTGGGAATTTTAAACCAATTCTGAGCCATCCCAAATGCTCAATTGTCTTAAGGGAGTGGAGTGCCTAATCCTTGTATCTCAAGTATTGCAATTTTTATTGTGCATTTCAGCATTACTAATTTCTAATGATACCCAAACATCACTGTGGCAATACAAAGTTTGTTTTCCGTAGTGACATCCCATAGAGGTGGCTGGATGATCCTATAAGTTGCTAGTGTAGACAGCTCATCTTTTTCATAACAGTTACCATTGTGTGCTGGCTGAGATTTTCTAAGCTTTCATGATGTTTATCCTGATGGATACAAAAAGCAAGCAGAGTTTGCTTTTCCTGTCTAATTGACACTGGACCTTTGCATGGTTGGTGATATCTGAGGTGGAGGGAAACAAAAGCTGAGCAGGGAGACAGGCATCAGGTGGAGCTTAGCTGAACTTGCATTGTGACACATGCATGTCAGTGGCCTACTTGACTCACTTCCTCTTGTGTGACAGCCCCTCCCAACCACAGCAATTATGGCTTTGGGATGTACTGGTGCTTTTGACATCTCACCTTCTGGTTCTCCTGTTATACTGGTCTTTCAAGTTTTGGAATTCTTCTGCCCTCTTCTCCCTGGTGTGAGTGCCAATAAAAGACAGCTAAGGAAAAAAATACCAAAGATGGAGGAGGAGGAACTTCATGAGTACTCACTAGCAGACTCTCCTTCTTCTGAAGTGGGCACAGGCAGGAAACACTAAGGTGAAGGAGAGGAAGTTAAAAGACTGTAATTTGGGAAAGCTGCCACTTTTGAACTTGGAGAAGAAACTACATCCTGTATTCCCATCCCCAATTCTTTATGGAGATTGCATAACAAAATTGAATTTTTTCCCCTTCACTGAAAGGAGACCCCGTGGGTCTGTAGCATCATCTGTAGCAATCCTCCTCACCATCAACTCAGATCTGGTTCATGCCTAGCAGCTAAACCAACTGAGGCACTGTCTGCATTCTGTCAATGGATGGCAGTTGACCTCTGTTCTTTCCATCCTTAAGGAAGGGTAAGGATAACTGAAATGATGATGATGATGCCTGTAACATAGTCTGTCTCCAATAAAAAACAGAACTGGATTGCTTAAGACTTAACAGTGCAGAACTATAATGAAATCTCATGGCATTTGTGTGTTCTTGGGAGGGTTGAGTGAAGAATGCAGGGACCAAGATGTACTATGTGTGGTTGGAGACTGGAAAGCCAAAGTTGAGAATAACAAGGAGAAAAATGTAATTGGACTGAATGGTCAGGAAACAGAAATGAAGCAAAACAACTTATCAGTTTCTGCCAAACCAATGATTTCTTCATTGCTAACAGAGTGTTCAAACAACTAAAATGATGGACATCACCACATGGAATACACAGCAATCAAATTAAATATATTACTGTATTGGTACAAATTGCTCAGCTGTAACAGCAAAGACTGAGCCAGGGGCTGACTGTGGAAGTGCTCATGAAGTGCTCATGTGCAAACTCCAAGTCAAGCTAAAGCAGATGAACAATGCTAACCAGTTTCTCTAATATGATCTTTCCCCCCCCCACTTCTTTGTTTTATTGTATTATTATAAAATATAAATAATATATTATTTGGGTGCAGTTGCATTTATACAATATTGACTAGAGATTATTAATGCTCTAATCTTTAGACAACTTACACCTTTAAAGGTAAAGAAAAAGTTTATATTAATATTAACCATGATTTCTAAAATGACAGTGTTGATAAGCATAAAGTTATTTAAATTTTACATCCAAAGCTAAATGTGGCATTAATAAACAACTGCCAAATACATCAAACTATTAGTTAAACAATAAAGATTTCTGTTTTAAGCTTAATACTAAGGTCTCCACTGTATTGTTACTTATTATTGTTTGTGCATATTAAAGAAGAAAAGAGACCAAACAAACAGCTATTTGGTTTCTAAGTTCCTCCTTTTTGTGCCTCCACCAATTTGTGGTATTTATAAGTACTGTATTTAGGCCCCCTTAGAAGCCATTCTGTAAGTGTTTGTTTGCCATGCTGTGTAATATATTGTATATATGGAAACCATTCTTGCTTGATCCATAATGTGATCTTGACCCACCATTTTCAAGGAGAAAATCAGGAATTGCTTTGAAGTCCTGAATGTCATTGACAGAGAACCAGAGGAGTTGTGGAATGAAATCAAAGAAGTTGTTAAGGATGAATGAGCAAAGAGAATACCAAAGACTAAGAAACAGAAGAAAGCAACTTGATGTCAGAATAAACCATGGAAATTGCCAAGAAGAGAAGCCAAAGAAAGACTTTGTTCTCAGGAAGGAACTTAACAGTTTCACAGAGCTGTTAGAAGAGAGAAGAAGCAGTATTATGATACCTGGAAAGACACTGAAGGTAGAAACAGATATAGAAAAACAAGGAAAAACTTCCAAAAGATCTCTGAACTGAGAAGGAGGTACCAACCTTGAAAGGACAGATAATAACTTATTCAAAGAAGATCAAACAAAGATGGAGGGTGTATACTGAAATTCTATACGGTAAAATGTTGACATCCAAGATACCTTAGAAGATATTCCCTATTTACAAGAACCTCTAGTACTACAAGATTAAATCAAATCCGCTGTGTGGTCATTATCAATGTGGATGCAGTATCTACAGAAATATGGCAAACAACAGAAAAAGAATTAGTAAAGCTCCTAACCAAATCTGGAGAATGACACATAGCCAAAAGATTGGAAGAAGTCACTCTACATACTAATACCAAAGAAAGAATACTTAACAGAGTGTGAAAACTATTGCACAATGTCCTTAATTCCACATGTTAACAAATTAATGCTTAGGATCATCCAACATAGATTACAGCCTTACATGGAACAGGAGATGCCAGATGTTCAAGCTGGTTTTAGTAACAGCTGAGGAACAAGAGACCTTATTGCTAATGAATGCTACATAATCAAGAAAACCAAAGACTACTCAAAAGAAGTGAATATGTGCATCATTGATTATAGAATGGTGTTTGATTGTGTTGACCATATCAAGCTATGGAATGTACTCAATAAAATGGAAATCTCAGAACATCTCAGTGTCCTCATTGCAAAACCTACACAGGACAGGAAACCACAGTCCAAACAGATCATGGCAAAACAGACTGACCCCAGATCAGCAAAGGAATGAAACAGGACTCTATACTCTCTCCTTATTTATTTGTTCATTTGTTTGTTTGATTTCAAGGCCACCTGAATCCAGAAAGACATTTGGCAGCTTACAAATTTAAAAGAAGAAATAATGTAAGGAGGAAAACATGAATGCCAAAACAGAACGCATATGCTGAATATGTATTGAGGGAGGCTGAATTGAACATGGTTCTAAAATTGGAGGAAAAATATCAACAGCCTGTGCTTTGCTAATGACACTCCTGTGATAGTTGAAGATGCAAAGGATCTGGAAGCTGTAGTAATGAAAGTTAAGAAGCACATTGAAAAAATTGGACTAAGTTAAAACAACCAAACTAATGACAACAGGTACAGAACCAGCCTTATAAATGAAAATGAAGATACTGAAGTGGTAGGTGGCTTCTACCTTTTAGGATCAACTATCAACCATTGAAGAAGCCAACGCTCAGCAAATATGCCATCAACTAGCACTTAGTAAGCAGCAACTAAGGCCTTGGAAAATTATTTAGATGCCATGATGTGTCTTTCTTACAAAGATAGAATTGTGCAGGCAATGGTTTTCCCTGTGACACACTATGATAGTGAAAGTTGGACTTTAAAGAGGCAAGAGAGAGTGTTTACACTTTTTGAATGGTGCTGGAGAAGACTTCCAAGAATACCATGGGTAGCCAAGAAAACAAAGAAATACGTCATAGAGCAAATCAGTGTAGAGTTCTCACTCAAGGCACAAAGGACTAGGCTCCAATTATATTTTGGACACATTATGTGAAGACTTAGATCTCTTGAGAAGTCTACAATGCTGGGAAAGGTGGAAAGAAAGAGAACAGGACAAGCAACAGTAAGGTGGATGGGCTTGATTCCAGTGGTGATCAATGCACCATTGGAAGACCTAAAGAGTTAGGCTGGGGACGGATCATCCTGGAGACAATTTAGCCATATGGCCAATAAGAGTTGACACCAACTTGATGGCATGTAATCAATCAATAATCAGTAATGAAATCTGAAGGCAGAAAACACTGTTTTTTCAAGAACTGAATATGAGAAAGAAGCATTACTTTCCATGAATTATATAATTGTTTCCTTGTCTCCCAATATCACTTACTACAAATCTGGAAACCCAACTTAGTTAATGTATTTGCTGTTGAGATTCCTCAGTTTACGGCAGGCCCATAGGATATTTCAGATTTCTGCTTCTGAAGCTGAAGGTTTTACTTTGAGGGGGAAACTCATCTATAGAATTTCTTCCTGCTGCACGCCAACAACTGAAGCTTTTCCCCTAGTGAAAAGCCAAGGTAAAAATAATGGTGGTATTGGAAACTAAATGCTATGCGGGATGGAAAAAATTGAGTATGTATAGCTTTCAGAAGAGAATGCTGTGGGAAAACTGATACCAGCGATGGCCCTGATGCCATAACATTCTTAACTCAATTGGGGGAGGTGATGTAGTATATTATGGAATACCAACAAGAGAGTCAGTTGACCCATTTGTCATGTTCACTGTTTCAATGTACAGTATACATCGTAACGTTTCACATGCCATGGCGCTGACGCACATTTCTGTTTGGGAGGGAGCTGCTGTGAAACCTTGTACCAAGCTCTGTATCTGTGTTCATTACAATGGAATGTGTTTGGGTTATGTTCTCTGTTCAAGGCCTTTTCCCACAGACCATCAGAAACTGTTAGGAGCACCTGGGATTGTGAACTTGGGAAGATTCTACGGGGGGAGGGATTTCATTTGCACTGAGGGTTTTTAGTTTGTATTTGACGCGCTTTTATCATTCTCAGCTTTCTCTGTGATCCTGCATACTATTCTTTAATAAATCAGATATCTTTGAATTCCTGCTCATAAGTCTGATAGTGTTTTAGAATAGGCAACCATTACATAAAGCTGAGAATCACCAAAGTTGTACCGTTAGCTCCTACCAAGATTAGTTTCTTGTGAGAGAAAATAGTTAACGATGGCCGAGTCCAAGTTCACGACCGGGGGACTTGAGGAGATGGCTAGCTTGATGCCTGAGTCGATGGTCAAGAGCGGAGAACTGAGCCTCACCCCAGAACCTTCAGATTTCTGGGAGGAATCAAGTTTCAGTCCTGAGGTGGAGGAATCTGACGATGCGGGAGAACCAGAGCAATCGGCACCCAGCGAATCACCCACAGAGTTGATCACCTGGGATGAAGTGGGAGAACCCCAGCCAGGGACATCCCAGGTGTCCTGGAAGTATCGGTTCCCGCTGACCCCAGACATAGAATCTACCACGGTATCAACAGAGAGACAGCCTAACACGCGAGGGAGGAAGGACTCTCAAACCCCTGAAAGGCTAAGAGTGATGGAGGCCAAAATAGAATCGATGGAGTACATGCTAAGAAACCTGTCTCTGTCATTGGAGGGGCAGGGGAGGCGCGGAGGAGATCCCAGCTTCACGCAACCATTCCCCATCCTTCCATCCAGACTGCCGGCGAAGCGGGGCCGGAGATGGCTCCAGGATGAATCTGCCCCCTTCAGGGCTCGACCACCAGTGTCCCCACCCCTAAGAGGGAAAGCTACTGTAACCTGGGGCCCAGCCACTCAAGCAGCTGCTGATTCCGCTCCAACCAGAGTGGGGGGTGAGAGACTTTTCTGTCAAGTTTGATGGGGATCCAACCAAGTTATCTTTCTTTCTAACTAATGCTAAAAGTTACATGAGGCAGTTTGGAGCATACTTCCCTTCCGAAGAGGCTAAGATAACTGCCTTTGCCACCAAGTTGAAGGGTCGAGCAGCTGACTGGTATGTTAATTAAGTGAGGCTGACTCCCCTGCACTTGATTATTTCAAGGACTTCATTGGGGCATTAAAGCTGCATTTTGAGGATCCTCTGGCCAAGGCAAGAGCTAAGAAGGCGCTGAAGGATCTTACCCAGGGCCAACTGTCTGTAGCTGATTACGTCCTGGAGTTTAAGGCTTTAGCTGGGAAAATGCCCGACTGGTCTCAGTCAACCTTAATAGAACGGTTTAAAGAGGGACTCAACTGGGACGTCCTACAGTGGGCGTTGGGTAGAGACGACCCAGAGCCATTGTACGAATGGATCTGTCTGGCCGGCAAGGCTGAGCATGCTCAGCATACCTTCATGCAAGCTAGAAGATCTGAAAGACCACCCGCCACCATGAGGGGACCCCGAAGTGCTGCGACTGCTCCCCGGCCAAGCTGTAGAGCCTGGGATGAGGAGAGAGATCGGCGCTATGCGAGGGGTCAGTGTCTCCGATGCAGAAAGGAAGGGCATTGAGCAGCTGATTGCCCAAAAGCCAAGGCTGGAGATCAAGCGGGAAAGCCACCAGCCAAATCACCCCCCCCTCACAGCGGATGACAGCAGCCAAGGGCACAGCCGATGCTGAGGAAGTATTCTACTTCTCGGGAGAGGCTGAAGACAACTCTAAGGAGGTGGCAGGAAACGCCAGCCACCTGCCATGAAGAGTGCCTGTGGGCAGGTGGAGGAGGATGGGTGCGAGGATGCTATGGTGAGTGCAGGCTGTCCCACTTTAGCAGTAAAAGTGAAATTGGGTTCCCGCACAAAAACTACAGAGGTCTGGGCTTTGGTTGACTCTGGGTGTTCCAGGTATTTAATTCACCCTGATCTGGTTGCTGCTTTGGACCTGCCTATCTTCCCCCTCCAGCAGCCTTTGATCTTCACAGAGTTGGATGGTTCAATGGCAGGGACGGGCCCGGCAACCCATTTCACTGGAACTGTTGCAATGCAAATGGGCAGCCACCGTGAGACTTTGAAATTCATTGTAGCACCTGTTGGCAATCCCTTGGTAATTCTGGGGATCCCCTGGTTGACCTATCGAAGCCCCTATGTAAACTGGGAACATGGAATGGTGACTTTTAAAGATGGGTTTTACCAAGCTCCTACAGTGGAGAGAGCTGCACGTGTGGGGGTTGGAAGGGCTGCAATCGCCACACTGCGCCCTAACTTGGCACATTTAGAAGGCTTGCCCGATCGATACCAAGACTTTGCAGACGTATTTGGGGAAATGGAAGCAGATCAGCTACCCCCCCACCGGAAAACTGTCTGTGCAATAGAGTTGGTTCCCAATGCTCAATTGCCCAAGCCAAAAATTTATCCAATGACTCAGAAGGAGCTTGAGGCATTACGGGTCTTTATTGACAACAATCTGTCAAGGGGGTTTATTGAACCTGCAAATTCCCCAGTTGGGGCCCCTGTGCTATTCCGGGAAAAGAAAGATGGCATGCTTCAACTCTGTACGGTCTATCAAGGGTTAAATTCCGTCTCAATTCTCAACAAGTACCCTGTTCCGCTCATGAAGGATATGTTAGCTCATTTGTCAAAGGGCAAGATTTTCTCCAAGCTTGATCTTTGCGAAGCCTATTTCCGCATCCGCATACGAGCTGGGGATGAGTGGAAAACCGCTTTTAATTGCCCACTGGGTTCATTTTAGTACAAAGTCCTCCCTTTTGGGTTGGCAGGGGCGCCCAGAGTCTTCATGCAATTGATTAATGAAGTATTACATGATCATTTGTTTAAAGGAGTCCTGGTTTATTTAGATGTTCTCATTCACACTGAAACTGAGGAGGAACACGAATGCCTCCTCAAACAGGTGTTACGCAAGCCTAGAGATGCCAAACTCTATGCCAAACTTTCCAAATGTGAATTCCACAAGATCCAACTTGACTATCTGGGCTATAGGGTGTCTGACAAGGGCATTGAAATGGACCCTGCAAAAATTCAGGCGATTTTAAGTTGGGAACATCCCCGCACTCGGAGGCAATTGCAAAGTTTCCTCGGGTTCGGTAATTACTATCGCCAATTTATCCAGGGGTTCGCTGAGATTGCCTTGCCCCTCACTGATTTACTCCATACCAAGGGCTTGGGGGAGACACGCAAGGTAAAACATCCTGGAGCAGTGCTGATTTGGATGCCTGAATGCCAGGCAGCGTTCGAAAAACTGAAATCACTTTTCACTGCTGAGCCTATTCTACAGCACCCTGATCCCGAACGCCCCTTTGTGGTCCAAGTTGATGCTTCTGACTCCTCAGTTGGGGCTATATTGTTACAGAGAGATTCTGAAAATCACTTAAAACCCTGCGCTTATCTGTCCAGAAAATTTTCTGAAACTGAACACTGGTGGCATGTTTGGGAAAAGGAGGCGTTTGCTGTAAAAGCCGCTTTGGAAGCCTGGCGTCACCTCCTTGAAGGCGCTAAATGCCCTTTCGAGGTTTGGACCAATCACAGGAATTTGGAAGCCCTCCGCACCCCCCGGCGTCTCAGTCCTAAACAAATTCGCTGGGCTCAGTTTTTCAGTCGTTTCAACTTCCAGCTAAAATTTATCCCAGGAAAGAAAAACTTTCTGGCCGATGCTTTGTCGCGTTTACCTCAGGATTTTGACCAGGGGGCAGATGTGGTTGGGACTGTTCTCACTGAACCACAACTGGGTTTGGTTGCTGTCACTCGGAGCCAGACCCGTGCACAGGGAACACCGCCCCAGCCCAGTCTGGGAAGTGGAAAGTGCAAGTTCCTTGTCAGTTACAGAAGGACTTTCTCCAGGCGCTGAAATCTGACACTTGGTTGCTAGCTACTAAAGACACTGTTTCTTTTGAAAACGGTCTGGCATGGGTGGAACACCGCCTTTATGCGCCTGAAACTTTAAGAGCTGAGATTTTACAGCGTTCCCATGATGATAAACTTGCTGGACACTTTGGTTTTGTCAAAACATTGCATTTGGTTCGTCGTCAATTCTGGTGGCCTACCTTGAGACGTGATGTCATTTGGGTTGTAAAAGATTTTTCTCCAAACAAGCACATTTCATTCCATGTGCATCCATCCCGTCAGCCCCGCAATTGGCGCACCTATTTCTCATCTACATCTACCGCCTCCACGGTAGCCCCTCCCGTTTGGTCAGTGACCGCGGGACACAGTTTACTTCCCAGTTTTGGAAATCATTTTTAAAATTGATTGGCACTAAACTAGCACTGTCCACATCTTCCCATCCTGAGACTGACGGTTCTACTGAGATTTTAAACTCCACTCTTGAACAGTTTCTTAGAGCATACATTAACTACCATCAGGATGATTGGGTGGAGTTACTACCTTTTGCTGAAGTGGCTTACAACAATGCTGTCCATCAAAGTACCGAGCAAACCCCTTTTCGTGTGGTTTCTGGTCATGACTTCGTTCCCATCCCTGAACTGCCACAAACTCCTTCCCAAACATGTTCTGCCTCTGACTGGGCTGTTAAGCTGTCTGATTCCTGGCCAGTGATTCAACAAGCTTTGGCTGATGCCCAGGCTGCTTACAAGTTTCAAGCCGATAAGCATCGTTCCTTGCAACACGACTTCAAGATTGGGGATCAGGTGTATCTATCTACTCAATTTATCAAGTCACCACAACCCTCTAAAAAGCTTGCTCCCGTGTTCATTGGTCTTTTCCCTATTGTTGGTCTTATCAATCCAGTTACTGTTAAATTGGACCTGCCTCACAATTTGAAACGCTTGCACCCTGTTTTCCATTGCAGCTTGCTCAAGCCTGTCCACCACTCCTCCTGCTGGCATCCTCAACCTTCTCCTCCTGCTCCAATCATGATTGACGGCCAACAGCACTTTGAGGTCAAGGAGGTCGTTGATTCTCGCAAGCTTCAAGGCACCCTCCAGTATCTGGTCCGATGGAAACACTTTCCTCATCCTGAATGGGTGTCTGCCTGCCATGTTAATGCTTCTGATTTAGTTTGCCGTTTCTACCTTGCTTACCCTTTGAAGCCTGCTGCTTAGTGTTTTCTTTATTTTGGGGGGGCGGTATGTCATGTTCACTGTTTCAATGTACAGTATACATCATAACGTTTCACATGCCATGGTGCTGATGTGTGTTTCTGTTTGGGAGGGAGCTGCTGTGAAACCTTGTACCAAGCTCTGTATCTGTGTTCATTACAATGGAATGTGTTTGGGTTATGTTCTCTGTTCAAGGACTTTTCCCGCAGACCATCATAAACGGTTAGGAGCACCTGGGATTGTGAACTTGGGAAGATTCTACGGGGGGAGGGATTTCATTTGCACCAAGGGTTTTTAGTTTGCATTTGGCATGCTTTTATCCTTCTCAGCTCTCTCTCTGATCCTGCGTACTCTTCTTTAATAAATCAGATATCTTTGAATTCCTGCTCATGAGTCTGATAGTGTTTTAGAATAGGCAACCATTACACCATTCAACTAACCTGAAGGGGATAGACCTATTCCTCAATAGAGCCTGTCTTGCATAGGGATAAACCCTACAAGTCCCGCTTATCATGGGAAACCCCAAAACACAGTTGTTCCGTTGGTTGTGAAAAGAACCTGTATGTGATGGGGATTAGAATGATTTTTTCATGCATATTTTAATTCTTCCTATATTTATATCTGATAAATATCAAGATGGCTATGGAGCTGTAGCCTTCGTAATGAGCTCCATAAAAGATAACCCAATTTGCTAACGAGCATCCTCCACTATGTTTTTTTTAAAACAGCTAATTACAACTATTATCACTGCTGACATGGGAAAAGAAAGAAGTGACAGAGGACACGTAGACCATCCAACTCAACCATCATCCAAGCCGTTGAAACAGCAGAAGGTTGACAGATTTGTCACAAGCAAGCAAGCCTCCCCTGTAAGTAATGTTCCTCTGCTTCATCTATCGGATAGATATGACCCTCTTGTGTGGGATCTACAGGCTGAGATTGAAAGCCAGCAACTTTTGGAGCTTTCCTCATCTCTGATAGAGACTGCCCCCTCCCCACAGGCAGTTGCTGCCAGCTCAGCCGCTGAATGACTTACACAGGAGGGAGATGTGAACTTTAACTCCAAATCCCTGAAAGAACAAAATGCACTAGACTTTATAACTAGGCACAGCCTATTGACCACACAGACTGTCCTTTCAATTTTGACCTGCTGACTACGATTAAAAACAAAGTTGACTCCCTAAAAGAATCCTTTATGAAATTTTCTGAGAGCCAGCCAAATCACACTGCCCAGCCTACCAAATTAAATGAGTTGTACTCAAATTGTGATTTACAAACAGCCAACAGAGGAAAGGAAGATTCCTTTTCTAAATTTAAACCTTTAACAGGAAGTGTCAGCAAGGAAAAGGAAAGATAAGCAGTTTTACAGAGAAAGGAGTGAAGAATGAAAAGCTTTCAGTAAGTAAATGTCTCCTACAAACTAGTAAAATAACCTTGCAAATTTTAAACAACAGAATAAACAGAGGCAGATGGGGACCAAAAAAAGCCATTATTCAGCCCTATTACCCTGTGAGAGACAATTCTTAGACTTACAAAAGGCAGAGTGGCTTCCACGTAGAGACGGTTACAGTTGAGTCTTGTTGACATTCGGACAGTCTGTGGTACCCAGCATGCTCTTTAAAATGAAACCTTTCTTGAGCACCTTTTCAAACTTTACATTTCTTGTTTTCCACTCTGAAGTAGTTAGATCACTTACAGCTCACTGCAGCCAAGAGGGTACGGGCATTTTAATATGCAACAGCAAACCTTCAGATAATCTCAAGGACCTTTTATCAACAGAGCCTCCCCTAGGGAAAAACTTAAGCAAACAACTTGTTCAACCCATAACAACACAGCTGCCAAATGATTCATTAGAAGAAAGTTTGATTAACTCCTTCAGTGCCTTGTCGGACACAAGACAGGCTGATATACTTAAGAGACTAGATGATCTAAGAGAGTCCCTAATGACAACCTGTCAAACAGCCATGCCATTAATAAATTTCACCTTAGGAAATACACAGGATGATAATTCCCATCACAAGCAACAATGTGAGCACGCTCCTGGAAAGGAACAACGCTCTTGCACTCTCACATCTGACACGAAAAGTCAAGATCTACAAAATTTTAAGGTAGCACCTGATACGGAGGTCTTCATGCTCAACTCATGTTCTAATAGTCCTTTGAAACTATTAGAAGCTTCAGAACCAAAGATTATTGTAGTCACGCAGGTTCATGAAAATCTCAAGCCCAGATCTCAAGAAGGTAAGTGTATTGGTGAGATCCAGCAGGATCATAAGGAGGACAATGGTAGTCCAGGGCCTATAACATAGAAGGTATGACATTATGTGGACCAATGCAAGGCAAATACCCTAAAAATCCTAATGTGGAACATAGCTGGTTGGTGTCACAATAAAGATCTCAATCACTTTGATCCCTTGTATGATGGGGATATAGTGCTGTTGCGGGAAACATGGACAGCTGATGACCTCCTATTAAATGGATATCATTCATATAAACTTGAAGCAATTCTGGGCAGGACCAGGGTGGATGAAAGGTGGTTTGGGTATTCTCATTTCCACCTCTTTAAGGGTAGTACCCATATCTATTCCCCCACTAAGACAAATAGTTTTGGCCTTACTGCTTCACTTGGGAAATGCCTTATTGTTAATTATTAACATCTATCTCCTGCCACTACGAAGAAGAGCTGAGGTCAGCGCACCTTGGGTGGAGCTAAAGCAGTACATTGGTGGTCTTCTTTTGGAGCATCCCAAGGCAATGGTAATTGTTGGTGATTTCAATGCTAGGATGGGCCATGATGATTTTACATTATACACTAAATTCCAACAGTACCCACCAGCTTCAGAGAATAACTCAGCCTGCACCCCTTTCCAGTGTTTGTCCAAAAACAATAGTTCTAACTATGCAGGTCTTTGCCTTGCAAAATTGGTGAATAAATTCAATCTACTCACACTAAATGGATCCATTGAAGGAGATTACTCAGGTGAACTTACATTTATAGTAGGGGTTGGGACAAGCACTATTGACTACATGATAATTACCATGAATTTATTATACTATGTGGAGAGTTCCAAAGTATTACCCTATTTAGATATTGATCATCTCCCATTCTGTCTATATATGAAGCCTCTTACCCAACAGATATATCATGAGGCTTATTTTACTCCTGCAGTTTCCCCAGCAGGACAAGCAAGATGCTGTGCTAAATGGACCTTGCAGCTTGACCAAAAGATGAAGAAGGTGTTGGCAGAGGATAAATTGCAGATATGTCAAATGACTTTCATATCAACTAATTTCACTCAAGATCCTCTGAATCTGTACAAAACCTTAGTGCAAAAACTACAACCCTTGTGACCCTGATTTCTCGGTTAAAAGATCCTCAACTGCATCAAAGCCATCGTTTGATAAAGACTGCGCAGAAGCTAAGAAAGCTCTCGCCACTGCCTACTATCTGTATAAATCGGAGTCAGGGGACAATATAAACACTGAGACCTTTGAACATCTCACTCTCAAAAAAGGTGTAAGCATCTAGTGGCCGATAAGAAGAAGAAAGACATATTAACTACCTGGAAATGACTCATTGAAGCAGCAAAGTCAAAGAAGAAAAGACTCCTCTCTTTTCTGGCATTTAATATCCCACCAGGTGTCTAGAACTTCTACCACAATAGACTCATATGTACTTCCTGAAGCCTGGAAATTACATTTTAAGAGGATGTATGAACAGCCCTCCAAACAGACAGCAATGTTGTCATGAGTGCCGTTGAGCTAAAGTCATCAGCGCAATGGCACTCATGACAATGACAAGGAAATAAGTGAAGGGGCACAAGTTAAGTAGCCATCAACCCACAACGACTAACGGCTAACAAACAATAGCTAAACGAATCACGGAGCCACCCAAGCCATCAGCGGCAATACAACGGGGATCGCCCAGCTGAAAGCAATCAGCAGAAGAATGGAAACCTGAGGATGGGCGATCCTGGAAACCCTCAACCAATGGCAGGGCAACGCATGGGACAAAGGGGGGTGACGTGACCGTGAGCGAGGGGGCGCTGACCGGCGCGGGGTATTTAAACCCCGCACCGGCGCGCTCCTGTCACTCTCAGCTTTTTTCTACCAACGTTGTACCTGCCCTGAAATAAACCAGAACCTGATTTGCAAACCAGCGTCTGAACGTTATTCAGAGGTAGGCAGCGCATGACATAAAGCTGAGAGTCATAAACTCAGCCTCGCCGAGCCCCACCGGACGACAACGAGCCGCGGGAGGAGTAGACGGCGAGAAGACCAGCAAGATGAGGCCGGAACGGCGCGGGCAAGGAGGGCGAGCCGCGCGGCAAGAGACAGAGGAGGACCGACCGAGGCCAGAGGCACCGCGGACTCCCGGAGCCATGGACGCCCACCCCACCCGACCCGAGCCTCAGCTCCAACCCCAAGGGGAGATGGCGACGGAGGCAACCCGACCGCGGGAGGGAGCAGCACGACTTCCGAAACCAGCGGAGGACCCCGCGCCCCACATCGCACCCCAGCAACGGGCGCGGAGCGACAGCCCCACGGTGCTCGACACGGAGGAGGACGACGGAGACACCCATCAGACGGAGGAGGAAGCGGACCCGCGGCGGAGGGACGATGAACCCCACCGGCAACCCACCCCCGAGGACGCGCCAACGGAACCGGCCCCAGCAGCGGCGCGAGCTGTGGACGAGGAGGCACGAGCTGAACTCGCGGCCATGCGGGCTCAGCTGACGGAACTCCGGACCATGCTCCAGGCGCTTATGCCCCCCGCGCCACCCAACGACGTCCCCGCACAAGCCCACACCCCGAGCGAAGCACCGAACCCACACGGGCCAGCGGAGAGCCAGCAGACAGCACAGGCGGCCGACACCACACCCCGGGAAGCGAGAGGCGGGGCCGCGCAAAACGCCCGGGCCCCAAAGGACTTCCCCATCTTCTTCGATGGGACCCCCTCAAAACTCTCGTTTTTCGTTACCAACGCTAGGGAGTTCATGGGGAGGCACGGACACTCCTATGACTCCGAGGCCGACAAGATCGCCGCCGTGGCGATCAAACTCCAAGACAGGGCGGCGGACTGGTACGTCCAACTGTACGAGTCCAGCTCCCCCGCCCTCGCCACCTTCCCTGCTTTCATCAAAGAGATGAAAAACTACTTCGAAGACCCCCTAGCTAAAGTACGGGCGAAAAGCGCACTCCAGAGACTTAAACAGGGCACACGCACGGTCCCTGACTACGCCCTGGAGTTCAAAGCCCTCGCGGGAAAGGTCTGCGACTGGTCTGAGACCACCCTGCTGGAAATCTTCAAAAGGGGGCTCAACCGCGACGTTCTCCAATGGGCCCTCTACCGCGACGACCCAGAAACGTTACACGGGTGGATCCACCTCGCGGGGAAAGCCGAACACGCGCACCGCACCTTCCTTATGACAACCACGGAAGACACAAACTACGTCGGGAAAAAGGTACCCGCACCACACGGGGGGATGGCCGGCCCCATATACCCAAAAAAGAAGTTCAACCGGGAGCCCTGCGGGAGGTGTGGCAAATTAGGGCACAAGACGGCGGATTGCTTCGCCAACCGACCGCCGACCAGCGCGCCCAAGCCCGCCCCGAAAATTAGCCCCAAACCACCCAACCCGGGGCCGCCCCCTCACCGCCGAATGACCGTGGCCACAGCGACACCGGAAGAGGGCTGGGACGCTTACTGGGGAGAAGAGGACAATACCGACCCCGACCAGCCGGCGGGAAATGCTCCCCGCTTGCCCTGAGACGCGTGGCGAGGCAGGCGGTGGGACAGCAATGCGGACCACCTCAACGAAACGACAAAAGCTCCGTAATATTGGCAGCAATTCAACTCTCTGCCGGCAACGGAGCCACCACGGCCGCGGCACTAGTGGACTCGGGGTGCTCAAAAAACCTCATCCACCCCGACCTAGTCGCCAAACTCGACCTCCGCTGCTTCCCCCTCCCCACGCCGCTGGCATTCCACCAGCTGGACGGCTCTACAGCGGGAGGGAAACCAGCCACGCTACAAACCGAGCCGGTCACCCTGCAAATGGGCACTCACACCGAGCGCACATCGTTCGTAGTCACGCCCATCGGACGGCCCATTGCAGTCCTGGGGATGCCATGGCTCGCGAAAAACAACCCGCGGATCAACTGGGCGACCCGCACCTTCACATTCGGCGACGGCGAGTATCGAGCACCAGTACCAGCTGGCAAAAGCAACCCCACGGTAGGACGAGCGGAGGCGACCACACAAGACAACGCCGCTACCACAGCAGACCTACCAGAACAATACGCCGACTTCTCCGAGGTCTTCGGAGAGGCAGAGGCAGACCAACTACCCCCCCACCGCAAGACGGATTGCCGGATCGACCTACTGCCCGACGTCCCCCTACCTAGACCAAAGATCTATTCGATGACCCCGAAGGAGATGGCAACCCTCCGGGAGTTCATCGATAAAAACCTAGACAGGGGATTCATAGAGCCAGCATGCTCACCGGTCGGAGCCCCCGTCTTATTCCGGGAGAAGAAAGACGGGACCCTACGGCTCTGCACCGACTACCGGGGCCTAAACGCGGCTTCCCTGTCCAACAAATACCCCTTACCCCTGGTGAAGGACATGCTCGCCCACCTGTCCACGGGCAAAGTCTTTTCCAAATTGGACCTTCGCGAGGCGTACTATCGCATCCGAATCAGGGAGGGGGACGAATGGAAGACGGCGTTTAACTGCCCCCTAGGCGCTTTCCAGTACAAGGTACTGCCCTTCGGACTCGCGGGGGCCCCTGGGGTGTTCATGCAGCTCATCAATGAGGTACTGCATGAACATCTGTTTAAAGGGGTCCTGGTCTACATCGACGACGTCCTCATTTACACAAAAACACACGAGGAACACGTAACCTTAGTCAGGCAAGTCCTCGACAAGCTCAGAAGGGCGCAGCTCTATGCAAAGCCTACAAAGTGCGAGTTTCACAAAGAGCGCCTAGACTATTTGGGGTATCGAATCTCCGGGGACGGCATCGAAATGGACCCCGCAAAAGTCGAAGCGGTGCTAAACTGGGAGCGGCCCCGCAACAGACGGCAACTACAGAGCTTCCTGGGATTCGCGAATTTCTACAGGTCCTTCGCCCGGGGGTTCGCTGAGATAGCCCTCCCCTTAACGGACCTCCTCAAAACCAAAGGGGTGGGGGACACCCGACGCGCCAAGAACCCAGGCACAGTGCTGAATTGGACTCCCGCGTGCCAGACCGCATTCGACAAGCTGAAAGCGCTGTTCACGACGGAGCCAATCCTCGCGCACCCGGACCCAGAACGGCCGTTCGTGGTCCAAGCCGACGCCTCAGACTTCTCCCTGGGAGCCATCCTGCTACAAAAAGACTCCACGGGGCTCCTGAAACCATGCGCCTACCTGTCAAGGAAGTTCTCCGAGACAGAGAGGCGATGGCACGTCTGGGAGAAAGAAGCCTTCGCGGTGAAATCGGCACTAGAGACATGGCGTCACCTACTCGAGGGAGCCACCCAACCATTCGAGGTCTGGACGGACCACCGGAACCTCGAGGCCCTACGAACGCCTAGACGCCTTAGCCCAAAACAGGTCCGATGGGCCCAATTCTTCAGCCGCTTTGATTTCCAGCTGAAGTTCATGCCGGGCAAGAAGAACTTCCTGGCCGACGCCCTCTCCCGGCTGCCCCAAGACGAAGAGCCCGCCCCAGACACCATTGGGATGGTCCTATCCGCCTCGCAACTGGGGATGGCCGTGACCACCCGAAGCGGCGCACGGAGGCAGCTCGACGCTACGGCGCAGCCGACGGCGGGACAACCGGCGACGGAAAGAAGCCAACCGCAACTACCAGGGGGAATGCGCACGGACCTCGCCGCCGCCCTCAAAACCGACCCCTGGTTCCTGGCAAACCCCGACAAGGTAACGATGGCGCAAGACCTGGCATGGGGGGAAGGCAGAATCTACGTCCCGGACTCGCAACGCCAGGCGATCTTGCATAGGTCACACGACGCCAAGCAAGCGGGACACTTTGGGTTCCTCAAGACCCTACACCTAACACGGCGCCAATTCTGGTGGCCCGCGCTCAGGCGAGACGTAAAAACCTACGTGGCGTCCTGCCCAACGTGCGCTAGGGCCAAACGGGCACCAGGCAAACCCGCGGGGCTATTGCAACGGGTGGCAGAACCCTCCCGCCCATGGGAGGAAATCTCTATGGATTTTATAGTGGACCTCCCACCCAGCCAGAAGAAAACGGCCATTTGGGTGGTGAAGGACTACTTCTCAAAGCAGGCCCACTTCATCCCCTGCACGTCGGTCCCATCCTCACAACAACTAGCCAAACTCTTCCTCATCCACGTGTACAGGCTACACGGATGTCCCGCACGTGTGGTGACCGACAGGGGCACACAGTTCACCTCCAAATTCTGGCGGGCCTTCCTGAAGCTGACGGGGACCCAACAGGCCCTATCTACGGCTTGGCATCCGCAGACGGACGGAGCCACTGAGGTTCTTAATGCCACCTTAGAGCAATTTATACGATCATATACGAACTACCACCAAGACGACTGGGCTGAACTGCTCCCGTTCGCCGAAGTCGCATACAACAACGCCGTCCACACGAGCACGGGGAAAACCCCGTTCGAAGTAGTCTCGGGGCGCGACTTCGTCCCCATACCGGAGCTACCTCAACCCCCGGAACCCCAGGTGGACGCCAGCGACTGGGGACGGAAGATCGCGGAAGCATGGCCAGTAATCACGGCGGCGCTGAAGGAGGCACAGGCTGCTTACAAAGAGCAGGCCGACAAGCACCGGCGCCAACAACCGACGTTCCAGGCGGGGGATATGGCCTATCTCTCCACCAAGTTCCTAAAGTCAACCCAACCCTCGAAAAAACTGGGGCCTAAGTACATCGGGCCGTTCCGAGTCACGCAAATAGTGAACCCGGTAGCAATACGCCTGGACCTGCCACACAACCTCCGGAGACTCCACCCGGTGTTCCATACCAGCCTCCTAAAACCGGCAACCACCTCCCGATGGCACCCAAGCACGCCACAGCCCGCACCGCTAATGATCGACGGGCAACACCACTTCGGGATCAGGGACATCCTCGACTCCCGCAAGCAACGAGGAACTCTACACTATCTGGTCAGGTGGAAACACTTCCCCCACCCGGAATGGGTGGCGGCGCACAACGTTAACGCGCCTGACCTGACCAGAGCATTTCACCGGGCATACCCCGACAAACCGCAATCAAGGTCAGCAAAACCAACCCCCCCCCCGCAGGCCCCCCCCCGCCTCCCGTGCCCCAAGGGAAAGGGCCCCCCCCAAGCCCGCGACTTGGGTGGACCTTCCCCCCCCCGGGACTCACTCCCCCCGCCCCGGGCCCACGGGGTGGTGACAAACGATCGCCAGCACCCTCCCCCCGCCCCCCGGCCGCGGGGGAGTGGCAAGCAAGTCAACAGGGCAACCTGGGGGCAACGCCCAGGAGACACAACAAAGGCGACGCACTCTAAATAAGAAAAGAAGGGCCCTACCTGGAGCTGAGCAGCACCCGACCAGCCACGCCTCTCGCCTCGCCGAACTGAGCCAAACAAACAGGGTGTGGTTGGAGCATGCGCACGCCAGGTCAGAACCCGAGCATGCGCACCATGGACACACCCTGGGAAGGCACGTGGTAGAGGGAGGAGCAAAGGGAGGGGCGACAACTACTCCGGCGGGAACTTTGAAAAAAAAGAAAAAAAAAAATGTGGCGTTTTGACAGCTCCACGGGGAAAACCAAGAAAACCGGGGGAGAACACTATTCGAAAAGGGGGCAGTATGTCATGAGTGCCGTTGAGCTAAAGTCATCAGCGCAATGGCACTCATGACAATGACAAGGAAATAAGTGAAGGGGCACAAGTTAAGTAGCCATCAACCCACAACGACTAACGGCTAACAAACAATAGCTAAACGAATCACGGAGCCACCCAAGCCATCAGCGGCAATACAACGGGGATCGCCCAGCTGAAAGCAATCAGCAGAAGAATGGAAACCTGAGGATGGGCGATCCTGGAAACCCTCAACCAATGGCAGGGCAACGCATGGGACAAAGGGGGGTGACGTGACCGTGAGCGAGGGGGCGCTGACCGGCGCGGGGTATTTAAACCCCGCACCGGCGCGCTCCTGTCACTCTCAGCTTTTTTCTACCAACGTTGTACCTGCCCTGAAATAAACCAGAACCTGATTTGCAAACCAGCGTCTGAACGTTATTCAGAGGTAGGCAGCGCATGACAAATGTAAAAGAAGGAAGCTCTACCTGAGTGGCCTCCTGTATCAGCAGCTGAAATTAAATTGCTTATTGGCCAACTCAGAAAGGGGAAGGCCCCATGGGCTGACTTTATTCCTCTAGAATGATTAAAGAATAACATAGAGTAGTGGTCTCAAATCCTGGCATCGCTCTTCACCCATATTGACACTACTAGGTATGTCCCCGAGGACTGGGGCCTGGCAATTATAGTCCCAATCTTCAAGAAGAGAGACGATCCTGCAAATTATAGGCCAGTCTGTTAAATATAATTAGTAAACTTTATGCCAAACATCTTCATGAAAAACTTGATTGGTTGGATCAGGGTAACCTGATAGCAGAAGAGCAGGCTGGTTTTAGAGAAGGTAGAGGTACTACTGATCAACGTCTGGTCCTGCAGCATTTGATTGAAAAATATTCAACCAATAAAACAATATCATTGTATGCTGCCTTTAGAGAGGCAGCTTTTGACTCAGTATCTAGGACCAGACTATGGGAGAAGCTGGAAGCTACATCAACTGACCGCAGGCTTCTCCATTTACTCCATGCCCTACACACCAATATGACCCTTAAGATCAGGTGTAATAGGCAAGGGGCTCCCTCGAAGCCAATTAAAGTTCAAAAGGGGATGAAACAGGGATGTATTTTCAGTCCACATGGATTAAGGCCATTGTCTCTAATATTTTAAACTAGGCTATTCCCCATCTTCAGTTCTTGAGAAGGAATTCAACCAGGCAAAACAAGAACTGAAACAAAGGATAAAGGATATAGAGAGGCAAGATTTAGGGAAGGTGTCATGTCCCCCGTTGTGATGTATGCATCACATGATGCATACATCACAACGGGGAACATGCCTTTCCGGTGAAGGGGAGCGGGGAGGAAAGAATCAGTGCTAATCCCATAAGCACTGAAAGACAATACAGATAAAGGACAAAGGAGCCATACCTTTGCCCTGACCCGGGAAGCCATCATCCTATCTCCCCGACATCTCTGCATTACCACAGGGGACACACCTGCTCCGGACACAGGAAGAGGACAGAGGTAATCAGCGCTAATCCCCCTGATCGCCCATCGAGACTCCGAAATCGCCCCCTGATCGCCCATCGAGACTCCGGGTTCACCGTCAGTCAGGACTTTGGGACAGTGGGGGGTGGGGAAGGATCAGGTCCGCACTGCGGGTATTTACCGGCTACCTCGCACGCCATGTGCTCATTTCCATCTTTCTATGTGTCTGCATTCTATTCTTAATAAACCAGATATCCTTAGCCCTGGCTGGTGAGTCTGTGTTTTTTCTGAATAAGGCAACCATCACATAAAGACAGGAATCAAAAAATTTTTTTTCCGCGAGCACCATTCCAGATTTCGTCTGTGAGGGATCAAAGCTGGCAATGGAAAGACTCAACCCATGAAGAGGTGGCTACCAGAGGACCGGCGACAGGACACCCAACTCCATGGCACGGGCGATCGGTGAGAACACTATTCCCAGACGGTACGAAATCCAGGAGGGTTCGAGATCAAGCTCGGAGGAGGAGGCCGGAAGGAGCAGGACACCTGAAGCCACCAGAGAGTCGCAGGGTGAGTGGGTCACCCTGGACGAGACGCTAGGATCCCTGCCAGGGACGCTCGGGGTGTCTAGGAAGCCATGGGACCTGCTGTCCTCGACGATCGCAGGAGCCGAGGGAAGGCGCCAGATCAGACGAACCGAGGAAGGCTCCCAGACAGCTGAGAGGCTGAGGATAATGGAGGCGAGGCTGGAGTCAATTGAACAGCTGTTCCTGAGATGGTCGGTGGCGTGGGAATCCCGAGGAAGGGGTGAGGTGGAACCAGGTACCAGAAGTTCATCACCCCCCCTCCCACCCCTGAGACGCGACAGCCAGGGAGAAGAAGGAGATGGCAGGAGGCTGAGGCAGCGCCGGGCAGAGTTCACCTCGCGGAATCCGCCAGGAGGTCATCTTCCCCCCCTCCCACCCTGGAGATGCGACCACTGGGAAGAGGCTGGAGCTGGCACGAAACTGAGGCAACGCCGCTCGGAGTCCGGCTTGGGGAATCCCCACACCGAGACCGGAGAACCCCAGCAGCCCGAGGTACGTCCAGATGACCAGATGTGGTTTGGAGCCCACCAGGAGCGGGGGTGAAAGACTTCGGGGTCAAATCCGATGGGGACCCAGCAACATTATCCTTCTTCCTAACAAATGCCAAGAACTACATGGAAGAATTTGGGCCATATTTCCGCTCAGAAAAGGGCAAAATTAATGCCATTGCTAATAAACTTAAGGAAGGGCGGCTGACTGGTATGTGCAGCTATTCCAGGCAGAAGCCCCAGAACTCGATGAATTTGACGAGTTCCTCTGGGCACTAAATCTGCACTTCAGAGACCCCTTAGAAAAGGAGAGAGCGAAGAGATCCCTAAGGGGAATCAGCCAAGGGCAACGATCTGTAGCAGATTATGCCATGGAGTTTAAAGCACTGGCTGGAAAGGTGGTGGACTGGTCGCAGTCTACCCTAATTGAACGTTTCAAAGAGGGCCTGAACTTGGACGTTCTGAGGTGGGCATTATGCAGAGATGACCCAAACACTCTACATGAGTGGATACTGCTGGCCGGTAAGGCGGAAAATGCCCAGGAAACCTTCCTACAAGCCAAGAGGGTGGCGCAACAAGCGGCGACGGTAAAGGGACCCCGGACCACTGCAGGACTGGTGAGGCCAACATCCCAACCCTGGAGAGAGGAGAGGGAGTGACAGTTCGCCAAGGGGCAGTCCCTTCGATGCGGGAAAGAGGACCACAAAGCGGCGGCATGCCCTAAAACAAAGGTAGTTGACAGGCCAGGAAAAACGCCGGGCAAACCACCCGTAGGGCCCAAAAAGATGCCAGCGGCCAGGGGAGAGATCGGAGCAAAAGAACTACCTTACTCCAGTGAAGAGGAGGAGAACGGCCAGGAAGAACTGGCGGGAAACGCCAGCCACCTGCCCTGAGAAGCGCCAGAGGGCAGGTGGAGGAGGAGAATGGGCGCAGCAATGTCGGGGTGAGTGCCAACTGTCCCACCCTGTACGTAAAAGTTAAGTTAGGTTCCACTGAGAAGTTGGTTGAAGTCTGGGCCCTAATAGACTCGGGCTGTTCTAGGTGCCTAATGCACCCGGACGTGGTTGCCGATTTAAATCTCCCCTGCTTTCCACTTCAGCACCACATAGTGTTCATGCAATTGGACGGTTCGGCAGCGGGAGGGGGCCCGGTCACCCAATTCACTGGAGAAGTGGCACTGCAGTTAGGCAGCCACCGGGAGAGACTGAAATTTGTCGTGGCACCGGTGGGCCACCCTTTAATCATCTTAGGCATTCCGTGGCTGGTACGAAGGAACCCATACATAAATTGGGAAACCAGGACGATCGTGTTTGCAGACGGCTTCTACCAAGCACTTACAGGGGACCAAATTCCCCGTGTGGCGGTGGGGAGGGCGGCGTCTACAACCACACATCTGGCTGCAGCAGCCCTGGAAGGCTTGCCGGACAAGTACACTGAGTTTGCAGATGTGTTCGGGGAGAACGAAGCAGACAAACTCCCACCCCACAGAAAGACTGACTGTGCTATAGAACTGGTCCCCAACACACCCTTGCCAAAGCCAAAAATTTACGCAATGACCCAGAAAGAACTGGCAGCATTGCGGGAGTTTGTGGACAAGAACTTAGCACGAGGCTTCATTGAGCCCGCAAACTCGCCAGTTGGAGCCCCAGTGTTCAGAGAAAAAAAGGATGGGACATTAAGACTCTGTATGGACTACCGCGGATTGAATTCGGTTTCCATATCAAACAAATATCCCTTGCCCCTAATCAAAGACATATTAGCACATCTGGCAAAGGGGAAAATATTCTCTAAACTGGACTTGCGAGAAGCCAATTTCCGCATACGCATACGGGAGGGGGATGAGTGGAAGACAGCTTTCAATTGCCCACTGGGATCATTCCAATATAAAGTATTACCGTTTGGTTTGGCAGGAGCACCAGGGGTATTTATGCAATTGATCAATGAGGTCTTGCATGAACACTTGTTCAAGGGGGTCCTTGTGTATTTAGACGATGTATTGATATATTCTGAGACTGAAGAGGAGCACGAATGCTTGGTTAAGCAGGTGCTCAGAAAACTGCAAAGCCGAGCTATTTGCCAAGCTTTCTAAGTGCGAGTTTCATAAATCTCAGCTAGATTATCTGGGTTACAGAATCTCTGAGAGGAGCATCGAAATGGACCCTGGGAAAGTCCAGGCCATCTTGGCATGGGAGCGCCCACGCACTAGGAGGCAACTACAAAGTTTTCTGGGATTTTCTAATTTTTACAGGGGGTTCATCAAGGGACTAGCGGAAATCGTTTTGCCCCTAACTAATTTACTCCGCACCAAGGGTTTGGGAGACACGCGCAAGGCACGAAACCTGGGAGCGCTACTTAACTGGACACCTGAATGCCAAAGGGCTTTTGATCATCTCAAAAGCCTGTTCTCAGCCGAACCGGTTCTACAACACCCCGACCCCACCAAGCCCTTTGTAGTCCAAGTAGATGCCTCTGATTTCTCAATTGGGGAGCTCTTGCTTCAGTGGGATCCAAATGATCAGCTGAAGCCCTGCGCATACCTCTCCCGCAAGTCCTCCGAAACAGAACGGAGATGGCATGTATGGGAGAAAGAGGCTTTTGCCGTCAAAGCTGCCTTAGAGGCATGGCGGCACCTCCTGGAAGGGGCCACTTGCCCCTTTGAGGTCTGGACGGACCACAAAAACCTGGAAGCGCTCAGTACCCCGAAACGTCTCAGCCCCAAGCAGGTTTGCTGGGCTCAATTTTTCAGCCGCTTTAATTTTCAGCTGAAATTCATACCGGGAAGAAAGAACTTCTTAGCTGACGCTCTCTCTAGGCGGCCCCAGGATGCCAGTCAGGCATCAGACATTATAGGTACTGTGCGGACCGACACACAGTTGGGTTGCCAAGCTGTCACATGCAGCCAAACTGGAACGCAGCGTACTCCGGCACAACCGCCCGCAAGGGGAGGGAGACGCATGTCAATTTCATCGCAATTGCAACAGCAGTTCGTACAAGCCTTAAAAATGGATACATGGTTGCAAACCAATAAAAACAATGTTTCTTTTGAAAATGATTTGGCCTGGAAATAAAATAGCCTGTACGTGCCGGAGCAATTGCGAGCAGAGGTTCTGAGACGTTCTCACGATGACAAAATGGCAGGGCACTTTGGCTTTGTAAAAACGTTACATCTGGTAAGGTGACAATTCTGGTGGCCCACACTTAGGAGGTATGTAAAAGATTATGTCGCTGCTTGCCCTACATGTGCTATGGCCAAGCGAAAAGTGGGTAAGCCCCAGGGACTATTGCAGCCGGTGGCAAGCCCCTCCCGCCCTTGGGAGGAAATCTCGATGGATTTCATCATAGACTTGCCACCCAGCCAGCGGAAAACGGTCATCTGGGTGGTTAAGGACTACTTTTCGAAACAGGCCCATTTTATTCCATGCGCCCCCATTCCCTCCGCTCAACAGCTGGCACACCTCTTTTTAAATCATATTTACAAATTACACGGTACCCCCTCCCGCTTGGTCACAGATAGGGGTACACAATTTACTTCACAATTCTGGAAAGCATTTTTGAAGTTGATTGGCACCAAGCAGGCATTGCCCACTGCTTGGCACCCCCACACGGACAGCTCTACAGAAATCCTTAACTCCACCCTGGAGCAATTTTTGCGCTCCTTCATAAGCTACCAGCAAGATAATTGGGTAGACTTACTCCCCTTTGCTGAGGTGGCATACAACAATGCAGTGCACCAGAGCACGGGCCACACCCCCTTCCGGGTAGTCTATGGACGAGACTTTGTCCTGATCCCGGAGTTGCCACAGCCAGCTACCCCTTGTTCCCCAGATGACTGGGCTGCTCAGCTAGCCAACGCTTGGCCAATCATTCAGCTGGCTCTCTCCGAAGCTCAAGCAACCTACAAGCATTATGCGGACAACCACAGGGCTGCGCAGCCAGTCTTCAAAGTGGGAGATAAGGTCTACCTCTCCACTAAATTCATTAAGTCTCTGCAGCCCTCAAAGACGTTAGCCCCCAAGTTCATTGGCCCTTTTCCAATAGTGGAAATAATCAACCCGGTAACTTTTAAGTTAGAATTGCCACACAACTTGAAATGCATACACCCGGTGTTCCATTGTGCCTTACTGAAACTGGCTACCTCCTCAAAGTGGCATAACGAAACCCCCCCGCCTCCTCCCATCATGATCGATGGGCAGCAGCACTTTGAAATAAAGGAGGTTCTAGATTCCCGAAGGCTACGGGGCACCCTTCAGTACCTGGTCCGCTGGAGACATTTCCCCCACCCTGAGTGGGTGCATGCCCGGGATGTCTCAGCGCAACGGCTAGTCACACGCTTCCATGCAGCGTATCCTTCCAAACCGGCACCTTAAAGTTTTTGGGGAGGCAGTATGTCATGTCCCCCGTTGCGATGTATACATACATCACAACAGGGAACATGCCTTTCCGGTGAAGGGGAGGGGGGAGGGAAGAATCAGTGCTAATCCCATAAGCACTGAAAGACAATACAGATAAAGGACAAAGGAGCCATACCTTTGCCCTGACCCGGGAAGCCATCATCCTATCTCCCTGACACCTCTGCATTACCACGGGGGACACACCTGCTCTGGACACAGGAAGAGGACAGAGGTAATCAGCACTAATCCCCCTGATCGCCCATCGAGACTCCGGAATCGCCCCCTGATTGCCCATCAAGACTCTGGGTTCACCGTCGGTCAGGACTTTGGGACAATGGGGGGTGGGGAAGGATCAGGTCCGCACCGCGGGTATTTACCAGCTACCTCGCATGCCATGTGCTCATTCCCGTCTTTCTCCGTGTCTGCATTTTATTCTTAATAAACTGGACATCCTTAGCCCTGGCTGGTGAGTCTGTGTTTTTTCTGAATAAGGCAACCATCACAGAAGGTCCTATCCTTCCTGTTTCCAGTGCACAATAAATACATTGTTACTGCCACTAGATACCTTACACAGCTTGAAATACCCAGCCAATGGAGAGCTTTTTCTTTAGCTCTATGTCACGCTCTCCCCTCTGCTGTATTGGAGGGCAAATATAAAAAAATACCACATGGCTTTGTCCATGTGACTCTGGAGAGGTAGAAACTACGAACCATGTTCTTCTTCACTGCATCTTTTACGGAGATATCCAAACCAAATTTATTTCACCTCTGATTAGTAAACATCCTGGTTGCACAAATTCTGACTATACCCAAATGCTGCTTATAGATGAAAAGCCTAGGTTTTGTGCTGCAGCAATGAAGATTGACTTCAGCAAAGGATCGTTACCTTGTTGTGCTGGAGTTGAGCACCTCAATGATGCCATGAGCTAAACCGTGAAGGGCCACCCAAGACGGGAAGGTCATGACAGAGAGGTCAGACTAAATGCGATCCCTGGGGAAGGTAATGGCAACCCACCCCAGTATTCTTGCCGTGAAAACTCAATGGATCAGTACAACCAGAGATATGTCGGTATACCATCGGAAGATGAGACCCCCAGGTCAGAAGATGGTCAAAATGCTACTGGGGAGGAACAGAGGATGAGCTCAACTAGCCCCAGACGTGATGACGCAGCTAGCTCAAAGCCGAAAGGACGGCTAGCGGCCGACGGTGCTGGTGGTGAACGGCGAATCCGATGTTCTAAGGATCAACACACCATTGGAACCTGGAATGTAAGATCTATGAGCCAGGGCAAATTGGATGTGGTTATTGGTGAGATGTCAAGATTAAAGATAGACATTTTGGGTGTCAGTGAACTGAAATGGACTGGAATGGGCCACTTCACATCAAATGACCACCAGATCTACTACTGTGGACAAGAGGACCACAGAAGAAATGGAGTAGCCTTCATAATTAATAGTAAAGTGGCTAAAGCAGTGCTTGGATACAATCCAAAAAACGACAGAATGATCTCAATTCGAATTCAGGGCAAGCCATCTAACATCACAGTGATCCAAATATACGCCCCAACCACAAATGCTGAAGAAGCTGAAGTAGAGCAGTTCTATGAGGATCTGCAGCACCTACTGGACAACACACCTAAAAGAGATGTTATTTTCATCACAGGAGACTGGAATGCTAAGGTGGGCAGTCAAATGACACCTGGAATTACAGGTAAGTATGGCCTGGGAGAACAAAACGAAGCAGGACACAGGCTGATAGAATTTTGCCAAGACAACTCACTCTGCATAACAAACACTCTCTTCCAACAACCTAAGAGACGGCTTTATACATGGACTTCACCAGATGGACAACACCAAAATCAGATTGACTACATCCTTTGCAGCCAAAGGTGGTGGACATCTGTACAGTCGGTAAAAACAAGACCTGGAGCTGACTGTAGTTCAGATCATGAACTTCTTCTTGCACAATTTAGGATCAGACTAAAGAGATTAGGGAAGACCCACAGACCAGCTAGATATGAGCTCACTAATATTCCTAAGGAATATGCAGTGGAGGTGAAGAATAGATTTAAGGGACTGGACTTAGTAGATAGGGTCCCGGAAGAACTCTGGACAGACGTTGGCAGCATTGTTCAGGAGGCGGCAACAAAATACATCCCAAAGAAAGAGAAAACCAAGAAGGCAAAATGGCTGTCTGCTGAGACACTAGAAGTAGCCCAAGAAAGAAGGAAAGCAAAAGGCAACAGTGATAGGGGGAGATATGCCCAATTAAATGCAAAATTCCAGAGGTTAGCCAGAAGAGATAAGGAATTATTTTTAAAGAAGCAATGCGCGGAAGTGGAAGAAGACAATAGAATAGGAAGGACAAGAGACCTCTTCCAGAAAATTAGAAACATCAGAGGTAAATTCCAGGCCAAAATGGGTATGATCAAAAACAAAGATGGCAAGGACCTAACAGAAGAAGAAGAGATCAAGAAAAGGTGGCAAGAATATACAGAAGACCTGTATAGGAAGGATGACAATATCGGGGATAGCTTTGACGGTGTGGTCAGTGCACTAGAGCCAGACATCCTGAAGAGTGAGGTTGAGTGGGCCTTAAGAAGCATTGCTAATAAGGCAGCAGGAGATGATGGCATCCCAGCTGAACTGTTCAAAATCTTACAAGATGATGCTGTCAAGGTAATGCATGCTATATGCCAGCAAATTTGGAAAACACAAGAATGGCCATCAGATTGGAAAAAATCAACTTATATCCCCATACCAAAAAAGGGGAACACTAAAGAATGTTCAAACTATCGCACAGTGGCACTCATTTCATATGCCAGTAAGGTAATGCTCAAGATCCTTCAAGGTAGACTTCAGCAGTTCATGGAACGAGAATTGCCAGATGTACAAGCTGGCTTTAGAAAAGGCAGAGGAACTAGAGACCAAATTGCCAATATCCGATGGATAATGGAAAAAGCCAGGGAGTTTCAGAAAAACATCTATTTCTGTTTTATTGACTATTCTAAAGCCTTTGACTGTGTGGACCATAACAAATTGTGGCAAGTTCTTAGTGGCATGGGGACACCAAGTCATCTTGTATGCCTCCTGAAGAATCTGTATAACGACCAAGTAGCAACAGTAAGAACAGACCATGGAACAATGGACTGGTTTAAGATTGGGAAAGGAGTATGGCAGGGCTGTATACTCTCACCCTACCTATTCAACTTGTATGCAGAACACATCATGCGACAAGCTGGGCTTGAGGAATCCAAGGCTGGAGTTAAAATCTCTGGAAGAAACATTAACAATCTCAGATATGCAGATGATACCACTTTGATGGCTGAAAGTGAAGAGGAACTGAGGAGCCTTATGATGAAGGTGAAAGAAGAGAGTGCAAAAGCTGGCTTGCAGCTAAACCTCAAAAAAACCAAGATGATGGCAACCAGCTTGATTGATAACTGGCAAATAGAGGGAGAAAATGTAGAAGCAGTGAAAGACTTTGTATTCCTAGGTGCAAAGATTACTGCAGATGCTGACTGCAGTCAGGAAATCAGAAGACGCTTAATCCTTGGGAGAAGAGCAATGACAAATCTCGATAAAATAGTTAAGAGCAGAGACATCACACTGACAACAAAGGCCCGCATAGTTAAAGCAATGGTGTTCCCCGTAGTAACATATGGCTGCGAGAGCTGGACCATAAGGAAGGCTGAGAGAAGGAAGATCGATGCTTTTGAACTGTGGTGTTGGAGGAAAATTCTGAGAGTGCCTTGGACTGCAAGAAGATCAAACCAGTCCATCCTCCAGGAAATAAAGCCAGACTGCTCACTTGAGGGAATGATATTAAAGGCAAAACTGAAATACTTTGGCCACATAATGAGAAGACAGGACACCCTGGAGAAGATGCTGATGCTAGGGAGAGTGGAGGGCAAAAGGAAGAGGGGCCGACCAAAGGCAAGATGGATGGATGATATTCTAGAGGTGACGGACTTGTCCCTGGGGGAGCTGGGGGTGTCGATGACCGACAGGAAGCTCTGGCGTGGGCTGGTCCATGAAGTCACGAAGAGTCGGAAGCGACTAAACAAATAAACAACAAAATGAAGATTGAAAAATGAAAATTTGTCCCTGATGGGCTAATTTTGTAATGCATTTTATATAATAGTAATTAATTTAAATTTTTATATATTAACATAGTGGCAATTTTAGATACTTACATATTTTACATATTATATGTTATATGAATGTCTGTATTTTCATCCACTATAGGCCGCACCTTAGATCGCACCCATAGTTTAGTTAGATAGCCTACAAATGTATTTTAAATGTATTTTAATTTTTAATTTATAATTTTACCTTATGTTATTACTTTAAGATAGACTCTGTATACTCTAAGACAGACTATGTACACTTTTATAGAGCATTATCCTTGTATTGGTCCATGACCGCAATAAACTATGATGATGATGTCCTGTTTTGCCTACTCTAAGAAAAAGAGTTGAAGAGAAGGAATGGCTAAAAAAACAAATTTCTTTGTTATACAGTTCACTACTGATGCCTGGTAACACAAATACACATTCCAAATTCAGACTGGTTACAATACTCAAACCATGCCTAGTTTGCCTTGACAAAGTCTTGACAATCCTCTCTTGCCACAAGGGCTCATGGGATATTTGAAGTTTGGTAGTGCTCACCTGCTTCAGGGTCTCATGGAATGTCATGGTTTGTGGCCGAGGACTTTATTCCCAACATACAGCCTTGACTCAGTGTGATTGTGTGCTGCCAGAACCACTGCTAAAGGAGATTTGAATGGGTGGGGAGGCTGCCTGGGTTAAGTGTGCTCTGTCAGTCTGAAGAGCTGTCAGTCACATGAAGAAAAGTTACACTTATCACAGAGTGTGGGGCATGGAATAAAGGAAGGAAGATTTCAGTTGAATATTGGGAAAAGCTTCCCAACATAAGAGTGACAGGATAGTGGAACTGATAGTCTAGGAGCAGTGAGCTTTTAGGTTCTATCCTACTCTATGAGTCTACAATGGTTCTGTAAGCATTTTGAATGTTTTAAAATCTCTGTCAGACTCCACAATCAACACAGTTGAAAAAGTGTGTGATTGTGTTTGTCTGCAAGGAATTCCCAGCGAGTCACTACGTGTCAAAAGAAGAGAAAGGAGGGGGAATTGCAAGGAGTGTGAAACCCTGCTGTTTGGGTTTCAGGAGGGGGAGTCAAGGACGTTTTGCTGGAGACATCTGCGGCTGGCAGTGTTGACTGTTGGAAGGAGTACGGGAAAGAGCAGGGAGAATTGCCTCAAGGGGTTGGAATGTTTTAACTGGGGAATTACACAGGAACTTTTCAATCACAGCTTTTTCCTTGTTCTGTGCACACTTGTTTTCAATAAATCTGAATTCTGCATATGTTCATTGTGCATGACTTGGGTGAATATTGGAACTAAGGGTGCCAGTCCTTACAATCTGCCTTCAGCTGTCAAGGGCAATCATAAATTAGGATGAATACTAGAGAAACTGAAGTGGGGATTCATCAGGAACCATGTTGAAGAGACTTCCTTAAATGAAAATAAAGAGGTTAAGTTCACTGACAGTTTCATAGGAGTTTGTTTTTTGCTTTCAGAGCCAGAATGGCTTAATGTTACTAGTCAAATACCAGAAGAAATGTTGAGTTTAGGAGCTTCTCGCAGTTCCTTCTTAATCATTCACATGTCAATTTCATCATCCTTCTTATTACAGATTTGCTACAAATTTAGTGTCCCTCCCACCAGTAATTACTGAAATGTCATATCAATTACCCAAGTGCCACAGCACAAAAAAACATCTCCAGATAGTTGACAGAAGGAAAGAAAAGAAAGGGCTGTTTTATAACATTCTGGACTGAAATGTATATGTAATATCTAAGCTGACGAGATGATGATGATGATGATGATGATAGAAATAAACATTACCAGCATTGCCTCACCCCCAGCATGAAGAGCAACATGTAGAGCAACTGAGGGAAATTGTAGCCTCCTAGATCTGTGTTGTACTACAACTCCCATCATCTTGACCACAAACCAGGCTGACTGGGGCTTTAGAGTCTAACAATCTCTGGCAACCCAGAGTTTCCTGGTAATAACCAGAAACAAGGTCAGATGCCAAGGAAGAGGACTCAGCTGTTCCGAAGGGGAGCACTAGAATGATCAGAGGGAGACATCATTCACAGCTTGTACTTTGAGGGGATGGCTTTCTTTTTTTAAACAAATTTTATTAAAAGATTTAAAAAAGAACAAAAACTAACACTAATACAAAATAAATAGAACAAAGAAAGAAAGAGAGGAAGTAAAAAGAAAAAAAATGCAGTGAGAATAAAAAGAAATAGGAGCTTCCAATTTTCTCTGCAGCAAATATGATTACAAAACTATCGCTTACTCTTACAAAAAATCTCACTGTTTTCTATTATCCTTTTTTTTTTCTAATAATCAGAACCACAAGTCATAAGTGCATTTTTTTCTGTTTCATGCAAAAAGTCTGTAAGGGGTTTCCAGTCAGCCATAAATCTAGCTATTTTCTCTAATCGAGGATGTTAATTTAGCCATCTCTGCAAGGTCCATCATCTTCACCAACCATTCCTCTATTGTGGGTAGTGCTAAACTTTTCCATTTTTTGAGCATAAAATAGTCTTGCTGCAGTTGTCATACATAAAAACAAAGTTCTGTGACTTTTTTCTAGTTGCCTATCCATTAGTCCCAAAAGAAAAGTCTGGTTTCAGTTGTACCTTAACCTTTAAAACCTTCTGAATTAATGTATGTATTTGTATCTAATTTTTTGGGCTTTTATACATGTCCACCAAACATCATAAAATGTCCCTACATGTTGTTCACATTTTCAGCAAAGATTCGAAATATCTTTATACATCCTAGACAATTTCTCTGGTAACAAATACCAATGACACATCATTTTATAAAAATTCTCTTCATGGGTACAGCATAATGTAAATTTCAACCCTTTCAATCATATATTTTCTCATTGATCCATTTGTATATTATAGCCAAAAGTTTAGCCCATTTTATCATACATTCTTTCACTTGCTCTTCCTTTGTCTCATATTTCAGCAAACATTTATACAGTTTAGCAATAACATGTTCATCATTAGTAGATAATTCTATTTCAAACTCAGTCACTGTTGTTAAATCTTCTCCTGATTTCATTTTACAGTCCCCTTGAAAGAATTCTAGTACATCATAGTAAGTTAACCATTTATGTTTACTTATCATTTCTCGTCTATAAAATGCTTCTTGCGCTGAGAGCCACAAAGGGGTTTTCAGGCAGAACCTAAATTTATATTCATTCCATACTCTAAGGATGGCCTGCTTGACATAATGATTTTTGACCTTAGCTTTGTCATACCATAAATCTCCATGCCACCCAAATCTTAAATCATGTCCTTCTACTCCAATAGCCTTCTATTTCTTAACAACAGCCACTCTTTCATCCAAACTAAACTACAGGCAGCAAAGTATAATTTCAAATCTGGTAGATCCAATTCTCTTTCGTTTGTGTCTTGTAGTACCTTATATTTGACTTGTGGTTTCTTTCCCCTTGCCATACAAATTTAGATATATCCTTCTGCCATTGTTTAAATGATACATCAATTGTCAAAACAGGTATTGTCTGAAACAAAAATAACATTCTAGGTAAAACGTTCTACCCAACAGTGACAATTGTAGTTTGTCCCATCTTACCTTTTTTAACTTCATTCCATGTCTTAACATAGTTATTTTGAAATAATATATCATTCATATTTGTCATAGTTATACCCAAGTATTTTATCTTCTTCTCAGACTTAAAACCTGTTTTATTCATCAATTCTGTTTGATCTTGTATCTTCTGTTTATTAATCTTAAAACCTGCTAAGGCCCCAAATTATTTTACTCATGAAAAGTTCAATTCACTTTAAGGGTTCTGCCAAAACCAAAATCATGTCATCTGCAAAAGCTCTTAACTTGTATGACTCTTTTTTAATCTTTATGCTCACAATCCTCTCATCTTGTCTTATATCTCTATTCAGTATTTCAAGAACTAAAGTAAACAAAAGAGGACACAATGGGTGTAATGATTGCCTATCCTAAAACACCATCAGACTCACGAACAGGTTCATACAGATATCTGATTTATTAAAGAATAGCATGCAGGATCACAAAGAAAGCTGAGAATGGAAAAAGCACTCCAAATGCAAACTAAAAACCCCTCGGTGCAAACGAAATCCCTCCCCCCATAGAATCTTCCCAGGCTCACAATCCCAGGTGCTCCTAACGGCTTCTGATGGCCCGCGGGAAAAGTCCTTGAGCAGAGCACATAACCCAAACACATTCCATTGAAATAAACATAGATACAGAGCTTGGCACAAGGTTTCACAGCAGCTCCCTCCCAACAGAAACGCGCGTCAGCACCATGGCATGTTCAACGTTACGATGTACAGTGCACATTGAAACAGTGAACATGACATACCGCCCCCCCCAAAAGAAAGAAAAGTCTAAGCGGCAGGCTTTAAAGGGTAAGCTAAGTGGAAATGGTTAACTAAATCAGGAGCATTAATGTGGTGAGCAGGCACCCATTCAGGATGAGGAAAGTGTTTCCAGCGAATCAGGTACTGGAGGGAGCCCCGAAGCCTGCAAGAATCAACGACCTCCTTGATTTCAAAGTGTTGTTGCCCATCAATCATGATCGGAGCAGGAGAAGGAGGTTGGGGATGCCATTGGGAAGATTGGTGGACAGGCTTGAGCAGGCTGCAATGGAAAACAGGGTGCAAATGTTTCAAATTGTGAGGCAAATCCAACTTAACAGTAACTGGATTAACAATGCCAACAATAGGGAAAGGACCAATGAATTTGGGAGCAAGCTTTTTCGATGGCTGCAGGGACTTTATGAATTTGGTAGAGAGATAAACCTGACCCCCAATTTTGAAATTGTGTTGCAGAGAACGGCGTTTATCAGCGTGGAATTTGTAAGCAGACTGGGCATCAGCCAACGCCTGCTGAATTACCGGCCAGGAATCAGCCAGCTGAGCAACCCAGTCAGAGGCAGAACAGGACTGGGGAGGGGTTTGTGGCAGCTCAGGGATCGGAACAAAGTCATGACCAGAAACCACATGAAAAGGAGTATGCCCAGTGCTCTGATGGACAGCATTGTTGTAAGCCACCTCAGCAAAGGGCAACAAGTCAACCCAGTTGTCCTGATGGTAATTTATGTATGCCCTTAGGAATTGTTCAAGGGTAGAGTTCAAAACCTCTGTAGATCCGTCAGTCTCAGGATGCGACAATGTGGACAACACCTGTTTGGTGCCAATCAATTTTAAAAATGATTTCCAAAACTGGGAAGTGAACTGTGTCCCGCGGTTGGCGACCAAACGGGAAGGGCTACCGTGGAGACGGTAGATGTGGATGAGAAAGAGGCAGGCCAATTGTGGGGCCGACGGGATGGACGCACATGGAATGAAATGGGCTTGTTTGGAGAAAAAATCCTTCACAACCCAGATGACAGTTTTTTTTCTGACTGGGAGGCAGGTCCGCAATAAAGTCCATAGAAATTTCCTCCCACGGACGGGATGGGCTGGCTACTGGCTGCAGGAGCCCCTGTGGCTTACCCCCTTTCCACTTTGACATGGCACAAACAGGACAGGAAGCCACATAGTCTTTTACATCACGCCTTAGAGTTGGCCACCAAAATTGACGGCGAACCAAATGCAAGGTTTTGACAAAACCAAAGTGTCCAGCGAGTTTGTCATCATGGGAACGCTGCAATATATCAGCCCTTAAAGCTTCAGGCACATAAAGGCGGTGTTCCACCCACGCCAGACCATTTTCAAAGGAAACATTGTGTCTATTAGCTAGCAACCAAGTGTCAGATTTCAGCGCCTGGAGAAAGTCCTTTTGTAACTGACAAGGAACTTGCATTTTCCGCTTCCCAAATGGAGCTGGGGGCGGGGTTGCCTGCGCACAGGTCTGGCTCCGGGTGACAGCAACCAAGCCCAGTTGTGGTTTAGTGAGAACAGTCCCAACTATATCTGCCACGTGGTCAGAGTCCTGAGGCAAACATGACAAAGCATCAGCTAGAAAGTTTTTCTTTCCCGGAATAAATTTTAACTGGAAGTCAAAGCGACTGAAAAATTGAGCCCAGCGAATTTGTTTAGGACTAAGAAGGGGGTGTGGAGGGCTTCCAAATTCCTGTGATCGGTCCAAACCTTGAAAGGGCATTTAGTGCCTTCCAGGAGGTGATGCCAGGCTTCCAAAGCGGCTTTTACAGCAAATGCCTCCTTTTCCCAAACATGCCACTGGCGTTCCATTTCAGAAAATTTTCTGGACAGATAAGCGCAGGGTTTTAAGTGATTTTCAGAATCTCTCTGTAACAATATAGCCCCAATTGAGAAGTCAGAAGCATCAACCTGGACCACAAAGGGGCGGTCAGGATCGGGGTGCTGAAAAATAGGTTCAGCAGTGAAAAGGGTTTTTAACTTTTCGAATGCTGCCTGGCATTCAGGTGTCCAATTCAGCACTGCCCCAGGATTTTTCACCTTGCGTGTCTCTCCCAACCCCTTGGTACGTAGTAAGTCAGTAAGGGGCAAAGCAATCTCAGCAAATCCCTGGATAAACTGTCAATAGTAATTACTGAACCCTAAAAGACTTCGTAATTGCCTCTGGGTGCGGGGGCGTTCCCAACTTAAAATCGCCTGAATTTTTTCAGGGTCCATTTCAATGCCTTTGTCAGATACCCTATAGCCTAGATAGTCAAGTTGGGTTTTGTGAAATTCACATTTGGAAAGCTTGGCATAGAGTTTGGCATCTCTAAGCTTACTTAACACCTGTTTGAGGAGGCGTTCGTGTTCCTCCTCGGTTTCAGTGTAAATTAGAACATCATCTAAATAGACCAGGACCCCTTTAAACAAATGATCATGTAACATTTCATTAATCAATTGCATGAAGACCCTGGGCACCCCTGCTAACCCAAAGGGGAGGACTGTCATGTTACCCATTCCAGTGTTCTGTTAACATTGTAACGTTTCACATGTCATCTTCTGTTCCGTGTTACTTCACCCATGCAGGCTTTTTCCATTCCTCCGCCCTCCGTTGTTTTGAGGGTTTGGAATGTATGTTTGGGTTTGCGCTCCTGCTCAAGGTTACTTTCCCAGGCGCGTCTAACGGTTCCTAGCACCTGGGAGGGGGCATGCACTGACAAGGGATGGGGGCGGAACTTGCTCACAGGCAATGCTTTTAAGTTTGTATTTGGCGCGCTTTTGCTCATTCTCAGCTTTCTCTGTATTTGCATACTATTCCTTTAATAAATCAGTTATCTTTAAGCCCGAGCTTGTGAGACTGAGTATTTGGGATTAGGCAACCATTACATAAAGCTGAGAATCATTTTAACCATCTTCCGCTAGCCCCGTCCAATCGTTGGATAAGAGGGAACGCTAGCGATGACCGAACATCAGCTTCGCGCAAGTGAAGGGAGCGAGGAAGAGCAGGAGGCGGCAAGGATCCGGCCAGCTCTAACCTCGAGAGCGCAAAGAGCGGCACGTCGGGAGATGCGGGATGTCCAATTAGATGAGTTGCTGATATCCATGCAGGAGAGCCTCAGGAGTGAACACAAAACCGTAATGGAAAGAGCACCTGGGAGGGGGTCTCCACAATTATCCTGGGAGCCTGAAATTCCCTTGTCACCGAGGGTGGTGGTAACCAACCAACCCCTGGAAGAGCCGGTCACTCCTGCTCGTATGAGAGCATTAGAGGACAAAATGGATCTAATAGTGACAATCCTGAAGGATCTCCCCAGGGGTGCAGAGCCCACCCCGGAAGATTGGGAGGAAGAGCCGTCACAATACCCAAGGCATAGCACCCTGCCACCCAGGGGGAGAAGCAAGACTCGATCAACCCGTCAGGTGGGGGGGCGAGAGGCAAGACCTCCTAGGGATCGGCCACCCATGGGAGCTCGGCGTACGCTGACATTCACGGAACCGCCACAGCCAGCTGAGCCGGTAAGAAACTTCCCACCATTTGGAGTGAAGTTCGATGGGGATCCCACTACACTCTCCTTCTTTATCACTAATGCTAAGAATTATATGGAGGATTGGGGCCGGAACCTTCGGTCAGAACATGGCAAAATCAATTTTATTGCCAACAAACTGAGAGGGAGGGCAGCTGATTGGTATGTGCAACTGTGCCAGACCGAGGCAGCAGAGTTAGAGGACTTCGATGACTTTTTGTGGGCACTTAAACAGCATTTCGAAGACCCTCTAGCCCAAGAAACAGCTAAAAACGCCCTGAGGAAGCTCTACCAAGGGTCCCTCTCAGTTGCCAATTATGCGCTGGAATTTAAAGCGTTATCAGGGAAAGTAGAAGACTGGTCTGAGCCAACTTTAATTGAAATGTTTAAGCAAGGGCTAGAACCAGAAATCCTTCGTTGGGCACTAGGAAGAGACGATCCTAAAACGCTATATGGGTGGATCCAGTTGGCGGGCAGCGCAGAAAATGCCCTGCAAACCTATGCCCATACCAAAGAGCTTAGACAATCCCGACTTGCCAGAGGAGCGCGCACGACTGGACTTGCTAGCCGCCCCAAACCAAAAGCCTGGGAAGAGGAAAGGGAACGACGGTTCTCCAAAGGTCAATGCTTGAGATGTGGGAAGGAAGGGCATCGAGCCACGTCGTGCCCCAGACGCCGTCCAGAAGAACGACAGACGAAACCTGCAGTAAAGTCGCCTGCTCTACCATGGAAACTGAAAGCTGCCGTCGCAGAACTGAACCCACCAGAACTACCCTTCGGAGAAGAGGAAGAAGAATTGCAATTTGAACAGCCGGCGGGAAAAGCCTACCACCTGCCCTGAAGGGCGCCCTAGGGCAGGTGGAAGAAACCGGGCGTAACCACGATTCGTTTACTCAAGCCCTACCTGCCGTCGGACCGCTGGCATCCTCAACCCATTCCACCACCTCCTCTCATGATTGATAACCAACAACACTTCGAGGTGACATCTATCCTGGACTCTCGCCGCCAGCGCTCCGCTTTGCAGTACCTCGTTCGTTGGAAACATTTCCCTCATCCTGAATGGGTCGCTGCTCCTGACGTACTTTCACCTCGCCTAGTAGCCCAATTTCACTCTGCCTATCCTGACAAACCTGCTCCATAGCATTCTTTTGGAGAGGGGGCGATATGTCATGTTACCCATTCCAGTGTTCTGTTAACATTGTAACGTTTCACATGTCATCTTCTGTTCCGTGTTATTTCACCCATGCAGGCTTTTTCCATTCCTCCGCCCTCCGTTGTTTTGAGGGTTTGGAATGTATGTTTGGGTTTGCACTCCTGCTCAAGGTTACTTTCCCAGGCGCGTCTAACGGTTCCTAGCACCTGGGAGGGGGCATGCACTGACAAGGGATGGGGGCGGAACTTGCTCACAGGCAATGCTTTTAAGTTTGTATTTGGCGCGCTTTTGCTCATTCTCAGCTTTCTCTGTATTTGCATACTATTCCTTTAATAAATCAGTTATCTTTAAGCCCGAGCTTGTGAGACTGAGTATTTGGGATTAGGCAACCATTACAAGGACTTTGTACTGAAACGAATCCAATGGGCAATTAAAAGCAGTTTTCCATTTGTCTCCATCTCGTATGCGGATGTGAAAATAGGCTTCACGAAGGTCGAGCTTGGAAAAAATCTTGCCCTTGGACAAATGGGCTAACATGTCTTTCATTAGAGGTAGAGGATATTTGTTGCAGACCGAGATGGAATTTAACCCCCAATAGTCTGTACAAAGTCTAAGTGTGCCATCTTTCTTTTCCCAGAAAAGCACAAGGGCCCTAACTGGGGAATTTGCAGGTTCAATAAACCCCCTTGACAGGTTTTTGTCAATAAAGTCCCGCAATGCCTCAAGCTCTTTCTGAGTCATTGGATAAATTTTCGGCTTGGGCAATTGGGCGTTGGGAACCAACTCTATTGCACAGTCAGTTTTTCGATGGGGTGGGGGGTAGCTGATCCACTTCCATTTCCCCAAAGACATCTGCAAAGCCTTGGTATTGATCTGGCAAGCCTTCTAAATGTGTCAAGCTAGGGTGCGGCATGGCAATTGCAGCCCTTCCAACCCCTGCACATGAAGCTCTGTCTGCTGTAGGGGCTTGGTAAAACCCGTCCTTAAAAGTCAGAGTTCTGTGTTCCCAGTTTATATATGGGTTTTGATAGGTCAACCAGGGAATCCCTAGAATTACCAAGGGATTGCCAACAGGGGCCACTACAAATTTTAAAGATTCACGGTGGCTGCCCATTTGCATCACAACAGTTCCAGTGAAATGGGTTGCCACCAGCCCCCCCCACCCCCGCCGTTGAACCATCCAACTGTGTGAAGATCAAAGGCTGCTGGAGGGGAAAGCTAGGCAGGTCCAGAGCAGCAACCAGATCAGGGTGAATCAGACACCTGGAACACCCAGAGTCCACTAAAGCCCAGACTTCCGTAGTCTTAGTGCGGGAACCCAATTTTACTTTTACTGCTAGAGTCGGACAGTCAGCACTCACCATAGCATCTTCGCGCCCATCCTCCACCTGCCCGCAGGTGCTTTTCAAGGCAGGTGGCTGGCGTTTCCCGCCAGTTCCTTGGAGTCATCTTCAACCTCTCCCGAGAAGTAGGGTACTTCTTCAGCATCGGCTGCCCCCTTGCCATCATCCTCCGCGATGAAGGCGGCAATTTGGCCGGCAGTTTGCCCGCTTGGTCTCCAGCCTTGACTTTTGGGCAATCAGCTGTTCGGTGTCCTTCCCTTCCGCAGCGGAGACACTGACCCCTTGCATAGTGCCGATCTCTCTCCTCTTCCCAGGTGTCCTAACAGTGAGACACACACTGAGACCAGGAGTAGTTCTCTAGTGTTTATTACTGCTACGTAAGACAGAAAATCCTAACAAACTGAAGAAGCATGGGAAAGACCCAGACATATAAACCCCAAAAGCTAAGGCGGGCCTGATCTGTGTCCCTATCGAGTCCCTCTTTAAATCGTTCTATTAAGGTAGACTGGGACCAGTCAGTAATTTTCCCCGCTAAAGCCTTAAACTCCAGGGCATAATCAGCTACAGACAGTTGGCCCTAGCTAAGATCCTTCAGTGCCCTTTTAGCCCTTGCTTTGGCTAGCGGATCTTCAAAGTGCAGCTTTAATGCCCACATAAATTCCTTGAAATCCTCAAGCTCAGGGGAGCTAGCCTCGCTTAATTGAACATACCAATCAGCTGCTCGTCCCTTCAGCTTGGTGGCAATGGCAGCTATTTTAGCCTCTTTGGAAGGGAAACGGGGGCCAAACTGTTTCATATAATTTTTTGCATTAGTGAAGAAAAAAGACAACTTAGTTGGATCCCCGTCAAACTTGACAGAAAAGTCTTTCACCCCCGCTCCTGTTGGAGCTGAATTAGCGGCTATTTGAGTGGTTGGACCCCAGGTTGCAGTAGTTCTCCTGTCTCGGGTTGGGGACACTGATGGACGGGCTCTGCGGGGTGGAGATTCATCCCGGCTTCGTCTCTGGCCCCGCTCCACCGGTGGTCCGGGTGAGGGGTTGGCGGATGATCGTGTGGAGCTGGAATCTCCTTCACGCCTCAACTGCCCTCCCCCATGACAAAGACAGGGCTTTTAGCATGAACTCCATCGATTCTAATTTCGCCTCTACCACTCTTAGCCTTTCAGGGGTTTGAGATACCTCCTTCCAGGACGACTGAGACATCCCTGGCTGGGGTTCTCCCATTTCATCCCAGGAGATTAACTCTGTGGCCGATTGGCGGGGTGCCGGTTGCTTTGGTGCTCTCCCCTCTTTGGAACCCTCTCCCTCCGAGCTGGAACTCGAATGCTGCCATGAAGCTGAAGGCTCTGGGGTGAGGCTCCGTTCTTCGCTCCTGACCGTTGACTCGGGCATCAAGCTAGTCAGCTCGTCTCCTGGTCGTGGGTTTTGCTTTGGCCATCGTTAACTGTTTTCCCTCACAAGAAACTAATCTTGGCAGGAACTAACGGTAAAACTTTGGGGATTCTCAGCTTTATGTAATGATTGCCTATCCTAAAACACCATCAGACTCATGAAAAGGTTCATACAGATATCTGATTTATTAGAGAATAGTATGCAGGATCACAAAGAAAGCTGAGAATGGAAAACGCGCCCCAAATGCAAACTAAAACCCCCTCGGTGCAAACGAAATCCCTCCCCCCATAGAATCTTCCCAGGCTCACAATCCCAGGGGCTCCTAACGGCTTCTGATGGTCCGCGGGAAAAGTCCTTGAGCAGAGCACATAACCCAAACACATTCCATTGAAATAAACATAGATACAGAGCTTGGCACAAGGTTTCACAGCAGTTCCCTCCCAACAGAAATGCGCGTCAGCACCATGGCATGTTCAATGTTACGATGTACAGTGCACATTGAAACAGTGAACATGACAGTGGGCAGCCTTGTCTTGTTCCTTTTTGTATCTCATATGGTTTAGTTAAATCTCTGTTAACAGAGATTGTGCCATCTGTGAAGTATAAATCAATTTTACCTGTTTGTAAAATTCTCTCCAGAATTAATATCTTCCAAAGCCTTAAACAAAGAAGTCCAGTTCAAATTGTCAAAAGCCTTCTCTGCATCTAAAAAGATCAATGCAGCTTGTTTTTCATTATGTTGTTCCAAATATTCCAAAATATTCAACACAGTTCTAACATTGTCTTTCAACTGTGTTTTAGATAAAAACCCACACTGATCCTCATGAATAAATTTTTGCAAAATTATTTTCAGTCTTTCAGCTAAAATCATGGTAAACAACTTATAACCATTCAACAATGATATTCATCTGTAATTCCTTGCTAAAGTCAAATCTTGTCCTTCTTTAGGTATTAATGTTATTTTAGCCTCTTTCCAGGTCTCTGGCATTTTTCCACCCTGTACAATATAATTCATCATATTTTGTAAAGGTTGTAAAAGTTCATCCTCAAAGCATTTATAATACAAATTTGATAGTCCATCAGGCCCAGGTACCTTTCCTGGTTTATTCTCTTTAATTGCTTTTGAAACTTATTGTTATAGATCCATTCATAATTTGTCTTTGTTCCTCTGTAATCCTCAGTAAATTTTGTTTTCCCATATATTCATCTATTTTCTCCAGCAGAATATCATATCCTTTATACAAATTAGAGTAGCATTGATAAAATGTTTTTTGTATGGCCACGTTATCTTTTAATACAGTATCTCCTTCTTGTAGTTTCAGTATCATTCTTTTTTTTTTTTGCAATTTGTAAGCCAACCATTTCCCTGGTTTATTCATGAATTCAAAATTTCTTTGTTTTGCATAGTTCAATTTTATTTCCATTTCTCTACTTGTTAACATAGATAACTGTTGCTGTAAAATCTTTGTGGGGAGATATTTGTATTCCCTGGGGAGTTCCTTAATTCTTCTTTTCTTTTAATCTCATCCAAAATATTTTGTATTTTCTCTTGCCTCTTCTTCTTAAGTTCAGAGTTATATTGTAGCAGATAACCCCTAATAAAGGCTTTGCTTGCGTCCCAAACCATTCTCATGTCAGTACTTTTCTGTGGGGGTGGCTTTCTATGGTATGATGACTACAGAAAGATACTAAGTCACTAGTAAGGATCTTCCCTAAGTTATATTTTGGACTGCCACCTAAAACGATTTTAGTTGGCAAAGTTATTCCCAAAGTGATTTGATTGCCAGCAGGCATTCATTATGTGAATAGTAATTTACTGCTCCCATAAGTCAAGTACTTCATGAAGCAACTGATAGATACATAGGACAAAGGAAATGCAAGTACTGTGCACTCTGGGGACAGATAAATTGCTTTCCATATATAACTTTGGGTTGATTTTGGCTTGTTAAGTTTTTGGCACGTGTTTTGGAATATGGCTTTATCTTTAGTCCACAGTTAACAAGCTACTATAATCTGCTATAGTAAAATTTATAGCCCTTGTGATTGCCAGTCACAGCTTTGAGAAGACTAAATACTCCAAACTTCAAAACCTTGAAACAAATCTCATTTATTCATCTATTAAGACTGAACACAATGACAGTACATTGTTTGTCACTAGCCTGTTATATCATGTGCAAAAAGAAAAAGTGAGAAATTGGCAGGCTCATAATCTGGGAAATAAAAAAAAAGGAAGTTAAAAATTAGGCTAATTTTGTTATAAAAAAACATTAAGAACTTTACTAATACAAATTGCTAAGGCACTATATTTTCAGACTACATATCCTATTTGCAGCTGTCTGCATAATGAAATACATCTTATAACTTAAAGCAGAAAGGCAAGTAAGTCAGGGCTGGAGAACATTTTGCTTTTAAACAGAACATAATCTGTTCATGAAAGATGTGAGGCAATGGCAACTTATCCGACCAACAATATGATGCTAAGATAAAGAAATACACTGGACGTAGTGACCTACTTTTGAAGAGCCATTAATTAATGGGTTAAAAAACCCCAAACATCTCCAGGTTGCTGAAATGTTACTATGGCTGAGTATAAGACAAAACTGCTCAGCTAATTACTTGAGTTTATGTATTGATAACTGATTGGAAAAGCTGTGAAACTAAGGAGTTGGACAGGTACCTCATTCTTCTGGTAGAGATGTTGTAAGAAGACAGCCGTGCTAGTCTATGGTGGCAAGGAATCAGGAGGAGTCCGGTAGCATCTTTTCTAACTAACAAGTTTTATTAAAAGCCCTAAGCTTTTGTGAGAAGCATCTCACTTTATCAGATGTATAGAGTGGCTAGACTGATATTTCTAGATCTAAAAGAACAAATAGTGCTGACTGGTTACCCAACTCCAATGGAAATTACTCCAGTGGAATTAATCCTTCTGGTTTACAGGAAGAAGATTTTCAAGTGTCTCCCTGCCATCCCTTCCACTAAAAATGCAATAGCTAAGTAAATAACCAGAGAGCCAGTTTGGTGTAGTGGTTAAGGCAACAGCTTAGAAACCAGGAGACGGTGAGTTCTAGTCCTGCCTCAGACACAAAGCCAGCTGGGGAACCCTGGGTCAGTCACCATCTCTCAGCCCTAGAAAGAAGGTGGTGATGGCAAAACACCTCTGAAAAACCTTGCCAAGAAAACTTCAGGGGCTTGTCGAGGCAGAAACCAGGAGTCAACACTGACTTGAAGTCACAAAAAAGCAAAAACAAAAACAACCGCCCAGACCCAACAACTGTTTTTGTTACCTTTCTATAACACCCCAAAACTTTCTGAATCTACTTCCTTAAATTTACTTCATGGTAAGACTAGCCTGAGAGACTCAGCACTGTTGAAGAGAATGCAGTAGGATATGTGTAAGGAACAATCTAGCTCTTGGGCCAGCTTTAGTCCCTCACATCTGCTATTAGCAATAATTATTTGGAATGCAAGGAGGTTTCCATGGTTGTTTTGAAAAAAATATGAATTTGAAATGATGGGGACATAAAGAATATTAAAATTAAACTCATGGAATGTGAAACTGGTTCTTCTGTATAATACTGATACTCTGAAAGCATTTGTTTACCCTTAAAACCTGTTACACAGAAACAATAACTAAGCTTTTATTCATTTCAGTTGATGAATAAACTGTTGGAAGTGGTTGTCTTTCATCTATGATCTCCAGTTTGGGGATCCGGAAGCTCTCTGAAACCATCATCCTCGTTCCCTTCCAAGCATGACAAGGCAAGGACATTAGTGACAGGATGGATCCAGGATGTTGTTTGTGTCACATGGCTAGAAGACAAACCAACAACAATTATTCTGATAGATCAACTTCAGATCTTACCCACCAATAAAGTCTACCAGATATTTTTGAAAAAAGCTAGCCTGAAGTTGTGAAAAACTAACAGTGAAGTTTCTTGATAACAGTGAGACAGATCTACTGAACAGTGATTCAACTGCTCTGCCACTTAAAAGGTGAAGAGGGGCATGCATTTCAATACTGAGAAATATACAGCTCAATATAAGCTCAACTTTAAAAAGCAAATTCATTTCCGGAGGAATAGCCATACAGATATTAATTAGACAAAAAGAGATGTGAATAGTCAGTTGGAAAAGGACCAGCTGCCATATAATTATCTTTCTCATCAAAGTTAACATTTCAGAACTTCACACATTGTAAGTATAATCTCAGAATTTGATCCAAGTATTATCAGACATGTGCCTATTACATTTCCACAGCCATCATGCAAACCAGATCTACAGCTTTATTCATAAATGTTAGTTCATCTTAGTTCATGAATGATTATTTAAATAATGGTTTAATTTTTATATTTTACTCCAATAAATAGAAATAAAACTTACTTTGCTCCTCAAAGAAATAAAATAGTGTGATATCCTCTCTCCCAGCGTTTTGCATAAGACATTCCTCCTAGCCCATGACTCTAAACTAGATTTAGACCACAATCTATCTGTTGGTGAACACAGACACTTGCAGAGACAGTGAGACTAATCCACTTTCGTAAACCCTCTTCACTGTTCCCAGATCAGAAAGCACATCTTAATCCAGTTATAAGCTCTATGCTTAATTAAGGAGAAAAAGCTCCTCTTCCCAGCTAGGATAAGAAGAATATTGAATAACTAATAGTGAATCCTTATGTAGCCAAACTGACACCAATCACACAACACACACATACACAAATGTCACTGTTGTCTGGTTGGCATTCTACAAGAATATGCCATACTGTAATGTCTCTCAGCAAGTCCCACGTGTATCAACCTACAATGAATGTATACCCTCCTTCTAATCCACTTGATCAAATTTAGGCAGAAGATTAGAGAACATCTCAATTGAAATACTATTTCATTAATAGATTTCTATGCATGTTAATTAACTGACCTGAAAAAGAAGTCATTCCCAAATAAATACAGGGTTTCATCCTACCTGCCCAACTTAATCAAACCAACTTAGGTAACAATAGGGACCATAAAACTTTCCTTGTATAACTAATGCCCTCCAGGTGTTCTCCCTTCTCTGTGGCTGAAGAGGGATGGACTTCAAAACATCTGGAGAACACCAGGTTGAAAGTTGTACCCTTTATGTATAAGGACTACAGTATATATAAGTACTAAAAAGAGAATTCATTAGTATGCTTCTCAACAGATATTATAAATACTGTATATAGGAACTCAATATTAAGGAAGAAAGATTATGCAAAATATAGAAAAGTAAGAAGTAGTAAGGAAAAGAAAGGCAGAAGATGAGAAAGGAAAAGGAAACTAGATCTTGTTTACACTAACACCATTGACTATAGCTCTTTCCCACATCTTTCTGTCCTTTCAAACCGTCCTTTCTTTCACCTCATCTAAACACTGGATGTCCTCTTCTTTAAACTTATCATCTCTCTCTTTTGGAACATCTCATCAGCTCCATCCAACTATGACTTTCTCAGACTTCCCCTTCCTCTTAACTTATTCACTCCTCCTCTTCTTATGCAACTCAGTCTTCCTAAGTTCTCTACATGATCAAACCTGAATCTATTGGTCACTTATTTTTATATTCACTCCACTTTTATTTAGCACTGATTCATTCCTGACCCTAACTCTTCTTGTTTTTAACCATACAAAGTACTTCATTAGGTACTCCATTTCCACTGTATGCAACTTTCATATTTCTCCTCACATGTCCAGCTCTCACATCAATACAACAATAGCAGAAGCATGCTTTTATACAATTAGTTTCACTTGTTTAAACTTTCATTCCTAGCATATTATCAATATCTGCACATCTTAAAATTTCTCCATTTCCCCAGGAAAGGGTACAGAAGTTAATCTACTTGCTGCTTGTAAATTGCAATGGTTCACTCCGTTTTTCCTTTCAATCAATCAGACAATCAAGGCCAATCTATCTTGGTCTTTGATACACTAATTTTCAGATCTGTACTTCTTGTTGCATCAATAATCTATGTATCATTTGCTGCAAATCATTAGCATTGTCAGATATCAACACAGCATTGTCTACATACAGCATTATGCATATATTCATGTCCACAACACAGATCTACTGTATTTATCATAAGAATTTTGATATCTCTGTTGTACAAGGAAAGCTTATCTTATTCCTTGCCCAGTGCTGAACCCCTTGCTAAGAGTTCCCTTTATTTTCACACATTTCTTGCTTTCATCATATATCCCTTCCCTTAGCAACATATTTCCCTGCATCTTATTCATTCAAAATGTTGTCCAATTTTCCCTTTGTTTTTTTCGATTATCACCATTCACTAGAATAACATGCAGCTATAATCAATCTATCAATTCCTACTTCCACACACAATTGCGAGGGTTGAGACCGGTGACTCTGACTCTGCACATAAGCAGGTGGAACATCGATTATACTGTTAATGGCCGCCATCTTGACTTTTTTTTTTTTACCATAACCTGTAGCACCACCCCCGATAGCATTAGCTATTTGTGATAGCAAAAAGTAATGTCAGGTAGCCTGCACTGGGGTGGGGGCTAGTATTGCAGGGTCAAAGGTTAAAGAGAAACTCTTCCATTGTGGAAACGTGGCAAAACGGATGCCAAAAAAGCCAAACAGCACACCTGACCTTTCAGAAAACACCACAAGTGAGGCCTATGGATTATCTTTTCCTCATTTAAAATTTGTCACATTCTAGGTGGAGCCTGTGGTAAAACCTATCAACAAAGTCCCCAAGCAATATTATATACTGATTTTTAAGAGAGAAGGAAAGAAAAAACTATTTGCCCCATGTTCTGAGTTTCCTGTATTATCCTTTTATCCGAGGTTAGTTTCCATCATATCAAAGCAGTAAGACAGAGGAGAGAGAGATATGTCCACTGAGTGCCTTTTCTGCCATGGTGCCTGCCCTTTGGAAGCCCACCCCACCCAGGGTTAGGTTGCCTTTGGGAAGGCTCTTAAGACTTGGGTATTTTCCCAGGCCTGGAGGACAGGAGGAGGATAGTTCAGTTTGTCCTTGCTTTTGGCTACTGTTTATTGTGTATAGTTTTAAAATTTCGTTAGACACCCAGAGTCGCATTTGTGAGATGGGTGGACATAAAAATAAAATAAGGTAAAAACTTCCTTCTTTTGGTCTTCTGTCAAGCAAGCCTTCCATTTTCTCTCCTTTCCCTTCCTCCAACGGTGCATATAAGCATTCTCCTTTCTCACTGCTATAAATAGGGTGTTGCTGGTCTTTGCTTTTATTGCACAGAACCGACAAAGACACTGTGGTTGCTTTCTTTATGGCCGTTATTTAAGCAATACTGCCTCTCTGCTTCTCCTGCTTTATTACAATATTACTTATTCTCAACGTCCTTGTCCTTTCCACCCCTCCATTACTGAATACGCTGATAAAAACTGTCTCACAGGATTCTTACTCTAGGCATTTGTCAAAGTGGATACAATCCACAAAAGCTCTGAAAGAATAAAAATGGTTGCTTCTTAAGTTACTGAACGTTGTTTGTTTCCTTTGTCTTCTTTTTGTCCAAATACTCTACCCTAAACCTAGCATCTGCTCATCTGGGAGGGAATCCTTTTTCTGAATTTTACCTTAATCCTTTCTCCACAAGTTGTCCTCAACCCCTCCCCTTCACTGCATCCCTTCTTGGCCTTTGGGCTAAACTCAAGTGTAGCGTAGTATCCCTTTGCCACATTTTTTCTTTAAATCTGTTGCCAGGCTATTCTGTAAAATTCAGGCATCTTTCATTTTCTGTGCAAATTACCTGCTCCCCCAATATGCTTGCCAGAGTCACCATAGTCCTTGGCTTTAGAACTCCCAGCTAATCTACGCATTCGTCTGTTTGACTTCTTCCACTCCAAACACTCACCTTCTTAAAACAATGGGCTTCTTTTCTGTTAAGGAATCCAAAATTACTGTTCTGAATTGTTCCCTCCATTCTCTCCTGGCCTCCATTCCTTTAGTTAGCAAAACAGGTAGCCTTCACTTAACAACCATTCATTTAGTGATGGTTTGGACTTACAATGGTGTTGAAAAGAATGGCTTCTGACCGGTTCTCATACTTATGACCATCACAGTGTCCCTGCAGTCACGTGATCACGATTTGGGTGCTTGGCAACTGGTTCATAATTACGACTGTTGCAGCGTCCCTTGGTCACAGGATCAACATTTTTGACCTTTCTGGCCAGCTTCTGGCAAGCAAAATCAATGGGGAACTGCGTGATTCGCTTAACAGCCACGTGGTTCACTTAACACCCATGGTACTTCACTTAACGACCACCACAAAAAAGGTGGTAAAATCATGTCGGATTTGCTTAATGACCACTTAGCAACTGAAATTCCAGTCCCAATTGTGATCATTAAGCAAAGACTGGGGCTGCAACTAGGGTCTGTGTCACCCGGGGCAAACATGGATTCCGCGCCCATTTTGGCACCCCCCCAGTGCAGCACCTGGGGCACATGCCCCGCTTGACCCCCTCCCCCGGTTGCAGCCCTGGCAAGGACTACCTGTATATATTAGCCAGTGACATCCTCAATGTGTCACCCAAATAGAAAAATTATTAAAAATAGCACCTTTAATTCTAATATCAAAGCCTTTAACATGAATTTAATATTTGAAAAGGAATGGATAACTAGTCTGTCAATACTTACTTATTCTAACCCTATAATGAGGATTTCTACACATTCTTCAGCTTTGCTTTAAAATTTAGAAACCTGATGTTATGTGTTATCTTAACAAACAAACAAACTATAATTCTGTGTAGGTTTAATGACCGAATGATCATGAACACAAACATCCAAGATGAAAGGTCTACTCAGCCACAAATTCATTGCAGACCTTAAAATTATTTGCTAGTGCAGCTCCCCTTTCAAATAATGGGGATGATCGATGATGATGATGATATCCTTTTTTCTTACAGAATAGTTATAATTACTGGATATGTGAAGTTGTGAAGAGCTTTGAAAACTGAGGAAGCAAAGATGCAACAGGTATGAAACAAAAGTTCCAGCACATATCTGGAGCTTTTAAGTTTTACTGATTTTGATGTGAAAGTAATTAAGTAATACTGGTCAAATCTATCTTACAGGATGGCTGGTGTGTGCTGTGAGTATAAAATAACCCTCTAAGCTTCTTGGGGAAGGATATGTTCTAAGAGTAATAAACAAACATGTTACTGTCATTAAACAGAACAAAATGCTGATGTTGTCCATAAGATTAAATCTTAGTTGTTTTAGCCATAATGCTTTTACCGTTCAGCTTTTCTGGGGATATCCAGTCCAACGAAAGCGGAAGAACAAAAACTGAAACAAGTACAGTAAATCTCCTGGAGCAACTGGAGAGACAGTTTGAAGGGACCCAGAACATGCCAACAATTTGAGAAGTTACTTATTTTTACAATCAAAACCAGATGGTTTGACTTTAAAGCCAACATTTCTTTTAATATCTTGTTTATTTGGTAGCCAACTGGCCTGGGATTACAGAAGAATAGTAGTTTTTCTTGATTCTTAAAGAATTATTGGATATGAAAAAAATGTCAGCAAGACTTGTCTTGCCCTGATCCTACCCATTTTCGCCTTAGTAGCTGGCCTGTTACGGAACAACAAGGGATAAAGGAGAGACAGAATGTTACTAGCAGGGGACAAGCAGGATCAAATAATGTCCAGGACATGTGGCCAAAATTGAAAGAACAGATGGTAAGTAAGATAAGGATGCAGGAAGCAGTTTGATGAAGCACTGGTAACAAGTGGCAGAAATATATTCTGAACGGGACCAGACTAGATAGTGGAGGAAGTTCAGAAATTTCGGGATCTAGTTGGTATAAATTGGCATTTTGGAGTTTTGTTTAGGTTGCTGGTGGCTAAACTAGATGGATGGGGAAAAAACCCAAGGATTGCTGAGTAGTGTCCTGAATTCCTGAAAACTCACACCACTGTTTTATACCAGCTTTAGACCTGATTGTTTTCATGACATCATCATCTGTCTGGAAGCTGAGTCAATTTATTTCTGACTGTGCTCCACTGTACAGGGATTTGCAGAAAAGCCAGTATTGTACTAATTTTTTTCTTTTGAATTGAATTGCTGTAGTCCATTTTTATGTTGTTATGCCCATTTTTTCATTAGCAAGAATACTCAACCTGCCTGTCAGGGTCCTCAAGGCAGATGTGAACTTAGCTGAAGCTTCCCAGAGATTTGAAAAACACAGAAGGGAACTAAATTGTTATTATATCTCAGGAATGGTAGTCCTTATGAACAGCTGATTTATTGAGTAGCACAAGGCCAATTCAGAACTTACAGTATATCTCTTAATTCAAATCCAGCATGCTTTTCTCTTAAACAAAAATCAGAAAAAGTCTAGGAGCACTTTTAAGACTTACAAGTTTTTATCTAAAGGGCATAAGCTTCCTTGAGCTGCAGCTCACTTCCTGAGATGAACAGAATGGCTTGACTGATGTGGGATCTAAATACACAGCAGTGACGTGGAGGGAGGGGAGGGGAAGGGGAAGACAGGGTCGTAATGCAGATGAAGGTTCTGGGAGACCGGTTACTGTACAAGTATCTTATCAATTACAAATTGTAGTGTGTTAAACCCATTGTGTTTGTTCAGATCTGAAATAGACTGAAAACTCTTCATGTATATGCATTCAGCTGTCTCATGCTCAGTTGTGGTGGCAAAGTTTCTTTGTTCCAAAATTGCTGCTCTGAGATCTGTATTGGAATGTCCTGGGAGGTTAAAATACTCCATTATTACTTTGTCCTTGTTGAATCCTGATGTCAGACTTGTGGCCATTAACTACTCTGTGCAAATTCTAGACTGTTTGACACAGAATCCAGAGGTCCATTGCTGGCAGATGATGGGAACAAGCCCAGATGTCTACTTTGCCCCCACTTCTACAACAGGACTATTATGGGCTCCAACAACTTCACATACAAGATTAGATGCTTCACATGCTCTTCCTCTAATGTGATATACGCCATCATGCTTGTAAACTGTCTCCCGTGTAACCTTTGTCTACATTACTACAGTGTCTTCTTCTTCCCCTTTCCATCTCTGCACCATCACTATGTATTTGTAAAGGAATTCAAAGAGGACCTTGGTGCAAAAGAACTGTTAGTGGATTTGGAGAAGCAATTGCATAGTCTAGAGACTGAAGCAAGCATGAGAAAGAAACTCAGAATAATCCCTCCTTGATTTTGTTAGTATAAGAGGGGACAGAGGGAAAATTACAGGCTTTCAGGATACTGTTATTATACTCTTTGAGATAGACCAAGTCAAGACAGACACTGCAGGGATTCCAGAGGGCTTCAACCTTTGGACTATGTCAATAAAAGTATTTGGTTTGGGGGAAAAAAGTAGTTAGACTTGGAGAAGTATTGGACTATGTCAATACTTCTCCAAGTCTATCTATGTTTCTTCCTTCAAACCCAAATACTTTTATTGATTCATTTTCAAACAGACATACATAAAATAATATAATATAAAATAAAAATAATTTAGCATATATACAAAGAAAAACTTTAAGTAGAAAATACATTTAAAAAACACACACAAACTATCATTACAACTATATCCCAAGTTCACCTGATTTTGTAAATCTTTAAAAAGAAAAACTAAAACTGAGCTTTTAATATTAACCAAGCCTGTTAAAAAAAAATTACCACAGGGGGAGAGAATGTGACATTTTCTGATTGACTGAATATACAACTTCCTCAAAAAGATTTTGCTAAATCACATATCTCTGAAATTATTATTTACCAGAACAAGTTAAGTCATACATCAAAAGCAAAGTGCTCTATGACTATGGATTAAAGAATGGTGGATGCCATTTACTTGTGTTAGTTTCAACCTATTTCACGACAAATTGGGATTCTTTGGGAAACAGTGGAGGGGTGCCAATACTTTTAGCTGCATCTGTACACCCTGGCTTCAGTATGCAGGAAGAAGAGCAGGGTCTCCAAGCATAGCAGGAATTAGATAAAGAGGCACAACACCCATTTTTCTTCAAAGAAAGGCCTCAACTATTTCCAGGTTATAAGAGCTGCAATTTGAACTGTGGCTTCCAGGAATGCTTGTTTCTTCCAAAATACCATTCCCTGACTGCCAACAGTGGTAGGCAATATAAATGAAAGAGATGAAGCTTCCTTTGTTGAAAAAAGCAATTTTTTTTTTGAAAATGTATATAGATGTGAGCAATAGGTAGATATGAGACAATAGCAGGGACTTTCCTACTTTGTAGGAATTGCTGACTGAGGAAGGAGGACAAAAAAAAAGCTCTTGTGATACATACAGCTACTATTTTCTTCACTGCATGGTTTCTGATTATCTGGGAAAGCCATTCAATATTATGTACGCTTGGTGCTTTAAAACAAAAATTCTACTACAGTAATTCAAAGTTCTTCAACAAGGAAAAGCCAGATTCTATACTCCACATCAACTGGGCACATAATTTTGCATCTTTCCTCCTTTTGTGTAATATGCTCTACCAATAATGGGAATGAGTCCAAACTTTGGCAAAGCTAAGCTTCACTCTATGATTATTAGATGCCTTACCCTATTTCTCTTTGGCTTTACGCTTGGAACTTTATCTTTGCAGAAATGTGCTTTAATAGTAATAAAAAATAACTGCAAAATGCAGGATATGAATTGAGCATAATCATCACAGAATGCATAAACTTTATTTAAGCTTCAGCTGTACCATATCAAGCATAAGCAATCAACTTTAAACTCATTTACCATGATTCCAAAACGGAGAGGTTTAAGTGTCATTCCCCCTTATCTTAGTCTACATACAATCTAAGTGATGCAGTCCTTACATTGGATGTCCTTGGGGATGAAGTAGAGAGATAGGAAATAATGTACTTGATCTATGTTTATAGAGCTGACCTAATTCTTCCACTTTTCAGACTAATATGAACATTAGAAACCAGTTATCATTCAGTATGTGTACTTCTCTTAATTATGCATATTTATTTATTTTTCAAATTTTGCCACCGCCTATCTCCCCCGAAGAGAGGGACTCTGGGCAGTTGTTGTTTGTATGCTGCTCTTGGTTCAACAATTATACACAAAACTGCACAAATTAGGAAAAATTACAGGCAACATACATTGTAAGGGAAAATTGGATTGAAAAATATATGAATTTGTATGAGTTTTTCCTTTTTTAAATTGTAGCATTATGGAGAATGGGCAGAATGGAATTAGAATATGGAATTGCCATGCACCAAAAGAAGGCTGATTCAGTGACTGAAGTAGGAAAATTAGTCAAGTACTTAGTTGTAGCTTCATTATGTTAGCCCACTGCTGATCTTAGACAAGATCTGTTGATGGAACAAAAACTCCAATGGGAGTATCCATAAGGATGATTTTTCTCACATGTTTATCTTTACTGAATAAAATCTGTGCAAATCATTCTTTGCTTTGTAGCCTCCACTCATTCCAAGAGATCCTGTGCAGGAATCCCACAGTGAATTGTGTGGCAGCCTCCTCTAGCTCAAGCATGACTATAGGATCGTACATATTGCTTTTTCTATGCCAGTCTTAGGGAATCAGTGCAGACTAAAGTTCTAGAAAAACATTAAAGGAGAGGTCAGGCAATCTATATAAATGCATCCAGTCCTTTAAATAAGCATTATGCAGGTGTGTTCCTATGTCACTTATAATATAATGTAATTGATTCTCTATGCTATTAACAGTGTGTATCTTCCAGCCCAAAGCTATGTGAAGGCAACTTAAAAGTTTGACCATTTAAACACATGGGTTCACAGATCACATAAAATTATAAAGCAGTTTATTTGTTTTTGGCTTAGAATGATTCGCAAATTGGATCAATGAAAAAAAAAGTTTTGTTTTAGGACAGGATATCAAACTGTAAGTTGTGATTTCAGTTACTTAACTTGATATGTACATGGGAATTCATATATTTGGTATGTTTGAGGTCCAGGAGGGTAGAGACCCCAGGAAGGGGATGGGCAAGCTTATATGATGCATTTGTGACAACCTATTACAGAGCAAGCCACCTTTCCTTACTTGCAAGACTGCCTCTGGCCTCCATCTGCCTTGTATATTAAAGCAACACAAACCATACCTTACATGATGTGTGAATGTAGAAGTGCCTGTCCTTTGTCATCTCAGATCAAGTAATTAATTCTTATGAGACTGTATTTCATAAAGCACCTAATAAATTATGCTGTGTAATTTTAATACTTTGTTTTAGAACATATTTCTATATTAATTCACAGAAATGTGTTCTGCAACAAAAACATAAGCCAGCCTGTAATAGGAGATCACCAGCACATCCCAGAAGGTAAAGGCAAACTATCTCAAAAATACTGCCAAGAATATAACATAGATGTCCCTATGTGGTCAGCAGGGGTCAAGTCCAACTTGAAGGAGAGTTGACTTTACTATTCCAGGTTTAAAAATAGTCAGATGCCATTTTTCTAAAGCATTTCTTGCATTCATTGTTACCCAAACGTATGGATTCAAACTACCTGGTTAGTTACCTTGCATTTACTAGTGTCTTTCCCTACAACAATGAAAAATGGTTTGTGTGCTTCCAATGAACCCCTGTCATCTCCAGTTGAAATGCAAGTGAGAGCACAGCCCTGAGCTCAAAACTGAAGGATTCAGGCACAGTAGATTAAAAGTTACAATGATTTGGGGAATTATACTTGCCATGACAACCAAGACATGTTCCTAATTTTGTTCACTGAAAACAGTACAGTAGGAAATAATTTTAAGACCCTCATAACTGCAGCTACTTCAAATACCAAAGAGTAAAAGAACAGACTGAAATTTACTTCTTCCATTAATTTCTGTTTATATAATATACATATGCTAAAGCCTGAATCTCCGCAAAGGATCGTTACCTTGTCGTGGTGCTGGAGCTTGAGCACCTCAATGATGCCATGAGCTAAACCGTGAAGGGCCACCCAAGACGGGAAGGTCATGACAGAGAGGTCAGACTAAATGCGATCCCTGGGGAAGGTAATGGCAACCCACCCCAGTATTCTTGCCGTGAAAACTAAATGGATCAGTACAACCAGAGATATGTCGGTATACCATCGGAAGATGAGACCCCCAGGTCGGAAGATGGTCAAAATGCTGCTGGGGAGGAACAGAGGATGAGCTCAACTAGCCCCAGTCGTGATGACGCAGCTAGCTCAAAGCCGAAAGGACGGTTAGCGGCCGACGGTGCTGGTGGTGAATGGTGAATCCGATGTTCTAAGGATCAACACACCATTGGAACCTGGAATGTAAGATCTATGAGCCAGGGCAAATTGGATGTAGTTATTGGTGAGATGTCAAGATTAAAGATAGACATTCTGGGCGTCAGTGAACTGAAATGGACTGGAATGGGCCACTTCACATCAAATGACCACCAGATCTACTACTGTGGACAAGAGGACCACAGAAGAAATGGAGTAGCCTTCATAATTAATAGTAAAGTGGCTAAAGCAGTGCTTGGATACAACCCCAAAAACGACAGAATGATCTCAATTCGAATTCAGGGCAAGCCATCTAACATCACAGTGATCCAAATATACGCCCCAACCACAAATGCTGAAGAAGCTGAAGTAGAGCAGTTCTATGAGGATCTGCAGCACCTACTGGACAACACGCCTAAAAGAGATGTTATTTTCATCACAGGAGACTGGAATGCTAAGGTGGGCAGTCAAATGACACCTCGAATTACAGGTAAGTATGGCCTGGGAGAACAAAACGAAGCAGGACATAGGCTGATAGAATTTTGCCAAGACAATTCACTCTGCATAACAAACACTCTCTTCCAACAACCTAAGAGACGGCTTTACACATGGACTTCACCAGATGGACAACACCGAAATCAGATTGATTACATCCTTTGCAGCCAAAGGTGGCGGACATCTGTACAGTCGGTAAAAACTAGGCCTGGAGCTGACTGTAGTTCAGACCATGAACTTCTTCTTGCACAATTTAGGCTCAGACTAAAGAGATTAGGGAAGACCCACAGATCAGCTAGATATGAGCTCACGAATATTCCTCAGGAATATGCAGTGGAGGTGAAGAATAGATTTAAGGGACTGGACTTAGTAGATAGGGTCCCGGAAGAACTCTGGACAGAAGTTGGCAGCATTGTTCAGGAGGCGGCAACAAAATACATCCCAAAGAAAGAGAAAACCAAGAAGGCAAAATGGCTGTCTGCTGAGACACTAGAAGTAGCCCAAGAAAGAAGGAAAGCAAAAGGCAACAGCGATAGGGGGAGATATGCCCAATTAAATGCAAAATTCCAGAGGTTAGCCAGAAGAGATAAGGAATTATTTTTAAACAAGCAATGCGCGGAAGTGGAAGAAGACAATAGAATAGGAAGGACAAGAGACCTCTTCCAGAAAATTAGAAACATTGGAGGTAAATTCCAGGCAAAAATGGGTATGATCAAAAACAAAGATGGCAAGGACCTAACAGAAGAAGAAGAGATCAAGAAAAGGTGGCAAGAATATACAGAAGACCTGTATAGGAAGGATAACAATATCGGGGATAGCTTTGACGGTGTGGTCAGTGAGCTAGAGCCAGACATCCTGAAGAGTGAGGTTGAGTGGGCCTTAAGAAGCATTGCTAATAACAAGGCAGCAGGAGAAGACGGCATCCCAGCTGAACTGTTCAAAATCTTGCAAGATGATGCTGTCAAGGTAATGCATGCTATATGCCAGCAAATTTGGAAAACACAAGAATGGCCATCAGATTGGAAAAAATCAACTTATATCCCCATACCAAAAAAGGGGAACACTAAAGAATGTTCAAACTATCGAACAGTGGCACTCATTTCACATGCCAGTAAGGTAATGCTCAAGATCCTGCAAGGTAGACTTCAGCAGTTCATGGAGAGAGAATTGCCAGATGTACAGGCTGGGTTTAGAAAAGGCAGAGGAACTAGAGACCAAATTGCCAATATCCGCTGGATAATGGAAAAAGCCAGGGAGTTTCAGAAAAACATCTATTTCTGTTTTATTGACTATTCTAAAGCCTTTGACTGTGTGGACCATAACAAATTGTGGCAAGTTCTTAGTGGTATGGGGATACCAAGTCATCTTGTATGCCTCCTGAAGAATCTGTATAACGACCAAGTAGCAACAGTAAGAACAGACCACGGAACAACGGACTGGTTTAAGATTGGGAAAGGAGTACGGCAGGGCTGTATACTCTCACCCTACCTATTCAACTTGTATGCAGAACACATCATGCGACAAGCTGGTCTTGAGGAATCCAAGGCTGGAGTTAAAATCTCTGGAAGAAACATTAACAATCTCAGATATGCAGATGATACCACTTTGATGGCTGAAAGTGAAGAGGAACTGAGGAGCCTTATGATGAAGGTGAAAGAAGAAAGTGCAAAAGCTGGCTTGCAGCTAAACCTCAAAAAAACCAAGATTATGGCAACCAGCTTGATTGATAACTGGCAAATAGAGGGAGAAAATGTAGAAGCAGTGAAAGACTTTGTATTCCTAGGTGCAAAGATTACTGCAGATGCTGACTGCAGTCAGGAAATCAGAAGACGCTTAATCCTTGGGAGAAGAGCAATGACAAATCTCGATAAAATAGTTAAGAGCAGAGACATCACACTGACAACAAAGGCCCGCATAGTTAAAGCAATGGTGTTCCCTGTAGTAACATATGGCTGCGAGAGCTGGACCATAAGGAAGGCTGAGCGAAGGAAGATCGATGCTTTTGAACTGTGGTGTTGGAGGAAAATTCTGAGAGTGCCTTGGACTGCAAGAAGATCAAACCAGTCCATCTTCCAGGAAATAAAGCCAGACTGCTCACTTGAGGGAATGATATTAAAGGCAAAACTGAAATACTTTGGCCACATAATGAGAAGACAGGACACCCTGGAGAAGATGCTGATGCTAGGGAGAGTGGAAGGCAAAAGGAAGAGGGGCCGACCAAGGGCAAGATGGATGGATGATATTCTAGAGGTGACGGACTCGTCCCTGGGGGAGCTGGGGATGTTGACGACCGACAGGAAGCTCTGGCGTGGGCTGGTCCATGAAGTCACGAAGAGTCGGAAGCGACTAAACGAATAAACAACAACAACAACAACAAAGCCTGAATGGGACCACCTGATTACAAATACTTTTGAGAACCTTCTTCTCTAGAGAAAGGACACCTGTTTGTAACTGGACAACCATTTTCTGTTGTGGTCTGGATGGTAACTGACCAGCACTGAGGGATGACTGCTGACTCATGTCTGTCTATGGGCTCATCCATACATCCTTTTTGCCCAGTGCAAAGACACCAGCTAACAGTTTGTTCAGGACATGTCCTCACAATGGAACCTTCATCTTTTCATTATCTCTTTGCTGAGGCAGGCAGAAGCCAGTCTAAGATGTTCTGGCTTAAAAGTAGTGTTTTCCTTGCTATTTGGCAGAAATCGTCCCATGACGATTTCCTGGTATATGTGGAGGAGGAGCTTCTGAAGACTGGAAATCTGCTGAGCTCCAATTGGCCTGCTGAGGACCACCCCATCCATCCATCCATCCATCCATCCATCCATCCATCCATCCATCCATCCATCCATCATACTTATTGTAAATAAACCTACAATCTAAAAAATGTATATGTGTCCATATATGACCATGCAAAATGATTAGTCCTGAAACCATCTAACCGAGGATATCCAGTGAAGTGCCAACTCCCTTTTTTCTGGTCATCTAATTTGAAGTTCTGGTTATTTATTGTTTATTTTGATATTGTTTAGGAGGTTTAAAGCCTCTTTTATTTAGTAGTAGGACAGGTCTGATAAAAGAGGAACAAATTACTTCTACCAAAACCCCAGCCAAATATATACAAGCTGTAGGTAAAGTAAATAACACTAAAAAGGCAATATTAGGAGCAGTTCCAAGCTGTATGTGCCATATGGTCTCAATCTCCTGGCTCCTCTATAACATAAAGGTGCAATGTATGCTCTAAGTTAAAGAAAATTTGCCACAGTCTCTTCAGGATAATTAGCTGACTAAAACTCTGATGCTTACTCATAAAAAGTGTGATGTATAAAGTGGAATGTTGTATCTCTGTTTTTAAGGTGCTAGTATATATATTTATGATGTATTTTTTAAAACTTCTTTAATTTTTTTAAACTTCAGAGATCTTTTGGCAGTCCTAAATCTCATTTCAGCCCATTATATTTGTTTCAAGAGTGCTTCTGTCTGAAATTACTTGAGGATTGGTCTGTTCCAAAGGAAGCTTAAGAAAATCTGTTAATTACCAGAAGTTTAAATAACGAAGAAGGAAATGGAGCTGATATTAATTCTTCCAATCTTAGGGAGACAGTTTAGGAGATATCACCACCTTTTCTGAGGATTAGTAATCTATTTTAAGATTTTGTAAAAAATATACTTCTCAGTATCACTTCTAGCTGAAGTTTCAGGGGAAATCTTTAAAAGTCATTTGTTTGAATTGAGTGAGATGAAATTTCACACATTCATTTTGCTTTGGTGATAAAAGTTTGCTGTTGTTAAGTGTATGACACATTTTGAGTGATGACTTGGCATTGATTAACACAAAGAACAAGCACAAAACTAATCTGGCACCAAACTCAGCCCCCCCCCCCCACAAACTACACTATGAAGGAGATATAGGACAGAAAGAAGAAATAGTTCCAGTACTTTTATAGAAACAAACAAAATGCTAAGAAGCGTTTTATTTTATTGACTAGCCTCCAAGCTGCATTCTGAGAAGAGTTTTTAATTCGCTAAAAAAAGTGTATTGCTTTTTGAGTCAAGGCTGTGTTTGCACACTCTCCCTTTTTATCAGGCTGTTTCTGCCATGCAGCAAAGTGAAGTGATCTGCTTGAGTGCATGTTGTGTGCTGTAAGGGTACATGCTAAATGCAGATGGAAATTAATGATTAATAGATGTAGCAGCTACAATGTAACAATTTATAAAAGGGTTGAAACCATTACTGAACAAGGTTATATTTGTGGAGTCCTTGGTGCTCTCTGAGCCTTGTTGTTTTCTTGCAGACATTTCATTGCCAGACTAGGCAACATCTGCAGCGCGACTGAAGGTGTTGCCTAGTCTGGCAATGAAGCGTCTGCAAGAAAATAAGGCTCAGAGAGCACCAAGGACTCCACAGTTCAACCCTGAGCTACAAATATTCTCTTCAGTTGGTATTTTAAATATTCCCTAATATCTGGACTGCAAAATATTTTTGTCTAGGGAGCTGAAAATTAAGCTACCAGGAGCAAATGGTGACTTCAGTAGCACTGATCATAGGAGCTAGTCCCACTCTCTGCAAGGAGTGTGAATTCCCTAGAATATTCAGTTGCCACATTTCTGCAAGGCTAATGCCATCAAATAATCCAGAAACATCCTTTAGTTAGTCTCTCTAAAGCCCATTAGCAAACATGGAACCTCAAGATTAAGAAGTACAACCCAAACGCTTATACTTCCCTAGTTGCCTAGTCTGGCAATGAAACGTCTGCAAGAAAACAACAAGGCTCAGAGAGCACCAAGGACTCTACAGTTCAACCCTGAGCTACAGATATTCACTTCAGAGGTTATATTTTTTTGTCTTTTTCTATGGGAATCCTAACTTGTATGCATCAGCATCAAATCAAGTGATACAGATACAGGTAGCAAGATGACTTGGGCTAACACTGAACAAGAGGAATCTCTTCTCTTCTGATGCCTTCCTACCTGGGAACCATTTGGGTGGGAGTTAAAAGACTGTTGTGAGAATGAAGGCTAAAGTTTTGAATCCTGGCTGTTGCTGAGACAAATGAGTTACTGCACTTCTCTTTCCCCTGAATTAATACTGTAGTTTGTAGTCTGATTGCTATCTCTAAGCCACACCAGTACATAGTGTACAGATTTTAGGAGAGCATGAATGAAGCCAAGAAAATACTATTTTAGATAATGGTGACATATCCTTTAATGAAGAACACCTTAATCCCAGAACCAAAAAATTAACCCAGTTCATGTGTTAATTGTGCATGGGTGTGTGTGTGTCACCCTGTAAAAGATTATGAGATCCGTGTTTTTAGCTCTGCTGTGACATACTTCCATATCTTGGTTACAGCTCACAGCAAAGAGTATGTGAATATCCGTTGATGTCTAGAGGTTTTGGATAACCAGGATACCAAGTTCTGAGAAGGTACCCAAATAATTAAGATACCGTTACTAACAGCTACACTCAAATGTGGAAATCAGAATGGGTGGAACTAATATGGTAAGAGTCTGTATATGATTATTTGATAGGCTTTTGGTTAAAGCTTGAAAGGAAGAAACTAACATTTAGTTATTTATTTTATTAGATTTATATGGCTACCCATCTCACCAAGTTCCTCTCCCTGGAAATCCCTAGGGAAAGGCGAAAGATTTACACTATCTGAAAACAATACAATAACAGAAGTGCCATCGTAGAAGCTTTCCTTATTTTTTTAAAATTTAACTCTATTTTATTTCCACACCCAAAATTTCTACAGATATTCATAACCATGATGTTTCAAAGTATGTGTCAGCTTTTACTAGCATAGTGACTATATTCATTAGTGGTCATATGCATCTAAGATTATAAAATCCCTATTTTATTTATCTATTTTTATAACTGCCTTCTGACAATGATGTACTTACTTGATGAAATATTTGATTCCATCAGCTGTATAGGCCTTCTCCCATCCATAAGGCAGACCTAGGTCAAGGGGGAGGAGAGGCATGGATAAAAACAAAACAGACTGAATCATTCTCAGTACCGCAAACTTCACATTCAGACATGCATACATATACTGTACATCAAACTATTCCTTTTCAAGGTAAACAATATTCTGCAAAGCACAAAAAAGAGTAACAAAAAAATATAAGAACTTAAAGGCAGAAGATAAAAGAAACCAAAACAAAAAGGAAGTCTTTACATCAGCACATCTGCTATACCTTTCTGTCCTTACAAACCATTCTTGCTCCCGCTGTATCCATCCAGATTCATCCACTGCCTTTTGTACTTTAAACTTCTCTGCTGTCTTTTTTTCAGGAACTATCCAACCATGATGTTCATAGCCTTTCCTTTCCCCTTGATCTCTTCATTCTACTTTCACAGGTTCCTTTTGCAATGTGATCCTCATTCATTCTCTCTATATGTCCAAACCACTTCTATGTAATTCTTTTGTACTGATAACTCACTTTTGTATTCAGTCATCCTTCATTCAATCCTCATTTGTTTTTGACCTTCTTTTGGTTTTATGCTACATACTTCTTAATTGACCCATTCTTACTGCATTCAATAGACTTTTATGTTTTTCCTGACATAATTCAACTCTCACATCTATATAACAAAGTGGGAAGAAGCACGGTCTTTTACATAGCCATGTTTACTTCTTCAGCAAATGTTTGCTGCTTGCAACTGGCCACACAGAATCCACTACCCTTCTAAAAGCCTTTACCCATCTTAACATTTCCCCATTCATTTTTTCATCTTCATGCATCTTTAGTAAACATTCTGCTTGGGTACGCACATTCATCTGAATTTTTGCAAATACTGCATGAGCTTCCATTCCAAAATAACAACTATTTTACATCTGTAAAATTAAGAGCAAAAAAAGATGAAAGAAGAAACATACAAAAATAATATGGTTAAAATTACAGTTTACAATTTCTACCATGCCAAACAGATCTGTTCATTTATTCAAATGCTTGAATTCCATGCTTTTCAGCTGCAGAGCTTTCAACAAAATACCTATTTGACACTAGTAGCTGTCTATATTATACCATCAGAATAATGGCTGATAATTGAATATTCAGGTGTTAATATACACCAAAAAGTTGTAGAAAACTTATGGCATATTTTATATTGCATTTTTACTCCAAATTTCACTTGAGACCTCAAGACAGGATAAATGGGGGTGTCCCTGTTTATTTTCTTTCCACAGTATCAGCTCTGTGAAGTAATGACTGACCCAGGGAGCGCCCAGGGAGTTCTGCAGCTGAATTGACGTTGAACCTGGGTTATCTTGTTTGAAATCCAACACTTTAAACATTGTACGGCACTGGCATACTGCCACTTCTCTCACTACTCTCCCTTCCATGCTTTCATAATTGGAAATCTGACCCCCCTACTTCTACAGGGCATGCATCAACTGAGGAAGTGGAAAAGAATAATTTAATTGGGATAATACAGCAGATGCCCTTTGACGAATTAAAGTTTAGTTCGGTTAAAGTATCAGCTATAGATAGGTCTAGAGGCAAAATACAATAGAATTGGAAAACCTAATGGAAAAGGAGAAGAGGTGGAAACTAGGGAATCTCCATTACATGATAATTTCAAAGAAGACTAAAAAATGTTCAGCAATTAGTAAATCAGTGTTACTAATCTGGAAATCCCAAGTTTGAATCTCATCTTCATGAACATGCTTAGTCAAACCACAAACTTCTCATTCTTACTCCACTCATTTGTAATATGGCAATAATCAAGTCCATCTATTTTACAAGATACTCTAAGGATTCAATACGATTATTGCCTTAAAGCTCATGGATAAAATTGGTTTAAATCAGCCTTCTCTAATAATGTCAGCACCACTAGATAGACCAGACCAGGAAATCAACTTCATAGGAAGGCTAAAACTATTGAGATTGGCTATAATAATAGAATCTTGCAAGTTCGGTTGTTCAGTACCTCCTCTTCCTTCTTAGAGTTCAGTGAATTAGGAAGGCATCTACCCAAGCTGTTCCAAATGTTATTTCATTCTGGACTTAAAAATACTCCCCCGCACTGGCAATGGATCTTGCATATCTCCATCTTACTTCCAACAAATAAGGTGCTCTCCTCTCACCCTATTGGCCATACTAACTATGATGGAAGCTATACTTCTATACAGCTGGTGGGAAAATAGTTTTAAATCTATAATATGGACATACCCTAAGACCCAATTCTGAAAGACCCATTACTTCCAAAGAGGGTAAGTTCCTGGTTTGTGTGTTGCTCAGAGAGTCTCCTTTGTTTTCATTCCTGTTGCAGCTGTTTTTTCCTTCTTACTTTGGACCCAATACAAAAGGAAAGAGGAATGAAGACAGAAGCTTCTCCTCTTATGTTTCTGGTCCTGACTGCTTGTTTGCTTCTTTGCTCAGAAAATGTAGGCAAACAAGCACTGGCAACAAGGAGGAGAAGCAGAGCAGAAGAACTCAGGGTTCCAGCAGTGAGCTGTAGGTGCTTGATGATGCCAACCCCTGGCTTCATTTCCTGAGGTTAAAGTGCTAGATGTGAAAACCCGGCTAGTGGTTTTATTCTACAGACACAGCAAATGTGAATTTTCTTCAGAAGTCAGGAAATGGTTCTTCATGCAGGTTTCCTGGGCTTACATGCTTTGTTTGATGTATACAACAGAGACCTTGACTTTGTGTGAGCTTGCTATTCATTTTGTAAAGTGCAGACTAGAAGACTGGCAATCTATACAAAACTTGTTGATAGAAAATAAAGCTTTTTCTCTTGGTTAAGCTTTTAGTCTACTGCAAAGGGTGAAAGCTTTGACAGGCAGATTACTTCTGAAACATATAAAGCTGAAGAGTTGCAAGTACACAAACTAATTTATAGGTCTCTGACCTCATGCCAATCTGAAAAGAAATCCCACCATAATCTATTTCAGCCCTGACTGAATTTCTGTCTGGAGAAAAGAGTTGATTTCACTGGACATTTGCCATTGGCTATAAATAGCCTAGTAATGCAAATGTTTTCCAGGAAATTTCCTCAGTGAAAAGGTGATGCAAATAGCAGCTTACCAACATACCCAGCAAACTGTGGTGATTTCAAAATCTATGAGGTAATCATGCAAGTACTGTATGTAAGTCACAGGCAGTTGCATAATTATATCATTATGCAGGTGTCATCATTTGCCCCACACACCCATGAAGATGCCCATGAGCTTCAATAAAATGCAGGAATATCCAAGCCTATACATTTTCACACCCTTTCTCCAAGCAACTTACTCATTGACATGATTAAATAGCAGGCAAACAACAGAGGCTTTGGTTCACAGTGCGAAAGTTAGAAGCCAAGCAGTAGGAAAGGATGGCTAGATCCATTAAGCTCCATCTCTAGAAAAAGAGTTGTAAATAGTTATTTCTATGCCAGAGGCAGTTTTCCAGTTCTGCAGAAGGACCCCTCTACAAAACATTATTTTGGGGAGTATTTGGCATAGCCTAGGGCAAATTAAGAAGGGTTGCTATCCCCCTACCTCAGTAGTATTTAGTGGCTAAGGTGACAATCCTTTACATACTTACCCAGAAATCAAATATTTTGCTCACACTCGTCAAAATTGAGTAAACAGAGTGATGAAGATGATGCCATCAACTCATCCATTGACTCCCACTCAATTTTTTTCTTATGTTTTCAGCAATAACCCCATAGGACTGGCGTAATTCTTCACCACATATTCAAACTCAGTCATTGATGGAGCATGTCCTTGCTCCTTAAATATAATCACTGCTACCAAAAGCCCTTAAACTTTGGTCACCAACCAATGGTCTTTCTGAACTTGGATTTATCATGAGGATATATCATATAAAAGTTGTTATATGCCCTTTGTCATGCTGCTGTCAACTTCCAACATGTATAAAAAATAATAAAGGCGGGATAGAAAATAAATAAATAAATAAATAAATAAATAAATAAATAAATAAATAAATAAATAAATAAATAAATAAATAATCATTGGGAGTCAGCCGGCTTATACACACAGCCAAGACTGTGCACACAGTATTATTATATCTGGCTGTGTCTATACAGATGTTACTTCTGCATCACTCATTTCTGGGTGACTGCAAGTCTTCTATGTCTGTGTCTTTCTGATTTTTTAACCTACAGGAAGCACTTTTAAACTAGTATCACTGAGCATCTGCCAAAACCAGCTGTCTCAGATTCCCTTTTGTCTTGTAGAGAATTCAGGGGCATTCACTCTGGTTGTGTCATGTTCACTGATTCAGTGTGGTTTATACATCGTAACGTTTCACATGCTATGGCGCTGACGCGCGTTTCTGTTTGGGAGGGAGCTGCTGTGAGACCTTGTACTGTGAAATCAGTACAATGGAATGTGTTTGGGTTATGTTCTCTGTTCAAGGCCTTTTCCTGCAGACCATCAGAGACTGTTAGGAGCACCTGGGATTGTGGACTTGGGAAGACTCTACGGGGGGAGGGATTTCATTTGTACCGAGGGTTTTTAGTTTGCATTTGGCGCGCTTTCATCATTCTCAGCTTTCTCTGTAATCCTGCATACTATTCTTTAATAAATCAGATATCTTTGGATTCCTGCTCATGAGTCTGATGGTGTTTTAGAATAGGCAACCATTACAGGTTGTTTGATACAACTACTAGATTTTTAGGCCTCTTCATTGCATTGTACAATTTGAAGTTAAAAAAAGGACTAGTACTGTCCTGAAGTAAGTTCCCTGAGCAGAGTTACAGGAACATGGGATATCATTTCGACATAAACTGCCATCTTCTTATAACCAATGGATCAGAAGGAGAAGAAATAATACAGCATCTGTGGTTCAGTCCTAAATTTGCCTAAGTAGCAGTGCTGGTTAAAATAGACACAGAATTTGATTGGTTGCAATTTACAGAATTATTATATGGCATAGGGAACAAAACCAGTAATAATTCCACACAATTATTCATGGAAGTAACAGAACTCTTGGGTTCATACAAAGTTCACATCATTGATTTATCTTCTTACCTAGAAGAATGAGAGAGGTACTGTCTACAATATCTAAAATCATGATGGGGATAATCTGTTGGAGATTGAAGCTACCCCTTTTATCCCTACTGTACCCAATACTGCCAGTTCCACAAGACATTTTGTTTTTCATTGTATTCTGCTCTAAACCTTACTAATACAAACACACACTTGAACTCTGAGCCTCAGCTAGAAAAGAACATGCACTGGAGTCCTCCTCCCTTGCTTTCCCATAACAATAAATGAAAACTGATCCTCACCACTCCCAATTCAAAATAAGGTGAACTTGACAGAACAAATTGCATAAAATGTCTGGTACTTCTCACTAAGTATTGTTCGCTATTACGAGACCTGAGAAGTTTTACAAAGTGGGTGCCTTCATCTTACATGCCTCCCCATTCTTTAACCTGCTTCTGCTCACAAACAACTATATATTTTCATCTCAATAAGACTCTGCTAAAGGAACATCCTATTTTTCCTCTGTGTTGCAGATTCTAGTACAAACAATTAGATCTAATTTGTCATTGTTGCTGATTGAGAAAAAATGGCACTTCACCAATGAAGAACATCATAAAGCATGTCCAATCTGGCACAATGTTACGTCAATACAAGATGTGCCCACAACAACAGAACTTACGCTGGGAATTAGCACTAAATTAAAGGTCAAGGAATGCTTTACGTTCAATCGTGTGCTGAACTCCACCCATTTCAGAGTTGAGCAAAATAGCATGAATATGCATTAGCAACAGCAACCTAGTAGAAAATAAAAAACTCATTCCTACTTGCCATCACCCTCACAACACAGGAGTACTGCTCTGCCAGTTACAAATGAGGAAGTGTAGTTGGGAAGAACTCATAAATGAAGCTTAAAATGTATGTAAAGAGTGTTCCTTTACTTATTGTGGTCCCATTTAAAAATATGGCAAACTGAATCTTTCAAAATCTAATTAGAAAATCATCTTTATCAAAAGAAACCAATATAACTCTGTCAGACCAAAAGCTTTCACTATTTCAAATCAGAGAAAGCTTCATGGGTCTGGAGGGTTATTAAACTCAAAATGGAAAAATCCAGCTGTGACTAATTTTTAATCCAAGCAGGAGTCTAATGCTAGAAGAAATGAGCACACAGCACTGATCAAAGCAATAAAACACCTTTGCATGCTTTGCTGAAGGCAATCAAACATGAACAATTGTTGAACTCAGTAAGCTGAAACTGACTGAGTTTATGGTCTGAAGATGAGTTTGTAATGCAGCATTCTGAATACACATTTACTGTAAGTGAAGAGCATACCAATTAAGACTATTATATTCCTTTGCTTGCCTATTCTTTTCTTTCCTTTTATGAAGAAAATTCTAAACTCTCTGCCCATGTGCCCTGATTCTGCATAACAAAACCATGGGGGAAGGGGACTGTTGTCCTCAGGCTGCTTCTCAGGCACTCATTTTCCAACCCTCTCACTTGAGTCTCATAACTCAAATGACATTAAGGGGGATGGATCCCAGCTTTTTGTGGAGCCTTCTACACTATTTTTCAGAAATGAAAAGACAAAGGTTCCTCTAAGAGAGCAAAACAGGCTAGAGTTTAACTTCATATAGTATATATTGGGGTTCAGTTCCTAAAAAAGAATGGTTCTCCCTATGGAAGCCAAAGTTTGACTTTGAAGAAATAGGATAGAAAAAGTATTGATGGTTTTGAACTTTGATGTTGGAGAAGACTCTTGAGAATACAATGCATAGCCAAGAAAACAAACGAGTGGATTTTCAAACAAATCAACCCAAAGTTATCACTCAAGGCACAAATGACCAGGCTCTTATGATCTGCCAGAAATCTGAAGATAGGAGTATAATTTTCAGCTGTGTTATAATACTGGTTGCAGTTGCTCTCTCTTTATTGACGGTAAACTCTCTTTCTTCCTTCTCGGCCATCAAACAGAGAGAAGGAGAAAAAAGAAAACCATCAAACAGAGCCAGTTTGGTCTAGTGGTTAAGGCACCAGGCTAGAAACCAGGAGACTGAGAGTTCTAGTCCCGCCTTAGGCATGAAAGCTGGCTAGGTGACCTTGGGCCAGTCACTCTCTCTCAGCCCAACCCACCTCACAGGGTGGCTGTTGTGGGGAAAAGTTATTTATAAAAAGAATAAAGGCGGAATAAAAAATCTAAAAAAAATGAGCAAAGCTTCTTTTGGAGTTGGCTCCATATTCTAGATTCAGAATATTTATAGTATGTGTGGAGCTAAGCAGAAGGCAGCTCCCCATTAAAATTCACTGGGGAATTAGACTGGAAATGCTCAAGTTAGTCCTGATCTAACTTTTCAGAAACACTGAAGCATGGACCCCTACCACCCAATGCTACAGACTTGCCTAACACAATGTTTTGCACCATATAAAAAGCTGGCAGTAAGAATTTTAGATGATGATGTTGATGATGATGATGATGATGATGAATACATCCAAAGAGCGAGACAATCATTAAAGCAAAACTGAATGGTGGAAACACCATCAAAACCATCAATACCTGGCCCATACCTGTTATATTGTAACACTGTTGGAATTATTAACTGGACACAGGCTGAACTGGAGAGATAAGTTTCAGGCTGGATAAGGGACAGAAACAGCATTGGTCGCGCTTTTGGATGATCTATGGTGGGAGCGAGATAGTGGCAGTGCCTCTATCCTTGCTCTTGACCTCTCAGCAGCTTTCAATACCATCGACCATGTATCCTTTTGGGTCGGCTCAGGTAGTTGGGGGTGGGTGGCAAGGTTTTGCACTGGTTCACCTCCTTCCTCCAGGGCCGGTCCCAATCTGTGTTGATAGGGAGTGAGAGATCCAGCCCACGGCCCCTCCTTTGAGGGATGCCACAGGGTTTAGTATTCTCTCTGCTCCTTTTAAACATCTACATGAAACCGCTGAGTGAGATCATCCATTGCCACGGGATGAGGTATCATCAATATGCTCATGATACCCAATTATACATCTCCATCCTGGGTGACTTAAGTGATGCTGTGACCACCCTCTCTCAGTGCCTGGAGGCTGTAGGGGTCTGGATGGGGAACAACAGGCTTCTGCTGAACCCTGGTAAGATGGAGTGGCTGTGGGTTGGGGGCTCCACAACATCCAGGAAATTACCATCTCTGGTTCTGGATGGGGGTTGCACTGCCACAGACAGATCTGGTGTGGAACCTGGGGGTTCTCCTGGATTCACGACTCCTGTTCAAAGAGCCCTGGCCAGGGGAGCCTTTGCCCAACTTCATGTTGTGCGCCAGCTGTGCCCTTTCCTGGATCAGGAGGCCCTCAGGTCAGTCACTCATGCCCTAGTCATCTCCTGTATAGACTATTGCAATGCGCTATACATGGGGCTACCCTTGAAGAACATCCGGAAGCTACAGCTGATTCAGAATGCAGCCGCATGAGCAGTTTTGGGAGCCCCAAGGATGGCGCATATAACACCTTTGCTGCACAAGCTGCACTGGGTGCCAGTTTGCTTCCTGGTCCAATTCAAGGTGTTGGTTATCACCTTTAAAGCCCTACATGGCATGGGTCCAGGTTACCTGAGGGACAGCTTCACCCCCACTGCATCCACCCCTCTCACCCAGTCAGGCAGAGAGGGACCCTGTCCATGAGAGACTGTCGATTGGCAGGGTCTAGAAAGAGGGCCTTCTCTGCTGTGGCCCCTGCCCTGTGGAACACATTATCCCCAGAGGTGAGGCAGGCCCCCACTCTCCTGGCCTTCCAAAAGGGAGTGAAAACCTGGCTTTGCCACCTCACTTGGGGTGGGAAGGGGGATAGCCAATCATGGGGGTGGTTGGCGCTATGATGTGGCTCTGAGGAATTTATATTTTATATAAATTTTAAATAATTTTTCTATATTTCCTATTTATATTTCTATGATGCACTTGTTTTTAATCTCTTGTTATTTTAACTGAATTGTAAACCGCCCAGAGTTGCCTGCTAGATGGGTGGTACAGAAATATGAGAAATAAATAAATAAAAACTGGACAGATTGGACCGAAAGACAAGAAAACTCATGACTATTCCCTGTGCATTACATCCCCACGGTGATATTGATAGATTATACCTGCTCCTCAGAAATGGCGGCAGAGGTTTACTTCAAGTCAAACGAACTGTCGAAGAAGAAAAGCATCACTGGCTGATTGTGAGTTCTCCCTCTCTTGGATTATTATGTATATGCTATAACTTGCTTGCACTACTGGTACGTTATTTTCTACCATGCTATACAGTGCCCTGGGTGCTGCAGTGTGTGGTGAAGGTGGTTATATAAATTTTTTTCTGTTTTAACTGAAAGCAGAAATTCAACACCACGTAAGTGGTAAAGCACATGGGCCTTGACTCTTTGTTTAGTACCTTTCTGTTTACTTGATGCTTATGGTGGTTTTTTTTTTTGAAAGCTATACATTTTCACTTATGAGGAGTTATACCACAGTAGAACAGTAAATTCACATATAGTTTTTACTATAGACCTGATCTTTTTTTTCCCTAGATACTATCTGTAAATACAACAACACTGAACTTAATACAATGGCACTGAAAAGTCTCATAGTACTTTCATCATTATCTGCTGAAATACAGTTTTTAATTATTTCTACTGGGAATGTTGAAACTTAGCAACTAGCAAACTTTTTAAAATTAATTTTTGGGTAACTGATGAGGCCAGGGACTTAAGGCTGTAATTCAATTAAATATTGCAAGCAACAAAAAGTATATATCATCAGAATATGATAATTTGTGTTAATCTCCAGCTACTTTTATGACCAGAAAGTCCTTTGATAGAACAAGCCAGTGGTTCCATTTAAATACAATGAGGAGATAAGGGCACCCCTGAGTTAAATAAGACATTTGATAGATGAGGAAATAGTTCCATTTGTAATCATCCTGGGTGAAGGATTAGAATACCACAATGTCATTTAATTTAATAAATAAGGAAATGTATATTTCTGTAAAAATTGCACCAAAAATTTCTACTAGATCATTGAAGGCCTTTTCCACATTCAGTGAGACTACCACTGCTGGTTTCAGGTTGTTTTTTTTTAAATGTATATCTAAAATATAAATGTAATCTAATTATATTAGAAACTTGTCTCCCTTTTATTATAGCAGATTGTGAAAGATGGGACAATCAGATGTAGGGTCATCTGTAGTGCACATACTAGAAGACACTGTCAACATTTTGGCATGAATATTTAACAGTGAAATTGGGACAGTTTGCACAATCAGCACAATTTTTACCAGTCTTCAAAATCATAATCATATAGTTTTCCTTAAAGGAAATGTTAAAAACCTTGTTAAAAAAAAAAGCATCATAATAAACCTCCAACCATATTGGAACAAGGACCACTGCTAGCTGTATCAGACCAGAAATAGTCCTGGAAGTTATAATTTCTAGACCAGTGTTGTAGTCAGTACTAGCCAGGGCAGTTGGGCCTGAAATTAATAGGAAAAAATAATGTTCTGTTAATTGGATGAGAGGAGAACACTAGGCCACCCCATATTTATAATATATACTTTTAATATATCCAGTGGCATCAAATATTCTGCCTAACAGAGAATCTTCTGTGACATATCACAGTTCCTCCCTGTGCCTAAAGATTTATCTGATAGAGTCCTATCCAACAAGGTAGATCATGTTATAAGCTTAGGGTTTCCTTTCCTTCAGTAAGTTCTCTTGAAAACTTTTAGCAATTTTGCCTTTTACTTTCATTATTATAGATCTCATAAACTAACTAGGAATGAACACTGTAGAATGCCAAGTGCAAAAACTGTGGCATTCCAATTGTATCAGATGACTTTAAGAACAACAATTGATCCTTGCTATCCAGAATGTCTACTTATTGCTTAGTAAAATCTTTGGGAGTTCTGCAAATATTTAATGAGCACATAAAAAAATACAAGAATGATTATAGTCTCTGACATAGGCAAAGTATTTTCTCTCCAGACAGTTCTTCATTACCAATCAAAGCGAATATTTGTAGCTCAGGGTTGAACTGTGGAGTCCTTGGTGCTCTCTGAGCCTTGTTGTTTTCTTGCAGACATTTCATTGCCAGACTAGGCAACATCTTCAGTGAGAAGAGAGAGTGGGCCTTGCTCTCTGTTTATATATCGTGGTTTGTCCAGCTTGTGTTGGTGGAGGTGTTGTTCTCTCCCTGGGAGTTCCTTGATTGGGCTGTTGTTCACTGCTTGGTTGACTGACTGAGTTAATAGTTCCTTGACTAGGGTATATTGTCTTGTTGGATTTTCCATCTGGTGTTATTCCTAGTGTTAATCTTTGCATATTGCTGGTGAGGAGGTGTTCTGGTCTTTTGGTTTTTCTATTGTCTCTTTTGAATGGTATGTAAATGTTGTTTACTTCTATGTGTCTGTTGATGGCTGCTTTGTCTGAGTGCCAGGCTTCCAGGAATTCTCTGGCATTTTTGGATTTGGCTTAGTTTAGGATGCTCACAGTTTCCCAGTTGAAACTCTGGTTGAGTCTGTCCATGTGTTGTGAGATTAAGGAGTTCTCATCGTGTCTTCTGACTGCCAGCTGGTGTTCGTGGATGCGCTCTGCTAGTCTTCTGCCTGTCTGTCCTACATAGTGGCTGTTACAGTGTTTACACTGTATGTTGTAGATAACTCCTGTTTTTTCTTCTTGGGCTACTGGGTCTTTTGGATTGCTTAAGATGTTTTGAAGAGTTTTAGCTGGTTTATGTGCTACGGTGATGCCGTGTGGTACCCGGCTAGCTGGGGAAGGTGACAACTGGGGAAGGCAATGGCAAACCAACCCGCTATAGTCTGCCAAGAAAACATAGTGAAAGCTGTGTCCCTCCAATGGGTCAGACATGACTCAGCCCTTGCACAGGGGACCTTTCACCTTTCACATCATAAAATGCATCATACATGGTTCATTGACAAACAAATATAGACCATTTTTCTCATTAAACTTGGCAGTAGCTGGTTTGCCAAAGCTGGAATATACAAGGTTAAGCATAGGAGTTAGGAAATAACAAGACATAGAGAAGCTCATTTATTCCAGGTCAGCTAACATACATCACTTTGGTCTACAGGACTTAAAACAGGTACACATGAGTAAGAACAGGTTTAAATCAGGGCAAGTGTATTTTTCTAAAGGATCTCTGTGACTGCAAATGTGTTAATCAAATTAGCAGAATATTCTCACTTTTTTTTGTTACTTCTGTTAACAACTATTCTAAATAAACTATTAAAACACCGAAGATGCTTGAAGTGCAATATGTGCCAGCTCAGAATAAATGTAGATATATATGCAATAATTCCCCAAGTCAAAACGAATCAAGAGGGATGATGTTAAATCTTTAAATCCTTTTCCTTTTAGATTCACAGAAGGGATCCATCCTCTAGCTCCAGTACTTTTTAACCAATTTCTGTCTATTAAAGTTGACACAACCAACTGTTCGTCTTCAGCTGCATTTAGAATTAAAGGTTTCTCTTGCATGACTTCTCCCGCAGCCTTCTGGAAGTAATTTAATGTGACAGAACATTTTCATCCACATTCCCACCAAATCGCTCCAGCTCACAAAGAATAATTTTGCTAGAAAATGGTTCTACCCAGCTTAGCTTTTGGGGATTATTATTTCTTGCTTCCAAAGCTGCAGCATGTCGTATTTCAGCGATCATAAACCCCATCATCAAATCAAAATGTCTGCATACTTTAACTGTTCCCCTGATCCATGTTTTTCTGACATGCCATGAGACCATGGCAACATATGAAAAGTGAATATATTATGTATGCATGCTCCTACATCTGAAAAATTAATGCAGGTACTCATCTGAGCCTGTTCACATGCATGTATTATTTGTGACTGGTACCATTTTTAGTTTCAGCTGACAGCAACGTTTGACTGCCCTTGAAATATGTAGATGGCTGGTCCTGATTACTGTTGGAAGGGAGATCACTGGGAATGTCAGGACTGCAGGCTAGGTTGGGTAATCAAAAGACATCCTGGAAAAAGGCAATGGTGGAGGCTTCTTGGGGAGGCATGGCAAACTGAAGATGGCTCTGCAAAAGTGGAGCCAACAACTGTGGCAAAGACCAAGGAACTGGTAATCAGACCAGTTCCTTGGAACCTCTCCAGATAAGGAGAGGACAGGAGATCGCCCACATGTGCTCTGGACTGCTGCTCCTCACAAGGACACTGCAGGACAGCAGTTTTCCATGGGTTTGAGTGCTGGGAGACAATGGGATTAGCCATCTTGCTCGCAACTGCGGCAGAGACTATTAAAGGATAATAAGTTCACAAATCTCACTTTCTAATCACTTTCAGAAATTGCTCATTAACTAATTCTAAGCTTCGGAATGACAAGTTTGAAAACGCCAGGTGAATCTGCCTTCAATCCTGAATGAAATAAAATTTTAATCATAAACATAAAAATTTAAAGAATCTGAAATAAACAACAAAAAGCTAAATAAAATTTTGATCTTAGAAAGTTATAAACAGATTAAGGGTCCAGATAAAATTGGAATATTGAAACTTTTACAATAAGATTTTGGAATTAATTATAAAGAACAAACAGCTTCTTGTGGGACATAGATCCTGTTTTGGTTTTTACAAGACATAACATAGATAAGTAATTTCATGATTTCAAAAATTGGACACTAGAGGGGATTACAGATTTTAAGTAGAGGAAGGCTATACAGGCTGTAAGACGATGCAAAACATTATGACACTAAAAATATTGAAAGAGATTTTTAAAGAATGTAATTAGAAAATAGTAGCCACAATATCAACAATGTCAGTAATGATGTCTGCTTTTAGGGATAGACTATGTCCAAAAGATGTTAATAAAGGAATTTCAGATGTAGAATAAATTTTATCTGACAAGATAGAGATGGTATCGAAAGTGAATTTACAACTGACAGGCCAAGAGAATGATTTAGAAAAGGTTGTTTCATTGGATCTACAAAAGAAACTAGCTGAGGTTTTAAAGTGTAAAAGGGAAATACAAATGACAAACCAAGAGAGTGACCTGGATAATTTTTCCTACTGGATTTACAAAAAAGGCTTATTAAAGCCTTGAAGAACTCTGTGCGATGGGACAAAAAGGAAATGAAGAGAAATCAAGTCCTGGGACAATATTTGAATGAACTACAGATTAAGACTGTTAGAAGTAAAAGGAAGGAATATATAGTTGGTTTATTTGATCAAGGTTAAAGGTTGTTACTTCTGGCTACCCTTTATGAACTTTCTGCTGACACCAGGACTGAAAAGATGATGTTTTATGGATTTGTTTAGATATAAGAGATGGGATATGGGATGAAGAGATAAATGTTTGTATCTTTAGATAAATTTATTTATACTTATTGTGATGAAGGTTGGAAATAATTTCTTTATATATATCTTTTCTTTATTATATTCTTTTCTCTTTTTCTTTTCTTTCTTTTTCCTTGCACTTTTTACTCCTCTCTATTCTCTTTTCTTTCTTTAGTTTGTATTAGATTTTACTATTGTAATCAAAATTCTTAATAAAAATATATATATATATATGCATGATGGAAAAAGACAATGGCAACTCTGCAAGGCTGTGTCCATGTAATCTCCAGGAGTCATTGACAAGTCATTACCTTTGCCTTAGTAGATCAGTTTAGAAACCAGTTAATCATTCAGATTACATAACACCTATAGTAAAGATGCTTTTCTTTAAATTCAGAGAAAACCAAACAATCAAGTTGGATTTTCATAAACTCCTAAAATTAAAGCCGTTATCTTGAAATCTAATTAGCAACTCAATAAATATTTTGAAAAACAATGTTGTTACATACTGCCAAAGCAAATAATAGCATATTAATCTATATACTTTAGGTAATCCAAATACATCTTTTTTGTTGTTATATCAAATTATATTTTATAGTTTATATAAAATTATCAACAGTTATGCTGATGTTGTAATAAAAAAGTACAGAAAGCAAAAAATAAGTAAGAATTTTGGACAACTACATCCTTACTTACTGTATCACATGTTTATTTTGTATTGTTCCACTATCCTGTGTTTGTCATACTATTAATAGATTAGGTGAAGTACGACCAACCAAACACACAAACACAAAGACACAGAAACACGCACACAACAAACCCAAGGGTCGGCAGATTAAAAATTTGTGTAAGTGCCAAGCTGTGTATTAAACAGTGCATAGGAGAACAAAGGAAGAAGTAAAATGGGATGGAACTATACAGCACAGTATTTGCATTCTATAATATATTGTAAACACTATAGTAAAAGAAAATGTGTGCTCTACGGGGACTTTAGAGATACTGCTTTAGCAACAGATTTAGAAAATATTAAAAAACCCATTGTATGACATTTTAATTCCTTTGAGATTGGAACTATAATATATGCTCACTGATTCATTACAAAAGTGAGAAATTTCATAGCATGTTCTTTTATTAAGAACATTCATCTGTAAATTGTGTAAAAACAACTACAAAACAAAAAAAGTAATGAGATTTACTGTATTCTGAATCTTGGTTAGATGTAGCTTAAAACTTCAACTGTACATACTGTACGTACTTGAAAGCAAATCTCACTGAAATATTTAAGTGTTGTTTCTTAATAAAATGACTGATTACTCCTACAATAAATAATCTGACTCCTTGGAAACAGGTGAGTGCTTAATTATTTCAGAATCAAATTCATTAAGAAATTGGGAAGGTTTCAAATCATATACTACAGTAATCCAGCTGTACTATGTTTGAGGTTATATTTTAGTCATTCTGAAAGATAAGAACATTACAGGAGTATGTTCAAGAGATGGCATTATAATTAATCATTAGCTCTTGCTTCAAGAAAACGAATCCAATTTTTAAAATGCATTTTGTAGGTTGTCTAAATAGCTATTATAATGAAAACATGTTCAGTGTGGATACATATACTGCAGTCATTTCTCAATCAATTTCACAATGAAGAAGACTTTAAATGGATTCAAAAGTACATATTTAATTGTTAAACCCCTGCTCTGGTTATTAATTATGACTATTAGTAGTACTATTACTACTTACATTACTTTAATTTTGTATCTTGGTCTTGTACCCAAAGGAAACTTAAAGTGGCAAGATCGCTTTTAAAATATTTAGGGTGTTAATTGTGACCCTAGTTACTTTCATTAAGTCCGAAGCAGAAAGTCTACATGCATGAAAAAAGCAGGCATGTGAACACATCCTTACTGCTCTGTTCTGGTGAGCCACAAAGTATGTAGTGATAAAAAGAATGCAAGCTTGTATGAACTCCAAATGTACATACCTAGAATAGTTCCTGTCGTGTTAAGACAAACATATATAAAACTAAACTCTTCAGTGCAGAAAAATCTTACTTCTTTCCTTCCTAGACTGAAAAATGGATCCTCTGCTTATGTGTAGTTAGACAATATTGATGGGTTTTCAGGACTAGCCCTCTGCACAAAGGCGTCTTCTCCCTTGATGTCTTGGTATTCTGCTATAAGATAGTTTTCATCTATGCAAACTCCATTTTAGCAATATACAAGCGCTAAACGTATCTTGTAAATATTATATTCTTCCAGCATCACTGATAAGACTTTATACAGCATTAGGGGAACACAATCTTCTCCTTTTCATTGAACGATCCCAATATCTCTTTGCTCATCTTTTTTTTAATAGAAACTTTATAGAAAGTCTCCACATAGTGTAATTCGTCACTGCAGAACTGCTTCAGTCCACTGATAATTTCTGCACCTTCTTGAGACACGGCAACTTGAAGGATTAGCAGAAAATACCATATTTACACTTCAGCAAAGGATCGTTACCTTGTCGTGGTGCTGGAGCTTGAGCACCTCAATGATGCCATGAGCTAAACCGTGAAGGGCCACCCAAGACGGGAAGGTCATGACAGAGAGGTCAGACTAAATGCGATCCCTGGGGAAGGTAATGGCAACCCACCTCAGTATTCTTGCCGTGAAAACTAAATGGATCAGTACAACCAGAGATATGTCGGTATACCATCGGAAGATGAGACCCCCAGGTCGGAAGATGGTCAAAATGCTACTGGGGAGGAACAGAGGATGAGCTCAACTAGCCCCAGACGTGATGACGCAGCTAGCTCAAAGCCGGAAGGACAGCTAGCGGCCGACGGTGCTGGTGGTGAACGGCGAATCCGATGTTCTAAGGATCAACACACCATCGGAACCTGGAATGTAAGATCTATGAGCCAGGGCAAATTGGATGTGGTTATTGGTGAGATGTCAAGATTAAAGATAGACATTCTGGGCATCAGTGAACTGAAATGGACTGGAATGGGCCACTTCACATCAAATGACCACCAGATCTACTACTACGGACAAGAGGACCACAGAAGAAATGGAGTAGCCTTCATAATTAATAGTAAAGTGGCTAAAGCAGTGCTTGGATACAACCCAAAAAACGACAGAATGATCTCAATTCGAATTCAGGGCAAGCCATCTAACATCACAGTGATCCAAATATACGCCCCAACCATAAATGCTGAAGAAGCTGAAGTAGAGCAGTTCTATGAGGATCTGCAGCACCTACTGGACAACACGCCTAAAAGAGATGTTATTTTCATCACAGGAGACTGGAATGCTAAGGTGGGCAGTCAAATGACACCTCGAATTACAGGTAAGTATGGCCTGGGAGAACAAAACGAAGCAGGACACAGGCTGATAGAATTTTGCCAAGACAATTCACTCTGCATAACAAACACTCTCTTCCAACAACCTAAGAGACGGCTTTATACATGGACTTCACCAGATGGACAACACCGAAATCAGATTGATTACATCCTTTGCAGCCAAAGGTGGCGGACATCTGTACAGTCGGTAAAAACAAGGCCTGGAGCTGACTGTAGTTCAGATCACGAACTTCTTCTTGCACAATTTAGGATCAGACTAAAGAGATTAGGGAAGACCCACAGATCAGCTAGATATGAGCTCACTAATATTCCTAAGGAATATGCAGTGGAGGTGAAGAATAGATTTAAGGGACTGGACTTAGTAGATAGGGTCCCGGAAGAACTCTGGACAGAAGTTGGCAGCATTGTTCAGGAGGCGGCAACAAAATACATCCCAAAGAAAGAGAAAACCAAGAAGGCAAAATGGCTGTCTGCTGAGACACTAGAAGTAGCCCAAGAAAGAAGGAAAGCAAAAGGCAACAGTGATAGGGGGAGATATGCCCAATTAAATGCAAAATTCCAGAGGTTAGCCAGAAGAGATAAGGAATTATTTTTAAACAAGCAATGCGCAGAAGTGGAAGAAGACAATAGAATAGGAAGGACAAGAGACCTCTTCCAGAAAATTAGAAACATTGGAGGTAAATTCCAGGCAAAAATGGGTATGATCAAAAACAAAGATGGCAAGGACCTAACAGAAGAAGAGATCAAGAAAAGGTGGCAAGAATATACAGAAAACCTGTATAGGAAGGATAACAATATCGGGGATAGCTTTGACGGTGTGGTCGGTGAGCTAGAGCCAGACATCCTGAAGAGTGAGGTTGAGTGGGCCTTAAGAAGCATTGCTAATAACAAGGCAACAGGAGACGATGGCATCCCAGCTGAACTGTTCAAAATCTTGCAAGATGATGCTGTCAAGGTAATGCATGCTATATGCCAGCAAATTTGGAAAACACAAGAATGGCCATCAGACTGGAAAAAATCAACTTATATCCCCATACCAAAAAAGGGAAACACTAAAGAATGTTCAAACTATCGAACAGTGGCACTCATTTCACATGCCAGTAAGGTAATGCTCAAGATCCTGCAAGGTAGACTTCAGCAGTTCATGGAGCGAGAATTGCCAGATGTACAAGCTGGGTTTAGAAAAGGCAGAGGAACTAGGGACCAAATTGCCAATATCCGCTGGATAATGGAAAAAGCCAGGGAGTTTCAGAAAAACATCTATTTCTGTTTTATTGACTATTCTAAAGCCTTTGACTGTGTGGACCATAACAAATTGTGGCAAGTTCTTAGTGGTATGGGGATACCAAGTCATCTTGTATGCCTCCTGAAGAATCTGTATAACGACCAAGTAGCAACAGTAAGAACAGACCACGGAACAACAGACTGGTTTAAGATTGGGAAAGGAGTACGGCAGGGCTGTATACTCTCACCCTACCTATTCAACTTGTATGCAGAACACATCATGCGACAAGCTGGCCTTGAGGAATCCAAGGCTGGAGTTAAAATCTCTGGAAGAAACATTAACAATCTCAGATATGCAGATGATACCACCTTGATGGCTGAAAGTGAAGAGGAACTGAGGAGCCTTATGATGAAGGTGAAAGAAAAAAGTGCAAAAGCTGGCTTGCAGCTAAACCTCAAAAAAACCAAGATTATGGCAACCAGCTTGATTGATAACTGGCAAATAGAGGGAGAAAATGTAGAAGCAGTGAAAGACTTTGTATTCCTAGGTGCAAAGATTACTGCAGATGCTGACTGCAGTCAGGAAATCAGAAGACGCTTAATCCTTGGAAGAAGAGCAATGACAAATCTCGATAAAATAGTTAAGAGCAGAGACATCACACTGACAACAAAGGCCCGCATAGTTAAAGCAATGGTGTTCCCTGTAGTAACATATGGCTGTGAGAGCTGGACCATAAGGAAGGCTGAGCGAAGGAAGATCAATGCTTTTGAACTGTGGTGTTGGAGGAAAATTCTGAGAGTGCCTTGGACTGCAAGAAGATCAAACCAGTCCATCCTCCAGGAAATAGCCAGACTGCTCACTTGAGGGAATGATATTAAAGGCAAAACTGAAATACTTTGGCCACATAATGAGAAGACAGGACACCCTGGAGAAGATGCTGATGGTAGGGAGAGTGGAAGGCAAAAGGAAGAGGGGCCGACCAAGGGCAAGATGGATGGATGATATTCTAGAGGTGACGGACCCGTCCCTGGGGGAGCTGGGGGTGTTGACGACCGACAGGAAGCTCTGGCGTGGGCTGGTCCATGAAGTCACGAAGAGTCGGAAGCGACTAAACGAATAAACAACAAAAAAACCATATTTACATGGTGGCACCTCAAGAATTTGAAGTGCTGTATAATAAGGCCCAAGTAGAATGCAGGTACCTAAAGAGGTATGCACATGGGGCTTTTTGTCCATGTGATTTCCCCTGCCATTATTGCCCATACATCTGAAAGTTATATGCCTTGCATAATCCAAGGAAAGCATGAGAAAATTGGATTATCATCTAATTCCATAATGTCATGAGTACTGATGGCGAGCAGGAGGGGGCCTCGATCCAGGGTGGAAAACGCATGCGTAGTACTGAGGAATTAAGCAGCCATTCCAAGAGACACAGATCAGACCCACCTTAGCTTTTGGGTTTTATATGTCTGGGTTTTTCCCATGCTTCTTCAGTTTGTTAGGATTTTCTGTCTTACATAGCAGTAATAAACACTAGAGACCTACTCCTCGTCTCAGCGTGATTTCTGACTGTTAGGACACACAAACAGGTAAAGGTAAAGGTTTCCCTTGACATTAAGTCCAGTCGTGTCCGACTCTAGGGGGAGGTGCTCATCTCTGTTTCAAGGCCGAAGAGCTGGCATTCGTAGACACTTCCATGGTCATGTGGCCGGCATGACTAAACGGAACGCCGTTACCTGCCCGCTGAAGCGGTACCTATTAATCTACTCACACTGGCATGTTTTCGAACTGCTAGGTTGGCAGGAGCTGGGACTAGCAACGGGAGCTCACCCCGTCACGCGGATTTGAACTACCGACCTTCCGATCGGCAAGCTCAGCGGCTCAGCGGTTTAACCCGCAGCGCCGTGTTCCTCAATTCCATAAATACCTGGTAATAATATATTATGTAGTCTTGTTTGAGTTAGAAAATTCATCCTCTGTTCATCAGCAAGGTCAGCTATTATTTTTCTCATTTGATTCTAGAACCTGAGTGCCATTAACAAGATTTTCCAGACTGAAAGGGAATAGATAATTAATGTTGTTATTATAGCAAGGATGAATATGAGTGTGTGTATTTGGATTGTGCAGATTTAAATGACAATTTATCCTCTTTCTGAAACTGTGGTCATCAACATTACCTGAAATTGTGAGCAATTCCTGAACAAGCTATAATAAGAATGAACAACACTTAAACGACCTCCAAAATAAAAACTGAAAAATATTCATGATGCTAATCATTAATCACATCCCTCTAGAATAACTTAGCCAATAGGACTGTTATCTGAATCATCTTCAGGATAGAAGTTCAGTAAATTGTAACCTTTTTTCCTGAGACATACTTTAAAAATTCTGTTCAATCGATTATACAATCTTCAGTTCCTTCCTTATAAATGCCTGTGCAAACACAGTATCTTCTACAGTATAAAAAACAAAAACAAAGGATATTTTATTTTTAGACAGTTGCCAAGTAAAAGTATGTATTGTTAAATATATGCTTCATTAATGTTGAATATATCCCCACTCCTCATTAAGTAGAATATTAATTGCATTTGGTTTATGGGGCAACAGTGCTGCAAAAACGAAACATCCCATAGTTAGGGACTCAGTGATATACAGTAAATCTGACTATGTTATTACACGACTCCCTCCTGTACAGCGAAGAGCTTTGAAGTTGTTACCTCCAATTTTAATACATCAAAATACAGCATCATCTGGATCCTTAGTCATAGTTTGATTCAACAAGCCAACACATAGCCCATGATTGGAAGTTAGCATCTTTCAAGCAAATCACATTTAAGTTTAACCACAATTTGTTGCATTCAGAACTCAAGACCAACTGGTTAATCAGAATCTGAAGCAAAAAAGTCTGAACTCCTTTGTAGTCACAGTGGGATGGGATGGGATGGGATGGGATCCATGCAGGTTGTTCACATCACAGTTTTCCCATCACAGTTATACTATGGTTTAGCCTGAAACCCACACATAGTTTCTTTGTTGGGTTGCTGTCACAAACTATTTTGATACATTTTTAGGAGAAAAAAGAAAGCCAGCATTATTAAATTGGTGTAATTATCTTGATGAGTCAGATAGATAGAGTATCTTAAAAGAAGATACATAGAATGCTACAGTGGCACACACTTTTTAAAATAATAAAAGGCTTTAGGGGCAAAAGCCTCCCCTTTGGTTTTTCACAAATTAGCACTACAAGTTAATTCATTATTGGAACACAAGAGAACAAATTCGTTTTTTTATTTAACAATGGAAAATACTAGAAATATGTTGCAAAGGAAGGATCATCGTTTGATCTACAGGTGACCAGTCCCAACTCAATCTGTAACCAAGTGAGTAACACAAACATATATAAATTCAGAAGCAGCATCTTCTCTAATATCTGTTTAGCCAACTGGGGTCATGTGTCTTCTTTAAGAAATAGAAGATGGCCCATCTGCAACTTTTAGAATGGCCTTGTAATAAAGCCATCCATGCAGTACATTTAGAACGTACTCTTTTTAAAATTCTGCCTACTATGAAGATGTGAGTACTTCTATGTGCATCATCCTACTGGCAGAAAAAACATTTAGGATAATTAGCATGTAATTTGAAAGCTTCATCTATTTGAATCACAATTTGCTCTTTTTAGTTTTTGCTTTGCATGTTTGAAGTTAAACAAGAATAGGTACAATTAGAGACTGAGAATGTATACACCAACCATTATTTCCAATTATGTAATTCCAAATTCCCAAGTATATATAATATACTTTATCTAAATTATTACATTTGTCACCACTTGAGCATTTCACTGTTTTTTTCCTTCTTTTTGACAGACCACATAATGAATTCATGGCACAACCCAAAATATACCAAATATTCCTCTTTAGGAACATTTAAAATGGAACAAGAGAAAGGAGGTAGGGTGGAAAAGAAAGGAAAACAAAGGGGAAAAAAGAGGGTAGAAAAAGAAAAAAGTCTGAGAGGACTCACAATCTGCTTCTAGAAGGGCACGGACAGATCTAGCAAGTTCTTTGGCTTCTGTCGCAAGAGATGCTGCAAGAGTGCGGCCATTCCGTCCCAGATGTGCAAGAAGCATTTTTGAAGAGATCGTGGCTTTCCTGTCACTGGATGAAATGATCCGAAAAGCAACAAAGTGTTTTCTTTACAGCATAATAATATTCTTGTTTATGTTACTAAATGCATATTCATTTTCACCAATACCTAAAACCCAAGAGTAGTCAAGGATTGACTTACCAGAACACTCTATTCTGAGCTGAAATATCTCTCAATATAAATTAACACCAATTTTTGAAACAGAGGATGAACAGGTTAAAGACTGCATGGTGAAATGGACTGCAAACTTTATAACATAAATATGGATATATGGGAGAAAATGTGGGAAACCGGTGTTAGATTTACACTGTGTCAAAATTTAAGAGAGAACTTTTATAAAATGATCTATCAATGGTATATGACACTGTCTAAAATGTATAAAGGAATATCAAATAAGTGTTAAAAGTGTGAAAAGGAAGAGGGGACTTTTTACCATACCTGGTGGACTTGTGAAAAAGCAAAGGAATTTTGGGTGCAAATTGATACAATGATGCAAAAGACACTGTGGATTAATATTATGATGAAACTAGAATTATTTTTATTGAAAAGAAATATGGCCTTGCCGTATATAATAGAGCACATCTGGTGGCCAAAATAAAAGTGTAACTAAAAAATGAATGATAGTACTAGATTGCAACAGAACACTGACATGATAGTGATTTACATCACTATATGAGAAGGATTATCAATTAGGTAGAAGTCACGTAAAACTTCATACATGGGAACATGACATAGTATTGTATCCACATCTCTCTGCTCTGAGAGCTTAAGGGAAGGTAGACTGTATTTATTATTCTGATAAATTCTAACCCCAAAATCTGATTCTATTCTCAAAATCCCTGAAAGCAAGGAATAAGGAATCTACAGGAATAAGAAAGCTTCAGCTGCTGGGTGATTGGAACTGAGAGAACTGCATTCAGGTCCACTGTCTGTGACAAACTCAGTTGTTTAGCCTTTGGCAAACCAGATATTTTTGCAGAGACAATTCTCTCTATCCATATCAAAATAAGATGTTCTGTCAAACAGAATCTTCTGGGTATCAACATTATAATTTAAAAAATCTGCAAAAAAAGTTCTGCATGGGTTTTATAAGCAAATGGTGGCAAAGTTTAAGAATCAGTTCTTGGGTTCTTTGCCCTCTTATCAGAGTTTCAGTATTAATTCAAGATAATTTCAGCAAATTTCAACAGCACATACAGTATTTCTTACCTTAAAGTGACTGGAGGACTACTGCTGTCCAATAGTATTTCAGGTAAAGTCTACAGGCAAATAGTAGAATGTAAGAAAAACAAATAAAATAACCATTTCTAAAAGCTCAGCAAACAGCAAAGTTAATCCCCTTCTTAATGGTTCTTGACTTTTCCAGTTGCCTTCACTGGGGCAGTTAACAGCCTTCTCTTTCAAATGCCTGTGAATTTCTGCTGTTGTATCAGGACAGGTAGCGATGCAAACAAATCAGCATCCAATCTGCAGCTGGCATGCTACTGTCTGCCTACAATCCTAACAGTAGTGTTCTATAAGAGCACTACTGTTGGAGGCAGGCTTGGCCTTGTGTGGTGTGGACAAGATCACCCCACTCTCTCAAGCTGCTTCTGCCAACTTCAGTTTTGTTCTACACCTTATTGGAAGAATGCCTTGAACTATCCCTAGACCACTGGTCAAATTATGGGAAGGAAAGTAGGGGAGAGGTTTAATGAAAATTATCCCCATGTATTATCCAAATCATGCCCTATAAATAAATTTCTAAGACAGTATCTAAGAGATGCAATCAAAAAGAGAAGAAACAAGGCGTCCCTCTAGCTTCATATGATTTGAGCAATGAACTGGTGACCAAATACATTGTCCCAAGCTTCTATATCAATGTGAAGCTATAAGTCGTAACAATGGAAGAACTAGAGGGAGGGGATACTGGAGATGGCACAGACAGTATTGTCAATGAACCTCTTTGGGGATTTCTTAAGAGTTGGAAGGAAGAAAAATGGATCAGATGCCAGGGCTTCCTCTTCCTTCCCTGGTGGTTTGCTAGGAAAGCAACTATGACTAATATAGAAGGCAGATGGGAAAGGGATCCCAACAGCATAAGCAGCATCTCTCTAGGTTGGCATCATGGACAGTACCACCAAGCAAGCTAAAAACTAACAATAACCAAGTAAAAGCAAAAAGCAAACACATTTCTTATTATGAAACATTGTCTCAATAATCAGAAAAACATTCAATTGGAGTTTCTGAGATAAATAATGTAGAATCTTCTAATGTGAAAATCTAGATTTACAATTCTGCAATACTTGAATTATAAACCCTAGATTTGCAGCAACAGTTGAATTATAAAATAATTACAGCCCTTGCATAGTATCAAGCTCCTGTACAGAGACTTGTCTGTTCACAGAGGGACTTAGCTTCTCTAGGTATATTCTATTTTCTGAATTTTTAGTTTTTATTTAAAAGAAGAAAAGAGAATAAGTTTCTAACCCATTAAGAATAGTTAGTGCAATTAAATAACTTTTAATAACAAATCTTTATAACAGCTCATACAATCAACATGTTCTGATCCCTTTAAGGAACAACACTATTTGAATCTGCTGTTACCTCGATAAATTGCAGCAACTTTTCAGTTGCTACCTCAAAAGTCTTCTTGGCCGTTTCAGATTTTCTTAACTGACAATCAAGCACAGTAATCCTCTTCCTTAAATCTTGCACGCTCTCCTAGGAAAGAAAGAAATTAAGTGGCTCGCCAAAGCAGAAGCACTAGAACCTAAGCGTCAAGGAAGGGAGATTTTAACTTAGTCAACAAAGGGGCACCAAGGGCATTACTTGTACCAAGACCTGATCCAGCATCCAGATACCGTGCAAAGATAGAAGATTCTGTGGCGGGGGCCAAGTGAGCTTGAAGGTGACTAAAACACTGAAGAAGCCAATCTATTTTTTTTTAAGGGGCAGTCCTGGGTCCTTAAAGCTTGGTTAACTATTCCTTTGATTTGTAAACCAAACAAAGTATTCCCTGCCAGAGAAGCAACATGCCACACTGCAACCGTTTTCAGGGGTCTGGCAGATATTCACTCTGAGGATAGAAAAGTGCTCACTCTCATACATTTTTCACCTGCTGAAGAGCAAAAACCTGATCTGCATGCTGCCTCATTGGTATAAAGCTCTACCCTATTTCTCAGATTTTGTGCACTGCCATCTCCCACTTAGAATCCTGCCAAACACCTTCCCAGGCACATCAAACAAGTCTACTCTCTTGCTATCTTTCCCTCTGTATAAGGGAACAATAACAGCATTCATATGGGATTGGAGCCAGGCTATACTTACAGATTGACACTGCAATGTGAAAACAGCAGAGACAAATTTGGGTCCTGCATTTTTTAATCTGTAAAGGTATGTGTATACGTGTATTCAGGCAGAGCAATGCGTGTCTACTCTCAAGTAAATTTCCTTGTGTTCCATCATTTTTGTTAGACTTGTTTAGACTTACAGCCTTAGAAAAGGCTGCAAAATCCTTCCGTTTAACAGGAAGGATTTTTTCCTATCCATCCCATACGCAAAACACATTTTTACACCAGTTACACCAACTATACCTATCGATGCCATTTTAGCACATTCTCACAGTACTTTCCATTATTTTTTCTTGGTCATTTATAGCATTTGTTTCAAATTCCACTCTTCAGCATACCACTACTCCTAATCCTAACCTTTATCTCAGTTTCATCACAAGTTTTATTTTTTAATTCCATCCACTGAGCTGGAAGCTTTTTTCCCAACCTTCTTCACCTATTTCTAATTTTAAAAAATCTTCGTTAAAAATAATTTTGTATTTTCTCCACTTCTTTGAATCTTAACCAATCCTTGCTCTCTTTGACTACATTCTTTGCAACAACTTTTCCTATATATTATATCTTTGTTTCATCCATATCTTTTGCAGCATTCTCTTATATACATTTTTATCATCTCCATTTTTTAAATTCATCATTCCACAAAGTATCATTTTTCATAATTCTCAGTAGAATAACTCCACACACTTCTGTGCCATTCTTTTAATTCAGCCACAAGCACCTTCTACATCAAGTTTCCTTACATTCACTCTAGCTACCTTCTCTTGGAAAATTAATTTATCTTCTAACAGTTTTCATACAAGATCTCTTTTCCTGCCATCATTCTGCTTTTACTCATTTCTTTCACTTCCTTCCTTTTATTCCGTTATGTCCATTTTCCCACCAAGATCTGCTCTTGAGGCTAGCAAAAATAATTGGTTCATATAGAACCAATTGATCTGATCACCCATGTAGCCTTCACTAATTTTCTCAATTTTTCATAATAAACAATGATAAATGATTATTGATATTAAATTATTATTAATCAATTAAATTATCAATGGGCACACTTTCATATTTATGTGTAAATATGAACAGCCATGCCTAGACCACATATGTGAAACAAACAGTTCTTTTCTAAGCAGGTAACTCACCACTCGCCATTTTCATGAGTTCTTAGGTCTTAGAACAGCCAGGTCGCTTTCTCTGTAGCCTCTCCTCTCATTCTCACCCATCCATTCATGCCACCTAACGAAGTAATCCCCCCCCCCAAATCATTGAGAACATTTTCCCTAAAATTAATCTCCGGTTCTCCTATTATTACAATGCATTGGAGTGAAACAACTGCGATCAACACTGTCATGTTCATCGTTTCAATGTTCTGAATACATCGTAATGTTTCGCATGTCACTTTCCTGATCCGTGTTTGCGGAGTGGAGATTTCCAGCCGTGCCAGGCTGTAATCTCCTTACTGTAACTGTGGAATGTATGTTTGGGTTATTGACTGTGTTCAAGGTTACTTTCTCAGGCCGATGTGGGTGACGGTTGCTAACACCTGGGAAGGGGTGGTTGCTAAGCGGGAGCAAGGGGCGGGACTGTGTTTGAAGCGAGGGTTTTTAGTTTGTATTTGGTGCGCTTTTGCTCATTCTCAGCTTTCTTTGTATTTGCACACTATTCTTTCAATAAATCAGTTATCCTTAAGCACCTGCTTGTGAGACTGAATCTGTCAGAATAGGCAACCATTACAAACACATGGATTCCTACGTTCATATGCATCCACAACAACCTAGATGACAAAACTTCATACTTTCTGATACACATTTCACTACTTTTATTCTTAATTAAACCTACATCTTCAATTCATCTACATTATCCTTATGACTTTGAATTAAGACTGATGTGCGGTTCTGTTAGGATTCTACATGCACAGACCCTTATTTTGCCCTTTGCTTCAGGCCTCAGGCAAAGTGAATGTAGCTACAATGGTAGATTGTTGGCATTTTGTTCACCAGACAAATAAAATAACTAAGGCAAAGTAACCAAAGTTCATCTATAACAAAGCTTTTCAGATTCTGTTATAAGCATTCTTGTCATGAGTACTGATGGCGAGCAAGAAGGGGCCTCTATCCAGGGGGGAAAAATGCATGCGTAGTACTGAGGAATTAAGCAGCCAAAGAGACACAGATCAGACCCGCCTTAACTTTTGGGGTTTATCTGTCTGGGTTTTTCCCATGCTTCTTCAGTTTGTTAGGATTCTGTCTTATGTAGCAGTAATAAACACTAGAGACCTACTCCTCGTCTCAGCGTGATTTCTGACTGTTAGGACATCAATCCTAACAAACTCCTACTCCCATTGAAAGAGGAAGGAACAGAGAAAAATAAAGGAGAGACATTTGGAAAATGTCTTCAGAAAACCAGGAAATTCGGCAAGCCATCCAACAATTGGCAGCAGCCCTGCAACAACACCAACAACAAGTAGATCTCCAGATCAACACATTACAAGCAGCCATGCTACAGCAGTTACAACAACCAGCTCCGATTAACCCACAACCGGTGCCAGCAGCAGCAGCTCCGCCAGTAGTCTTGAGATCCCAGGGCAGTCTACCAGAGAAGTTTGGAGGAGAAGCAGGACAGTTGAGAACCTTTCTCACACAGTGCACAATGTTTTTTGACAGCAGACCGGCAGAGTTTCCCACAGACAGAACCAGAGTCACCTTCATTCTAAGTCTGCTAAAGGAACCAGCAGCCAAATGTGCTATTCCCATGGTGGAGAACAACGACCCAATTCTCAACAACTACCAGAATTTTCTGGCAGGGTTCCGAGCACACTTTGACGACCCGATCAGAGAGGTCACTGCCAGCCAGGAGATTCAGAAGCTCAAGCAGGGCAACAAGAGAGTGGGAATCTACATTGCTGATTTCAAGCTGTTAGCAGGAGATCTGGACTGGAATGAGAGTGCATTGAAAGACCAATTCAAACAGGGGCTGGATGAAGAAATTAAGAATGAATTAGTGCGCCAGGGAACACCAGCTACCCTAGAAGCCTTATATCAGTTGTCTGTGGTCATAGATGCCAGGCTAGAAGAGCTCAGACAGATGCAGCCAGGGAGAGGCAGGGGCCTCAGGACGCTTCCAGGATTTCCAGCTCTCTCCGCAGCACTTCCTTACTCAGGACCAGAGGAGCCGACGCAGATCGGGGCAAGCAGAAGGCTTAATTCCGAGGCTGAGAGACAGAGAAGGAGAGAGAGAGCTACTCCTCTGTTTCTACTGCGGAGTCCAGGGGCACATGGTGAGAGCTTGCCCAGCGAGAAGCCAAGCAAATTCCGTAAGAGCCCCAGGGCAAGCAGCTGAAACAAGAGCCACCTCCGCCTCTACTTCCAATCAGGGAAACTCCATCGGTCTCCCTCCACAGAGCTCAGCAGGGAGACCATCAATCAATTAAGAAGGGCTCATTCCGAGGATTCCAGGCAATCCTTTTACTACTTACCAGTAATAATGCACATAAACCCAGAGCACCAGGTCAAGCTAGAGGCCCTCGTGGATTCCGGAGCTTCCACCAATTTTATTGATGTACAGACCATACAAGACTTCAACATCCCGACCATAGAATTGCCACGTCCCATAGAAGTGGAGACCATTGACGGCCAGCCCCTCAAGGCAGGGCCGATTAGAAGTTTCACAGAACCTTTGCAACTAACAATGGGAGACCACATTGAGTGGATCCAACTTTACGTTACGGCATCACTTAATGTGCCTATAGTCCTGGGCACACCTTGGCTGAAGATCCACAACCCATTGTTGAACTGGACTACGGGAGCAATCTCCTTCCCAGCTAAGGAATGCCAGCACCACAAGATTCAAGCCACTCTCCTCTCTCCAGCAACCAACGCAGTCACGGAAGCAGGGGGGATCCAGTTGCCAGCCAAGTATGCAGATTTCGCAGACGTTTTCAGTGAATAAGAGGCCACAGCACTACTATAGGGACTGTGATTGCACCATTGAGTTGATACCAGGAGCCAAGATTCCAGCAAGGAAACAATATCCCATGTCCCCCAAAGAACTAGCCACCTTAAAGGATTACTTGGATTCTAATCTCCAAAAGGGGTTCATCCGACTATCTACTTCCCCAGCGTCTGCTCCTACCTTCTTCATACCAAAGAAGCCTGACCCGTTGGCACTGGCAACTCAGGAGGCACCCATGAGAGTGGTCCACGACTTCAGTTTTTTAAATAAACTCACAATAAAAGAAAATTATCCCATGCTGTTAATATCTGATCTGCTGGATCGCTTACAGAAAGCACGCATTTTTACTAGGTTGGACCTCAGGAATGCGTACAATCTGATCTGGATGAAAGAGGGGCATGAATATCTGACTGCCTTCAATACCAGGTTTGGTAAATTTGAGTACCTTGTTTTGCCCTTTTGCTTGTCTAATGCAGGAGCCATATTTTCCCGATTTATGAATCAAATTTTCTCTGATTTACTAGATAAGTATCTGGTCATTTATCTAGATGACATATTAATTTTCTCTGAGGATGCTACAACTCATGTAACCCATGTACGTAATGTCTTACAAAGACTGAGAGAGAACAAGCTGTTCGCCAAGCTAGAGAAGTGTGCCTTCGATTTAACTGAATTACATTTCCTGGGCTATAAGGTATCAACAGAAGGCATATCCATGGATCCTTCTAAGGTCCAGGCAATTCTCTCTTGGCAACCCCCCCAAAATGTGAAAGTTGTACAAAGTTTCCTAGGGTTCTGCAATTTTTACAGGCTGTTCATAAAAAACCTTAGTGACAGGGCTAGACCCCTCACACAGCTTTTGAAGAAAGGATCAAAATTCATTTGGGGGGAGAGGGAGCAAGCAGCATTCCGAGAATTCAAGCAACTCTTTGCATCCCAGCCGCTGTTAAAACACCCTGATCCCACGAAGCAATTAATAATGCATTCAGATGCTTCTGATATCACCATTGGGGCAGTGTTATTGCAATATACAAACCAAACCAAAAATACATTGCTTCCTTGTGCCTTTTTTTCACTTTCGCTCTCACCAGCAGAGAGAAACTATGATGTTTTTAACAAGGAGTTGCTAGCAATTAAAGCAGCATTCCAAGAGTGGAGGCACTGGCTAGAAGGTGTGGCCTTTCCTGTGAAAGTCTGCACCGATCACAAGAATTTACAGCTTCTACAAAACACCAGATCCCTCACCCCACACCAAATCAGATGGAGCCAGTTTTTCTCCTGTTTCAATTTTGTTATTTCTTATGTTCCCGGGGCGCAGAACTGTTTGGCAGATGCCCTGTCTCGATCCATTCAGGCAACCCCCGCTACTCACCAGGAGGTACAGGCTACTATATTACAACCTCACAACTTTGATCAGTCTATGAGGGGGAACCAAACAGAGATTTTAGCAGCAGGCAGACAAGCAGAGGACCTATTTACAAGAGTCGGAGCTCAGCAGCAACAAGACCCGTATGCCAGGGCCAGGATGGATGACCTCTAGAGGGACCCTCAAGACACTGCCTCACCATTCAATGTGAGGCAGGAATCCTCTGGCATAGCGGGTGATTATACATTCCCCCCTCATTGAGGGAAGAAGTACTGAGACTTTGCCATGACCATCAAACGGCAGGCCACGGAGGTGATTTCAAAACTCTCCATAGAGCTCTGAGAGACTACTGGTGGCCTAAGATGACTGCAGACATAAAGGGCTACGTGGCTTCTTGTCATACCTGTAGACAAGACAAGCCTCTCCCAGGGAAGCCCACAGGACTCTTGCAACCCCTACCCACCCCCAGTCAGCCTTGGGATACAATCTCCATGGATTTCATCACTGATTTACCCCCGGTCCAGGGGCTGACTTCCATACTAGTGGTGGTGGACCTTTTCACTAAAATGGCGCATTTTATTTCGTGCAAGGGACTCCCAGCTGCACAAGCCACAGCACAGTTGTTCATGGACCATGTTTTTAGGTATAGAGGCATGGTAAATCACTTGGTGAGTGACAGAGGCCCTCAGTTCACTTCCAGGTTCCGGAGGGCGCTTTTCCAGTCATTAGGGGTCCAGATCCACCTATCATCATCGCATCATCCGGCTAGTAACGGGCAAGCTGAGAAAATTAACCAATGGTTACAGCAGTATCTCAGGTGTTACACCACTTATCAGCGAGACAATTGGCCAGCCCTACTCCCCATGGCAGAATTTACATATAATAATTCTGTACAGTCCTCTACCAAGATGTCTCCTTTCCAAGCACTCTACGGGGTTAACCCTCGGGTGTTGCCCACTTCTTCCCAGCAGGGAGCTGTTCCAGCCGCGGCTGATTTTCTTAAAGAGCAACAAGCCGCACAGGAGTTGTTAAAGGAGCAGCTGAATAGGGCAAAGAGTGCTTACAAGAGAGCTGCAGATGCTCACAGACAAGAGGGGCCAGCGATTGTGGTAGGAGACAAAGTGTGGCTCTCTACCAAGTTTTTGACCTCTACCAGAACCTCCAAGAAGTTGGACTCTAAGTTTGTAGGCCCTTTCACTGTAGTACAGCAGATAAATCCAGTGGCTTATTGCTTAAAGCTACCAGCATCCATGAAAATCCATCCAGTCTTTCACAGAGCCTTGCTAGCCAAAGACCCTCCCCCAAGTACCTTGCGATCGCAAATACCCCCCCCTCCAGTAATTGTGGAGGGGGAGGAAGAATACGAAGTCGAGGAAATTCTGGACTCTAGGAGGAGGGGAAGGGGCATCCAATATTTCATACACTGGAAGAGGTACCCTGAGGAAGAGCGCGCGTGGGAGAATGCCAGAGATGTGCATGCACCAACGCTGGTTCATCAATTCCATCAGCTTTTCCCTCACAAACCCAAGCCTCACACTCTACCAGAGATTCCTCACTTGGCTGAGCAAGCAGAGGAATCCCAAGCAGAGGAGTTTGTAAGTTTGCAGTTTCCACCCCCGCCTGAAGCCTTGACACCAGTAAGGGGGGAACCTCAGCCCTCCGCCTCGGGCTTGCATTTCCCAAGGGGGAGGTGGGACGACTCTTCTAATTATCTAGCTATTTTCCAGCAGCAGCCACCTGGGCCAGAAGAGTTATCAGACCTGGAAAGCAGCACTGATTCGTCCTTGAAGGAGTTTTCCTTTGAAGACTTTCCATCGTTGCCCAGTTCCCATGGGAGCTTAGAAGGAGACATAGACTCTTATAAAACCTCTGGAGGGGAGGTGGCTAAAATGGAATGTGAATCTGGAGGGGAGGGTGATGTCATGAGTACTGATGGCGAGCAGGAGGGGGCCTCTATCCAGGGGCGAAAACGCATGCGTAGTACTGAGGAATTAAGCAGCCATTCAAAGAGACACAGATCAGACCCACCTTAACTTTTGGGGTTTATCTGTCTGGGTTTTCCCACGCTTCTTCAGTTTGTTAGGATTCTGTCTTATGTAGCAGTAATAAACACTAGAGACCTACTCCTCGTCTCAGCGTGATTCCTGACTGCTAGGACAATTCTGTAGCACTTGCTAAAAGGCACTTACTTTATTTATGTTTTAGAGTTTCAGAATGAGGGGGAAAAAACCCTGTGTATGCTTTTCAAACACCTAGAAAGGTTATGATTGATAGTCAAGAATCAGATTTAGAGAAATGCTATATTGGGTTGGTATGTATGTATGTTCTGAAATATAAAACATTACCACCCATGGCAACTTCGAATGACCTCAATTTGCACTGTAAAATGCATGTACATTTCCCCATTTTCAGTTTGTGTGTGTGTATACACACACACACACATGCATACACACACCTACCCAGGAACACGTTTCTTTTTTTAATAAAACAGACAATAAAGTACTGCTTTTTTGCAGCTCAGATAATTCTCTTGTAGCTTTGTCTTTATTATAATGCAATAGTCCACAGATCTTCCCTGTGTCTGTTCCTTAAAGGTCATGAAAAACAATTTTAAGTAATTAAATTAAATTAAAAGGAGAAATAGGGTTTTTGTATGTAATCAGTGCAAAAATTGACTGAAACCTTTGTTACAAACAAGATATGAAGACCCAAGTTATATAACCCCAGATATGAAGACCCAAGTTATTGTAAACCGCCCAGAGTCACTCTCTGAGTGAGATGGGTGGTGACTAAATTTGATATATAAATATAAATAAAAATAAATAACCCTGAAATTCACCTCCCCCACTGCAGAAATATGAATTGAGCTGGTCTCCTGATTTAGTATTCATCCTATTCCTTTGTCCTAGGGTCAGAATAACTTAGCTCTCAAGCTGGCAATGAATTTCCTTTAGTCTGTTGTATGCTGAAAAGTCCATGGTTCTTTGGTCCATGGCTTGGTAAAATTGAGGATATTTCACTCTTTGTGGTCTGTTATAGAGTAAATAAAATGTATAGTAAGGTGAAAGTATGGGCTGTATCAGTCAACCTAGTTCTACCAGTCACAACATCAACTTAATTGTTTTTGCTTTAAGCCTTACACCACCTCTGGAAAATGCACCAATCAGATAGAATATCTGCTTGCCACAGCTGCAGTTTAATTTCAGCATTAAAATGAAAGCTCTTGAAATAAAGCTTTAATTTTTAAACATATAAAAAAAGAAATAGTATGTTATTACTATACAACCTCTATAAAATTTACCCCATTAACCACCATAAAATTCTCTACATAGTTAGGGGGCTATAAATATTTTATATAAAATAACCAAAATAAACATGCAGACTAAGGACCACTGAGCTAAGGGATTATAGGATTATAATTTTAGTTTCCAAATAAAAATATAGCATTTTTGTCCAACGTATTAGTTAAAATATAGATTAACTAGAAATGCAATATACTCCATGTCCCATATGCTTGAGCTACACCATATTGGCTAGCAACCCAAATGAAGCCGAAGTTCATGTTTTGCCACTCAAAACAGAACTCTGAAGAAAAAAAGTTCATAGCTTTCATGCCCCTATTCCCATCACAACACATTAATCCAGCTCTTGAATAATACAAGACAAACAGTGACCTATTTTAGGAAAACAAATGGAAGAAAAATGAAAAACAGGATACTTGACAACAGCAAGGAAACCATGGCAACTCTACCAGAGAATACTGAGGTGCTTACTTTATTTTGGCCACTGTGATCAGCAAGCTGAGCCTTCAGCTTGGTTATTTCTACCTCCAACAAATGGATTACTTCCTCGTAGTCCAGTTCCATTCCATGAGCTTGCTTTTGGGCAGCTTCTGCAAGATGGATTCTGCTTCGCAAGGTTCTTGTCTCCTCCACAGATGCCTTGGCTTCCTACAGGGAATCAAATTCTATTTTTAAAATGTACCATTCAAGCTAGCTTGACACCTTCATTTTGTTTTTGACTGTGTAAAGTTACTTTAAATAAATATTTTCTCCTTTAGAAGCAGCTAGAAAAAATTATTTTAAGTACTGTTTGATCCAAAGAGTTGCAAATAGATGTAGAGTTTCAGAAAGAATGGCTCCAAGAAAAAGAATAAAAATACTTGAGAATTCTGTAAAAGCTCGGGGGCCCACAGTTAGCTCTATGGCACAAAGCCAATTACATCTCCAATCGTTTCTGCTTGCCCCTCATGGCCTGACAGGGTGGACAGGCTCCAGGTCCTCTGTATTAAACAGTGCTGTGCCTTCTCTGTTGTGGTCCTGCCCTATGGATCAGCCTATCCCTGGAGATTCAGATAGGCCTGACTGTGTTGCCTTTTCCAAGACTTGGTTCTTCCCCTGAGCATTGGGTCAAGTTATTCAGTGAGGCTGTCTTGGTGCTGTGGTTGTATGTGTTTTGAACTGTCCTGGGCACAATGTGCTGTTTACAAATTATCTTTGTTTATTGTTGGCTATTTTAATTCACTGTTAGCCACCCAGAGCTGTGTGTTGAGTGGGTGGCCATATAAATGTAAATAATAAATAAATAAAATAAAATAAAGACTATTAGGCAAAGTGAGGCATCAGGAAAAGATGGCAAATTATTAATTATTTTATTTGTTAGTAACTTCATTGAAATTACTCATTCTACATTGCTTATTTTGCATGAACAAAATTCTTCATGTACTTAATATAATCTGATGGGTTGTGAGAAAGTGGAAGTCATAGTTGGAGAAGCTGATGAAATTCTGAAAATTAGGGAGGTGAGAAGTTTAAAGATTTAAAGTCAATTAACTACTAAATAACTACTAACTAAATAATCCTAAAATTACATAAAAGAAATTAAAGCAGAAGAGATAAAAGTATTTACCAGAACATTTTACCACATAAAACTAACAGTTGAAAAGTTGAAGAAAAAGGGTTTGGCTGTCTGAAAAGACATCAGAATGTGAATCAAATGAGTATTCTCGGAAGGCCATCTCAGAAGAACTATCCTACCTCATCTTCATTGTTTGGATAAAAACAAAATGGTCAGAAACTAATAATGTGTAAACTGTCTGTATAAAAAGTAAGACTTTGGTCTAGGAGAAAGATGTCAGGACTCTATGAATCAACATAGAATGAAGAAAATAAATTGATGATTCCATGCCAATCTGTACTCAGGAGGCTATCTCAGCCTCACATTCCTCCCTCATTATATTGTCAGGAAAAACTGAATAAATCCCATGTACGTTATACTGAAAGGATAGGATCCATTTTATATATACACACACACGCACAAATAATGTTTTCAGCATCTAATTTTATAAAGGAATATATTTATATTATAAACTATGCAACCTAGTTATGAAATATGGAAAACAGTTACCTCTGAAACAAGGAATATTTCCCAGTGGGGGGGGGGGGAAACAGATTAAATTACTTAATTTAACTTCACAGATACTCTACACACTTGTTTGGTAATCTGCAGCTCTTCAGCTAGTTGTCTTCTCGCACGTTCTGACTCTGCCAATTCTTCCTACAACACACAGAGAGAAAAGGTAAGTTAAGCATCAAATGCAGAGGCTTTCCCACCACCACCCATTATTCAGTGACAACTTGATACAAACAAATCCGATTTGTTAAATCAACTACCAATAAATTATTTCAGCTTCCTAGAAAATAGACCAAAGCCTCTGAGAATCTGAAACCCCCTTCTCAAAGCATGTTACTCCCCTTGCTTACTGCCATGTCTTCCTTCAAGTGTTCCTATCTTCCTCCTACTCCTACTCAGTCCTATCTTCTCCAACCCCTAGAGACCCCTCTTATCCAATAACATACTACATCATCCAGCTCTAATCATCCCACCATCTGACCTGGACGTATCCCAAGAGGCTGCATCTGATTAATACTCATCAGCTGTTTGAGCTTGCCCACCATAAACCAAACTCAAAAAATCGACTATCCACTTACACCTTTCACCAACCACCTGTCAGAACCTTTTTCTTTCAGGGATATAGGTGGCAACCACCTAAATCACTATCAAGGAAAAGGTCCACAGAAGACTCCTTTCCTTGTCTATAGAGGAACCAGTCACTTCCCCTTCTACTCCACCCAATCCAACTTCATCAGCAGAGGAAAGTCAGCCTTAATCTCACAGTATTGTTCCATCAGTGAAAAGGTGACTGTTTCCAATAGCAATAAATAAATAAATAGGGCTACAACTCAGTCTCTGCTTCAAAAGTATTCCTCTTATTTGGGATCAGATAGTTGTGACAGAATAGCACTCTGAACACATCTAAGGAAAATTTCCTGTTGTATTGCTTCATAGGTACCAGCAGTGATTTTCTTGGAAATGTACACAGATTCAAATTAAACAACTCACATTTTTTCAAGTCATTCATTCTGTTCAGGCAGTTCAAATTCCACTTACTCACAATATGTGCTTGTGTGCATATTTGCAGACACACAATACACAAGAGCACAGAAGGCTTCTTCTGGTTCTACTACAACAACAACTATAGCTACGTTGTAGGGAGTGTGAAGCTCTCCTGACTGCTAATCAAAATCCATTATTTTCTTTGCAGATTTACTAAAGCAATCAAGTCAAGAGTGACTTGAATCAGCCAGAGGAGCAGATCAGAAACGCCCCAGCTGCATGCTTTTAATAGGAGAAAGTCATTCATCAGATTGGCTGGTTTGTTCTCATCCACCATGTCAGGAACAGCTACTATGCACAATCCCTTTTCCCCCTTCATTCTGGAAATGCACCCTACAGCTGTGTTTTTTTAAAAAAATTAGGGATGTGAGAGGGTCACATGAACAAACAGCAAATACAGTTAGCCTGCAATGCTAAATGTGAAGATATCTGGACTCTGTAAAAAATGGAGCAGGCTTGTTATTTTTTACTGGCATTTCCCTCCTAATGGCATCTGAAAGCATTAAACTGACAGCTTGACGTCACTGTGTGCCACATCAATCAGGTAGGCTGGAGGCAAGAAAGAAGAAAAAAATTGATTCCTTGTCTGAAACATCTTAATGACTGAAACCTTGTGGGAAAGGCATGACAATGAAACGTATATAGTTGAGAGAAAAATGCTTAATTTCTATTAAAATGATGAGTTAAAAAAAAGATATAAAATGCTGGGAAAAGAGAAAAAGGAACAAATGTCCACTATATTGTTGAAGGAAGACTGTTAAAGGTCAAATTTCATCTTGGAGAGGAAAGAGGAAACTTGCCATAGTGCTACCATTGCGCTGCCATCTTAATGTTCTGTGAAATGGATACATCTGACAGGATGCAAGTAAATGAGGAATCAGACTCTCCTCAAAAGGAATGAGACTATTTCCACTGAACAATTTGTTTTAAAAAACGGGGAACTGCAAGTGCAATTCAGACACTCCAACACATACATACAGATGTGAATCCCTTCCGTAATGAATAAACCAAGGTGACTGGTTTTCTTCCCACTGGAAGTGGACTTTAGGACCACGTGTTCCCCCAGAAAACTCTTTCCAAGTTGATCCCATTCTTCTGAGATCACAGGCCAAGGCTCCTTATTTTCTTCATAGAGACAAATTCTTCCTCTGCTCCAAACTACTTCAGAATGCTGGTTAGGCAGGCAGTCTCCTACACAGTAGGAGGCAGCCGTTTTAGGCCAGTGGATACCTTCTGAGTAAGTTATGGGTGTTCTTGCAACTCTGGGTGGCCAACAGTAAATTCTTGCAAACTAGCTGTCACGGTGAACAGGGCAAGTCACAAAACACCCACACACTAGAAGACAGCCTGTGAGGGGGCTCCTTGCTATTCCCTCTTGCCCTTTCCCCAGCATGGGTGTTTCATACTACTTGCCACTTTTTCTGGGTATGGTGAGTATTCTTTTAAACAAGCATTGTAAGGATGCCTGGGCAATCTAGGTGGGGTCCAAAAGCATTGTGGAAATAATGATGTTCTGCATCCCCAAACTTGTGCCTTGCAGATGTGTTGGATTAATTCCTATCATGTGCGGCCAGCTATGGATGGGAGTTGTTGTCCTCACTGGGAAAGTCTGATGAAAAAGCCCTCAATTTCCTTTCTTTACAGAAACAATCTCAGGGGACCTCCGTGTACGAGATTCTGTGCTTTCTGACTTTAATGATTCCATTACCTATGATTCAGTTGGTTAAATAATCTCTCTTAATTCCATTTAATCAAACTTTATATGGATAAGTTCAGTGAGGCCCATAGTTAAAAATGATCAAAATTAAAGCAACACAGTTACAAATTAAAGCATATACAAGGTCCAACAATAATTCATTGTAGTAGGTAGTAATAGCAATTATGCATTGCCAGCATTGAAAACATATTGTAGAAGTCTGCAGAGAATTTTCTCTTGGGGACATATCCAAGGGACATAATCAAACAAATGTTTTTTGTTTTGTTTTTTTTAATTACTAAACAAATTAAGTCTTACTGCAGGCAATCACACAGGAACAGTGATTATTCCATGAAGTTAGAGAACTAAGGAAACAAAAATTATGATGACAGAAACCTTCAGCCAGTACAACATTTAAAAACTTACACTAAGTAACAATTTTAAAAAGAGTTTAAAACCCAGCACATGTATAAGACTAGGAATTGATACTTCCTGTTAAGAAGCATCAATCAAATCTTTATTATGGTCATAGACCAGCATAAGAAAGGTGGGATACAGTCATTAAGAAAGCATAAAGGATACATCAAGAGTAAAAATACTCTTTTTTGCTGAAAAAACTGTATAGATCTACCCATGTAGTCCCCAAGGGTTGTGTTTAATTTGTGAGCCACTTTACCTCTTCCTAATAAACAGGGAAGATACTTTAAAAATAAATTACGTTTTCATCCAACTTTTCCCCCCAAGGTTTCAGGGCAACATACAAAAAAACAATGGCTATATGGGAATGGAATGGATAAAAATATATGTTAATATATAAAATAAAAAGCAACCAGAAGTAGTTACTGGTGAACAATAGCTGGGACAGGACTTTATGAATGAATGAATGAATGAATGAATGAATGAATGAATGAATGAATGAATGAATGAATGAATGAAGGCTGTCCAATTTCAGATGATTCAGGCAGTGTATAACATCAAAAGTAAAAGAAACCCCAAAATAACAAAGTGTGTCCTGGAAAAAGAACATTCAGCAAATATATAATATCTTAAAATCTTAAAAGGGGCTTGTAATCCACCCTAACCCAAGGCCTGGGGAAGCAGTCAGATTTTCAGAGACATTTAAAGGCAGGCAGGATTGGAGCCATGTGGATATCTGGGGGGATGAAGGAATCATGAGAGAGAAGGCCCATTTCCTGCGTGTCATCAGGTGACACTATTCATTTGATGGAACCCAGAGCATGCCCACCCATCATACAGTATGGGTAGAAAGTATCAGAGCTAGGCAGTCCCACAGACAGCCAGGCCCTAGGCCACAAAGGAGTATAAGTTGTAATCAGCCATTCGAATTGCACCCAGAAGCTAACTGGCAACCAGTGCAGCTCACGGAGCAGGCGTTACATAGGCATACCATGGCATTTTATACAAGAACAAATAACTGCCACATATTTTCTTCTCCCTGTCCAAAAAAGGCATTACTTACACTACCTCTTTCTTATAGCAAGAGCAAAATTAAACTGCATATCTAGGTAATTGTAATAGCATGGTATAAAGAAAGCAAATAATGTTGTTAATTTTATTTAATCATACTACATCTATGTCACCTTTCTACTAAGTGGTAGGTACTGCAATATGTTTAAAATAAGCAAAGAGTAGTGATGTTTAAAATGATCAAAGCAAAATGTCACCTTCAGTTGATGTATTTCTTTCAAAGCTTCATTTTTCTCTTTCCTAAGTTCTTCCATTTTGTGTCTTTCTGGAAGGTCACAGGATAAAATCTGTATTCATTGAAAAATTAGGAGCAGAAGTTGAGTATGAGGGAATATATGGATACAGATAACAGAAAAAATTAATAAAATTAGTCTGCTATCAAACCTAATGTTTTAAGTTTTCTAACCCAACCCAGTTAACAGAAGGTCCTCTCTACTATGTAAATAGATAGATTAAACTTACAAAGCTAACATGTACAATTAAAGAGGGTGGGTGGGGAACTATTTCATTTTTACATTTCAAAATACTAGATAGTGTACTGTAGTAATTTAAGTTGCAATATTATTTACATTAGTGGAAGCAAGCTTGATTGATTTTATAACAGATAAAGAAATATGCACACAATTGGACTAGTTAAATTCACACAAGCTACAATTAAAATGGCAACAAAACAAAAAACACATGAAGGATAGCAGTAGAAAAGAGAGTGAGGATTATAGGTATATAATCAAATAGTTAGCTTTCAAGAATTGCTGGGATCTTTAAAGGAAAAGTTTTTAATTTGCCCCTAGGCAGCCAGCCATAAGGCTCTCTCTCAGAAGATAACTCCAGGGCATTGGCACCCTGCTGCTATTAGTGCCTAATCTGTCATCCCCAATTATTTTAAATAAGCTTTCTTCACCTGCTGCCCTCAAGTGGGGAAACTAATACAACTGGATGGTCCTGGGTTAGGGAAGACTATTTTAAACAAACAAACAAACAATGCATGCAATAATTAGCTATAATTTGTGGAAAACCATGATCATATCAGAGCATTGAAACTAGTTTGTGCCTTGTTATGAGCACTCTTAGAAATTCTATCCTTTCTAGTCATTCTCTTGAAAGACCATAGTGGGCTGGAAGTCTTCAAGGAATTTAAAATTAAAATTCCACCATAGTTTATTTGGAGGCTGTCAGGAAAAAAAATCATATTATTTACCTGTGAATCTAATAATTTAGCAATTTCATGTACGGGGCCTTGACCAGCCTCATCCAGTTGCTGAGAGAATAAATTTCTTGCCACCTGAACAAAATCTAACATAGAATTTAAGTTAGAATAACTTTGTACTGTCAACTACAAAAAAGTCAATTTACACTTTTAATCCAACAACCCATTACCAGTTAGATATTTACTATTTATTTCCGAACTTTAGTCCATTCCACACATCTCCAAATTGGATGCAAATGTTTGAATATATATTACGAAATGACAGCTTAAAAAATAGCTAATCTTTCCTTCCATTTTAATTTTCATGAACCTCAGTCTTTCCTAATAGAAAGGGCTAAAAAGAGCGAGTGTGGTGGATAAGGCACCAGGCTAGAAACTGGGAGGCTGTGAGTTCTAGTCCCACTTTGGGCACAAGGCCATCTGGGTGACCTTCAGCCAGTCACTTTCTCTCAGCCCCAGGAAGAAGGCAAGGGCAAACCACTTCTGAAAAACCTTGCCAAGAAAACTGCAGGGACTTTTCTATATAGTCACCAAAAGTTAAGACTGACTAAAAGGCACAAAAGAGAGAGAGAGCGCACGCACACTAAAGCCTGCATGCTTCCTCCTTCTTCCCTCATATATTCAGAAGCATTTAGGCAAATTACTGTTAAATAAAAACTGCAAGCTATGGGCTTGTGATTGCTTTCCAAACTAGAAATGCATGCCATAGCATGATATTGGTTTGTTTTTCTTATTTGAAGAGCAAACACACCATTGCTGCCATTTAGACCAAATGTAAGGATGAATTACAGGTTTCGTTAAAGAAGTAACTAATTGATAGGATGCTGAAAAACCTTCAGAAGAGGTATTGATGCAAAGCTAAGGGAATGTGCATGCACACATTATGTGGATAGCCTTATTGTGCAATTGTGTTAAAGTGACTATTTGAATGATTCAAAGGGAAATAGTTTGCATGTGCTCCTGTGTGTTGAGAAGCATCTCTTTCAGAGGATTTGGGCAGCACTCTAAATTTTTCTGTTGCAAATTGTTATTGTACTGCAGAAATTTAACATCCAATAGGAATGGAAATTCTAGCACCTTAGCACTGAAGACGGGATGGGCCCATGGCTAAGTATGCAATCTTAAGCCTCAACCAATTCTAATTAATTAATTAATTAAACTTTAACTAAAATGTAATTTGCACTATGTTTTCAAGGTAATCCACAAAGTGCTATGACAACAAAAGCCAAATAATAATAAGCCAATAAACTCTGAGCAGAACTCAATTCCTGCTTCTTGGTAAAGATGGGCAGAACAAGGAAAATGAGGAAAATGTGCTATGGGATGGTATATGAAGACACCACTGTGAGGAAGCTAGGACCAGCCCTTACATTTTCATTCATTATCATAAAATATAATATCTGGATCAGGTCTGTCCAGTCCTAAATTTTGTTTTCTTAATGGCTACTCATAAATCTATGGAAAGCCCACAACAAAGATATGAGGACAACAAGATCTTCTTAACCAATTTTATTCATCATCTGCAAATATGACCCACCAACCTTCCCACTCCTTTTAATTTATTCTGCACATTTATTCTTTTTCTTAAGTATAGTGGAATAAGGCTGCATAAGAAGTGTTTTAATTTGTAAGTTAATCCTGCTAGATGAGAAGGTAAGAAATGTGTTGGTTAACAAAGAAGAATACCTTTAAAATGGGAATGCAAACCTTCACATTACACATAAGCGCTTCATGCAATGCCTTACAAAATACCCAATCAACCCCTGAAGCACATTTAATTATTTCTGTCAGGAAGAGTTTTATATGGAAGAGACATTCTGAAATCTCTGTTACATTTTCCTAAAGGTCCCTTCAGTTAATTACCTCCAAAACAGACTGTTCCCTCGGAATCCTTTGCTAGCTGTTGCCTTAGGATTTCTTGCTGTTCTTCTGTAGACTGAATCCCAAGATACTTCAGAGCCTGGACAAGAAAAAAAAAATGAAAGAAATGAAAGAAAAAGCTGGAGGTGAGGAGAGTTCAGGTTTTCTAATCTTAAAGGGGCATTAGATTTGGCTTTATAGCTCTGGGTTATAAAAAGACCTGTATGGTAGTTCTATCTTTCACAAACAGAAAGTTCAGTTTAGACTGAAATGGCACTGTTAAGTGCACCTTTTTATGTGAAGAAATTGTTCCCACTGTGTAATGTTCTCATTCTGTCTGCAGGTAAAAAAACACCCAACATATCAGCTTTCAGATTCAATCAAACTCAAGTTGCTCTATAACCTCATTCTTTTCAGCAGGTTCTGACTGAATTGATGAAAAATTCAGAGCAGCAGTGCTGAGAAGATCGTACTCCTCTTTGGCATAAGCATATGAATGAAGCCTGTTCGTAAATTATATATTACAGCCATTTACCAATTGCTTTCGCACATATAAGTATCAGGAGTCTGAAGGTAGGGGGAATAAGTGGAACTTCTGGAATCCATGATCTTATGAAAAATCTAAAGATGACTATAGTCAAATGTGTGCTTTAAATTTTAGCAAGCTTGGAGAACTGCTAGGTTGCATACTACTGGCCAGAGGAGAAAAAACTGCAAGGAGCTTGATTTACCTCTTTTTTCCAGAAAAAAACATTAAGCTCAGAGACTTCAGCATCTCCTGATCCATTAGCCAGAAGACCAAGGGCGACTGTGTGACTGCGCCCTTGGTACTCCAAGAACGTTATGCAAAGGAAAGACCAAAGTGGTTCCATACTTCAGCCATACAGGGAGCAGCTTCAGGAAGTTTGCTTTAATCTTTCCTGTGGGAAAGAGTACTTCTGAGAACATTTTCTCCTCTTGCCCAATTCATTTTCATTTTGTGCCATATTGTTTTAATTCACAAGCCTGAGGGCAAGGGCTGCATTGTTAATTTTTGTAAATTTGTCCCAGCCTTTTTGGTTGAAAAATGAAATTACATGCTTTGGTTTAATTAAATGTAAAGATTGTTGTTGTTTATTCGTTCAGTCGCTTCCGACTCTTTGTGATTTCATGGACCAGCCCACGCCAGAGCTTCCTGTCGGTCGTCAACACCCCCAGCTCCCCCAGGGACGAGTCCGTCACCTCCAGAATATCATCCATCCACCTTGCCCTTGGTCGGCCCCTCTTCCTTTTGCCCTCCACTCTCCCTAGCATCAGCATCTTCTCCAGGGTGTCCTGTCTTCTCATTATGTGGTCAAAGTATTTCAGTTAAATGTAAAGATACCAATGTCTAAAAGAAGCCTGTCTCAGCAGGTGGCATTACCAGACTGACCTTCTTTGGGCTTGGAAACTAAGCAGAGTTTGTCTTAGTTGGAACCTGAATGGAAGATGACCAGCAGTTATCAGGGCTGTGGGCTAGGCTGGAAGCTGAGAAAATATTCCAGGAGGAGGAGTTGCAAATTACTTCTGTGCTGTAGCCAAGAAAACCACATAGGCATGTTCATGGCCATGAGGAGTGGAGCTTGACCTGAATGAGAGCCTAAGGTTTGGTGGAGGAATGTTTTTTAACAAGGAGCGAATATTATTCGATACACAATAACAAGCAATTCTGTTTAAGAAAAAAGATAGACGATAAACAAAAAGCTTAACGAGGATCAGGAAACAAGAAAGGACCAGAACACGGAAGAAAAGTTAAGGAGACAGACTCAGGAAAGCTAGGATTCAGAACAAGCTGAGAATGGCTAGGAATACTACCAGCAACAAAAACACCTTTTTCAGATATGTCTGAAGCAAGAGTGTAAGAAAGAATGGTGGCGTATTAATACACAACAGCACGAAGGAAGGGTGGGTGACCTCCTATTCCGCACTTGTCAACTCCAAAGTTAAATGCATGGCAGACTCATGAATGCAACATGAGTGGGGCGACTGAAGATCCTGACCACCTGAGAAGCTGGTCAGGAAATATCTAACTATCTCAAGGGAACTGAAAACGTCAGAATCAAATTATTTGCACGCTGAAGAGTTAGCGGACTTGTTGATATGGCCTCAGAACTAAAATAATCTCTCAGGAATTCAGGAGAACTAAGATAAAGAAAGGCACATCTTGTTCTAACTTTCAGGAGGAGGAATTGTGGAAACTACAGGTTGGCAAAAGATTTCCAGATAATTTACTTCCATGGTGAACATTTTTGCAAGTGTTTCAGCACAGCATCTGGCTTCAAAGACCTAGCCTCTTTTTTCAGCTACACTATGATGGGATCTCCCCTGCGTGTTAATTCTCCCTTTCGTTATGAGGTCTTGAATCCAATCTTGTTGACATTAATGTATTTGGCAACCTGGGCAAGCAGGACACACTGTAGTCCCAAACTGTTCACAGCCATTGGTCAATGTAACCAGAGCTGAAAGTCAAAGACATTTTGTCATAGTTGAAATCAACTGACTTTAAGTTGCTGGGAAGTTTGAAAGACAAAAATATTGTTTTCTGAAAGGTTACTTGTTTTGTACAGAGGATAGTAGGGCTGGTGGAGGTGGACTGGATGGTGGTGCTAATGACAAAGAGTTTAGATTTATTAGGTATTAGGGAACATCTTCTAATAAACCTGGACTTCACAAAATAGACAACCAGAATGGAACCAGAATGCTGGCATTAAAATTAAACTGCGGCACAATGTCATTTCAAGTGAACTCAGAAAAGCAAGACTGAAATTGGTGAGCATCTGGTTCAAAGAAGAATCTTCTCCAGCTAATGAAGATTAAAGGTCCTCTGGTATGTTCAAAAGGTGAAAGAGTAGAAATAAGTACAAAACATGATAGTTATCCAAAAAAGCCATCTAGAGTCCTTACTGGAGTTGGGTAGCATCTAAACTGAATAAAATAAATACACAAATAGGCCAAAAAACTACAGGGAAAAATTCACACATGGGGAAAGGGATATTTCATATACCTCTTCCTGAGCAAATGCCAGAAATCTGAGCCAAAATGCATGAGCTGGTTTTAAAGGAGAAAATAGATGCAGGGGAAACAATAGAAATCTGATGGCATGGAGAGTCAGTAACATTGAGTCATATCAGGATGGGAATGAGAAAGGTGTAGAGTTCTCCACAGAACCAGATGCTTATATCAGACCTCTCAAAATACCTTAGTTTGCAGAACATGCTCTAATCTCTTTGGCTGAAATGCTCAGGATGAGCTTGAGACGGGTGATCAAATCAGGGAGGCATTGTGGAGCAGCCAGTGCGGTGTAGCATTTAGAGTGCTGGACCACCTGGGTTCATGCCCCCATTTTACCGAGGGATTTTGGGTCCATCTTTCTCTTTCAGCAAAATCTACCTCACTGGGTTGTTGTGGCGAGGATAAAATTAGGCAAACCCTCTATGTATATCATCTTGAACTCCAAGGGAAAAGGTAAGATGTATATGTCCTTTATATATAAGGTATAAATGCAGTTAAACAGAAAGAATATGCAGAACGAGTATACAAGCTTTTGGCTTGATCCAAACAGCTCTTATAATCCTGGACAATTTCTTTTTCCATCTTGACTAAAAAGGACAGCATGTTTGATGCCAAGTGAGTTTTACCTGGCCCTCCTGCCAAAGGTAGCTAGAAACATGTTGGTTAAGTAAGAATGGACAAAACCTGAACACACTGAAAACCACACATGGCCCTTCGGATCTTATCTGTAGGTCAAAACTTACAGGTGGCACTCTAAGATACGGGCTCTGCGGGCATAGCTAGAACTTTCTTTGGAACACTTGCTGCATGAGCTCCTTATTCTGAAAAGGCAACTTACACTTTAAGAAATGGCTTGCCCCTTCAAACATAACAGCTGCTGCAGCTGGAATGCCAAAGAAAACACGCAGGGTTACCCTAAGTCACTTGTAACTTCCTTCCAGCTGCTTGGGGGTGGGGCGGGGCAGAATGAATAAACAAACATCCTATATTGTTTGCCAAACAACAAACAAGACATTAAGCATTTCCAAGGCTAGCAAATGAAACCACAGCTTTAAATGGAGCATCAGGTTCCTAAATATATTGATACAGCCAGATCATTTCATTCTTGACTAAACAATTTGACCACATATCAATATAGACGCAGCATCATAAATTATAAGCTTGATGAATTAATTATTGACCCACGTGGAATAGTAACTTTATTTTGAAGTAACATTCAATGTGAGTTCTGAAAAATTTGCTATCAAACCACATAAGAACAAAAATTAAAATAAGATATTTACCATCTCTAGTTTATCTGCTTTGAGGCGAACTGAGGGATTGAGGGAAATCTTCCTTCTTTGTGGTCCATAATCAATTCTCCAGGAGGGCTAACAGCTATGAGACAACAGGTTGCATATTAATTGGAAATCTAATTGGATTTTTTTTTCTGCTGAAGACTATGTTCTGAACTCCTGCTGTTCAAACAACTCAGCTAATCACCTGAATGCCAAATGTTGATAATTTTTCCCCTTTAAATATTAAGCAAGATGCTATTAAAATGGAAACTTACAGGTGCTGCTGTATCCCTTTATATTTACCCACCAAGAAATGAGGAGGGATGGGAAATACAATCACATATACCTGGGGCTTAATTGATAAAGACACTATGAAACAAAAAGGTATTCTTGAAACAGTAAAGGTCATGTTATGATAGAAGCACATGGCTCGTACCTGTGATACTGTCATGAGTACTGATGGCGAGCAGGATTGGGCCTCTATCCAGGGGGGAAAACGCATGCGTAGTACTGAGGAATTAAGCGGCCATTCAAAGAGACACAGATCAGACTCGCCTTAACTATCAGGGTTTATCTGTCTGGGTTTTCCCACGCTTCTTCAGTTTGTCAGGATTTTCTGTCTTATGTAGCAGTAATAAAGCACTAGAGACCTACTCCTCATCTCAGCGTGGTTCCTGTTAGGACAGATACTTTTTTTTTAACAAGACATAGGAGACAGATTGGTTGTGAATACACTTATGAAGATCGTCCTTATGGCAAGCAATTTGTTTTGGAAAGACTCTCTTGGCAAATCACTAACTGCTTTTTCAAAATCACACTAGCCCCATGATGCAGGCTTTCTCACACTGGTAGTCTTAAGATGCTATATGTTGGATTATAATTTCCAACCAGCATCACCAATGGCACAACAGAAGAAGGGCCCCCAATATATATTTTTCCCAATACAGAACTGGAGTAACACAGGGCATGGGAAACCCGCAACCTTAAGTAATTTGCATCCTTGTCCATCCCTTCATCTAAACAAGAGATATTTGTGAATGGGAATCAGAGATCTGTTTCAAGCTTTCCAAAGACTGAGATATGTTCCAAGGAGACTAAATGTTCCTGTTTTGAAAAAGCTGTATCACAAACTGTCCTTAATCTTTTCCTTGTTGTAAAATAGGTGGCCATATGAGTAGGAGAGGAAGGGAGCTATTGTTCAAAAAACGGAACACAAAAATAACTTGTATATTTATATATATATTGTCACTTCAAGTCCTAAAACACACCCACAAAGAGGATAATCTTTTACCAGGACATTGGTGGATACATATGCACATATATTTAGCAGAAGACTCCATTTAATCCTTCTTGTCAATTTTTCTCAGTTTCACAATCACAGCAAAAATCTTCATAGTCTGATTTTCTCTGCCTACATAACAACAACTGGTGAAGGAGGGCAAAATCTGCAAGATGGCAGGCATGTTGTCACAATCCCAGCCCTGCCCTTTTTGTATGTGTGTCAAAAAAGGGCTGGGGCTTCAATTGTAACAATGTGCATATCACTTTGCAGATTCTGACCCCATTCTGCAGAGCCTATAATAACAGCTTCCTTCTGCTCTGCACCCAGGATCTGGACTCAAGCGAGCCATTACCCACCCGCCAAACAGAAGCTGTATAACCATTGTTGCAGCTGTAGGGTAAAGTACCAGGCTGCCAAACTAAGGTTTCATGCCATCTTTACTGCTTCCATATGGAATATATATGCAGGAAGAAAGAGGTTTTGATAGCCAGACAGGTCTACTCTCATACTAAAAGCTTAGATCTTTTAGAAACTAGGAGGGGTTGGAGCTCCCTTTCTATGTGGATCAGGATGAAGCGATTTTTGTTACTTCAAAAGCTACTATAACCCAGGAGGCACTGACTCAGTGATGATCTTTGCATGCCCATATTGCTTTACTACAGCGAGTACTGACTGCCTCATTCTGCTCCTTGCCTTGAATTTGGGGAACTGAACTCCAAGCTGTCTAAACAAGCAAGCAAATAAGGGAGCCAATGGTGTCTACAAACCTCAATGTTACCTTAGAATAACCTGTGGAAGCTCCTCTACATTTATTTTATAATTGCCATTACGGCTACTGCTTTAAAAAGCAGGTGAATTCCTGCTTTAAGATGATAGTATTAAGCTCATTCCAATGTTCACTCATTCTTCAATTTCTTCTCTACTAAGTGATAGAGGTAGTTGCACTTCTTCCATATCTGCTTTGATCAGCCCTTCTTATTCAAACTTGACTTGCAATACTAATGCAAATTGTGAATATTATTCATAATAGCATATGAGGTTCAGTGAAATTTTAAAGCTTATATTGCACAGTTAGTAGCTATTTTCAATTTGCTGGCTTTTTGAAGCATAAATGGAAACTGGAATATAACTAATACAATTAATTTAAGCCAATTATTTATTATTATTGTGGAATACATTGATATAATTATGCATAGTTACAATCTGGACAAAGGCATTTAATCTCAATACCAACCCACTCTCGAACAATATGCTATATTGGACTCACAATCAACATAAGCAATGGCCTCTGCCAAATTACTAAAGGAATCTATAGACATTTATACCAGTCTGCAAAACTCATGCCATGGTGAAAACAATGTCCTGTTTATCTTCTAGACGATGCTGATTCAGCTATTCCAGGAATGGTCCAGTAGAGTTTGATGGTGGAACTAATTACTCAGAGAAGTAGTAGGCTTCTCTTCATTGGATGCAATCAAGTGCAGATTAGATAGCCATTTGTCAGAGATGCTTTAAGCAAGATCCTTTAGTGTATATGTCCCTAATGTACACATACAAATGTGTTTGTGTATAAATGCCTCAGTATGGAAAGGTTAATTTCTATAATAACTTGATATTGATGTACGGAATTGTTGATGAATATGAAGTGAGCATATTGATTACAAATACTAGAAGCTTGGCAGATTTCAAACTCTCTGCTTTCTGGGATGGGAGCCAATGTGGTGTAGTGGTTAAAGGGCTGGACTAGATGTGGAGAGATCCAGGTTTTAATCATCCCTTAGGCATGGAAGCTCAGTGATTTTGGACAAGTCATTCTCTCTCACCTAGACTGGGAAGTTGAAAAACATCCTGGAAGAAGGCAATGACAAATCATTTGTATAATGTGGCCAGAGAAAACTGCATGGACATGAAGTTGTCAGGAGTCATGATTAACTCAAAGACACCAATCCAACAAACAAAACCCCACCCCAAAGCACCTTTCTGGGATAATTTCACATCTATCTATCTGACGAGGACCTTTCCACATTTGTGTAAAAGCTGGTTCTCACATGAGAAAGAGAACCAGAAGCCTATATATAGGTTTCCCATTTGAAAGCAAAGTACTTAATAGAATTCTTGTACAGTATTGTTACTTTAAGCTCTTTTTTGAATAAATTTTACTAATTGGAGCTCAGAGAGTCTTATTCCTTCAATCAATAATTTTAACTCCTGACTGCTGCTAGAGAAATTTGAAAATCTGAACTCCTGTGCATTGCAGGAAGTTCTGGGAATCTATAAGGACAGAGTCTTAGCCCATGCAGGGTTCCAGCCAGGCTTACTGGATTTAACAATTGCTGCTGGAACTATGGCTGCATCCTTGGACACACTGAACTGTCCATTCTAGGGAATATCAGTCATTGTGAGTATGTTTGCCCACAGCTCCTGGTATTTTCAGAGAAGAACCCCTTATAATTTTCTGGGATCCCCACATTCCCTGCAATGTACTTTGAAAAGCATCTCATAATTCAATTTATATCTCATATTTTTTTCTATCATGGAACTTAAAGCAATGTATATGGTTTCTTAGAGGGATTCCCATCCACAGTCTGGCCACAAAGGCCCGCTTGCTTCACCTAAGTCTAAATTACCGTATTGCAACTTCCTTGGTGTTACTAAAGTTTGGACCATACCCTGAGATTTACAACCACAATCTGTCAGTTTAAGTGCCATACAGTAGCTATACAATTCAAGCAAATGTTACAAACAAGGGCAATCAAAGCTTATTCAGTTGTCATAAACTGAAAAAAGAGGTCTCAACAATTCATTCATTTCAGTTTTTCATTACATTATCAAAGAAAAAGCCCACATAGTGTTTTTTTTTAAAGAAAAGGAAACTCATGTGAAAAGTAATAACAGAGAGAGAGAGAGTGTGAACAAATGAATAAGCATTTACCCCCAGCTGATACATCAATGGAACTGTTGTCTGTAGAAAAGGCTGAAAATTGCTCTCCTTTCTTGAATCCAGTTTTCATCTATGAAAGAAAAACATAAAAATTAGGAAGTACCATTTACTAAAGTAGGTTGGGTCCCAGACTAAATACTAATGTCAATTTTTTATTAGCCAAATTATTAGCCTATTATGGAAAAAAAATGTGCTTACATTTTGCCTAACACCCAACAAGTTTAATATTAACAACTATTAAGATCTGCTTATAAAGCCAACTGAGTACTTTTACCACAGTAATCTTAGTCCATAGAATAAAGATTAGCAGAACCTTTGGATAATATTGATTTTTTCCCCTCAAACAGGATCAGAACAAGTGGATATTTCTGCAAATACTTTTGCCTAATGTTGTGATGTGGCCCCATGGAAGAAGCTGGGTAAGTATAGGCCAAACTACAAGTAACTTTATCAGAAGCCTGTGTCAATCAATGATAACCAAGTCAATCAAACCAAGAACCACAAAAAAGAGGGGAGTGTTCCATTAGATACGGGGCATCCATAAGTATCTCAAGATTTCTAACATGGCAGTCTTAACCAAGAGATCCTAGTTAAGGAACCCACCACCCCATCAGATTCTATATTGAGAAACACTTTCAATCAATTTACTATATGCTACTGGCTCTTCTACTGCTTTTTGAATCTGGACTAGTTCATATCATTTTTCCCCTTGGTTGCTTCACACAGAGAATGCTTAAGTGATAATTTTGAGTACAAGTGATCCAAAACAGCACTGAGTTTAATTCATTGCCCCCAAAGGTAAATATGGGCATATGGAACTATGCATTAAGTAATCCACAACCTGTCAGATGAAGGCATTTCTCCAGACCTTCTAACTAAACCTGCAGCATTGAGGATTTCGTGGTTTCATGACATTTCTTAACAAGCTGGAAATTATTAATGCCATTAAAAATAAACACCACATTCTACTTTATGCAAATTTATTAAAACTGCATGCCAGTGTTGGAGAAACACTGTAGGCAGAATTTCTCAAATACAGCTTTATAAATCCGTAGAATATCATTTCTGCTTTCTCCCCACTTCTGTTCTTTCTTCTGGTGCTGGAGTTTATGCATATGATTGTACATTTATTTAATGTACAATCATATGCATAGACTCCAACAATTCAATGAGCTCGCTTCCTGGGACTTGAATTCTAATTGGAATTTTAGTCTAACTCAGTGCAAGGCTCTTCTCAGTCAAGCTGAACCACTCAGTGGAATAAAACATTGTTCTCTAGTTCTCTAGGACTGTGCACAGCCATGAAGCAAAATGGCTGTGCATCTACACAGATGGAAAATGTAGGAGCAGCTCTTGAAGCAGTCACATGAGCCTTGTAGCTGATGCAGATGCTTTATCAATTTAAAAAGGATTGCTTTATACAGAAACCTGGCCTTGTAAAGCATCTCTTTTGAAAGTTTTGCACAACCATATTATTCTGTGCATTGAAATTTCTCTGAAAAATGCAGCATGCCTTTAGATGAGTTTTTATTTCAAAGAGAAGCATGCTTTTTGTGCACTGCTTTTCACCAAGAGGCCTTGATGAAATCATGTTTCTATTCATAGATATGTTTCTCCATAAAGGAAGTATGCTGATAATGGAGAAACCAGCCCACACCTCCTAGGACATATACTCTCCCTTATCCTATTCAAAAATATCTTTTCTGAGAACATTCGTCCAGAGGAGAAGTGCCATCTAATTTAAAAGCTGATATAGACAATCAATTATTTTGAATATTAGTTGATCTTCTTCAGAAACCCTTTGTTTCATTTGTTTTGTCCGACTAATGCTGCTACTTATACCTTAAGAATAAATGAAAATGACTTTTTCCTCAAAGGAAAGAGTGACATTTTTCAGAGATCTTTTTTTCATAAAGCAAATTAAAGTGGGCAAATACGAGCCCACTTTGTGTAGAACAATTCAAGCAGCAACTTTGTTCATCCAAAGCAGTCTTCCCCAGCCTGGTGCCCTGCAGATACATTGAACTTAAGCCCCACATAATACCCCAAGAAACCTGGCAAAAAACATGTCAGCTGGGAGCTGAAATGCAACATATACCGAGGATATAAGGTTGGAGAGGGACAAGCCAAACCGAACAAGGTATTTCTGTGAGTTGTGCCATGTGCAGGCCAAGAGTTCAAAGAAATCATTTGTGATAGTACTAATTAGTTGGTGTTGTTGTTTATTCGTTTAGTTGCTTCTGACTCTTCGTGACTTCATGGACCAGCCCACGCCAGAGCTTCCTGTCGGTCGTCAACACCCCCAGCTCCCCCAGGGACGAGTCCGTCACCTCTAGAATATCATCCATCCATCTTGCCCTTGGTCGGCCCCTCTTCCTTTTGCCTTCCACTCTCCCTAGCATCAGCATCTTCTCCAGGGTATCCTGTCTTCTCATGATGTGGCCAAAGTATTTCAGTTTTGCCTTTAATATCATTCCCTCAAGTGAGCAGTCTGGCTTTATTTCCTGCAGGATGGACTGGCTTGATCTTCTTGCAGTCCAAGGCACTCTCAGAATTTTCCTCCAACACCACAGTTCAAAAGCATCGATCTTCCTTCTCTCAGCCTTCCTTATGGTCCAGCTCTCGCAGCCATATGTTACTATAGGGAACACCATTGCTTTAACTATGCGGACCTTTGTTGTCAGTAATTAGTTGGTAGCCAGATGTTTTAAGTTGAAGATGAATAATTTATCTAGCTTATTACTTCATTGAAAGTCATACTCTCCTCAGCAACAGCACTGGCAATGCATAGAATTTCCTTACTTCCTTATGTTGAAAGCTTTATGCATAAGAAAATGAGTATAATAGGGGGTAGCAACAGAAGGAAACTAAGCATGACAGCCAGTCCTATTCAGCTGGCAATAAGGAGCCTGAAGAGCTGGCTCTTAACTAGTTTAATTGCTGTTTAATTTCTTAATATCTGTTTTTCTTCTTTTCAGAAAGTGTACATTATTATGTTAGTGCACACTACTTTAAATTGCAAATTGCCTTGAAAGCGCTGACAGATAGATAGATAATCAATAAACAGTGGGTGTTTGCAAACAAAATGCTTTTTATGTAATAGCTGTGCCTCATTCATAAAACTTTACAGGGAGTCTAAACACTGTTGCCTTGCATCAGTAATCCTACCTTCTTTTATTATGACTTTTTTGATTTTCTTTTCTTATTACCTATTAGCAACAAACAAAAGAGTCACGGGAGTCGGATGGCGTATAAATTTAAAAATAACGTTTTTTTTAAATGCCATCCATCTAGAAAAGCCAAAAGAACTGTCTTTAAAATCTTGCACAGGAATTGCCTTATGCAAATAAATGCTCACCTATTTCCACATATTTGGATATGCACTTACAGAAGACAATAGTTGCTTCTAAGTTCATAAAGATAGTCAATGCATGAACAACATTGCAAGAAATCTTTTATATATATATATATATATATATATATATGAATTACAGTTTGTCATGTATTTTGCAAAACTAAACCATAAAGTCCTCTTTGAAATGAGCTCAACTTCTGGTGACTTCAAGGGGATGGCTGTGCAAATTGCTTGGCATTGCCATTCTCCAAGATTTTTTTTTATTACTATTTGTTGATTAGCCTACAGCCTTATTTCCTAATGATTTCCCATCAAAATACTAAATAAGTTCCCCTGCTTATTTTTTCAAGGTTTTCGAGATCAGCCAGGATCTACTAGGTGCTGCCTAACTATAATGATCCTATTCAAAGCAGAGCAATTTTTTATGGAAAGTAAAACTTTTATTTGACAGGTTAAACTTGCCATATTCAGAACAGACTTCTCGGCAGCAACATTCTTATTAGAAGTCAATGTTGGACTGAGGCTCGGTAGATTATTCTGTAGTCCACATCTCTCTGAACTTGGCAGATTGGAGAATGGCTGCATATTTTCTATCTGACCAGGATCAGAATCACGTCGAACGAAAGCTATCTCCCAAGAGGTATTTGATCTAAATGAACAAAAAGGTGGTAAATTGGTATCATATGCTGAATACTTACAGTAATAATAAAGACTTCTTTGTAGCTTTCTAGCTATTCAGGAAACAAATCAAATTTAGTAAATAAATAAAATTCAGTAAGATCAAAATTTATTACACTGTTTTTAGTGGCTTTGATATGATAGGCTAGTATTTTAATTGTAAAGACCTTAATTTTCTAACATTCTGTGTCTTGGGCACAGTGTTTAGAAAAACTAAAAGAAAACCCATGCGATACAATCAAAATAAGATCTGCATAATTCAATGAGGCCTCCAATGAGGCCCATTCATATACTTTAATTTCCTATGATTACTTCCAAAACTCACTCTTTTGATAATTTTAAGAGCTAAATACATTAATCTATGAAAGTGAATGTTCAGAGGCTTGGTTTTGTAACAAGTGGTTACCTCGGCTTTGTTCTGTTGATTAGATTTCTTGCCTCTTCATAGGTGATTCCAATCAATGATTCCTCATTAATAGATACAAGCTGGTCCCCAGGTTTCAGTCGACCATCCTAACAAGAATAATGAGGACAGGATTTCATGCTGATTTTTACAACTAGTTCAAACAGCTTAATGAAAACTTCTGTAAATCTGTAACTGTGAAGGGAAACTAAATTGTTATCAGTCAGATTGATAAAGTGTGAAAGGCAGGGGAGGGCTGATACATACAACTGATGTTACCTTAACAGCCAGCTAAAAGCTTTGCTCCATGCTCACATTTCTTGCTTTGCTCCATGCTCACATTTCCAAAGCATTCTCTTTTAACTCATTCACCATGAGTAGGTCTTCCCAATAAACAGTGGCATGTAGAACTTAATAGCAAGCCAGATAACATAAAATGCCCTCTGTAAACAGGGTAGCTACTACAGCAAAAATGTTTTTGAAAAGCAGTTCATATGACAAAACTAATGCTGTGTTTCACCTCTGAGCAACTGGGATTTGTTCTCCTCATGAGCACTTTCCCCCCTCCAAAGACTTAGCTACTTTTCAATATATAAACTACTGTAATGTTGTATGCAGGGAAAGGGGACGATAGCAAGATTACATTTTCCCCTAAATGATGCAGCCTCCCATCTATTAATCAGAATGCAGATGTTTGAGTACTCCTAAAAGAAAACAAATATAAACTCCTTACTGCCTTCTGAAGTATATCCTTCACCCAAAGAGAGAATGGGAGAAATAACTCTCATCTTTCTCTGGCACTGAAGGTGACTATGCTTACATCACACGGAAGGGAGTTCCAGGAAATATATTGTATATGTTTCTGAGAAAACATTTACTCCATTCCATGTATTGGTTTCTTTTAGAATCGGTTGTTCTTTCTACTGAATTAAAAGGAAGCAAGATTCTTATTCTCCATAATACCAGACATTCAAAATAGTGCCGGCTTGTCTTGAGTAAGAAGCAGACAGACTGTATTCTCTCTGGGGTGGGATAAATAAGGACACACAAATAGTACCAACTTCTTGTTTTATGCCTTTAGAGAAGAAAAGGAAGTTAGGAACTCACTAGGGCTCAGAATAAGGCTTTCTGTAGGCTTTCTCCATGCTTTCTAATCTATCCAGCATAGCTGGGGACTTCCTACAAATAACTGTCAAGGGGCTTTTCATAAAAGTTGGTAGGGAATATATTGGAAAAGGAAAGTTAACATCCATGTCTTGGTGAACTGATTTGCTGTTAGACAGGGGAATTATTATTATTTGCCTAAATGACAGCTCTGAGAAGTTTGGGGTTAAGGTTGCATTAAACTACAGGTGGTAGTTTTGTTATAGAATTAAGCCATAAATAGTCTGTGACAGTTTCTGTACTAGCTAATCCAGCCCTGAGCTTGATTAATTTGTTATCAAAGGGATGGGGAATAAAAACTCTGCTGTCAATGGCTATAGTACACATACAGCTTCAGTGAACAAATAGATTAGGAAGATACAAACATGATGGATTGATTTTGTATCAATAATTTAAGGCAGCCTTCACCAGCCTTCAGTCAGGGATTTGTAGTCAATACCAGACTGAGGAAGGCTGATTTAGAGTTTGCTAGCTCTCGGGGTAGAGAACGAGAGATTCTTTATATCAATAGCAAGGTACTGTGTTCATAATCTGGGGTTTCTGTCTTAAAGAGGTTCTACTTTGTGTGCCTGCAGCACTAAGACATCATAAAAGAAAGAAAGGAAGTTATACTTACAAGGGGCTAGTACCTAGAAAAAGGAATAACAGGGTTGTGGGACTGTCAGTGTGAGATGCTTGGATGAAGCAAAGGCTCACAGAAAATAATGCAAATACTTCTTGGAATGCAGATCAATGTCTATAATAAACCACCATTACCATTTTTAATTTTTTTCTCTAATAACATTCTATATTCCTATGGTCCATAAGATGCTAATTGGCTGCATTCTTAAATGTTGATGTATAACTTCAGCTGCAGTATTATTGAGCACTTGCATCTGGGCAGTTCTTTAAGATTTCTTTTGATTAACCCCCTATAGCTTTTATAACATAGTCTCCTCAATTCAGCATTCTCCAGGTATCTTGGGACTGCAAGTCCCCGAATCTCCAACCAGGATGGGAACTGCAATCCCAGCACATCTTGAATGCATCAAGTTGGGAAAGGCTGTGATAATGCATGTTGATACAAGCAACAATGGTGACCTCTTGTGGCAATGACTGCAAACAGAATATTCTCCATTTGAATGTTACGAATTATACCTACCAGTTGCAGACAATATGGTACATGAAAACAAATTATAGGAAATTCAGCCCAAAACACATGGAGTGCACCAAGTTGCCCAGTTCTGGCACCAACTCTGGACCAAACTGATAGAAAAGACCATTACCTCAATATATTGAAATAAACAACCAGAGAGTTCTGGTTGTAGAGCGAGATCTACAAATTTTGAAAATGGGAATTAACTTATCAACAGCTGTCTATATGCTTGCTGTAATAATATGCAAATTAAACACATGTAAAATGAAACCCTTAAGCTGGATTTGACTCAGTGAGTTCATGAGTTATTTTGGCAGGAACATGGAAGTGCTTTTGTCACTGTCTTTCAACTTCCCAGTCTAGCCTGCAATCCTGAAATTACCTGGTGATCTCCCATCCAACAATTAGGTAGGGCTGACCCTGCTTAGCTTTCAAGAATAGACAAGGTCAGACAAGTGTTACTACCTGCTCCATATTTTAATGAGACATTTTAGGTGTTTCAATGCTATCCAGATGACAGGGAGATTAGTGCATACAATATGGCTCCCTTTCATAATCAAAATCAAGGGAATTTCAAAAAACACAAAGCACAATGGAACAAGAAAAATGAAAACATCAAAACAAACAGCATTTCATTGGTAAAACTTCTGCATTGAGGAAGACAACTCTGTACTGACAGCTGACTGATCCCAGGCAGTTCCTGGATCAACTCAGATTATACTCCAGCTTTGATACATTCTCGCCCCAGATATTTGTCAGAACATCTAACATCAGAGGTGTCCACAGTGTATCGTCAAAGTTGTCAAGATGGCGACCATGATGGTGAAACTGAAGTTGTGCCCATTTTTATTTAGGCGAGGCAAAATTCAGAGGGGCCTAGCAATAGGTTTGCCACTGCTCTAAATAAGAGATTCATCTTAATTTTGAAAAACATTTCCAAGACTTGAGCAGATACCAAGCAATGGCACTCACTTCCAACATGGATTGCAAAAAGGAAAACAGAGATAGAACCCTTCTTCCCCAACTCTTCCTTCCCTTCTCTACCTTATGACAGTCACCTCCAGGAATAACTGCCAGAATATACACCAAGGGCCCTTCATTCTTGTCAATGCCTCCTACAACGTGCAAGCCGAGACCCGTTTCCTTGGAAACACTGATAATCTGAAATATGCTGTCACTGGAGAAGAAGAAACAAAGTTAGCTTTAAAAGGTCAGTGACTGGGAAACTGAGAACAAACACAAAAAACACCTTGCAGCAAAATCTCCTTTTGTTTTCTCATAGCCATGCTTTGATGTCTGGTATGCTTAGGAGTATTAAGCAGGAGATCCCATTCTCTCACTCCCCACCCCCCAATTCTTAAATTCAACTAAGAACAGGAAAGGTGAATCCAGCAGTCCAGGGCCTCTTGTGCAATTCTGTTTCTGTAAAGGCTATTTTTTCCCAGTGGGCTAAGAAAGAATCCACTACTGGATGTCTTTGGAATGTGGCAAATGAATATACATTTAAACTCAGTTTTTACTCTGGGTGCTATAACTTGCTACATCTGGATGGAGTTCTCTCTTCTTCTTTGCTTAATGGAATTTGTGGGTAAAAAAGGATTAAAAAGTGATAGGAAGAAGGGAAGGTAACAAATAAAAGACATCTATCCAGAACTGCCCCCCTCCATTATAAAATACTGTGTTTCAGGCAAGGCAATTGTATAACAAAAAGCATGCCAGAAAGCAACCTGTCTCTATGCCTCCACCAGTGCATAAGGAATCTCTCTTAGATGAGCAGACGGCACATGATTTTGCTAGGCAAAATCAGTTGGTTTGCCCATACCATCTAACTACGCTGCCATCTGCCAGGACTCAATTCCTGGTCTGATGGGCATCTCATGTGGAATCAAGCAAAGTAGCATTTTGTTCTTCACCCCAGGCAGCAAATTTCTTGGGGCAATGCTGATTTCTACATGCATAAAAACTGAGCTTTATAAACTTCTATTGATAGACCTTCAAAGAACTTGGTGAAGTTTAGTGGTGAGCCAAGACCAGGGAAAACAGACATTTTATATATTTCTCTGGAAACTCCATGATAGCATACCAAGACATCAGGAAAATGACCTGTGGTCCATAATACAAGGATGATGAGAATTGGTAGCAAAGGATCAGAAGCTGGGAAGCAGACAGTAGGGCAAGGTAAGGTTAGGAGCCAGGAACCTAGGGAATAGGAGCAGGGACACAAAGCTTTTTCGTTACATTGCTTTAAATACTGTATCATAGGGGGCAAAGCTCTGTCTGAGTGGCTGTCAGGGCAACCACCTCCAGCCAGGGTGTTTTAAGTCCATGAGCCCCAGCATGGCAGTCATGGAGACCAATATGCCTACATCCTTGGAACCCATTAGGCTTCCTGCTATTGGGTGATTTTCACTATCAGTCCTAGAAATTATGTGTCCAGGATCAGTGACCATGACACAAAACATGCAGGCTGCGTGGCCTTGCTGATGTCTCCTGGATATGTGTCTGCTTGCCATTGAGAAAAGCTGGGAATTTTACTTGGGCCCATGAAAGAAAAGCATGGTTGCTAAGCAACTGTGACCACATTATTACGTCTTTTCCAGGTTTTGAACAACAATAATGGGAACAGGCAAAGTTTTTCTGCATCTACAAAGGATCATGGATGGGAGTACTCAGCTAGGAATTTGTGGTGCCTCTCAGCCCTCAGGATCTATTCTGAGAATGACTTGTTTTTTTTTTTTTGCTTATTTTAAAAGGGAATAGCTGCAAGTAAAGAAAAGCCTCAGGGAAGCATTCTTACCTGGAATTTTAGGCTTCATTGTTAGCTTTTTAATAAAGGTGATATTAAACATTTTAGCATGGCATCCGTGCCTCATTTTGAAGTTTAGGAAACCATGTTTTTCCTTTTAGCCAAAACCATTTCCTTTGATGTGCAAAAACTAGCCTATTCAGAAATTAAACAATAGGGCTGTATTCTGAAGTCCTTGAGAGTTGCAAGTGTTATAGAAACAAGCCCCGGTAGGAAAGAAGTAGATGAAACATATTTTAAGGGTGTCTGTCTTTTGTCACATCTAATCAATGTCTTCTATTGTTTGATTTGCTGCTTTCTGATGCATCATGTATATCGAATATATTTATCATTTGTTTCTGTACCCTATATAAAGACTTGACCCTCCTTAATAAAATGCTTTTCGCTTTGCCTGAAGTACTTGTACTTCGTATTGAGGGCGGGGGAGGGGGGGCAAAAAAGCCACTTTGCAAAGGTATAAAGCAGTATTTCTCAACCTTGACAACTTGGAGATGTGTGGACTTCAACTTCCAGAATTCCCTAGCCATCATGACTGGCTGGGAAATTCTGGGAGCTGAAGTCCACACATCTTCAAGTTGTCAGGGTGGAGAAACACTGGTACAGAGTATTTCTCTCTCAAATTCAGGGACTAGGTTCTTTCCAGCTCCACTCCACTTGGGTGCCTGAGTTTCTTAGGCAACAGCGTCATAGCTCAAGGATGGATGCCAGGGTCTGTTCTCAGGGGCTTGAGTTTAAAGGATTGGGGAGCACGTGACAGGAAAGGCCTGACAGTACTGGATGGAAAGGATTACCTCTGAACTGACAAAAGACAATTTCCTATATGTTCTTAAAAACTGAGACCATTTAAGAAAAATAATTGGGAGCAAACTAGAGAAAATGGCAGCACAGCCTAGCTCTGACATTCTTCACAGTTAATTCACTTTCCGTGCAGAGAAACAGCATATAAAACAAAAACTGAAACTCTTTGAGGACCTTCTTTCAGTATTGACAGCTCACAATCGCAGATTAAAAGGCAGGCTTTGGAAATGATAATGTTCCTATGCTTTGACCTGTGCATCCTGTCCTTTTCCACAAATGCCTCATGAAAAACAAACTTTACAACTTCAATAGTTACTTTGTGGTAGCTTGAAGGGAAGTTACCACAGCAGGCCTTCCCGGGGGCCTTGTCCCAGGGTCCTTTGGATGCAATGGCGGAGGACTCGTTGACCTTGAAGATGATCCTGAAGAAAAGCTATCAACACCTTTAGAATGGGGGGAAAAAGAGTCAGAAAAAAAAATGAGTATATTCTACAGAAAGCAATTGCTCAGTACCATAAAGATTGCCAGGCCTTGTCCAGCCCTTCTATTGTTTTAGAGTAGGGGTGAAGAATGAGTCCAACCCAAGGGTCACATTGTCCTGTTATGCCCATCTTGAGTGAGTTCACTGACACCAAGGATGGGAGGAGACTGGCAATTCCAGGGCTGAATTCAGCCCCAAACATCTTTTACCACCTCAGGAGCAACCTTCAACAGCATCCCCAATTCCCCTAAATTGGAAGTACAATTCCATGCCTTTTTAAAGTGGTAATATACAGAAATTGTAGTATAAGTGCTAAAGTTAAATTAAGTAAACAAAACCCACTCTGTCAATTAAAAAAAAGTGAGACTCCACCACCACCACCCCAATCTCCACCATTTATATAATTTGTTCTCCCCCTTCCCTGCTCCTGGCTTATGTCACTACTCAGTCCATTGTGCCAGGGATGGTTGGTGGGGAGTGGGGGAGAAGACTTTATAATGGAAGAGGCCCTTTCTACGTTTCCTTCATTTATTTCCAATTACCTAGTCTAGAATAGCTGATACTTCCATATGGGCAGCTGCTCATGTATTGTTTTTCTCTTAGGGGACCCATATTCAACATGTGTGGGGAGAACCAGCAGCTGGAAGGACCAGAAGGCATGGTTCCACACCACCATCCGTGTACAGGCAAAGATGTGGAACATATGAGAAGCCTTAAACCACAAAATATGCGCACAAGCATGCACAATTCTGAGGAATCTGCGAAATGCTGAATTCATACACAGGGTTGTTTTTACTGTGTAGTGAATGTCTGCATTCACGTTACAGCTAAGAAACAGTATTTTTGCTTATGAGTGCTCTCATACTAATTAACTGCCCACCAGTAGGGGCAGAAATGCCCCCCCCCCAGCAAGGCAGACAGAATTGTAAGTTAGCAGACTGCTGGACTAGGCCTGGGTAAACCTAGTTTCCAATCACCATTTGTTCATAAAGCTCAACCTACATTACCTCACAGTGAGGGAAAATGGGATGTGAAAAGAATCATCCTACCAAGAGCTCCTTGGGAAAAAGGCAAGGGGCAAATGTAATTCAACAACAACAAGTTGATAGGCCCAGAAACCATCCTTTGCAATGGAATTCCAATCTGCTCCATCCAGCAACTTCTAATATATCTTTTATTCATATGGGCAATAAATCTTTTTTTATTGTCCAATAAAAGTCCAAAGTCTAATCTTTTATTCAAATGGGCAATAAATAAACCTGTGAGCACTTTCACAAAACAGAAGTTAGTAAAAATTAAGTTCTCTTCCTTTTAAACATGAAACCAGAGATTGAACTGTTTCCCAGGTTACAGTGCAGGGGCCCTGCATTGGCTTTGACTGGAATTGGCACACGGCATGGTGACCTATGCACATTACAGGATTCTGGGGCCTGAAACAGTCCTGAACAGCTGGTTTACTGGTGCTTTCCTTCTCACTGTGGTACAGTCATAACACAGCAGCATTAGCCACTGATTGCCTGAGAATACAGTTAATTATTTACATGGCACATTTTGGAATTATAGGCTCAATATGTTCTCAATCCACCAAACATTTGAAAATGTACAAATGAACCCCTAGGGGGCAATATGACACTTCTACTCTCTTGTTCAGTCCTATAATGAAACATATATTTAAAACCTTGATTGAAGTGAGGTGTCCTTTCTGTCCATCAAACATCAGCCCATAAAATCTGGGTTAAAGGTCTACCTTCCAATTCATGAAAGCATCTCTACCAACCTGAAATATTAATGGAGGCCATCAGGCCATGAAGCATTCTCTACAGTACTGTTCTCTTATACTGCACAGTGAAAATATAACCAACTCCTTACCAGCTAGGAGCTGTGTTGGGGAATTCCTTCTTGAGTTTGTGTTATTGTGTGAACTGTACCTCCCCATCAAGGCCAGAAATTCTTTCCTGCAATAATATTTTTTTTAAAAGTTGAAGATGTGATGCATCATTTCATGTCTCTTAGAATGCACTGATCCAAGACCTTTCAAGAAACAGATGTTTAGCTTAGCTGCTGCTGCTGGGCTAAATCCTGGGTTTTGCTTAGTGTCTTATGCAGCAGTGAACAAGTATACCAATATACATTCATACCCTATGAAAAGCAGGAATGGTGGTATTAAAAGTTAGACAATAGACAATTTAAGTACATTTTCTGACAGATACGAGGTTGTTTCCATCATGTTTCCAACTGCAATGCAGCCAGGTTACAAACTAATATGGGCTGAAAGTGGTGTGTGGCATGGAATATGCAAGACTGATCCATTCCCAAAGACAGACTTGAAACAGCAAGAATTCTTGATGCATTTTCTGGAAGGCTCTTTTGATTTGCAAATTCCAACACAAATTGGGCTTGTCAAAATGCCTATGCTTTCCCCATATTGATTTTTAAGGCTGACTAGTAACTTTCCCACATTCTCTTCTGTCTTTTCAGAGGTTCCAGCCAGACAAATCTGGAGGTCTGTCACCACCTACTATATCAGTACGGAATAGCAAAATGGACCAACTTCTCTGCACACAAACAGGAAGAGGAATGTCTTATTTTAGCCAGGGTTATATTACAGATTTCTCCATAGATTTAACAAATCTATGATCAGAATGATCAAAACAGCACCATTTTGGAAATCAGAATTGATTTTAAGCTGCAAATGGCCAAGTTCAATCCTTTATAAAGGAAAGACTGACACATTTTTCACAAATACCTAGAAGCCTGGGTAGACTTGATCAGAAGGTCTCTTCTATAATACCAAAGTCACCATACTAATACCTGAAGATCTACTCAGAAGTAAATCTGATTAAGTTCAATATGGCTTAACCACACATTTTTAGGACTATATTCTCTTTCCTGGTATCACAAGGAACAGTGAGTAGGCTAATATGGGCAGGTGGAAAAAGCGTCCAAAATCAGGCAGATGTAGGCTATACAGGTAGTCCTCGACTTACGACTGTTTGCTTAAAAATGGTCTGAAGTTATAACGGCCTTGGAATGGGTGCTTTATGGCCTGTAAAACACTTCCAAGCATTGCAAAATATCGCACCACCCTCCCATGGTCTCATGATTGCATTTCAGGCACTTGGTAACTGACTCGCATTTACAACCTGTTGTAGCACCCCGTGGTCATGTGATCGTGTTTGGCAATGTTTTTTTGCTGTTTCTGGCAAAAAGCGCCCATTGGGGAAGCTGGATTTGCTCAATGACTGCTGCAATTCACTTAAAGACTGCTGTATAAATGGTCGTAAAATTGGGACTGGTCATGTGGCGACTCAACATATGACCACAACAACTTACGATGGAAATTCCAGTCCCAATTGTGACTGTAAGTCAAAGACTACCTCTAACAATTTACCAGTGCAAATTTAAAGATAGTGGAAAGCATATATTAGTATATATACAATAAAAAAAAAGCTACCCAATAAGCAACAGAATGACAAATAAGCAAGAGGGGGTCTAATTCTGTTCTGTACTGAGATATGCTGGAATGCCCAAACTGCTTATGGGTTTTAATTATTCAAGATGGTTAGTAAAAAACTAGGTCAGCATTTGTTAGCTAGAAGCAGATTAAGAATCTCCAATCTATAGAACAGGAAGAGAAGAAAGCCATTTGCATATAATTGGCAATTACACAGTGAAAAGTACCCAGAAGCATAGTGTTATTTAAAATATTAGGGGAAATTAGCCATTTTTCTTTCAAAGCAACTATAGCCAGTATTTCTCACTGCTAAATGTTAATCTAGAGTTTAAAAGGCAGAATACTCAAACCCTCATTATAGGAAGGAACAAAGCCAATTTCTTTATTTTCAATATTTAGTTTCCTTAATTTTGCCTTTTGCTTCCTAAATGTCTCTAATCATTTCTTTGATCACAGGTTCAAAATGTTGCATATCCCACTCTTTTTTCCAATTTTTGAGAACAAGCATTTGTGCATTCAGTTGTTAAAAGCTGTTTTCTGGGGGTTAGCCAGGTTTTAATATCAGGCAAAGGCCTGGTTAGAAGAAAACTTGCTTGAAATCCTGCACAACCCCCCCCTCCTATCCATGTAAAACCTTCCCTATAGGAGCTGCTTCCCTACAATTGCCGGTTAATTTGGTGGGCAAGTTTTGCTTAGATAATATCTAGTTTGATCCCACAGGTGTGTGTGTGTGTGTGTGTGTGTATATACATATATATATATATATACACATACATACATACATATACACACATATACACACACATACATACATACATATATCTTTATATAAAAAAAGCAGGATAGATTGAAACACGTATATGTCCACACTAGCAGAATTATAATAGTGAGAAGGGAAATCAAATTTAGACAAATGTTGTATTAGCATGATTCTCTAATGGCAATTTTCTCTAACTTTGCAGCGTCCTTCAGAGATGAGATTGCAACTCCCAGAATCCTCAGATAGCACAGCCACTGGGAATGCTAGATGGGAATATTGGTAGTGGTAATCTAGACACATCTAGAAGGCACCATGTTGGAGAAGGCTGCTATATGAGAACTCTATTCATAAAGCTCATAAGATAGGGTTATCATAAAACTCCTGCAATTAATGATTTGATAGATCACAAATCCGCAAGTCTAAAACTCATAGATGAGGAAAACAAAGTTTCAGACTTTGGTTTTCAAGAACAGACTGCAGGAATCATCTGCATACATTTATGATTCTCATCTAGTTTCACTTCTCTTTTGATTTTATTACAGATGATTTATTAAAGTGGCAACAAATACCATATTTATTTTTCATTCCAAGTTTTCTCAGAAAGAGTAGACATGGTGTTTTTGTTTGTTTTTTAACCTGCAGGAAAACTTGAAAAATGTTAATAACGTTTGCAGTGAGCTGAGGGAAGTTCCCACACTGTCAAAAGAAGTTCTAATGGAAGAGAGAAAGTAGAGAGGGGAAAAATTAAGGTCATTGGTTACAATGGGTACATGTCAAGATTTATGGTCAGTCTTGGATCTTGTATAATTTTCTTGGACTTGGGGAAATTTAACATTCTTACTTTGTATCTTCATCTCTCACAATAAGTAAAGACACATAATTGGTTGCCGATGCCATCTGTAGTATGTCAGCAGCTCTGTAAAGTTAAAAATGAAGAGTTAAATGTACTGATTTTCTCAACTGAGGTGCTACAAAAGAATTACCATAACTTATTTTATGTAATTGTTTTCTATTAGCTGAATGATTACATATTCAGTTTTTTCAAAATTACTAAATGTTGGCATAATGAGGCCATGATTCATGATTCTAGAGATTAAAAATCCCAGGCAGACAGACTTGTTGAAGCACAAGTGAAGGAACTTTTCATCTAAACATAAACTATGGCCCTCCTTAAAGGCCCTTTTTCATTCTTCATGGCAGTGGATGTAATGAAGATGGCTTCCTTTTCTGTCTTGGATTGCATGGAGCAAGCCAGTGACACTTTTTCATATTGTGCGGCATCTCCTCCATGAAGACGTTAGAGGAGACCCAAGCAGTTGGATGCTTACTATGGCAATTGTTATTGATCTTTGCAGATGAAGTTGTTCAGATTCACTCTGATTTGGACTCTAGTGTTGGGGCAGGTCATAGGAATGTCCGGTTCGTAAGTATCTTTTTCGGCTTGAGGATGAGGATGGGGTATGTGTGGAGAGGTGAAGGCCACAACCAGTTTGCTTGTCCTTTGCCTCACTCATCTGATTAAATCAGCCAGATTGGGACTGGTCCCATAGTTAAAAGAGGTGATCATTATCTTATTAAGGGAGTGATATAATCTCATTTGCTTGAAGGAAGCAGTTATACAACCTTTACTGAAAAAGCCCATTTTGTATAATTGTAATTATAGGCCTGTTTTTAATCTTTCATTCCTGCATAAGATGATTAAGTGGCCCCACATCTGCAGACACACCTGGATGAAACTGATTACCTGAACCAATTTTAATAGTTTTGCCTGAGATATGGGACTGAGATTACTTTGATCATCTTGATGGATGTCTTATAGTGGCAACTAGATGGGGGAAGTGCAATCCTGCTACAGGTAGTCCTTGACTTACGACCATTCATTTAATGACCATTTGAAGTTACGATGGCACTGAAAAAAATGATTTATAACCGGTCCTTGCACTTATGACTGCTGCAGTGTCCCCGCAGTCACATGATCAAAATTTGGGCACTTGGCAACCAGCATGAATTTATGATGGTTGCACCATCCTGAGGTCACATGACTACCATTTGTGACCTTCCCAGCCGGCTCTCGACAAACAAAATTAATGGGGAACTGTGTGATTCACTTAACGTCCACAGCAAAAATGTTGTAAAATTGGGTGCAACTCACTTAATGACTGCTTCACTTAGCGGCAGAAGTTCCAGTCCTATTGTGGTCATTAAATCAAGGACTACCTGTAGTTCTCTTGGATCTCTTGCTAGCTTTTTATTTGTTGGACTATGGTATCTTTCTGGCAGGACTGGTACTTGGAGACACTATTTTACAATAGTTTTGGACCCTTCTGTTAGGACTGCACCTAGCAAACGGTGCTAGGGAACTATTATTGATATATCATGTTCCACAGGGCTCTCTTATCTTGTCCTATGCTATATATCATCTACATAAAACCAGTGGAGGAGATCATTTGGAGCTCTGGATACCATCAATGTGCTCTTTACCATTTAATTCCAAAAAGGCAATCCACACCTTTGAATGTTCCTTAAACTTTTAAATTTTATTTTTCATGTTTAATATTCTGTAAGGCAAGAAGAAACTAGAATACAAGATAACAGCCCATAACAATATACCTCAACATTCAGTCATAGGTTAGATATAACTTTTAATTTGTCAAAAGAAGAATTATTATTGTCAGGGTTGTTATTATTGTTATAAAGTTTCCAGAGCTGATAAAAATGTGATTCATCCCTCTGAGAAGTCAGTATTCACATTTTTTCAGTAACCTTTTCCATAAGAGCAATTGACCATACTTCAGCGTGCCAATTACTCACTGATAGGTTATCTAGAAATTTCCATTTTTGAGCAATGCTTAATTTTGCAGCCAGGAGTAAGAATACAACAAACTCCTTTTTGTTTAGTTATTATTCTAACTTCTTTGAATATTGTCTTCCAATAAGACGCCACCTTTTCACAAGCCCACGACTTATGAAAAAATGTTCCCTTCTGATTGAAACCCCTCCAACATTTTGATGAATAATTATCAGCTATTTGTGCTAATCTAGTTGTAGTTAAATGCCAGTAATGTAGTATCTTCCAATGCATCTCTTGTATGGAAGCTGACAGAAAGCCACCTGATTTCCAAAGTGTCCGCCAATTTGTCTCTTCTATTTGCCTTCCTAAATCTGTGTCCCAAGCTTCTGTTAAACCCGTGTGTGTGTGTGTGTGTGTGTGTGACCCTCCTCCAATTCTAATAATAATATATAACTTTTTGAAATTGTTCCTTTGGTTGGGAAAGGTAATGTAATGGTATGACAGAATGACCTTGGGAGACAGGAGGAAGAGTTGCAGCCTAGACAATGGTCTGATAAACAAAATTTGAGTCTGAAGGTGGAGGGGTGGCAAAAGCGTCTCAGAAGGGGCCCTCTCTAGTTTTCAGGAGAGTAAAAGTGAGGGAGTTCTCACCAAGCTACGCCAGCAAATCTGGAGAATAACTGGCCAACCGACTGAGTGTGCAAACCATCATACAATATCTTTAATTTCACATGCTGGAAAAATAATGCTTAGGATCATCCAATGCAGATTAGAGCCTTACATGGAAAGGGAGATGCCAGATGTTCAAGCTGGCTTTAGAAAAGGCTGAGGAACACAAGGCATTATTGCTGATGCACGCTGGATAATTGAAAAAGCCAAAGAATACCAAAAAGCATGTGCTTCATCAATTATAGAAAAGCCTTAGATTGTGTTGATCACTTCAAGCTGTGGAAAGTGCTCAGAAAAATGGGGATCCCAGAACATCTCATTGTCCTTGTGATAAATTTATATACAGGTCAGAAAGCCACAGAATGGACAGAACATAGTGAAACAGACTGGCTCCAGGCTGGCAAAGGAGTGCGACAAGGCTGTATACTCTCCCCTTATTTATTAAACCTATATGCAGAATATATATTAAGGGAAGCTGGAATGGAAGAAGATGAACATGATTTTAAAACTGAAGGAAGAAACATTGATAACCTGCACTACGCTGATGACACTGTCCTGATAGCCAAAAATGCAAAGGATCTGCAAGCTCTAGTAATAAAAGTAAAGGAGCACAGTGAAAAAATGGGACTAAAATTAAATATAAAGAAGACCAAACTAGTGACAACAGGTAGAACAACCAGCCTTAGAATTGACAATGAAGATACTGAAGTGGTGAATAGCTTCTGCTTTTTACGATCAACCATAAACAGTAAAGGAACAAGCAGTCAAGAAATAAGCCGCAGACTAGCACTTGGTAAAGCAGCCATGAAGGCCTTGGAAAAAATATTCAGATGCCATGATGTGTCTACACCTACGAAGATCAGAATCATGCAAGCCATGGCATTCCCTGTGACACTCTATGGAAGCGAAAGTTGGTCTTTAAAAAAGCAGGATAGGAAGAGTATTGACTCTGGTGTTGGAGAAGACTCCTAAGAATACCGTGGACAGCCAAGAAAACAAACCGATGGATCATCAAACAAATCAACCCAGAGTTCTCACTCGAGGCACAAATGGCCAGGCTCAAATGATCCTACTTTGGACACATTATGTGAAGACCCAGATCTCTGGAAAAGGCTCTGATGCCGGGAAAGGTGGAAGGAAAGACAAGAAGACGACGACCAGCAGCAAGGTGGATGGACTCAGTTACAGTGGCGATGAGTACACCATTGAAGACCTGAAAAACCAGGTTAGTGACTGATCGCCATGGAGAAAATCTATCTATGTGGTCACTAGGAGCTGAAAATGACTTGATGGCACATAATGAATCAATCAATTAAAAGTGAAGGAAGGGAGGGGTACTTTCAGACTTGCAAGATTCATGTTAGTCTTGCAAGGTAGTCCAGACAAGAAGCACAGCCAGGAGTTCTAGCTCTATCTTTTTTGTAAGGTTACATTAACACAAACTGTTAATGTTTCTTCCGCCACCCTTCCTCCTTGGGACTCAAATTTCGTTTATCAGACCGCTGTTGAGGCTGCAACTCTTCCTCCCATCTCCCAAAGGCATTTCCACATACCATTACAAGTAATAATTAATTTTTCAGAAATAATTAAAGAATGGGATGCGGACCTATTTACATCCTTCTTGTTCAAAACGGTTTTAAGTCGGAGCCATGTTAGCCAAGATAGAAGGAAACCTATTTGTAACTCAGTTTCTTCTTTACTACATAGTGTCTTATAATGAGAGACAGCAGGCCAAAATTAAACCCTAACAAGACAGAGGTATTGATGGCCAGGAGAAAGCTGCACTTAGAGGTTGGGGGGAACCTCCTTTTGGATGAGGTTGCACCATCTAAGAGCACTTCTGATTTTATAATTCTACGATTCTCCCAAAACAGCTGGGAGGGTTTTTTGATCCGCAGATATCACTAGATTTGCAAGTGACTGTTGTGGTAATTAGCACATTTGTACAACTTCAGTTAGTATACCACCTGCAATCCTTTTTGAACCGGTTAGATTTAGCGACGGTATACCCAAGCTGCATCCCATCCTGACTACAGGTTGTCCTTGTTTAGAGACTGCAATTGGGACTGGCAACTCAGTCGTTGCATGAAGCAGTCGCTAAGTGACTGCGACTGTGCTTATGATTTTACTTCAGCTTTCCTTTGCTTTACAGAGTCAGAAGGACGTGACCCCAAACAACTGGGTGAGCCCAAACAGCGGGGAAGGTTTCTGGAACTTGACTCATAAGGAACCCAGGTAAAAGGGCAAATCTTATAGCCCTTTCCCCCCACTCCCCTGCCCTTTGGAATGCTCCCCCCAGCACTGGGATAATTAACAAGAAAAAAACTGATGTTTGTATTTACATTCATTGGAGAGGAAGAGATTACAAGAGAGTTAGCGGGCACACAGTGGGGAATACACATCAAAGGAATGTGCTAGTGTCAGCTGTTGCCTACTGCACTCCCCACAAGCCACTTAGAAGGCACACAAAGCCTTTAGTGTGAACCTGATTAGGGTCTTGTCACTTTCAGGCAACAGCTGGAAGCTGGCCAAATCAAGTAATTACGGTCATAGAGCTGAGCTTGTTAACTTGCCCTTAGCCCACCGCACTGCAGAGAAAAGCAACTCAGGAAGAGATTGCTTGTTTAGGTAATCTCTCTGCTCTGCGAGTGGGGGAGGAAAAGACCGGGTCAGGCACAGGACAATGCATACCGACTGTAATGGCAAACATGTCACTGAGAGAGAGAGATGCCATAAATGTGAGCATTGGTCACGTTACTTCATCATCAGTGGTAACGGCCAATGCCAAATGCTAAATGAGGATTACCTGTACTGCAATACACTCTACGTGTATAACTGTTTGTGAAAAGTGCCCAGAAATGGCAATTTATCAGTGTTTTCAAAATTACGTTTTTCTTTTTCTTTTTTTTAAAGAAGTGGGTATTCTCAGAAATTGACCATGGAACCTTGTTTCCGCAAATATCCTGGCTGATCATATATTCCCAGGACCTGTTATGCATTTTGGCCATTTTGCTCTTGTGCAAGCAGACAGAACCCTGTAAGCTTCAGTGGCATTTTTCTTTCTATATCTGCACCTAACCTGATCAAAAATATTAATAGGCAAATATAAATGCTAGCCATTCCAGTTCATGCTTCTCATTAAATATTAGAGCTTACCTTTCAGTGGTTACACCACATAATTTTTGGCCATTGACTTCTAAAATCAAATCTCCAATACACAATTGATCTTGAAAAGAAAAATCATGACAATTAATTACAATTCAGCTGCATCAAGAAAGCAAAACTTTTTGTTTAGGGAAAAAACTGCTCACCAAAAAAAAAAAAAAACACTTGAACCCAAAAATGTCAGAATTACTTCTGATATACTTTCGCCAGTACGACACAGCTACGAGATTAGTAATTAGCTACTTTCTAGCTGACTGCTAAATGACTACATTTATTTTATTTATATCTTTATATAGGACTTCATGATAATGATTATCATTATGCCACTTTTTAATGTTTTATTTATTTTACTATATATGTATGAACATTTCTGTCATGCCCTTCTAATACAACATAAGGACATTATAGTTGGGGTAACTTATCCTACAAATCTTATTATATGACATACCTATTATTTTATAGTACCTCAAACCCACATAATTGCCCTGAATTACTGAACTAAATATTATAGCTGTGTACCTATGACCTAGTAATTTATTTCCCACTGTTAAAGACCTACCTTGGTGTACCAGCAACACATGATCAACAGTGTCCTGGTTAAAGAGGAAACTGACATTTTTGAAGTCCTGCCAGCTGATACATGTTAGAAAGCAAATAAAAAGATGTATTTGCATTTCCAGTAAAGAGGAAAGTAAAGAAGTAAAAAAAAAAAAGTCCATGGTAACCAAACAAGTTTTGGAGCCCCCACGGATAGAGATGGCAGGGGGAGGCTACCAATCCCACCCTTCCTGTCCTTTGTCCACCACACTATGGGAAGTAAAAAGGGCTTAGAGAAGCTTTCCTCCTCTATTTGGCCAACACAGCTGACAGGAAGATTTAACTTAGCTCCAAAGCACTCCATGGCTGTCTGGAGCTAAAAGCAACTTCTTCTAATCCCCTTGCTGATTAAGTTTAGCGTTTTTCACAACAATATAACCCACCCACTAACATGGTTAACTGTGAGTAGGACCCAGAGAGAAGTTGCAAGCCTCATTAGATCAGGTCTATCGTGTGCCTAATCTTCTCTCACTTTGAATCTAATGGATGAAATCCAAGGAATTTTTTTCAACTGATAGAATTATTTCCATCAGTGGAACGATGGATGTGGCGGCCCCAGCCTCTCCTAGGTAATCCCCCTCTGCTCTGGAGGACTGGAAGGAATTTCTAGAACAGAATGAGGCAGTGCTGTAGGGGAAGGAAAAAGAAGATGGTGTGGATGTGAGGAACTTTAACAATAATAAAAAAAACACAAGAGAAAAATCAATACATGGAATGATACAGCTTTTTTTTAGCAGCATTGCCACCAATGAAGTTTACAAATAATTATTTACTATCTGTAGCAGCTATCCTCTCTGGCAATATCTCCTTTATGAAAATTCCATACTCTTCTTCAGATTGATCTTGACAGCTTCCAACAATTTTAATGCCTGTTGAGCAAGCAAAACAAGCAAGGTATAAACAAGTTATTTTCTTATTTTCTTCACTGTGGTAAACGCACCGTGGTAATTACTAAATAACTGTATACATTTCAAATCCCACCTACATTAGAGTGGACCACCTGCCCCAAACAGCACAGCAGCACTCCTACTTTATTAGAGTAAGTTGAATACATAATTTAATTACCTAATCCATTCTGGCAGTCTGAAAACGCCACATGGTGTATGGCTCGATTGGTTCCATGAAGGCCTACAACGGTCCTTTGAAACAGAAAGGGGAAGGTTGATTTCAGAGTGGTTGCAGCTTATGAAAGAATGTTTTAAAAAATTAAAACATGGAGCCTATTATATTTGTCCTCAGGGTAATAAAAACAGGTATCTTTAGAAATGGTTATGAAAAAGTGGTTGAACTCATTCCTTTCCTTCCACCATTTCAGCTGCCCATTTAGGAAGTGTTGTTTGTTTCATTTCTATTTAGATAGTATGTACTAACATAACAGGGACGCGGTGGTGCTGCGGGTTAAACCGCTGAGCTGTTGATCGGAAGGTCGGCGGTTCGAAACCGCGCAGCGGGGTGAGCTCCCGTTGTTAATCCCAGCTCCTGCTCACCTAGCAGTTCGAAAACATGCAAATGTGAGTAGATCAATAGGTACCGCTTCGGCGGGAAGGTAACGGCGTTCCGTGAGTCATGCTGGCCACATGACCCGGAAGTGTCTATGACAACGCCGGCTCCATGGCTTAGAAACGGAGATGAGCACCGCCCCCTAGAGTCGGACTCGACTGGACTTTACGTCAAGGGAAACCTTTACCTTTACCTACTAACATAAAACACTGTTTAAAAAATTAGGCTCAGTTCCTACAGTGCTCTTGTCGTTCTTCTGTGGAGCTGTGCATCTGCAGTTGAGCTCAGGAAGTTAATTTAATTAATTTAATTAATTTGATTTAGGTGTCACCTGACTCCAAACAACTCTAGGCAGCTCAAAATACAAGTAGTCCTCGCTTGACGACCACAATTGGGATTGGCAACTCTGTCGCTAAATGATGCGGTCATTAAGTAAAACATCACGTGACCATGCTGGACTTACGATGTCACTCCTGCTGTGGTCATTAAGTGAATTACCTGGGGTTGTTAAGTGAGACATCATGTGACTGCTAATTTTAGCACCATCATAACTTTGAACAGTCACTACATAAGGCAGTCATTAAGTAAGGACTACCTGTACAACAAAAGATTACAATACAATAAAATTCAAAACAAACAACCAGAAAGATAAGAAGCAGATTAAAGAAAAGTTAAATGATGGTCACTCCACCCTACCCTTGACAACTTTTTCCCATCCTCTCTTTTGTGCCCAAAGAAATGTGTTACATTTCCTTAGGACACAGTTACCTTGGCAGCACCTCCTAGAGACAGAAAGTAGGTAAATAGGCAGCATATACCATGAATATAAAGGACGCTGTTGTGTACCTCTGACCTACACTGTCGGCCACCTGTCATCACTCTGATCTGTAAAAATGCTATGCAGTACATAGGTTTCTGCTCTTATGTCTTTTCTATATCCTTCCAGACTTCAGCTGAAAGATAGCTTGAACTGTCACTAGACATTTTTTAAAAATATGAAATCAAGATAAACAGTGAAAGTGAAAAAGGGGGAAAGAACACAGGTGCATAATGAAGTCATGACCCCCTTTGTTGTCAGTGTGATGTCTCTGCTCTTAACTATTTTATCGAGATTTGTCATTGCTCTTCTCCCAAGAATTAAACATCTTCTGATTTCCTGGCTGCAGTCAGCATCTGCAGTAATCTTCGCACCTAGAAATACAAAGTCTTTCACTGCTTCTACATTTTCTCCCTCTATTTGCCAGTTATCAAACAAGCTGGTTGCCATCATCTTGGTTTTTTTGAGGTTTAGCTGCAAGCCAGCTTTTGTACTTTCTTCTTTCACCTTCATCATAAGGCTCCTCAGTTCCTCTTCGCTTTCAGCCATCAAAGTGGTATCATCTGCATATCTGAGATTGTTAATGTTTCTTCCAGAGATTTTAACTCCAGCCTTGGATTCCTCAAGCCCAGCATGTCGCATGATGTGTTCTGTGTACAAGTTGAATATGTATGGTGAGAGTATTCAGCCCTGCTGTACTCCTTTCCCAATCTTAAACCAGTCCATTGTTCCGTGGTCTGTTCTTACTGTTGCTACTTGGTTGTTATACAGATTCTTCAGGAGGCAGACAAGATGACTTGGTATCCCCATACCACTAAGAACTTGCCACAATTCTTTCTAATCTACCTCACCTATTTATCTACCACTATTTGCAGCTCTGCAATGGGGATAAGATAATGCTGAGAAAGTGGTTAACATTCTGGTACTGGCAATTGTATGTTTTAACTAATTTGCAAGTAAGAAGAGAAAAATACCACCTCTTTCTGATAGAAGGATGCAGCAGTTCTTCAGAATATCCATAGACATACAAGACACTCTGCGGAGCTTCTATGGATACAGGATACCAAGAAGTGGAATGGCAGAAAGCACTGTAACATGTATTTTATTTTGGAGTCCCTGGTGCTCTCTGAGCTTGGTTGTTTGCTTGCAGACATTTCACTACCCAACTAGGTAACATCCTCAGTGCTAGTGGGTATGGGGTTTGCTCCCTGTTTACTGTATATACAGTAGCTTGCCCTGCCAGTGTTGGTGGGGGTGTGGTTTTCCCCTTGGTAGTTCCTTGATTAGGGTATTGTTTTCTGCTTGATTGTTTTCCTGGTGTTCATCCCTGCTTATCTGGGTGTTGGCTGCTGGAGGGGATGTGAGGATGTGTTCTGGTCTTTTTGTTTCCTTAGCTTTTTTACTGTCTCTTTTGAATGGTGTATAAATACTGTATCGTTTATTTCTATGTATCTATTGATGGCTGCTTTGTCTGAGTGCCAGGCTTCCAGGAATTCTCTGGCATTTTTGGATTTGGCTTAGTCTAGGATGCTCACAGTTTCCCAGTTGAAACTCTGGTTGAGTCTGTCCACGTGTTGTGAGATTAAGGAGTTCTCATCGTGTCTTCTGACTGCCAGCTGGTGTTCGTGGATGCGCTCTGCTAGTCTTCTGCCTGTCTGTCCTACATAGTGGCTGTTACAGTCCTTGCACTGTATGCTGTAGGTAACTCCTGTTTTTCCTTCTTGGGCTACTGGGTCTTTTGGATTGCTTAAGATGTTTTGGAGGGCTTTAGTTGGTTTATGTGCTACGGTGATGCGGTGTGGTTGTAACAATCTGTTGGTTGTTTCTGAGAAGTTTCTGATGTATGGCAGTGTTATCCTTTTCATAGCTTGTGTTGGTTGTGCTGTAGTGGGTTGAGTGGCCAGGCACTTTTTGATAAAGTTGAGGGGGTATCCAGTGTAGGTTGTTTTTCGATAGATTTGCATGTATGTGTAACATGTATGAAAGCATTTCTTTCTTTCTTTATACTCTGCACTAACTAGATGTATCATGCTAACATTAATAGAAATATATTAGGAATTGTTTTGATAATATAAATCAAAGTTATATTGATTTATAAAAAAAGAGATTTATTGTATTTAATTATTGCAGGTCTACAGACATGTAAACATTATATATGACTTACATTTCAGGGTGATTTGAGTCTGGGGATGCCATCTCTGTGGACAAATGTCATTAATGATGGAAAATTTCAACAGGCTCACAACTAAAACTGACCCTTTGCTGTAAAGCAGAAAAGAACCCCATTAAGGTATCATATACACCATTACTATGCATTATATTAAAACAATCACATTCTTTTATGGTTTGTTTGATACAGCTGGTACTGAAGTTACTGCTGACTATTTCTTAGTTAAAAAAATAAAAGGTCCCATATCTTCACTTCCAGTCTGAATCTTTCCCACAAAGTCATGTACTTTTTTTGGCCCAAGAGATGAAGTGATTCTGGCCATGCATTTCAGGTGCTGTATGCTGTAAGTGATGTGTCCACACCCCACAGCTGATGGCGCTATCTTGTTATGGGTTGGTAGCCCATAGCCCACTCTACTCTCTCTCTTACATACATGATATTATACACAGAAAAAGGACATGGGTAGAATTAAAAAAACACAGATTTTTTCATATGATTCATGCCATCCATGAACTACATTAACAGGTTTCATGTTTCTGTACCGTGTCCACAGTAAAATGTCTGGCCTGGCCTGGCCTGGCCTGGCCTTAGGAGAAACTAAGAATTTACAACCAAGGGACTGGATCAGCTCTCAAAGCTGAAAGGAGAAGCAGAGCCCAGCAGTTTCACCACTCCAGCAGAAATCCTGCCAACTTACAATAACCTGCCAACTTACAATGAAAGGAGTATAACTGTTTTGCCTAGCTTGTCCCTATGGTATAGGCCCACATCCATGCTCAATCAGATTCCCTTTTTGTCTTTCTTCAGCACTGCTCTAGGCATCTCTCAGAGCTTCTCAGTAAAACAAGGAGCTAAATGAGATTGGCAGGCAGAGAGGGGTCAATGGGAGCAACCATGCCAAGAGCCCAGGTTGCCATCTGATGCCAGTGGTTAACCAGGCAATCAAAAGAACTGCCTATTAATTGCTGGGGAATCCCCCAAGTACCCACTAGAATCCATATGGATCTATAAGGCATCCAGGGCAAATTATCTTAATAAATCCATTTGTCTTGCAGGGATCCTAGGTGGTAGTCAGTCTCATCTGGACTAGGAGATGATCCAATTGCCATGACTAAGTGAGATGGCCCCATATGCAGATCATCTGACAACTGCTCCAAGACAAACACAATGTCCAATGTATGACTGCCTATGTTTGCTGGACCTAAGATTATATGGGACAAGCCCACAGTAACATGGGAGCTGTGAAATATTGAGCCTTCCCAGACCCAAGAAATAGGACTGAAGTCTTCCAATTCCAAAAGGCAAGGAGATTCCAACATCAGCCCCAAGTTCAGGTCCAGGAGTTCAATCAGGGACCCTACCAGGCAACAAGACACTCATCTCCCAATATCAGGGATCCAAATCCCTGGCCAACATCAATGTTTCCTTATAGATCTATAACCCTCACCCCAGGCATGAAGGCTGCTATAGAATCTGAATCCTGGAATGGCAGATCTCTAAGACTGCCACACTGCCACTGTGAAATGATCAGGTTCCAGTATTACATACTAGGTCCAAGTGCTCAACCACTACCAGATCATGGATGAGTAAGGTCTCATGGCATTTACCATCAGCAACTTGAGGCTGAGGTCACCGATGATCTTGGCCAGCAAGACCCAGGACTGAAGCTGTAGGGCCAGAAGTGGGGATCAGCATCAAACCGATGCCCCCCTTCTACTGGAATGGCCTATCCTGCACTCCCTGGCATATCTCCCCGGACCAGTCATTACAGGGATTGGCTCACCCTCCTTATTCCCATGGAAACTGCCCCTAAATAGGGGTACCAATTCCAATCACAACCATCCTCCAATAACTGAGTCATTCCCACATCTTTTCTTCCCTGGGGAAGCCAGAAATCTGGCCAGTTACTCATGTTGACTTCCCTTACCGTGCATTTTCTATTCCTATGATTTCAGTACTTTAATCCAGAATACAGATCAATGTGCACGTGCGTATGTACAGAATATCACTTGAAAGGAGAGTGGATGAAAGCAATCATGCTTGTACTTCTAAGACACAGAACTTAAGTTGCTTCTGGACTACAAAGCTTGAATGTGATATTGTCCCTACCAAACTAGACCACAGACAGCAACCACCAGGAAAGGCTGTGTGCCATTTAATACTATGCTTACTCGGGCACTACAGTGGAGAGAACGATTATCTTGGCTATTACTTTAAAACGATTTGTCTCCCCTTCAGGAACCCAAAGCAGCACAGTATTCTAGTACTCTACCTGTTCCCCACTTATCCTCACAACAACCCTGAGAGGTAGGGTTGAAAGATCTTGCCTAGTCCCAAGTCACCCAGGGAGCTTCGTGGTGGCTGAATGTGGTCTCCACTGTACAAAGGGAGCATCCCCATCCTGCTCATATCATTAGGTGTGAATACCAAAGGGCTAACCCCTCTAGTTCCTAACAAACCAGGTGATCAATAGACCGGACATTAAAAACTTGAAAATCAGTTTAATGCCTAGACTGCCTCCTTTGAAGCCCCGAGCTTTCCCATTATTTCCAGGGGCATGCCTGGATACGAACAAGGCTGCAATGCACGCATCCCTTTTTAAACTTATCCTGGTGCGTCTAAGTTTGCGGAACGGGAGTTTTGCTCCTACCTCGGAGGCGGAGCAAAGAGGCGGCAGGTATCGAAAACGCGAACTTACCCCCCACGGCTTCCGTAGCCAAAATGCTCGAATGACAGCGCTACAAGTTTTGCATCAAGCGACAATGCTGCTGGGTTTGACCTTGGCTACTCTCGCGATAGTTGCTAATCGCGCTCGCCGGACTGCGAAAGGCAGCCAAACAGAGAGAGAGAGTGTTCACGTGACAGGAAAAAGGATGCCTTCGGGCGCGCGGGGCTTGGTGCTGGTGGCCCGAACGGTGGGAAGCTGGGGCTGGAGGCCGGTTAGGCTTTGTCACCGTGGCAATAGCCAGGCATTCCGCGGGGAGCAGCGCGGGAAGAGCTCCGAGGCGCTCGCGGCGTTTCGCCGGCAGCAGGAGCAGCAATGGAAGCAACGCAACAGGACGGTGCTCACCTATCTGGCGGCCGGCGCCGTGGGCATGGCAGGCTTATCCTACGCAGCCGTGCCGTTGTATCGCCTTTATTGCCAGGTGAGGGGCGGTCGGGGCGAGGGGTTGGGGTCGACCTGCAGCTCATGATGCGTTTCCCTCTCCACCCCAGCCTGCCCCATAGAGTTACTGTATTTTAGGGGGCAAGGACGGGGGTGGTTCTTCTTCTGGTCCATGGTATTTGATACGAGAATAAGGCAACGATCTTACTAGAGATTGCTAATTGCTAAAACTGTTCTGATCTTTGTTGTTATTGTAGTGTCCTTAACCTTCACGATCTTGTCTAAATTTATTATTCCCGGTTACTTTTCTCCAACACTGTCCAGCTTTATCTGTATATGTGCCCAAGAAAACGAATCCATGACTTTCACGTCTTTTCCATCAACTTTAGGTACACCAGTGGGCTGGTTGACATTACTGTTGGCTTAAAATTTAGTAGGAACCTTGGATTTTTGATTTTCTAATTTTGCTTTCATAATGAACTCTTCTAAATTTTCTTACTTTCAGCTAACAAAGAGGTTGTATTTGCATATCTCAAATGTATAGCCTACACTGACTTCCTGTATTGATTCCTTCTTCCAATCCCACTCTTACAGTATGTTCACTGAATACACTGAAATAAATAGATGTTCAGTCAATATGCATCTTTGTCTTATTTCCTTCCCTATTATGAACCACCCCCATTTCTCCAAATTCAGTTCTTACAGTGGCTTTGTGTCACTTTAAAGGTTCTTCAAAAGAATAATTGGTTGTTTTAGCACATCCATTAGCTTTTATATATTCCATGGTCTGGCCATTAAAGGCCTTGTTATGGTTAATATTATAAATCAGAGGTAAACGTCCACATATTCTCCTATCCATTATCTGTCTTGTGTTTGCTATCTCATGCTCTTCTGCCTTTTCTAAAATATGTTCATTTGTTATTTTTCTCTCCAGCTATGGTCCTTTTTTAATAAAATAAGCAAATATGATTGTGTGAGGATCTATTGCAGTGATTTCAGTAATTTGTGCATTTGTTTTGCATCTCCCTTGTTTTCTGTTTCCGGTTTTATTTCCTTGCCTCATTTTTATTTCTTGGGAGTTTTTTGTAGGAGCTGATATGGTTATCGTTATGATTGGTTTTAACCTCTGCACAGATGTTTTAATTTTGTTTATATAGCCTGTAAGCTGCCAAGAATCATTACTATGTATGTGTGTGTTAGAAGTATAATAAATATACATAGAGGTGTGGATAGGCTGTGTTGATAGAACTGAAACCTGAACATTTTGGTTATTCAAGGTTTGTGCTGAAACAAAACCTGGAGAGGTCTTTTAAGGCTGGTAAGCCTCACCCCTCTCTCCTTCTGCTGCATGTGGTCAGTGGATCAGCCCACTTGTCAATTTTCCCAGTGCTTTCCATTCCATACTTCTTTTTAGCTTAGTTGCTTAGCTGCTCCACTGATGATGTCCTTGGTGTCAAATATGCCATAGGCAACCAGCCTGCCAGACCCCTCATCCATCTCAGCACTTAACGTTTTTGCTTCCCCTTAGCCATTGCCAATGTTCTTGGCCTTCTGCCACTTTTTCCCCCTCCCAATTTAGTACTCTGTTTTGTTTTGACAATTTTAGTTTTCCTTGGTTCATGCTGCTCACGTTTCACGTTCACAATTGTTCATGTCCTTATAAAGTGAAGAACTCCTCTTTCAGCATAGTAAAATCTGTTTAACAACCTCCAATTTAGCAGTCCCCAAATAATAAACATAAGCTGCATCCAGACATCATCTCAGCATAACTAACAAAGTCTACTGTACCCAGCATAATCCAGACTAAACATAATTTACGTAATTCATATGAGAAACTTTTACTCTGGTTTTGACCAGAATGTCAAGTGACTCAAGTGGCAAATACAGATTGAATGGACATTTGAATGTAACAGGCTTTACTGGCCTTTCCTTGTGGCTTCGGTCTGGTCATGTCATCACATCCAGATCTCTATATGAAAATCCAGTATTCTTCTCCGATAACTAGAGAAATATTTTCTGACTTATGGGGCAAGGGGATTATCATCATCTGGCACCAACATTTGTCTAAATGTTCCAGTCATGCCCACGTGTTTGCCTTGGCAACAATACAGAAATGGTTCTTTTCTTCCAGTTTTTAATGTTTGAACTCCTCCACTCTTAACTTTTCAGCAACCACCTAGTAAGTGCTTTTACTCTTGCCAGTTTCATTGAGACTGCTGCATGAAAGTGCTAATCTGCTGAGAGCTTTGTAAGGGGATTTTATAGTTTCATGAAGGGTGGGGCTATCATGGTAATTATATATTACCTCTAGCAACAGATGCCGTGCACATCTGAATTTCCATGGGGTATTGGTTTAATGTCCTCCTTGTGGGGTCCCCATAGGCATTTAGTTGGCCTCATTGAAGAGCGAGACACTGATAAACCTTCTGATCCAGCATGACTTTTAGGAAAAAAACTAATTGCTGCTCAGATTTATAATGGCTGTGGAGCACTTAAGATTCAAAAAGTTGCTTTGAAGCATTAATGGATGCACACATTGCTCCTCTCTCCAACTACTTAAAACAAGCTCGTATTTTCCCAGGATCTTGCTGCAAATGCGGAAGGCAACTGCATGATCCTGCTAAAAGACACAGCTGCTTTAAGGAGCTGCAGGGAGATATTCCATGAGCACCCTTGCAGACATTGAGGCATCTTTTTGCCTTTGAATCTAAAGTACTGCACAGCTCTAGTAAGTGTTGCTAATTTTAAGTAAACAGTCTAATGAAAAAATAAGTTCTTCTTGCCTTGAAAATCATTTGTTTTCAAGCAAGTTATTTTTAATTACAGCTTATTTTCCTTTCAGGCTACCGGACTTGGTGGGTCAGCTGTAGCAGGTCATAGTTCGGACCAGATTGAGACCATGGAACCTGTAAAAGACTGTATCATTAAAGTCACCTTCAACTCAGATGTACATTCAAGTCTTCAGTGGAATTTCAAGCCTCAGCAGACTGAAGTTTATGTAAGTGATTAAAATCTGGTAGGTGAATTTTGCATGAACTTTCTTTCGCAGGCATTTATTACAAATACCAATGACACAGACTGCTATTATAAAAATATCAAGAATGTGATTAGTTGTAGCAAACTGGGAGTTTTCAAGTAAGGCTCCTTTTCAGTTAAATAGATAGGTGGGATGTAAGTTGAATCAAACAATCAATTTTGCTCTACTAGTTTCTATTAGGAATAGAGAGCTGGCTTATAGAATCGCCAAGGGTCGAATACGACTGAATGGATAATTCGATTTGAATTTTAGAATTAAGTTTATGCTAGTAGCAAATAGAGATGGCAACCAGGCTTAACCCCAGCACCTCTGCCTGTTTGCCAAGTTTACAATTGCAGTTTATGAAGCTATGGAAATGCTCTACTATGCTAATATTGTTACCTTTGCATGTACCATTAATGTGCTTGCATGAGTTAGAGTGAACCATAACATGCTGTTCCATCTGTCTGGCCAGAATACCATATCATTAAGTTTAGAGATAGTTTTAGGGTTCTTCCACTTTGTTTATCTAATCTGTGTTCCATCTCTATCAGAGTGAACAGAATTCTGGTTAGTTTCTTCGTACAGTTTAAAATGGCTTTTTATGAATATTTTGAAATAAAATGCCAACAAAGGTGCTCTACCGCAGATTACTGAACTGTTAATGTAACTTAATGCACAGACTTTGTTTGAAAATCCATTTTTTAAGAAATAAAAGCAGGTATGGAGAGAAGCTAGAAACATGACAGTTATAACTTTTTAAAATAGGTGGTTCCAGGAGAAACTGCGCTGGCCTTTTATAAAGCAAAGAATCCCACTGATAAACCAATAATTGGAATATCTACCTACAACGTACTACCACCTGAAGCTGGACAATATTTCAATAAGATACAAGTAAGTGCTACTCAGTTTGGTTAACTTCCTCAATCATTTATAACCAGAGCCTATTTTGATAATCCATATTTGCAACCATTTATAGAATTGAATTTATGGTATGATCACTTGTTCTTGTCCTCTTGAATTCAGAACTTCTGTACAGCTTCATTTTTTTCTTTTAAGGATTGTTACCTTTTCTATAGCATAATAAACATGAGATTTCCAAAATATGCACTTTCCCCTGAAATGTGAATAAAACAGGAATGCTCACCAGTGGCACTTAGTTTTTGATGTTACTGTTTCTTTAAATGCTTTACGGCAGATTCGAAAATGTTTATAAAATCATTACATGACAAAGAAATTTGGTTTGAAAATGGATGTTTTTTTAATATATATTTTAAAATGTATTGAACTGAATTAAAGGTTAATACAAAACAGACAGAAGTTAGCTGATTATTCAACTTTGAAAAAAATAAACTTTCCCCCCCCTCTCAGTGCTTTTGTTTTGAAGAACAAAGACTCAATCCTCATGAAGAAGTGGACATGCCAGTATTTTTCTTCATTGATCCTGAATTTGTAGAAGACCCAAAGATGGAGAGAGTGAATTTGATTACTCTTTCTTACACGTTTTTTGAAGCGAAAGAAGGATATAAACCACCACTTCCAGGTTATAATTAATAGTATAACATGTAGACTCTGCAACAGAGATCTCTCTTCAGTTCTCTATTGATGATCCACTGACTGTGTAAAAATAACCTCTTTAACCTAGGAAGAAGATGCTGAACAATTCAGGCATTGTGTTTTATGTGTTGAATATGCACTGATGTGTCTTCTCTTTGGAGATGTGATTAATCTTCACTTTAAAACCAAACTCGGAATACAAAGAAATGATATACAAAAATAGGTCATATTGTTCATTTCTCTCTCTCACTCACAGGAAGGTCTGTCCAATTGCCAATTTATGACTGTCATTTTATAATTTTTTTTAAAAAAAGCTTCAATTTCACAGAGTTATCTAAAATATTACTTAATAGATTAGTGTGTCAAAGGGGAAAACAGTAAATTGTTTACTTTTGGGAGATTTGATGTCTATTTAATAAATGCAGCATTACTAGATTTGACTTTACTTGTCTACCTTAAATCAGAAGTAGCATGATCTGGTAAGCTTTGTAAGCTGTTTGAATAAATGTGCAGAGGATATCATTGAATGTGTTATGTTAAAACTCAGTTGTTCTGTGCAGCAGCTTTTTATTCTGAAAGCTATATTCACATTTTTGATGAGTTATCTACAAGCCAAAATAAATAATATCAGCAACCTTTTTTGAAAGCCTGTTTTTATCCCTCCCGTAATAGTGTAAGTTATTATTATTATTTATTTTATTTTTATCCCGCCTTTATTAAACCTTTCCTCTTGAGTTCTTCTTCAGGGTAACAAATTTACACTTTAATTCTATTATTTCTGTTTCATTATCACCTTAAGTAACACACAACCAGGTCAAAAAAAGACTGAGCAGCTGTATTTGTATAACACGCTAAGCTTGATTAGGTCTAACCTTGATTTACCTTTTTCTGTGGCTTAGCATATTGCACAAATCCACTGTTTTCTGCAAACTCAGAAAATGGATTAAAATTCAATAACCAGGTTAAATTTGTTGTGCCAATTTTTCAGTGTAGACGACGGTGCTCTGATTTTCTCATAAATATACCCGTGTTGGGGGGGGGGGGTTGAGAAAATGATTCTATTAACATGGGCTTTTAGCTTCAGTAAATCTGAATAGACCCCTGCCTGGAACAACCTGAGAAACTGCTTTTCCAAAAGAAAAAAAAATGAACATTACTGTAGAGGATAGTATGTATTGAAAACCATGCCAAGCAGTATCGAAAATATATTACATTTCAAAAGTAGGGCTATTTGTTACCACAAATGGTTCACCTCACTGTGTGGTGGAAATTGGGTGGGGAGGCAGAAAATCCCCCCCATAAAAACTTTATAGGTTTGACAACGTTGCAAAGCACATTTGCATTGAAAATAGGAGGCTAAGCCTAAGACTACTTAATTTTGTATTTCTCCCTACTTTTCTCTATGCATCTCCCTAATGTTTATGGAAGATCCCTCAACAGTCCAGAGTAAATCTGGGAGAGTGGATCTGCTGTACCACAAAACCACTGCAGAAGCAAATTTTGCATTTTTAATGAGTTGAACCTGATGAAATGTACTTAAGGTAGGATATGTAGGATACACATCTTAGATTTGAAGTGTCTTCTGTTGAATAGTTTGATAAATCACCTTATATACTATACATAAAACACAAGCTAACCATTTGGGAGAATTTGTGTTCAAATAGAATTGTATGCTTGCTGGAATCAGCTACCATTAATTCAATTTTCCACTCCAGATTCTTTACTTGGATTGTATGTCAACAACAGCCATTGTAAAACCTAAGTAACAGTACACGTATTACCCAAAACTTAAAGGGTACCAATTTATTACAAGTTTGGACACTAAATCTGGAAACAACTTAGAGAGAAAAGGCACTTATTTCAGTCACCCTTTTATATGATCCCATGACTATTAGTTATTAAGATAACCTGAATTGTTGGGGATAATAGAAAGCAACAGCAATAATATAATAAAAGGCACGGTCACTCCAAATACCACACAACGGATGCTTTGTACTTTGCTGTCCCCATGCATTCTGGTAGTGCCTTGCTGCAGCTGCTCCCAATGCAGCCCTCAATAACTTATGAAAGCTGCTGCTTCATACATATTTAGCTTCTCTGCAAGAGAATGAAATAATCTAGGAAAACAGATGGAAGTGTATTAAGACAACAAAGTAGAACAAGACTTGCTATTGTAGCACGCCACAAATGCTAGTGATTCATATACTTTGTTTTGCAATAGCTTGTGCATATTCTTTTTTTTTTCTTTTAAAGTGCATTCCGTAACTGAGAAAACTGTTACAGTAGCTAACTATCAGAAGAACAGGAAACATACTGCAAGGAAATCTAACCAACTACCTGGTTAGCGATTATTTTTCACCAAAGCGTAACATTAAAGACAAACTGTAAGATCTGTCCTACCAAATAGCCTGCCAGGAAATCTGACTGCAAGATTTAACTAACAGCTAGGTCTCTCCTTGTACTCGACCATTTGGATCTGAGCTTGGGCCCCTACAGGTATAGTCATGGATGCAACACTCAAGTGCTTTGATTGGGATCATAAACAGTTCTCCTAGATACTAATCAATTATTCAGCCATATGTGGCATAGCTCTTCCTGTGGGAAAAGATTTTGCTTTGATTATTAAAAGAATTCTATAAAAGTAACTTACTCTAGGTGCAAGATTCTGTAAATGTCAGTTGCAATTTGAATGTTACACTTCCTAGAAGACTGAATGTTTGAAAAACACTAGCTGTATCAATGGTTTTGGTCCAAAGATTGCAAAAGTGAATTTTGCATTTTTAATGAGTTGACCCTGATGCAATGTACTTAAGGTAGGGTATGTAGGATACACATCTTAGATTTGAAGTGTCTTCTGTTGAATAGTTTGATAAATCACCTTATCCCAAATCTCTGCCTACTGAGTAGTTTCTGTCTTTTAAAAGACAGATTTTGAAGCAATCAGCAGTCTACCATGTTGTTAGATAAATTCTTGTTACTGGCATCTGCTTCTAGCAACTGATGTTAACCTGTGCTTTGAAGAGGTGTGGATCAATTTCTTCATAAATATGTCTGAAATCAAAGCAGACAATAAACATTTCATTGCAAGGGGTAATTTAAAAATTGGTTACTAAAGCAACATTTGCAGACAGGAGAGTTAAGGGATAGATACTTGCCTAACACTCCTCTTGGTCATGCCCCCCCAATAAAAATTTATTTGCAGCATGTCTCCCAAACAATTTTCTTTGATTCAGCCATGCCACATTTCAGCTAAGCAGCAGTTAAAACAGTAATCAAACTGCTCACATTTTCATTAGTAATAAAAGGATGTTCAACTTGTGATTCAGATACACTCCATTAGGGGAAATAGTAGACCATTTGCACTTCCCTCTGAAATGCTGTGCTGATGGACTACAGGAACCTCTGGGACGCTGTATGTAACGCAGGGTAAACGCCGCCAGGTCAGGGTAAAAATAATCTTTCCCACCTTCCTCTAGGGGGTGACACCCTAGAACTAACTACGTGTATTTACCTGATTGAGTTTCTGTCAATGGCAGTATACTCACCTCTCAATTCAGAGTAATTTTATATGGTGTTAGTGGGGGGACTGGCAAAAGAGGTACCTGCTCTAGTGGATGGGTACTATTGGATGCAATTCAATAACACGAAATGAAGAAACATTAAAGAAAAATGTGTGGCTGCTCAATTTTAGCAGCCATCACGAGTGACTTAAAATACACACAGTATCATATTTCTGCTGCACTGACATAAGAAAATCTGGCTCTGTCGGCCTGTTGGCCAGGCTCTGTTGGCCTGGGCTATTAAAAACAAACGAGCAAGCAGCAATTTAGTAATTCTGAAAATCACTTACTGGGTTTTGTCACAAGGGGCCAAAGGATCAAATTCCATTAGCTCATAATAATTAGGAGGATGTGGGTTACTTTTTGGTATGTCTAGAAAAAGAAAGCCAGAGACAAAAAAAGAAAAAGATGGTGAAGTTTTATTTTGCTAACCAAAAGTATTAAGAAACAAAAATCCCATTTATATTGAATCCCATGTTTTAGAGTAAAAGGTAAAAATTATATATGGAAGGGATGAGTGAAGGGAATAGGGAATACCTTTCCTCCAGCAGTAAAGTTCAGGAGTGAGCAGACTTTATAAACTTGAATGCACTTTTTAAATAAAATATCAGGAGAATACAGATAGTTGCTAAACGGAATGTTGCTATGAAGGATTCTGTCTCCAGAGACAGGCAGACACGCAGACACACACACAGTCTGGGTTAAGGCTGGTTAGATATAATGAGTGCTGCCACCCTGCCTCCAGAAGTAATGTCCTCATATGGACATAATGTGAGAGCCAGTGTGGTATAGTGGTGAAGATGCTGGACCAGGAACTGTGAAATCCCGGTCCACTCTCAACCACAGAAGCTGACGAGGTGACTTTGGTGCAGTTGCTCTCTCTCTCTCTGCTCAACTTATCTCACAGAGTTGTTATTGTTGGGGGAAATGGGAGAAGGGAGGGCTATGTACATCTTGAGCTCCTGAATATAAGGCAGGCTATTAGACAGACAGACAGACAGACAGACAGACTTAAACAATGCAACTGATTCATCTGGCATGGTGTGAACTTGCTTCTCTACTACATATGCCCTCTAAATGAAAATCCTCCAAAGTGGACTATCCCACTTCGGATGATTTCCCACAAGTTTAGCAACCAGTGTAGTGACAGGTTATAAACAGCTAATTGCAATAATTAAAATTTACCTGCTGGTGGTGCATCTCCCGTACCATTACTTGGCAGGTTTACAGCATACAAGGGCTCGGGATTTAAACATGTGCTTACCTAAGGAAATTCAGTGAATTAAATCAGGTATGCAGGAGGATGGGTTTGTAAAAAATGGTTTAGTATAACAAGCTGGTTCATTCTTTTTTGTGTGTACTACATAAGGTTATAATAAAAGTGATTAAGGCTTCTATCAATATAAACAGAAATATATCAAACTAGATTTTTGCTAGTTCTCTATAAATTAGATGGCGCTAAATGAACAGTTTAGAAAAGATCCATAGAATTGTTTAGGCTGCATTAACCCAGTGGAATTAACCCGGCAGAATTCAAAGCATTCTGCCTATGGCTTACGGAATCAGATTCCTCATACTCTGCATCCTGGACGATACATTTTTTAAAAATCAGCTTCAGACTAGACTGGTGATTTTTTAAATTATTTATACCTGCATTCAGGTAGTATATGTTGGTTACAAAATGATGAGCACTGGGGAAATAAATTCAGCCTATTACTTTTTTGTATTTCCTCTGTACAACTGATCTCTAGGCATTAGGAATTCTTAGCAACAATCTGAGAAAATTAGGGTTAATTCCTCTTCCAACAGTGCACCCTTAGTGGGGGTGTTGATACAACTCACTAGACTAAGTCACAGTTTACAAAAGTGTGAATATAGCTAAAGTTTCTACAAGATTGCTTTTTCTGATGCTTGCGACTAAACCAGACCATAGCCTGCTACATGTACTCACATTGACATACATCTGACCATTTGGGATCACCTGGCATGTACTTTGTGCTTCTGCTGGGAACCTTTAAAAGGAAAAATGGTGCATTGGAAACCACCAAGAAAATATAATAGAAATGCCCAGCTTTCCCTCTGCACCCCCCACAGGACAGTTACCTATTCAGGTACTGTATTAGTCTCTGCTAAGCTTCTTAGTCTGTTGCTTTGTTTGCAATAGTTAGATGGTTTTACATAAATTAGTTTTTAAAATGAAGGACTAATGAAAATAAAATCTGCTAGAAGCTTAGCCAGTTATTGGATGAACTTCCAAAGATGAGACGTTTTGGCTTAACTTCTTTCAAAGCTTATCTAAACATTTACATGACTTTAAACGTAGCTACTTACGAGGACTGTGAAGCATTTGCAATACTGGGTGAGTTTAATTGAGGGTACATTGATGGCAGAGCAGAATGAGGATGTGGAAGAGCCACACTTTTTGGTGGATTATCTAAAGGGAGGCAAGTTAGTAATCATGAAGAGCAGAATATTCCTGCACATATTCCAATACAAGAACCAAATCTAGCTAGCATTTGGTAAGAACATGTTATTAGGGAGCTTAGAATTAAGCCATTTGTGTGTCATAGATGCACATGAAATACCAATACTGATATTGATATTGCCTTCTACAATCTTTCCCTTTGCTGCCATCTGTGCCAGGAAGAGAGCAGAAAGAGGAAAAAGAGGTTACCCTATCAATCACTGACTGCCGCCCCAAACAGATAACCTCTAAAGATATTCAGCTAACCAGCCCACCCACTGCTCCTGCTCTGAATGTCAGCAGAATTTCTCTGGTAGTCAAAATGCATTTGAAGCTATCCAGAACACTGATGGGAAGATAAGCCACTACTTTTATTTGAAATACATCTCATAGCACAGCTCTGAAGCATAAATCTGCACAGATGAACTCCAATTTATTTTTTCCTACATAGCTTCTAGAATTCTGTTAAAACATTATAGAGAGTTTATGTTGTTTACTTACTTAACTCTGAAGACTGGGGAAGGTCAGTTCTCACAGGCTTTGGCACAGCAGCAGGAGGACTTGACTCAAGGGCAAGCAAATCGCAGGAAGGAGCAGATGGCTGGTTTCCACTGGCCTTAGAATTAAACATTTTTTTTTAGAAATTATACCTACTTTACCTCTAAGCCCAAATTAAATGCCTCTAACTGCAAATCATCTCTCACTGAAACACATTTTGGAGGCAGTGAGGATCTCTTGAAATCAGTGATTATTTACTGATCCATTCAATTTGCATCCTGCCCTACATAAACCATATTGCAGTTCAGGTAACAACAATACTAAAACAAACAGCATTACTTCAATAAAGGTAGCTAAAATCAACACAAGATTTTAAAAAATGACAACTTCCATGCCATGTTACAGTGCCAGCTACTCTCATGAATTTCTAGCAAAAGAAGTGGGCCTTAGCTTGGTGCAGAAAATATTTTGAATTGGGACTAAAAATATTTCTCAGAGGAGAGCATTCCACATTCAGAGTAGAACCAATTGCTTATTTTACTTCATGATGGGATGGGATGATTTAAGATCACAGGCAAACTGGTATGGTACTCGGCGAGGCATTCCTTCAGATATTCAGCTCCCAAGTAATGTAGGGTTTTGTGATAGGTTAACACAAGGACCTCTAATTCAGCTTAGACAGCCAGTGTTAAGTGTTTCCTGAGAAGACATTATGTGGATTCTGACAACAGTTCCTGACAATGTTGGCAGTTGTTTCCAGGTCATCTTGAGAGCCACACTGTAGCCATTTAGGCCTCCAGTAACAAGGCTGCATCAAAATTACTCCCAAAAAATTTATTCTTCTTTGGGGGGGAGTACCTTATCCAAGAGAGGCTATAAAGCAAACTCCTGCAGCTAAAAATCAGCTAAAGAACAGCCATCCTGCTGGGATTCATTTTCATGGTCCTCTGATCCATTACAGCTTACCAGGCACTGATACATCATCTTCATGCACTTATCCCATTCAGACGACAAGAACAATGAGATTTGGTTTCATCAGCCCAGTGGCGCATCTCTCCCCAAAATACTTAAATCATTCCCAGAGATTTCATATGAAAACCTGACTATTCTCCCAGGCCTTGGGGTAGGGTGGATGGATCTGTTTCAGATGTGTATGTTTGCTGGATTGCCACTTTGTAACTATTTTGTGATTTTGGGGTGGGGGGTTTGCATGCATCCATATTTATTTGTTGTTTTTGAGTTGCTTTTTAACTGTTTTAACTTGTGACCCACCTAGAGTCAGTTGGAGTTGGGCGGCATCAAAAATCAAATCAAATCAATAAATATGAAAAAGCATGAGCATGGGTCCCTGTGAAATCCCTGACCCAACTACCATGGGGTTGAACAGGGGGTTTCCATAGGCTTTTTGGACACAATCACTACCAGTAACAAAATCTCCATTTCACCATGTCCTCATACTTGAGGATGCCAAAAGTTGCTGACAAGTCCAGAAGATCAATAGAGACATATTCCTCTTGTCTCCTTCCTGGTGAAGACAATCATTCATTGGCCAAGACCACTGAAGTATCAAATGTAGCCTCAAAATCCAGAATGAAATAACCCACTTCCTTCAACGGTTTCTGCCCAGTCAAGAGCTCCTTAGAAATCTCGCTCAAACAGTTTTTACATTTGCTACCTGTTAGTTGATAAGCATCAATTATACTGAATGTGACGTATAATTCTGTGCCAGTCAGAAGAGCACTGTGCAGGTGAACATGACTGAACAAAAGAGAATGGTCTTCTGCCAGGTGAGGCTTAGATGAAGGCAGATGTTAATAGTGGCTTTCCTGTGTTCACAACATGTTTTTTCCTTTTCTCCTTCTAGCTCTTCATTCCTATCATGCTTAGAAGTGGATTTGTACTGAGTTACAAATCTTCACTCCTCCCTGGATGCTTTTGTTGTCTAACTAGCATATAACGAAGGCAGGAAGATGAAAGATGTTATTCAAAAGAATAAACCATGCTAAACCCAGTGAACTTAATTCTGTGAACACTCTTAATCTTGGAAGGGAAAACCATTCAGAACCTTAACAACAAAACATTGTTCTAGACCGGTAGAAATGACTAACGGTTACTTACTGCCATGCGTTCATTTTGGATTCTCTGATTCTCCAAGAAACGTACTCTGTTTCTAGAAAACCTGTATAAAATAGTGTAATCAATATGATCAATTTCAAGTGATGTAATTACGGTGAGTTTTATTAACATACAACACAAGTTTCTCATAGCAATCTCCACATATATGTGAGATACCTGTCCTTTTCCATTTAACAGACTGTGATGACTTAGCATAATGAAGTCTTGGGCACCCTTAAGCCAGAGATGGTATAACAAGGGAACAAAACTGCAGAGGTATTACTGGAACCACTGAAATAAATCTGTTCTGTTTCTATTGTGAAATAACATGTAGGTGTTCCTACAAGCAGCACATGACTCACAAGTGAAAAACAAGGATTTCAGAGCACCACCTACCTGCTCATTTCCTGAGTGTATAGAACTGTTGGTTAAGGAAAGTTCTGGAGAACTATTCTTCCCTGTACCTACCTTATACATCTCTTAATGTGGAAGGAAGCATATCAGCTTATCAAACTAGAATCCTGAGAATTTGCAGCAGAAACATTTAACATGTACAGAAACTCAGTGTACATGACAGAAGCCATTTGGAATATGGGGCACAAGTGTCAAAGAGTACAGTGATGTCACTCCTGGATAGTAACAGACAGCCTCTAAGGTAAGGGTGGGAAACTCGTTGCCCTCAAATTCCATGCAATACTGACCTGCCCAGCATTCCAGCATTCTAGCACCCAAAACTGGTAGAATAATTGCCTAATTTCAACATTTTAAAACCATTTTTTAGTTTGTTTTCAAAATTAAGGGCAGGAATGACAGCAGGGCGCCTCCCAGATGCCTCCTGTTCTTAACCATCCTTCCAATCCTGTCCCAAGTCACCATTTTCCTGATGAATTTCACCCATTTTTTTGGCTTGTGGGAGAAGACTTAAGGGTAGGAATAGAACAGGAGGCCTTAGGAGGCAAAGGATGTTTGCACTGACAAGTCCCAAATAGGACAAAACCAGTCATGTAGTGCCTGCCTCCTGGTGATCAAGGTAACTGGAAACACTGCACAAGATATACACTGTGTAAATACAGAGACATTTCCTCTCCCTTGAACAGGAAGAGTGGAAGTCATGTAACACGCCTTATGTGGGAGCATGATGTAATATAACATCTGTATCTTTCTGCTGTGACAGCTTAAAGGAAGTAGACTATATATACACCACTCTGATAGATTCTATATACCCTTTCCTGCAACGACTGAGTGCCAGGACTGGATAACTCCTAAAGTTAATGCACTGTTTAAGTGCAAAGGTCTGTCAGTTCAATTCCCTGTAGAGAGTTTGAACCCCACAGAGTAATCTTTGGTTACCTATGTGTGATGAGTCCCAAATAGGTGGAAACTGGTTGCGTAGTGTCTTCCCCTGGTGGTCAATGTAATTTTCTTTGCTTGCTAGCACACTATGTTCTGAAATCCCTGTAAAACGACTAGCCTGCCTATATGGGTCCATGAGGCCTAGCAGAACCAACCACTTATTATGGTGACACCTTCAGGTGTCAAGTGCTTCTCCTGCAAAAAAAACAAAACAAAACAGTGGCTCTCACCCAGATGAGAGAGATGCATGGTTTGAGTTTTACAGTTTGCACTTGCTTGCTTTCCTTGAATTAATAACTTTCCTAGTATCTGTAATAAAAAGCTCTCTTTATCAAGAGTTGCATCCACATTTCAGGGTAGACAACTTTTTATTGTTATGTCAAAATGTAACCAGAATCTTTTGTTCTTCAATTTGAACTCTATTTCAAAAGAAACGGCCTTTACAAATGAGTAAGGCAATTAGAGTCTGCTCATCCTCCCAACACTCATGGCCCAAAGTAACTCCAACTGATATCTCTCCATAAAGACAACCTACCAGCTCAAACCAACTTCCAAATCTGACTGAAAAATAAAAGTTTGCAGGCTAAAAAAGCATTGAATATTATTTAAATCCACAGGATGACTCTAGCTGGAACTTCAAATGTAAATTCAGCCTCTTGAGATTCTGAGCATTTTTTTTCTTATACAGGTAGTCCTCGATTATCAACTGCAATTAGGACTGGCACAACTACTTGTTAGCACAGACTACATATATAACATTAATAATAACGGTAAACAATAATACCTTTCATGTCCCAATAAGACATTATTTAGATTTTCATTCACTTGTATGAGTTCAGTAATCATGTCTTCATTCTGCACAGTTGCTAGCAATTCCGTAATTCTCTCTTGCATTGCCCGACATGTCTTGTAGAGCTTCTACCAAGGGAGAAAAGGTAAAAGGTTCTCTATTTGCATTTGAATAGCAAAAAAAAAGAGATGCTGAAAATATTGAAAACATTGGATGCACATGTCCACATGGCACTAAAAAACATGTCATTAACACTGTGTTTAATTCATTACTCCCCCCCCCCATTTTAGGGAGGAAACATGCCACATTTTTAAACTGACATACTAAAAAACTTCAGTAATTCTTAGAAATGGCCACAAATCTCTCTTCCTTCTGGTGATTATAACCATACAGCAAATGCTATAGGTAGTTATCATGAAGGATGCAGCGGCAGCAATCCTTCCCTTTTGTGGGGAGATGGGCAGTAATAGAAATGTGAATAATAAATAAATAAAGATTATGGAAGGGTTTATATCTGAATTTTACAAAGGATATTCCAGCAGGAATGGGAGTCATTTAGAATGTGTTTCATTCATGGATCACAGAAAATGCTGATGTGTATTTTTAAACACACAATACACTTAATAAAAAAGACTTTTACTGTGTTCCTTTTTATAAGTTTCCCTCTGATACATGAGAGGGGACCATAATACTAAGACAGAGGCCTGGTTCATACACAATGCTAAGCCATAGTATTGTTTGTTTTGCTCTTAGTCTGAATCCACCTGCTATGTGTGTTCTCATTATGCTAAGCCATATTTTAACTGGGTGTGTGACATCCAAATTCCAATCACAGCCAAGATTATGTTTAGGGGAAAAAGCCTTAACAATAAACTGAAAATATAGATTGATTGATTGATTTAAATAGTAGCTCTATGTGTTGGCTAAATCTGGACGTTAGGATTCATCAATAGTTAATTTCCCATTCCAGGTTCTGGAGCTGCAGCAGGATGGTGGGAATGGTCACAAAGTGGAAACATCTCTGGCAGCAATGTCTCTCCGTTGCTTTCTTCAGGAGTAAGAGGGACTACGGGAAGGATAAGCTATAGCTAGTGAGCCACTGCAAAGGTGGCTGGGATTCTGGCCTGAGAAAACTTGCAACCTTCAAGTCTGGGGCTCTTTCCCATGGTTAGCACATCATTGTGGCTTAGCACTATGTGCAAACCAAGAGAGTATGACTTGTTCAAGAAACCAAGATTTGAGTTTTTTGCTTTTCAAAATCAACTTAGCATTTGTGTGAATCAGGCCTTGGAACAGAGACCTTCTAATTTTCCATTGAGTGTATTTCAGATGGATTTTGTTCATTACATGGAGGATGAATACTGATATGGAGTATGTGTTTATGCATGCTGTTTCAGGAATCTGATTCCACTTAGGGATCAAGACGCTTTTAGAAACCATCAACAATTGTGGTTATCACCCCATTCTGGGATAGTAAGTTCTGTAAATTATTGTACAAGGTAGGACTTTTCTGAATCTATTGCCAACCAATATATATAGTTAACCTCAAATTACAGGAAATGTAAGATTACAGGAAAGTCAAACATAGTTATCCTTTTCCTCATCATGCATACTTTTGAAAATCTTGAAGATGATAACTCCCCAATTGACTTATTTTTCTCTTCAGTGAAATAGGTTGAAATATATAAGGGAAATTGCTCTAACTACTTCATTCCTTTCATTACCTTTCCTGCATCCAAAGATGATTGCTATGACAAAATTGAAAAATCTTTATCTAAAATGCACACTTACTCTGAGGTTACTGTCACCTTTAGAGAAAACAGGCTCCTGTGAAGGGAATTGAATTTCAACTTTCCTACATATTATTTGCAATGTTCATGTATTAAAAAAAAGCTTCCCATGTTTGTTTTACAAAATACAGCTTTCATTCATTCAAGCACATACTACTTTTCTTCAGAAAAGATGTGGGAGAAAGATAGACATATAGACATAAAATAGGAAATGTAAAACCAGCATAGCAGGAAGCATCAGACATAAGGAAACAACCATAAGAGGTTTTAGCATACAATCTTATAATCCCTAAGATGTTGCCTCGGTGCCTGCAGGATTGTTCACATTTCCTTCCAAGGTGAAGAAAAAGAATTCCAACACTGAAACCCACCTTTGGGAACCCAGAGGCCCTGCTGTAGGAAATAGAAAGCTGAAGATCCACTGGACCAAAAACTATCGTTGCAACATAATTTTAATTTTTCCAGTTGGGAAAAGAAATGCATTAAAAGTTTTTCTTTTTAAAGTGGAAGGGGAAAATAAGCAAAAGAGTGCATGTTGCATGCCTTGGAGGCTCAGACCTTGAAGCTTTGTAAGGCAGTAAATGGGACTACTCTGCTTTTGAAGGGTTCAATGTAGTTTTAATGTTCACTTTAATATTTTCACCTTATTTTTCTGTACTCTGCCATTCTGGACATTTCTGAATAGGGTTAACATCTTGCTTCTCACTGAGATGTTGTTGTTTATTCATTCAGTCGCTTCCAACCCTTCGTGACTTCATGGACCAGCCCACGCCAGAGCTTCCTGTCGGTCGTCACCACCCCCAGCTCCCCCAGGGACGAGTCCGTCACCTCTAGAATATCATCCATCCATCTTGCCCTTGGTCAGCCCCTCTTCCTTTTGCCTTCCACTCTCCCCAGCATCAGCATCTTCTCCAGGGTGTCCTGTCTTCTCATTATGTGGCCAAAGTATTTCAGTTTTGTCTTTAATATTCCCTCAAGTGAGCAGTCTGGCTTTATTTCCTGGAGGATGGACTGCTTTGATCTTCTTGCAGTCCAAGGCACTCTCAGAATTTTCCTCCAACACCACAGTTCAAAAGCATCTATCTTCCTTCGCTCAGCCTTCCTTATGGTCCAGCTCTCGCAGCCATATGTTACTACAGGGAACACCATTGCTTTAACTATGCGGACCTTTGTTGTCAGTGTGATGTCTCTGCTCTTAGCTATTTTATCGAGATTTGTCATTGCTCTTCTCCCAAGGATTAAGCGTCTTCTGATTTCCTGACTGCAGTCAGCATCTGCAGTAATCTTCGCGCCTAGAAATACGAAGTTGTTCACTGCTTCTACATTTTCTCCCTCTATTTGCCAGTTATCAATCAGGCTGAGATACAGGAAGTAAATCCCACTGAACACAGGGATATATATCCCCACATAAGCTCGTACAGGATTGGGCTGCATAGATCTTAGCTAGACAAAGTCAATTCTAGCATAAAGGAAACAAACACAGGAATATAATCACTGGAGCATTATCCATTGACAGTCAACATAAATACCACATATATCACACAGGCTCCAGAGGGACAGTCATGCTATAGAATCTTACAGCATTTAAAGACTAATTAGATTCCATTCCAGAATATCACGACATATTAAAAACAAACAGACGCAGTCCCCATATTGCTCCCTGGTATAACTCCTGTTTCTTCATGAGCTAATATTACTACAGCAGTTTTGAATTGTGATGTTATCTGTCTACAGACTTAGCGTTTTACATCATGAGGTAATCTACGCCTTCATTTACTGATTATCTAATCTCATTATTTGCAGTTATACATAATGCCACACAAAGCCACCTTATTAAAAAGTATTGAAGGGGACTGGAAGGAAAGTGAAAATATTTTCCATACTGTAAATCAGGGATAGGCAACTTGAAGCTTTCAGCCTAATTTTCTGCAAGAGATCACTCCAGACTTTTGGGAATAATAGGTTGCTCTTCACAGTCTGCTGTTTCACAAAGTGGATATCAGTAAGGGAAAGAGAATATAATAACACACAGACACACACACACACACAAATAAATAAATAAAGGGGGGGGGGGTATGTTAGACAATCAGTGTCCCAGATACTTTGTTTCTAGCAGTACTGCCCCATCCTTTCTTCAGCTGTGGTCACCATGGAGTCTCTGACAGATGGCAACTGAGGGAATCCTGTCACTATGTAAAAAAGGTGGCCTACCCCTGGCATAAACAATTACTAGAAATAATGTAAAACAAATAGCTGTTTTTAAAGTGGACAGTGAGGAAGAGAATCCAACCAGATGCTGTAATTTTGAAAGAGCAGATTTTGCCCCCTCCTTGTGACTTTTGTTCACATGTTTTGGAGTCTTGTGTTTGGCAAATAACAGTTGCTCATTATCAGAGTTATCACATGGAAAATCTCAGTCAAGATCTATTCTTTGTCTCCTTACAAGGAATAATTTTTACAAGAATCTTCATTTTATTTCTTCTCAATTCTCCAATTAAACATCCTCCAGAGTTTGCTGAGATTTTTAACTACAGTATTTGTTCCTTCTCATTATACTTTCTTCATATTATCTCCTCATCGTGATTATGATTATCTTCTCTCCTATCATTATACTGATAGGTTCAAAATGCTTTAGGATTTTAAAGAGTTGGTCTTAAGTTTGAAATGAGTTGTTTTGACCATTCCAGAAGTGCTTCTAGCTCAACATAGCAGCTTCTAATGTTATTTTTTATTAATCAGAAAAGAGCTAGCTGAAAAGGCATCTTACGACATCCAGAAAGCTTCTTGACCATACCATCACCATTCTAGGGAATTCAGGGAGCAACTGAGGAAATGCCAGAACTAGCTGCAGCAATCTCACTTGTGATGTGCTGCCCACGTTCTTGCCACCTGCTAAGTTTCTGCATAATGACAGTGCTTGAAGGTAGTGCAGAAGGTATCTTCACCGCCAGCATAAAAACAGAAACAACAACAACAACCACAACACCCTTATGCTATACTACCTGTAGGAGTGCCATATCATCTGGGTTTTCTGATCCAGGAACATTTTCTTTCAGTATTGCTGACATGACCCTGACATTCATTTTTACCATGTCCAGTTCACTGTAGAGCTTTCCAACCTGTTCAAAAGCATAAGATCCAATACATGATAAATTAAAGGCCTGTTGTGGTCTGTGCTTCAAAAAAAAAATCAACATTTACTGTATATCTGAACATTCTCTTATTGGCCCTGCTCTTCTGTTCTCAAACCGAAAATTCAGCCTCACTTCACCAGCCAGGAGGGGGTAGCCTGTCCCACCAGACATCTACTGACTTGAAGTGTACTGATAAGATAGTTAGAGATAAACTACACACCTACAGTCTTATCCAAATCTAATTGAGAGTTTCAGGATTTGTACACAAAATAATCCATTGGAATCAAGACATCAATACTGATTGGTGTCATTTATGCCCATGGGTGCTCAAAAAGTCAGGATAATGAGGCTTAATCTGTAAAATATTCAAAGGAATAAATCCTACCTGCTCAGGAATCAGTGTTATTACTGCAGCTGAGGAGAGGGGTTGTGAAAAGCACTTCAGGGAGGAATTACATGATGCCCTTGTAGAAGTTTTAGGCAAAGGCTGTGGATATAAATAGGAGATTTTGAACATTTAAATAGAGGAGGAACTTCAAATGGGGCACATTTTTATCCCACACATCAACATGGGGAAGATTCATGCAACCCCTTAAGAACTCTTCTTTTTTCTTTAAGTTGCTGATTTTGTGGGTGTGTATGTCTGTGTGCACATGCAAATATATTTAGGAATGCCTTTAAGCTGTCAATCACAGTTTAATTCTTATTTTAGCCCTAAATTTAATGGCACAAGTCTCAGTCAAATCTTTTTCTCTCAGTTACGAGGATTAACATACTGTCTTATAATATTGCTCTTGCATTATTTGTATATTATGATATTAAGGTAAATGAAATGTGATAAAAAGAAAAAAGAAAAGAAAAAAGGGCTAATTAACAGAAAAAGAGAAAAGATTTATATCATATCCAAAGGTATTGATTTAAAATTATTTCAGTCCTTAAGCTCAACATTAAATCTACTCCATACAGAGATACGTTGTTTCATCTGCTCGTTTTTAGATGATGAACAAACTCATATCCTGTATCCATTAGTAGGGTAAGTTTCTTTCCATTTACATAAAATTATCCTCTTTGCTGTGCCCCAGGGTTGATAGAGCTTTCCATGAGATGACAAATTCACAATTCAGATATATAACTAATGCTAACTTTTATTTTACTCTCTAATTTCTTATAAAATTGGATCGTTGGTTTCTGTTCAAGTACTGCATGTTATGGATCCTAAAATTGCAGATACCTCGGAGGTTGCTAATGCATCTGGTCCGCACATTTAGACTAGCCTTTCTCAACCTTTTGTCCCTGGAGAAACCCGTGAAATATTTTTCAGGCCTTGGGGAACCCCTGCACATTCAAGCTCAAATATAGGCCAGAAGTTACAAAATTATTATATTTGTTTCATAGGTAGGCCTGTATATGTGCATTAACAGTGTTCTTAAACTAAAGAATGAAACTTATGTCTTTAATGTGAAGTTGCCCGAATTTGAAATAATTTTTTAAATAAATCGTGACCTCCCAGGGAACCCCTAGTGACCTCTCATGGAACCCCAGGGTTCCATGGAACCCTGGTTGAGAAACCCTGGTTTAGACAGTACACGTTTCGGATGAGCATACTGCCAAGCAAATGTTGTAGATAAATCATATTTAAAATGCAATCTCTCAAAGTCTTTAAACAACCATCAGAAATCAACTGATCCCAGGTACTGATTCCCTGTTTGGTCCAAACATTCTAAGTCCCAACAATAACTAAGTAACAGTATACTAATATAACGTTTACAATTGGTAGATTAATTTCAGTGTTAGGTTGAAAAATATGCAGTACCTGTCCTGTTCAGACTATGAGGCGGCCAGACAGAATTATCATCAAAACTCTTTATTTAAAACAACTATTTACAACAGTAAAGTCCTGGTGAATAAATAAGGCAAGGCAATTTCAATCAAGACCACCCAGGCAATGACGGATGAACAGGCAAGGCTGCAGGATCAGATTGTGGCAGAACCGCAAGACAGAATTCAGCTAACTCTCTGATCGAAGCTGTCAGGCTTGGTGAAGCTAGAGTGTGTGGCAAGGCAGGAGCTGGAGGCAAGGATCTGTGAGCTGGCACGCAGATAGGACCGGGCTGACACGTGGAGGCTAGACAAGACTGGACTGGAACCACTGGGCAAGGCTTGGCTCTGGAGGCCAAGCTGGGCTGGACTGGAGAGTCTAGGCAAGACTGAGGTCTGGAAGCAAGACTGAACTGGACTGGAGAGTCTAGGAGAGGCTGAGATCTGAAAGCAAGGCTGGACTGGACTGAAGGGTCTATGCAAGGCTGAGGACTGGAAGCAAGACTGGACTGGACTAGAGAGTGTATGAAAGGCTGAGGTCTGGAAGCAAGGCTGGACTGGGCTGGAGAGTCTAGGCAAGACTGAGGTCTGGAAGCAAGGCTGGACTGGACTGGAGAGTCTAGGCAAGACTGAGGTCTGGAAGCAAGGTTGGACTGGACTGGAGAGTCTAGGCAAGACTGAGGACTGGGAGCAAGGCTGGACCGGGCTGGAGAGTCTAGGCAAGACTGAGGACTGGGAGCAAGGCTGGACTGGACTGGACTGGAGAGGCTTCAATCTAGGAGCACACCTGAATCGCGATGGAGCAATGCGACGAGGCATGGAGCTGGACACGAGGCTGTGCTCAGCAGGGACGGCAAGGAGAGGCTCAACTGGATCAGCTTGTGCAGAAGATGGTTCTGCGGTGGTAGAAGACGCTGGTGCTGGTTCCACTCTGGCTACAGGCAAGGCTTCTGACACAGATAATGGCTCTTCCGCAAACACTGTGAGCTTGAAGGATTGGTGGTCTCCAGCAGCTTGCTCCTCGCACACCTGCCTTTTAAAGCGATCCCTTCCACACCTTTTCTCTCCTGCAGCCAATCGAGCTGCCTTCTGATTCGCGTGCTTCTCAGCTCTCCTGTCTCGAGCGCTGATTGGAGAATTCAAATCCCCCTCCGGAGTTTGTCCAATCCACGTTTGCAAATTCTCCCGCTCTGCTGAGTCACTTCCTGGTTCAGCTTCTCCAACTCTCTCCTGGTGAATTTCGTCTTCCCTTTCTGACTGCGTAAGTTCCTTTTTCAGAGTCAGAAACGGGCTCAAACCGCACAGTACCCATAATGAAAAAACTAGTAACAGTACAGTTATTTAAAGTGAATGCTATTCACTGAGGTAGCTTAAAGAGTGAGTATACAGGTTGGCCGCAATTAGTGTGAGTTTGAATAATGCAATATTTGATTTAGTGTGAACTGTAAACTGATACCAGGTTGCGTTTAATATGACCCAAAATTCAGTTAATGCGAGGCTAGCGCATGTGAAATTGAGGCTTGCGCATGCATGGTTACAGTTTTAGATGCTGCTAATCTTCGTTTGTGCAAAATGGAGGAAAGGAAGATTCCATCAGAGGAAAACAGTACGTTTGAAAAAGAGAAGGCTCATATAACATTAGAGCAAAAATTTGATGTAAGTGAACAGCATGAACATGGTCATATCAACGCTAAAATACAATGAGATGTTGGAATGCCTGAATCTACAGTAGATTTTTTTTCTTTTTCTTTTACTTTCTATGGCTACCCTGCGACTTTGTTAACCATAAATTTAAATTAAAAGTATATTCTTTTTATCCTTTACTGCAATATTTCATTAATATACATATAAAAATTATGTTTAAAATTTTTCATTGCCTGTTTCTGTTGAGCTGGCACTAATTACCATATTTTCCATAGAAAGAGCACTCTGAATAGTGCAAATTTTGAATAATGCAACCATTTTATGGGATTCACTAACTAATCAAGACCTACCTGTGTATCAAACGATGAATTCCAGGAAATAAACTTACCTGTATTTTATTCTGCATACTTTATAAATGAAAAACCCATTTATTTATACTCCTTTCCTGATTTCAAAAGATGCCTTGTGTTTTCTGTGCAAATGTGCAGCTTTGTTTATATTTTGGTGGAATTTTGCAAAGCCTACAAGGCAATCCAGACACTTAATTTCCTTTATCCTGAAGAAGAAACCTGGGTTACTAGGATCTCGTGGGCAGATGTAAAACTTCAACCTCTACATTTCCTGTTTAAGAAATAGTTTTAAACTATTCCTCCTACTCCTAGATTTTTTAAAAGCTCCAAGACAGAAACATATGACTCGTTTCCTAAGCAAAGGAAATCACTGTGCCAAATACACGTTATTGAGTTAATTAACACACCTTCTCTGCATGTGCCAATTTTGCAACTTGCAGAGCCTGTTTCAAATCAGCAGCTCCCAATGCAGCACTTACCTTAGTGGTTCTCCTGCTGATCTCTGAGGATGGAAATGCAACTCCTTTCTTGAGAAGCTCCAGATAAACCTCCTTGACTTCACTCACATCCACAGCATTCTGAAACCCCCTGGCCCAGGTCTGTTTGCGAAAAAGGTTACAGCTCCTGAAACTGATTAAACCCCCTTCAAAGCATGGCAACTGCCATTTTGGGGCAAAAACTGGATAACAGCTGTTTCTTCAAAAGACTCTCAGAGAAACGTGGCTGTATCAGAAAAGAACCAGATACACCAAATTCTCCCCTTCCATCTTGCCAAACGGGCAGACCAAGATGAAGCGAAGTGATTCCTTGGTCTTGCAATGGAATCATTTCAGAAACACTAACAGATACCTACATATCAAAATCAAAGGTTTAGATAATGCTGCCCAAAGTATTTAATGAAGACCTCTCAAATTTCTCAAAATGGATACTCTAGAACAGGGATTGGCAACCTTCTCCCTCGTAGAGCCAGAGGCCATGCCGCTGCCATTTCCTCCTCCTCCTCCAACTCACTCTCACCAGCGCTGGACAGGGAACTTGTGCTGCTGCCTGCGCCAAGGCGGCTGGTGAAGCCGCCATCAAAATGGCCACCCAAGGAGGTGGCAAGGGCTCACAAGAGCAGCTGAATGCATGGCCATTCTCTCCCATTCTCTTGTGGGCCGGGTAGATACATTTCTTTTTGTGACTACAGGCTGGATGATGTCAGGTGGCAGGCCACATCCAGCCCACAGGCCATAAGTTGCCAACCCCTGGTCTGGAAAACATGCAGAAAAAGACAAGATGTGACTTAAAAAAGGGACTACCCAAGAGAGAAGTTTAGAGAGGTACACATTCAGCAGCTATTTTCCTGATTCTTATATTATACTCGTGCTCACCAATTAAACTGACTTGCAATGCAGAAAGAACTGTGGTCTTCAAACAATGCATGCATTAACTTCTGTTGAGGCAAAATGCCTCTCCACATCCATAGGCATCATGGACACTTGATGGGAGGGCAGGACAATAGCAGCCTTCCTTTGATTCAACATTCCTTCTTTTGTTCTTCTCAAAGCTGGCATTTCTCATATTCAGCAAACTTGTGAATGTTTATTCCTCTATGTGAAAGGTTAGCTTTCAACATCATGGGGGGAAATACTAGTTGTATAACAGGACATGAGAAATTTTGGTTTTATCTCATGGAAGCACTGTCACGAACCATTTCAGTATGCAGAAGAGTCACTCTAATTGTTTACCAACTCTCAAAAATAGTTGTGTTAACCATCTAATAAGGATCAGATTAGATTAGAACATCATTTTATTCTAGATGGCTAGTAAAGCTGGTAAGTTCTGTGAAAGTAAGGATGACTTTATTTCTTGGAGCTACAGTGTAAATTTTATACCTTAGGTAAGCAAACCGATGCCTCTGTATGTTTTCAATCACAACTTCCACAATCCATTACTGTTGGCTTCTGGAAACTGAAGGCTAAAACTGAAGACTCGATTCCTATTTTGGCCTACTAGATGTAGAAGTGAATTTGTGATTCCATATGATCCCAAGATAATTAACGGTGAATAAGAACTCCCACTTTCCAATCAAAAACACTTCTTGTATTTGCGGATTGGCAAGACAACTCTTTTAAAGAACAGAAAAAACACAGAATGATAGCTGTGCAAATGTCCTACATTTTCTCAGTATGAGCAGATAGGGAACCTATGCAACCACAAAGGAATCACTTGGAAACCAGGCCATCAGACAGACCCTTCTCTGTCCTTGCTGTTCTCCATATACAGTTTCAAAGAGAAGCAAGGGAAACTGGTTGGGGGCTCCCACACACTCCCTTCCCAGGCACCACAGCACAGCTGACATGAAACAGTGATGACATTCATTTCACAGAGGGAGCAAAAAGGAGATAAGGGAAAAAAGCTTACCATGATAAAAGTCAAAATTTTCTCCTGCATATCCACTGGCAGGTTAAACTTTGGATTCAGCAGCTTTACTAGCCTATCCTTGCAAAAATCCCGTTTCACAACCAGAGACTGGAAATTCGGACCACAGTTCTTCATGCACATCTCAAGGAGCTGTAAAAAGATGATTTCTGTGCTATTTACATTTTTTTCCCCAAAATATCTGTTATCCAGGTATTTTTGCATCAATAATATGAAGAGTTTCATCTAGTTCCACTTCCGTGATAGCAATGCCCTATGAAACCCCCTTCATTTCCATTTCTCCTGCCCCATTTCTCACTGCTACCCATGCCACCAGTTACCACCCCAAGCTTCCTTTTCTACTGAGCGTTCCTCAGCCAAAGGTTCTCCTACTGCTGAGTTTCTTAAAATACATTCCACGGAACGCCAATATTGCCTGAATAACTTGAAAGGATTCTGCGAACTGGTTTCAAGGTAAGGTTGGGGTGAGGGGGCAGGCAGAGTGGTATATGGATTTGGGATCCATTCAGTCTTGCTAGCCAAATGAGCAGAGCATCTATCCACAAATTAAGAGGGACAGTAGCAGATGTCTCTTCAGATGTCATTGATGAAATAGTTGTAGATAAAATTACTAGAAGATTCTTGAATGAAAGCTCACAGAGCATATGAGCTTTAAAATCAATTGACATTGAAGATCCCACTACCTTTCAATATCCCTTCTAAAAAATAGATTTTCAGCACTGAGCTACTGAAGCAAGATGAACTGTATGTTGGTTCTAAGATTTTAACAATCTCATTCCAAATATTGATGAAATATGCTGTCCTATGCAAGTTCATACATCCCACTAAGAACTATAATGTATGTAAAAAATGTAAGGGAAAATATAAACTATCACTAAGATATGCTTTAATTTGGTTTGTGTCCCTGCCCCTTCTTTTTTTAAAGAAACATCATAGGTGTTCCTAATTTTAAAAAAAGTTTGCCGTTCTTTTGTTATGAAAGATTGAATATATCCTTTCTTTCACATAAAAGCCCTTCTGGATCAGGTGAAAGTCCCATCTGGCTAGCTGTCATGAGTACTGATGGCGAGCAGGAGGGGGCCTCGATCCAGGGTGGAAAACGCATGCGCAGTACTGAGGAATTGAGCAGCCATTCAAAGAGACACAGATCAGGCCTGCCTTAGCTTTTGGGGTTTATCTGTCTGGATTTTTCCCATGCTTCTTCAGTTTGTTAGGATTCTGTTTTATGTAGCAGTAATAAACACTAGAGACCTACTCCTCATCTCAGCGTGATTTCTGACTGTTAGGACACTAGCACTGTTTTCCACAATGGTCAACCAGACGGTTCTTGGAAGTCTCCAAAGAATAATCTTCCATGACTATTTCTCCACAACAAATATTCAGAAACATTTGAACCTGAAATGGTAGGAAATGTTGAGGAAGCATTTTCCAATTTGCATGCTCTTTAATGATAATTTAATCTGATGGGGGAAAAAATCTTTTTTTTTTTAAAAGGAGAAGAAATGTTGATGAAATTCTCTTGGGTATGACATGGAGCTCTTGCACTGACCTTACAAAGTGACCAAGGGATGCATATGAACATCTTGTCTTTCAGTGCATGATCATTTCTTCAGTGGTCCACAGCCTCTCCAGCTTCCCTTGTCCCAACTAAATCCTAAGGGGAGATAGCATGAAGATGCTTCTCTCATGGGGACATTTTCTATCAGAAATGTAGACAACTAGGGAGGCTGCAAAGTGACAGAGATTCTACGTATCTAGGAGGAAGGGAGGAATTATGGCATGATCTTCCATTTTTGCAGAAATAAAGCTCAAAAAAGGCCATATAAACAAATTCTAAGGAAATTTTAAAGGACTCTGAAAATTAGACATAAAACTGAAGCTTCTTCCAAAACTGTAGGGCAAGTTTTGCTATTGCACAGTTTCACTGTTTTGCCAGAGATACATCCAATGGACTATGCATATGAATACAGCAGAAGGGCACTATCTTCAGAGCAGATAATCAAAATATATGATTTAACCTATTTTAGAAGGGCAGTAAAAATGCTGCAAAGCTTTATGAATCACAACAGCAACACAAAGAGACAATAACATAATGTTAAGCTTAAATGATGCCATTCCAGGATCCTGAATCATGTAATGAGAAAACAGTCCAGTCTCTCAGTAACGATATCCTGCCCAATACCAACAGTTCCTATGACCAGTAAAAAAACAGATTCTTATTGTATCACAGCTATCCTGAAATTTTACAATGAACTACTTCAGACTGCAACTCTAAAATAAAGTATAGTTTAGCATTTTATACACAAGACTTAGGCACACATAGAACATCAACTCTCCCATGGAAGATTGGAAGCAGTTTCATTTTCAATTAGCTGCATTTTATATTTAAGTCTCAATCCAAAATTGTGGTTAATCAGTGGTTAACTGTGGTTTAGGGGATCAAACCAGCTTTATAAACATAAATGCCTTGTTTGATAAACCATAGTGTATAATCTGAATCCCCAGGGCTACATATTGTCTCCAAAGCTTGGATTGCAGCCCCAAGATGCCCTGTGAAATTGGTACTGAATTCTTGATTTTTAATGTGACAAAAGAGAGAAATTATTCACATGGGGCACAATTATATTGTGCCCCGTGTGAATAATTATATTTACTTGTTAGGAGTAAATTATATTTACTTGTTAGGAGATTTAATTTAAATCAATGTCGGGAAAAGGCTCTGCTCACTGCTTTGTCATGGCCCTATCGTATGAGAGAGCAGTCCCGGCACATCATCCATGGGGAAAAAGGGGCCTTCAACTCTGAAACAGTTATGAACTCTTGTTCTAATCCAGGGTGCTCTGACCTTATGGTGCCATGTAAAGCAGTATGTAATTCTGAGCGTGCCTTGGACTGCCAGAAGATCAAACCAGTCCATCCTCCAGGAAATAAAGCCAGACTGCTCACTTGAGGGAATGGTATTAAAGGCAAAACTGAAATACTTTGGCCACATACTGAGAAGACAGGACACCCTGGAGAAGATGCTGATGCTGGGGAGAGTGGAGGGCAAAAGGAAGAGGGGCCGACCAAGGGCAAGGTGGATGGATGATATTCTAGAGGTGACGGACTCGTCCCTGGGGGAGCTGGGGGTGTTGACGACCGACTGGAAGCTCTGGCATGGGCTGGCCCATGAAGTCACGAAGAGTCGGAAGCAACTAAACGAATAAACAACAAAGCAGTATGTAGAACAGCAAATGTGTGTAAACCATGCCAATAGTTACAGCAATGGCAATAGCAATTAACTATAACAACAACCAATTACAGGGATATTCATAATTGCTGGAAGGATTAAACCATACCCAATTGTGTGGGGTTTTTTTTGCATTGCATTGCATTTAGAAGCCCGAGATGCCGACCCACATCACCCCAGTCAGCTGGCTGAGGATGGGGATGTCTGAACTCCTCTCTGTGCCTGGAAGCTACTCAGTTAGGATAAAAACTGCTGCTAAAGCCTCCTTCCTGGGGGGACTGAATTTTCTGCCCACCAACTTTGAATCCAGAAATTTATAGCTCTCCCCTCAAATTTGTTCACAATCCCTTGGGGCAGGGGCACGGCTTGCAGTCTGACAACCTCTGCACTACGCCACAATAAAGACAAGCCACAATGTCACTGGCTAGTTCATCGCTCACCCGTAACAGTAAATTGCAGTTAGTTAGAAAAGGAAGCAAAGCTTCTGGTCTCCTCCTACTGACTGCTGTAAGGGCAGAAAGGTAAGGAGAATACACAATATTAATTTTTGTTAACACTAACCCATATATTGCATTAAGTCCAAATGAGGCTTTTTCGTTACCATTGTGTAACATAAAGAGACTGAAAATGGTGAAAATGTAACAGTCCTGCTAGTAATTCTTCAGTTGCTCAGTTCACCAAAGCACCAGTGTTACTGTGTCTGTACCAGAAATAACCTCCACAGAAAATGCCAATAAATATTTCAAGGGGATTCACTGTTCTAGAAGGCCAAATTAAAAAGTGGGCAGCTTTGACCTCTACATATGGACTTTTTAAAAAGCAAATTTCTCACAAATTTAGAGCAATAAAGAAGCAGTGACAGTAGGGAAACCTAATACCCCAAAATCACAGATTAGAAAATCTCTTGCAAGCAAACCAGATTAAAAAGATGGAGGGAGGGAGGGAGGGAGGGAGGGGGGCTGTCATATGGAAAGCCAACCATATCATGGCTACCAAAACACCTTAGCTGAAATCATGAAAGACATGCTAATCAGCTAACCCATTCGCCCACAGAAGCAGGTTCAAAGTGGTTCTGTGTATGGAAAACATTTTCTGTAAATTAAATGAAGGCATTAGGGACACTTCTCCCTTTATTGCACTTTCTGGGGACAGACAGTGATGAAGATTTATCTTTTTAAGCTGTAGTTTATGGGCTGGATCTTTTATTCCATTAGAGTGGTTTAGTCCTTCCATTGTTTTCAATTTGCTTTATCAACTAGACTGAGTGTGAATTAAAAGGCTTTTGGGGGGTGGGGGGGAAGGCATTTGTGAATGAACTAATGGAAGTTACTTCCATGGTCACAGTTATTTTCATCAGAGAAGAATGCCCCAATTAGGCCATCAACTGCTTCTGAGCCACATTCGTTGCAGTGAAATCTAAATGTTTATTGTACTATATGGCAAGTTCTCCATCCCACTCCCAGCAAATCTAGACATATTCATCAATCCTTTCAAGCAGCTGGCTGGATGCCTGAGGGTAGAGATCTTCTGTTCCAGGACTTCTTACATATGGATAAGATGATCAGCAGCAAGCTTAATGAAAGATTACTAGGGTTTTCGTACTGCTATACTTAGGCTGGGCACATGAAGTTAAGTTCAAGATGGCACCTCTTTACAAACATAATCTTCTGAGAGGGCCTGTGAAGGAAATACCATTCCACTTTAATTCTTATGCCAGATATACTGGAAATTCATCACTGGCACCTGCATTGCTTCTGCCTTCTCCAGCCACAACAACAATGTAACTTGGAGAAACACAGCAACATATGGAAGTATTGAGCAGCCTGAAAAGAACCTAGTGCATTTCATATGGATTTTTCAGTGCAGTAAAAATAGACAAAATGAACAAAAGCAAAGATAGAAAATTAAAAAATAGAGAAAAAGAAAGTAAATAAGAAAAAGAAAAAAACACAGTTATGCCTTCTGCCCTTCTTTCTATTGAGTAATTATCATCTTAACCTTTTCCCCAACTTCTTTGTCTCTCTTTAATCCCCAAATCCCAAAAACATCAATTCAATTTTTTTCTTCTTTCAACAAAAAGTCCATATAATGTTTCTAGCCTTTCAAAAAATTCATCATTTTTTTTCTCTGACCAGACTGGTCAGCTTCACCATTTCTGCAAATTCCGTCAATTTTATAATCCAATCTTCCCCTGTAGGTATTTCACCACTTTTCCAACATTTTGCATTCAATAATATTGCCAGAGTTACCATATACAATATTAATTTCCCATATTTCTTTTATAATTCCTTGTCCATAAAACCCAGTAGGAATAATCCAGACCCTAGTACATTTCGATCTATCCTGTGAGTCAGAAACAGACGCCTGGAATACAAGATGAAACCTGACATAATTCTAGGCAGCCACATTAAAATGTGTTCACAAATGCTCATATCTCTCCTCAAAAGCTACTCCAGAAAGTTGGGGGCCTTTCAAAAACATGTGGGATGTCAGGCAACATTAAATGTTAAAGTCTAGATAATAGCATATATGCTAACGTATGTTCAGAAAACCTTAATAAAAATAGAATTATTCAAACACCTGGATAAGTTTCTTTCAAAAATATGAAATAAGCAGGGAAAGAAAAGTACAAAAGCATCTGACATATTTGCCACTGTGCTTTCTGTTATCCTTGTATTTTCAACCATATTCTTGAAAATACCATTAGTGGAATTCTACAGTTCTGCCAGAGAGTCTCAAGAGGCCACAACTTGTCTTAGCCACAGCATGTTGAACATGTCAGAAGGAAGCCAGAGGATGAACAAAATAACAGTGGCTTGTTTGGCCAATTCTAGGTTTGTTCCTCTTCCTTATTCACTTTTGTACCTCTGAAGACTAATTAGAAGCTTGGAATGGGGATAAAGCCAACCAAGTATAAGCCAATAAATAACTAACAAACAATGCATCTCTATTCATGCATCAGGCCAGGTCACAGCTGAAACTGCAGCAAATCACAATTGCAAGCTGTTCTTTACTGATCCATATTTAAACAATAGTTTATTGACCCCACTCCCACATTCATGGTAAGCCAGAGAAATAAGCGACATATGAATCCAAGAATCATTACTTGTTAATTCTGTATTGAACTAAGAGCCAAGAGAGTAAAGTACTTGTAAGGTGAATAAGTACTTCATGTTATCTTAAATTCATTTTCCAACTGCTCATTTGTGTGTTATGGATTAAACATTAATCTCAATACTGAACTGTAACTCTGATTCATCTAACTGCTTACTAAATTACACGTTTGCACTGAGACTCAGGTCTAGGCAACAGAAAGGTCACTAGCCTCCCAGTTGATCATCATGATAGGATTTGGTGAATCTCCAAGGAACAAAACTGGAAAGCAGCAACCAAGAATGCTCCAGAGAACTCTTGGCATTCAAAGTCAGGTGAACAAAAGCTACCAAAAAGAAGTTTATCTTAAAGGATTAGAGAGGCTAGAGTGGAACCCAAGAAGAAAGCCAGGTTCCTCATGCAAGTTGACCTTGATTTAAAGGTCAAATCAGCATCACAAAAATTGGATAGTTTATACAATATTTTGATACAAAAAACAATGGCAAACTGAATTTCTTGAATGGTGGTACATCCTGCATACTAGAATATTTTCTAAGATAAATATTCATCATAAAGAACAAGGATCGACATCTTATTTCAGTACTGATAATGAACAATGCCCTCCTTTGCATCTGAGGGAAGAGGCTAATTTAAGGAATACAAAACAAGTTGTGATGGCACACTAAACTCTGTCTTCCAAAATCTCTCACTAGCTATCACTCCTTGCCTCTTCTTCTGCCTCAGTTGGCTACTCCACTTTGGCTAGCAGAAGAACCACAAAATGATACACAAGAATTCAAGCATAAATGGCACACATGAGGCATGACTTCGGAAGCTATTTTCTTTGCTTTTGCCAAACATACTGTATATCCACTGTAGTTTGAAACAACAATTTTTATCTCTTGCAGTGCAACCAGAAGTGACTTTTAGTGCGTGATTTAAGAAGGAACAGTAGTGGCAGCTGGAAAAACATGAATGTAAAAAAAGAAAGAAAAAAGGCATATTTGAGTATATCAGAGGATATTGGTGGACTTGAGCTGTAACTCCTAGTACTGTATTCCTATTATTAAGAACTTGCCTGCAGCAAGAGAATACAACCATGGCAGGGCTCTAAAAGAGCAGAAAGATAGCATATAAAAAGATGGAGTTTATTCATTTATATATCTTTAACAGAATAAATACATGAAAATAACGAAGGAACAAACTCCAATATTGGTATGTGCAGCTAGCATAGATGAGAACTGATTTTTGCCAGAGATAGATTCTTATGACACTTGTTCATGGGATTACAATCACTTGTTTTAACAAATAAACATTCCATCATTTCCAGTATCTTAAGAACTTCTCCACAGCATCTTGCACAATTAAGGAAAGAAAAAAATGGTTTAGTTTCTTGCTCCAGGCAGGTAAAAATTGCATACCAATAGGAAAGGCTATTCTCCAGCAACTGAGAAGGAAGCTGGTCTCTAAATGTGCAACCTACTTGCTGAAACCTTGAAAAGCACTGCTTCCATTTGATGAAGGTTTTGCCTGCAGGTCAAAAAGGGAAGGAGAAAGCAATTATAGTTGTACTGCCAAGACATGAAAAAACATAGAACAGCTTCCTGGGTTATCAAATAACTTCTTGAAATGAAGTAAGAGTCATTAGTTTTGTACACCTTTGATAGACTGTCAAACCAGACAGTTTCCATTGAAGGTGGTAATTCTACAGCTTCCTAGGGAAAATTGGTTCCATGAGCCAACCATAAAGTGCAACTTTTCTATTTATTTCACAGGAAATACAATAGGGATCATGAATTTATTTTGTTCTGTTTTGCTAATGGAATTGTTTAGTCAGTGAAATGAGGGGTGGGCATATTTTTTTCCTTTCTGTTCCAGCCCATAATTTGCTCTCAAAACTTCTCTGGAAGGTAGGGACATTCCCAGAAGCAAACTGGGAAGGGTGTGGAGGAAATCTTTTCATGAAAATATAGTTCTGTTTGCACAGTGATGGATTTTAGGCAAGCACTCCAAGCATATTCGAAACAAAATGGAGCCATTTACATAGATTATATCATCTAACAAATGATGACAGACCTCATATTGTTTGTTTAAATATCTGGATTGAGGGAAAGTAGATTATCCTACCTTAACAGAGAATTCCAGGCAGTTGTATGGATTAAATGTATTAAATCCTTTAATTTTAAATCCCAAAGAAAGTTTAGTCCTTGATAAATCAGTGTGAGCTTCTTAGTTACTCAGTGACACTTGATACTATCAACATACCAAGGTATTACCAAGCTGACTCTCCAGATGCTATTGGAATGGTCATGGAACACTAAAACTGAATTGGAGTTCAACAATATCTAGACAGCCACACAGAGCAAATTTGTGTATTATAGAAAGTAACTACTCACACTAATCACTCACACTATTTATCTAGAGCAACATCTCATGTGTTACATGTTCAAAACATTGTTCTTCTGTCTCTGAAGGAGATTCTGGAATGCTGGAAATGCCTCTGTGATGTTGGTAGTTGACACTATGCCCATCTATAGCATGCCTTCTCCCTGTACTTCAAGAAGCTTTGCATCTTGCCACTACTCCATATCTGGTTGTGACAATTATGCTAACACAATGCAATCCAAAGGCTACACTGGCTTACTGGCACTGTAATAATAATTGTACAGCATCCTAAATACTCTTTGGCCAGAGTCATACATTGGATTAGGTCCATTGTTTGTTTAAATACGGTTTGCTGAACAAGTCCTAACTGGCCAGATTCACCGTCATTACCTAAACAACAATAGTTTACAAACCACAATGGCTAAGGTTCATGAAACCCGGTAAAGCAAATCAAACTATCTACTTTAAGGTTGGGGTAATATTAAGTGTCACTCCAACTGGATGAAAGGCAGGATGTAAATCTAATGAATGAATGAATGAATGAAACAGAGGTATCTATACGATGCATTCAATATACATAGGTCAAAATACAGTAAAACTCTCAATTCTAGTGCTTCAGATTACAAATAGGGAATATTGCATCTCTCAGAAGAAAAAAATCTGCATGTAAATCAAAATATCCACCCCCTGACCCCTGCCCAAAGTCCTCTAGCCAAGCCTAACACTTTGGGGGAGGCAAAAAGGAATGAATGTATTTTTCAGATGACTCTCCCTTCAAAAACCTGCCCAATGGGTTGCCCTTACATTAACAAACTTAAAAGCACCCTTTGGCTCCAGATAACATTTAATGATGCAGCTCATTACAAAGAGGCTGTCACGTTCACTGTTTCAATGTACAGTATACATCGTAATGTTTCACATGCCATGGTGCTGACGCGCGTTTCTGTTTGGAAGGGAGCTGCTGTGAAACCTTGTACCAAGCTCTGTATCTGTGTTCATTACAATGGAATGTGTTTGGGTTATGTTCTCTGTTCAAGGCCTTTTCCCGCAGACCATCAGAAACTGTTAGGAGCACCTGGGATTGTGAACTTGGGAAGATTCTACGGGGGGAGGGATCTCATTTGCACCGAGGGTTTTTAGTTTGCATTTGGCACGCTTTTATCCTTCTCAGCTCTCTCTGTGATCCTGCATACTATTCTTTAATAAATCAGATATCTTTGAATTCCTGCTCATGAGTCTGATAGTGTTTAAGAATAGGCAACCATTACATAAAGCTGAGAATCACCAAAGTTGTACCGTTAGCTCCTACCAAGATTAGTTTCTTGTGAGGGAAAATAGTTAATGATGGCCGAGTCCAAGCTCACGACCGGGGGACTTGAGGAGACGGCTAGCTTGATGCCCGAGTCGATGGTCAAGAGTGGAGAACTGAGCCTCACCCCAAAACCTTCAGATTTCCGGGAGGAATCGAGCTCCAGTCCTGAGGTGGAGGAATCTGATGATGGGGGAGAACCAGAGCAACCGGCACCCAGGGAATCGCCCACAGAGTTGATCACCTGGGATGAAATGGGCGAACCCCAGCCCGGGATGTCCCAGGAGTCCTGGAAGTATCGGTTCCCGCTGACCCCAGAAGTAGAATCTACCATGGTATCAACAGAGAGACAGCCTAACACGTGAGGGAGGGAGGAATCTCAAACTCCTGAAAGGCTAAGAGTGGTGGAGGCCAAAATAGAATCGATGGAGTACATGTTAAGAAACCTGTCTCTGTCATCGGGGGACCAGGGGAGGCGCGGAGGAGATCCCAGCTTCACGCAACCATCCCCCATCCTCCCACCTGGATTGCTGGCGGAGCGGGGCCGGAGACAGCTCCGGGATGAATCTCCACCCTGCAGGGCTCAACCACCAGTGTCCCCACCCCGAAGAGGGAGAACTACTGTAACCTGGGGCCCAACCACTCAGGCAGCCGCCGATTCCACTCCAACAGGAGTGGGGGTGAGAGACTTTTCTGTCAAGTTTGATGGGGATCCAACCAAGTTATCTTTCTTTCTAACTAATGCTAAAAGTTACATGAGGCAGTTTGGAGCATACTTCCCTTCCGAAGAGGCTAAGATAACTGCCTTTGCCACCAAGTTGAAGGGTCGAGCAGCTGACTGGTATGTTAATTAAGTGAGGCTGACTCCCCTGCACTTGATTATTTCAAGGACTTCATTGGGGCATTAAAGCTGCATTTTGAGGATCCTCTGGCCAAGGCAAGAGCTAAGAAGGCGCTGAAGGATCTTACCCAGGGCCAACTGTCTGTAGCTGATTACGTCCTGGAGTTTAAGGCTTTAGCTGGGAAAATGCCCGACTGGTCTCAGTCAACCTTAATAGAACGGTTTAAAGAGGGACTCAACTGGGACGTCCTACAGTGGGCGTTGGGTAGAGACGACCCAGAGTCATTGTACGAATGGATCTGTCTGGCCGGCAAGGCTGAGCATGCTCAGCATACCTTCATGCAAGCTAGAAGATCTGAAAGACCACCCGCCACCATGAGGGGACCCCGAAGTGCTGCGACTGCTCCCCGGCCAAGCTGTAGAGCCTGGGATGAGGAGAGAGATCGGCGCTATGCGAGGGGTCAGTGTCTCCGATGCGGAAAGGAAGGGCATTGAGCAGCTGATTGCCCAAAAGCCAAGGCTGGAGATCAAGCGGGAAAGCCACCAGCCAAATCACCCCCCCCTCGCAGCGGATGACAGCAGCCAAGGGCACAGCCGATGCTGAGGAAGTATTCTACTTCTCGGGAGAGGCTGAAGACAACTCTAAGGAGGTGGCAGGAAACGCCAGCCACCTGCCATGAAGAGTGCCTGTGGGCAGGTGGAGGAGGATGGGTGCGAGGATGCTATGGTGAGTGCAGGCTGTCCCACTTTAGCAGTAAAAGTGAAATTGGGTTCCCGCACAAAAACTACAGAGGTCTGGGCTTTGGTTGACTCTGGGTGTTCCAGGTGTCTAATTCACCCTGATCTGGTTGCTGCTTTGGACCTGCCTATCTTCCCCCTCCAACAGCCTTTGATCTTCACACAGCTGGATGGGTCAACGGCGGGGGGGGGGCAGCAACCCATTTCACTGGAACTGTCGCAATGCAAATGGGCAGCCACCGTGAGACTTTCGTAGTAGCACCTGTTGGCAATCCCTTGGTAATTCTGGGGATCCCCTGGTTGACCTATCAAAGCCCATATATAAACTGGGAAGACAGAACAGTGACTTTTAAAGATGGGTTTTACCAAGCCCCTACAGTGGAGAGAGCTGCACGTGTGGGGGGTGGAAGGGCTGCGACCACCACGCCGCGCCCTATCTTGGCACATTTAGAAGGCTTGCCCGATCGATACCAAGACTTTGCAGACATTTTTGGGGAAATGGAAGCAGATCAGCTACCTCTCCATCGGAAAACTGACTGTGCAATAGAGTTGGTTCCCAATGCTCAATTGCCCAAGCGAAAAATTTATCCAATGACTCAGAAGGAGCTTGAGGCATTACGGGACTTTATTGACAAAAATCTGTCAAGGGGGTTTATTGAACCTGCAAATTCCCCAGTTGGGGCCCCTGTGCTATTCCGGGAAAAGAAAGATGGCACGCTTCGACTCTGTACGGACTATCGAGGGTTAAATTCCGTCTCAATTCTCAACAAGTGCCCTCTTCTGCTCATGAAGGACATGTTAGCTCATTTGTCTAAGGGCAAGATTTTCTCCAAGCTCGATCTTCGTGAAGCCTATTTCTGCATCCGCATACGAGCTGGGGATGAGTGGAAAACCGCTTTTAATTGCCCATTGGGTTCACTTCAGTACAAAGTTCTCCCTTTTGGGTTGGCAGGGGTGCCTGGAGTCTTCATGCAATTGATTAATGAAGTATTACATGATCATTTCTTTAAAGGGGTCCTGGTTTATTTAGATGATGTTCTCATTTACACTGAAACCGAGGAGGAACATGAACACCTCCTCAAACAGGTGTTAAGCAAGCTTAGAAATGCCAAACTCTATGCCAAACTTTCCAAATGTGAGTTTCACAAAACCCAACTTGACTATCTGGGCTATAGGGTGTCTGACAAGGGCATTGAAATGGACCCTGCAAAAATTCAGGCGATTTTAAGTTGGGAACGTCCCCGCACCCGGAGGCAATTGCAAAGTTTCCTCGGGTTCAGTAATTACTACCGCCAATTTATCCAGGGGTTCGCTGAGATTGCTTTGCCCCTCACTGATTTACTCCGTACCAAGGGCTTGGGGGAGACACACAAAGTAAAAAACCCTGGGGCAGTGCTGAATTGGACGCCTGAATGCCAGGCAGCATTTGAGAAGTTAAAAACCCTCTTCACTGCTGAGCCTATTCTACAGCACCCTGATCCTGAACGCCCCTTTGTGGTCCAAGCTGATGCTTCTGACTCCTCAGTTGGGGCTATACTGTTACAGAGAGATTCTGAAAATCACTCAAGACCCTGCGCTTATCTGTCCAGAAAATTTTCTGAAACCAAACGCCGGTGGCATGTTTGGGAAAAGGAGGTGTTTGCTGTAAAAGAGGCCAACATTGCAAGTGAGAGGCTATTTTGCCTCCTCCTATCTCTAAAGCCCTACTTCAGGTTCACATTCCCCAAGGTGAATGAACTTCTTGATTCACAAGGTCATCTAATTTGTAATCTCATTATTGTTTCAAATAGACATCTTGCTCAGTCTGTCTAGTCTAGCCATTTATTATGGGGATTATGCAGCTGCAGTTGAGAAAGCTGCAGCAATGTGATACCCAGATCCCTGAAATCAGATTTGCCTGGGAAAATCTCTATGATGACCCAAAGTAGCAGGATCCTTCCATTAGCACGTAGATTTCTACTGCAGCAAACATCATATAAACAGACTGGCAAAGACCTAGAGAGCTATCAAAGCTCCAATAAATCCAGCAACTTGTTTATTTACACATAAAGCTACTAAGTAATCTCCTATGAAACAGGCCTGACACACCCAAAGTTTATTAATACTAAAGGAGGTTACCTACCAAGTTGCTATCTTGGCTGCCTATCTAAAAATATTCCTTCTTACTTTGTTTTGCAAATATCGTAAATAGTGAGGACTCGTGGCTGTTTCAGTCCAAGGACTAGGCCATGGAAACAAAACTAATTCAGAACACAACTCCCTAAATTAGCCTGTTCCACTAGGCTACATGCAGCCCTCTTTTTCTATGGCCCATGACAAAACTCTGTAACCTTGATGTGAAAATATGACTTCTTTTAATTGATGAAAAAGAGAATCTATACAGATCGGGCAGGAAGTTTGGGGGCACCATTTTGTCTCAACACTATACCTGTCCACAATCAGTTCTCTTCAGGTTTTAGTCTCCGATTTTTCACTCACTCAAATATCAAAACTCCCTCACGACTTAATGAAGTAAGTACAGTATCATATGCCCAGCTCCAAATTTCTAATTTTGATTCTTTAACAGAGGTAAAGAAAGAAGAGGCTGAACTGAGCAGAAGAAAAATTTTATAGTTGTTCTAAGTAGCTGTCTTTACTTCTGCTTGTAGGTAAACAGAAATTATTTGCAGGTCAGTGGTGCTGCCAAGTTCCACCAACTCATTACTTAAAACTTCATATAGTGGAATAAAATTTGCAGAATAAATCCCTAGATAAATTATTCTGAGGCACCAAGCCCTGTTATCACAGCATCTTTAACATTAATGTGTGCTGAACAGGCAGGGAAGATATACAGGAGGCAGATAGTTTGATACCTAACCTGCATGCCAAGAGGAAGCAATAGCTGTTTTTTTAGTACATATGTTTACAACTCAGAAGAACTTCAAAATACTTACAGTAGTGACTCAAGAGTTACTAAGAAGAGGGTGGGGGCATAGAAGTGTGGCTGACATATCCAGGAATCTGAATCCCCAAACCTAAGGCACAAACCTAATCACACTAAGGCAGCCCAAACTGATGACTGAAAAACATTGGCCACTTATCAAAATTATTTGTTCACCCCTGCTGATAATTGTCCTGCCCAACAAGTTACCGGAAGAAAAGCAGAATACGTAATGCTCCTACATGCCTGATAATCAGCCATACTAAGCTCCTCTGATTAAACAGAAGTCGGTTACACACACACTGTACAACACAATTTTTTTCTGAGCCACAGAGCTAACAGACATCCTGGTTGCACCTGTATTCACTGCTGATCAAATTCCACATAACAAACAAACCCTGAAATTTGGCACAACTTCCAGATTTCTGCCCTACTTTATCCTTTATTGTGAAAGTATCAGTATTTTATTTCTCATGACACCTGTTTATATGAATTCTTCAAGCAGCTGAGAAAAAGGCTCCAGTCCATAAATAGCCAGACGGTACCTGAGTCAGTCTTGACTCCTGACAACTGCCTGGACAAGTCCCTGCATTTTTCTTGGCAAGATTTCAGAAGTGGTGTGCCCTTGCCTGCTTCCTAGGGCTGAGATAGAGTGACTGGGCCAAGGTCACCCAGCTGGCTTCATACCTAAGGTGGGACTAGAACTCTTGGTCTCCTGGTTTCTAGCCTGTTGCCTAACCACTACACCAGACTGGCTCTATCCAAGCCCATAAAAGCTTATTTTATTATATGGGTTTTTTATATTCCACGAAACATTTCTGCAAAAAATCTGTAAGACAGAAACACACACATACACATCTGACTTCACTGAAAGAATTCTGAAATGGTGGATGGGGTTATTCATTTATTCCATTTAGTATTTCAAGGCACCAGCTATTCCTGATTAGAGGATCAACAAATAAAGAGTTTGTCTCAATTTTCTCATAAGATATTAAATCTCAAGGGACCATTGCTACCTTTCACATTTGTCAAATGATAAATGATGATTCACTACAGTAGAGAATGGATAGAATTGTATATCGTTGCTTCATATATAAAAAAAGATGATAACAAGATCCATGATGCTCTACAAAACTTCACATATTTTGAAAATGTTTGCAAACTAAGCTGGAACACAGATGCAAATTAGGAATAAAAGCTACTGATCTGGAAAAAAAATCCATTGCTGCAGTTCAGTAATTTCTGAAAGGAAGGGTTCAAGTATCAGTAAAGGTAAAGTTTTCCCTTGACATTAAGTCCAGTCGTGTCCGACTCTAGGGGGTGGTGCACATCTCCGTTTCAAAGCCAAAGAGCCGGCATTTGTCTGTAGACACTTCCGTGGTCATGTGGCCAGCATGACTAAACGGAATGCTATTACCTGCCTGCCAAAGCAGTACCTATTAATCTACTCACATTTGCATGTTTTTGAACTGCTAGGTTGGCAGGAGCTGGGACTAGCAACGGGAGCTCACCCCGTCACGCAGATTCAAACCGCCGACCTACCAGTCGGCAAGCTCAGCAGATCAGTGGTTTAACCCGCATCAAACCATTGGGAAAACTGAGATCAGTATGACTTCGTTCATACAGTATGGTAATCATTATTTTGCAAAGCAAATTCCTCAAATTCCAAAAGCTGCATCATACATTAGAGCCAATGATGTAGCCCTGTGTACAAGAACTATCAAATGACTTTTACTGCTAGTTAGGCACATAACTATCGGTAAAAAAAAAAAAAGAAAAAAAAAAGAATAAGAATTTGAACCTGTCTACCATTACAATTATATAGGTTTAAACAATGGACCAGCACACACTGCCCCCAAACTCCCTAACTGATATTGCCATTTGACAGCACTGGCCTAGATTACAGCCTACATAGGAATGTTAGACAACACCCATAAAAATGTCAGACTAGGTTAGTCTAATGGGTTACTATGCAGGAAATTCATTTTTTTTTGGTCCAAGTATTTCTAATCAACACCCGCCTGCTATTATTTGCCCTTGCCTTCTTCCTAGGGCTGAGAGAGTGTAACTGGCCCAAGGTCACCCAGCTGGCTTTCTGCCTCAGGTGGGACTAGAATTTACAGTCTCCCATTTTCTAGCCAAGTGTCTTAACCACTGCACTAAACTGGTTCCCATACCATTTAAATACACTTTTAAAAACGGCATGTTATTTGCTACAACATCCTGGAAATTGGACTGGTGGCTAAATACACAAGATAGTGACCGTTGTATGATGAAGTTGACCTTAAGCTCATTTCAAAAGCTTATGATTTGGTTCATATATCACACTAAATCACATTGAAATGTAATCATGATTTGCCAAACATGCCATAGCCTGTTCAAACATATTATGCAGATACAATTATTGCTAAAATACCATCATTGAATATATTTTTTGAAGTTTCATACAACCAGATTACAGTTTTGTAAATAGAGAGCTTCCATCCAGCACTGTAACTTTGCCCAAAACAAAAGACAGTAGAAGTCTGCAAATAAAGCAAAGGTGAAGACCCTGTTGCCTACAGTTATTATTAAAACTTCAACTCCCAGCATCCTTCATCTTAATTATAATAAAGTTATAATCCAGTTATTCAAAGAGTGCCTTCCTCAATTAAATCACAGCAAAGACGGAAATACATTAACAAACACACACATTAATTTTTCATATCCACTTTTTATATCAAATATTTTAGAAAGTTTTTAAATTACAAAATGAAGATCTCTCTTCTATGTTTGTACATCTGCTTCTGAGCCATCAACACCTTTGTGTCGTTAAAACTATGTGCCTCAATGGACTTGGCTCAGTCTTACTCCCGTAGTGTTTCATACTAGCGTGTAAAGATATTACAGCACTCTGTAAAGTGGAAGGCTCTGCAGAGAAAAGTTTCTGTGGTTAAATAACAATTCCTTTAATAGGACGTCATTCTTTCCCTTCCAAGCCCATATTTATCTTGAATACTTGGTTTAAAAAGAAAAAAATAGGTAATATACTGATTGAGATACTAAGCTCTCTACTTTAGAGTGGGTTTGACAATGCTATAGTGTTAAAAAACTGGAACTCTGAACAGTGCCCGGAATTGTTTGTATTTTTAATTTTTTTAATTGAGTGTTTTACAGAAATGTTGCGTCTCAGTAGTTCCAGATTTATTCAAGGGAAGGGGGAGGGGAGGAGGAGATAATGTGTTACAGTGGTTAAGGTGCTGGATGGGCCCTGTGGAGACCTAGGCCCTGGTCTACCCTCAACACAGAAGATCCCTGGTGAGCTTTGGATGAGTCATTCTCAGTCCATCCTGAAGCCTGCTAGTATGGGGGTAAAATGAAGGGATATCCCTATAGAAACGGTCTTGAGCTCTTGGAGGACTGGCAGACTGTAAGACAGACAGACAGATGAATTGGAGGTGCTAAATTAAGCTGGTACTCCCTTAAAACTCACAGGAGTGTGTTCTGTCTTAGTTTCCTTCCCTCCTCATTGTTTCGACTCAACCCTTATCATTTGGGAACCAAGTGAGGTACACAAAGTACTTCTGCTACTCTCAATGGGAGCAACAGTCCTCTGTCTATCAAACTAGTGGGGATCCAAATGACATTCTGTAAATTTGATCCAAAATGGCAACTTCCATCCCATGAAACTGATTTTTGATCCCCCAGAAAATTGCAGCATATATTCCAGAAAAACACTTACCTGGAAAACTCCTACGAATTCTGTCCAGTGTTGTGCAAATATTTTATAAGGACCAAAAGTGCTGTACTTACAGACAAAGTAAGATGAATCTCCACATGATTGCAGTTTTTGGAAAGCCTTTTTCTAAGTGCTCTCACTGCATCTTTGGGTCTGTGGTTAGAAGAAATAAAATCAGAAAACATACTGATAATTCACTAAAATAATACATATATTTTACTGCTCTTATAATGGTAGCTGGAAATAGGGAATCAGTGTTGCTGAAAGGAAAAAACCAAAGAGGAAAATTAAATCAAGACTGGAATAAAGCAAAGTGGCCACCTCAGTGACAAAGATGAGTTAGGTGCTAAGAGAATGAAATTTCTCATTTCACTATAGAGGTTTGTACTATAGATGGTTGATTTCCAACATTAGCATGACTTGCTGTCTTAGATTATTTGTATTTGGTAAATGTTAGTTCATAGTTGACTGCATAGCACCCCTATTGCAAAAGGTTGGATAATCTACAGTTTGAGACAGTGGGTAAGCTTTGCCCTCACTGAAATGGTTTCCCAAGCTCAGTGCACTGTTTCTGTCTACAGCAGAAGTGGGAACCCTATAGCCTTCTCAAAATGATGAACTCCAACTCCCATCAGCCCCAGATGCTGTAGCATGGCTAACAGTCAGCGCTATAAGGTGCTTCCCCTAGAGGCATGGAAAATAATAATCTTATCAAAATGAGAGAAAGCAAAATAAAACAATAAAATATTATATTCAGAGTCACACAGAGACAGGCTCTGAATCTACTCCCTCCTTCTAGTAGCCTCCAGAGTTCTTAACCACCGAAAATCCACCCTGCTTCTATCTGCATATCCCTACCCTTTAATCTGTATTATCTTGGCCAAAATAGTGTGACAATACCAACAATGACAACATAGATGAATTAACATTTACCAAATACAAATAATCTAAGACAGCAAGTCATGCTGATGTTGGAAATCAACCATCTATTGTACAAACATCTGTATTGGAACGAGAAATTTCATCTACAATTTCCTTCCAACATTCCTTTATGTTCCCTATCTAACCCTTCAGCGTACTTCATTACTAAGTAGATTCAACACCAACGGCATCAGTTAAAGCATGCTCTGTTATCAGTCTATTAAATAACCTAATTTCAAAAAAATCTACTCAAGGTAATTGCATATAGGTTTGTAGCTGTAGTATATCAGTGACTGAGTTTAATATCATGCTTGGCCAGCATTGTTTAACCATGGCTTGTTAAATACGATACAATTAGCTGGTTTCACAAAACATGTTAAGGCAAGCCACAAGCCATGACTTAAAACCGTACTGACTGGCTTTTTATAAATACTAAGCCACATGTGGCTTATCATGATGTATGTACCAGGCCAATATCACCCAGCACAACTAAGAAATACAGTACATTAATTGGATTTTAGCTATTTCCACATTTGCAATAGATTAACTTGTTTGAGGGAAGGGAGGAAGGAAAGATCGATTCTTCTCTTCTCTGAGCCAAATACTGATAATACAAAATTACTCTGTGCAAGACCAGGGGTGTTAACATCAGGATCCTGGGTCACTTCCAGTCTAATTAAGGGAAGGTTCAAAGCAATCAAGGCAGACAGGCTAGCAGACAAACAACTGAACTCCACCTCGTAGAAGGCTGTACTATGTTATCTGTGTGCTTTGCATCTGCTCATACATTCATGAAAAGGAAGAAAAGAAAATTTGGTTACAAATTTTGCAATGAAAAGTGAAGACATTCCCACCCCCAATACCATTTTTAAAAAGAATGTAGAAGATCTAGTGTTGAGTCAAACAAGATAATTGGGGCTCATCCCCCTTATCTATCACATGACCACCATCTAGCCCAGTGTCCATGCTGACTGGGGAATTCTGGGAGTTGAAGTCCATATATCTTAAAGTTGCCAAGGTTGAAAAATACTGATCTAGTCCAATGTTTTGATTCCCCCAGTAATAGCCCTCCAAACCTTTCCACAGGCAAAAAACCTGTGTTCTTCTGGTATCCTGTCAGATAGATGCCTCTGCCTAGGGAGGTTCTGCATAGGGAGGTTGTCTTTAGTTTTCAGGGCCTTCTCTAGAAGGTCAGGAGAGAACAAACAGAGGAGCTTCTTTGGATGGTGAAGTTTTGAAGAAATACAGCTGAGGAAAGGTGTAGCAGCCATGGGTTAACATGGCATGTCAAAAAAAAAGGGGGGGGGCTTGTGGAACAGAGAAGCCTCTGTGTGGCTCAGAGCTCCCACCCCCATTGCACAGGGCAAAAGACCCAGCATGCTGGGGGTTTTGTTTGGTTCTTTTGCATTTTGGAGGGTATATTTCTGGCTCATCTTTCAATCAGAAGCTGAACATGGCATATGTAGCAGTCCTCCTTCCTATTTTCTGCAAAACAACAACCCTGTGAGGTAGACTGGGCTGAGAAACAGCTTCCATGACTGAGGTTGTGAGTGAAACCTGGGTCTCCCCACTCCTAATCCAATATCTTCACCATTACTCCATACTGGCTCATTCAAGGGATTACATTTTATTTTTAGAAGATGAAATGGCCTGCTTAAGCCTCATGGAAACTTAAGGTGCCAACAACTGCCTCCAAATTAGGCCGACTTCAGGCCCTGCTTACTTTTGAAAGACGGCCTTCAAATGCTGCACAAAGCCTTGCATGGCTGTCAAGCCACTTCTGATTGCATGGCACAAAAGGAAAAGCATGTCTTTAGAGCCTTCCCCTTCCTGGGGTGAAATTTCTCTGGCATTTGGTTTTTCAATGCATTGTAAACTGGCACATTCTGCTGCTCCTGGTGACTCTTAGCTTTATGGTGGATATCTTTGTTGCTCATCTAGATTAAAGGATAATGACACTACCCAACTGTTAAATGACCAGCCTTTAGTCACATAATTTCATAGAGAAGTATTTTCTGTTATATATATAAAAAACAGTAAAGTGTTTACAACATGCAGCCATTACCCTAATGGTTATGGCATCCACATCAAGCAATTATATTGTTCTGGTCAGCAACTCAAAGCACCAAATGCTGAACTGGGTATGGGCTGGAGGGCTGATAAACACTGGCTATTCTCACTGACTGACACACAAGCCAAACCAAAACTCATAATCTTTCCCTGTGAACATGGCTTCTCTTAGCCAAGCCCACAGATGTCCACGGTTACACAGACCCAAGTAAAGTTGGAAAGTTTCAGGGGGCAAAAAGCTCACAAAGGTTTGTTTGTTTTCTTCCCCTCTCTAAAAGCTGAACAAGCAAGTAAACAAAAACCCACATCACTTGGGGCATCCTCCCTCAACCCTGTTTCCTCCAGGTACTCTGATTGGCAGCTCCCATCAATCCTAATTAATGTAGGATTAATTAGGCAGAAGGTATACCTCGCCAAGTGGAAGACATAAAGACTCTTTCAGAGGAGTAACATAAAGCCCTTCATGGCATCGGGCCTGGTTATCTGAGGGACTGCCTATCTCCAATTGGTACTGCTTGGTACATTCTTACACAATGGGTGTGCTCCAGGTCCCCTCTATTAAATGTTGTCACCTTATGGGACAGAGGAAGCGTGACTTGTCTGCTGCAGCCCCCATCTTCTGCAACAGCATCCCCCAGAGACAGGAATGACGCCCATTCCCCTGGGGTTCTGGAAGGCCCTTAAAACCTGGCTCTGTTTCCAGGCCTGAGGTTAATGTGATTATCCGATGTATTTGTGGGGGGCCTGTCATATCTATATGGTTTAATATTTTCGTTGTTTTAGTCCGGGTTGCCTGTTTATGATTGTTTTTAACCATTTTTATTGTTTCTGGATTTTGTAAGCCACCCAGAATATAATTGAGTGGGTGTCTATAACAAATTTAATAAATTAAAGTAAATTAAATTAAACTGAGATACCTTTCAAAACAATGTGCCAATTTTCTTTGCATGGCTGGAAATTGCTTAGAAGGTAAGTCTGAAGGCTGTAGCACTGACAGCAATAACACTGCTATTGCCTTTGGCTGGGTTATACTGTTTTACTATGAGTTGCTGTTTTTTGTTGATTTGGTTTGGGCTTTGTTGCTGTTGCGTTGTTGCTGTTGGGTTTTTTTTTTTTTTTTTAGTAAGCCATCCAGGAAACACTTTGAAAAAGAAGAACAGGTTCTACTGCAAAAGTATAAATAAAATGCCATGGCTGCAGTCCAGAGAATAATCCCTACTGAACACACCAAAACCCATCCCAGAAAAATATACCCAGGGTTAGCAGTTTCAATAAGCAACCCTTCTAAGTGCATACAAACATCAACCTATGTCTTAATGTGTATACAGGAGGGAGCAGTAAAAGACAAAGCTTATTTTATTCCAATTTTGCTTTGAGCAAAATTTTCTCTTTGAAGTAAAGATTCTCCCAGACTGTTGTCTTCAAAATACGTTGGACTATAACTCTCTTTGGCCAAGGTGGCTAAATATACAGGAGTTATAACCCAACACATCTAGAGCACACCTAGTTAGAGAAGACTAATTTGATTCTTTTTCTCTACTGAGAGAAAATGGCCAAGAGATACCACTGTATGCGTGCTTAAATATAATGGAAACAGAAGAGTTATGTTCAAAAATTATGGAAGGAACCAGATATGAAGCCCTTGGTAGCTCATTCAAGATTCCAGCCACTGTGTTTATTGCTACTTTGTACACTGAGCTATATCACAGATAACACATTTCTGGACTTCCAGAGCTGCTGAACTACCATTCCCAGTAGTCTCAATGATCATGGCTAATGGTAAGCAATGCTAGTAACTGTAGGTTAGCACTTTCATGAGAGTTTCCCAACACAGCAGCAACCTCCATAACAAGTCACAATAACGATATGTCCCATCATCCTGCAAATGGTGCAATTCTGTAATGACGTGACATCTGATGCAAGGACAAGTGCATCAACTGTGCAACGATGTCAGTACACATTTGCCTCCATTCTTGCATTACATGCAATAGGTTAAAATCGTTTCACTTTTTTGCATGTTGGCAAAAGAGGTACCTATCACTTCAAGCAAATCAGAATACATATGCAGCCACCCTACACAGCAGTAGGATGAACATCCAACTATGGTGCATGCCTGGGGGAGTTTTGAATACTTTTTAGAACTCTTTTGAATACTAGTGAAAGACAGCCTTGTCCCACCCATAAAAGAGAGTTATGGTACAATGTGAAAAGTCAATTTGATCTAGTATTGTAGTTCTTAAACAAAGAATCTCAGGATATATATAGAATTACATGCTCAAAACAACATGCTGCTTGTTTGCAAAGTTACACACCTCAAATAAGATGTTTTCTGCTAGATGCCCTGCAATTCCCACATCAGAGGTTTCCTGGAAATACAGCGAATGGACTAAGCATCGGCACGGATTTCATGTAGCCGAGCAAACACTCTTTCTCAGGCAAACCCGCATCTCAGGGTTGCTCTGAAGACAATGTGTTTCTCTGCGTTCTTTGAAGGCAGGACACCAATGTTATTAATAACTATCACCAAAAGAAATTGACTTGTATAAGTCTTGCTCATTCCCATTTTTTTTCTAGGCCTGTTAATTCAGCAAACATCCTCTCTGCCCAGAGGTTCCAGATCAGTTTATTTAACGAGTATATGGGATTTCATCCTGAATCACATTCAGCAAAAAGTATGCTTAAAATAATCTTAAACATCTCTAAATCTCTAATCGCCCAGAGTCACTCTCTAAGTGAGATGGGTAGTGAATAAATTTTTTTATATAAACAAACAAACAAATAAATTAATCCCAGTTTTCCTCATTGTTTCACTTGCAGTTTGAATGAATATTCAGGGGTAAGAATAGCTACTATTGCTTACACCCATTCAAGTGCCAGAAACCAATGAAGTCACTAAACAAGTTTGCAGGATCCTATAGTGAATTACCCATTACAGGGCTGCTTTACTTACCATGTTTTCAAAATGTACACTGTGGTTAACGTACAGCCACATTTAATAAACATGTACACAACAAATATGAGTTTTCACTGGAGGCAGGATAGAAGAACACCTACCAGGAAGCTTGTTTATTATTTATTTATTTATTTGCTAGCATTTATATTCTGCCCAGCTCCAGGGACTCTGGGCAATTCACATTCAAATCCAATTAATGAAATAACGATTATCATAATATAACAAACATAGCAATATGTGTGCCAATTTTCAAACCAGTCCCTTCTTGTTGTCTGTGACAAAAAATGACAAGATGAAGATTTCACAGCATGGAAAGAACCTTTTGCTTGTGATTTATGTCAATCAAGTCCACTTAAAGGCAAGCTAGAGGGACTGAGTGAAAGGTGGCAGCCCCTAGCATACCTTGGAACAGATGCAGAAGTCCCCAACAACTTCATATAAAGCTGAAATGGGTAACCAACAAACTCCACATGGCCTGGTCGGCAGACTTTTTTTTTTCCTGGTCCCCCAAATCTCTTCCCAGATCATACAACCAGAATTGTGGCACAATCCTTTTAAGGATTATGTAGTTAAAAAAAAAGAAAGTTTCCTGAAAGGTTTTAACATATATCTATTTTACTTCTCCTCAAATTCCTCCAAAGTCAAAACAAAACAAAAAAGGTCAAACATTTCTGTCCACCTCTCAGGTGCATGCTCCCCCCCAACATAAAGTTTTCCCAATTGCTGAAGAGTTAAATGATGCAAAGAAAAATGCAGCAATTGATGAAGAAAAACTGTCATTCTCTGAACTCACTGCTAAAGATTAAACACTCGTCTTACCAGGAAATAATTTTTCAAAGAACATCAACCAGCTTACCCTTCCTCAGTCATGTTGATAATGTCACAGATATGCATAAACTGGCCCCATTCTTCAGTCTGCAAGGTTCCAAAAGTAGCTCTTTCTGCCAAAAGAAAGATCGGGCTCACAGTTAAAAAGCTAGACAATTAGGAACAAATTGTCATTTTAGATTATCAAAGTAGGATGTTTAGATTTAGAAGATGGCTTTTCCAAAATTATTACAGTAAAAATGAGAGAACGGCCAAATATCAATCTAGTAAATAAATACATATCTGACAGCCAATTTTTAAATTTAGGAAATTTAGCTAACTCTAACAGATTGTATTTGGTGGAGTTTCAACATGGTGTGATGGCTGAAAGATGCCTCCCAATGGCATTAAGGGAGCCATCAGGTAACAACAAGGGAGCATCCAAGAAGGGGAGCCTAAAGCCCTCCAGATGCTATTGAACCTTAAGTACCATCAACCTTAGTCAACAACGTCTGGATGGTCACCCATTGCTCTGTAGGATGCAGGAACACCAGCAGACCTCAATGCTATATTCATAGTTTTTGCACTGAAAGGGGAGGTTTCAGCAAGTGCTGCTGGTTGCCTCTTTTGGACACCTGTTGTGGTTAAGAATTCTTGCAGACTGCAAAGTTCAGAAAGCATGGATGATGCAACTTGGACAAGTTCTGAATCTCAGTTGCTGACTAAAGTTTCCTGTAAATAATCTTATCAAATATGTAAACTGTCAGTGCTTTCTTCCTGTCACTTTCTTCATCTGCTAATTCTTCCAAGCTCACCAAGAGTTCAAATGCTCTGTAGCGTTAGGTTGCCCTTAATGGATGGATGGGTTTCAGCTACTGCACTTCGTTTTTATTCATGGTGCAGCAATGTAATTTTCCGTGGCAAAGTCCACCGCCAGGAAGCAATGGATAATAGCTTGGGATTCTACCTTGAGTGACCAGAAATGAGCTCCCGTAGGAATCCAATGAGTTCCCGTGGGAATCCAGGCTAGGGGCAAAGAACTACCCCCCCACACACACCCCGATACAGAAATTCAAGAGCCTCACGCGCCTAGTCTGGTCCAGTCCTAATTGGAAAATGCCAGGAATCCAAGCGAGATCACTGGTGTACAGCACAGCTGATTTTCCACTAAGCCAGAGGTTCCCGATTGAGCCGCTAAATTCAGAGACGGCCCCGGCCGACGCGAAGAGAACGCGCCACCCGCTAGGCGCCGCTTACCGATCAGACGGCCCACGGGGGTGCCGAAGGCATCCTTCTGGCTCTTTCCAAAAGCCATGCTTGCGCCCGAGTTTCCAGACGCGCTCGGGAGACCAGTAGCTTCCTTCGCCCGGCGTTCCCAGCCTCCTCCCTGGCAGCTCACGCTGACGCCTCACTCCTCTGCTCCCGTGGCTGCCCCGTCGGGGATCGCCGCCGAGTGCCCTTTCTGAAGGCGGGAGGGAGGAGCTCCGCGACTGCCCTCCAGGTGCTCGCCCGGCCTCGCGTCCCACAGGCTCCGCGTCGGGGATCACGTGCCGCGCGGGCAGGGACAGGATCAGACCTGTCCCGGCTTGGAAATCAGCGTCGAGACGAGAGGCAGACGCGGGACGGCGGTCTCCCGGGATGCGCCTGGTCAGACGCTCCGCGGTCCGCTCACCCCGCTTCGCTCGGGGGACGGCACGCGGCCGAGAAGCGGCTTTTGCTCCCTGGCTTTTTCCAAGCGGTGTCGATTTGCAACTTCTGCGATTGGTCGAGGGTGCTTTCATCACCCGGGGTGGTGCTTCCTTTTTGAAGCGGGCGGGAGACGATTTGGTATCCCACAACCACACACTCCCCTCCTGTTATGGTCCCAAACGTGAGCTTTAAGTCCTGGAAAACTCGAGGTAATAAACGTCTGTTTCGAGTCGAGCTCCTCTTCTGGTAACTTTGTGGACGCCTCCAGCATGCATCACACTGAAGCAATTTTCCCAGGCTTTACTTTTTTTGGGTGCAGATGATTGTCGCTGGAAATAAAAGCACAGTAGCCTCTATACATTACCCATACAGTAAATCGGTAACCATTATCTCGGCAGACACGAATCTCTGTAACGTGGGAATGATAAAAACGCAGTCAGGACACAATCTAGGTTATTTTTCTCCCCTTAGCCTTTCTTTAAACAGCGTTTTGGGGCTGCTGGGCACATTCGGAATTTCGAGTGTGTAATGCGGGCACATCAGCAAAATGGATGCTACGGGGAGTATACTGCCTGTGATGAAGAGTTGCCATGGTGGGCTTGGTGGTTTCCAAAACAACTAAAAAGTAAACTGGTGAAGTTGCTCTTTACCACCCTCTCTAGCCTAGTCGGTCTCACTTCAATTTCATTTTTCGGATCAAGTGGATGTAGCTTGAAACAAAGCACAGGACCCCCACCCCTTACTGCAGGGGGTCCAGGACTCTTCCTTGGAATCAGATTTGATGCCAGGCATCAATGCTTTTAGTAAATTATATGCAGATGTACATATAAAAATGCTTTATAATTAGAAGACTCTTTTTTCAAACTACAGGTTATCTATTTATTTATTATCAAACTGATTGTATTCTTTTCATGATAATCCGTAATCTACCTGGGGGTAGCAGGAAACAAAATGGGATGTAAATCCCCTGTTAATTACATTATACAATCAGAACAAGACCAACAATGAGATTTCATTTTTCTTTTTCAGATTAAATCCCACTGACTTCAATGGAATACATTTCCAGATTGACAACTGCAGGCAAAATCCACATACAGGAATCTCCCAGGGTTTTTGCTATTCCTTAAACATTCTTCTCCAACCTGGGGACCCTCAAAAGAGCATACATCAATTCCTGGAATTCTCAGTAATGGTCAGGCTGACTATGGAATCCTGGCAGTTGAAGTTTACACATCTGGAGGGTGCCTAGTTGAGGGTGGGGGGCTGCCTTAAAGCATATATTGCCATACAACACTTGGGTCACCTGCAATTCTTTCTGTTGGCTGCAATTTATTTGAATTCTTCTCATGTCACCTCAGTGCCTGAATTAAGGCTGGTTAGGAAAATGAATAGCTTAGTTAGGAAAACTAGATTATGGCATTTTAGTTCCTCCAGGCATGTGAGTCTACTACTATATTATCATCACGTTGGACCATTTACTGTAGCTGAAAAAGAAGAGCAGGGGAGGCCTAAACTAACTTCCTTGAATATTGTGGTCAACCACGATGTGGTATTTAGAAAGAGTGAAACATTGGATAAAAACATCTGGTGCTCCTTTGTTCTGCCTTCAACACTTGCCTTTTCTCTCTGGATTTGAGCTAAAGAATTTAGCATTTTTTAAGCTAGTCACATTCTTGTCTGTTTTACATTTACTTTCACAACAGGAATGCTTTCCCATGAATTGTGAATCCTGGGGGATCAGGAGGAAGAATGACAGGATAATGAAAATGGGTTCTTTAATAATAATTTTACATTTGAAAATCAGTGTTGGCCCAACAGGGTAGACCAACTAACAAACCAATGCCATATACTGTAGGTCAGGACTACTTTTATTGTAACAACTATAGTAATAGAATCTTGCAAGTCTGAAGGTGCTTCCCCCTCCCTCATTTTATCTTTGTGTGAACTAGGGAGGGGCCTGTTTGAGATGTTTTCTCAAGGTATTTTTTTGGCCAGGGCTCAAGCCCCTCTTATCTGACCATTGCCTTGGTAGCAGTTCTTTCCCTTGTACTTCAGGGCCATTCCCCATGCCCTCCACAGTCAGTAACTTATGTTTTTTAATTCAACAAACAAAAACAGCTGATTATCTTATATATCAGGTGAGATGCTTCGGAGGTAACAAACACTATTGTAGATCCACATTTGGCATAACGCCCATTTCAGTCATTTCTGCTTAACTGTGGGTGTCTGGGATGTGAGGTAAGAAAGAGCTTTCCAATGTCATAAGGGTTTAGACCTTTAAGGACAGTCATTAGTCAGCAAATGCCTATTAGTGTCAAGGCCCAGGACTCAGATGACGCTGAATCTGAAGAAGCAGCTCCAGCTGAACCAGCCTCAGGAGAGACCAAGTCAGGAATCAGCTAAGGCTGATCAAACAGGGAGCATCAGAACAGCCGGAGCAGTTAGAGGGTGACATATGGCTTCCAGCCCTCGGACTCAGGGAGCAGAGGAAAGATGCTCAGTGAGGTACCTTGCCAAACAAGGAAATGCCTGCCTTAACTAAAAACAGGTGGCTACAGCCTTACCTAAGCGTTAGAAACAGCAATCTGATTTCCTGTGTCTGGGGTGTTGTTGCCTTCTGCTTGTATAAGAAACCTGAAACTCTGACCCTTGGACTGGCTGATGAACCTTGCTTGGTGCTCTGAACTTCAGAGTGAATTTTGACTCTTCTTGTGCCTAATTTATACTATATTTATCGACCTCAGACCTAAGGTAGAGTCATAGGTGAGTAGGCCAGCAATGCTACAGCAGTGGGATGAACACTAAATGACCTCACTTCCCAATTTAAAGGGGAAAAGACGATAGGCAACTGCTCCCAAGGCTCAGTTGTGTGGCTTGCAAAACTTTGATTTGTTTGTGCAACATGATAAGCTATAATACCAGTCTGGCTTACTGCAAGAGTGGGCAGTTTTCTAAGAACCGGGGACTACATCTTGCATTTCTGAATAGCTGGAGAGTGGTGATGTCAAGTGGCTTAGAGCCTTTTTTAATGATTTGGGATTTAAGAGGGGGAATGGGATCTGGAAGTGTGAGGGAGGCAAACTGCTCCCACTGCCACCCTTAAAATCCTTGATATGCTTGCTGTAGCCATATTTAACATACTTTTCTCCAAGCCCATGTGCCACTTCAGTAGATGTAATTGAATCACAACTGACCATTAACAAAATAGCCTCACCCATGTGATGATTCCTCCTGCTTCTCAAGAACAGACCCATAAAGTGTGATTGTCTTCTTCGCCTGGATGCAGGTACAATTCATGGACACAAGCGTATCACTAAATCATAATTTTAATCTGAAGCTTGGACAGTTTTAATATGTGTGGCAAGTGAAGGACAAAATGGAAGCTGATTCCTTAAGGCTATCCACAGTTACTTGGGAGTAAATCACCCTGAAATCAAAGAGGCTTACCTCTGAGTAAACATGCATTGGGTTGTTTTTCCCCTGCCTTGGCACGACAGATAGAATTAAGTACTGTGTTATTTGGAATCCACAATGTATCCTTGCTGCTAAAAATAAAAAGCTAAGTGTTATGAAGAAATTATGATTCAGGTGACATTGAAATTCTCCTGTAATCCAAATTTGATTACATCCCATATTTATTGATCATTTTTACACTGGCATGTCAGCAGCTCATGGCTGAGCACAACAGTACATGAAAATATGAAAGGAAGCGATCAAATATTATGACATTAAAGCTAGTGAATTGTATCATAGCAGCTGAATATTTTGCTTCTGTCCTGATACAACATTCTGCTTTGCATCTGTCCTAAAGTTGCTCCTGAGGGTTGGAGACCTTTCTGAAACAATGGGAGCTATGGTTCAGGATGAAAGAAAGGATTTGGGGAAATTGCAGATACCTCAACTCCGCTCCATGATTCATGCCTTCAACTCATGTGAGCCATCCCAAAGATCCAGCTCACTGAAACTAGCAAATAGGTAATGGAGATAGGACTGTGTCACATTCTACTTTTCCCAGTAACTCTGCCTCAAAAACTAAATGTACAATATTTCACCTTTGTTTTCCCAGACATTCTAGAATTCGGAGCTATCCCAGTTTCTCATAATAGGCAGCATCCTCTGTTTTTCCTGTGGAGTATTAAAAAACAAACCAAAAGTGGCCCTTGGCTTGAAGAAAAGCTGGATATCCCTGGGCTGTTGTCTCATTACCAAACCTAAGGAATGCTGCTTTAAGTTCTGTGTTTTGTGCAGAAGCCTTTCCCAGTCCAATGCCTTTCATGTGTGCTGAATGCTGGCTGAGGAGGATGGGAATTTATTAATCATTTATATTTAGTGGTGGAACTTATTTCCTGCTTTTCCTTTGGAAGCTCAAGATGGCTTACCTGGGCAGCTTTCTTAATTTTATCCCCACAGCACCAACCCTGTGAGGTTGATTAGACTGACAGGAAGGCAAGCTATGGGGAAGGGTCAAAAAAGTCAAGATGGCAGTCAAAGTCCCACCCCTTATTAATCTGTCTCTTTGCCACCACCCTGACTTTTGTGACAGCATCCCCCCCATCAACACCTCTGGCTGAGAGATAATGAAAGGCCCCAAATCAACTAGGGAGTCCATGGCTGAATGGAGAATTGAACCTAGTTCATGCCCATCACAGATAGTCCATATTTAGTGACCATAATTGGGACCGGCAACTCAGTTGTTTAGTGAAGCGGTTGCTAAGTGAAACTGTGACAGTGCTGATGATCTTACCTCAGCTTTCCTTTGCTTTACAGACCTGCGAAGGTCATAAATGTGAGGATTGGCCACACAGTTTACTTTTTCATCACTGCTGTAACTGTGAACGGTTGCTGTCTGAGGCAGTTGCTAAACAAGGACTACCTGTACAAATAATTATAATAATACTAAGCCACCTTACATTGGCATTCCAGGAGAGTGCAAGGCTAGGAAGAATGCTGTACGGGAGAAGTGAATTCTCTTCTTTTTTATTATTTTTTTATATAAAGCTTTGTTAAAAAAAATTTCAACAAATACATAAAAACTACAAGAAATGAAATAAAGTATACTACAAGAAAAAAAGAACTAGAAAGTGTGAAAAAGAAAAAAGACTACTACATATTACATAATACATGCATACTGACTTGCGACTTTCTACAACGAAGATATAAATAAGTCAATACCAATCTCTGATTCAAACTAGAATAAGCATTACTTCTATAAAGCATCACCATCCTCAATATAACATTTCCTCTAAAACACTATTTTTCCCTCAGAATGGATATATAAAAAAAGCATTTTTATAACATAATATTTTTTCCCCTTAATAGACAAATAATCAAATTCCTCTTCATTACAATTTTACTCCTGACCAAAACATTTATATAATTAAACATATTATCCTTGGCTTCCAGTGGGGGATTGGCAGCTTGACATGTGTCTCCGCGATCTCCATGGCAGACTGGGCATCACGGACTTTTTGGGGGCTGGGGCAGGTTTTCCGGAGCCCAGAAGTGTTCTTTGGATCCAGGAGAACCAACTGGTAAGCCAGCAGCCGGGAGGAGGGGGTTGCCATCTTTTCCCAAGTCGTGCTGAAGTCTGGGACCTTCTGATACTGCTGGATCCAGAGGCCAACTCTAATGCTAGATTAAATGGGGTGATTGTGACTAGCAGAAATTGCCCCATACTTCTATACCTCTTGTGAGAATTGCTGCTTGTTATCAGCTTCCCTGTGTTTACCAGATGAAAATGGGGGCAGTTCAGCAGTGCTGAAATCTTTCATTGAACTTGTCAAAACAAATGCTGATATACAATTATTTTGTAAGTATATGCTGACTGGATGCTTGGGGCTTAGATGTGTCATCCTTGGTTTTCTAACAAGAATTTACTGCTTTGCTGACGTAGGAATAAGGTGAACTGTGCCATGTTTGCCTGCTCAAGGCATGTTAATGACTAATGGTGTCAGACTAGGAAATGTTCTCTATTTAGGAAAGCAAACATTGCCCTTCAAAATAAGAAAGACTGCTTTCCAGGAAGTGTGCCTAGCGCAACACAGCCTACATGACTGTGCAGCCCACCAGGATATCCAGAAGATTTCAAATCTGGCTCTTGGACTCCACAGGCCGAGGCAGCTTGCCTTTGGCGGGAGAGCAGGTTCCTGGTGTTGTCAGTGGCTGGGTTTTTGTTTTTGTTTTACTATGGGGCCACTGTTTATATTTTTCTCCTTCGGCCCCAAATGCCTTGGGTTATTTCTCTGGAAGGATCCCACCCCCCGTGAGAACAAAAAATAGTCTGGAGGAAATTGGAAGGGGATGGGCTTCTCCTTCCTGATGCCCACCCTGTGATGTGACCCGAAAGCATGGGTAGGTTCAAATATGCTAAGCCGTGATTTATTTGTAACTACAGTTTGTTCATTAAACCACACAACACTTGGGTTGCAAACCTGTGTCTGGGTCATGGATTATGCTAAGCCATAACATGGTTGATGTACCTGGGGCTTAATTTAGACCCTGAAAGCAGTCTGTGAGTTGTGGATTGTGAGAAGGTGGATACACAGTCTGGAAGTTAAGTGCCGCATGATGCTAGTGCTTACATTTTTTTAAAAGGCTTTCATAATTATCTGAACATCATTGGGCTGTCAAAAACTTTTGCATCTCTCTAACTAGTTGTTTCCTGTAGAAAAATAGAGAAGCTTGTGTTTGCTCAAGAGGCATAATGGACACAGGAAAGTGGCTGTGCTCCACGCCCCTCTTTCATAGGGTTACCAGATATCGGAACAGGCAAAGGAGGACGCAGACAATTGGAAAGGAGGACTTTCCAACTTTCTTGCCATTTGCAACAAAAATTACTTAGGCCTATAAGTATAGGAAATTACTTTTTCTAACCTCAGACTGGTTTTTCAATTGCAATATTTTTCCAACAAATCTTTATTTCCAAGAACATATGTTGGTGATTGACAGTACTTTTCAAATTTCACCATAGAAACTTATGATGAGTCATGTGATCTACAGGATACAGTGATCAACGATTTGAAGGGGCTGGATTGAAGCTGATTGCTGGAATCAGGAAATAACATAAATCTAGATTGTTGAGTCTGTTGATGGACAAGGGAAAGAAAGAAGCAGACAATTTACAATGTCAGAGTACATGAAATGTTAATGACTACTATTGTGAATACAGTCCAAAATAAAATAAAACTTTAAAAAAGACACTTGAAAAGCTGGACAATATCTGATTTTAAGGCGATGCCTGCCCCATGGAGGACATGAGGACAAAAAGGAGGGCATGTCCTCCTTTTGCTGGACATCTGGTAAACCTCCTCATTCACAATGTCGGTGGAAGAGCCTCTGGATGTTGAAGTGCTGCCTGGAGACCGTTTTCTGTGATTGGAACAATCTTCAGGCAGCCCTAGAGTTGGGGGCCTTGTCTGAGAGGCTCCTCTGCAGAGATTGTGAAAGAGTGGAGTGGAGAAGCCCTCGTGAGCTCTGAGCTACGTGGCACAAACAATATGACTCCCTCCATCCAGATAAGCGAGTTGCTCTGAGAAAGACCAGCTGCTTTTAAAGCAATTCCAGCATTTGAAGCATACATAAAGTTACAAAAAGCAAGGCCAGACCCACAGCGTATGAAAAGTTTTATACATCTACCGAGATTTGGTTTCTAATTATTGAAGATACACAAAACTGCAAACAGATATGGATGACGAGAGTCACCTGTCCTACTACTAATTTTGTTCAGTTTTTGTAGAGCAAGTCTTAAGGGCCCTGTTTTAAGCACAGTGTCCAGTGGGAGGGGAAGAGCGGGGGTCTCAAAAAAGTCAAGATGTGCCGACAGTAGAAGAGGCATATTTCTGAGCTGTGAACATTATAAAGAAATATAGTTCGGTATATTCTAATAGCCCCAGTGTGCAAAAACATAAGCATGTCGTTTACAGTTCTATGAAAGTTACCAGCACAGCGGGAGGAAAGAGCTTCTCCCAGAACTGCATTTCTACTGGGAAGCGGTTTTTCCAATGTGCTAACAGTAGGAATTGGGAAGGGGACACTTAGCCTCTTTTCAACTCTGAATCCTGGCTTTTCCCTTTATCCTCACCAAGGCATGGAACGAGAAACATACACAGAGAGAGCCCTTGGTTTCCTGATACAACTCTGGCAGAACTCTTGGGAATTTGTAGGAGGAGAGCTGTGCTATTTTTTTGTTTGTGCCTTCACGCCACTGTTGACTCCTGGCAACTGCCTGGACAAGTCCCTGCAGTTTTCTTGGCAAGGCTTTTCGGAAGTGGTTTGCCCTTGCCTGCTTCCTAGGGCTGGGAGAAAGTGACTGGCCAAGGTCACCCAGCTGGCTTCGTGCCTGAGGTGGAACTAGAACTCACAGTCTCCTGGTTTCCAGCCTGGTGCCTTAACCACTACACCAAACCGGCTCTTCCGTGCTAATCTACAGTGCCAAAGAATCAGGAGTTGGGTAACACTTTCTGCAAGAGGCATCTGTTGGAGTGAGCCGCAGCTCCCAAAAGCTTATGCCTTTTAATAAAATGTGTTCGTTGGAAAAGGTGCTACCAAACTCCTTCTGGTGAACAGAGAGATTTTTTCCCCCTTGTTTGCTTCTCTTTCTCTTCTCTCTTATGAAGAGGTCTTGCGGGCTTGTTTCCTCTTTCCTTGCAAAAAGACTCTTTCATAACGCAGTGACTCCCTCTGCTGGCTAACATTAACTCGAAGGAGGAAGAAGCTTGTGAGGCCTGCAAAACAGCAATTTCCCACTTCTGACAAGTAGCTCAAAGGAACGTAATCAGGTGTTGCCAGATACAGATGTAGTCATTAGCACTCTTTTATTCAGTTTAGTGCAACAGGCCCTTATTACAGGAATTGCATTGTTTTGATTAGTCCCTAAGCAGACATCATCAGTGGCATTGCTGATTTTCTTGTCCCTTGAAATATCACCTTCTGAGGGAGCTGATCAGTTGGAATGTGCTTTCCAGAATAACAACAAATCATTATTATTGATATCCCAGTTTTCCTTTGGAAAAAGGGAGCTTATATAAAAATCTCCTCATTTTTTTTCTCCTGTAAGCCAGTTTGGTGTAGTGGTTAAAAGCCTCAGGCTAGAAACTGGGAGACTGGGAGTTGGTTCTGACTTGGGCACGAAGCCAGCTGGTGACATTGGACCAGTCACTCTCTCTCAGCCCTAGGAAGGAGGCAATGGCAAACTACTTCCGAAATCTTGCCAAGAAAACTGCAGGGACTTGTCCAGGTAGTCGCCAAGAGTCAGCACTGACTCAAAGGAACCAAAAAAGAAAAGAAAAGGCAGGTTATACTGTGAGAAAGTTCCCAGATGAGCTTCACACACAGTGCAGACTTGAAGGTATCTTCCTCGGTCTCCATCCAATGCTGTAACCACTAATAGGCTTTCAGAAGGCTAGAATATAGGAATAACTCTTACGTTGCCCTTTGCTGTAAAACTTGTACTCAGATAGCAGCAAGCAGGAAGAGAACCTTCTTGGGCCAATAGGTATAACGTGCGTCTTCTTCCTCCGTAAAGGAACAGAAAATACTGCAAATGGACTCTTTAGTATGTGGGGCTACAGCCGTTAAAGGCTTCATATGTCACAGGTATCTAAAACCTGGGGGATAATCGGGAGCCAGGGAAGATACTGCAGCCATTGCGTGATGAGCAGATCTAAATGTGCCCCAGGTGAAGCCATCTAAACACCAAGGGCTGTCCCCTGTAGGGAGCACTGCAACAGCCTAATTTCGCTACCGTAACACAAAGTATGGCTATACAGGTAGTCCTTGTTCAGCAACCACTTGTTCAGCGACTGTTCTAAGTTATGATGGCACTGAATGAGGGACTTATGACTTATCCTCATAGTAGTGGCCATCGCACGTCCCCGCGGTCACATGATTGCAATTTGGGTGCTTGGTAACTGACCCACAATTATGATGGTCACAGCGCCTCACAGTCACATGATCGCCATTTGTGACCTTCACTGCTGGCTTCTGACAAGCAAATTCAATGGGGAAGCCAGCAGGAGGTCTCAAATGGCAACCACGTGATTGAGGGACGCTGCAACTGTGTGGGATTTCCCTAACAATGGCAACTGGAACTGCCACAACTGCCATCGTAAGTCAGTGCGGTCATGTGATGTTGTGCTTTATGACCATGTTGCTTAGCAACAGAGTTGCTGGTCCCAATTACCATCATTAAGGGAGGACTACCTGTAAGAGGGAGGAAGGTTCACCCAAACCTCCGCACATCCCACTTGGATCACAGGCATTTATATATTAATTACTGTAGGTCAATTTCTAAGGCCACCTACTTACCAGTGACTCTGTTTAACTCCAGCATTCATGAAGGAGCTCAACACAGAAGACTCTCTTTGCTAGGACTGTGCATTGTTTTAGATTCAGTTCCAAAAAGGTGCTTCAGAGGAGGTAGGAGGGCAAATGCAACCCCAGTCTGCAACTGTCACCTGGCAGCCACGGAGGGTAGCCCCGTAATCCTAAGAAAAGGCACAGGTGTGTCTTTTAAAAGTTGGCAGACTGGTCCTGTATTACTGGGGGAAGGAAGCCAGTCTTCCTTTTGGGAATGGAATTTTATGAATATAAATGTTATGAATATAAAATGGGATTTATCGCTTGGATTTTTCTTGGATTTTCTTTTCTCTTGGGTTTTATGGTATTCACACATCTACACATTTTAACATCTGTTACAGTGTTTTGTTTTGTTTTGTTCTCAGGCTACAGCCACATGTTACCATATTAGTTTCTTTTACTAAAATCCTCCTCCACATTTCTGCCAGTCTGTCTGGCCTCCTTGGCCTTCTGAGTTGCTTTCCCAGATGCTTACAAGGGGGAGAAGAAAAGGAAGAGGGTTTGAAAGAAATGGCTCAGAGAACCACATTTCATTCCCTGTGGGAATCACTTAATTTTGAGGGTGGGGTTGGTGTAAGAACACAAGGGTCAGGGCCCTGGTTTTCCATCCCTCCATTCTGAGTGCAGCAACTGGGAGATTGCTTTGTTTTTTAAAACGGTTAAACCTGGTTTAGGGCTCACACTACAGCAGGCGGCTCTGAAACTTTGCAGTGCCATGACCCCTTAAAATGATAAATAAATATATGACTTCCCATGAATAAAGCTAATGGTCCTATTAATGATAGGGTTGGCCAGGGAATAAATATGCCACTTACTTTTAATAATTAAAACGTAATGGATAGATCACAGAGTTTCTCAAACTTTGTGATATCACAACTGCTCTCCTGTGCAGGCAAAATGAAGAGCAAAGGTCAGAGGGAGTTCATCTGTGCAGGCTAAACAGGAGGACTGCTTGAATTTGCTCCTGCTCTGCTTGGACCAGCCCATGGTCACCTTACTTGCATGGGTAAGGCATGAAACAAAGGCCAGAGGGAGTTGACATGGTACTCCCATGATTGGCTTTTCTTTAATTGTGACCCTCCTGGAAGTTGCTCATGACCCCTCTGGGGGTCCCATCCAGTGTCTGAGAATATTTGCATTGGAGTCTTGGTATGTTTTGCACTTAGAAAGGTAGGATTTTTGACAATCATGCCACTGAAATTCCAGGCCAGATTGAAAAAAGTTGATGTCCACACCAAACCAAACATATACCTGTATCCATGTCAATTGAAGGGTAGCTGCATTCACACAATATGCAAACACAACATGATTAGTTTTTTGGCGGCTTAGCAAGATCTGTAAGTATCTATCATACAGTTTGATGTACTGTGCAACTCAGAAAATGAGTTAATTCAGTTACCATGTTAGATTTGTTGTGTGAATGCTGCCAAGGCTTGTCTTGGAGCAAAGAATAAAGCATCAATGCCAGCTCCTGTATGGCCGCCTCTCTATCATCCTTCCAGAAACAGGCCAAGGTATTCCTTAACCTTGGTGCCTTTGGAAACAGCATCTACTATAATGTTTTCCCTTCTCTATTTATGTTTATTGGTTTTGTTTTTGCTATTGTTTTATGACAGGCTTAACAGTTTTATGATATATTATGCTCAACCTACTTTAGGCTCCTCCTGTGCTCTGTTTTGGAAATAGGTATTAAGATCCTGTTGTGTGTGTGTAAGAGAGAGAAAGAGGGAGGGAGGGTTTATTAAGCACAGCAGGGGAACCAAACCAGCAGGGTACAGTCGTGCAGATCTTGGAGACAAGCAGTTCAAGACTCACGGAGGAGAGAACTTTCTAATCAGTGCACATATTGGATTGCTTGGCAGGGTAATTATCAGCTGGGCCAGCAGGCCAATGGAATTGACTTTAAACATCCATAGTGGCAGCAGTCCTGATCTATGAGAAGTAGCTTGATATCTCTATATACCTGGGAGAGCAGGGATTCTCTGTGCCCAGAGGGAAGATGAGTGGCTGATGTTAAAGAAGCCTGTGTGTGTGTACGTGTGTGTGTGTGTGTGTGAGAGAGAGAGAGAGAGAGAAAGAGAGAATTCCTGACAATGGGAAGCTACCCTGAGCAAGAATTAGCGAAGCAGGTTTATAACTTTAACCAAAAGAAAGTTTATTTACGGAAATACAGGAAGGAGATAACAGAGCCTACTGTCTAGCTCATTACCTTTGATCAGGTGGAGAATCAGCAAGCAAAAGAGCTGCATGGGTATGTGCCTTGGGAGCAAAAGCAAACAAACAACCAAATCTCTATTATGGTCAAAGACCATCATAAGGAGGGTGAGGTACAGTCAGTTAAAAGCATAGACAATACATTAAAAGCATACATATACTCATACACATATAAAATCTAAAAGGAGGGGTAGGAGCATTAGATAGGTGTACGGGAGCATAAGGTTAGTATATCTGTAAATACAGTATACAGTGTGATGAATTAGATGCTCATTAAAACTGGTTTATGGCACCTGCCATCATCTGACAAATTTTAAGCGCTGCTGGGCAGAACCTGGCAACACTGTATGTTGTAGCAGGGTTGGTATCTGTCATGCGCTGCCTACCACTGAGTGAAACACAGACACTGATTCAGGGAAGAGCAGGTTCAGGTTTATTTCAGCGTAGTGCTAGATGAGAAAAAAGCTGAGAGTGAAGGGAGCACGCCGGTACGGGGTTTAAATAGCCCGCGCCGGTCAGTGCCCCCCCCACTTTGGGTTGCGTCATCCCCCCTTTGTCCTGCATGCTTCCGTGCCGGTAGGTGAAGGGTTGCAGGGCCCCTGCTGGTGCCCCGGGCTTCGCCCATAATCGGTTTCTTTCTCCGGCCGGTGATTGCTGTCAGCTGGGTGATCTCCGTTGCGCTTTGCTGACAGCTTCAGGTGTGCCTCGTGATCCGCCCTGTCTTTGTCTTTCCTTCTTCCTCTTTTGTGTCCTGATGGCTGGGTCATCCGACCGGGGCCATTCCCTTCTCCTCGGGGTCTGTGTCTGTTGTTGTGCGTGCTTTGCTTATCTTAAATCCCTTCCTCTGCTTCCTAGGTATTGTCATGTGTGCCGTTGTGCTGATGCCTTCAGCTCAACGGTACTCATGACAGTATCTGACAGCAGCAGGGAGGTGTAAAATCGTCCTGAGCGCCCTGGATGGCAATGGAAATACAGCAATGGAAAGGTGAGGCTGGTGCGAACGTCCCTATAATGCAGACACTGGAGGAGCACATGTGCTGTTGTTTCTGTGTGACCAGAGCCACAGGGGCCTTGTCTCTCCGGGCAAGGAATCTTCCCCTATCGGCCTTCAAGGACAGCTGAGGAGAGGGTGTGACATCGTGCCAGAGTGAAGGTCCTCCGATGGCTGGGTGCCTCGAGTTTAGTGAAGTATGTCACAGGGGAGGCAGAATACCTGCTGGATTCACTGGCAATGAAGGCTGGGGGACCTGGCTGGATCCAGTCGGCGCTCTGTGTCTGCTACGTGCTGTTGAGTGAGCGCTTTGGCTGGTCGTATCCCCTGCAGAGTAGAAGACCTGGAGAGAAGCCCAAGGATGAGACTTTAGTTTCCATGTGCACTGAAAGTCATCCCTCATAGTTAATGGGGCAAGGCCAAGGGGAAAAAGGGAGCAAAAGCAGGAAGAAGACCCCAGGAGTAGCAATCTCAGACAAAGAGCAGGCAGATGAAAAACAAAGGGGAGACACTGATATTCCTAACTATTTACGTTGTCGTCAGTAGGCTGTCAGATGCTAAAGATCCAATGGCATACTTTTCCTTCTAAGCACAACATAAACTTTTAGTCTAATCAGGTACATAACACTCACAAACATACCCAGCATGTTCTTCCCCTTTCTGCAAAGTGCAGAAAAGCTGTTCAAAACTGAGCAAAAGTTTTTTGGAGGCAGAAGATAAGTGAAAAAGAATAAGAAAGGTAACTTAATCTAGTTTACACCAGCTCCTCATCTTTCTGTCCTTGCAAACCATCTTTCCTTCTACCATGTCATACACTTTTATACATAACTTTTTGTCCTTTAAACTTACCATTTTTCTCTTTTTAAGAACCTTATCCATTCCACCCAGCTACATTTTCTGTCTTCCTCTTCACCCATTGACTCTTCATATATTTTCTTTGAAATTCAGTCCAAGTTCATTCTCTTTATATGGCCAGTTTCATGCCTGACTTTTGCCCTGAACACTTGCTTTTGCAATCAGTCCACCTTCACTTAGCACCCAGTCATTCTTGACCCTTGTTCCCCCCCACCCCAGTTGTTGATTCCCAATTCCCCCTGCATTCGATTTATTGATGTTTTTCCTGGCGTACCTAACTCTCACTTCGGTGTAACAAAAGTGAGCAGAAGCGCTCCCGTATACAAGCCATTTTCACTTGTATTTCACGATAAACATTCTCCACCCACTTCTTCGTCTTTTGCAAGCATTCTGATAAGGTACACAAATTAAGTTAGTTAATGTAATTTTTGCCATCTATGTGCCATTCATTTCAATTTCTTGACAAATGCAACTAGCTTGTTCTTTGATACATTAACTTCCAAATCGGTACTCATTACCGTCTTTTACTATCACTGCAAATCATTTGAGTTCTCAAGCAACCATGGCATCATCTGCATACAAAGAACATGCGTGTTCACGACCCCAACCAATGTATCTCTGGAGTTACCACAAGCATAACTGCATTACATAACTAGGGGGACGTCACACCTGCTTGTCTTATTCCTCATCAGTATTGAACGATGCATTTAAAAAAGCACTAAGCATTTTATTTATCTGAACACATGCTTTACATCACCATATACTACTACTATTACTTTCAGCAACCAAGCTTTTACCTCATCCTCACGGAAAACATTCTACAATTCAGGTCTACTCACTTCATCATAAGCTTTAAATCAACACACTTTCTTCCTCACATTCATACATATCTCAGTGACCTGCTGAAGACTAAATATATGGTCTCTAGAACTGCTGTTCAGCATAAAGCTGCACTGTACCTCCTAAATTTTATTCATTGTTATTATTCATTCATTTATTTATTTATTTATTATTCAAATTTAATTACCGCCCATCTCCCCCAAAAGAGGGACTCTGGGCTGTTTAGACCTTTATACCTTTAGACCAGAATTCTGCCAAACACACTTAATAAACTAATCCTTCTATAGTTTGGGGGCTGCCTTTCCATATGGAAGAATGCCATTATTATTCCATTATACTGTTGTCAAGCACAGATGCACTCTTCGCACAGGCATTAAACACAGGCATTAGAGGAGGCGGGCCTTCTCTGCAGTGGCACCTGCCCTGTGGAACATTCTACCCCCCGAGGTGAGGCAGGCCCCTTCGCTCCCAACCTTCCGGAAGGGTTTGAAGACCTGGTTCTGCTGCCTCGCCTGGGATGGGAAGGGCAACAGCTCTTCCTGGGGGTGGCTGGTGATGTAGAGTTCTCCCTACTGAATGGAAATCTCCCACTTGGATTCCATATTTATATTTATTTATTATTTTAGTATTGTAGGTGTCGACTTGGTGATTTTATGATGTTGAGGTTTTAAGGTGAATTTTATTGTAAACTGCCCAGAGTCCCCCTTTCAGGGGAAGATGGGCGGTTATAGAAATGTGAATAATAAATAAATAAATAAATAAAATTAAACAAGTGCCACACCACTCTATAAGCAGACCAGATCTGTATATTGACATTTCTTCAGTAGCACCATCTCTGTCTGTAGCCTTACTATTTTTCAACATTCTCACAGTACTTATAATAATTTCCTTTTTTCCTTGGACACAACATAGCCTTAATTTCAGTTCAACTCTTCAAAATATCACTATAATTCCATATAAATCTCTAAAATACCCCTTCCAGCATTCTCCTACTTCAGTTTTATCCCAAATCATTTCCTCATTTTTATTTTTAATTCCATTCAGTATGCTGAGGCTCATTTATTCCTTTTCACCACTTCCAAATATATATTTTTAATTTCCATAAAAATTGCTCTGCATTTTATCTGCCTCTTTTAATCTTAACTGTTCCTTGCACTCAGTTGTTTATTGTAGACAAATCAATCATGCCTTTAGAATTATTCCTTTGTCCTGTTGATGTATGCATTCAAAGCAGACATTTTTCTTTTTTTAATAAAATTTTTATTAGAGACTTTTAAATGAGCAAAAGATAAACATGAAAAAATACAGAAAATGAAATTGAGAGAGGAAAGATAGAGAAAATAAAGACCTGCAAGGAAAATAAAGATTTTTTTAAAAAAAAGACTTCAGATTTTCTTCACAGCAGTTACAAACTTAGTATCACTCCTCCCCCTTTAAGATTACATTACTTAGTTCGCTTCTTCCCATATTCAGACCTTTTCAATCAGCAAATCCAGAAATCATCAACTCATTTTTGTCCATTTTCAGCAAAAAGCCCATAAAGGGTTTCCCAGTGTTTTATAAAAGTAGTTATTGTCTTATCCCTGATCAAACAAGTCTATTTTATATTCTTTTCTCTTACACAGTATTCCGGTGTTATTAATCCTTAGCTTAGTGTTAAGATATTGTCATAGAACCTGATCTCTTATCTTCTTTCTGACAAAGTGCACCAGTATATTTCTGAGTACATTTCTTAACTTCTCATTTCTTGTGTTAATTCTGTATACCTTGTCCACTTCTACATCCATGTCTTCTTCCTCCGCTTCTAAAAATTTTATAAGGACTTCAACAACCCTCTCCTTACTATCTTTGCCAGATTGTTCTATAGCTGCTCTTAGGTTCAAAGAAAATTCATTCTTTTTAAAATCTAATAGTGTCACATTGTTTAAATTTTTTTCAGCTCTTGGCTTATTGTTTCTGTCTCATTTTATTGCAGATTCTTCAAATTTTTTATTCAACTTTTCTTCCATATTTGCAAATCTTTCTTCCATTCTCCCTTCAAATGTAAACAGATTCAATCAATGATAATGCCACAGCCACTGCAATATTCTTTTCAGATTTTTCCAACATCCTTTGTACAGTCTCTGGGAATAATCCCTATCTGCTCTGTTGACAGTCCTTTCCTCCCTTCTTTCATTGCTTTCCTAATATTAGCCCTTTCTCTCCTTAAATTTGTAATCCAAAAAGGTAAAACAACAACAAGAGAGCCTTTCTTCTCCCCCCCCCCCCTCTATATCCTTTACTCTTTAGACCAGTGTTTCTCAACCTTAGCAACTTTAAGATAGGTGGACTTCAACTCCCAGAATTCCCCAACCAGCATGCTGGCTGGGGAATTCTGGGAGTTGAAGTCCACTTATCTTTAAATTGTCAAGGTTGAGAAATACTGCTTTAGACCCATCCAGCTCTTCATGCTTCTATAGTCACATGATCTTTCACAACTTTCCCTTATTTCTTTGTTTAGGAAAATCCACAATCAGTCCTCTTAAGAAAGTTAAACAGTCCTCTTTCCCTTGAAGATATGTATTACTTATTTAATTTGTTTAATTAAGTCCAAAGTACTTTAAAATAAACAATATTCCAAATTCAACTGGCCCTTTAATCCATTTTTAGGTTTCATAATTCAAGCTCTTAATAAGCTTTTTGCTTTCAATTAGTTTTAATTCATTATAATTATTTCTTTACATTTCACTGTGATCTTGTCCCAGGTTGAAGGAACGCTCCCCATGCTCCGTTGTTTAGAAGATCTCTGTAGCTTGCAAACTAATTAAATTCCAAGTGTGTGCTAGAAAGTGGAGTTTGGATCGAGCTCAGTGTCTTTAAGGCAGGCTTTGCCTGAGGCTGTGAGCATGATGGTTCTTCCTTGGCCCCCAGTGCTCTGTCTGTGGTTTGCCTGCAGGTTCTCTCTGGATTCTGTAGGATTCCTCGTGAGGCACAGCCTTCTGGAGCACCCATGGGAAATCTCTTGGCTGCTTCTTGTCCAGAGAAGCTCTGCTGTTCCATGCTAGCCACCCAGTCACTAGTCTTCGCCTTGGCAGTGTCTCTACTCTTCGGAAATGCGTCAGCTTGACATTTTCTCCACCCAGAAGTCAAAAACAGACATTTTTCTAAGCTGATACTCACCAAGCTTACATCATTCATTCTTGGGTCTCCAAATGGGCCAATTACTGTATCTGTACTATCTTGTCACAGTCCAGTTAGTTCTGACACTCTTATATATATTTTTTATCCCACCTTTATTTTTGGTCACCTTAAGGTGGTGTACGTATCCTATTTATTTATTGGTTGATTTATTTAACTTATTTATTTATTTAACTTAATTTAAATTATTGGTTGATTTATTTAACTTATACGGTGACTCATCTTACGTATCATAACCCTGGGCACTCATAAAACAATGATAAAACAATGATATCAAACAATGTTTGATAAACATCAAAAAGCCAAAAAACCAGAACAAAAATTCCCAGGACCCCAACAGCAATATTCCCGCACATGTCAGCATTCTACTGTACTGGGCTCCAGCTTCATTGTACCCCAACACTTGGAGCAGCCAGCTCCTCAAGATCTTCCAGAAGACTAGGAGGACAGGGGCCTACCGGATATTAGGCAAAAGGTGGCCAGCAGGGCGGAGGTTGCTATGGAGAAGGTGTGCTTCCTAGGTCCCACAAGATGACAACACTTATCCAACAACAACAACCCTGTGGAGTGGGTTGGGCTGAGAAAGAGTAACTGGCCCAAAGTCGTTTCAGTTGATTTCCTACAAACAAAACGAAAGCCTGGTTTACTCAAATCATATTCACAATACTCTACGCAAGCTAGGATTGCTAAATTAGAGCCTATCTTGCAAACCAACATACTGTATCCCATATCTCACCAACCAGGAGGCATGCACACTGTACAGTAACCAAAATGGATTTATCCCACTTGATTCAAGAGTACTGAGCTAATAGGTGGGTCCTAGCTTCCCACCTTACCATCTACATAAAATAATACTGATTTAAATACAATTTCTTAAAATATCTGCCATATTGCAATGGTTGCCTATTCTAAAACACCATCAGACTCATGAGCAGGAATTCAAAGATATCTGATTTATTAAAGAATAGTATGCAGGATCACAGAGAAAGCTGAGAATGATGAAAGCGCGCCAAATTCAAACTAAAAACCCTTGGTGCAAATGAAATCCCTCCACCCGTAGAGTCTTCTCAAGTTCACAATCCCAGGTGCTCCTAACGGTTTCTGATGGTCTGCGGGAAAAGTCCTTGAGCAGAGAAAATAACCCTAACACATTCCATTGTACTGATTTCACATACAGAGCTTGGTACAAGGTCTCACAGCAGCTCCCTCCCAAACAGAAATGTGCGTCAGTGCCATGGCGTGTGAAACGTTATGATGTATAAACTACATTGAATCAGTGAACATGACATACTGCCCCCCCCCCAAATAAAGAATACATTAAGCAGCAGGCTTGAAAGGATGAGCAAGGTGGAAACGTTTAACTAAATCAGGAGCATTAACATGGTGGGCAGACACCCATTCAGGATGAGGAAAGTGTTTCCATCGGACCAGATACTGCAGGGTGCCTCGAAGCTTGTGAGAATCAACAATGTCCTTGACTTCAAAGTGTTGTTGGCCGTCAATCATAATTGGAGCAGGAGGAGGAGGTTGAGGGTGCCAACGCGGTGAGCGGTGCACAGGCTTAAGCAAGCTGCAATGGAAAACAGGGTGCAAGAGTTTCAAATTGTGAGGCAGTTCCAATTTAACAGTAACTGGATTGACAAGATGAACAACAGGAAAAAGACCAATGAATTTGGGAGCAAGTTTTTTAGAGGGTTGAGGTGATTTGATAAATTTAGTAGATAGATACACCTGATCCCCAACTTTGAAGTCGTGTTGTAAAGAGCAATGCTTATCAGCTTGAGACTTGTAAGCAGCCTTGGCATCAGCCAAAGCTTGTTGAATTACTGGCCAGGAATCAGTTTAACAGCCCAGTCAGATGCAGAACATGTTTGGGAAGGGAGCTGTGGCAGTTCAGGGATGGGAACAAAGTCGTGACCAGAAAGCACGCGAAAAGGGGTTTGTCTGGTACTTTGATGCACAGCATTGTTATAAGCAACTTCAGCAAAAGGTAACAACTCGACCCAATCATCCTGATGGTAGTTAATGTATGCTCTAAGAAAATGTTCAAGAGTGGAATTTAAAATCTCAGTAGAACCGTCAGTCTGTGGATGGGATGATGTGGACAGTGCTTGTTTAGTGCCAATCAATTTTAAAAATGATTTCCAAAATTGGGAAGTAAACTGTGTGCCGTGGTCAGAGATTAAATGGGAGGGGCTACCGTGGAGGCAGTAGATGTGGTGGAGAAATAGGCGTGCTAATTGTGGGGCTGACAGGATGGATGCACATGGAATGAAATGAGCTTGTTTAGAGAAAAAATCTTTTACAACCCAAATGACAGTTTTCTTCTGACTGGGAGGTAGGTCCACAATGAAATCCATAGAAATCTCATCCCAGGGATGGGACGGGCTGGCCACTGGCTGTAAAAGCCCCTGTGGTTTCCCCTTTTTTCGTTTTGACATGGCACAAACAGGACAGGAAGCAACATAGTCTTTTATATCACGTCTTAAGGTTGGCCACCAAAATTGACGGTGAACCAAATGCAAGGTTTTGACAAAACCAAAGTGTCCAGCAAGTTTGTCATCATGGGAATGCTGCAAAACATCAGCTCTTAAAGTTTCAGGCACATAAAGGCGGTGTTCCACCCATGCCAGACCATTTTCAAAAGAAATATTGTCTCTATTAGCTAGCAACCAAGTGTCAGATTTCAGTGCCTGGAGAAAGTCCTTCTGTAACTGACAAGGCACTTGCACTTTCTGCTTCCCAGACTGGGCTGGGGGTGGGGTTGCCTGCGCACAGGTCTGGCTCCGAGTGACAGCAACCAAAACCAGTTGTGGTTCAATGAGAACAGTCCCAACCTGTTCCACCTGGTCAAGGTCCTGAGGTAAACGTGACAAAGCATTGGCCAGAAAGTTTTTCTTTCCCGGAATAAATTTTAACTGGAAGTTAAAGCAACTGAAAAATTGAGCCCAGTGAATCTGTTTAGGGCTGAGACGTCTTGGGGTGCTGAGGGCTTCCAAATTCCTGTGATCAGTCCAAACCTCAAAAGGGCATTTAGCGCTTTCAAGGAGATGGCGCCAGGTTTCTAAAGCTGCTTTCACAGCAAACGCCTCTTTTTCCCAAACATGCCAATGGCGTTCTGTTTCAGAAAATTTCCTGGATAGATAAGCGCAGGGTTTTAAGTGATTTTCTGAATCTCTTTGTAACAAAATAGCTCCACTAGAGGAGTCAGAAGCATCACCTTGGACCACAAAGGGGCGCTAAGGATCAGGCTGCTGTAGAATAGGCTCAGCAGTGAAAAGGGTTTTTAATTTCTCAAATGCTGCCTGGCATTCAGGCATCCAATTCAGCACTGCCCCAGGGTTTTTTACTTTGCGTGTCTCCACCAAGCCCTTGGTACGGAGTAAATCAGTGAGGGGCAGAGTAATCTCAGCGAACCCCTGGATAAATTGCCGATAGAAATTACTGAACCCTAGGAAACTTTGTAATTGCCTTCGGGTGCGGGGGCGTTCCCAACTTATAATTGCCTGAATTTCTGCAGGGTCCATTTCTATACCCTGGGCAGACACTCGATAGCCCAGATAGTCAAGTTGGGTTTTGTGGAATTCACATTTGGAAAGTTTGGCATAGAGTTTGGCATCTCTAAGTTTGCGTAACACCTGTCTGAGGAGGCGTTCATGTTCCTCCTCAGTTTCAATGTAAATAAGAACATCATCTAAATAAACCAGAACCCCTTTAAACAAATAATCATGTAATACTTCATTAATCAATTGCATGAAGACTCTGGGCACCCCTGCCAACCCAAAAGGAAGGACTTTGTATTGAAACAATCCTAGTGGGCAATTAAAAGCAGTTTTCCACTCATCCCCAGCTTTTATGCGAATGCGGAAGTAGGCTTCGCGAAGATCGAGCTTGGAGAAAATCTTGCCCTTTGACAAATGAGCTATCATGTCCTTCATGAGGGGCAGAGGGTACTTGTTGACAATAGACATGGAATTTAACCCTTAATAGTCCGTACAGAGTCGAAGCGTGCCATCTTTCTTTTCCTGGAATAACACAGGGGCTCCAACTGGGGAATTAGCAGGCTCAATAAACCCCCTTGACAGATTTTTGTCAATGAAGTCCTGTAATGCCTCGAGCTCCTTCTGAGTCATCAGATAAATTTTTGGCTTGGGCAATTGAGCATTGGGGACCAACTCTATTGCACAGTCAGTTTTCCAGTGGGGGGGGGGTAACTGATTTGCCTCCATCTGCCCAAATACGTCTGCAAATTCTTGGTATTGAGCAGGCAAGCCTTCTAAATGTGGCAAGTCAGGGCGTGGTGTGGCGATCGCTGCCCTTCCAACCCCCGCACGTGCAGCTCTCTCCGCTGTAGGAGCTTGGTAAAATCCATCTGTAAAAGTCACAATTCTGTGCTCCCAGTTTATATAGGGGCTTCAATTGGTCAACCATGGGATCCCCAGGATTACCAAGGGATTGCCAACAGGTGCTACAACGAATTTCAAAGTCTCACGGTGGCTGCCCATTTGCATTGCCACAGTTCCAGTGAAATGGGTCACCGCCCCCCCCCCCCTGCTGTTGAACCATCCAACTGTGTGAAGATGAAAGGATGCTGGAGGGGGAAACTAGGCAGATCCAAAGCAGCAACCAGATCAGGGTGAATTAAACACCTGGAACACCCAGAGTCAACCAAAGCCCATACCTCTGTAGTTTTTGTGTAGGAACCCAATTTCACTTTTACTGCTAAAGTGGGACAGTCAGCACTCACCATAGCATCTTCGCGCCCATCCTCTTCCACCTGGCTGCTGGTGCCCTTCATGGCAGGTGGCTGGTGTTTCCTGCAGGCTCCTTAGAGTCGTCTTCAGCCTCTCCCAAGAAGTAGATTACTTCTTCAGCATTGGCTGTCCCTTTGGCTGGTGTCATTTGCCATGGGGGGCGGGTGATTTGGCCGGTGGCTTCCCCGCTCGATCTCCAGCCTTGGCTTTTGGGCAATCAGCTGCTCGATGGCCTCCTTTCCGCATCAGAGACACTGACCCCTCGCATAGCGCCGATCTCTCTCCTCATCCCAGGCTCTATAGCTTGGCCGGGCAGCAGTCGCAGCACTTCGGGGTCCTCTCATGGTGGTGGGTCGTTTTTCAGATTTTCTAGTTTGCATGAAGATATGCTGAGTGTGCTCAGCCTTGCCTGCCAGACAGATCCAGTCGTACAATGACTCGGGGTCGTCTCTACACAACGCCCAATGCAGGACATCCCGGTTGCGTTGCTCTTTAAAATGCCCTATTAGAGTGGACTCAGACCAGTCAGTGATTTTCCCAGCCAGAGCTTTAAACTCTAGGGCATAATCAGCTACTGACATTTGGCCCTGGTTGAGATCCTTCAGTGCCTTCTTAGCTCTTGCCTTGGCCAGAGGATCTTCAAAATGCAACTTTAACGCCCACATGAAATCTTCGAAATAATCAAGTGCAGGGGAGTCAGCATCACTTAATTGAACATACCAGTCAGCCACTTGACCCTTCAACTTGGTGGCAATGGCAGTTATTTTAGCCTCTTTGGAAGGGAAGCATGCCCCAAACTGTCTCATATAACTTTTAGCATTAGTTAAAAAGAAAGATAACTTTGTTGGATCCCCATCAAACTTGACAGAAAAGTCTCTCACTCCGCCTCCGGTTGGAGTGGAACCAGCAGTCACTTGAGTGGTTGGGCCCCAGGTTACAGTAGCTTTCCCTTTTCAGGGTGGGGATACTGATGGCCGGGCTCTGTGGGGCGGAGATTCATCCCGGAGCCATCTCCGGCCCCGCTCCGCTGGCAGTCTGGATGGGAGGATGGGGGATGGTTGCGTGAAGCTGGGATCTCCTCCATGCCTCCCCTGCTCCTCCAGTGACAAAGACAGGTTTCTCAACATGCACTCCATCGATTCTATTTTGGCTTCCACCACTCTTAGTCTCTCAGGGATGTGAGAGTCCCCACTCCTTCGCGTGCCCGGTTTCCTCTCAGTTGACACAGTAGTAGATTCTTTGTCTGGGGTTAGCAGGAACCGATACTTCCAGGACGTCCCCGACGTCCCTGGTTGGGGTTCCCCCACTTCATCCAAGGTGATCAACTCTGCGAGCAATTCGCTGGGTGCCGGTTGCTTTTGCTCTTCCCCATTGTCAGATTCCTCTGCATCAGAATTGGAATTCGATTCATCCCTTGACAGGTCTCGGGATTCTGAAGGTTCTGGGGTGAGATTCAGTTCTCTGCTCTTGACCGTTGCCTCAGGCATCAAGCTAGCCATCTCCTTGAGTCCCCTGGTCATGGATTTTGACTCAGCCATCGTTAACTATTTTCCCTCACAAGAGACTGATCTTGGTAGGAGCTAACGGTACAACTTTGGGATTCTCAGCTTTATGTAACAGTTGCCTATTCTAAAACACTATCAGACTCATGAGCAGGAATTCAAAGATATCTGATTTATTAAAGAATAGTATGCAGGATCACAGAGAAAGCTGAGAATGATGAAAGCGCGCCAAATTCGAACTAAAAACCCTCGGTGCAAATGAAATCCGTCCCCCCGCAGTGTCTTCTCAAGTTCACAATCCCAGGTGCTCCTAACGGTTTCTGATGGTCTGCGGGAAAAGGCCTTGAACAGAGAACATAACCCAAACACATTCCATTGTACTGATTTCACATACAGAGCTTGGTACAAGGTCTCACAGCAGCTCCCTCCCAAACAGAAACGCGCGTCAGCGCCATGGCATGTGAAATGTTACGATGTATAAACTACATGGAGTTCACATCAGTGAACATGACACATATTGCTTCAGGTGTGTGCAGGTGTGCACACAATGTTATACATCCATTCAGGTATCCACAGAGGAAAGTATAGCTGGAAGTGTTATAAAACCTGTTTAACAGCCTGAGCAAAAATCTTAGCAGGATACCAATAAATTGTTCTGGAAGCCAGATTGTATCTGAAGGAGAGAAAAACAATTGTTTTCAGAGGGAAGTGAAGTCTTTATATCCTCCAGATAATTTTGTGGGGAGAAGTGCAGAGGCTTGTAGACAGAAAGTAGAGGGTCATCCTTTTTTCTTCTTTTTACTTTCAAATATAGCATTTTCCCCATAGCTTTCCCCAGATTCCACAGATCTGGGGAATTTTATAGGGCTCCATCCTGCATTCATGCAACCCTGTGGGCAGTTTGCTAATTGCCCTATGGATGATATATTTGTGGTATACATATTCAGATCATGCTGGCAATGTGTGTAACAAACTTGCTACCTATTTTTCAATTAATCTGCATGGATGTCTCTAAAATATGTTTCCTGGAGAAAATTCCAGATTTAAGGCAGCACATGAGAGTTGATCTATGCATGGAGCCATCTCTTCTGTCCACACACACACACACTAACACACACACACTGCTCTTGGGGGGGGGGAATACCTGCATGCTGCTCACACAACCAAGGCAGTTTACCATGCACCATCATGCCCTGGCCACCCTAGTTTTCCCCTTTCCCTTTTGATTGCACCATACTGTCCTCATCTGTGTCTAGTCCACAAATTAAATAGGTGCGTATTGTTACTTCCTGTTTCAAAGTAAAAGTAGTCTTTTCCCTCTTAAGCTGAATTTGTCAATTTTAATCACTGACCCCTCTTCCCCTGCTTAAGAACCAGTGGATAGTCGGTTTCAGTTCTACTGTGTCTGGCTCCTCTCTGGAGTTGTTTCTGCTCTGGTGCCTTCCCTGGCATTTATTTCTCATTATTTTATCTTGGGAGATGCCCAAGTTGGCTGTGGGGGAAGGCTAGATAAAGCAGCCTACAGGTTGAGCTTTGAAGTTTGACCCCTCCATTTGTACTGCACTGCCTCATTTTTGGATGTTTTCCCTGCTGGCTGATCACATGATGGCATTGGCAGCAAAGGCGGAGGACTGACATTGGTAGTTTTCCATTACCCACACCATTTGGTAGTGATGAAGAGATGGAACAGAGGCAAGATAGGGTGTGGCACAGGGCATAGCCAGTGTTATGTTGGCATGGTTTTGCACTGAAGCAAGGATTGTGGGGGTAGGGGGGAGAAAATTCAGCAATAGAGCAAAGCCTTCAACTGCATGGGCCCTTCCAGGAAATTCTGCTAATTCAGTTTCCCCAGCCAGACAGCTTCCTTTTGAACCAAGACTGTGGTTGGGCTTCAATATAGTTTGACTGTAGTTTACGGTGTGAATCTAATCACCAGCATGTCTAAATTATGGTTTATCATTTTATGAGCCATGTGAAATCATCGAATTGTGATGTTTCATTAAACTAGGTCTAAACAAGCCCAGTACTTTGTGCAAACTCAGCCAAATATGGTTTATTCAAGAAACCATAGTGAACTAAATCATGGCTTGTTGTGATGTATATGAACTCAATTCTGCAACTCATCGAATTTTCGCCTTGGCTGGAAATTCTTGGAACTGTAATCCCAACAGAAGTAGAAAGTACCAGGAGCTGTATCAACAGAGAAAACCTATATTGTGCCAGTTTTGGGGCACATTCCAATGCTAGAAGTCATTTTTCTCTCCTTGCCTGGCTAGACTTCTTGGATGAACCGCAAAGTATAGGTGTTGGCATTTTTAAAGTTGTCCTGTGTATATTTGCATTGCTTTAAGTTCAGTTAAATTCAGGGATGCTTTCTTTTCATTAGAACTGAAATGGACAGGCTCACATTGTAAATGGCTCACTTGGGGTGAACAGCCCTCTTAGACCGATCAATTTGCCATCTTTCCCCTGGCTGGCAGTTTCATTTCTTTGCTACCTAAAGGCTGACTGACTCATTAACTAATTGCCTTGCAAGAGGCTTTGATGTTCCTGAGTGAAAGGAGCTGACACAGAAGTTCAAAGTGTTCTAGCTCTCCCTTTGAAATAAATTAGCCAGAAGAGCCTCCTTTGACTTGCTGTCTGCTGGCTTGCATAAAGCAAGCCAACACCCAAAACATGCCCTGCACACAACGACCTACTGGAAAGTCTGGATTTGTTTGCAGACAACTCCTATGTGAAAATACTGGGGGTAACAAGTAGGGGCTGCATTTGCGCATGTCTGTCTTCATTGATAGTCTGCCTGAGTCCTCTTTCTTTCTCATTAGCCCTTTGCCACAAAGACAGGATCAGCAGAAAATATCAGCAGGTCATTAGACAGATGCTGGTTCAGGTCTGTCTTGGCAGCTGAACCCTGACAAATGGCAAAGGGGCCGGCATCAAATCTCTCCTGCAGAATCTCCGTGAGCTCATTCAGAACTCTGGGCAGCAGATGGTTTCTCTTGCTGGTTTCACGCCCCAGCTTCAGCATGGTGATCTAGCGACCTCAGGATGTGCACCTAGCACCAGTGCGAATGTGTGCATTTCTACATGAATTAAATATCACATACCTACACTAATTAATTAACTGCACCCTTCAATTGCAATGCCAAAATCTAACTTTCCTCCTCTTTTACAAAGCAAGCAAATTAATACCATCTGTGTCCAACAGAGGGAGGTGTTGTTTAACTAATCAAAAGAGGCAATGCATATTCTTCTGATGAGAATCACATTTAAAGCAAGAGCTTCCAGCTGTCTGTCTGTCTGTCTATCTATCTATCTACATGCGTGCGCGCACACACACACACACACAGAGCATTTCACCCATGTTGGAATTCAAATGTATCATTATTAAGCAACCTCAGTGGTGCAAACTTTAAATTTCCAGATAGAAAATGAAATTTCCTTGTGGTTTACTACTTTGGAAGGACTAATTTATCATAGGATTATTGCAATATGAGACACCCTTCCTGTCTTCAAAAAGAATGAAGAGTTCTGGTATGGGAATCTCACATTTTATTTACTCACTGATGGATTTGTATGCTTCCTCCAACACAAGGTCATTGGACTTTTGCAAGACAAGGGCAGAAAATTAAAATGCAATGGACTCAAATGGAAACACAAAGGCGGCCCCTTTGGGTGATTATTATTCTTAGGCATTGGAATTTCATACATGGTTTGTACATTAAGTTAAATGTGGTTCATTTAACCATGGTGGATTAAGCCAGAGGCTTGGAAACTGGGAGGTTGTAAATAGATTGATAGACAGATAGATAGACAGACAGACAGGCAGGCAGGCAGGCAGATAGTCTTAAGCTGGGTAGTGGAGCATGAACTTTTGAGTATTTCTGAGCTTACAAATGGGTTTTCTAGCTGTTTCCTTTTCGTAAGAAAGGCACCAGCGTCCTATGAACTGCCAACAATCTTATATTCTGTGAATTATAATTTATATAATAGGATATTATTTTGAAATGAACAGTTATGCTTGTTTGTCTGTTTTACAGAATGTTTGACCTCAGTTTGTTGAAACTCACTGTTGTGTCCAAAAAGTCAATAAAATTTTATTTACTTTGATTAAAGTGTAATGTGGCTTTTAAACACAGCTGAAATGGATGAAACTCTTCTTTTTTGCAAGGTATAACAACCGACACCTCTTAATCATGTGACAAACTATTACTGGATATTAAAAATCCATTCAACACTGACTGCCAAAAATTGGGTTTGGACTTTCTAGAAAATATTTGTGAGTCTCCAGCAAGTCTGCCAAGAATGGTCTGTAAAGTTATTTATTATTTTTAAATAGTTTTTGGAGTGCCTATGGAAGTGTGGGTGTCAGTAAAGGTGGTGAATCTACCACCTGATGCTAAGCTGGGAGCTGACTTACTCAGTACTATCATGGTGGAACAATTCACTGACATTTCTTCTGACACTTCCTTCAACATAGAATTCCTAGCTACGTACTGTATCTCCCTGAATTTTGGGATCAGTTTGCAGAAGGCATGCAAAGACTTAAGTGAGACAGCTAGGACCATGGGCAATATCCTATTTATGTGACTCAGGATTTTTTTTTTCAGTTGCTGCTATAAAGAGCAAATATCAATCCAAAACAAATGTGGAAAAACAAAAGAGATTGGTGATCTCAATACATAGTTAAATCCCGAATTCAGGAAGTATATAACAGTAAACAAGATCCTGTTAAAAACATGGCTTTATATTTGATTAGCTTTTGGGGTTTATTTCCAATGAATGTGGTAATTTTTTAAAAACTGTAAGGTTCTATCATTGTTTTGTTCAATACATAACTTAAATTTTAATTATTAAGATTAAGTGGTTTATTTCTTGCCCAACACTAATCCCACTGAAATCATTAATTTTACTTAGGGAGAGTTTTCTGGAGTTTCACACAGATGTGTTGATCATCATAGCATTACAAAATTTGAGAACTCTTGAACTAGGTCCTCATTAGTTGAGTTCACCTAAGATGATCAGTCTTTTTCCATTGGCAGGAAAATTCTTCTCTATCTCAAGTTTTTGTGGTTAAGATTTGGTTGCTGAGGTGGTTTTCAATTGGTTGCATTTGATGATATTTAACATGCTTCTTAAGTTAGGCTAATTATGTATTAAACTGTAATGTTGTTCTTGATTGCATAATTGAAGCTTTAAAATCCTGATACCTATTATTGGTATCTGCCTTGGGCATTAGCATCAGCAAAAATAGGAGATATAAAATTGGTAAACAATAATAAACAAGGAGGGGGGATCCAGCTATTATGTGCCTGAAGGCACCTTGTTGCAGACTGTTGGGCTGTCCTCAAGGAAACCAGCTTCCCAGTGATATCCCGACCAGGTGGAGTGCCTCGCAGAACTTCAGATTTGGATTAGTGGTTATGTAGAAGAAAAAAAGGCTTTTGATACCAATTTTCCCAGCCATTTAGGGTTTTCAAGATTAAAGTTCCAGGAATAGGCAGGAAGATTGATGGACTGGGTTCTCCAGTTAGAACATCTGTGGGCCAGTTCTTGTCATTCCTAAGCTGTCTAGACATTGTGTCACTTTACTGACCAAACAACCACATCTCGTTTATAGTGACTTTTATTGCAGGGTCCTGAGTTCTCGCTCCCTTTTGCAAAATAGTTCTGCTTCTCTCTGCAGTTCAGCCATAACTCTTCCTGCCTTTTACGTCCTGGTGGTCCTATTTGCTTAGCAGGGTGAACTTTGCAGTGCTGTAAACAAGCACAGTTGGCAGATCTTGAAAACGGGTGGCAGGTGTGGAATTATGGCCAGAGGGGCTGGGCAGCAAATCATGGGGTTAGATTAGCTTAATTTGGTGACCCTGGGTTAGGGAAACTTGCCACACAGAAAGCATTTATAGCATAGTAAACTAAGAATAAAGAAAGAACAAACTGAGTATTTCTCACAAAATTGAAATGTCTTTAATTAATCTTCTGGGCTGTAAGCAAATAATGTGTTTATTTCTAACTCAGTTTCTGTTCTAACTGGTGCTCTGGATACTGTTGTTTAGAGCAGAGATGGACAGCCCACGACTTTCCAAAAGACATTGGAATCCAGCTCCTACCAACCTGAGCCAGCATGGCTAATGGTCAGAGACGATGGAAGCTGCAGTCTGGCAATATCCGATTCCTTGCTTCTCAGAGCATCTTTCTTGGGCATTCCTCCTCTTATCCTCTTATCCATTGAGAAGGAGCTGGACATTTTTCATTCTGCTGGAAGTCTATCTTCACATCCTTTTTCAGGTTTTAGAATCCATCCATCAAGTATGGAATCCTGCCTATTATCCTTCAGTTTATGAGACAATGGAACAGAAAACCAAATTAAATAAAGAAGTATAAATGCCTTATCTTACCCTTCCCACGTTTGGATTTTGTCCTTCCAGATCGTGGGAATTGTTTCTTTCTTGCAGCTTTTGGCATTTGACCAAGCAGTGATTTCTCTTCCCCCTTTGGTAATCCAGAGTGACTAACTGTGCATGGAATGAAATAGCATAGGACCAGTGCCCACAACCTTGAGTACTGGAGTGGGAAGACATGTCCCTCACCAAAAGTAAAAGAAGCAAAGGATTTCTGAAGCAGCAGGATATTCCCACAGGACAAGGTAACGGCTTAGCTCAGGGGACATTCCTAGAGAAGTGGGTGCTCTAAAGCTCCAAATGAGGCCCTGCCTGCTTCTTACTGAATGCGCAACGTAATTGTTTTTCTTTGAACAAAGAAAAAGGCCTCAGAAGGCTCTAATGTTTTACTATTATTTAGCCATAAAACTTGGAGAATCACATGCCTATTCCCCATTTCTTTTTTTCCATGTCCCGGCATCAATTAAAGGACAGGAGCTGCCTGTTTTTGTGTTATGCAAGTCACATTACGTAGGGGACGCGGTGGCGCTGCGGGTTAAACCGCTGAGCTGTCGATCGGAAGGTCGGCGGTTCGAAACCGCGCGGCGGGGTGAGCTCCCATTGTTAATCCCAGCTCCTGCTCACCTAGCAGTTCGAAAACATGCAAATGTGAGTAGATCAATAGGTACCGCTTCGGCGGGAAGGTAACGGCGTTCCGTGAGTCATGCTGGCCACATGACCCGGAAGTGTCTATGACAACGCCGGCTCCAAGGCTTAGAAACGGAGATGAGCACCGCCCCCTAGAGTCGGATTTGACTGGACTTTACGTCAAGGGAAACCTTTACCTTTACTAAGTCACATTACGGGACTTTCAAGCTGAAACTCAGGATTTAAATGCTTCAGATGATAAATAAATCATTATATTTCAGGCAAACTTTTCTGGGCTCCATTTCTGAGCTCCTTTATATGCATTTGTGTGCTATTCCTTAGGGCCAAGGTCTCCATCCCCAGCATCCTTCAGATGTGTTTGACTACAACTCTCATTATATCTGGCTCACAGGGGAGGACTAGGGAGCAATGCCCAAGGATGCAGGAGCAAAAAAGGAGCAATAGGCACTTTCTTCCTTGGATAAAAAAATAATTTTGTCTAAGATATTCAATCTATGTGTTTCAACTGTGCTGCTTCAAACTGCAGGTCTGGACTTACCATAGAATGTATTTCGGTCTATCCCCAGGCATTGATTCATAGTCTGCAAGATATTGACTGCATACTGAGGGAATGCTAGGTCATGACTTGCTTAACCATGGTTAACTGAATAAACCACAGCTGAGTGGATTTATCCCAAACATTAAACTAGAACACAAGATTGGTATCCTGCAGCTTCCCAGCATACTGAGATTGATTTGACTGATTGATTATGTGCCATCAAGTCATTGCCAACTCTTAGCAACCACATAGATAGATTTTTCTCCATGGTGATCTGTCCTTAACCTGGTCCTTCAGTTCTTCCAGTGGCCACCCATCATCATTGTAACTGAGTCTATCCACCTTTCTGCTGGTCATCCTTTTCTCTTTCCTTCCACCTTTCCCAGTATTAGAGGCTTCTCCAGAGAGTTAGGTCTTTGCACAATGGGTCCAAAGTAGGATAATTTGAACCTGGTCATTTGTGCCTTGAGTGAGAACTCTGGGTTGATTTATTCAATGATCCATTGGTTTCTTTCCTTGGCTGTCCATGGTATTCTCAGGAGTCTTCCCCAACACCAAAGTTCAAAGGTGTCAGTACTCTTCCTATCTTGACTCCTCAAAGTCCAACCTTCACTTCCATAAAGTGTCATAGGGCTTGCACAATTCTGATCTTTGTAGGTATAAACACATCATGGCATTTGAATATCTTTTCCAAATACTGAGATTGCACCACTGAAATTCGGTGCCAAAATGGCCAAATTTCAATGGTGCATTAAAAAAAAGGTGTCCCAAAAAGCTTATTCCCCCACCAAAGCCTCCAAATTTAGGCCTGCTTCTTCTGGTATCATCACCGGAAGGCTGCATGGCTGTCGGTGCTGGGAATGGAGACTATAACGCTCATGTTCTGCTTCTCCGCTTCTGAAAGGCATGTGCTAGCTTCCCTCAGAAGAGAACGTACACCTGGATGAAGCCTTTGAGTGATCTGCAAAGACTGTTCTTGCATTTTAAGACTCTAAACATCCTAAGAAATATACACACTTCAAAAAACAGCTTTGATTAATTTTAACTTGAAAATCTTGGAAGAAGCCAGCAAGACTGCACCCAGAAATTCTGTGGAATTCCTTGTGGGATATACTACACTTTGTTTACAAGGCAGTTTAATCTATTCATCAAAGTTATTAACAGTATGTGATGGAAAGCTTCTTGCCTCTTGACCACTGTACCAATTTCCCCACCTCCCATGAATGGCTTAACAAAAATAGTGTATTATTTATTAATCAGTAGACATTTCATCCTTTTCTGCTTGGCCACTGATGAGCCCTTCAGACAGACCTTGGCACAGGCAGCTTTACTGAAGCAGGTGTGGATTAACTCTTTCATCAAGTGCCCAGCTTAGAGGAGCCTTGAGAAGCTCCTGAGAGCCTGAAGAGACTGAAACACCTTTTCTGATCCAGTCAAGGAGCTTAATAATTCTAATGCTCTCTTAAATTGTGAGTGGAGAACTGCAGCATTTTTCTTCATACCTATGTAAAGCAGACCCCAGAGAGATGTACTGTAGTTGCTGCAAAGTAGAGATCTCTTTTGTTGTCAGTGTTATTTCTGATGATAATTGACATGCCATTCATGCCCTAGAGTTAAAAATGTTTAGCCTTGCAGAACTATGTTGCCGGATTTGTAGGCTGTTTTTATCTGATGACTCAACACTGGTTTGATTCCTATAGGCAAAACTTTCTGTCTCTCTCATACAATAATCATACATTGGATGATTTTGTCTGTGAAATAAAGGAAGCAAGCACCAAATGCCAGTTCATTCAAGACTCCTTTTGTATGTCAGCAGGACCCACATGAAGCTCTAATTGAAGCCAATTCAGCGGCCTGCTAGGACCACTGAAATGGAGCAGAGCTTAACACAGCTTAGAAGCTGGGACAGAAAAAGAGAATTATCTTAGATAGCTTCAGTGAGCATACCAGAGAAACACAGGTTATTGCTCTTACACATTCAGCCCTCCCAAGCATAAAGAATCACATGCTTAGACACATTAAGTTAAGAAGTAAAAAGAAGCTTACTGACTTTATTTGTTGTTGCTTGTGTTACCTCCATCTTGGTGGAAAAATATGAAGTTCCTTTGTTCTTCTTTTCTTACTAATTACATAGTTTGCCCTAAACTTTCAGCCCTAGAGCTGCCAAGAGGTGTGTGAAAGAAAGGGGCAGCATCCCTCATCAAAGCCCAAGCACATGGCCCTGATGAAGAGAGCAGCATCCATGCTGCCTCTCCCTGGGTGGAGAAGGGGGAAAGAGAGAAAGAGGAAGTGGGAGTGGCAAACAAACAGCTTCCTCAGAATTGCCTTGTGGGGCAACTTACATGTTGATGAGGCATGCTGGATTTGCCAAAACCTCCAACACTAATAACATTCAGTGGAGAACATATGCAACATTCAGGAAATCTGAAAGGCAGCAAATGTTTTTTCACACTAGTGTAGTTCCAGGAGTTGAGGATGGGCAAAGTCTAAAGAAAAGGACAGTGCCAGCTAAACTTGGAACAAAAAGTTCTGAAGATCCCAAATAAGACTTGGTTTTTCTTACCAGCATTATTTACAGTCTAGCCTTTCTTCAACCTGAAAGTTTTCCATAGCAAGTTAGCAAATAATGAAATTCAGATGTTACCTGTCCCCAAGATTATAACCTTAAAAGACATGTCACAGAAGAAAAAGGGGATGAGGTAGGAAAAGGAAACTTTATTTATGCTTGTGGGCAGTGCATGGCATGATGGGACACAGTCAGGATGGATTAAATCCATTTATTTCTGGTTCTGGTCAGTTTCATACATGTACCTTCGAGAGTCCATTCTGGTTCACTGTTGTTTTGAGTGTCTTTAGAAATAGCCCTGTTTAGCAGCAATTTTACATTATGGGGTTCTCTGCAACCACTCTGTGTGTTTAACTTCCTCTTACGTGAGAGGGCAGAGCCTACAAACATTTCAAGTCTCTGTTCCTGAGGTTTTTCCAGGTAAACTAAGAGCACATTATTTCTAGCACCTGCTTCTCACCTGAACACAGGACTGACAGTCAGGTTGGTTTACTTTGAACAGTGTGGCAGCCTTTTGTGCCAACTCATCTTCTTATCGTTATTTTTTTCACATGAAGCCTGTTCTTAAAGAATGGAATGTTGATGTTTTCCTACTAACGATTAAGACTGCTATTGTACCTAATCATTTTGGTCGGGTGAAGAGGTTGTATTTGATTGACTCCTTTCACGTGCTTGATGCAAATCGCCTGGGGGGAGGAACCTGCCCGGACTTGTTTCACTTCTTTTTTTTCTCTCTGCCGATATGTAGCCAAGCTAGGTAGCTCTCAATGAGAGCTAAGTCCTTTAAATATGTTTTGCTTTTGTTTTGCTTTTTGTAAATAAATTATTTTTATAGAAATGCCTGGTGTGTGACTTTTCTCCTAGGCTAAAGGCTTTCCCAGCATTCTGCAACAGGTTATGTGCCCAGTAAACAGCCCAGTAAAACCCAGAGAGATCAGCTCCACACCTCATGCACAATTTAAAGGCAGGTAGCAAAGACCTGTGAAGATTTTCTTTGGAGCCGCGTGGAGATTTTCCAGCAACTGCCGGTCTACAGGACAAAGAAGCCAGCTGAGGTGACTTGCAAAAGAAGGAAGAAGCCATGGCTACCTCCCAGCCCTCAGCGATGCCTCTGGAGCACCTATCAGAGACCAACTATTTGAATTGGGCCCTGAAGATGGAGATGTATCTTCGCAGAGAGAATCTTTGGCTGCCAATTGGTGAGCAAAACCCCCCAAATCCCAGTGCTGAATGGCTGAGACAGAATGAGCGGGCTAGAGCTACCATTATCTTGGGAGTTGAGGACAATCAGCTAGTCCACGTGCGAGGCATGCAGTCTGCAAAGCAACTTTGGGACGCTTTGAGAGACTTATATGTAAAGGCAACAGCAGGGAGTAAAGTTACTCTGACGAAAAAGCTGTACAGAGCCTACCTTGCAGAAGGAGATAGCCTTCCTGAGCACCTGCATTATATTCAGCAGCTGTTTGTTGAGTTGCAGGAGAGAGGAATGGAATTTACACCTCTCACAAAATCCTATATCCTCCTGTCTTCACTAAATGCAACGTGGGACACGCTGATTTGTACCCTGGAGGCTATGCCTGAAGCAGACCTCACCCCATCATATGTTACACAGCGCTTACTCGCTGAATGGGAGAAGAGAGAGGAAAGATTCCCCCCCATCTCTTCTGGAAAGCTGCAATACCAGAAAATGAGGGAAAAGAAGGGAAAGGAACCTGAGGCCACAGTGCTAGCCAGCCAGCGATGCTTCACTTGTGGTTCAGCTGGACATTTGCAAAGAGACTGTGCCATGAGACCCAAGAGTAGAAAGACAGAGAAGAAAAACACAAGGGCAACACAGAAGAGGCTCTTCAGACAACCCAGATTGCACAGGTTGCTGAGAAGGGTAATTCTGATGTATGGGTGTTAGATTCTGGGGCCAATTGTCATTTATGTAATTGTAAAAGCTCTTTTGTGTCACTGTCTAAAACTGAAAGACAAAGTGTCTCTTTGGCTGATGGGTCTGTGACCAAAATTATGGGACAAGGTGACTTGTATTTATCCTGCTTGGGAGAAACTGTAAAAGGTGTGTTGTATGTGCCAAATTTACAATCAAACCTTTTATCTGTGGCACAATTGGCTGCAACAGGGTATATCATAACATTTAAGAAAAATGGTTGTGAGATACGTAAAAATGGGAAATTGTGTGCTACTGGTATGTTAAAAGACTCCTTGTACATTGTGCAAAATGCAAGGAAGCCAAGCTGCAAGGCTGCAGTTGGCAACACGCCATATCATGACCAATGTGTACACCTGATGCACAGGAGATTTGGTCATGCTAATTTCAAGTATATAGCACAAATGCCACAGCTGTGTGCTGACCTAAAGATAAAACCCTGTGACAAATACTTAGATTGTGTAGTTTGCAAAGAATGCAAAACACTAAAAGCTCCTGTGAGTAAGCACAGGGACAGAGTTACAACTAGACCTTTGGAAATTGTACACTCTGACATTATTGGTCCTTTTGCTCCAAGTCTTGGACAAGCAAGGTATGCAATGACCATCATTGATGATTTCTCAAGATACACATTTATCTACATCTTAAAACATAAAGATGAGGCATTTGAGAAATTTAAAAGTTTTGTGACATGGGCAAATGGAAAATTCCCTAGGCCTGTATTTGCACTCCAATGTGATAGAGGAGGAGAATACCTTTCTCACAAATTCAGAAGGTTCCTAGTGGAAAAAGGGATAGAACAAATTCTTTCTAACCCTTACACCCCTCAGCAAAATGGTGTTGCTGAAAGAAAGGGCAGAACCTTGCAAAATGCAATGGAATGCATGATTAAAGATTCACATTTATCTTTTAAGTACTGGGGAGAGGCCATATCTACTGCCACTTATGTACAAAACAGATTGTATAACTCTGTGATTCAGGACACTCCATTCCATTTGTTTTATGGTATGAAACCAAAGGTAAACCATCTTAGAGTGTTTGGTAGCACTGCATGGGTTCACATTTCAAAACAGCAGAGAAGGAAAGGAGGCCCCACAACAAAGAAAGCCATCTTTGTTGGCTATGAACAAAGCCAAAGGAGCTACAGGTTCATAATGGGAGAGAAATTAATAATTAGCAAAAGCGCTTCTTTTGCTGAACAAAACTGGGGGAGATTAAATTCTAGCTCTCCAGTTGATCTGACCACCACAAGAGAACAGCAAGGACTTGCTGATGGTGATCTTCTGCCTGATGAGGACATTAAACCAGAAAAGCAAACTGAAGATCTGTCTGATGAGACAGATGCTTCTCAGGAAAGTGATAGGAGACAAAATTTAAGCCCTGTATTACCTCGAAGATCTCAGAGAAGTAATAAAGGCATTCCTCCATCACGTTTTCAGGCTGAAACAGTAAAGGCTTTTCACATATTCACAGAACCTGAGTCTTTAGAACAAGTGAATGCTTTACCACCTGAGATTGCACAAAATTGGCATTCTGCCATGCAACAGGAATTAGCATCCTTGAAAGAAAATAAAACATGGAAACTGGTAAATCTACCTCCCAATGAACGCTGTCTGGGTTGTAGGTGGGTTTTCAAACTGAAAAGGGATGCTGATGGCAAAATCCAAAAATATAAAGCAAGATTGGTTGCAAAAGGGTTCACTCAAAGGAAAGATTTAGACTTTGGCAAGACTTTTGCACCAGTTACTAAAGGTGAATCAATTAGATTACTGTTAAAAGTTGCTGCACTCAAGGGAATGTCAGTTCACCATTATGACATTCAGACTGCATTTCTCTATGGTGATTTAGACCACAGATTATACATGCAGCAACCCCCTGGCTATGAAAAAGGGGAGAATCTAGTCTGTGAACTGCAGAAGTCAATCTATGGGTTAAAACAAGCTGCTAGATCCTGGAACCAAAAAGTAGATGAAAAACTGCAGAATTTTGGTTTTGAAAAAGGAAAAGCAGATCCCTGTGTATATATGAAGAAGGACAAACAAGGCTGTATGTATCTGTGCATTTATGCTGATGATTTGCTGCTGTTCACATCAACAGAAAAACAAAGGCTTGATTTTGAAGCCTGCATGAAAAGCCATTTCATATTAAAAAGCCTTGGAGTTGTGACCAATTACCTAGGTTTGGAAGTACACAGGGAGAAGGATGGTAGCTTTCTGTTAAACCAACATAGTAAAATTCAAAAGCTCCTAGAGGATTTTAATATGCAAGACTGTAAACCAGTCTCTACTCCGATGATAATAGATTTTCAGAAAGATATAGGAGAAACTCAATTAACTGAGGCAGAGAAATATAGATCTGCAATTGGAAGTTTACTGTACATTGCAAATCATTCTCGCCCAGATATCTCAAATTCTGTGGCCATTTTAAGTAGACAGGTAGAGAAGCCTACATCTACTGGAAAAGCAGCATTGAAGAGGTTAATGAGGTATTTGCAAGGAACAAAGAATTATTGCCTGAAGCTAAATGCCTCTGGAACCGAGAAATTGCAGGCTTTTGCCGATTCTGACTGGGGAGCAGATGTCAGTGACAGAAAATCCACTTCTGGGATTTTAATTCAATTTGCTGGATCTAGCTTAGGCTGGCATTCTAGAAAACAAACACTTGTTGCTCTTTCCACTGCAGAAGCAGAGTTTTATTCTCTAACACGAACCTGTAATGAGGTTACATGGTTTAAACATTTGTTAAAAGACATAGGCATGGAAGTGAACCAGCCTATAATTGTTTATGAGGATAATCAAGCTTGCATTGCTATGGCAAAATCTGAAGCCTGCAGAAATAGAACAAAACATATTGATATTAGATATCAATATATCAAAGATATGATAAGCAAAGGAGAAATAATGTTAAAATATTGTGAATCAAAAGACATGACTGCTGATATTTTAACCAAACCTCTTCCTGTACCAAGACACAAAGAGTTGTCAGAGAAGATTGGTTTGCATCTTAATCTATAGTGTAAAAAGGGGAGTGTTGATGTTTTCCTACTAACGATTAAGACTGCTATTGTACCTAATCATTTTGGCCGGGTGAAGAGGTTGTATTTGATTGACTTCTTTCACATGCTTGATGCAAATCGCCTGGGGGGAGGAACCTGCCTGGACTTGTTTCACTTCTTTTTTTTCTCTCTGCCGATATGTAGCCAAGCTAGGTAGCTCTCAATGAGAGCTAAGTCCTTTAAATATGTTTTGCTTTTGTTTTGCTTTTTGTAAATAAATTATTTTTATAGAAATGCCTGGTGTGTGTGACTTTTCTGATCTCTCCTGGGCTAAAGGCTTTCCCAGCATTCTGCAACATGGAAAAGGACTGAATAAGGAATGAAAAAGGGGGTTGGGCCTCAGCCAACCAGTCTTCTTTCTCCTAGACTGTAGATTCATCATCATTTCTATTCAGTACAAGAGCTTACATTTATTTATTTGACTTGATATACTGACTACTAAAGTTTCTTAGTGGTTGACCATAAAAGCAGATTTAAAATCAAGACAGTAAACACAGTTCAAATAGCAATAAAACAGTGAAATTAATTCAGGTAACAGTTAAAACTAGCTGTGAAATGCCTGTACAAAAGGATGTGCTTTAAGGGTGTTAGTCCCATGACTCTGCAGGAAGTACATTCCAAAGTGTTGAGGTGGCAACAGAGGAGCCCTTATTCCAAGGTTATTCCATACCAATGTATCTGTAGGAGGCTTGAATTTAGGCTACAAGTACATGTACTTACCTGGGAGTATTCATTGAAAACAGTCAGGTTGCAGTTTTGTTACCCAGAGGGGGGTTTCAAAAAATTTTTTTTTCAATAAATGAGGCAGCCGATGTTATACATACTGAAAAAAAGAACTGCATGGCAAAGGAGTGAATATTAATACTCTTTGAGCCAATTTCTCATTCAAAAATTCTCTCCCTTCCTTCACTTCTGCTCCTTGTTACACTGCAAGGGAAAAAATAGGTACAGAGTCTTCTGTATTCCTGCCTCCATGGGAATGGTTGCTTTTTTTGAGCAGGATATTGCCTGCAAATAAATATGTAAATAGGCAGGGAGGCAAGCACCAGCAGCCTTGTGCCTCATCTTTTTATCACTAAACCTTGCTGCTTCTTTGAAAGTGGGTTTTGGTTTGTCTTTGCTTTAAAGGAAACCTTGGAGAAAAACTACGCACTTACATTGAATGTAGTGTTCTCCATAAAAATCAGCAGATTGTACTTGATCTTTTTAAAGGCTAAGGAACAGAACTCAGCAGGGAAAACACTGAACTCAGAATTCTAGTGTTTTTAGAGCTTTTGGCTTTAGGCTGCCTCCTGCAGCAGATGACAGGACTGAGCTGACTTTGCCTGACCTTGAGAAAAGCTAAGCAGGGTCAGACCTGGTTAGGACTTCGAGAAGAGGCTACCAGAAAATCCCAGGGGTGTAGGATAGACAGGGGAGTCAGAAAAACATCTTGATGTAATGACAAACTCTAGATGGACATGAGCATGAAGTCATCAGAAATCAAGGCTGGTTTAAGGAAATTTAGATGTGAAGACACGACTTTAGTCTCAATCTCAACATTGCTTTCTGGAAACCTGAAGCTGTGAAATGCTGAAGCTGTATGGGTTAGGGTGTGTACACACACACACACACACACACCTCACAGTTGTGTAATAATAAGAAGAATAAGAAGAACCTGGTGGGATCAGGCCAAGGGTCTATGTAATCCAGCATTCTGTATCATCCACTGGCCAGCCAGATAAATCCAGGTAAATCACAACACTAGACAAGAGGACCATAGTGATAACCATGTTCCCCTGTTCCTCCCTGGCAGCTGGTATTTGAATAATGCTGCCTGTCATTCAGTAGGTAATAAACAGACTATTAGCCATGGATATCTTGATCCATAGGAGCAGTTGCTAGTGAGCATACAGGAAACATGTGCCCTGCATTTCAAAGTGTCTTTTTTGTCCTCCTTCCCCAACTGCCCACCAACTTTTGGCTAGTGTGATGACTCACAAGATCCAAGAAAAAACAACCAGCTTATCTGGGGGTTGAAACATTTCCTTTATATTTATGTGTCAGCACACACTTGAAGTTTTGTTCTTCGGCTGTGCTCCTTCTAAATACAGGAGAGGAGTTCCATAAGGTATGCTGAGCCTGGCTGAGTCTCAGTCCTATGTCCTGACAGCTGTGATGTGGGTGAGGCTTTCCTGCTTCGGAGGAAAGCACGGGACCTGACAATAATAGTATCTTATCTCTCACCTTGCACCTCCCTCTTCTTCTTCTACTTAGTAACCCTTGAACAAGCTAACATACCTTGTTAGTGTGCAAACTAAACTCAGGATTCCAGACATGCATGTACTACACCTGAAGTGAATGATGTTCCTCTAAAGCAGAAGGAGCTTGGCTTTTGTCTACCCAGAGGGCATCCACATTTTCTCTTCTTGGCCTGTAAACAGCCACCTGCTTAGGGAGAGTTTTCTGCATTACTCTCCAAAAGTAACCTTTCATTTCTGTGGGTAGATACCTGCAAGCTTGGAGTTGCTTCATACAGCCACACAACTATGAACCTCCAGATGGGGTAATCCATGCTCCTTTCCCCATAGCTCTTGATCAGTGGTTGTGTCCCTGGCCTGACGCTCCACAGATTTTCTTCAGCCCTCTCTTAAATACATTTTACTGCCACCCTTTAAAAATCCCTTGTTTTCAGGGATAGTATCATTATTGAAAGAAAAACGCATGCTTTAGGAGAATACTATGGCAAATGTGGTACTGTTTTTTTCCAACAACCAAATCTCTCCCTGGAAAGCAAGGGCAGATCTTCTCGCTGCAGGCAAAGCTACATTTCTGTATGGGGAATTGCCTTGAAGGACAGGAAGGAAGAGCTGATAAGAGGGGCTTGAGCCCAGGCCAAAAAAGTAACCTGAGAACATCTCAGACACGCCCCTCCCTAGTTCACACGAAGAGAAAGGGAGGGAGGGGAAAACATACTCTGACTTGCAGGATTCTGTTACTACAGCTCTTACAATAAAAGCAGTCCTGACTTACATGGCATTGGTTTCTTAGTCTGGTTTACCTTGTACAGCTGACAGTTTATAGCTGAATTTTAACTGGTAGGGCAGGTTTCCTTCCTAGGAAATAGTTTCTTCTACTCCTCAAGCAAAGGACTGTTGGGAAAATTTTCCTTTTCTTTCAGTGTTGTTTCTAGCCAGAAAAAATGTTCTTACTTTACATTTTTCCCGCATCCCCTTCCCTCCCGTCCTTTACTCCTGAAATTGCCAGTTTTGTTGTCCAAATCAGCAAGGAATGCTATTCCATCTTCTCTTTTCAAATGTCATAGCTTCTGTTGTCATGGTCTGACTCATGGTCTGATTCCCACTCCCTTCATTTCCATCAAGAGTACAAGTCGTGTTATCGATATACAAGTGCTTTTAAAAATAAATTGTATACGTGGCTATTTCTAAGCTGCCAAATCAAAAGGCTGTAGGAGATGCGTTTGGTATGCAAAGAAGATGCTGTTCCAGCAAACAACAGTCTCTTGCTCAAAAAATGTTTTGCTGTTCACGTGCCAGTGCCACTATCATATCCTAATTATCCAGAAATCTAAATAGAGCTTTCAGCTGGGCTCTATTTATGAAGTTATTAATAAAAACATGTTTTGAGATACTTGCAGCAAATGAAAAGGCAGGTGCTTGGCACAAAAACCATACATTTTATCTGGGGGGGATCACCCATGTTGGCTTATAATATGAAGCAGAAGGGTGAGAACAAGGAAGTCAGTGGTCCATCACTGAATCACACACATGCATGTTTGTAGCTGAATACACACACTAGAAGACTCTGTAGGCTGTCCTGCGTTCAGTCATTCATTCTGGTTCCTCTGATCCAGTACTGAAAGTTTGTATGCAAAATTTTGCTTCGACAAGCTTGATCTCTGAACCAGACATGTATGAACACTGAAACAAAGCTGCAAACATTTATCCAGTTTTGTATAAATGGCAGCTGCTATATATTTACTCCAAAATTGGTGTTGTTGTATTCCGTATGGCTTACTCAGGAGGCACAGACTGGTTTCCTTGCCATGAGGCCCCAAAAGATGAGCTCTCTTCCCCCGCTCCTCCCTCAAAGACAGGGCACACATACAATGGCTGTGTTGAATTTTAATAGTCTTTTCTGCTTTTGATCCACCTCTCTCTGCTGGAGGTGCTTCACATGTTTAACTGATCAAGCAATCATCTGGGATTCTGTGAACTACATTTCAATTTATTTAAATTCCAACAAGATATGGGAAGGATGCAGGGCATGGTTCCAGGAATTCTTTCCAGACCGTATACCAACAATGCTGTATGTGCACTAGGAAAGCACACGGTGATTGGTGTCTGCTTTGTTCTGGGCCGTGTGACCAGGATGCAAAAGGGGCTGGCTTAGACTGGAGCAGTTGCCAACATTCTGGGCAATCCTTTGGGGATGTTTTTCCCCAAAGCTCCAGTTGGCTCCAGCCCATTTTCAAACTTGATCCTTCTTTGGCCAGCATCTTTCCCTACAACAAATGTGATCCTGGTCTGTTCAGTGTTTAGAGTGTTATCCTGTTGACATAAAGGCAGACAGAGAAAGCCCTGACCCCCTTTACATAATTTCTGTCCAATCTTCTGTTGGGTTGGAAAGAAGAACCTTTTCTCTGAGCAAGAAAGTTCTGATTGTCACAGGGCTCAGTCAATCAGTGCTCCAGCTCCTTTTTTTTACAAACCAGGAGAACAGTAGTGCCCCTACATTCTGAGGAGAAAGGATATAGGGGCATAATATGGGCAATGTTTATTTGTTTATTAAATTACATCTTGGGTTTCTAATTTGTTGATTCATTATGTGCCCCCAAGTTGTTTTCAACTCCTAGCCACCACATAGATAATTTGAATTTGGGCCCTTAAGGCTGTTAAATTTTTAACAAAAAAGAAAACACAGAGAAATGTGCATATGCATAAATCAAGGAAAGGAATTATAGCAAAATATCAGCTATCAGAAAGAGAAGCAATCAAAGGGAAAGGGAAGAAAAAAACCAGAGCCATCAGAGGCAGATAATTAACAGGAAAATGTCAAAACCTATGCTCATTAAATGACAAACAAGGCCAAAAAAAAAAAAAATGCTGGTATGATAGCGTGTGAGCAATGAAGGGCAAATAAAATATTAAATTGCTTAATGTCCAGAGGAAAGCAGCCAAGATGGAAGAAAAACTTACGAGGAACAGTTGGAGGCACTGGGTATATTTAACGTGATGGCTGTTTTCAAGTATCTGAAGAGCTGTCAAGTGGAAGATAGGACCAAAACATTCAGAAGTGTTTCAGAAGACAGGAGAAGGGATAACAAGTTTAAATTACAAGGAAAGAAATTTCAGTTGGACATCCATTAAAATGTCCTAGTATTAAGAGCTGCTTGTCAGTGGAACAAACTGCCCCAGGAGATGGTGGATTCTCCTTTGCTAGAGAAGTTTAAACAAAGGCTGTTGGAGATACTTGCACTAGACAGGGGTTAGATTAGATCAGTGTTTTTCCAACCTGGCAACTTTAAGATGAGTAGACTTTAACTCCCAGAACTCCCCAGTCATCCCTGAAGAAAAACAGGTCCTGACATGAGAATTCCAAATGGATTGTGTGTCTTTTCCTGTTCCCCATTTCTGCCCATCAGAAATAGATGGTTTCTACTATGGAGAATATTATTGGAGCTGGTTGAAGCAATGGTAAGGCCAGACTCATTTACATAGACATACCACATGTTCTTTTGCTCATTTATGAGTTTAATGTTGTAGCAATCAGGATGAGATAGAGGAGGAGATACCATCAGCAAATACCTCCTAAGACCACAATTAGCCAAAAAAAGAAAGAAAACCACTTCACTGTATCAGCATGGCCAAGAATTTGTATCTATTTTATTTGGAGACTGATGGGGATTGGAGACTGGGTTATCCATGATGGAGAAGTTTCATAGTCCCCTTTTCCAGTTTTGCAGTGTTGTTCATTGATAAAGATTATAATGTATTTTGTCTACTGAGATGTGTGTTGTTGTTTATTCGTTTAGTCACTTCCGACTCTTCGTGACTTCATGGACCAGCCCACACCAGAGCTTCCTGTCGGTCGTCAACACCCCCAGCTCCCCCAGGGATGGGTCCGTCACCTCTAGAATATCATCCATCCATCTTGCCCTTGGTCGGCCCCTCTTCCTTTTGCCTTCCACTCTCCCTAGCATCAACATCTTCTTCAGGCTGTCCTGTCTTCTCATTATGTGGCCAAAGTATTTCCGTTTTGCCTTTAATATCATTCCCTCAAGTGAGCAGCCTGGCTTTATTTCCTGGAGGATGGACTTGTTTGATCTTCTTGCAATCCAAGGCACTCTCAGAATTTTCCTCCAACACCACAGTTCAAAAGCATTGATCTTCCTTCTCTCAGCCTTCCTTATGGTCCAGCTCTCACAGCCATATGTTACTACGGGGAACACCATTGCTTTAACTATGCGGACCTTTGTTGTCAGTGTGATGTCTCTGCTCTTAACTATTTTATCAAGATTTGTCATTGCTCTTCTCCCAAGGATTAAGCGTCTTTTGATTTCCTGACTGCAGTCAGCATTCGCAGTAATCTTTGCACCTAGGAATACAAAGTCTTTCACTGCTTCTACATTTTCTCCCTCTATTTGCCAGTTATCAATCAAGCTGGTTGCCATAATCTTGGTTTTTTTGAGGTGTAGCTGCAAGCCAGCTTTTGCACTTTCTTCTTTCACCTTCATCATAAGGCTCCTCAGTTCCTCTTCACTTTCAGCCATTAAAGTGGTATCATCTGCATATCTGAGATTGTTAATGTTTCTTCCAGAGATTTTAACTCCAGCCTTGGATTCCTCAAGCCCAGCTTGTCGCATGATGTGTTCTGCATACAAGTTGAATAGGTAGGGTGAGAGTATACAGCCCTGCCGTACTCCTTTCCCAATCTTAAACCAGTCCATTGTTCCGTGGTCTGTTCTTACTGTTGCTATTTGGTCGTTATACAGATTCTTCAGGAGGCATACAAGATGACTTGGTATCCCCATACCACTAAGAACTTGCCACAATTTGTTATGGTCCACACAGTCAAAGGCTTTAGAATAGTCAATAAAACAGAAATAGATGTTTTTCTGAAACTCCCTGGCTTTTTCCATTATCCAGCGGATATTGGCAATTTGGTCTCTAGTTCCTCTGCCTTTTCTAAACCCAGCTTGTACATCTGGCAATTCTCGCTCCATGAACTGCTGAAGTCTACCTTGCAGGATCTTGAGCATTACCTTACTGGCATGTGAAATGAGTGCCACTGTTCGATAGTTGGAACATTCTTTAGTGTTTCCCTTTTTTGGTATGGGGATATAAGTTGATTTTTTCCAATCTGATGGCCATTCTTGTGTTTTCCAAATTTGCTGGCATATAGCATGCATTACCTTGACAGCATCATCTTGCAAGATTTTGAACAGTTCAGCTGGGATGCCGTCGTCTCCTGTTGCCTTGTTATTAGCAATGCTTCTTAAGGCCCATTCAACCTCACTCTTCAGGATGTCTGGCTCTAGCTCACTGATCACACCATCAAAGCTATCCCCGATATTGTTATCCTTCCTATACAGGTCTTCTGTATATTCTTGCCACCTTTTCTTGATCTCGTCTTCTTCTGTTAGGTCCTTGCCATCTTTGTTTTTGATCATACCCATTTTTGCCTGGAATTTACCTCCAATGTTTCTAATTTTCTGGAAGAGGTCTCTTGTCCTTCCTATTCTATTGTCTTCTTCCACTTCCGCGCATTGCTTGTTTAAAAATAATTCCTTATCTCTTCTGGCTAACCTCTGGAATTTTGCATTTAATTGGGCATATCTCCCCCTATCACTGTTGCCTTTTGCTTTCCTTCTTTCTTGGGCTACTTCTAGTGTCTCGGCAGACAGCCATTTTGCCTCTTGGTTTTCTCTTTCTTTGGGATGTATTTTGTTGCCGCCTCCTGAACAATGCTGCCAACTTCTGTCCAGAGTTCTTCCGGGACCCTATCTACTAAGTCCAGTCCCTTAAATCTATTCTTCACCTCCACTGCATATTCCTGAGGGATATTAGTGAGCTCATATCTAGCTGATCTGTGGGTCTTCCCTAATCTCTTTAGTCTGATCCTAAATTGTGCAAGAAGAAGTTCGTGATCTGAACTACAGTCAGCTCCAGGTCTTGTTTTTACCGACTGTACAGATGTCCGCCACCTTTGGCTGCAAAGGATGTAGTTAATCTGGTTTTGGTGTTGTCCATCTGGGGAAGTCCATGTATAAAGCCGTCTCTTAGGTTGCTGGAAGAGACTGTTTGTTATGCACATTGAGTTGTCTTGGCGAAATTCTATCAGCTTATATCCTGCTTCGTTTTGTTCTTCCAGGCCATACTTACCTATAATTCCAGGTGTCATTTGACTGCCCACCTTAGCATTCCAGTCTCCTGTGATGAAAATAACATCTCTTTTAGGCGTGTTGTCCAGTAGGTGCTGCAGATCCTCATAGAACTGCTCTACTTCAGCTTCTTCAGCATCTGTGGTTGGGGCGTATATTTGGATCACTGTGATGTTAGATGGCTTGCCCTGAATTCAAATTGAGATCATTCTATCGTTTTTTGGATTGTATCCAAGCACTGCTTTAGCCACTTTACTATTAATTATGAAGGCTACTCCATTTCTTCTGTGGTCCTCTTGTCCACAGTAGTAGATCTGGTGGTCATTTGATGTGAAGTGGCCCATTCCAGTCCATTTCAGTTCACTGACGCCCAAAATGTCTATCTTTAATCTTGACATCTCACCAATAACCACATCCAATTTGCCCTGGCTCATAGATCTTACATTCCAGGTTCCAATGATGTGTTGATCCTTAGAACATCGGATTCGCCGTTCACCACCAGCACCGTCGGGTGCTAGCCGTCCTTTTGGCTTTGAGCTAGCTGCGTCATCATGTCTGGGGCTAGTTGAACTCATCCTCTGTTCCTCCCCAGTAGCATTTTGACCATCTTCCGACCTGGGGGTCTCATCTTCCGATGGTATACTGACATATCTCTGGTTGTACTGATCCATTGAGTTTTCATGGCAAGAATACTGGGGTGGGTTGCCATTACCTTCCCCAGGGATCACATTTAGTCTGACCTCTCTGTCATGACCTTCCCATCTTGGGTGGCCCTTCACGGTTTAGCTCATGGCATCATTGAGGTGTTCAAGCTCCAGCACCACGACAAGGTAACGATCCTTTGCTGAAGGAGATGTGTGAAGCAGGACAAAAAATAGATTTGATTAAATTTAATTGGTAAAACTGTTGGCAGATTGCTGGGAAAGCCTTTGGCCCAGGAGAGATCAGAAAAGTCACACACCAGGCATTTCTATAAAAATAATTTATTTACAGAAAGCAAAACATATTTAAAGGGCTTCTGCATTCTTGCAGACTCTCAGAGCAGCTACATGCCTACACAGAAAGGAAACAGAAACTAAAAACAAGTCCTAGGCAAGTTTTTCCCCACAGGTGCAAAAATCAACATCTGAAAAGGGGACAGTTGAATTCAACCTCTGCATCCGGCCAAAATGATTAGTTACCATAGTAACCCCAATCTGTAGTAGAAAACAATATATTAACAATAACATTATTTGTATGCATTTACTATAATTGCTCCTCATATTTTAATATTTAATATTTTCCCCCTTTTGTTACATATATTAAAAACTACACTTTGGAGGGGTTCTGGAGAACTGTTCCTAAAACCTTGAGGCATCAATAGTTACAGCAAATTCTTTTACTGCAAAGTGCAAACAAACAAAAGACACCCATTGTTTCATCTTTTTCAGACTTCATGACACGTGGCAGCTATTGGTCCTCTGTCAAACATTCATGGACAGGTGGAGGTTGATATTGTTCAAATTATCAAGATTCATGCCAGCTTTATCTTGTCCCTTATTTACTGTTGTTCGTGCTTAGTGCTTTAATGCCAACCAATAGGCATTTCCCAGTGGTCCAAGCTTATAGATTAAGGCTTATTGCCTAATGAAGATTTATGGAAATGTCATCTTCATGACATTCCAAGGCTCAAGTCAATGGGTGTTGAGCATTCCAGCATTTTCTGAAGGATGGTGCAAAAATGCTCTGATTAGACAGAGTGAAGCAATTTGTATTGTGATATGCCTCATTCAGCACAGTGTTATTTTCATGCTTGTTCTGAACATTCTTCCATGGGAAGTCAGACCAGGCCTAGCTAGTATCTTAAATGAGTACTTGGACAGCATCTTACTCACGCTGAAAAAAAAAAAAAAAGATTCCTTGACTTTTAAGGGCTTTCCTTGATTTGTATCCTTAGTGATGGGCTGCTGATTCATCAATTTTTAAGTTGATATGATTGACATCCTAGAGGACCCCTAGTCAATAGATATCTCACCAGTTCATATGATGAAGGCCCAGGTTTACTCTCTGCAATCTTCAGGAAAGGCTAGGAGAGATGCCTGCCTGAGAACCTTGCCAGGTACAGCCCCTCAGTCTGGTTTGTTTAATTATGGTTTATTTCTGGACTCTTACAATATGACAAAATATAAACCATAGTTTGCCATCCACAGTGGCTGATTTCATTCCATGTACTAAGTCAAAGCCAAAAAAACAATAGTATGGCTCATCGCAGTGTGTGAACTCAGCCTCAGTATTTAGACATTGCTAAGATATGTGCTAAGATATAAGCTAAGATATCAGTTGTATGTGGGCTGGTCCCACATATATATATTCAATTTGACACCTGTCTTGAGTATAATTTATTGTAGAAAATGTAGTATCATCTTGAAAATAATTTAATCACTTTGACAATAATTTAAGTAATGAGATTGAAAATAAATATACTCTGCTTTAACGCAGAGTTTGTTCTATTGATCGTCAAGTTACTGCTGCTGTTGCTGGGTTCTAAAGCAGAGTTGCTAGATCAGATCTGTTCGCTGGAGGCCTGCCATACTGTCCTGCATTCTACTGGAAATAAAACCCATTTAATAAAACCCATACAGGGGCTTCCAGATCAGGATTCCCCAAACTTTATAGTGCTGGTATCAGGTTTTTTGGGGACTTTTTAAAAACACCTTCACAATTTAAAAATAACATTAAAGCATATTTTAAAAAACGAATAAACAAATAAAGCAAGTAGGCTTTAGTGCATTCAGAAGGTAAGTTTTTGAACACAGGTGATCCAGTTGCCAGCACTGTAGTGGGAGGGTTCAGAGGAAAGCTTTCCTCTTTCTTTTTCCCTTCCAACCAGAATTTTGGCAAGATTGTGACTGCCGTGTTCTGACTGAAGGAAAAGAGAACAATTATTTGCATATTTTTTTAAGGAACTTTTTTTCTTTTTGAGAAAGACCAGTGCCATCTTGCAGACCACAGAAATCAACCTGTGAGGTGAGATAAAGTTGGTGGACGTTCATTTCTCATACATTTCTGCAGTACATTTATCCATGTGTGAGTCAGCTCCAATCTTCTTAATGTTCCTCCTGGCTAATGAAAAATAACGTTACTCCTGACACCTGAAATAAATAGTGTTTTCTATCACTCCATGCAAACGTGCTGACACATTAGCATTTCATCATATGACAGACAACAATACCCCCATCTCTTTCCAATTTGAAAATCTCTTACCACCCATGGACTATCAGGTCCCCTGGAACTGCTATCAATTTTCTGACTTTAGAGAGAATGAAGATAGTAAGCAAAGCAAGCACAGCTTTTCTCATTATGGCTAGTTACTCATAATTTCTTTGCAGGGACTTCATGCCTACCCTTAACTTGGTGCAATTGTGTTAAATCCTTATCTATCTGCATCTGAGCGTATAGTATTTGATATCATTACTTTTTCATCCGTATTTTGTACAAGCATTCAACACAGCAAAATGTTCTTGATTTTTGAAGAAGTGAGGGTCCCACTGGCCTTTGTTAAACAGCATGTGCAATGGAGATTTATGTTGTGTGCTAGAGACTTCCCACTGCTAACACTATGGTTGTAATTACTTGAGAGAATATTGGCACAATATGCTATTTTACCTGGAAGGTCTATATAGCTCAAAGAAGAATGAGAATGAAAACATTGTGTGGTCAGCATAGAAGCATTAGGATTTGACACACTCTACCTCTGCTGGTCATTCTACCCAACACCTCAGGAGAGGGAGAAGGAGAATGCAAGTCACTTCATTCAGATTAGTTTTCCTTGTACAGCCTGTCTCTGCATTAAACCTCACTAAAGACTCACTACGAAATGATAACCATGGGTGTCAATTTGGAAAGTTGGTGGGGATTCCTGAATGTGCCACTGAAGGACTAAATACCAGAAGGCCATTATGATTTTTAGCAGCCTGGAACTACATAGGTAATTTCAGAATTAAACATATATTTTGTTTCTACAGCATTTTTTTATTTAGCAAAATGTGGACCAGATTTTTTTAAATTTTTGTTTTATCTGGACTGCTGATTTATCTGTTTGTGAAATATTCAGTCTATATCTGAACCAGCCAGATACATTTATTTTGTTATTCATGACTCATATTGCTACAAGTCTGTAGCATTCTCTCTTCTTTGAATATTTATCTCCTTTAGGAGAAAACTTATTCTACTCTACTCCCAATGAATGGTTATTATTGCTAATGTGTGTCGGTAGATGTTTGTGGACCCTTAAAAAGAGAGAGAGGGAAAACAAAACAATCAATTAAGTTGCACAATATGTAGAAAATGATAGCTTGAGTGGTAGAACCCTAGACTGTAGCAATTCAGCCTATAGATCAAGAAGTCTTTATACAGCATGACTAACAAAGAAGAAATGTAAATCTTAACTCAAAACTTTTCAGTGTCCTCCTCCTTTGGCTGCCATTAAAAAATGCAGACAACATGGAAGTTACAGAATCTTTGAGAATGAAATATTTCAATATATGGTATTCTTTATACTGATTGGTGAATATGAGTTTCCATGTAGCAGTTGTGGCCCCTGGCTAATGTGTTGATGGAGATCACAAACAAATACTAGAGCTATAGACAAGACTGGGAACTCAAGAAACAAGAAGGCAGCAGCTAAGTCAAAGTTGACTCTTGGTGATTTTCATGGACAGTCGGTGAAATCATCAAGACTCAAGTTTGACTTGAATGTGACGTTGGCTTTTACTGAGCCCATATAGTATTATGAGATCTGGTTTATATATACAGCCACCTTTTATTTGAATGGTTGCTAGATCAGGAGGCCCCTCTGATAAAATCACTTGATCTGAACAAAGGGTTGTCACACCCCACTGGCAGTACATGTTCATCTAGCATTTCCTGGGCACAACTCTCATTTGCAACATTACAGCTTCTGGATATGTAAAACTTAAACAAAATGTAGACCCAGCCTGGAAAATAAAATGCGATGTTGCTGCTTTTATGACCATTACCAGACAGGAATATTCCAGTCTAAAAAAATATTCCACATTGCCTATTGTTTCCTGTTTCAGAGTAGCTGAAAAAGGTGGAAGATGAAATGTTTTGCTTTTAGATTTAGTATGCTGTTTTGTCACAGGAACAAAGCAGAAATCCATTAACCTTTTGGGATTCAGATGAAAATTGTCTCAGTTTCTGTATGATGTTTTTAAAAATTCTCTCCCTCTGACTCTCTGTAAGTTTAGGCACATTCATACAGAAAACTCCTTGCATTTAGTAAGCTATCATTTCAGGGAGATAAGTTCAGTTGTGCCAGCTTACTAAACCCATGGAGGTTTGTTTACATGGAGAAGTATTCAACATATGGCACATATCACATTTACTATTTATAAATTACAATATCAAGATGAACCCGGGTGATGAGAAGAACAGTTTGGGGCCTTCTAAAGCAACAAATAAAATAGCTGATGTAAAATAGCTCTGTTCTGATTATTAGTAAGGTCCTGTTGAGCCAAAGGCAAGTTGGCTTATCAGAAGCCAAATTCTTAGCCAGGGAGACCCAAATCCAATCCCCTGGTTAGTCATGAAGCTCATAGATTATTTTTTGGTCCTTCAGTAACTCTAAATCTAACCCCCAGGTTTTCTTTGTGGGTAAAAGTGAGGTAGGAATGACCCTGCAAGCTACTGAGCTTCCTTCCCAAAGAGTTGGGGCATAAATTGTGAAAAATAAAATACAGGGTATTAAATTAAAGATGCATTGTTTTTACAAGAGGAGAAAAGTGCCCTATGAATCTAAGGATTGTGTAGTGCTTCTGGGTATATTAAGAAGGTAAATGTCCTTAGGCAAAATACGCTGTGCTATTAAGAAAAATCAGTGATTTTTTAAACTTTGCAATATCCTTATTATGACTTGCTATTCAGATGGATTTTACTCAATAATTGTCAGCAGTCAGACTTAATGATCACAATCTGTATTAACATAGAAACACTGAGGTGTAATTCTATAAACTGGTGTTGGTAGTAAGTACAGATAGATTTTTCCCATAGAGCTAGAAGGTAATTTCTGAGGCTTCAGGGAACATGACCCAACCTTGTCTTTGTGAGGAATGATGGCATGAAATGTCCTACAATGCCCTCCAAGTGCTTTGCCTGTCATAATGGCAGGGAGGGGAGCTAGATCAAGGTTACAGTCACTCTGTGTGCAGGTGAGGGCTTGTATCTGGATTTGGGCATTAGAGGAGATGAATGGAAACTGGGGTTTGAGTTATTGGGAATTTTAGCAGTATTCCTAGCTAATCAATGAAATCAGATCAGTAATTTTCTCGAGAAGAGAATGAGATGGTTCTTTTGCTGGAGTTGTAAAATTAGTCTACCCCAAAGGCCTCATCATTCCAGTTTCTGCTGTGTGCAGGGTGTGCAAAAAGAGCAGAGGCAGCATGAGAGAATATTAGATTTGAAAGTTGCCCCCACCTTTCCTAAGTTTCCTTACTCAAAGTTCCACTTCCAAATCTTGAAGTTAGCATTAACCCATTTTCCTGTGTATTGCCTGATAATCTATTTAGAGGGGAGGAAAGTAGGAGATTTTGCATCAAATTTGTGTGTGTGTGTGTGTGTGTGTGAGAGAGAGAGAGATAGAGATAGAGATAGATAGATCGATCATGGATCACTTGTTAGTCAGTCTGATCCACATCTTTAAAACTTATCTTTTTGTGGGGAGTTGCTCAGAGTGGCAATTAACAAAATAGAAATACAGTATTATCAGATTTAGAGAAAGGCTGATACTTGTAAAAATACCTAAAGAAATTAAAACTTTACTAGGGAAGATACAGACAGAAAAAACAGGAAATAGCCTCTCTACTATTCTAGTAAAAACCAAAGTAAGACCATGAACTGGGTAAAAAATGCATGTGCCAATGCAGATGCAATTTAGAAAGAATTGCTGTAATGGAAGCACAAATTCAGTGCAGGCCATGAGAGTGGGACCGGGAAACCAGTATTCCTGTTCAGTTAGGCCACTGTAAGGCCCCGCCCCCCGCATTCTTACTCTTGTCATTTGCTCCTTTACTATGCTCCTAAGGGGAGAAGTGCTGGTTGGGCTGTTGGGTCCTGGCTTCCGATCCATTGTTTTCATGCCTGTATTTCGCCAGGTTCCATTTACATGGAGGATTCTCTAGATTAGAGGGATTGCCCAGCACAAATAATTGTGAGATTCTCAACTTGGGAGCTATCCAGTGAGATATACCTGGTGAATAAGATTGTACAGGTAGTCCTTGCTTACCAATCACTCACTCAGTGACTGTTCAAAGTTACGATGGTGCTGAAAAAGGAGACTTGTGACCGGTCCTCAAAGTTGTGGCTGCTGCAGCGTCATTATGGTCATGTGATTGTGATTCATTTGCTTGGCAACCAGTGCGCATTTACAATGGTTGCAGCATCCCGTGGTCACATGATCGCCATTTGTGACTTTCCCTGCTGGCTTCCCACAAGCAAAGCCAATGGTGAAGTCAGCAGGAAGTTGCAAGTTGAGGTCGTGTCACATTGCGCTTAATGACTGCGCATGATTTGCTTAACTGCAGCTGGAACTGACGTCATAAATCCATGTGGTTGCATGACATCGTGCTTAACAACTGCACCACTTAGCGACAGAGTTGCCAGTCCCAATTAAATTAAATTAAAAATAATGGTACGTGATGTGTTAAGCGGTGCTTATGAATGAAGGGTGGAGGAAAGAACTAGTGCAGGGAAAATAGTGAAATGCAACATGGCTTCCTTAATGAACCAATAGGAACTGGAAAGAAGCAACATCAGTATTATTTGCAGTTACATAAGCTCAGTGAATGTTTTTGGCTGCCAGAGTAAGTAGGAACAGGAAGAAGTAAAATTCAATGAGAGTCCAAGCAGTTGTAAACAGAAGCTGTCAACATCTCAGGGTGTTTCAAAGCTGACTTCTGAATTGGGAGAGAGGAGCAAATGCGATCTATTGAATGCATCAGTGAATGAACTCCATGAAGGTTGTGAATTACATACAGTAGTCAGAACTCACCAAGGTGTGGAGCACTTGGAAGTGGGTGGAATTACTCCTGTAGATGAATATGATTAAAAGACCACCCACCAGGAATGAAGTGTTGTGAAATATCTGAATATTTGAAATATGTGTTGGTAGGCTTGGTTTTGGAGGATAAATGGGAGATTTTGCAGCATGGAAAGACATGGTGGAAGAACACAGAAATATTGAAATATCTCCAGGATTATATTGGTGTTGTTAGGGTGATTAATTTGGGGTAAAAGGTCATTTTAATGGCATGGTAAAACAGTCATCTAAAGGACTTTAATGGAATTTTCCTTCATACTTTGGAGAAAATGCCTGATAATATCATGGATAGCTAAGAAAACAAACAGATGGATAATTGAACACATCAACCCAGAGATCCTACTCAAATAACCAGGCTCAAATTATCATACTTTGGACACATGTGAAGACCTAGCTCTCTTGAAAAGTTTAAAATGTTGGGAAAAGTGGAAGGAAAGAGAAGAAGAGGACAACCAGCAGCAAGGTGGATGGACTAGATTAGAGAAGCAATGGATACACCATTGCAAGACCTGAAGAACCAGGATGGAGGCAGATTATCCTGAAAAAAATCTGTTTGTGCACTAAGAATCAACACTTGATGACACCTAACCAATCAGTCCTTCATCAGTTCTTACACAGCATGAAGTGTAGTAGCAAAGATGCTTCACTACTGTACAAGTAAACAACTGGAAAAAAAAAGAGGCTAGGACTGATCAGTAGTAATGGCAACCCATGATAAGATGATTCTTTTGGGGAACTTTCTAATTCAGGGGAATTTGGACTAATCTCACTGACCAGGAGTAGAAGTGAATTAATCTTTCTTAGGTGAAATACAAACCACAACTGATCTTCGTTGCAGGAATATTACAATGCTGTGAGTTCAGACACCAGCAATGGTAGTTCCCTTTGGAAGATCCCCAGTGTTGCTGCTTATTGAATTTTCTGCATTCTCTTATGGAACCGTAGGCCACTTAAAACCATTCGTAAACCTTTTCCTATAGTACTTGGCACCTTCTTGGCATATATGCTTGTGTTGTTCAGGATCACTGGAAGAGAGAGAAAAGGGCAAACCAATATATTATGAAGGTTAAGAAAGCTAGGTTATGGCATAAAGGAGAGCAGCTCCATCTCTATGCAGGCGCTTAGGGCAGGAGCTCCAATTATTTATAGAGCTTGGACATCCCTTCCTGCTCTTAGGTCTGGTGAAGCTATGGCTAGAAAGTTGAAGGAACTGTGTCTTGGATAAGAAAAGGGACATTACTTAGTGACAGATTATAGCTTTCAGTGTGCATGTGTCACAACATGACTGGGTCCCTTTAGGATTGGATGTGTAGTCAGGGTTACAGTGGAGGCTTTTATGCTTCTTTATTATACACACTAAACTATTTACAGTAGGTATGTCATGAGTGCCGTTGAGCTGAAGACATCAGCGCAATGGCACACATGACAATAACAAGGAAACAGGGGAAGGGGCTCAAGATAAGTAGCCATCAACTTACAAAGACTAAAGAACAAGATACAATGGCTAAGCGGATCGCGAGGCACACCCAAGCTGTTAGCGCTAGCGCAACGGAGATCGCCCAGCTGACAGCAATCACCGGAGGAATAGGGAAACCGATGATGGGCGATCCCGGAGCACCAGCGGGGCCTCGCAACCCCTCACCTACCAGCAAGACAGCATGTTGGACAAAGGGGGGGGGTGACGTAACCGCGAGTGAGGGGGTGCTGACCGGCGCGGGGTATTTAAACCCCGCACCGGCGCGCTCCTGTCACTCTCAGCTTTTTTCTACCACTGTATCTACACTACGAATAAACCAGAGCCTGCTTCAACGGAATCAGTGTCTGTGTGTTACTCGGAGGTAGGCAGCACATGACAAGGTATTTGCAACAAGATCCTGGCTTCTACCCAGTGTTGGGTTTCTTCTTAAGTCTTTCCCAGAGAATATTTCCTTCTAACTGTCCTCTCAAATGCTTAACTTCCTCCCCTTTGCTCCATCTCCCTCCCCTGTTTCTGCCATTATCAAGAGAGAGTAAAAGGAAGGAATGTTCTGGATTTACGACTGAGGGTGCTCAGGGCCGCTTGCCTCCTTTCCTTGGATCCAGTTAGCCGACTGCCGCCTGCATCTCCCCGGCTAGGTGAAGAACCTCTCTTGGGGTCTTCTGCCCAGTCCTTCCCCAGAGACCAGGGCTTTCCCAAAGACAGCCTTCTCCCTTCTTCCCGTCTTGGTTCTTGGGTGAAGATGTCATCTCTCTGGGACTTCCCTTCTCTTCCCCCAGGGAAGCCACCCATGGACCTTTCTTCTCCCTCTCCACCCGGGAACCAACAACTGCTCCACACACTCAAGCATCTTTACTCTCCACCTTTTCTCTCCAGCCACTCCCCTCTACAACAGCCTTTGTCGTTCTCATTTTCTCTTCTTGTTTTCTCTCCTTTCCTCTTCTGTCTCTCCAGTTTTGGGTCAGAGTGGCAGCATGTCCCCCATCAACTGAGGAGGTGGGTGTCCTCCAGGGCTCTAGTCCCCAACACCGATATGCCAGGCCAGACCAAAGGGACTCTGTCTCCACCTCTGCCCACGCCAGGTCAGCTCATCAGCCCTGGTGACAGCACAGCTGCCCTTCAAGGCCAGAACTGAGCTGCTTCTCCCCTGTTCTCTCTCCTTTTGCTGACTCACACCAGCACAACAGCAGCCATACCAGGCCACTAAAAGCCATATGCCACAATATGTGCTGGTAACTCCAGTTAAAAAAAATAAGAAAAGAAGAAAAATAGATGTTTAGAAGGAAAGTTCTCTCTTCACCTGAGGGCACTTCCACATCAATATTTTGCGCACCTCCAGGATTAGCTCTGGGGGTTGATATATGATATTGTCTGTTCTGCAGAGCTGAGACAATTTATTTTTGACTCTGAAAATGGCATTTTCCTGTGAATCACTGAGGATCTGCTGACCTTGTGGACAGTCTATTTTCCCATTGGCAGAATCTCTTGCCTCACCTGACCTCTATGGGGTAAGCCAGCCATTACTTCTCCCAACCCGATATAGATTCACAATCCTGTTTCTGGAGCTTATTTTTTTCCTGCCTGCATTTATTAGAACCCCATTGCTCAAATCAGCCACTGTAGCAACTTGCAACAGGGTCCCAACTACTGGGAAAAGTACTGGATTGCAGAATTGCCAACGTGCTATGGTTTCATCATCACATCCCAGAGTGGCTTTTAAACGCAGCAGAGGAATGGTGGCAAGGCAGGTGAGAAAGATTTGGAGGTTGTCAATGCTTTTGTTTATTTTATTTTTTTACAACTGACCTTTTACACAATGTCCCATTGTAGCAACCTCTCAGGCTATTTTGCAAACCCTCGGACAAATACACATCCTGAAAAACATGGGTGGGAGGAAGAGAAAGAAAATGTTTACGTCAGAGAAATTTCTGTGAGTGGCAAGAACATGAGTTATCTTTTGGAGTCATTGCTTTGTAAGCCCATCATCAAAGGAAGAAAGAGAAATAGGGAAAAAAAAGAAAAAGAAAAGTTAGGGAAAGAGCACTGTGAGATGGCCAGGTAAAATTGGAGGGCTTGAAACAGAGGTGAATCATACTTTCAGGTTAGGAAGGACAAGCATAACTCTTGCACAGCCTGAGACCATCCCAAATGCAATTTCTTTCTGCAGAGCTCCATGTTTAGGAGGCTGTTCCAAGCTAGCAGGCTACACTGGCTGTCTGGGTCTAAAGCTTAAATGAAGGCTGCTCTTTGTATCAGTGGGAGCTCAGTGTGCTACTGTACCTACTCACAGTCTGACTCTCACTCCATTGCTTATCAGCTGTAGCGATTGATTTACAGTTAAATCTTTTTTCATGATTAAATCCACAGGCTTTCTACCTGGGGGGAGAAGAGGGACTCATTGCTAGCCTCCCACCCTAGGGAAAGGTTCTGCTTCTTTTCCCATCTGCTTGTCTGTTTTGGGGCAGCAGGTGAACTTCCTTCACCTGAACACAGTACATAGCATACGACATACCAAGGCAATTTGTTAAGAAGCCAAAACCCTGGAGGCTCTTTAGACATGTCCTCAGCACCAGATAACTTTGGATTGCAAATCCTGTAACACATCCCATAACCTCTGATTGCTGATCATGGGAGTTGTTTTCTAAAATTCGGTGGGCGTCAGTTTGAGATCATCTGGCATGACGAGATCAACCCGTGTTGAATCTTCCATGATAAGAATGTTGAGACTAGAAAGTCTAAAACTGTTTTCCATAAAACTCTCTCTGCTCTTTTTCAAAAACAGTAGATAGGAAAGGAACATATATTTCTTAGCAGTGACTTGAACCAGTTACAAAGGGGTTTTGAATTAAACCATGAGCTGCATGTAGCCTTAGATTGCAGGTTGCCCATCTTTTTTTAAATAAAGAAATAAGAATTTCTCTATAGTTCTAGAAAATGATGAATGCTGGTTTATTCCCATAATTGTCTAGTGGACTTATGATTTAAACTATTCTGATATTCTCAATTTGTCTAATGTTTATCTGCATTTGACATTTGATGTTTGAAATCAACCATATACCAGCTTATATACTTGATGCTTGGCTCAATAAAACAATCAAAGCAAGTCAATATTATGCATGCTCCATTTGTATACACTTTTAGGAGGTCTCATTAGTCTTAACAGAACTTGCTTCTGAGTAGCTTTGTGCAATAGGTAGTCCTCATTTAGTCACCACAATTGGGACCAGCAACTTGGTCATTAAGAGAAGCAGTCGCTAAGTGAAATATCACAATTTTATGATCTTACTTCAGCTTTCCTTTGCTTTACAGACCTGCAAAGTTCATAAATGCGAGGACAAGTTGCAAAGTTACTTTTTCATCACTGTCATAACTGCAAATAGTCACTAAACAAGGCAGTCACTAAATGAGGACTAACATATGGTCAAAGTTTTTGAAGCCATTCTGTTTATATCATAATTTTTCAGGCCCTTCCCTCCTTTTTATCACCATCTTCATTATATTATTAATTTTGAAGTTATATTGTTTTATTAATACTGTTATATGTTTTTATGTTTTCCTGTTATTATTTAATTTAGCTTAACAAAATTAATTTAAAAATCTCCTGAATAGACTTGCATCGGATTGCACTGCACAGAATTCAGTGCCTTGGCAATGTTCTACATTCAAATATATTATTTAAGTTTGAACTTTTCCTTTAAGTTTGTAATGAAAGCTAATTGGACCTGTTGGACCTGAGGAAGTGGACAGGATCCTACGGACAGTAAATGCCACCACATGCCATCTAGACCCATGTCCCTCCTGGCTAGTAAAAGCAGGCCGGGAGGTCACATGTGGTTGGGTCCATGCGATGGTTAATACATCCTTGGGAGAGGGGGTGTTTCCGGCGGCCTTTAAAGAGGTGTTGGTACACCTCTCCTCAAGAAGCCATCGCTGGACCCTACTGTTCTGGACAATTTTCGTCCAGTCTCCCACCTCCCCTTTCTGGGGAAGGTGATTGAGAAAGTGGTGGCTTTGCAGCTCCAGAGGGTCCTGGAGGAAACGGATTATCTAGACCCCTTTCAGTCAGGTTTCAGGCCCGGTTATGGGACGGAAACGGCATTGGTCGCACTTATGGATGATCTCTGGTGGGAGCGAGATGGAGGCAGTGCATCCATCCTCGCTCTCCTTGATCTCTCAGCAGCTTTCGATACCATCGACCATGGTATCCTTTTGGGGCAGCTCAGGGAGTTGGGGGTGGGCGGCATAGTCTTACGCTGGTTCACCTCCTTCCTCCAGGGCCTATCCCAGTTGGTGTTGATAGGGGAGGAGAGATCGGCCCTGCGGCCCCTTCTTTGTGGGGTGCCACAGGGATCAGTACTCTCCCCTCTCCTTTTTAACACCTACATGAAACTGCTGGGTGAGATCATCTGTCACCATGGGATGAGGTATCATCAGTATGCTGATGATACTCAATTGTATATCTCCATCCCGGGTGAAGTAAGTGATGCCGTGACCACCCTCTCCGAGTGTCTGGGGGCTGTGGGGGCCTAGATGGGGAAAAACAGGCTTCGGCTGAACCCTGGTAAGACGGAGTGGCTGTGGGTTAATGGTTCCTCTGTATCCAGGACTTTGTCATCTTTAGTTCTGGATGGGGTTGCACTGCCCCAGACAGACCTGGTGTATAACTTGGGGGTCCTCCTGGACTCACGGCTCCTGCTCGAAGAGCAGGTGGCAGCCGTGGCCAGGAGAGCCTTTGTGCAGCTACGTGCTGTGCACCAGTTACGCCCCTTCCTGGACCAGGAGGCCCTTCAAACAGTCACTCATGCCCTTGTTATCTCTCAGATAGACTATTGCAATGCGCTCTACATGGGGCTACCCTTGAAAAGTATCCGGAAGCTTCAGCTGGTCCAGAATGCAGCTGTGCAAGCTGTTTTTGGTGCCCCCAGAAGGGCACATGTAACACCACTGCTGCGCGAGCTGCATTGGGTACCAGTTTGCTTCCGGGTCCAATTCAAGGTGTTGGTTATCACCTTTAAAGCCCTACATGGCATGGGACCAGGTTACCTGAGGGACTGCCTCTTCCCCATTACATCAACCCATCCCACCCGATCGTGCAGAGAGGGCATGCTACGGACCCTGTCTGTAAACGAATTTCATCTGGTGGGGTCCAGGAAGTGGGCCTTCTCCGCAGTAGCTCCCGCCCTGTGGAACATGCTGCCCCCGGGAGGTGAGATTGGCCCCATCACTCCTGGCCTTTCGGCGGAGTCTGAAGACCTGGTTCTTCTGCCTCGCTTGGGGTGGAGAGGGGAATAGATCTACATGGGGATGGTTGCTATAGACCACTCCTCCCACACTTGGACTGTTTTAGATGTTTCATCGCTTGGATTTTTTATTCTTTATTCTTTATTTCTATTTATAGTATTTTTACTGTATTTTATTTTTTGTATTATTCTGATGGTTTTAATCACTTGTTGTAAACCGCCCAGAGGCCTCCGATGGGAGGAGATGGGCGGGGATAAATAAATAAATAAATAAATAAATAAATAAATACATGAAATTTCTTCTGGGTAAGTGCTGATATAATCTGGGCCTCCAAAATTAGCTTTCAGGGTGATAATGTACTCATCAACGTGTTCCTTGACCCCAGTCTAACTTCTTGCCCTGTCAATTTTTATTTAAAAAATTAATAGGAAGGTAGACTATTAGAAAGGAAAGCACCAGCCTCAAGTAGTTCCTCTTTTTCCAGCAATGCTAGTGGATGGGGGACATTCTTAGAAAACTAAGCCCAGTGCTTTGCTTGCCTTTTGGTATATGTTTTTTAATTGGCCATCATGGTAATAATTCTGTGACACATAATCACCATGGCAACCAGTTTGTGATGCTGCCCCAGCATGATATCAGAATTCCAAATGTGTCAACAGGTCCAAAAAGATTGGGGACCCCTCTTACATATTACAACAGCGTTAACCTAAATAATAAGAAATGAACAAAATTGCTATATGACTGAAAAACAGCAGAGAGGGAACTGTGGTTCTCTACTGGTCAAAAACTTTTACACATATCCTTCCTAATCCTTTCTCTTAATTGTAGCAAATCCTTCTCACATTAGCTTTGTAATGCATTGGAAATGTGGAAATCTGGTACCCCTCTGGGATGATACTGCTCTATCAGTGACAGGAATTATTTATAAAATAACTCTGCTCTTTAATTGTGATTAAGGTAAAGCCCGAGAGGGACCAGATGCATATTCACATTAAAGCAGACAGATCTCTTTCTGAAAATACTGTGAACTTTGTAGAGCGACATTATGTGAGGAGAACTGGCAGATCTGCTGAGGAGCTTTTCATTATGATCATGAGTGGATGGGGAAAAAATGGCTCAGTTAAGGCACCCTGTGATTTGAGGAGAGGAATATGTGTCAAGTAACACCCCCAAGCAATTAATGGAATTGCTGTTTCGGGAGGACTCTGGAAATATCCTCCTAAATATGCTGGAATTATTGGCAATCTCTCAAGGTTTCCACTGGAACAAAAACCAGATTTAGATCCAGATATCATCATGTTGCCTAAATCCTATTGCTGGTTGATGGCAAGAATCTTTCACCATTTTGCCTTAAATTAGCATTCACCCAAACCGCAAACATTTCTCTCAGCACATGACTTGCTAAGGGGTAGGTTTATTTAATGCTCTTGGCGCTGCTAATGATGCCTAAATTATGCATGACATTAAGCATGATTTTGATACTTAACACTGACATTTCTATTTTGAAGCTATCTGGTGAGGAGATGGAATCAAACAGCAAACAATAAATAGTAAACTCTCAATTTCTTCTTTGCCCCTGAAGAAAGGCAAGAATGGAGGAACTCCTTTAAACTGTGCTTTGGGGTAACAGGGAGCCATGTAAAAAAAAAGGAAAGAAACAACTAGCTCTATCCTTTATTTGCACCCCTTCTTTGGGGCAGGAAAGATGGCAGAGAGCCAGAGAGAGGGGAAAGGTTGTTGTTACTGTTGGTGTCTTTGGCTGTGATACAGCAGATGAAGGAAGGCAGTGTGGCACATGGTATGCTTCCAGTGATGTCATCATCACAGGCCACAAGATTATTGATGATGGATGGAGCGAGGTTGCCAATGTCTCTGGCTCACTGTGGCAGCAGGAAGGACACTGTTAGCTGTGGGTCTTGTCCTAACAGCCAGGAACCACGCTGAGACAAAGAACAGGTCTCTAGTGTTTTATTGCTGCTACATAACAGGAAAATCCTAACAAGCTAAAGAAGCGTGGGGAAAACTCAGACATATAACCCCAAAGGTTAAGGCAGGCCCGATCTGTGTCTCTTGGAATGGCTACCTAATTCCTCAGTGCTACGCATGTGCTTTACAGCCTGGATGGGAGCCCCCTGCTCTCCATCCGTACTCATGACAGGTCTTGAGCATGACTTCTTCCTGGTTCTGTCTGGATTGTGCAGTAAAGAGGACTAATTCTGAAATAAGTTATTACTTTAAATCTGAGGTATTTGTACCCTCCAGCTGGGGATTGGGCCCACCCAACATTTTCCAGCTATTGAACTATTTAAAAATCTGGTTCAAACATCTGACCAATATGCTCCTCATCATCTGACCTTATGCTCCTTATCAACAATCAAATGTGTTGACCTCTGAAGTAATGCAAATTATACTTCATTATCTCCTAGTCATGTTGAAGGCTTCCTTCCATAACAACATAATAAATTGGCAAGATTGGGATTACTCATTTACTCTGTAACCTCACTTAGAGGTCAGATTCAGAATACAAATACTGCAACACTCAAATAACTAGAAATATACTGTTGTTTCACTTGCTGTCCCAATTTACAGTGCTATTAGAAAGCCTCTTCCTAAGCATTCTTCTATGGGATTTTACATACATACATGTTAATCACACTCTATAAAGGTTAACAATAGTAATAATAAAATCAATGATTCTTTGGAAGAATGGGGCAATTAAAAGGAAAAGTCTGTAAGTAATCATTCTGAGTAAATTGTTTTCCGTGCAGCCGAGACTTCCATGCACACGTCTCTGGACCAAAATGGAAAAAGTTTCTCTAATAATATTCCATCCCAGCAAATTGAAACCTTTCTGGCAGACCCTCAAGGATGTGCCCTTTTTATTTTGAGGACTGCTACAAACTTCGCAATCCTGAATACCTTTGTATACCACTGTTGTCTATATTTTTCTTGAGTCATTTGTCTCAAAGAAAATTTCCTTTATTCCCTTTGTCTTCCTAGACCCTGAAGATCCTGGGCCAATTGAATTAAATGGCACTTTTTTTGTGGTCCCCCTTGTGATGGAGATTACACCACTATAAACTATAGCAAAATTACCATACACTATTTCATTCTGTGACCTTTTGAGCAGACAGCCCCCAAATGATTTTCAGTCACTGCTCTCTGGGCTTGATTTAGAAGTCCATTCTGAAGGTAAAAAGGCCAGCACATGGAGCCAACTCATTATTTTGCACTTCTACCCAAATTGGAGGGATAACAAATACCCAAGTAGGTCACTTGGGGTATGGAGGAAGAGTTTGTCTTGAGTAACAGTCATTCTTCGCTTGCATGGTGGGGGAATGGAATGGTTTGCTGATTTACATGGGGCATTAGATACCATGCTGCAGAGGTTATATACCAGATTTTTTAAAAAAAGGATCTCACAAAGCCATCCTGTGAGATTCCAGCGATCTCACCAAGATCACATATGAGAATGTTGACAAACCCTTTGAAGTCATATGTAAGATCACCAACATGTCATGAGATTTGCCAGTTTCTTGAGATTTGGTTCATTTAAGGTTTTCAAAGATAGGAACTGTGGGAGAGAGGCACGGATGTTGTTTAGGAATGGTGTGGATGCTTTGTGTTACCAAGACCTGCACAGAATGGTATATCAGTTGCAGCTTCATAGAAGAGGAAAATATTAAGCATAGAAATGAACCTTCAAGTTTATTTCCCTGGAAACACAAGTTTCTAGCCCTCATGATCATAAAGAATATAAATGAAGGTACATGGGTAAAACCTAAAGTATATTTTCAGGGACTGGAGCTGAGGCTTCAGTGTTCTGCATAGCTCATTCTCCTCCTGTGACTAATTAAAAAAGGAGAAGAAGCTGAAGACTTGCAGCCTACATGATTTACATGTCTAGGTAAAAATTATTTTCTTTGAATTCACTGTCATTTTCTCCCAAATGTGGAATATTGCCAGGATTGTGGGAATGCTTTACAAGTAACACTGTATATGTTGATGTCAAGAAAGCACTAAAAAAATGCTCCATGCTTTTCTGATGAATGATATGGGCTAGAGGGCATGACAATTAAGTGGCCAGATAGCTGGCTTGAAATCATATTCAAAGAGTACTTGTTAGTGGTTCCTGTTAAACTAGAGTGAAATACTGAGTGAGGTGCCATAAGGTTCGGTCCTGAGAACTGTATTCTACATTTTCATTAATGAGTTGGATGAGGAGGTGAAGAAAGTGCTTATTAAATTTGCAGATGACCCAAAGCTGGGGAGGACAGCTAACACCCTAACAGACAAAAATGAAATTCAAAATGATATTGAGAGGTTAAAAACATGGGCTGGAAATGACAGAACGAAATGCAACAGGGACAGATGCAAAGTTACGCACTTAGGAAACAGAAGCCAAATGCCCAGGTGCAGAATGGGAGCTAGCTAGTTTAGTGGTAATTCCTGTGAGGCAGAGGTGGAATATTGCTGGATTACAAACCACACCGGAGAGGCAGGGTGACACGGCTACTGAAGAGGGAAATGCAGTTTGGGACTGTATCAATATCCTGGGAAGTAATCATTCCACTCTGTTTTACAGTGGTCAAATCCCATTTCAGACATTGTATTCAATTTCGGGCCTGTTGGTGTGTAGACGTCTTCTCCATGGTTCAGTTAATGTGTTCCACTCCCTCCTTTTAGCCAGTAGAAAACTGCAGCAGTATAGATTTTGCTCTTCCCCATTGCCAGCCCCCACTGACAATTGTCTCCAGTTCCAGCTGGAGAATGGCATCCTTATTGTTCATGTAGGGAGGTCTGTCAACAGCCAGCAGAAAAACTACCCAGCACTCCCAGCCCTGCTGTGATTGGTGAGGGCTTTGGCAGATAGATAGGCCTGCAGATTTAACCATCTATTAGAACTTGCCCTCCCTTCAACTACCACATCTCTCAGCCTGGGGATCAGCTCCCTGATTAGAGGGGATGAAGAAACTCTTTAGTTGCCAAGCTTCCAAGCCGAGCCTTGGTTTGGAGATCTGAATCATCTCCAATAGTCTTGAAATTATGTTATTTGGCTTGTTGATTAGCCTTAAATAACATAAAACAACATAACAATAAGATGGAAATAAAGATGTTTTATAGAACAGAACAGAACAGAATAGAAATTAAGGGTATTGTACAATAGTTTGCACACTTTGTGTAGTCTCCTTTCTTTGTCATTGGTGTGCAGATCGACCTTTTCCAATCTGTTGGCCATGTGTTGTTCTCCAGATTTGCTGGTGTAGCTTGGTTAGAACTTTTCCTGATTCTTCTGTTGCTTGCCATATTTCTTTAGATACAGCTAAAAGACAGTTAGGATAGCAAGAGTCAGTACAGCCTGGGTTTTGAATTAATAAAGGTTTTACCCATTTATGTCGCAGATCTTGATAAGACTGAGAGTGAGGCTGTTGTTTCAAGGGCTCCTGACTTACAGTGACAAAGGCATTCGTTGTAGTGGGCTGCAGTTTGCAAGGTACTGCAGCCTGCAAGCATCAGAGCTCTTTGGAATTGTGGTCTAGTATTGTATTCAGATTGAGGTATCTGGCAGACTTATGGCTAGTGACTTGATGGCCTAAGAAAACATCAGCTAGGATTAGACTGCTTTCAGTCTGATGCTCTGTGTCATATATTTGCTGCTGAGGTTCTTCCTGGTGGAGTTATAACCCATTGTTATTAAAGCATGAATAGGAAGGAAGCCATAATAATGCAGCTTCTCTTCCAGCCTTTTCTTCTGTTTTGGGATAAAGGGATCAGCTAACACAAATAGAGCTAAGTCTACAAGGAGAATGGAAAGCTTTAATTATAATTAAAGGTTCCTTGAAGGAGGGCTTCCTCCTATATGTACCTACCCAGACCAATGGATTGCCTTCCTCAGAGAGGCTTAATTGGCATCCACATTAGCATCATTGGGATGCCAGGTGAAGTCCTTTCAATTTTCCCAGGCTTTTTGATGGCAATTTTAATTGAAAGTTAATCATATTTTAATTTGTATTGTTTTAAATTTTGAAAGACCTCCTTGCTACTGCCTAGTTTGTATGGTGTCTTTATTTTGTATTCTATTTGATTTTATGATATAAGTTTGAACTTGAATTGTATTTTTTAGCATGTTTTATTGTAAACTGCCCAGAGAACTTTGGCTATTGGGTGGTTTATAGATAACAAGGGTATGAGTGACTGTTCGAAGGGCCTCCCGATCCAGGAACGGGCGTAACACGTACAACACGAAGTTGCGCAAAGGGTCTCCTGACCACGGGTGCCACCTTTATTTAGGTACACAATTGGTCCAATTGTTAAATAAAAAAATGGTTTGATACAGCCACAGTAGACACTCTACAGAAGATGGCACAATGAACGTTTGCATCCATTTGATTTTTGGTTCCTCCTGAGTTACAAACAGAAGTTAAGGGCTGGGAACAGGGAGAACTGCTGAGATAATTTGCACTAAATAGAGAGTAGTTATCTTTCAGATTTGGCAGAGGGAAGGAAAATAAAGACTTATTTTTCAGTTCAATCTGAAAGATTGTTCTATGAAGGCTGATAGCTGTTTCAGGAGTCTGTGGCTGACAGAAAACTAGAACCACAGAAGGAAGTGCCACAAAAATGTAAAATTGAAGAAAAAAAAAGTACCAATGTGAATTTCTTATCATTATTTGTGATGTTCAATGACTGGATAAGAAGGCCTGTGATTGTTGGTAAAAATAAAATAAAACAAGAACAGCAAACACAGGTGCTTTGTTTTCACTTAAAAATTCAGAACTGGTGGATAAAAAAAATACTGTCCCTAGGTAAAGGTAAAGGTTTCCCTTGACATAAAGTCCAGTCGAATCCGACTCTAGGGGGCGGTGCTCATCTCCGTTTCTAAGCCTTGGAGCCGGCGTTGTCATAGACACTTCCGGGTCATGTGGCCAGCATGACTCACAGAACGCCGTTACCTTCCCGCCGAAGCGGTACCTATTGATCTACTCACATTTGCATGTTTTCGAACTGCTAGGTGAGCAGGAGCTGGGATTAACAACGGGAGCTCACCCCGCCGCACGGTGATCGGCAGCTCAGCGGTTTAACCCGCAGCGCCACCGCGTAATGATAGAATGGTTAGGAGGCAAAGACCCTTCAAATTACCAGTTGTAAGAGTATCAGTGGAACGGAGAGGAGAATCAGGCTTGTTTGAAGTAGGCATAATGGAATACAAGTTCATATCATTTATAGGAAAGGTCATTGTGGTCTTCAATACATGTATGGCAGCCTTTCTCAACCTCTTGAACGTGGAGGAACCTATGAAATATTTTTCAGGCCTCAGGGAACCCCTGCACATTCAGGCTCAAATATAGGCCAGAAGCTACAAAATTATTGTATTTGTTTCAAGTGTAGGCCTGTATTACAGGCATTAACAGTATTCTTTAACTAAAAATAAAGAATGAACCTTACCTCTTTAATGTGAAGTTGCCCGAATTTGAAATAATTTTTTAAATAAATTATTATCTAGTGACTTCTTGTGGAACCCTAGTGTTCCATGGAAACCCTGTTGTAAAGTATGCAGGACAAAAAGGCAACAATGAATACATTTTGTATTGTTAATATTGGTATCCCTAATACTCAGAAGCAATGACTATAGATGGGAAATAGTATGTTATGGAGAGGTGGCAAGTGGAGAAGAAAGGTCAGTGGGAAGAGGAGGAGAAGGAGGAAGAGGAGGAGGAAGAGGAGGAGAAGAAGGAGGAGGAGAAGAAGAGGAGGAGGGGAAATTGCTATTAAGAAGGCAGTGGTAGGAGATAGGAAAGCAAACTAACAGCAAATCAGGGTGCAGAAAGTTGGGGAAGACTCTATGGAAAAGTGGCTGTGGAGGAAATAAGAGAAGAAAATAAGACAGATCTGGAGAAGAAGAGAAAAAAATGTGGTTTTGATAGGTAAAAAATATGCAGACACAACAGTAGAAAATTCAAAAGTGGTGGCTTTAATAAAAGCTTTAGCTGAGGCAACAGAAGAAAAAGCTGTTAAGAAAGCAGAATGCCAAGCACAGGGCAGCCAGCCACAGCTATTGTTGAGAAAATGGAGATTACTTCAGAAGAGGTGGTGGGTGTGAAAAGAGAAGGCAGAAAGGGGGGAAAAAGGCCTGGTTTCAAGATTAGCATCTTCAGTTTCAAATGAATTTATTTCTCTAGGGGGTGGTGAGCAATCACATGAATTAGAAATGGAAGAAAAAGCTGAAGCTGAGGTAGAAAAGGATGAGGAGGTGGGAATAGATGAGGAGCAAAATGGTTTAGAGAAGGATGACAAAGCTAAGATAAAGAGAATAACTCTACAGTTGAAAAAAAAGAGAGTGGGGAAGAAAAAGTGACCCCCCACCCCAATAACAGGAAAAGGTAATTGCACAGTGTAGTGAAAAAGAAATAAAATAAAACTATGCATTCTATTCTCTAGCTCTCTTTAAAGCTTTTCAGATATGGATTTTCAGCACTGATAACACTGAGGTTCTTTCTATCTCAGCCATTAAATAAAGACCACTAAATACACCAGCCTTCTACTATCTGGATCTCTTCTGATGGGTCTGATGACAACTCCCATCATTCTCAAGCAGCACAATGAATGGTCACATTGTGTTAAGAAGTGTTAGATTGTGCACTTGAGCCATCCTTTTGCATACTCTGCCTTCTCTCTATTATATGCAAAAACTACTATCTGCAGGAGTTTCCTATGGGTGATAGCTTTTTCCATAGACAGTTTTCCCATTCACAGGAAGGGCTACAGAAACACAGCAAAAACCAAATGCAGGGGCTGCCAATTGTCCCATGGAACTGAAAATAATAATCCAGTTTATGCCTCTCCAAATTTCAGTTAAACAAGAGAAAATACAAAAGCTTCTTTTTTGAAATTACACAGTTGCACATGAGAGTTATACACAGCAATGAATCTTTTGGCTCTTTAAAGATTTTATTATCACATAAACTTGCATGGATTATAATCCCGGTTATCAGGTGTAGGGAATATTGTTTTACAAGGGGACCATTATGTACATCTACTACTGGTGGGGGCAGATGGTTAAAGAAAAGCTGAACAACATTGAAATTACTTATCATGACCATAAGCAAAGCACTAGTAGGGGTGACACAGTCATTTTTCCACTGAATAGTTAGTTAATCTAAGTAGCATGATAAGAACTTTGGTTTTTGGTAATACTACGGGATGGTATTAAATCTTCTAACATATTTTAACTCTGCTGTTTCATGTTAAAATCAGATTTTCTAAATCCATTGTAAATCTTGAGATCAGCAAGAGAATATCCTGAAGAAGTGAAATGTCATCCCCACTGGTTTAGTGATATTACCATTTCTGATGTCTGATTGGTGTACTAAACATTAATCCTTTTAAAGTATAGTGGATGTTGCCCATATACCATAGGGCTGCAGAATTTGAAAGCTCATTTAAAAACACCTTAAGATTAACATGGTTACCAGTCTAGAAACTGCAGTTAAACATGCTTTTGCTCTGCCAGTCTCCAGGGCTGTGCATAACAAACAGTTACATTTCCAAAACAGAAGGTGATTCATTCTGTACTACCCCCACCCTGATTCTCATAGTAAGTACTGCTATACTTGAAATTGTACTAGTAAACCCAACAGTGCAGATTAGAAATAAATTCCCAATAATAAAAGAAGCTGTGCAGTTCTCTGCTTTTGAAGCTAGATAAACATTAGCTGCTTAGAAACCGCCATGATGCACAGCAGCTCTGATGTTGATGCTTATGTGACTGATAACAGGTGCCTTGCTGTTGTTGGAAAATTCCTGTGGGTAATTTCCATTTTAGTTTATACCCAGCAGTCAGTGCAGAGCAAGCCCACATGCCACTCAGCTTAGCTAGCCAAAAATACAATTTGTTTTTATTATTAAACATCAACCAACATCAGAAATAATTAACTGGCAAAACAGGAAAAAGGCAGGCAAAAGTAGGGAGAGAAAAAGAGACCTGAATAACAGGCAAAATATAAAAAAGGGCAAGAGGACTTAATATCAGCAATTTACATTATCTCTATATATCCGTCTATATCAAAAGGGACAAATTTGCCTATAAGTGCTTTTTCTCTTCCTTCCCCCATCTCTCCTGGTCGTGCTATACAGACACTTTGTTTGAGCTGGCACATTTGTCTCTTTGTTGGATGAAAATAAACAGGCTCAACTGTGAAAGGGAAAAACCTATATCCTTTTTCAAGAGATACTCATCCATAGTGAATGTGTCTGTAGCTCACCAAAAGAATACATCAGCCTTAGATCTTTTGCCCTTTGGATCTGCATTGCTGTTCCCTCCCTTCCTGCTAGATGAAGCTATGCGAGTTTGAAACTCAGGGAAATTCCATTGGGAACATTTTCACTACACTTTGGGCAAATGAGTCCTGTGTCTCTGCAGCATCAAGTTTCTACCCCCAGCCCCACCCTTCATTGTCCTTTGTTATACTGACCACCAGGAAGCAGTAAATGGCAGATTTATTAGGAACTGTTAGATATACATAGCCAGAACTTATTCTATGGCCTTCAAACCCTCTCCTGGGAGTTGAATTCAAGGACACCTTGCACCTTAGATGACTATATACAGCACGTTAGCGTTAAGAACTGTCAAGGTCCTGGTGCTCAGCAGTGTTGCAAGGAGGAATATGTAGAAGCTATCATAATGGTATATGCGGTCTGCCTTTCCTTAAGATCTCAGAGCAGAGAGATCTTAGCAGAAATCACATTACATCATATCCCTGAGTATGAGGTTTTACATGAATTCCACCCCTCCTCTTGGAGGGGAGGGAATTACTCTGGTTTTACACAGTGTATATCTTGTGTGGTGTTTTCAGTTACATTGACCACCAGAGGCAGGCACTATGTGACTGGTTTTATCCGTTTTAGGAACCATCAGACCTACTGGCTTTGCTGCTGCTGAAACAGATTACCTCTCCCTGATATTACGACTAAGGCTGATGCCATCATTAACAAAAGATATATACGATTTTCTAGAATCACGGAGATGAAAAGATCATCTAATCCAACAATGGAAGTAACTTGTTGCTACAGCCTCCTTCCTATCTCTGCTCAAAAGCCTCTAATGAAGAACAGCCCCTGCCTTCCAGGGCATTTGAGTGTGTTTAACACAGGAGTGGGCAACTATTTTATGGAAATATTGTTAAAGCAATTACTTGAGCTCTAAGGGCTGCAGGAGATGTGATGATGACACTGATGTCACCAAGAGGACTGTCAGTTCTCCCCCTCCAATTTTTTGTTTGTTTGTTGCATTTTTAGAGATTTTACATTTTTAGAGATCTAACATTATCAGAGGCTTATCAGCCCTCTTCTGTTATTTACTGTATTTGGGGACAGTGTAAATAATATGATGATTTGATACAACATACCGTAGCAGTTCCAAAAGAATATACGAATCAACCAACATGCAAAATGCAGCAATACGGTACAATGAAAAGAGCCAAGAATGAGTAAAAGGTTGAGGGTGGGGGATGTGGCAGGAAAAGGCAAGGTTTTTTAAAAAGAATCTGTGTCTTTAAGCACTGCTGGAAGTGATGTGGAAGACAGCGGAGTTTCCCGGGGCATTTTCACAGGATGCCATCAGAGAAGAGACACTTTTAAGTTTGTCGGTCATTATCTTAGATGGCAGATGAATGTGACATGGGCTAGTATCCCGTAAGGCATGCTGACACTCCCAATTATCTTCGATTCATCCCATCCTCTCATTTGCAGGGGAGCTTGGGTTAATACTTCTGTTAAGTGCTGGACCATCCTGTAACAGGAAAAGTTTCTGTCCTCCCATTGCATTTTGTGGGCATTATTACCATAATGGAATCTAAGCAAGTTAGTGCAGATGACATCGCATAATTAATGATGAAGAAAAGTAGAAGCCAACTGCAAGATCTACTATAGTATGTGTCTTCCTGCAATTTTTAAATAATTTTTTAAAAACTATTTTGTCTTGTAGAATATTTCTCAGGATAGCTCATTAACAATTTTGTGAGTGAAAGTCAGTGCTGGCCCATCTGTTGCTGAATGTTAGCTTGTTCTTGTAGAGAATAAGAGTTGAGGGAAATCACTGCTTACTTGTATGTGACAACAGTTCTGTCAAAAATAAAAGAAGTACATTTGGCTGTGGAGGATTCCTGGAGGGGAAGTCCTCCTTCTCCAGAATGTCTATATAAAAAACTGATGACAGTCAAAGCAATACACAAGTCTCTAGGGGGCCATTTGAAGTGATAGATATTTCAACAGCATTAGAGCAAGAGCTTGGTAAGGTGATGGCATGTTTGTCGACAGAATCTTCATAGGGTTGAATTAAAGATATAGTACAATTCATAGCTGTTTCAAGTACTGTCTGTTTATGATGCTGCATAATGGAACAAAGCAAAGGCCAACTTTGCATGACTTGGAATGAAGTGCTCAGGTGCCAGAAAACAACTGATAGAAGCCAGAAACAGAAAGCATGAAGCTCAAAACGTGAGAAGGGGAAAACTTGGTTGGAAGACTTGGTCGCATTTGTTTAATCATCATCATCATCATCATCATCATCATCATCATCGTCAAGAACAAGCACTGATACAAGTTAAAAAATGAAACTAATGTACAGGAAACAAACGTGAATATCAAAATAATGTAATAAAAACACGAACAGAATGCTGGCAAGGAAAAGCATTACATGGTCAATTTCTACAAAAGATTGAGGGGAAAGTGGATAAAGATAAAACCTGGCAATGGCTTACAGCTGGAACATTAAAAAAAGAAATTGAAGACTTGATTTTGGCATCTCAAGAGCAAGCTGTTTGAACTAATGCAATCTAGGCCAGAACTGAAAAAAAATCATCAAATGATTCAAAGCGCAGATTGTGCAAAGAAACAGAAGAAAGAGTAGATCACAGACTCAGCTCGTGCAAGAAGATTGCAGAAACTGACTATAAACAATGGCATAACAGTCGTCAAAATCATTCACTGGAACATCTGTAAAAATTATGTGCCAGTAATGAAAAATTGGTGGGAACATATAATTGAAAAAGTAGTCAAAAATGAGCAGGTTAAAATATTGTGGGATTTCTGAATACAAACTGATAAAGTCTTGGCACATAACACATCAGATTTAACTCTGGTTGAAAAGACGAATGTGTGGATAATTGATGTGGCAATACCAGGGGATAGTAGAATAGAAGACAAAGAATTGGAGAAGATAGCAAAGTATCAAGATCTGAACATCAAAGTTGAAAGATTATGGTGTAAATCCACAGTGGTTATTGGCACACTGGGTGCCATTCCAAAAAAATCTTAGCCAGCACTTAGAAAATCTGTGGATTGACAAAATTTCCATCTGTCCATTACAAAAGGCCACACTGCTTGGATCTGCATGTACACCACATTGATACCACAACATCCTAGGTTCTTGGGAAGAACCTGATGAGAATGAAGGCCAACACCAGCTAAAGAACTGGCAGCTGTGATTTCACATTGTGAATAATAATAATAATAATAATAATAATAATAATAATAAGTTTAAACTTCAGTCTTCTTCTTGTGCTGCGATCTTCTTGCAGCAGCGAAACAGTGGACCACCTATTAGCTGCTGCAAGAAGATTGCACAGAGTGACTACAAACAATGGCATGACAAAGTAGCAACAATGGTGCATTGGAATATCTGCAAGAAATACCACTTGCCTGCAAGCAAGAACTGGTGGGACCACAAAATAGACAAAGTAATAGAAAACGAAGAAGCTAAAGTGCTCTGGGACTTTAGAATTCAAACAGACAAGCATGTGCCACACAACCCCAGACTTTACAACTGTTGATAAGAAAGACAAAAAAGTCTGGATAGTGGACATTGCAATATCTGGGGACAGCAGAATAGAAGAGAAAGAATTGGAGAAAACCACAAAATATAAGGACCTGCAAATAGAAGTAGGACGACTGTGGCAAAAGAAAGCAAAGATAGTACCAATAGTAATAGGTGCCTTGGGTGCAATTCCAGAAAATCTGGCACACCACTTGAACACCATCGGCATTGACAAAATCACCATCAGTCAATTGCAAAAGACAGCTTTACCAGGAACATCTTACATCCAGGGCCACAACTGCGGGGGGGGGGGGCAAATGGGGCATGTGCCCTGGGCGCTGCACTGGGGAGGTGCCAAAATGAGCGCTGGGGGGGCAAAAATGGGATCAGAATCCATGTTTGCCCCAGGTGACACAGACCCTAGTTGTGGGCCTGCTTACATCCTGCGTTAATTCTTAAGAGATTAGATTAAGAGGGCACTAAACTGTAGCTCTTGATATCTGGCTTATCTACAGGTTTGTTTATTTTGTAAACTTGCTCAGATCTATCTGAACTGAGCTGGTAGCTGTTTATCCAGCTGTCATGATGATACAGAGACTGGACAGTCTTGAACCACATAGTTGATTGCTAATCAGGATTTGATTACATCCTAGACAACAACATCTGCCTATCCCAGGTCCTTGGGAAGGACTCGATAGGTGGACAAAAATGCCAAATCCGGTCTAAACATCTGGCTGACTGTGAGACCAGCTATAATAATAATTTGTTTAATTTCAGTCAATATTCCATTCTGAAGACCAAGTTTTGGTTGAAACGATTCATTGCTTCCTATGTTATGTAGAGTGTGAAAACATGAGTCCTCTTTCCATTAGCTTTTTGGGGTCTCCTCCTAAAAATGAGGCTAATTCATTTCCATAATTTAATCCATCACCTAATTGCTTTCAGACAACCTCAAAGGCACCATCAGATTAGAATGTTCTTTTAATAGTGATATCTAATTCTACCATTGTCATATTAGCCCAATGGCTACCTTATTTAATATGTGATCCTGATTGGGTAGGATAAGTCATCTGACTAATAAAAGAAGAAAACAAAAGTAGAAAAAGTAGAAATAGTAAATGATTAGTAATCAGGACAAAACCACACTGAACAGAATTCTTATTATTTTGATTTCCTATAAAGCTACTCTGTTTCAATAAGAAAATAAAAACTAATGAATATTTCTTCTCTGTTCATTAAACTTTCAAATTATTTCAGCATTAAGATGTTTTTCCTTTTTATTTAGATCACGACTAAGAACAACTTCAAATGTTGCTGAACTACAACTTGAAGCAGCCCTGGTCAGTAGCTGAAACGTGGTATGGCTGTCTTTTCGACTTGCTTAAAACCAAGAAAAAAAAATGGCTGAGCTTTTGATTCTTATTAATCAATAAATCAAAGATGGAATCACAGCTTTTTTCTCAAGAAGGGATAGTTCTTTAAAACACCACATTTCTGCAAGAAAGCAAGAGGAGATCAAGAGGGCATTAAGCTGTAGCTCTTGATATGCGGCTTATCTATAGGTTCGTTTATTTTGTAAACATGCTCAGAGCTATCTGAACTGAGCTGGCAGCCTTTAGGCAGCTGTCATGATGATACAGAGACTGGACAGTCTTGAACCACATAGTTGATTGCTAATCAGGATTTGAGGTAATTTACAAACAGTATGGTAAGATCTGTGGATTGTCATTTTTACGTTAAGCAATAGAAGCATTGTCTACCATGGATTTTATCAGTTACTGAATTAGATGAGGTGTGTTTAGAAGTTTTACAATCTTCCTGGGAGGCAGAGAATCAAGACTTATTTCTTATAGGATCATGAGCATTGATTGATTAGGAGTCATCAAGTCAGTATCACTCTTAGTGACCCAGTGGACCTTCTCCAGGACGATCTGCCTCAATCTGGCCCTTCAGGTTTTCTAACAGGTTTGCCACTATAAATTAAAGTCCATCTACTTTGCAGCTGATCATACTTTTCTTTGCTTTCCTTCCACTTTTCCCAGCATTAGAGCCTTCTCTAGAGAGCTAGGTCTTCACATACTGTGTTCAAAGTATGATAATTTGAGCCTGGTCATTTGTGCCTTGAATGAGAACTCTGGGTTTGTTTGTCCGATGATCCATTTATTTGTTTTCTTGGCTGTCTAAGTTTAAAAGTGTCAATATTCTTTATATCCTGCTTCTTCAAAGTCCATAGAGTCTCACAGGGAAAATAATTGCCTGCACAATTCCGATCTTTGTAGATATAGAATATCCCGGCATCCGAATATCTTTTCCAAAGCCTTCATTGCTATTCCACCAAGTGCTAGTCTGTGGTGTATTGACTGCTGGTTCTTTTACTGTTGATAGTTGATCCTAAAAGGCAGAAGCTATCCACAATTTAGTATCTTCATTGCGAATTCTAAGGCCGGTTGTTTTACCTGTTGTCATTAGTTTAGCCTTATTTATATTTATATTTATATTTATATTTAATCTTAATCTCATTTTTTTTTTCACTGTGCTCCTTGACTTGCATTTCTAGAGCTTGCAGGTCATTTGCATTTTCAACTATCAGAGTAGTGTCAGCATAGTACTGGCTATTGATATTTCTTCCTCTGATTTCAAAACCACGCTCATCTTCTAGCAATCCAGCTTCCCTCAATATATATTGAGCATATAGTTTGAATAAATAAGAGGAGAGTATACACCCTTGCCTCACTCTCTGCTGACCTGGAACCAGTCTGTTTCTCAGTGTTCTGTCCAGACTGTGGCTTCATATCCTGTCTATCAGTTTTGCATGTGGACATTGTTCTTGGATTCTCATTTTTTAAAGACATTCCACAGCTTGTCATGGTTAAGACAATTGAAGGCCCTTCCGCAATCAATGAAGCAGATATTGATTTATTTTTGGTATTCTTTGACATTCTCAATTATGCAGCATGCATCGGCAATAGTGCCTCATGTTCCTTGGCCTTTTCTAAAACCATTTGGAACATCTGGCATCTCCCTTTCCATGTAAGGCTCTAATCTACTGTACATTGGATGATCAAAATAAGCATTATTTTGTTCGTATGTGAAATTAAGGATATTGTATGATAGCTTGCACTCCCCTTTCTTTGGTACTGACCTCTTCCAATCTGTTGGCCACTGTGTCATTCTCCAGATTTGCTGGCATAGTTTGGTTGGAACCTTTACTGATTCTTCTTCTATTGCTTGCCATATTTATGGAGATACTCCATCAGTTCCTGGAGCTTTCCAGGTTGGTAATGACTGGACTGCTGATCTAACTTCATTTCTAGTACTGGAGGTTCTTGTAAGTATATCTTCTTAGTTTTATTGGATGTTGGCATCTATACTATCATCTTCATGTGATTTTCTTTGAATAAGTTACTAGCTATCCATTGGTGTCCTTTAGCATGCCAATTCAAGATTGGAATCTTCTTCTGAATTCAGAAATCTTTTAGAAGTCTTTCCTTGTTTTTCTGTGTCTATTTATATATTTACAGGAATGATTTATCATTGCTTTCTCCCATGCAGGATGAGATGATGCCTTCGCCATTGTCACTAAAGTGTTCACCTACCTTCAGCATCTTCCTATACCACTGCTGCCCAAGATTGGCACCTGCTTGTTTTGGCTGGGCAGCTGGGATGACCTTCATGCCTTGGGTAACCCTGCTTGTAGTTCTTTGGCATTCTGTTAGCCATACTAGGTGGGTCAGACCAGAAGATCAGCTCCATGGGAAGACCAATACCACACTTTGTAGACATTGGTTATGATAACAGAATCTTGCTAGTCTGATTGTGGTATACCTCCCCTCCTTCTTATACTCCAGTAAACCAGGGAGGTGTTTGCCTGAGATGCTTTCAAGTGTTATCTTGCTTCCCAGGACTTAAAGACTCTTTCAGCCTCCTTTGCCTAACTATTCTTGCATATTTCTGTCAAGGTCACTTCCCTTATTCTCTACACCTTCTTTGTTCATCTCTCCCAGGAACCCCGCTCTCCACCACAGCAAGACAGCATTGCAGGATTCTTTCTGCAAGCATAGGGTGATGGTTCATAGTTGATCGGTTAAGCTGTGAGAAAAGACATACTTCCTGGTTTGGCATCCTCAGTTGACGATGCATGGTACTGCTTTGCAAAGTCTAGTTCTAGACTTAGAGTAATTCATTTATACATCAGAATATGCCTTCCTATCCAGTGTTGTAAAGTTACTTGGCAGTTAAACTAGGCCAAGCTAGACCATAAAATCCACAATAAGCAGCTGAGGATAAGCTTAGCTGACAAAAAGGTTGACAGTGATTTGATTTTTAGTCCATTTCACTCCTCTAGTCTCTGTCTGTGGTTTCCCGACCCTTCAGTAAAAGAACTGCAATGCCAGGTTTAGTTTAAAGGGTGTAAAACCTGTAGTATGGAACCTAGAGATAATACATTAAATATCAATAAGAGATAACAGCTATAAAAAGAGTGGAAAAAATGGTTTCATGGTCAGTAGAAATATATAAGTTGTTCTTCAAACAAACAAACAAACAAACAATAGAATACAGTCCTTGGGTCCCTAGAAGACTTCCAGAAGTTCCCAGAAGTCCTTTTTAATCTTTTCCCCTCCAAGGCTAGAGTAAGACTTTGTGACAGAATAAGAGTGCTTCACCTGGAGCTGGAATCCCTTCTCTGTACTGTAAAAGCTGAGATTCAAGGAGGGAGGGGGAAGAGGAGGGATATGTGGGGAAAAAGGGATAAAATAGAAATGCTGCTTTTCACTTCTTGCTAGTCTCTTACCAGCAGTTTTGGAATCCTACAAGTCTGGTGTTGGAGTCCTCTGCAACATAGAGTAGGATTGTCTGGCTTTTTACATAATTTCAGTTTCAGTAACGGATACAGACAAAAATGTGGACCGTATATGTGCATTTTCAGACGGTCTTGCTGCTCTATCAATTTTTAGATGGGCCTTTAAATTATTGACACAATCAGGGAGATGGCATCTTTTTAAATGTCCCATGCTCATAATCTGAAACAATAATGTATATTTCCGGTGGGAGGAGATGGGCGGTGACAAATCTGATAGATAGATAGATAGATAGATAGATAGATAGATAGATAGATAGATAGATAAATGATACCATTTAGACTGAACTGAGAATAGGTCTTGGTAGGGTTTAACTTCTGAGCAGACCACTAGATGACTTTTCTGTTACGTCACCCTTGGAGAGTCCATACTCTGTAGCTCTGAAGACTATACTTAGTCCAGGTTTTCTCTATTATGTAAGATTCTTCACATTTATCCTGATCTAACCCCACCTGGATATTGTAAAATATATCACAGCTAAAAGAAGAATGGAAAAGTAACTTTCCAAGTCACAGTAATAGTAATACCACACTGAAGGACTGATTAAAATCTCCTCGCCATGTAGATTTTATTATATTTATATTTTTATTGTATTTTGTAATCGTAGTGGTTTTATATTTTAATCTTGTTTTATTGTAAGCTGCCCAGAGTCCCCCTGTAGGGGAGAGATGGGCGGTGAATAAATTTATTAAATAAATAAATAGTAGTAACTGTGATTTCCATGAGGGTGTAATTCCAAGGGGGGGGCATTCTTGTTGACTGCTCCTCCTGTTTACTGAAGTCTGATGAAATAGGTCAGTGTATCTCTTTCTCAAGCTGCTGTACTCTATATTTCTAAATTAAAACACCAAATAAATCCATGAATATTGATAGTTAACATCCTCTGATCTGAAAATTAGGATTTTCAAGACTTCTGCCTGATTGCCAGAACCCCACACATTCTTATACTCAATTTCAGTATAATACAAATATTTGGTGGACATTTCAGTTCAGATGTGAGTCCCAGATTAATTTCGTGAGTTCTTTTCCTACTTTCCAGCACAAAGCAAGCTGTGATGAATCTCTATCTACTGTCTGTCTGTCTGTCTGTCTGTCTGTCAGTCATCTCTCTATCTCTGTCCAGGTATACTAAACCGAGTTTTAGAACATTTATGAAATTTATCATAACTGAATATTAATATTTATGAAAATTTCTGAAATTTCACACACAAATTTGAATTCTTTAAGTGTAATTGACAATGTGAATTTATTTATTTATTTATATTTTAAATTTCGTCACTACCCGTCTTGCACGAAGAGACTCTGGGCAGTTTACAATAAAACTAAAAATAAATACAAATTAAAATACACTAAAAACCATATTTCTTAAATACAAATACAAATACAAAGTATAATATATAAAATCCAAGATGGCAGTATTAACAGTTCTTAATTTAAATTTCTAAATTCCTAAAATCATGGAGCTTCTTTAGGGCTCTAACCATCCTTAGGATTGGCTCCCACCCTTCCTGCCCCAAGCGAGATGGCAGAGCCAGGTTTTTACCCCTTTCTGGAAGGCCAGGAGGGTGGGGGCCTGCCTCACCTCTGGGGGAAGAGTATTCCATAGGGTGGGGACCACGGTAGAGAAGGCTCTCCTCCTGCGTCCAATCGACAATCTCTCATGGACGGGACCCATAACATGCCCTCTCTGCCTGACTGGGTGGGACGGGTCAATGTAATGGGGATGAAATGGTCCCTCAGGTAACCTGGCCCCATGCCATGTAGGGCTTTAAAGGTGATACCAACACCTTGAATTGGACCCAGAAGCAAACTGGCACCCAATGCAGCTCTCGTAGCAAAGGTGTTATGTGTGCCATCCTTGGGGCACCCAATACTGCTTGTTTAGCCGCATTCTGAACCAGCTGTAGCTTCTGGATACTCTTCAAGGGTAGCCCAACATAGAGTGCATTGCAGTAAGTCTATATGGGAGATGACTAGGGCATGAGTGACTGACAAGAGGGCTTCCTGATCCAGGAAAGGGCACAGCTGGCACACAACAAGAAGTTGAGTAAAGGCCCTCCTGGCCACAATTGCCACCTGCTCTTCAAGCAGGAGTCGTGAGTCCAGGAGGACTCCCAGATTCCGCACTGGGTCTGTCTGAGGCAGTGCAACCCCATCCAGAACCAAAGATGGCAAATTTCTGGATACAGAGGAGCCCCCAACCCACAGCCACTCCATCTTACCAGGGTTCAGCAGAAGCCTGTTGTTCCCCATCCAGACCCCCACAGCTTCCAGGCACTGAGAGAGGGTGGTCACAGCATCACTTACTTCACCCGGGATGGAGATGTATAATTGAGTATCATCAGCATATTGATGATACCTCATCCCATGGAGACGGATGATCTCACCCAGAAGTTTCATGTAGATGGTAAAAAGGAGCGGGAAGAGTACCAAACCATACAGTACCCCATGATTGGGACTGGCCCTGGAGGAAGAAGGAGAACCAGCACAAAACTGTGCCACCCACCCCCAACTCCCTGAGCTGACCCAAAAGGATACCATGGTCAATGGTATTGAAAGCTGCTGAGAGGTCAAGAAGAGCCAGGATTGATGCACTGCCCCCATCCTGCTCCCGCCAGAGATCATCCAAAAGTGTGACCAATGCAGTTTCTGTCCCATATCCTGGCCTGAAACCTGACTGAAAAGGGTCCAGATAATCCATTTCATCCAAAATCCTCTGGAGCTACAAAGCCACCACTTCCTCAACCACCTTCCCTAAGAAGGGGAGGTGGGAGACTAGACAAAAATTGTCCAGCATAGTGGGATCCAATGACAGTTTCCTGAGGAGGGGGTGCACCAGCACCTCTTTAAAGGCAGCCGGAAACACTCCCTCTCTGAAGGATGAATTTACCATTGCCTGGACCCAACCACATGTCACCTCCCAAGCTGCCTTCACTAGCCAGGAGGAAAAAGGATCTAATTGGCAAGTGGTGGAGTTTACAGTCCGAAGAACCCTGTCCGCTTCCTCGGGCCCAACAGGATCAAACCGTTCCCAGATAACAGGGTAAGCACGATCCCCAGGCATTTCCACTGGCCATGCCACATGCTTGGCATCCAACTTGGAATGGATCTGAGCGATTTTATCCTCCAGTTGCCTGGAACACTCCTCTGCATGGCCCAGTAGGTGGGTCACTGGACCCACATTCCCTAAAAAGGATTGAGTGATCTTAAATAAGGCCATTGGGTGGCGTTCTGCAGATGCAATAAAAGCAGAGAAATATTGATATTTCGCTACTCTTACCACCACGAAGTAGGCCTTAATGGTGGCTCTAGCTTGTGTTTGGTTGGGTTTGGTCCTTGTCTTCCTCCAGCGGCACTCTAGACATCTCTTAATCCTCTTCAGAACCCTCAACTCCTACGTAAACCATGGCGAGTGTTGGGTTTGATGGCATAAGAGGGGTTGCACAGGCACAATCCTGTCCAAAGCCCCTGCTGCCTTACTATTCCAGGCAGTACCTAGGGCCTCTGCTGGACCTTGCAGCAGAGCCCCAGGTATCACCCCTGGCTCCCTTTGGAACCCTGTCAGGTCATCAGTTGCCAGGGGCAGACCAGTCAAATGGGTCCTGCCTCCCCATGGAGGGGGGCAGCATAAGAGAATCTCAAGGTCACCACGGTGTGATCTGACCATGACAGAGAGGACAGATGTACCTCTCCCTTCAGATCACATTGCCACTGCTCTGACAAGAAAACCAAGTCCAGTGTGAGGCCACTGTCTCGAGCTGGGTCCTGAATAATCTGGGACAGGCCCATGGCTGCCATGGTGGCCATGAACTCCTGAGCCACCTCCAAGACACACCCCAGGGATGGCAGGTTGAAGTCCCCCAGAACCATATGTCTGGGAAACTCTACCGCCAACCCTGAGATGGCCTCTAGCAGCTCAGGCAGGGAGGTTTCTACACGGCAGGGAGGCTGGAACAGTAGCAACAATCCCAACTGTTCTTGGGAGCCCAACTTCAGGAACAGAGTCTCACAACCGGCCACTTGTGGAGCAGTGCCCCTGAAGGCCACCAGAGATTTCCAGATGACAACAGCCACCCCTCCTCCCTTGCCCTGGGATCTTGGCTGGTGTCATATCACAAACCCAGCTGGGCACATTTCTGAAAGGGGCACCTCCCCTTCAGGGCCCAGCCAGGTCTCAGTGATGCATGCCAGGTCTGCCCCGTCCTCTGTGATCAAATCACATATAAGGGGGGCCTTTTTGTTAACTAACCTGGCATTAAGAAGCAGCAGCTGAAAGCCAGGGCCTCCATGGGTCTGCTGTCCAGGACCTGGGTCTGAGTACAGAGGGCTGTAGCATGCTACTGGTACCCAACACTGTGGGCATAGTCTCCAAAGATGGCTCACCCTCTGACTCCCATAACATCCCCGCCCCTTCATCACCTAAATCGTATAGCTCACCCTAAATCCCCCAGAGCTTCCGATTCCATTTCCCCCCAATCCCTGACCTCCAGATTCCCTGGTTAGGGGTTCCTCCATCCTATCAAGCATTGACAAACACACCCAATCATCCATGGGGTGATGACGGGCTCCCCAGCACTTCAGCTCTTGCTTTCAGCACTGTCGGAACCCAACCATCACCCCCACATCCACTGTGCCCCCTTTACTGGCTTCTCTCACACCCACTACTCCTCACCCCCTGACTCTCAAACAAGGAGTGAGTGTCCTCACATACACTCCACACATCCACTCCCAGACTCCCTCCCATCTCCTTCACTCACCACACCGGAGGGGACTCGTCATACCTCTGTCCTCTCTATAGCCTGGCTCAGGGGAGCAATCAAGTCCTCGCAACTCAGGCCTCTCCACAGCCCAGACTACTTGCGCAGCACCCCAAAATCCAGTCCTTGTCATGCTGCTTATCACAGTGCAGGCCTCTCCAGGGGCTCGCTGCGCTGATCGGCTGTTGCGCTGTGCTGCTTGGCTGCTCCAGGGACCCACTGCTCATCACTGGGCCACTCCGGGGGCCTGCCATCCTGGGGAGCCCACTGCTGGGCCACAGGACCACTGGGCTGCTCTGGGGGTCCTGCCCAGCTCCTCCTGACTTGGGGTACTCGCCAGCCAGCCAATGGTAGGCTGCTCCTGTCTGCTGTATTTGGTTACTGGGCTGCTGACCAACTGAGGACTTGCTGCTGGGCCACCATAGCTGTTTTAGGGGCTCACTGGCCCCCTGAATGGAAATTATGTACATAATGATAGTCATTTTCATAAATGAACAACATTCCTGTTCATGTCATTAGAAATAAAACACAGATCATCTTAACATCTACATAGGCTGACCATAAGACAAAAACGGGACATTGGGATGTCAATGTCATGAGTAAGGATGGCGAGCAGGGGGCTCCCATCCAGGGGGGGAAACGCATGCGTAGTACTGAGGAATTAAGCAGCCATTCAAAGAGACACAGATCAGACCCACCTTAGCCTTTGGGGTTTATATGTCTGGGTTTTTCCCACACTTATTCAGTTTGTTAGGATTCTGTTTATGTAGCGGTAATAAACATTAGAGACCTACTCCTCGTCTCAGCGTGTGTCTCACTGTTAGGACAGCCAAAATGGGATGGGGTTAAACTAATGTAATATTATGTAATATTCCATATTCATGAAAAAGTAAGACGATAAAAAACGTTTTAAAGAGTTTTTAAGATTCATTTGCTGGTCCTTGCTGGGAAGGTGCAGGAGGGGGAGGTGTGGCAGTGGTTGGGTCTGGAGAGGCTGGTGCAGGGGTGGCGTTGGGCGGAGATGTTGCAGGAGGGCTGAAGTTGGCGGCGAGCTGGGGTGGGAGGACAGGAACGGAGGAGTCTAGTGAACAGTTGTCCCCGACAACCTGTTCCTCTCTGGTGCGCCCTTTTATTTTATTTTCTTCCTGCCTATTTGGCCCGAGAGCCAATCAGCTTCTTTTCTGCTGGGTGCTCTTTTCCGACCGTCTTCCACTGCACTGATTGGTGGCAGACACTTCCTCTTGCTCACCGCCAATCAGCTGTTCCTGCAGTTCCTGCTCTAGGTTTCCTGCCGGATTGAGAACTACTGCCAATGGGTAAGTCAGCCTCCTTTTCAATTTCAATTTCAATTTCAACTTTTTCCTGCTTTTCCCAATAAGGGCTCCAACGGTTTTTAAAAGATAGGACAAAATTGACATTTATATTGACGCAATAGGACAGTTGGGAAATGGAAAAAAAATGGGACTGGCCCGTTCAGAACGGTATGTATGGTCAGCCTATGTCTACAAGAACATCAGTCTACTTGCTGCATGTTCTGAAAGCTGCACGAAGAGAAATATAGTTTGTTTTCATGAAATGATTGAAATATTGCCCAGTTACTAAACAAGTGTCATTATCTTAAGCAAACTTGTTTATATAATAGTAGGCTTACCAGACATCCAGCAAAAGGAGGACATGTTCTCTTTGTACTGAAATCCTCTGTCCAGCAGGCATAGCCTTAAATCAAATATTGTCCAGCTTTTTGGGTATCCGTTCCTGAGCTTTTCTCCAAGGTGGAACACTTGCCTAGGAAGTGCTAACCACAAGTTAACAAGCTCTGTTCTATAACCTTAAGTAGTTGATTAGTACCTTCCAGCCCCCTTGGGCTGCTGCGTGAAATTGACAAGACCGTAATCAGTTACATGCTGAAGGCTTTGCCTCCCAAGGGCTCTAGCACATTCCTGCAATTGAAAAACCAGTATTTCTGATGCTGGAAAAAGGTAATTTCCTATACATGTAGGCCTAAGTGCATTTTATTTTGAAGTTTTTCACTGTAATTTTTGTTATGGATGGCAAGAGATCCATGATGTTTAAACAACATGTCCTCCTTCCTCCCCCTTTGTCCTCCTTTCCAATTGTCTGTGACCTCCATTGCCTGTTCAGATATCTGGACACAACAGCATAACAGCCAATTCTGCTAGGCTATGACATACAGTCAAGACTAGGCCTGCACATGCGGTTAAATTTATTATCCATTAGTAACTACTACTCCAATATTTAAGGAAACAATTTTGAAGAATCGTGGCACTACTACTGGCATATGAACCATTTCAGAATACTTATTCAGAAATTGCATAGTGAAATGCAAAATGTAAAGCATTGTAAAATACAGGAAAAAAACAGTTATGCTAGACAGGCCAATCAAAGCTTTTGTTTTGAAATTAGAAAGGTTTAAATTTCCTCTGCAAGAACGCTGACATTATTTTTCCTGTGAAATTTCTCAGTGGTTTTGGCTGAGCAGTGCGAGTACCACATGTTCTCAAGGTCACCTTCTGCACAGGAGTGTTTCCTCACACAATATGCTCCTAATAAGAAATGCAATGCAGGTGGCAGAGCCGAGATTGCAACAGCTTGCATTATGGTGCTCAGTAGCCTCCAGATGCCCTTTCTTTCTTCCCACATAATTCTATCAGTGTGTTTCTTCGAAGCAAGGACCTTCACCTTTATCTCAGATGTTCTCCTAAGACAAAATTCAACTGAAACTCAATTTCAGAATCCTCTGAATTATTATTCTCTCATCAGTACAAAACAAGTGACCCTTCGCAGGTTAAGTGGAATCGGTTGCTTGTCAGATTTGTTAAGTGTCACAACAAATCATGAAGTTAGAGAAGACCACAGTTATATTTGCCACTGCATGATGACAGAATGTTCAGGTCAATCCTTGTGATTGTTCCAATAAGTTGCCTTTCCTCCACATCTTTTCAGGTAAAATTATTTGGCACATGCTCTCATCATGAGCTGGGCCAGGATAAATTACAGTGTTTTTTCCTCTAAAGCTTTTCAGTATTGCTGAACAATGATCTCTTCTGGGAATGTGTAGATATGCATGCATAATTACTTTATTCTAAATTCAGAAAACTTAGGAATCTGGGGAGATGAGGGAGAACTCTGACTTCACAAATGAAAACTTGACTTGAAGCCTCTTCTGCCCCTTCCTCGTGCCAACTGCTTCCAAACTTGATTCTTGCCCTATGCAGGAATTCCATTGTCAAAAAGGATTACAAGGATGAAATGTTGGCTGGACCACAGAGCAAAAGAGAAGAAGCGGATTTACTGGATTTAAGGTCCTCTGAACCTCCAATAAAGAATCCCAGAGTGGACATAAAGAATTTCTCCCAGCCAGGAACTGAGAAAAACACTTTTGTTGTGTTCAGGACAGTTCATGCCAGAAATCTTTAGATTCTTCAGAGATTCTGATACTAGAACTCTCTGAAAGTAGGATATAGTTGTCCTAGCACATTGACTTTGGCCAGGTTGTATGATCCCTGATGGGTTGGGGTCACTCATATGAATAATCCAGGAAAGTTATAGGATAATTGGTGGGAATGACAAAAGACCCACTCCCTTTGTGCATGTGTTATGATGTGGCACGTGTTTACAAGAGGGGCTGAATTTACGGACCAAGGGTGCTTTCATCGTTTTGACAAAAGCAGGAAGCTTCTGCAGATATCCCTGAGTGGAGTGAACATAATCAATCAGGGCTGGATATTCTCTGGATGATTTTCTAGCAGAAAATTGCATTGTATCAAAAAATGAAATCTGAATGAGAGATGACATCATGGTGCTTCATTTCCTGAAATGGTGAAGTCACAATCTCATTCCATGCTGGGCTCCAGAAAAATCTCTTCGCTCTGTCAATATCAGACTCATGGTACTGTGGCAACTTCTTTGACGTTAACGTGGTGATATGAATCAGGGCTCAACTTGGGAAACAGGGAGGGGAAAAAAGGTGTCAAAGTTCCAGGACAGTAGAGTCTTCCCATTCAAGAAGAGGTATTCAACCTTTATGTGGATAGGGCAGATAGTTATTGCTTTCCTTTATGTATTAATGAAGCAGACAAAATTATTCTAGCTTTAGGCCTTGAGGGAATTTTTATGCTTCATAAAAATGTTAATGCAGCTGCAAAATAAAAAAATAAAAAAATGATGATGTCCTTCAGCAATGTATTCTCCTGGCTTCTTAAAGTGGCTAAGTATGCCTTGCACAAAGTGGCTTCCTCCAGAGCTATGTGCCATCAAGTCAGTGTTGACTCTTAGAGATTACCATGCATAGATTTTCTCCAGGTGATCTGTCCCCAGTGTGGTCTTTCAGGTCTTCCAATGGTAGACCCATCACCACTGCAATTGAGTTCAGCTACTTGCTGGTCATCCTCTTTTTGTCTTTCTTCCCACCTTTCCCAGCATTTTAGACTTCTCCAGAGAGTTAGGTCTTTGCATAATGTGTCCAAAATAGGATAAAGTTATTTGCAATACCACCTTTCTCATATTGTTCCTGCCTGCCCCATCAGATCTAGTAGCGAGGGCATGCTCCAGGTTCTTCTATTAAACAATGTCATCTCATTGGACCTCAGAGTCATGCCTTCTCAATGGCAGCACCTGCCCTATGGAACAGAGATTTGGATGGCGCAAACTCTGTTAGCATTTCACTAGGCACTGAAGACTGGCTGTTCCCCCAGGCATTTGGGTCAGGGGATGGATGCTGCTGTTGGTGGTGAGTGGGGTCAATGGTTTCCTTGGGCACCCATGGATGTTTGGTGGGGCTGATCTTGTAAGCTGCCCAGAATCACTGGTGTGAGATGGGCAGCTAAATGAATGAATGAATGAATGAATGAATGAATGAATGAAGAAATAAATAAAGCCTGGTCATTTGTGCCTTGAGTGAAAACTGTGGGTTGATTTGTTCAATGATCTTTAGCCAGCTTGGAACCAATCTGTTTTGCCATGTTTCCTCGGTACAATGACTTCCTGATCTGTGTATAAATTTTGCCTAGAACAATGAAATGTTTTGGATTCCCGTTTTTCTAAGCATATTGCACAGCTATATGTTACCAACACAATTAAAGGACTTCTATATTCAATTAAGCACATATTGACTTTTTTTTGGTATTCTTTGGTGTTCTCAGTTATCCAGCATGCACCAGCAAGAACATATTATGTTCCTTGGCCTTTTGTATAGCTAGATTGAATATCTGGATCTCCCTTTCCATGAAGGTCTCTAAAATCTACATTGAATGATTCTAAGCCTTATTTTGCTAGCATGTGAAATGAAGGATATTGTGTGATAGTTTACACATTCTGCTAAATCTCCTTTCTTTGGTATTGGTATGTAGATTGATCTTTTCCTTTTTTTTAAAGCAATTTTTATTATAAGAAGATTTTATATAGGTTTAAAAAAAAGAAAAAGAGAGATATTGAAAGAAGCGACTTCCAATCTTCTTCGCAGCAGTTACAAACATAGTTATTACCATTTCTACCCTCCAAAATTATATATCATGGTTTCCTTCTTCCAATAAACAAACCTTAGATTGATCTCTTCCAATCTGTTGTCCACTGTGTTGTTCTCAAGATTTTATGGCATAGTTTGGTGTGAACTTACTGATTCTTCTTCTGCTTCTTGCCATATTTCTGTAGATATTCCATCAATTCCTTTAGCCTTCAGAGTTGGTAATGACCGGAATACTCACTTGGGTTCATCTTTTAGGTGTTCTTGTAAATAGGGAATATCTTCTATGATATCTTGGATGTTGACATCAATGCTGAACAGAACTTCACTATACTTCTTCCATCTTTGTTTAATTTTCTTTGTATCAGTTACTGTCTGTTCATGTTTCCTTCAGCGTATCAATCTGAGGTTGGAATATTTATTTTTATATTCAGTTTATATAGCCACAGATCTCAGCAAATGACTCTTGGCAACAAACAATGATAAAAAAATAAAAACAGATACATATACAAGAATTAAAATACACAGCAGCCGAGAAAACCACAACATAGCCAAGAGACGGGTCCCTTCACGTACTTGGGACCCCAGACCTGAGCACAGAACCAGGTCTTTAGGGCCTTACAAAGGGCCAGCAGGGCCATCCTGATCTCTGAAGGGAGGACATCACAGAGGGCTGGTGCTACAGCAGAAAAGGCTCCTCCTCTCCCCCTGCCCCTTCCCAGTGAACATTCCTTACCCAACTTCACCCAGCACTTCTGAGTTCAGACACCTTTTGGGAGATTTTCCTTGCTTTTCCATGTCTGTTTCCATTTCATTGTCTTTACAGATGTTGTTGTAATACACTTCTTGTCTCTGCTAACAGTTCTCTGAAATATTTGTTAAATTCCTTCCTGAGATTTTTGCCTTTCTTGGCTTTGGCTTCCCTTCTCTTTTTGGCATTTTCCACTATTTGTTCTGATGTCCATTTTGCTTTTTTTCTGTTTCTTGATCTTTGGCAGTCTCTTTTCACATTCATCCTTAACAACTTCTTTGATTTCATGCCATATTTCCCCTGGTTCCCTATCAATGATGTCCTGGACTTCAAAGTGATTCCTGATGTTCTCCTTGAAAATGGTGGTATATAGTCAAGTTCATACCATGGAAACTGTTGATTTTCTTTTTCTATTTTAGTTTGACTTGGAACTTGCATACGAGCAATTCATGATCTGTTCCATAGCCAACCCCTGGCCATATTTTTGCTGTTATAACTGAGCTGAACCAAAAATATAGTTGATTTTATTTCTGTGCACTCCAAAAATAGTGATGTCTCTCTATATAGATACCACTGTGGTTGCTTGAAGACTCTGTTAGCAATGAAGAAATTTGTGGATTGCCAAAAATTGGTAAGACATTCTCCTGCTTCATTTTGGCTTCCCAGACCATACTGTCCAACTACATTTTTCTCCTTAATATCTCCAACTTAAGCATTCCAGTCTCTAACTACAAACATGATATCTTGCTTGCTTGTTCTCTTGGTTTCAAATTAAATGTGATCATAAAACTCATCAGCCTTCTCTTATTTGGCACGAGTGATTGGAGTTTAAACTTGGATAATTAAAGGGTTGCCTGTGAAGTCTAATTGATATTATTCGGTCATTGATTGCATTGTAACCCAGTATCTTGGTATAATCTTCCTGACTATGAAAGCAGTGCTGTTCCTTCTTTGTTTTTCATGTCCAGAGTAGTAAACAGAATGATCTTCTGACAAAAAGTGTCCAATTCCAGTCCATTTCAAATAGCTGGTGCCTAAGATGTCAATGTATAGTTGATTTATTTCATCTTTCACTATGTTTAGCATTCCCTTTTCATGCTTCTTATGTTACATGTTCCCCTTATAATTCATCTCTGTGACTTTGGACTTCCTTTCCTGCATGGCAACATCAACAACTAGACATCCCAAAGGCTTTAATCTAGCTGCATCATAGACATCATTAGTACTCCAAAAGATCCTCAGCTCTTCCTCAATAGCATACTGAGTGCCATCCAACCATCATCAGTCATTTTATATGGTCTATTCTTGTGGTTTTCTTGGTAAAATGCAGGAGTGGTTTACCACTGCCTTCTCCTGTGCAGTATGAAATGATGCCTTTGCTGTTGTCTCTAAAGTGATTATCCACCTCCAGACTCTTCCTGTACCTCTGCTGCCCAATATGGATGCCTGCTTGCTTTAGCTAGGCAGTGGGGATGACCTCCACACCTTGGGTGACCCTGCTGGGATTATATATTCTCAGCTTATTGTCCTAGTAACCCCTCTGCAATGATGAAGCAACATTGCAGGACTGGGGAGCAGGGTCCTAGATTAGTCACACATAAATTCAACCAAGTTATATCACAAGCAAAAACAGATGGAGATTGGCAACTGAAATTGGGGTGTGAAATGAGTTCAGTCTACAGTTCAATTGGACTTACCCAATTTGTGCTTTTCTGCTCACGAAAATATGCGAACTTCAATATGCACATTTTCCCGATTGCTGCAATGCAGTCATCTCACTTTAAAAATGCCTACTGAAATGTGTATATTAAAAGAAAATGCATGTAAATGAATGTTAGTGAATACAATAAACAAAAATGCGTGACATTAGGAAAATTTGCTTGCAAAAATACATCTCTTAGGAAGTGGGGCATGCAAAAATGTGTTTAAGAGAAATGCATATGAATATGTGAATGAATGTTCATGTAGGTTTTGCTAGGGGTCTTTGGAGAACAAATCAGGTGAAAGGATAGCTGCTAAAGAAAGGCTTATTATCTTTGGTCCTGATGTGTTTTTCCAGTGATCTATCCTCCCTGTATTAGATAAGAAAAATTTATTTCACAGCCCAGTGTTCATTCACTTTCCATCTATCTGGTTGAAATATATTGATTAAAGAGGGGGAAGGAACTACAGTACTAAGATGCTGCTTAGGAGAAGCACCGATTCAGCAAAGTATTTAACAGGTTAAAGAAAAGTTATGGCCCCACTTCACCAGATAAGGATATCTCAGCTCTTTCTTCTGGATACTGGGCTTAAGTGCTGGGGAGTATGGGGTGCGGGTGGGATATACTGTATGCATTAGATCAGGAACGTTCTCAGTTCTTGATGTATTACACATCATTATGGATATTGTTTAACCACATTTGCCTATATGTATAAAATTGTGTAGAGTATATGTCTTGGCTCAGAAAATGCTGTCAAATTCAGTAAAAAAAAAAAAATTAGAGAAAACATATATTTCTTTGTCAATATTGGGATTATTTTCAAGCCATTCTTGAGAGCAACAAAGATGATATACCTGGAATCTTACTAACTAAAGTAAGGCTTTTAGTACTTAGTAAGTAACTAAATTAACTAACTTATGTAGTAAGTAACCAAAAGTAAGGCTTTTCGTTTTCCAGATGAATAATTTCTGGCACAGCACTACACAGGGTTTTGTGTGGCAGAACCAGAATCATTAGGCAGCATGCAAGTATGCTACTTTGAAGAATTTTGTACCACCTTTTACAACTAGTAGATTTATTGTGGCATAAGTTTTCAGAGATGACAAGCTGCTTCACTGGAAGCCACATATCCAAGCCACAAAAGTTTATGCTGCTATGCATCTGTTCTTTTAGTGTACCACAGTTATATTGTTTTTGCAGCCATGTACTGCTCAGCTATCCCCTTGGAATTAAAAAGAAAGAGAAAAAGAAAAGAAACCACATATAGCCATTTCTACACCATTATCTTTTTATTTCCAACGGAAGTCCTGGCCAGGAAAATTAAAAGAAGTTGGGATAAAGCAAATGTGGCACTAGCAGGAGTTAAATAATCAATGGCAAAGATTTTGCTGTGAGCTCTTACATAATAAATTAAGCAAAAGGATGGATGCTGAAGAAAGCCTTATTATCTTTGCCTCTGAAGGGTTCGTTCAGTGATCTATCCCCCGTGCATTCAGCAAAACACGTTATGTTCCCCAGTGTTCATTCAGCGTTCCAGCTATCTGCTTGAAAAAGTATTGCCTGATCAGAAGGTAGGCATCATGGATCTAAGATAATGATATTACTTTAGTGAAGCCCTGATGCAGCCAGGCATTTAACTTTCACCGTTGTCTCTCTTTGTATTTTGTTAACCCCAGACCAGTTTGCTAACCAAAGCTGAAAAATGGGCATGTGTTGTTTAACTGCATCGGAAACCAAATGCTGCTGTATTATTTGGATCTGCCTTTTTTTCTTTCTGATTATGTGCTATCAAGCTGGTGTTGACCACATTATGTGCCATCAAGCTGTTAGATTTTCTCCATGACGATCTGTCCCTAACCTACTTTCTTTCAAATATTACAGATAACTCTGTCTATTCTCTGCCATCCATCTATATGCATATGAATCAGAAAATATACTTATTTATTTACTTATGAGGTTTATAGACTATCTAATAAGAAAGGATTTCTAGGTGGCTTAGAGTGAAAATATAAAAAATTAAGTACGTTCTCCTTATTTAGCAGATAAACTTACTGAGTTGGAAAATGATCACCTTTATTTTGTGATTTCTATTTAATTACTGGGTGAGCACCATGTAACATACCTCATGTAAATGTTCTTTCAAGGGCATAAGAGGAGACATTCTTTGTTATGGATTACTATTATGAGGATTCATTCCACATTCATTCTTAGGTTAGTATTTGACGTGTATGTTGTCTCTGCTTTTGAATTAATGGGGAAACCACCCTCTTTAGAATGCATGTCCAGCTGAGATTGCACAAAGACATTCAGAAGTGAGACAATATAGGCTGTAGAAAAAGCCTAGTTTTTGCCAGTAAAATGAATTAAAAATAATAAAATAATCCCTAAAGCCTTTATTTTCCTTTGAAGTAGATGAAATGTCAGGCGAATGTTGAAATATTTATTTGATTTGATTTTAGCCTGCTGCAATCAGTTGACTCTCAATGGGGTACAACAGTAATTTATTATAACACATCCACAGTGTAATCAAAGTAAATGGATGAAAGTTAAAATCACAAAATAACATCCAAAACATAAGTTCACCTATCAGCTGCATACTGCAGCTACAACATGGACCAAGGAACAGAGTGGGAGAGTAAGATTTTATGGACAAAGGAAGCAAGTTTAAAGAGGCCACAGCATTATCAGTTATAGCTATTATTTATGGTTGGCCCTTAGATTATAGATGACCCTGAGATCCACAGGGCTCCCATCCTGATCATATTCAGAAAATCATTGATGCAGAGTGGTGGTTGAGCCCCTGTAGGATGTGTTGGTGGTGTTATGTAGAATTTGCCTGCTGGAGACTTATGATCTGTTTCCTCTTTTATTGAAAGGAAAACAAAATAACTTTTTAAAGATGTAAGCCATCCAGAGTAATCTGGAGTTGGGAGCATGTGTCTCTGAATTGTATTAAATAAATAAAATAAACCCCGTTTGTCATGGCTCCAGTCAGCAGACAGCCCAACTTCTTACTGATGACATCACTTAACTTACGTGCTGAGGAAGTCTCTTAAAGCAGTACTGGGATAAGATCACTGTGGCATGACTAATAACTGTGTCTTTGCAGTGGGCAGAGGGAATGATCTTGAAGGACAGAAGGAAGAGTTGCTACCAAGAGAATGGTCAGGTAAACCTGAGTCCAGGTCAGAACCATAACCTAACAAAACATCTCAGACAAGACCCCCCTGCCCAGTTCTCACAAAGATAAAGGGAGGGAGGGGGGAAGTGCACCCAGAGTTGCAAAATTCTGTTACTATATCTTTATAATAAAAGTATCATAGACCTCCATGACTTTGGCTTCCTATTCTGGTCTACCTTGAAGGCCTGACAGTCATATACCTATCAACCCTTGAATTTGGTCAAGTTTTGAAGTCATCCGTGAGACATATTATGATGTATACGATGAGGAGCAGAAAGTCCTTTATCTATGAATATTGTCCTATGCCTCCAAAGGGTATCAAAAGTTGTGACAGTACTAGTGAGATGTAATTAAGCATCACAAAAGAACACTGCTAGAAGAAATAAAGACTTTCTGCAACATTCAAACCCAAAATAGTTCAGACCAGTGCATAAGATTATTTCCTAGCTTTGGTAGCTGGTACCTAATTAAAATGAACTGTTAATTGCTGGGAGCTGGGGGCACTAGGGAAGGGTGTCAGTGAGGATAGGACTGAAGCCCAGGTGAAGTCACTCATTCATAGCCAAGGGCAGACCAGAGGGAGAGGTTCCCTTTTGAGTCTGCCCTTTTGAAGCTGACCAACACCTGATTTCTCCCATTGTCTGAGCTGCAGCAGGGCCAAATAGTCATTTTTGGGTAGGTCTTAGTCTTCTACTGCCCCCAGTCATGCTTTAGGTAGAACTGGAGCTCCCTGGTGAGCAGGACACCATTTTCTGTGAGACTACAAATGGCACTCCATTATTTGGGCATCATGAGCCAAACTCTTTGATCTAGGCTTTCATAGAATTTATTCAGTAAATGGATGGGGATTTACTGTATAATGGGAACCCTTGATCTGAATATCTGAGCAATCTCTTTGTCCCTTTCAGTATGAGTTTGTCTTCATAAATGTAAATATCCCGGAAGAATATGTACAGAACATAAGTGAATTTTGATGCATTTTCCCAAGTCCCACAAGCAGATGCCCCATATTTGCCAAAATGGCAACCCTTTACAGTTAGAAAATGTAATTATAGCAACAAATGCAATAATTGAGCAACCTATAATTGGATCTTCATTTGGCAGAGCCCCTCTTTGCTTGCTGTGCCATATGGGAACTGCTCAGCAAGATGTGCAGATACAAAACTGGGATTTTGCCCACTGTATGGGGAGAATAAGCACTGAGAATGAAAGGATAGAAATAATTTATATTTGTAGCTGTAAATACTAGCCAACCTCCTCTTCCTTCAGTAGCTAATGTTAATTTAAAAATCTTTGGGATGGGAGAATACAAGAATCTGTAAGTATTTTGCTATGCTGGTAATTAAACAGTATGAACAGACCCATGGAAAAGAGGAAATATACCTAAATAAACAAAAAATGTTATTAGGTATGTGCAAGGAGAAAGAAGATGTCCAGTTCAAGAAAAGTTGTAGTTATAATAGTAATTGCAGCATCTTTTATGTGTATATAATGCAACACTTCAGAAAATATGAGGAACCATTCTGACTAATTCAGAGCCATTCTGAGTGCTTGCTAGAGCAGAAACACAGAGTATAAATCAAATGCATAAACAAATCAACCCAGAAACCATTGAACATGTTGGTTTATCTCTATTCTTCCAGGATCTAGCATCAAGCTTATGGATGAACATGCAGACCTGCTGTTGGTGCCTCTGGAAAAAAATATCTCTACCCATGTGCAGTCCAGAATTGCTGTGTGGACTGGCAAACCTTTGAAAGCAGAGGAAGGACCAGATAATCTCAAGGCCCACCCAAAAACTGGTGGCAGCAATCAGTGGGTGACAGCCATTATTCTGCTGCTCCAGTTGGGGCTGCCTTTCCTAGACCAATGCTCACCTCTGGAGGAACGTTCTTTGCCATTGCTCAGAAGAGAGCAGCTCTTTGATCTCCCCCTCTTTGTAAAGAAAAGCACTAAAAAGCTGTGGGCCGATTTCCCCTGTGATGTAACTTCTCCACCTCCCTTTCTGTCTATATCATCAATGTCTCCACCACTCCCTACCACCACCCTGAGGGGTTCAGAGTCCAGCTCCAATAACATCATTGCAGCTGCTTCTTCCCCAACTGTAATGGTAAGTGGGAATGACCTTGGGAGACAGGAGGAAGAGCCACAGCCTAAACAACAGTCTAATAAATGAAATCTGAGTCTGAAGGAGGGGTAGAGGTAGATAAAATGTCTCAGAAAGGACCCTACTTATTTTTGGGGAGAGTAAAAGTAAGGGAGGGGAGAGGTACTTTCAGATTTGCAAGGTTATGTTACTGTAACCTTACAATAAGGGTAGTGCTAATACTTATGGTTGGTACTTCTTGTCTGGACTACCCCAAAGGGCTGATATCAGTCTTGCAAGCCTCAAAGTGAGACTCACAATGGCCAAATAACTGATTGCTCCCTGTGTTGCCACCTTAAGGGCTGCTGCCTAGTCTGGGCTCCCTGAATCCTTGTACTGCCAGCACTAACTTTGTACCCACTGTGGTTGAAGACCCCTTGGGGACAATAGCACTCTGGCTAAAGAAAAGTGCTCTCAGAACTTCCTACAGGCCTTCCTTCAAGGCCAGCAACAGTTCAAAAACAACCAGAGAGTGGAAAATGATTGATGTCCAAAGACAACACAGTGAACAGAGCATGCCTGAAGCTCAGTCCATTGGACAATCTCCCATCTTTTGCTGCTTCCTTTGCCTGTAGAAGAGACTGGTGCACTTGCACAGGGAGCTAGGCTTTCCTGGCTTCCTCCATTGGTGCCAATAACACTCAGGTCCCTTGCCTCTCCCGTGATTGGTGACCTGCTCCCCTGTCATCCTTGGGATCCACTGGCAGGTCCTGACACAAGTCCCTGTAGGCACATGGGCATCATTGGTAAACATGCTCCAAGATGTCACACAAGTTGCATCTGACACCTATGGCAAAATGCCACGGAGTGGCCCATGTGACTGAACCAGGTATACCATAGTACAATAGATGTGTACTTCTGATGCAAGCCCACAACTCGGGTCTGTGTCACCCGGAGCAAACATGGATTCTGTGCCCATTTTGGCAACCCCCCAGCACTCATTTTGGTGCCCCCCCAGTGTGGTGCAGAGGCACATGCCCCGCTTGCGCCCCCCAGTTGCGGCCCTGTTCTGATGGGAATATGTACGACAGTGGAAGCAAGCTGGGGGCAAGGGTTAGAGTTCCTTGAAGTCTGGGCTAAAAACTAGTTTAATAGTTAGACCTAGGATGGATTTTTATGGGCAGCGGTAGTCATTGCTACCTACTAGAGTTATAATTTAGGCCTTAAGTCATTTTTAGGCTTCATTTCAGTTAATGCTAAAAACTGATCTGATAATTAGAATCAGGCTGAATTTTTATGGATAGTCATGGTCTTTGCTTTGTATGAAAGCTATGATTTAGAGCTTGAACAATTTGGGGGGGGGGAAGTGCTTCTCTTAGGATTAGGATTTGTTTTAACCTTCCTTGAAATCCGTCCTAGAAACTAGTGCAATAGTTACAATCAGGCTGAATTTTTATGGGCAGATATCGACTTTGCTTCATATTGGAGTTATTACATTGGGGAATCAGGATGAAATTAGGTTAGTTTTAATCTTCCTTGAAGCCTATGCATATAGCTGCTAGGAGTGTTAGAATGTAGGTGAGGTTTTCTGGATAGCGCTACTGTTAGGTGATTTGGACTTACTACTGGGGAAGATATTTTCATGAACTTCAGAATTAGGTTTAGGACTATGTTTCCTTGTAGTCTATGCTAAAAACCAACATGAGTATCAGAATCTGTGTGAAGCTTTATGGATTGTGGACATCTAAGGTTTATCTTACAGGCTGAACCAACTGCTCAGACAACAGTTAGGGTTAAACTTCCTTGATGCCTATGCTGGAAATGAGATAAATAGTAAATTCCCCCTCTAATGATACCAGAGAGAGGACAAGGACTTGTTCTGTTTTCCCTCATACGGAACACTTTGCCTGCAGAGTTCTGAACATCACCTTCCATTGCTACATTCCAGTAAATATCCATTTTTTTCATAGGGTTTTGATGTCTGAAGATTGGTTGTTATGCTCAGAGAGTAAGCGGGGTTGGGTGTAATTGTATGTATGTATTTATATTTTTAAAGCACCATAAGCCTGTTGGAACTAGTGGTAAATTATCCATTTGTCATGTGCTCCACCGACTTTGTGTCAAGTGATATACACACTTGCTTTAATCCTTGAATGGATACATTTGTGAAAAAAAAATTACATGAAAAACTTTCATGAGTTACTGTGACGGACTAGATAGCCGATATTTCAGTGTCCCCCCAAGCCATAAGGGTGGGCTTATATATTGTGTTACACCACACTTGGTTTTATCCTTCATTCATTGACAAAGCCATAGTTGACATACCACACTAATTTATAAACATAATTTATAGCCATTGACCCTGCACTGTAAGGTTAAAGCAAACCAAATTATGTCTTAGCAGGAATGGGTGCATTTAGCCTTTGGCTTGCAAAACATCTGCTTTTTCTTACACAACAGCGATAGCTTCAATTTGCAACAGAGTTTGATTAAAACTCTGGGCCTGGTTAGAAGTTAATTTGAACCCCTAAGGCAGCATTTCTCAAAGGCTGGGTTACCACCTCCAAACAGAGTTGTAAGTTAATGGGATGGTGGGTTGCCAGAGAGTGCCTTCCTCACAAATCCTCTCTGAGCAGCTGTACCAGTCTGAGGCTAAAACATGATAAGTGCAAAGCATCCCACTGTTTCCAAAGCCAAATATGATGCTTGAGTCTCTTTCTCCCCCCTCCCCCTCCTCCATTCTGATTGTGTTTGCCTTTCAAAGGAGAAATAATCATGCCTGGCAGGAGTCTTTTCTACAGTGTTCTCACTCAGTGCTCACTCTGTAGAGCAGGGGTTCCTAAACATTTTGCCATCACACCTCCCTTTAGTGTAACTTTAATGTACAGACCTCCCCTAAAAATCCAAACACCAAAATGAACACAAATCAACAATGAAAACAGTACAACAAAACTTTGGGAAAGGTACTGTAGATTTATTGTAACAATGTACAGGGAATTACTGTGGGACGCGGTGGCGCTGCGGGTTAAACCGCTGAGCTGCCGATCGGAAGGTCGGCGGTTCGAAACCGCGCGGCGGGGTGAGCTCCCGTTGTTAATCCCAGCTCCTGCTCACCTAGCAGTTCGAAAACATGCCAATGTGAGTAGATCAATAGGTACCGCTTTGGCGGGAAGGTAACGGCGTTCCGAGTCGTCATGCTGGCCACATGACCCGGAAGTGTTTACGGACAACGCCGGCTCTAAGGCTTAGAAACGGAGATGAGCACCGCCCCCTAGAGTCGGACACGACTGGACTTTACGTCAAGGGAAACCTTTACCTTTACCTTACAGGGAAAAGGTTCTTCGCACCTCACCCGGACTCTGTCTGCGTCTCACAGTTTAGGAAACCCTGCTGTAGAGAGAATTAGGGGGAAGGGTGTGAGGACGAAGTTGCAAAAGTGGGGGGAAGGATTTACAACACTAAGCAAGAGGCTGGAAGGAAAGGAAGGTGGGCTGCCAAAAATAGCTTACAGTCTGCTAGCATTCTGCAAGTTGCAGCATTTAAAAAGAAGTTTAAGAGAAGCCGATTTAAGGTGAGGAAACACTTTTTTCTATCCCCCCCCCCCCCTGATTTTGTTAAATGAGAGTGGCTACCTTTGGGAATTGGGCCAATGTAAGCAAGCTCATCCTTCCCACGAAATAGATTTTTAAAATTCTATTAGGATTGTTTTTCCTTATTTCCAGCTAAACACCTTTGTTTTATAAAATTGTGTTCTTTGTCCAACCCTAACCCCAAATGAAATCATTAGTTATGCATTTCTGGGGGAGGTGAAGGCAGATGAAGACATCTCCAAAGGAGATGATATGACACTGCGGTGGGGACTGATGGCTGGGTGACAAGCCTGGGCCAACAGAGCCTCTTCAGACAAGGAGAGGCCATCGAGATCACCCACTTGTGCTCCGGATGGCTGCTCCTTGCAAGGAGACTGCAGGACTGTGGTCAACTTGTGAGTTTGACCACTGGGGGCTGCAGAAAAGTCAACAACCTTATAGCCACTGCAGAGCCTGTAAGGACACTGGGTTCACTAAAACCTCACTTTCCAAAGGACATTCAGATTATAATTATTTCATAGCTAAAGGAGACCTTAAGAGCAGCAGGAAAAAAAAACACCTGGTGAGTGATCCTTCATTCTGGATTAAAGATCACAGAAAAGAGCAAATTTAAGATTAATGGCAAAAAGCTTGACAAGAATTTTACTTAAGAAAGTTTAAAATGGACTAAGGGACCAGTCAAATTTAAAATATTATTAATTTTGTTAAAGTGTTTTTGAAATAACTAATTACATAAAATATCTTTGTGGGAACAGATTGTTTAGAGTTTTACTGAAGAGAGTATTGGTGGACTTTGCAAACTAAAGAGATAAAGAAACTTGAGTCCATGTGACCATAGAATTATGGAGTTCCAGAAGGGACCAAAGACTTAAGGGCTATAGAAAGGTGAAAGGCAAAAAAGAAAAAAAAAGCCCCTCTCTTATTTCTATTTCACTCTTACTTTTATTTCTGTAACTGATGAAGTGGCTGTTACTAGAAAAGTAGTGAAATACACAGAAATGGCAGAAAAATGTATTACTCTTGAGACATTCCAAAAGATTTTTGATGAGTTGGGAAAAAATTTTACAGCTACAATAACAGCATCCATAAATGCTTATGTGAATACCTCATTCAAAAGAGATGTGAATGAAGAGATAAAAGAAGAGATAAAAAATAATTTTGAAAATTTTGCAGGACAGTTAAGTGGAGAGCCAAATCAAATTAAAGACAAGGTGGACATTTTGGAAAACAAAACAGAAAATTTGGAGAACAAAATAGAGATAATAAACAAAGAGGAAATACAAATATTAAGTCAAGAGATGGAAAATGACATAGATAATGGATTACTATTGGATTTACATGAGAAAGAATCTTCTTCGAGACCAAGGGTATTTACAGAACAATTTGGAGAAAACAGTAAGGAGAAGGTTGTTGAAGCTTTAAAATACTTTTAGGATGAGAGGTATGGATGGAGATCAGGTCCCACAACAACACTTAAATTAAGGATCAAGAATGTCAGAATACTGTATAAGAGAAAATAATATAAAATTGACTTGTTTGATCAGGGATAAGACAATAATTATAAAATACTGGAAACCCTGTATGGACTTTTTACAGAAACCAGAAAGAACTGTCAATGGTTTCTCGATTTGCTGATTGAAAATGTTGGGACATGGGAAGAAGTTTGCTTGTAACTGCTGTAAAGAAGATCGGAAGTCACGTCTTTAAATATCTTTTCTTTTTGTTTCTTTTTTCTCTTTCTTTCCTGTTTTATTTTCTGCAGTTTCTCTTTTCTCTTTTCTCTATTTCTCTTTTCCTTCTTTAATTTCATTTTGTATTATCTTTTATTATTGTTAACATTCTTAATAAAAAAATTACTTTAAAAATGAAATAATTAGTTATAGTCACAGGGAGGAGTCACACAAATTCATGTTATCATTTTAGGGGGTTATGGTATGAAAAATGTTGAAAACCCCTCCATTAACCTACTGTCATGTATCTGCTGCACCCCCTTCTTACTGTTCTTGATCTTGCTCAAATGCGACCATTATACCATGGATCTTGGAGTATTTATACAATAGGGCCCCAGCAGAAAGAATGTTGTAAAATAATTAAATAAGACCATGCCGCTCACTTGCATTGCTGCATAGTCAGCGGTCTAGGTAAAGGTAAAGGTTTCCCTTGACATTAAGTCCAGTCGTGTCCAACTCTATGGGGCGGTGCTCATCTCCGTTTCAAGCCAAAGAGCCGGCGTTTGTCCGTAGACAGTTCCGTGGTCATGTGGCCAGCATGACTAAACAGAACGCCGTTACCTGCCTGCCAAAGCGGTACCTATTAATCTACTCACATTTGCATGTTTTCGAACTGCTAGGTTGGCAGGAGCTGGGACTAGCAACGGGAGCTCACCCCGTCACGCGGATTCGAATCGCCAACCTTCCAATCGGCAAGCTCAGCAGCTCAGCGGTTTAACCCGCAGCGCCACCACGTCCCTAGACAGCGGTCTGGAACTACCTAAAAGAAGGGAATTAGAATGGCTGAATTCACCTGTACTGCTAAGCCATAATTTACTGAGCAGGCCATAACAGCCTGCTTCACAAAACATGCTAAATTATAAAACATGACTTGTAAGCCCTCAAGGCTAGGTTCACATCACACTAAGCCAAAGACAAGCCAACCACTTTATGACTATCAAGAGGTGTGAACCCATCCAATTGTTTTCCTTAGGAGCACGAAGGTGGGGCAGCAGAATGACACCTGCAACTTGAACGTTATTTCCCGCTGCTGTCGCTGTTACTCTTGTTAGAGAAATTCATCTCTGAACCACCAATAGTGAGGCCAGCTAGTGATATTAGTAGCCTGAATTTGGGCGGGGAACTCTTCAGAGGCGGCAACTCCTCACAGAAAGCAGAAACTCTAACATTTAATATTTCAAAAGAGCTTTTTATATATCATATAATGCACCTTTTTGTAACAGAAGGGTTTTTAAAATTTGTTTTGTTTTTATTAAGTTTTTCTCCTCAGAGTCTTTAAGAAAATAAGAAATGTGCACAGAAAACCTTTCGTTGATTTATTCAAGGAAAATTAAATAATGTGTTGAATAGAAGTTTTTAACTTTTAACCTAAGATGATGCAAATTTGAAAGACCTTAATAATGGAGCCAGAGGGAACTAAATGAATCCGCAACGCTGCCCTTGAAGTAACATGCACAGAATATTTCAGATTCAGAATATAATTATGATAAAATAACACAGCATTAGGAAAATTCTCTTTGGGAAAAAATGGGCATAAAATACTTCAGTATATTTATAGATGAATTCCAATTACGACATACTGTGCTAACTTTATGGGAGCACTCAATAGACAGGCGAAAAATTGCTTATGCTGCAATTCTAGCAAAACGGAAGTGCAGGACAGTTGTGCATATAGCCAGAGATGTTCAGGAAATGCGGATGTCAACCGATCACCAATCAGCTGTATTAGAGAACTTGAAAATATCTTTGCAGAGGTCTTGTTTGTTTGTGTGTGTGTGTGTGTGTCTGTCTATATATAGATATTCCTTCTGCATCCACATTTATGGATGACTTAATAGGCTTTCATGGAAGCCATGGGCTGTGATTGTTACGCAAATGAGCTGTGTGGGCCAATGTAAATAAAAATGATGGCAATGGGTCTCAATTCCTCTGTTATTATATAGAAGAATTTACCTTGCTTTGTGACTTCATGGCAGTGTGAGCCTTTCTTCATTCCACATCATTGGCTCCACATCAGTGGAAACATAGAAACATCACAGTGCTATGGCAGCATGCAATTTGTATGAGAAGAGCTAAAAATGCAGCTTCACTGCATTAATAACAGCTGGTCATTTAGTGTAACGCAAGAGTCCCTATTCCTTTTGAAGGAGGGAACACGTTTGACATTTTATGTGTTGTGGATGCTCTCACTAAATCAGGGATATAAACTTTTCTACTTCCTGGGGAGAGGCAGGCTGCAGTCAAGCAATAGGTGCCCCCTCCCCCTGCAAACCCTGATCACACGGAACAATAGAAATGGAATTTGTGGAGAACTGGGGGATGTGCACCTGAATGAAACCTAGAGTGTCTCAAGCACATTTTGTCAACTTGGGGGTCTAGATGAATGTGTTGGTCTGTGACACTGAGATCAATCTCCTTCAAGTCTTGTTTGTCCACACAGAAGATGCTGGCTTGCCCATGCTTTTTATCAGTTTTGTCCATTCTGGCAGCAACCGTCATAGATGGTTTCCTTTTCCGCCACTCCCCAATGTGTACTCTGCACCAGCAGTATCAGCAGCTGTTTGTTTGTCTGTTAATAGGTCACAGCCTACAGAGTCAACTCAGTCCCAGTCCTCTTTCTTATCAAAAACCATCCATAACAAAGTTGACCAAGCCAGGCCAACATAAGCCAGGCCATCATTCTGGGGAAGAGGGGCAGACAGAACAAGGCAGCAGCAATAGACAGGCAGACATTCAAAGTCCTCCCTTCCTCCCTCTCTCTAGTGGCCCCTGGTGGTGTGACTGGATCTTGTTGAGGTTCAGAGGGGGAAGAAGCAGGAGTTGCTAAGTTTAGGAGTCTAAGCCTTCAGAGGTACTTTCCTGGAGTCCCTGCTTCTCTGCAGTTTTTTTGGCAATGTTTTTAGAAGTGGCTTGCATTGCTTCCTTCCTAAGGCAGAGAGTGACTGGCCCAAGTTCACCCAGCTGGTTCATGCCTAAGGCAGGACTAGAACTCACAGTCTCCTGGTTTCTAACTGCTGCACCAAACTGGCTTTCATTGTATTGCTTCTAGCTGTGGTCTAATTCCTCCGGCCTGTTCCCTGTAGCTGAGTACTGTCTAAGTAGTGGTGACTGGTGTCCTTTAAGGGATGATGGTTGTGGCTGGCTCTGATGCTGCTCCCCCATTTCCCACACTTTTGGGCCACTCCTTCTTGCCAGCACTTGGGCCTTCCAAATGCCAGTGCCCAGGCCTCATGGAAGAGACTGACTCAAATTGCCAACATCCCACTTGATTGCTCAGCTGGCATCTCACTTGCTACAGCTGTCCTACTCTGTTGCCGTGCCTGTCCGGCAACGTTGGCTGTATTGCCATACAGCTGCCATGGTCTTCATAGTGTCTATAGTCTTCCTTCTTTTCTTCCCTCTTCTTGATTCCCACCTCCTTCCACTTCCACATTCTTTGGTTTCCAAAGGGCCAGCCAGCTCTCCTAAGATAGTGAGGGCAGGGCCCTTATAGGAAGCAAGAGAAGAGTTCCAATTGCTGCATCTCTTTCCTTCCACAGTTGGCCTTCTTCTCTTCACTTATTTTGAGGATACGAAAACAGATCTCTCTCTCTCTCTCTTCAGTTCGGGAGGCTCATTTGAACAAAGTCCAAGAAACTCTGTTGCTGTTTTAAACTTACTCAGGGCATTATGAGCACCAACAACTCTATTCACATGTATAATTTCAGGCCACTTGGAGGACTGTGCATGTTCCCAGGAATAATATATCTTTTTATAGGTGCAAGTTCCTCCAGTCAAAAGTGCTTTGTTCCTAAGCTCCCCCTGATTTGCAGTTGCTGTAGCATGTATTTCATGCACAGTTAAATAAAACAATAGCCCTGTAAATTTCTCATGGGTGTGGTAATTCCCCAGTTACCCTATCTTTGAGGTGAACTATACATGTGTGACTCCATTTTCTTTTTTGATAAGATATTTTAGCTGGATTCTGCAGCTGAATGAATGTTAATATAAGAAATACATATTTATGTTCTTTGAGATACCAGCTCTTTGAGACTCATGTCCCATGCAGTTAGCAGAGAATTAACTTCTCATTTATGGAAGATGAAATTTACTATTCTAGGGCTTCCTTAGAGTACAATATATAGAGAATTACAAAACTACTCACTGTGGGCACAGCAATTTAGCATAATTTGCTCCAAGTATATTCAGAGATTATCTAGTATTATTACCAGCAAATAAAAATTCATTACTGCAGTAAGATTATCCAATGCCCAAACAGAGTGCTGAGATATTGGAACATCCCATATCACCAAAAAAATCCTTGCCTGTTGTATTTATTTAATTAAATTATGGTGGGAGAGAATTGTAACAAAGAAGCAGAAGTCTATAGATGAGAGTTTTACACTTCCCTCCCTTTCCAATAGGAATAAGATAGGAAGTGTGATGACTTTTGTAACTTCCAGATCCAAAGGATTTGATTATTGTAATAATTAAATAACACGCGTTTATTTAAAAAAACAATATTTAACTATCATTGGAATTAGAACTAGTAATATTAAATAAAATTCTGCTCTTGAATACATCTGGGAAATGACATGCAAAGTTATTTTATATATGAAAACTGATTTTATGATCTCTTGGTTTTGACAATTGCTGCATCCAAGGGGCCAGAAGATGCCAACAACATTTGGAATTTTAATTCAGATTAAAATGGAAATTGAGAAGTTAGCTACAATCCTATGATCCTTTTGGCTTTCCCCTGAGTTTGGAATGAGAGCTCTAAGCCCAGAGAGGAAAAATTGGTGTTGGGAAAGTCCTGTTGATACTACTTGGAGTGTCTGAGACTTGTCTGCTTTTTCCTTAGACATTTTGTAAGTTCCAGCATTGGTCCCTCCTAACTGAATGCTATTTCTCAGCAAATCTCTGTGATTCTACTTTCTTAAGGAAAAAAAAAAATGCTACTCTTGTTATTCAGATTAAACTACAGCTAAATATGATGGATGGATTTGTTTTCCATTTTTTAAACTCCTGTAAAAGAATATATTTTCTACAGTGACTTGCCTTAGCCAGGCCAAAGGTTCTTGGCACATTGCTTTACTCTGGCATGCTACCTGCTAGTAAAAGCCACTTTGCAAGGAACATCTGTCCTGAAAACTTTGAACTGTTTATGTTGCTCTTGGTTTTTGTTCTGTTCAGCACTGCAAATCTAATCAAATAATTTTGCACAGCTGCTAGGTCACCTCCAGTCAAACTGCCCTTAACCATATGCTGCTAAATAAGTTTGAATTAAAACACGGGAGAGTGGCACCTATTGCCTTTCCTAGAGATTTAGAGGGTAACTGGATATATACCTATGTTTTAGAGCATCTTATCCAACTGCTGGAAGCATTCACAATTCAGCTTCTGTAACCATGAACAGATTGACAAATGTTGCTGTAGGAGGTCTCTGTAGAAGAAACTCCTTGAAACCCTCACAAGAGATATTTATAAAAAACGTATTTATAAAAATATATTTTGCTCTCTTGATGAACTAATACCGAGTAATGGATTTGCATTCATAAAAACTCTTTTTGATTTGGATCCTGGGGATAGTTCATTAAAGAGGGGATAATCCTCAATATGGTTTCACTGTCTTCCATCTGAATTTCAGTGAATGGTGCTATATTAAGGCTAACAACTAAATCATGCAATTTTGTGAGGCATTAGAAACCTAGAACAAATGACAGGCTCTGCAGAGTAAATGGTAATGCTTCATTAGCCAGACCTGGAGAGAAAGTTCCATCATGTCTAACAGCCGATATCCAAGAATGAACATTTTGAAGCTTCAGTGAAAGAGAGGTTAGACACAAACAAGTCATTGTTCTTGATCCCAAATGTGGCTATGTTTGAGCTACCAAGCAGTAATATCACTGCTCAATACTCCTCATAAATGCATAAAGGCTGGTTTTAGAAATAAGAAGTTATTTTTCTCCCATGATTTCAATGGGCCTGGGTACCTCCCCCATCTGAAACTTTAACAATCTCCTGAGTGTGGCCTGTCCACAGCTTCTCCCCTTCTGATATGTTCTAATAACACTTATGGCTATGAATACAATGAGTTGTATTTTCAGATATTTGGAGGCCACTAAGTTTGGGCAGCCGAGCCGATAAAATTAAACCTGACTAGCCTGTATTAAATACACATCAACACCTCCTCAAACATACCCTGATGGCACATCACAGAAGTCGGTATAGTTTCTGCTCTACCCAGCATAGCATATGCTATTTTTGCATGTATAGGCATGAAGAGTAAGAAGCATACTGTAGCACTAGTGAGTATGAAAACAGAGGTGAAGGAGTCTTAAGTGGACATTTCTTGGACATCCTTCCAATTGGGTGGGTCCAAGAAGGGTCTGCAGTCAAGTAATGGCATGTGGACCAAAGTCACACTTTTGTGGATACAGCAGATGTATTAGTGGGCATGCGGATTGCTCAAAACTGGTACTGGGCAAGTCCATTGCTCCAAATGCTCTAGTGAAAATGGAATTAATTTGCCAGCATGTCTCTGGCCTGAGCAGGTCACATGTACAGGTATATGTATGTATATACATTTATTTGCAACCATAGGTTTTAGCAAAATTCATATAAAATGACAACAATCCATATCAGTTCAATACCTCCCCTCTAATATTAACAGCACTATTTGTCAACATCTGCTTTCATATCTTCCTTGTGGCCATTGCAAACAATGCAACTTGCTTAGTTACATGTTCATCAACATCAGTCAACAGAAAATAGATGTTTTCTTCTAAACTAGAATTATTTGGTTGGATTAACAAAGGCATGATGAATCTAGCTCTAGGTTCCTGATATAATTTGCAAAATAGTAAGTAATGGCTCAAATCTTCCACCTGTAAGTTATAGTATAGTTGGTAATCGTTTATATCTTCCATGAGCAGGTCACATTGATCTTCCCTGGCCTAGGAGCCCCAGCAGAACCACCATCTCTTTGGGGCTGTTGGAATCCAAGGCTCTTGGCAAGTTAGGCCACTTTAAATAAAAATGGTTTCTGGAATTAATGGGGATACTAGGCAGTAAGATCAAGCTGCATTTCTATTCAGGGCTCACATCAGATGTCTCTATTACAATTCCTGACCAGGACTGCACACAGTATAATAAAAGTGACAAAAATGGAGGAATAAAATACTAGGACTAGACTGCTAAAAGGTTAGATACTTTAAGCTAAATCACTAAATTAGAAAATACTTTGTGCATGAAATACTAAAATCTTAAACTACTAAGCTACTAAAATACCAAGTCCATGAAATACTTCAAAATCTTTAAATTTGATTATCACAATCTGGGGTCAAAAAACAAAGGCACCGAAGAAAAAGCTACTGAATTGTAAGATAGAACAAAATAACCTGGAATAAAAATGTACATACATTTTTGTTGCATTATTTGTTGCTGGGTTGCATCATTCATTTCTCGTCTAATGGAATAATTGTTGTACAATATGTCACTATTTCCTAACAATGCGAGCTCTGAAGCAAAATTAGGCAACGCTAGAAGGACAACATCATGATGGTCTGTGAAGATAAGTGAGAGGTAGGATTTGTTTGATCTGTCAGGAAACTTACTAAAAAGTGGAGTCAGATACAGGTGGCATATTTCATCACTGAATGAGCTGTGTAGCAACCATGGCCCATAGTTTCAGCTGCTTCCAAATGATGGGGACAGAGCATCCTGGTGGAAGCAATACAATGGTAGCTTTCTTCCAGTAAGCATGAGGGCAACACCTTAAAGCAAGGGCAACTCCTAGCAATATCTCTCTGCAGATCAATATCTGTTATTTGCTCCTTTGACAACTTCTTTAGTTTTGGAAAATGCAAAGAATGCAGAGCTGTTATAGATAGGCCAGTATTTTGTAATGTGGTTTCCAAGGTCTTCTTCAGTAAGGCGTTGCCTGTTACTAAAGGAACATTCTCTGGTGTCTGTGTGAAGCAGGAGCTGTACATCTTTCATTGTCTCCGTATCTGATTCCCCATTCTCAGGCTCTGAGGCATGGATTCAGAGGAAATACCCCTGGAAGAATACTGTGTATGGAACTGCCTAAAGTGCCATCTGCCTCTTGAATTTTGCGTTGTTTTATGCTTTAAATTGTTCTGACTTTGCACTGCCAGAAGTTATACATGGTTGCATCTTGCTTGATACCTTCTTACTGTGAACTCTGGACTGTGCCCTGTTCAGCCTTGTGTTTTGTCAGATTCTTAATGCCAGCAAAACAGGCTCCAATGGGGCTGGAGACTCCACACTTTCATGGCCATTACTTGAAACTGAACAATGAGATAGTTGGTAAATGTTCCATGTCATTTGTCTCTATTAATGTATTTGCAGTTGATGTTTCAGTAGCCACAAACTCTGGTTGTAGTGATAATAATAAAATCTTTTGAAGATAACCCTTGGGCGGTCAACTCTAGATATTAGAAGAATATATATTACTAGGGCTAATTCTGAGATTTGTAAAATGACCTTAATGATTGCTCAATGTCTAATTTTAGTCACTCCTAATTATATTTAGTGTTTTCATAACAGAAGTCATTGATTTAACCAAACATTAATTTATAAGAAAAACAAACCCTCTCTTATAACATTGGGATTAAACACAGCAGTTGAAGTATACTGAAAAAGGTAGATGGGTTCAAAATTCAGTTTCCTCTCAACTGAAATCAAGTGTGCCTTGTAACCTTCTAAAAATGGTCAGTAAAATAACCAGATAGTGCTATAATTCAGGGTTAGGACAAACACTAAATGTAAGTGGGTCTAAACTGGGAGACATCTTGGCAGCCAGGGGCTACACTTTAAAAAAGATGCCCATTGTTGGGGCTGAAGGAGCTGGATGATTCTGTGATTATGCCATCCAACTGGGAGGGTCTAATTTTGGGAAGGAGGTGGGCTACTATTTTGGACATTAAACCAGTCCAAAGGTTTAGTGCACCTTATTTTTTTGTTTCTCTGTCCAGATTTGGAGGGGAACAACGCTGCTGACATTGATGATTGGCTGCCAAATATCAGTGGTGCTACCCTGGGGAGATACTGAAGCCAGAAATAGGGTGAAGGCCTGAATACTTCCCAGAAGCCACAGCTTGCACGTTGCTAATCTAATTGTATTGCCCAATGCAGAGCAGGAAAGCGGATTTCCATCCTCAGCCAGGGCCAGAGCAACACAGAAGAGGAGTCCAGCTAAGGGAGCAATGAAGCTCTGTGGACCAGACTTCCCTGGAATCTTCTCAACCAGACAATGGGGCCCATCACAAATGTTGGTGCAGCCATTTTTTAAATTCAGCCACTGGCTAAGCACCCTATGTCTTCAGTTGCATCCACGTTGCTGGAAATGGAAGGATTGTACTTGGGGCGGGGTGGGGGTGGGGAGAAAATCTTCTCCATCTTTTAATGCTTAAGTTTTTTATTTGAGACAGTCTTGAATTCAGTTGAGACAAATATGAATGCAGCCTACAGTTTATTTTGCCACAGCACATGCCCCACTAGCCCAATTCTTTTGATATAATATAAACAATATAAACAATTGTGTTTTTAACACTGCATAAACTTCTGGGAAGCTTATTGGAAAAAAAAAACCTTGCAAGAGAAAGAGGGCTTTTCACTTTGGGAAGTTGAAAAGGAAGCATTGTGAAAGCCAGCCACATAGATTTGTTTCTCTTTAAACATAACACTTTGTTCAAAAAGACAAATAAAAGTAGCATATAATGCTCAAGCCTCTATCCAAGACAATACATAAAGAGATACTTTCTTATGAATTATTAAAAGAATGTCCGAATAAGAAATGAGAGCAATTATCAAAATGCTGCACTGTAAGCTTCAAATGGGCTTCTATCTACTGAAAAGTTAGACTAGGTACTAGTGATTGCAGCTGAGATGGATTTACAAGATAAATGTGTTTTCTGTTGCTCAGACCCATAATGCAGAAGCACATGGAAATCTAGTATTCAAGAAAAAAGGGCATTAATCCAAACATACCCCCTCTGATTTGCTGGTTTTCCACTGCTTGGGGTTTCTCTTGTAGCAAGATACAGCTTGCAGACAAATGAGCGGTGGTGCTGCGTGGTGAAGTAATATAGTTCCCAAAGGATTTTCACATCATTCTTCTCCTGAATATGTAGATTAGCTTCTTCCCTCAATGTGTTTGTTCCCTTAGTAATTAACTCTCTTAGATTCTAATAGGTATTTAAGGAGTCTTAACCTCATTCCAGTGTCTCTGCACCATTTCCGAATCACTCTCATTTTCCTGGGCAACATTTAACTACAATGGTGTGTTTTTCCCAGCACTGACTGAGTCCATAGTCGTTGGGTATTTTGCCCCACAAATTAAGTGGGACTGAGGAGAATGGCAAAGTAAGAAGAGAGAGAAGAATGTCCCTCCACTCTCTGTAAAATATAATATCAGTTATTTAATCAATTTATACACCACTTATTTTATGAAACGATACTGTCCAAAATGTTGCCTGTTTTATACACCTGTGGATGAAAGTTAGTTATGCTCCTGGCTATTGGTGAGTGCCTTTTCTCCCCATGAAGCTCCAGAGAGAAAGGCCAGCCCTTGCTCTGAATGGGCTTCATGAAGATACTCAGGAATTCCATGGTATCCTCATGAAACAGAGCGAAAGCATACTTCCTGCCTTCACTCAGACATAGGGAGGAAAGAAATGTAGCCCACCAAGATCTGGAAGTGAGATTGGCATCACTGGAGTTTTGCCCCAATTCGTTGCTCATATTACTGCAAGGTGATGAATGGCAGGAGTGGGAGGAGGGAATGTAAGACTAGCAACACTCTCTCTTTTAGACTTTTATGAATTGAATGGCTTTTGTTCTAATTCTACCCCTAAGTCCCTGCCTGGTTATTCATAACCACACAAGCTCTTCCCAGAGGTAATCTTCAGAAGGAAAGAACTTCTGAGTCTCCTTTCTCCATTATCCTAGCATTAAATATGGAACAAATGTTCAAGGTAGATACCCAAGAAGGCATTTAATTTCATATTTAATTTTTAGTCAAGACCTGGTACGGTTCCCCTTCTGTGTGACCTGAATGATATTGAAAGGAGGAAATTTATGGGATAGATCTGAAAAATTTTCCAACAGTTTTATTGCTATGTGCAGAGGATGTAAATCTTTTTCAAAATCAAATTCATCTACACCTTTAAGGAGGCACTAAATGGATTCAGTCAGCCTTGACAAATTAGTCTATCTGAAACACTACAAATCACACATTCAGGATTAGCACATTTTACTGGAAATTGCTCAAGCCCAAATTGTTGGTAATTTCACATGCATAATTTACAAGTACAATGATTTAATTCCATAGATGGAGGAAGATTAAAACTAAATTTGTCCTTTCCTTCCCTAATGAAAAAGATACTTGCAGACTCAATATCACAAGGAAAAAAGAAGGCTGGTCACCACTGTCTTATTACCCAGCTTTGAAAATTAAATACACTTTGTCTCTGAAAATCATATACGTACGGAGCAGCAAATGAAGATGCGAGATGCTGTTTTAGTAGTTGTGAACTGCACACTTTGCAAGTTTAAATTACTTTTTTATTGTTTCTTTGGCTTAAATATCCTCTGGTTTAAATATTCTGTTTGTGCAGTTTTATTAGGAAGCCTACAATCACCAAACCATTTGGCAGCTAGGTGTAGACCAGTGTGTGATATTCAACTCCTTCATCAATGTTTGGCCCTTGCTGTCCTGCTGCCCCAGGAGCCAAATGCTGGAGAAACAATGGGCAGAAATGCTTTGTTAGGAATCTGGAACTCTTACATTGCGAACTGGATTCTAAAATGTAAGTGGGGATAAAACTAAGTAACGGGCAAAGCCAGGACACAGAGGTTGATTTCACTTTACTTAAATATGGACAAGATTAATATAAATTAATGTATGGTATAATTATTTTCCTACTATTTAATAATGCCCTTAATTTATGGTATGATTATTTTCCTACTATTTAATAATGTCCTTCTTTAATAATGTCACCATTACAATTCAGCAGCAACTTCTGGACGGGCTCTCAGGGACTCATCCAAGGTTTAGGGGCCTTGGACCCTGGTGTTGTCTACTAGTGCTCTAGACCCATAGCAGCCATAAAAAGTCCATGGTCTACTGTCTTCTCTTTCTTCCATACATACCAAAATCTTATTCCAGCATTTTCTAACCTGGTACTGTCCATATGTATTGGACTTTAATCTTCACCTTTGGCCCTGCTGGCTGAGGAATATGAGATGTATAATCTAACATATCAGTAGGTCCAGCTTGGGGCAATGCCCACACCCCTGGCATCCTTTTAGTTCCTCTTTTCCATGTTTGGGAGAGTTAGCCAGATGTTTACCAAGATGGTAGATGGAAACCAACCTGCCAGCCTCTCAAAAGTGGGGATCAAGTAATTAATTAAGTAAAGCAGGAGGGAGGAAAATATGGAAGAATTTTGAATGCTGTTTCTTTACATAGGACTTGTTCTTGGTTACACCTTCCTACTTTCTTCAGTCAATATTTCTCCTCAGAAGTTCTTGGATCCTTTGTGATCTTGGCTAAATGGTTCTGTCAATGTCTATGGTGCATTATTTTCTAGGCTTTCTGTTTTCCAAGCCCTATTTTTTCTCAATAGTACCTTTTTTAGCAAGTCCACACATATAAATTTACCAGGGATGTCCTTTCTTTGAAAGCATCCTTTATCTGAAGTGCAGTTCAGTTCTAGCCCAGTTGAAAGATAAGGAAATAAGTCAAGTCAGCAGTAGCCTTTTGAAGTTGCCCATCAACACTCAGCACATGAAAAACAGTCTAAGCTGGTGGGCAGCACACCCAATCACTGTCTTCCTCACAACAGCTAGAGAATATTTTTCTCTAAATTGTAATTATTTGAATCCAGATGAATGCATGTCAATCTATATAAAAACCTACATCTTCTTTTTTGGTGGTGTATTTTCTTGTTATTGTCATTGTGCAAGGGGCCACTCTATTATTATAGCATACAGCCATCATCCCTTTAAGCAGTGTTTATTTCTTCAGAGCTCCCTCCTTAGTTAGCCCTCTTCTCTCCCAGTTCTCCATCACTCTCCTTCAAGTCAGATTCTTCACCTACTTTTCCTTTAGGTTTTCAGTGTATTTTCTGCTTGATAGTCTTTCTCCTGCCTCCTTTCTTCCCTTAACTATCCTATGCCATGAGACTGTCATACCAGCCAAACCAGCATAGGCTCTTTGCTCACTAAAACTAAACATGTTAGTTCCCCATTTTTCTGCAGTTCAGTGACAAACTCTTTCTTAATTACTATTTCTTTTTTCCTATTTCCACTGGTTTGGTTTTTTTCATTAACTTCTGTGATATATCATTTCATCACTTCTCCAGTCACTTGAAGTAAAAGGATTTTACCCTTTTTAATTAAGTAACTTGAGAAATGATGAAATGGTGCACTGCTGGGCTTACTACCACCACCACCCCTGCCCCCTGGTAGCCCAAACAGTGGAAAATAAGGGAATCAGGGAAAGAAAAACAGTGATTTAAAAAGCATTCTCCTGAGTTTTGAACCCGGAACGTTCCACGTGGGAGGCAAATGTTATAACCACCATGCTATTGAAAGAATACTATTAAAAATAGCTCTAGAACATATTAGAGACCAAGAGAGAGGCAAAACAAGAATTTTTGTCACTAGTTATTGTATATGTGCATTTTGATGCTTTGTATGTATGCATTCAACTTAAGTGTGTGTGTGTGTGTGTATACACACTTACAAAATAGACCTGCCCACAGGAAGGGCAGCAGTTGGCGATTGCTCTCCTGGAACGGAAAAGTGGGAGGACACAATCATGGGAATTGTCCATTGGGAGAACCTGTCAGCTTGCAGTCCAAAGAAAATACTTTGCATGCTGTTGCCAAAACATCTCAGTCTGGAAATTATTTTCTTAAGCCAGTTGACAGTCAAGCTGGGACAAGCAGCAGCAGGAGGAGCTTGAAGGGCCAGCGTGGATACACCTAAAATTGCTGAATGGCAATACATACAGTGAAAGCCTCTTTTGGCCGTACAGTTTGGACTGGCTGCATTAGCAGCATCCCAAACTCCTAAATTCATCCCTGGCCACCACCCAAGTACTGGGGCACAGCATGAAGTCTAGGAACATTTCTGCCTGAGGTCTGGGCTGGTAGTTCAAGCAGACAGAGGCCTGAAGCGAGATGCCTGCCTGAAGCTCTGGCTTCTAGATCTGGCATCAGCACATGGCGGCACCCCCTGGCACCTTTGGAGTTCCAATACTGAGGCAGCAGGCCCTTCTGCAGTCTAGTGACTTGCCTTGGCTTCCCGTGCCGCCTTACAGGCCACGGTTTTCTTTTCTATATGGTGTGACAGAAGATTAAATGGTAGTTTAGAGCCAGCCAATAGCACTTATTAGCATGCTACTGATGCTGCCCACTGCTAATTCCACCAGAGCTGGTCCGTGGCAAAGGCTGGGTCCCACAGAGGAGTTTATGAGCTGCATGCTCATACCTGGAATCAGTCCGAGTGGCTTGTTTACCTATACTTTGGGGACAAAATACACCTTGGAGCCATGAAACCCAGGCCGGGTTCAGTGCTGGGCTGTTTACTTGCTTTTGCACACCATTTATTAGTATTTATTAAAAGCACCATATGTGCTCCAGTCAGGTGACGAAAGCTTTGGCAAGAACATTACCATGAATAGCAGCTACACATAGCTAAGGTATGCCATATTTTTGTGAGAGATAATTATAAATGTCAATTTAGTTTAGGTCAAACACTTTGAAGTGCAAAACCCTTGCATATTTGCCCTTGGGGCTTCGAGATTTATAACTTCAGCAGACAATTTACTTTATTTTAATTGGTACAGAAATAGACTTACTTGAAACCTGTTCCTTATAACTCTACTAATTAAACATAATCTCCTGAAGTTGAAGCTATTAAATGAACTCTCCAACAAGAACCAATCTTTTTAAGGAAAAAAGCCTCCCCTTTGCTGTCTTAATTGCTATAAATACCTCTGGCATCAAATCAACAGAAAAAAAATCAAATAACTTTATATCCAGTTGTTCCTGCTTCTACATTCCCTTCCACCTCCCACATCAGGGCAAGAATAAGAGCAGGAAAAAGTATTTGTCTTTTTGTTTGTTTGTTTATTGCATGAATCTACTCATTCATGTCTCTATGGTCAATGCAGCATAAATAGAAAAACATAAAATCGACACTGCAATTAAAAAACCTACTGTATCAAATGTTACCTTGAAGAATCACAGAATTATTATGGTATAAGTTTTCATGAATCAGAGTCTATAACATACCCCCCACACACATGCATACATATTTAATACTTATATCTTCCACACATACATGCTTGTGGACTTGTGTATATATACATGAAAAATTTTTTGATGGTATACTTGGTTTGGCCCACGTGTTATAAAGCCACAAAGTCCAATTAATGAAAGACAATGCAACAGATCTATCAGAGTAGGTAACCAGTGACCAGATACCAAGTTATATCAAGATCTAATCAGCATATGAATAACACATATGAGCCAGGCAATTAGAGGCAGCTGGCGATAATTAGTCATATACAGGTAGTCCTTGTTTAGTGACTGCCTTGGATAGCGACTGTTCACAGTTATGATGGTGATGAAAAAGTACCTTTGTTACCAATCCTCACATTTTCAGCCTTTGCAGGTCTATAAAGCAAAGGAAAGCTGACGATCATAAGCACAGTTGGGGTTTCACTTAGCAACCACTTCACTTAACAACTGAGTGGCTGGTTCCAATTGTGGTCGCTAAACACAGACTACCTGTACATGAATCCCAACTGTTGTTGATGTCAAGCTACCAAGTCAAACTGACCAATGAATTCCAATTTAAGGACTCTGTCTTGGAATTTCTCTCTGCAAGTTCTTTTCTTCTCTTTGAATACCAGCAAGCAAGATATAAAATACAAAACTCCCAAATCCACATTATAAAACTAGCACTACTTAGTAAGTCTGCAAGTAGGAGAATATAGATAATGTGCAGTTGTAAAGGGGAAAAAAAAAGCATTCTGAAAGGAACACTTGTGCCATCTCCCCAAAAGTCAAAAGAGAATTGGTCTGCCGAGTGGCCCTAGATCTGGAGTTTCTTAGAGGGACATGACCTCGGAGAATGGCAAGTCCACACCTCGCATTCTAAGACACAGAGAATCCTCAGCAGGGAGTTACCTAGTGGAGTGGATTAGAGAGTGAGGTACTGGCCTCTGGATTATGGTTCGTGTGCTTGTTTTTTTTCTAGTGGCAGGAGAACATAGCTAGAAAGCTCCAACTTCAAACTGGTCACACAACTTTGAAGCAGCATTGTCAGGCACAATGAATATTACTTAATATGAATATTAATTAATATTAATTAATATTTTAATTAAAATGTTAAAAAGTTTATTCTTTTAATGAAATGTGTTAGTAGGAAAAGGTGCTATAAGACTTGTTCTGATTTTTTTCTACCAAAACTTTCTTTCAACAATGTCTATGAATAAATCTGTAATTAATTTGAACTGGGATAACCCTAATCTTCAGGGGTTACATCTTGACTTTCCATAAGAAATGATGTTATCTCAGTATTAAAACTCTGGAATGCCACCCTTCCCATCAAAATACATATACAGTAGACTCAGTTAACAGGCACCCATGGGGATTGGTAGATGCCAGATAAATGTAGTTTCTGGTTGCTTGAGAGTTACTGTTTAAACCCTAGTACCCACTAGATGGCAGCAGAGAGATACAGGTTTCTTTGCCGGTTGCTTGAGAGTACTGTTTTTTTTTTCCCCTGGTTGCTTGAGAGTGCTGGTTTTTTTCCAGTTAGATTTTTCTGCTGGTTGCTTGAGAGTGCTGGTTGCTTGAGTTCTGGTTAACTGAGAGTCTACTGTAGAAAGTAATTTTTTCCTCAAGTTGAGCTCAATTCCTGGTGATTTCCTGTACATGTCGATGTAGCTTTCTTAGCAAAAATATGGAAGAAGCCTTCTTCAGGATGGTTTTTTTTCCAACTTCTCAGTCTAATTGCGGGTATGATACTTCTTGGTGGTCTCACATTCACATACCTACCTATTCTACTTCTACTTAGCTTTTGGAGATTAGCCAAAGTTGGCTAGGAGCTTCTACCTAGATGGGGAAAATACACATTCAAACATGAAGCAGTAACAGTTTTTTTAAAAAAAAGAAAATTCCCAAAGTGACCATAGCTGAAGCCTATCAGAAATTTTGCCAAATAAAAGGAAGAGTTGGCATCAAGTGCTTCAGTTGAGGAATAATGTTCCAGAATTAGGGACCACCACAAAAAGACTCAACCCAAGATTCAAATTAATGAGGAGGTTCAAACTGGAACAGACCATGCTTCAGTTGTTAGTTCTTGACAGAAAAGGAAAAATAGAAAAACAAGATCACACACATCAAAACTAAGATATATATACGCTTTTCTAGGATTAGCAACAGTGAGCACAGTGGAACTTGCTTCTATGCATACAATTGCACAAAACATCACCCAGGTTAGTTGCACATGGAATATAAATCATTACAGAAGGCTTAGGTAATTTCATCTCATGGATCCACTATTCATCAGAGGTCTCTGTTCTAAAAGGTATTCAGGTTTAGCTTTAAGGTGACATGCTGATATAAACTCCAGTTCTGAACATAAGGAAGGAACAGATGTTAATGCCCGTTTTCCAATCTCAGTTCACTTTGCAGTTTGGATGAAATGGCTGGTTTTAAGCCTATCCAGTCATGTTGATTTCAGAAGTTTACTTACGTGCAAAAAATCAGAGCACCTCATCCTGGCAAATTAGATTATTAATTGATTACATGGGTCCCCTACCACACACCCCACACACAAATACGTACACACAAAGAGAGACAGACAGACAGACAGCTTTGTTGGTTATTGTCAAAAGGATTTTTCCCATTGCACTAATGTGTTTGAATGTCCTTTTGGATATGGCTGCGCATAGCCATTGCCCATGAAGGTGAAATTTAGTTAGGTTTAGCTTGTAAAGTAACAGAATGGCCTGTCAGATGCAGCCCAATTTGCTGGATACGTTTTATTTAAGGCTCTAGGGAAATATTGTACTCCCAAGTTCAGCAAGCTTCATTTCTATTCTATATTTCTCCTTTAAACAGACTGATAAAATGGTGAAGGAAAGAGAGTGAGAATATTTTTTTAGAGAATCTAAGGAGTTCCCAAAGAACTGCTATGAGTTTGGCTAAAATCTCCCTATAGCCCTTTTAATTGAGGAAAATAGCTGAAATTAGCAAAGAAATAAATTTTTGAATGCCTGTTTTCTCAAGAAAGGTTTTAAAGTCTATGTGAATTTTTCCCATAAGCACTTTCCACGTAGGCTCCTCCCAAATGTGAACTCAAATTGTGAGTCCTGGTATCCAGGATTGTAGCCCCAAAATCACCATATCAAACTGAAAAAGTAGTTGAGAAATGCAAAGGAACAATTAGCTTGCTGAAGGAAGTCCTGTGGTTTGCAGAAGTGTGTTTATTTATTTGCTGCCTTTTCTGACCTAAGCTGGATGAGACCTAAGCTGAGTCAAATTTGTATTTCGTTTTCTAAGCAGGAGCATAGGGGAGACCACCCCAGAATCATTGGTTATAGGCTAAACTGGGAAGATGAAAAAGAGAAACCTGAAAGAAGGCAATGGCAAGGCAATTTTATAGTGCTCCCAAGAAAACTCCATGTCCACGTCCACGTCCTCATGAGATCTGAGCTCAGCTTGTATGTGAGACTCTCCTTTTCCCCAAAGCTGTAGATTTCTCTACATATGTTTCTCATGTAGAATTTTTGTCTTAATACCCATAGCTGAGTGTTTGGGAAGGAGAAAGATACCACAAATCAGATCACCTGGAGACCTTATCTATCTATGAATTGGCAACCTGATACCTTCCAAATGTTTCTAAACAAGAATTCCCTTGTTTATTTGCCTCCTTGTTTGCAGTATTTAGAATCTACCCCAATTGTACTGACCCTGGACAGTATTCAACACCATAAAATCAATAGAATGTCCATGTACCAATACATTCAATTAATAATGATTGCTCACAGTCATCCCAGAACAATAGCATGCTTGAATAGGATAATCTTTAGAACTCTGCAAAATGCAAGGGGGTCAGGACCAAACCTGCCTCTGGGGAGAGTATATTCCAAAGCACGGGGCCTATACCAAGCAGGCCGGCCTCCTAGCCCATACCCCATGTGCCTCTTATGGGACCAGATGAACATAGTCTCATTTGGCATGTGGATGATATTCAGCTGTCTATCTTGATCCCTGGCCAAAAGGAGATGTGGTAAAGCCTGAGGTCTTCTCCCAGTGCTTGGAGTCTGTTATGATCTGGATGAGAATGACCAGGCTCAGGCTTAATTCCTGCCAGATGAAGTGTCTGTGGGTTTGAACGCTCTCTGGTACCAGAGATATCCCATCTTTGGTTCTGGATGGATTGCACTGCCCCCGGCAGAGCTAGTTGTAACTTGGGATTCTCTTGAACACACAGTTCCTGCTTCAAGAGCAGGTGGCAGCTGTAGCTAGGAAGTCTTTTGCCCAATTATACCTGGTGTATTATTACAAGCTTCCTGGATTGGGAGACTCTGCTCACAGTCACTCATGCCTTCATTATTTTTCTTTTGGACAATGAATGCATTCTCCACGGGGCAGTCCTTGAGGAATACCTGGAAGCTTCAACTGTTCCAAAGTGCAGTGGCTCATGTACTGATGGGAATCTCTAGGTTCTGCCCACCTAATAGATTGGAAAGGGAGGGATCTATTGAGGGCCCTTCCCTTAAGTAATTGTATCTTTAGGGACTACATGGACAAGTGTTCCAAGTCACAACTGCCCTTCTTTGGATAGCTCCTTCTTTGGAACAGCTCCTCCGGAACATTAGACTGACTGGCTCCTTCCCTATTGGTTTTTCAGAAAGCCATCAAGGCAAGGGGCTCCTGAAACTGCAGTTTGTTGTTCTGTCATAAGTATTGCACCTGGGAAAGAGAGCTTGCTGGTTTGGTCACCAAGGCTTGCGTTTCTGTGTTCATAACAGCATGCTAGTGTATGTGAAATGGAAATGGTTGCTACAGAAATAATAGAAATCGGATGCATTCAAGGAAAGAACTAAAATTCTAAGGGGAGGCTTATGTGCCGCAGAAGCTCCTTACCTCAGAAGAGCAAAGGAAAGGAATGTTTGTATTCCAGGGATTAAAGAAAGCACTAATATATTATAGATGTACCAAAATAATAGCAATATTCTATGTCATGATTTTTATTTTATTTTTTAAAAGCAGATATATTTGTGCAAAAGAAGCAAGTTCCTCTTAGAACAGTTTTCTCCCAGGATACCAACACATTCATCACTGAAATGGTGGCTTCTCAAGAAACTCTTGGTCTTTAGTAGCTGCTGGTACAGAATTATTCATATAAAAAAATCCCTGCTCACCCCTATGGGTGTTATGTGTCTTCCTCAACCTCGGGTCCTCTACCAGAGGCCTGGGAGTTTGAGGGTTCTGCGCAGGATCTTAACTGTTCCCAGCACTGCACTCTTCTGGACAGAGAGCTCTGACGTTGCTCCTGGGATCTGTGGGAGCCACTCTCCCAGCTTGGGAGTCACAGCCCCAAGTGCCCCTACCACCACTGGGACCACTTTGGCCTTCACTTTCCACATCCTCTCTAGTTCCTCCTTCAGGCCCTGGTACTTCTCCAGCTTCTCATACTCCTTCTTCCTGATGTTGCTGTCACCTGGCACTGCTACATCTATCACCACCATTGTCTTCTGGTCCTTGTCTACTACCATGATGTCTGGTTGATTGGCCAGTGTCTGCCTGTCCATCTGGATCTGGAAGCCCCACAGGATCTTAGCCCTGTCATTCTCCACAACCTTCTGTGGAATCTTCCATCTGGACTTAGGAGGGTCTAGCCCATACGCTGTGCAGATGTTCCTGTACACAATGCCAGCTACTTGGTTGTGCCATTCAGTGTATGCTGTTCCTGCCTGCATCTTACATCTTACTCCCTGCCACTATGTGTTGGACTGTCTCTGAGGCCTCTCTGCACAGTCTGCACCTTGGGTCCTGTCTAGTGTGGTAGACCCCTGCTTCTATGGATTTGGTGCTTAGTGACTGTTCTTGTGCTGCTATGATCAGTGCCTCAGTGCTGCCTTTTAGTCCAGCCCTTCCCAGCCGCTGGTAGGATTTCCCAATGTCAGCCACCTCAGCTATCTGTCGATAGTACATCCCATGCTGGGCCTTGTCTTGCCATGGAACTTCCTCTGTTTGATCTTCCTCCCATGCTGTAAGAGGCTATGTTACATATGCTTTTGCCAAATGAATAGAGGTGTGTGGCTATCTGGCAGAAGAGTCCTCTTGTCATTTGCCCAGCTATGGCATAGTTTCTAAAGACAAGGAAATGTGAATTATTTACTTGTACCATTTAAATAGTATTTAAAAATGCTGTAAGCTGTTCATTTGTTTCATTTTTTTCCTATTGCAGGAAGATTTTTTTTAGGCTGCATTGTTTTGTTTATTTTAACCAATGTATTTGAATACCACATTCAATTCTCAATTTTTAAAAGAATATAAATAGCCAAATAAATATGATTAATAAATGCATAAGGCAAGAAACCAAGTACTAGACATAAGACTTGCAAACATACTGACCAGACCTTAAGAAGGAGCTTAAAGAACATCCAGTGAGTGTTCTTTCCAGAGGTTTTGGACTCGAAATCCTATCATCTCTGGTCACTGTCCATGCTGGCCGGGCTTGGTTGACATTGGTAGGTGCTGGGTTGCTTAGCTTACTGGCTCTAGTGCATGGCTGGAGGTTACATGACAGAACAAGGTTACTGAAGTTAACCTTGAATGTTGAGCCTGATGAATGCCAGGGTGAGAAGCTATTCCCCTTGAGCTTCTTGGGGACACAGCAAGATACAAATGGACAGGAAATCCAGGGAATAAGAGAAATGTCAAAAATCAGGGAAAACTCCTTCCAAAAGTGAGAAGAGTGAGGGGAAAGACACAAAGATGGAAATGGGAAGGAAAGACATGAAATTGTAACATATTGTTAGATTGTCAACATAAATTGCTGTTTTTTGCTCTGGACGTTTAAACTAGCATATCAGATATACTGCAACAGCTATGCTAAGCCATATGATTGGTTTTCTTTGCTATGTTATGTAAACTGAGCTTTTGGGATTGCATACGATGATTTATGATTTAGTGTGCTGCGTGATCCCTGCCCACGTTGGTTTAGTTAATAAACTTTGAATAAGCTGTAGAGAAAATTCTGAGATACTCTGGCTGGAATCATCCAGTAGGGTCACTGGGGTTGGCATTTGGCACAGCATTCATGTGTGAGCCTAATAAGCCCATAAAGATTATCTAGAGAAAGATGCTTAAATCCAGAAGGACAAGTCCAATGTATTAAGGAAGTGACGTGCTTGAATAGAAAGCCTGCAACTGAGCTTTGTGTCTTCACTGTGGGAGAAAGGAGAAGGAAAGAAGGATGCTATTCTTCATGTAGAAGCAGCTTTAAGTAGAGAAGCTGTGAGTCTGCAGAGCAGAAACAAGGAGAGGAACAAAGAGGGATTTGCATGTTTGCTACCTCTTACTCTCAATTCTCCTCATGGTCAATAGGATTAAAAGTGCAAAGAGCTAAGACTTCTGCAATTGTACCTGCAACTTAAGCAAGCCATGGCTTGGTACAATATAGGACCCTTGCCAAGCCCACATTTTAATTTTAAAAAATCTGGAGAAATTAAACAATCCAAGCATGCAGAAAGTATGAAATGCCCAACACTTCTTGTTCTGTAGCTGACCTCACACTGGAAATGAAGGCCACGTGTTTGAAAGTTTTCCCGTTTTGTTTGTTTGTTTGTTTGTTTTTTAAAAAACTTGCAAGGTAGAAAGTAGGAAGAAAACAAAGCCAGGAGATGCTTTGTAAGGTCAAAGCTCCCAGCACTAGATCCAGTTCCAAATTGTCTTTGACACACACATAAAATTCTTTATGCTTGAAAGAAGGGTTCTGTGATCTTGCTTTCCAGGGACTGTAGCAATAAAAAGCGTTGCTTGCCCAGATCCTAACAATGACTTTTGTCTTCTGCAAAAACTGGAAGATGTCTTGCCTTCCTTTTCTTTCTAAAACATTTTCATCTTAAAGGCTGCTAATGATAATTATCAAATGCCACCCACTAATGATCTGATTATGTGAGATGTCCAGGTACTCAGCAGTTGAGCATTGTCATACTGTAGATTAGGATATCAAATGAAGTGTCATCAATTAACATTCAGACATCTGCCCACGTACCATGCCCAAATTTAACTACATTGTCATTTGAAACAACACAGCTTTGACACTGGTTTTCATTGATGCCACTGGCAAAATCCCTCTCATTATCATGGGTGGGAAATATGCAGTATCCTACAAGAGTTCTTGATGGGAAGGGCCAAAGGCCAAGCAGATTCATCCCTATGAAAATGTCAGCCCCCAATGCAGCTTCTTGCTTTCCACGTACAGGACTATTCATTTTCACGGGAAAAAGTAAGGGAGGGCATCTTGGTGGAGTGAAAACCTAGCATTCCTCAAGCCAGAGCCTTCAGGTGTGGTGGCTGAACAAGTCTTCTTGCATAGTATCTTTTCTTCTTGGGTTTAGGGAAGTCCTAATGGGGGATGGTCCAAGAAGAACTGTGGCCTGAGGTAGATAGATAGATGGGCCCCTGTGCAAATGGGAGGAAGCGCTATCCCTTCTTTCCCATCCTTCTCCTGTCAATGGCAATGCCCCAAACTGCCCATTTGGCTGGCAGTCTTGAGGAGGTTCACAGAGTGACTCATTGCAAGATGACCACAGCGACTGGCAGTACAGCAGTCACTTCATGATAGAGAAGTCCCTGCAAAAATATAAGAACATAAAAAGAGTCTTGCTGGACTGGTCAACCAGATGCAATTAAGGTGCTCAGAAGCACCAACACTGTTGCTCCTTAGAAGCTGGTATTTCAGGCATGCTGATTCAGCAGGTGGAAACAGCTATCAAGAGTAGTAATCATCAGTAATCTTGTTCTCCATCAATTTGTCCAATCTCTTTTAAAACTATTCAAGGACAAATCCATAGCGCACCTTTAAACTGTTCTGTCCTATATTGATCCCAGCTTGGCTGTAAGCCAGCATAAGAAGCTCCTACTTTGCCCTCCTCACAACTGACATCTCATTTGACAAAAAGATCTGTAGTGAAGTTTACACTGGCTGACAGTGGTTGCAGTCCTTCACTGTTGGTTCACAGTTCCTGATCCTGTGGAGAACATGCTAAGCCTGGTTCATTTCAATCTTGGCTTTACTGGGGGAGGGAGAGAGACAACATGCTGTGGTCAAAATAGCCATGGATTATTAATTATCTTTGCTTTTATGTTGGTTTATTTTGTTTTATTGATGAAATGTACTCTAGTGTAAGCCACACAGAATCTATAGACTGAAGCAGCTGTTGCACTGAAGGTGTTACCTAGTTGGGTAATGAAACATCTGCAAGCAAACAACCAATCTCAGAGAGCGCCAAGAACTCCACAGTTCAACCCTGAGCTACGTATATTCTCTTCTATTGGTATATAATCTCAGCAGTGTCACTCAAGGTGTGAGGGTCATCCCAACTGCCCAGCTAAAGCAAGAGGGAACCTATATTGGTTAACTGTGATATAGGAGGATGTTGGAGGCAGATGATCACTTTAGTGACAATGGCAAGGGTGTCATGTTCACCGTTTCAATGTTCCTGGTACATCATAACGTTTCACATGTCATTTCCCTGATATGTGTGTAATCTCAGGAGGGAGGAGGATTCCACTTCGGGGAGTTGTTATCTGTTGGCTGCTGGTTTGGAATGTGTTTGGGTTATCTCATCTGTTCAAGGTTGCTTTCCCAGGATCAGTGGAAAATGGTTACCAGCACCTGGGAGGGGGGTGGCTGCTGCAGTTGGGCGAGGGGAGGGATTACGTTTCGAGCCGAGGGTTTTTAGTTTGTATTTGGTGCGCTTTTATTCATTCTCAGCTTTCTCTGTATTTGCATACTATTCTTTTAATAAATCAGATATCATTAAGTACCTGCTTGTGAGTCTGAGTATATCAGGATAGGCAATCATTACAAAGGGCATCAATTCATACTGCATGGGAGAAGGCAATGGTAAACCACTCCTGCATTTTACCAAGAAAACCAGATGGATAGGCAAGATAAAGCGTTTGATGATATAGTGTTGAATGATGGGCCTCTCAGGTTGATGGCACTCAGTATGCTACTGAAGAAGAGCTGAGACTCTTTCAGAGTACTAATGGTGTTTATGATGTGGCTAGATTAAAGCCTTTGGGATGTCTAGTTGCTGATGTTGCCTGGCAGGAAGAGAAAATCTGAAGTTGCAAGGACAAAATTACATTGGGAACATGGAACATAAGAAGCATGAACATAGAATAGATGAACATGGTGAAAGATGAAATAGATCAACCATACATTGAGATTTTAAGCATCAGCGAATTGAAATGGACTGAAATTGGACACTTTTTGTCAGAAAATCATTCTGTTTACTACTCTGGACATGAAAAACAAAGAAGGATTGCTTTCATAGTCAGGAAGATTATAACAAAGCATTGCATTGCTTTCATAGTCAGGAAGATTATAACAAAGACAGTACTTGGATACAATGCAGTCAATGACCAAATAATATCAATTAGATCTTGTGCACAATCTTTAATATGACAATTACCCAAATTTATGCTCCAATCTCTCATGCAGAAAGAAAGAAGGTTGATGAGTTTCGTGATCAAGTTCAGTCTCAATCAAGGCAGACAGACAGATACCCGCACACACATAAATTTAAACCAGAATATATTTAATTCTAGACATAATATATGTGAAATTCTACTACTTACCTCAAACCGCAAACCCATAATATATAAGACATTCTAAAAATGCCTTAACATTTATGCTACCCATGTTTAATATTATTGTTTTTATATTTTTAAAATTAGTCTCCTATGCACTAATCTGTTCCTTAGCTTCCAGAAACCAGAATTCTTTTGACATTTTCTGGTACTATGAGAACCAACAATCTGATTTACCATTTATTCTTAGTATCACTATTTGTCAGATCCCCCTGATCAAAGGTTTTACAAAAACCCTTATCGGAGCATCTACCATCATTTCCTTCTCCAAGGAATGGAATCCATGTCACCAGATGGGAGGGGGTGTGAAGTTGGAGTGTGAAATGGTTTATTATGGCTATGGAGGACATCAAGGACATGGGGTTGAGATATGCCAGGAATACCATCTGGATGGGATGGGGTGTGTGTGACATGGTTTCATGGGAAAGGGGACTAACTAAGGGAATGTGGTTTTTAAGTTAGGTTTGAGTGGGAAATCTTTATTTGCTTGCCTTCTGTACCGTTCATTATGCTTCATTAAAACACTTAAAGGAATCCTAGCCTCCTGACTGTGATTGTGTGAATGCTCGAATGATCAGGTGCTGACATTAAGCTGCGAATCCATCTTTCAAAAACTCTTCCTGAGCAAGTAATCAGCTGAGAGTTGGAGAACCATGCCTAAACACGGAAAATCCCGGGCTAAGCAGCCATCGCCTTTACCTTCATCGGAGAGGACAGTGCTGTATGCCAAAGTAGAAGAAGAAAAAGTTGAGACAGAGGAGAGCTCGGGGAGTGGGGACAGCGAGTGCGAGATGGAACCCTGGCTCAACACTATGGAGTTGGAAAGTGCCCTCCATTCCCTCAATTTCGTGAGAGAGCCTCAGACGCCGAGTGTTATCATAGAAGAACCACAGATGGGTCCTTCCCAGCCTGGTGCCAGAGAGGAAGAGGGAAGACCCCCTCCACCTGTGGAGGCGCAAGTAAGAGTGCGGAGTCTGGGGTTGCATGGAACCATTCCAGACCCGAATGGAACTCCACAAGACATGTGGAATTTGGAGGCAAGGATGCCTGCCATAGAGGTGGTGTTGCAGCACATATCGAGAACCCTGGAGACCATGGCTTACCCCTTGGCAGAAATCTCAACTCAGCTGTCCAGGGCAGAGTCACCAGACTCATGAGGAAGACGGTGTACTCTAACCCCAACCTGGGATTTCGAGTCCACAGTGAGGCGCAGGCGGAGTGGGGGCCACCCAGAAAGCCAAGGAGATTGGGGAAAAGCGCTGCCCAGCGGGGCGATGCAGGGTTCAACCCCAAAGGACATGCAAGTTAAGTTCGATGGAGACCCATGACATTTGGCATTCTTCCTGACCAACGTGTCCATATACATGAAGGAATATGGCTCTTGCTTCCCCACTGAGTACAAGAAAGTCAGCCAGGTGGGCGCCAGACTCAGGGGACCGGCTGCTGAATGGTTTGTGCAATTGCATGATGCCATGGCCCCAGAGCTGGGTAGCCTGTGAGAGTTCATGAGGGCACTGAGAGACCGGTTTGAGGACCCACTGGACAAGATGAGGGCGAAGACAGGTATCCAGCAACTTAGGCAAGGGGGAAGGACCGTGGCAGAGTATGCCATGGAGTTCAAGGCTCTTGCTGGAAAAGTTATGGACTGGTCAGAAACCACTGAGATTGACTACTTCAAGGGGGGATTGCAGCCAGAGATCCTGAGGTGGGCACTCTGCCGCGGAGACCCCCCCCCCCCACTCTGAAGGACTGGATCTGCCTTGCAGGGGAGGTAGAGAACACCCAGTACCAGTTCCGTCGGCAGCTCCGAGCTCAAACGATGGGGAGAAATACAGTAGCCCCAAGTCAATTTCCTTTCACCCAACAAAGACACTTCTGTGACAGGGATGATTGGAAAGACCGGCCAGGGAAGAAAGGCGGCTGCTTCAAGTGCAGGAAGGACACCCACAGAGCAGTGGAATGCCCAGACGCACCGAAAGAAGCAACCAAACTGGCTAAAACCCCACCAAATAGATGCAAGGCAGCCGCTGCAACGGTGCTGGCCTGAAAGGATCCGAGGGGAGGTCCCTGATTGACTCCGGTGAAGACTCTGAACAGGAGGAACTGGAGTCAGTGGGAAACGAATTTCACCTGTTCTAAATCACACCTGCGAGCAAGTGGAAACTCCAGGGCGCAACATGCCTACTTTGGAGATAGATGACAAAGAAGACCCTTTGGTAAGTGATGATTGCCCCACCTTGCTGGTGAAAGTAGAACTAAAAAACTTAAGGACCCAGCACAAAGCCAATTTGACAGCTATGTTAGACCTGGGGTGCACAAAATGCTTAATACACCCTGCCCTCATTGACACACTGAGCCTTAAAACCAAGAGACTTAAAAATCCCATTATTTTCACTCAGATGGACGGCTCAGTTGCCCACGGGGGTCCCGTGGAATTCCGGACTGATACTTTGGCCATGAGGTGGGGGGGGCATAAAGAAACCTTGCAATTCATTGTAGCCCCTATTGCCAACTATTCTATCATCCTGGGACTCCCGTGGCTAAAGCGTAGAAAGCCACAGATTGACTGGGACTCAGGTGCTTTATTGTTTAAAAATGGGGCTGGAACTAATGCACAAGGAACAAATGCACTTTAGGAAAACTTGTTTTAAAGTTTTATTCTCAAGTGAGTAACTTGGGAATAGAAAATTCACTGTGAAATTCTTTTTAAAGTGACAAAGTATTATCTATCTACATTAAGCCTAACAGGCTTTATCACGTCACAGTAGCAGGAATTGGCAGAATCTGTTAGTATCCATTGTTCTAAGCTCAGAAATTTCTACAAACCAGTAGAAAAGTAGGACGGGCAGAATGTGCAAGCAATATGTGCTGCTTGTGTTTGGACACAGGAATGTCAAAGTTGGAAATAGCAAGGAGGAAAACAGAGCTGGATTATGTGGCCTAGAAAACAGAAATGAAGCAGAATGCCTAATCTGTTTCTGCGTATCCAATGATTTCTTCCTTGCTAACACAGCCTTTAAATAACCAAAATGACAGTACATGGGCCTCACCAGGTGGAGTACACAGAAGTCTAACTGATTATCGGCAGCAACACCGGGGCTCCAGGGGAAAGCAGGAACTAGTGAAAAAGCATTCCTCCTTTTGACCATTGAGTGACTCCACTGAATAGCAATCCCTTTGGGTCACAGAAGGACAATGGCCAGGAAGGTACAGAAAGGAAATTGAACTGTATTTGCTGTGATAAACATGATTTGGTTATTGATTATGTGCCATCAGATCATTTTCAGCTCCTAGAGAACACGTGGATAGATTTTCTCTGACAATCTGTCCGTAACCTGATCTTTCAAGGCTTTCAGTGGTGCACTCATTGCCACTGTAACTGAGTCTATCCACCTTCTCTTCTTCTCTTTCCTTCCAGTGATAAACATAGAAAACCTAAAATAATAATTAATCATGGAGCTAAATCCCATATTAATTGAGCAGACTTCCCTTCTTGCAATGGGACTTTCCATTCTGCTTCTTCCCCTGCAGGCCTCCAACTTGCTCCAGAGAGTCTGTGAGACTATGTTAAAGTGTCAGGGTAGGAATGGGGAAACCCAGGCTCTAGTCCACCTTAAGCCATGGATGCCCACTGGATGACTTTGGGCCAGTCACTCTCTTTCGATCCAACCTACCTCACAGAGTTGTGAGGAAAAACTGGAGGAGAGAGTGCAGCATATGCAACATTTGCCCCTGAAGGGAAGGTAGAGTATAAGTTGAACGAAGGAGTAAATAAATCTCCACAACAAAGACTTGGATGGTTTCCATGGGTGAGAGAGCTCTGCTGGAAACAGCTCATGTTAAATATCCCCCAGTAGAAATGGGTATCTCTCGTTTGCACTTCAAACTGGGTAGTAGTTCATCTCAAGGGGCACCCTGAATGAACACCGACACTCACTGCAAAGCATTTTGAATTTGGAATCTGACATGGAGAAAGTACAGCACTTCTGAAAGACACTGTCATGAGGGCCGTTGAGCTAAAGTCATCAGCGCAATGGCACTCATGACAATGACAAGGAAATAGGTGAAGGGGGACAAGTTAAGTAGCCATCAACCCACAACGACTAACGGCTAATAGACAATAGATAAACGGATCACGGAGCCACCCAAGCCATCAGCGGCAATTGCAACGGGGATCGCCCAGCTGAAAGCAATCAGCAGAAGATTGAAAACCGGAGGATGGGCGATCCTGGAAACCCTCAACCAATGGCAGGGCAACACATGGGACAAAGGGGGGTGACGGGATCGAGAGCGAGGGGGCGCTGACCGGCGCGGGGTATTTAAACCCCGCACCGGCGCGCTCCTGTCACTCTCAGCTTTTTTCTAACAACGTTGTACCTATCCTGAAATAAACCAGAGCCTGCTTCGCAACCCAGTGTCTGAACGTTATTCAGAGGTAGGCAGCGCATGACATAAAGCTGAGAGTCATAAACTCAGCCTCGCCGAGCCCCACCGGACGACAACGAGCCGCGGGAGGAGTAGACGGCGAGAAGACCAGCAAGATGAGGCCGGAACGGCGCGGGCAAGGAGGGCGAGCCGCGCGGCAAGAGGCAGAGGAGGACCGACCGAGGCCAGAGGCACCGCGGACTCCCGGAGCCATGGACGCCCACCCAACCCGACCCGAGCCTCAGCTCCAACCCCAAGGGGAGATGGCGACGGAGGCAACCCGACCGCGGGAGGGAGCAGCACGACTTCCGAAACCAGCGGAGGACCCCGCGCCCCACATCGCACCCCAGCAACGGGCGTGGAGCGACAGCCCCACGGCGCTCGACACGGAGGAGGACGACGGAGACACCCATCAGACGGCGGAGGAAGCGGACCCGCGGCAGAGGGACGATGAACCCCGCCGGCAACCCACCCCCGAGGACGCGCCAACGGAACCGGCCCCAGCGGCGGCGCGGGCTGTGGACGAGGAGGCACGAGCTGAACTCGCGGCCATGCGGGCTCAGCTGACGGAACTCCGGACCATGCTCCAGGCGCTTATGCCCCCCGCGCCACCCAACGACGTCCCCGCACAAGCCCACACCCCGAGCGAAGCATCGAACCCACACGGGCCAGCGGAGGGCCAGCAGACGGCACAGGCGGCCGACACCACACCCCGAGAAGCGAGAGGCGGGGCCGCACAAAACGCCCGGGCCCCAAAGGACTTCCCCATCTTCTTCGATGGGACCCCCACAAAACTCTCGTTTTTTGTGACCAACGCTAGGGAGTTCATGGGGAGGCACGGACACTCCTATGACTCCGAGGCCGACAAGATCGCCGCCGTGGCGATCAAACTCCAAGACAGGGCGGCGGACTGGTACGTCCAACTGTACGAGTCCAGCTCCCCCGCCCTCGCCACCTTCCCTGCTTTCATCAACGAGATGAAAAACTATTTCGAAGACCCCCTAGCTAAAGTACGGGCGAAAAGCGCACTCCAGAGACTTAAACAGGGCACACGCACGGTCCCTGACTACGCCCTGGAGTTCAAAGCCCTCGCGGGAAAGGTCTGCGACTGGTCTGAGACCACCCTGCTAGAAATCTTCAAAAAGGGGCTCAACCGCGACGTTCTCCAATGGGCCCTCTACCGCGACGACCCAGAAACGTTACACGGGTGGATCCACCTCGCGGGGAAAGCCGAACACGCGCACCGCACCTTCCTTATGACAACCACGGAAGACACAAACTACGTCGGGAAAAAGGTACCCGCACCACACGGGGGGATGGCCGGCCCCATATACCCAAAAATGAAGTTCAACCGGGAGCCCTGCGGGAGGTGCGGCAAATTAGGGCACAAGACGGCGGACTGCTTCGCCAACCGACTGCCGACCAGCGCGCCCAAGCCCGCCCCGAAAATTAGCCCCAAACCACCCAACCCGGGGCCGCCCCCTCACCGCCGAATGACCGTGGCCACAGCGACACCGGAAGATGGCTGGGACGCTTACTGGGGAGAAGAGGACAATACCGACCCCGACCAGCCGGCGGGAAATGCTCCCCGCTTGCCCTGAAACGCGTGGCGAGGCAGGCGGCGGGACAGCAACGCGAACCACCTCAACGAAACGACAAAAGCTCCGTAATATTGGCAGCAATTCAACTCTCTGCCGGCAACGGAGCCACCACGGCCGCGGCACTAGTGGACTCGGGGTGCTCAAAAAACCTTATCCACCCCGACCTAGTCGCCAAACTCGAACTCCGCTGCTTCCCCCTCCCCACGCCGCTAGCATTCCACCAGCTGGACGGCTCCACAGCGGGGGGGAAACCAGCCACGCTACAAACCGAGCCGGTCACCCTGCAAATGGGCACTCACACCGAGCGCACGTCGTTCGTAGTCACGCCCATCGGACGGCCCATTGCCGTCCTGGGGATGCCATGGCTCGCGAAAAACAACCCGCGGATCAACTGGGCGACCCGCACCTTCACATTCGGCGACGGCGAGTATCGAGCACCAGTACCAGCTGGCAAAAGCAACCCCACGGTAGGACGAGCGGAGGCGACCACACAAGACAACGCCGCTACCACTGCAGACCTACCGGAACAATACGCCGACTTCTCCGAGGTCTTCGGAGAAGCAGAGGCAGACCAACTACCCCCCCACCGCAAGACGGATTGCCGAATCGACCTACTGCCCGACGTCCCCCTACCTAGACCAAAGATCTATTCGATGACCCCGAAGGAGATGGCAACCCTCCGGGAGTTCATCGATAAAAACCTAGACAGGGGATTTATAGAGCCAGCATGCTCACCGGTCGGAGCCCCCGTCTTATTCCGGGAGAAGAAAGACGGGACCCTACGGCTCTGTACCGACTACCGGGGCCTAAACGCGGCTTCCCTGTCCAACAAATACCCCTTACCCCTGGTGAAGGACATGCTCGCCCACCTGTCCACGGGCAAAGTCTTTTCCAAATTGGACCTGCGCGAGGCGTACTATCGCATCCGAATCAGGGAGGGGGACGAATGGAAGACGGCGTTCAACTGCCCCCTAGGCGCTTTCCAGTACAAGGTACTGCCCTTCGGACTCGCGGGGGCCCCTGGGGTGTTCATGCAGCTCATCAATGAGGTACTGCATGAACATCTGTTTAAAGGGGTCCTGGTCTACATCGACGACGTCCTTATTTACACAAAAACATACGAGGAACACGTAACCTTAGTCAGGCAAGTCCTCGACAAGCTCAGAAGGGCGCAGCTCTATGCAAAGCCCACAAAGTGCGAGTTTCACAAAGACCGCCTAGACTATTTGGGGTATCGAATCTCCGGGGACGGCATCGAAATGGACCCCGCAAAAGTCGAAGCGGTACTAAACTGGGAGCGGCCCCGCAACAGACGGCAACTACAGAGCTTCCTGGGATTCGCGAATTTCTACAGGTCCTTCGCCCGGGGGTTCGCTGAGATAGCCCTCCCCTTAACGGACCTCCTCAAAACCAAAGGGGTGGGGGACACCAGACGCGCCAAGAACCCAGGCACAGTGCTGAATTGGACTCCCGCGTGCCAGACCGCATTCGACAAGCTGAAAGCGCTGTTCACGACGGAGCCAATCCTCGCGCACCCGGACCCAGAACGGCCGTTCGTGGTCCAAGCCGACGCCTCAGACTTCTCCCTGGGAGCCATCCTCCTACAAAAAGACTCCACGGGGCTCCTGAAACCATGCGCCTACCTGTCAAGGAAGTTCTCCGAGACAGAGAGGCGATGGCACGTCTGGGAGAAAGAAGCCTTTGCGGTGAAATCGGCACTAGAAACATGGCGTCACCTACTCGAGGGAGCCACCCAACCATTCGAGGTCTGGACGGACCACCGGAACCTCGAGGCCCTACGAACGCCTAGACGCCTTAGCCCAAAACAGGTCCGATGGGCACAATTCTTCAGCCGCTTTGATTTCCAGTTGAAGTTCATGCCGGGCAAGAAGAACTTCCTGGCCGACGCCCTCTCCCGGCTGCCCCAAGACGAAGAGCCCGCCCCAGACACCATTGGGACGGTCCTATCCGCCTCGCAACTGGGGATGGCCGTGACCACCCGAAGCGGCGCACGGAGGCAGCTCGACGCTACGGCGCAGCCGACGGCGGGACAACCGGCGACGGAAAGAAGGCAACCGCAACTACCAGGGGGAATGCGCACGGACCTCGCCGCCGCCCTCAAAACCGACCCCTGGTTCCTGGCAAACCCCGACAAGGTAACGATGGCGCAAGACCTAGCATGGGGGGAAGGCAGAATCTACGTCCCGGACTCGCAACGCCAGGCGATCTTGCATAGGTCACACGACGCCAAGCAAGCGGGACACTTTGGGTTCCTCAAGACCCTACACCTAACACGGCGGCAATTCTGGTGGCCCGCGCTCAGGCGAGACGTAAAAACCTACGTGGCGTCCTGCCCAACGTGCGCTAGGGCCAAACGGGCACCAGGCAAACCCGCGGGGCTATTGCAACGGGTGGCAGAACCCTCCCGCCCATGGGAGGAAATCTCTATGGATTTTATAGTGGACCTCCCACCCAGCCAGAAGAAAACGGCCATTTGGGTGGTGAAGGACTACTTCTCAAAGCAGGCCCACTTCATCCCCTGCACGTCAGTCCCATCCTCACAACAACTAGCCAAACTCTTCCTCATCCACGTGTACAGGCTACACGGATGTCCCGCACGTGTGGTGACCGACAGGGGCACACAGTTCACCTCCAAATTCTGGCGGGCCTTCTTGAAGCTGACGGGGACCCAACAGGCCCTGTCTACGGCTTGGCATCCGCAGACGGACGGAGCCACTGAGGTTCTTAATGCCACCTTAGAGCAATTTATACGATCCTATACGAACTACCACCAGGACGACTGGGCTGAACTGCTCCCGTTCGCCGAAGTCGCATACAACAACGCCGTCCACACGAGCACGGGAAAAACCCCGTTCGAAGTAGTCTCGGGGCGCGACTTCGTCCCCATACCGGAGCTACCTCAACCCCCGGAACCCCAGGTGGACGCCAGCGACTGGGGACGGAAGATCGCGGAAGCATGGCCAGTAATCACGGCGGCGCTGAAGGAGGCACAGGCTGCTTACAAAGAGCAGGCCGACAAGCACCGGCGACAACAACCGACGTTCCAGGCGGGGGATATGGCCTATCTCTCCACCAAGTTCCTAAAGTCAACCCAACCCTCGAAAAAACTGGGGCCTAAGTACATCGGGCCGTTCCGAGTCACGCAAATAGTGAACCCGGTAGCAATACGCCTGGACCTGCCACACAACCTCCGGAGACTCCACCCGGTGTTCCATACCAGCCTCCTAAAACCGGCGACCTCCTCCCGATGGCACCCAAGCATGCCACAGCCCGCACCGCTAATGATCGACGGGCAACACCACTTCGAGATCAGGGACATCCTCGACTCCCGTAAGCAACGAGGAACTCTACACTATCTGGTCAGGTGGAAACATTTCCCCCACCCGGAATGGGTGGCGGCGCACAACGTTAACGCGCCTGACCTGACCAGAGCATTTCACCGGGCATACCCCGACAAACCGCAATCAAGGTCAGCAAAACCAACCCCCCCCCCCGCAGGCCTCCCCCCGCCTCCCGTGCCCCAAGGGAAAGGGCCCCCCCCAAGCCCGCGACTTGGGTGGACCTTCCCCCCCCCGGGACTCACTCCCCCCGCCCCGGGCCCACGGGGTGGTGACAAACGATCGCCAGCACCCTCCCCCCGCCCCCTGGCCGCGGGGGAGTGGCAAGCAAGTCAACAGGGCAACCTGGGGGCAACGCCCAGGAGACACAACAAAGGCGACGCACTCCAAATAAGCAAAAAAGGGCCCTACCTGGAGCTGAGCAGCACCCGACCAGCCACGCCTCTCGCCTCGCCGAACTGAGCCAAACAAACAGGGTGTGGTTGGAGCATGCGCACGCCAGGTCAGAACCCGAGCATGCGCACCATGGACACACCCTGGGAAGGCACGTGGTAGAGGGAAGAGCAAAGGGAGGGGCGACAACTACTCCGGCGGGAACTTTTGAAAAAAAAAAAAACAAAAAAAAAAAAAAAAAAAAAAAAAATGTGGCGTTTTGACAGCTCTAAGGGGAAAACCCAGAAACCCGGGGGAGAACACTATTCGGAAAGGGGGCAGTATGTCATGAGTGCCGTTGAGCTAAAGTCATCAGCGCAATGGCACTCATGACAATGACAAGGAAATAGGTGAAGGGGGACAAGTTAAGTAGCCATCAACCCACAACGACTAACGGCTAATAGACAATAGATAAACGGATCACGGAGCCACCCAAGCCATCAGCGGCAATTGCAACGGGGATCGCCCAGCTGAAAGCAATCAGCAGAAGATTGAAAACCGGAGGATGGGCGATCCTGGAAACCCTCAACCAATGGCAGGGCAACACATGGGACAAAGGGGGGTGACGGGATCGAGAGCGAGGGGGCGCTGACCGGCGCGGGGTATTTAAACCCCGCACCGGCGCGCTCCTGTCACTCTCAGCTTTTTTCTAACAACGTTGTACCTATCCTGAAATAAACCAGAGCCTGCTTCGCAACCCAGTGTCTGAACGTTATTCAGAGGTAGGCAGCGCATGACAGACACTTGCATAAACCTTGCCTTTTCCCATTTGGACACAGGGAAGTAACATCTAACCTTTCAATATTTGCAGTAGGTGACAGTATAACACATATTTATGAGCCCAAGTGAAGAACTATGTAAGGGTAGATCCAGAAAGGCCTGAGTTCAAATTATTCCTCAGCCATGAAGCTTGCTAGGTGATCTTGAATTAGTCATTATCACTCAGACTAAATTAATAAAACACATGGTTTTTGTGAAATTAATGCCTTGGCCTCCCTTTTGCGGATTCTGGAAGGTGAAAGAATGAAGTAGAATTTCCCTTGGTTCTTCCTCCTGCTGTTTGGAGAATAATGTTCAGCCTCAGGTGCATGTGGATCTCTCCTGAGTGTAGTCCAATTAGTTATTCAACACACAGATCTTATTATAGCAGAGGAAGAGGCCTTAAATTACTAGTTAGGGGAGATTTTTAAATCTCTGAAGATATGAGGCCCTTGGTGGGAGTGTGTCTCCAAGCTTCAGATCTTTGTTTACAAAAGAACAATAATAGTCCCCCTGGAATAAGAGGTCTCAGATTAAATATTATGTTCCTATGGAATAGCCCAGATAAATAACTTGTTTCTAAGACAGTGGGACCAAAGAAGAACCTTCTGTCTGAAAGTGAAGGTCTGCAAGGCCTGATGTATGAAAGGGAGGGGCCGTGACATACCACATCAGTCACTTGGGCAATGCACTTACAGAGCAGCTGGTCACAGTCTTTTCCACGATGGACAAATCAGTGTGCTGCATTTCTATTTCAATTATAGCAATGATTCCAAAACAAATGTGCACATGTATAAACCAGCATGTGCACATTTTATGAAAACCTGCACCCTTTTTTGTCATCTTTGCTTGGCAGTGGATCAGTGATCACTGTAGTCCAAGGTACTCTTTGAGATGAATAAACTGCTCTGGCAGAGTACCCTCTAGTGAAGTTTAAGGCTAGCCACTTACAGTAGATGAGGAAGAAAAATAATAAAACCAGGAAAGAAGGCAGGGAAACTTCATATTCTGGAAAAAACAGAACAGAACATCCCACCTCCCAACCAAAACCAATTGTCACTGCAGGAATCTAAATGGATGGGGAGAGAGGTGGGAGGGAGCGGGTTGCATGTTGTAACGTAATTGTTCTGGCTTCTAAAGGAAATTAATCAGCTAGTGAGCTGACAGCTGTTTCACTGCCTTCATTTACATCTCATTTGTAGTGTTTACCTAATATTTGAAGTGCACTTCCAGGATAATTAAGAGGAGTCTGCATTTTAATTTTATAAAGAAGAAGAAGAAGAAGAAGGAGAAGAAGAAGAAGAAGAAGAAGGAGAAGAAGAAGAGTACACAAAAAGTAACTTGTTGAGGCCCACTTAGGGAATGGCTTTTTCTATAAGAAGTCTCCTGGGTGATTTCATGGGGAGAGTCCATTAGAGTTGGGTGGCTAATAAATTCAAATAAGTAGTAGTAATAGTAGTAGTAGTAGTAATAATAATAATAATAATTGTTATTATTTTGTCCCTTGGAGGAAACTGTTGCTAGGGTGGCCATTATAGATTCCAGAAATGGAGGTAATACCTCTAGTACAGATTTGGCAGGGAAGGTGGATTTTAGGAAGGAGAAGGGACTTCCATTTGGATCTCATTTAGCTGTCAAGCCAGTTATGCTCTTCTTTAGTCAGATCCCATCCCTATCATGTTACACTGGAATGATCTATCCTTTATCTAACTCACCTTCTTGAATGTTGAAAATTCTTTATCAGCCTTCTCTTAATTTTTTCCTGGTGCTGGGCCTAAAAGCTAAACTTACTACTTGTTAACTCTCACTCCTTCCATTTCTCACTGAGATTAAATAATCTGAACAAAATAGAGGTGTTATTAGTCAGCAGGAAGTCTGCTCTGGGGTTTGGAGACAAAGTGTTCTGGAAAGGATTACATGTCATCTGAAAATTCCATTTCAGTTTGGGAATCCCCCTTGATTTTGTTTTCGAGTTTTCAGGTACTAGCAAGAAGTCCACTTGTTCAAGTGCCTAATGTATCAGTTGCAAGCTTTCCTATGCCAGTCTGATCTGTCAACAGTTATTTATGTCTTAGTTACATCATGGCTAGATGATCGCAACGTATTTCTGAAGAGTGCCTGAAAACATCTGTTGGCTTAAAATACAGCAGCTAGGCTAATAACTGGTACACAGTATAGAGGACTGTTTCTCAACCTCAGCAACATTAAGATGTGTGGACTTCAGCTCCCAGAATTGGGGAATTCTGGGAGTTAAAGTCCACACATCTTAAAGTTGTTGAGGTTGAGAAACACTGATATAGAGTTTGTATTGGAAATCCTACATTGCTGGCCAGTGTATATTAGGTTCAAGTTGCAGCTGATTTTAAACTTCAGAGCCTTAAACAGCTTAGGACTGACTTTCAGATTGACCACCTGTCTCATTAGGAACTTCATTATTAAGGTCTCAGTGCTAACATCTGCGGAAGAAGCATTTCTAAATATACTTTCATTTGCAGAGGTCCATTTGTACTGAATCCATTTTCTCTTGCACTGCTCTCAAACTGTGTAATGGACTCTATCTAGAATTCCAGTTCTTCTCATCCTCTTGACTGTTAGAAAAACTAAGATACATCTTTTAAACTCAGGGTTAAAATTTACTTCCATTGGTTTTATTTACTGTACATGTAGACCTTAGATATTCCCTTCTGCTTTCACGCATGAACATGTGCATAAATAAAATGCAATCTGTGACACAGTTGTTACCATCTGTGTAGAGCTTCCCCTAGGCCATGGGTGGGACACTTGGGGCTTTCCAGATGTAATTAAATTATAACTACCAGCAGCTACAGGCAGCATGACCAATGATGAGGGATGCTGGGAGTTGTAGTTCAGCAATATTTTGCGGTCAGATATTTGCCACAATTGCCCTGCATGATCATTCTGATTTATATTTCTTTAGCACATTCCCCTAAACTAATACTATCTGAAATAATGTTTATAAAGTTGGACATCTCTTCTTTCCATCTGCCTGAATATTGATATTTCATTTCCTACCTTTAGCTCTGACTACTTGACAATGCATTAAACTGTGCAATATTGAAAACATGGTTGTTTGCCTTAGGTTATGCAGCAATGCAGAAACCCTAGAGAACTTCCTTTCTGATCTAGTCTGCATGATGTTTTGTATATTCAATGCAGTTTTCTCTAGAGTATTCCACTTGTTTATAGAAAAATGTCTACTGTATAGCTACCAGTTCAGGCTGCAGAAATCTAGGTAACTGTTAGATGGCAGCAAAGTATCAGAGTTTTCTGATGATAGATAGATGGATAGACAGACAGACATATATCTATCATTTCAAACCAGAACATTTTTAATTTGAGAAGTAATATGAGATGTTAATGTGAGATTCTAATTCCTACCTTTTACCACAAATACATAGTATATATGAGATTCTAACAGAGGCTCAAAGTTTATGATAGCCATCTTTAATGTTGTATGTTTTTATAGTTTTAAAATAAGCCTCTTAAGCACTCATCTGTTTCTTAATTTCCAGAAACTGAACCTCTTTTGAAATTTTCTGGTGCTGAGAACCCAAAGTCTGATTTACCATTTATTCTTACTATCAAGCTGTTACTCAAGGTACCAATGCATTTTAGGAAAACTTTCTCTGATATTTCATTTTCAGATGAGTAACTTGGGAATCGAAAATTCACTATGGAATGAAATAGTGTTTCATTCCACCTATATTAAGTCTGTCACGTCATGGTAGCAGCAATGCACAGAATCAGTTGGTATCCCTTGTTCTGAGCTCAGAAATGTCTACAGAACAGGAAGAATGTAGAAAGGATACTCTGGCCATTTGGATGGAGGGTGCCTGGACTTCCATCCTTAGGAGATGGGTTGCCAGACCCCTCTCCCTTGCCATGTGATTTCAATGGCTACCACCCCTCATGTAATGTGCAACCATTACTAGCTTCAGCCTTGGAGCATGAGAAGCAGACTCATGGACCACATCTCTAGAGAAGGAGAGCCTCCTTTTTCAGAAGTTTCCCTTTCTTCCTTTTAGAACAACCTATTTCCCCCCAGCAGTCTGACATGTGGAGAAGAGCCTTTCCCAGACCAGGCAAAACATTTAAATCAACTTCAATTCCCAAATCAGTACATTTATTAAAAAATCCAGCCAAGTGGAATTGGAAACGGTTGGCTGCAGCTTAAAACAAACCATAACAGACTTTAATAACAAAAACCTCTCAGATATAGCAACCTAAAATAATTCAGAACATAAATCTTTGATTACAGTTATAGGGAGATTTCTTGGGACTCTGTAGCAAGGTCTAGTTTTTACTCTTCTGCCAGCTTCTTGGAGATAAAGCAGGTTCACTCAAAAGGGGGTTTCCTGGGATGTGCGTGGGTTGCAGTAGCTTTGGATCAGTACCTTGGATGATCTGATCATCTGGGTTGTAAGTGATGCCTACAGTAGGACATCAGAAAATCAAACTGGGATGTGGATTCAAGTAGGTTTTGGTTTGGGCATGCGTGGGCATGATGCTTGCCCAGAGGAAAGGAGGAAGGAATTTATTTATGTATTTATTTATTATTAAACCACTTTATATAACCACCCAATTGACATACAACTTAGGCTGTCATACACAATTAAACATAGTAAATAATAATCAGAAAGACATTAAAATGTAATAAAACATATTTCACCAGAGGCAAAGCAACCAAAAACAACCCCAAACAGCTAAGACAGACATAAAATCTCCCAACCGGAGGAAAAATCAACTTTTCGGGGCCTTTCAAAAGGCAGGGAGTGGGGTCATCCAAATTTTGGGTGGGTGGGTGGGTGGGTGGGTGGGTGGAATCCTGTTCCATGGGACAGCCAAGTGACAGAGAAGGTACTTCTACTGGGTTTGGGCCATATGACATTAAGTGACAGGACCTGGAGCTTCTAAAGGTGAGAGGACCTGGAGTATGCCATCCTGCCAGATCTTTTTGAATTGGAGACAGATGATCCTGCAAATAACTGGGCCCTGTGCCATGTTGGGATTTATAGTTAACAACTAGCACCTTGAAGAGTGCTTAGAAGCTTACTGATGACCAATGCATGAGTGACCATGAGTAAGGCCTCCCAACAATCAGCATACAAGATTGTGTGTGTTTTTCTGAAAGCCCTCTGAGCCAAAGCTGCCACCTCTCTTCAAGCAGGAGCTGTGAGTCCAAGAGGACTCCCAAATGGTACACTGGGTCAGTCTGGGGTAGTACACCCCTCTCCAGAACCAAAAATGGAAACTCTTTGGATCCAGGTGGCCCTCACATCCAAAGCTACTTGGTCTTGCTAGGATGGAATTTGAGCCTGTTCTCCTCATGAGACCTGAGGCAAAAAATTAGTAGCATTGCTTGGCTGGCCAAGAATTGAGATCTATAACTGGGTTTCATCACAATGGGTTTCATCTTGCTGCATTGAACAGCAAGAGCTTGAGCCTGGGGCCACTGTGGATCCGCCGATGACCTGGCATTGGGCTGAGTCCAGGAGGCTAGAAGGCAGAACTGGTACAAGGCACTGAGCACACCTTCCCCAAGGCGTACTGCATTTCCTGCCGTATCTCCTTCTGCACACTACCATTGAGATGTTACGGTCTGCCCCTTCTCTCAAATCCCTCCCCCCCACCATGCTACTTGCATAACTGAGTGAAGAAGGGGAGAGTTTGCTCTAGATGATATGGTTTTTCTCCACACTTTGAATTTGGCTTAAAGGTAAAAGCAGATCCCTTAATTAATTATTGCATGTGCAAGCATAATATAACAAAATGTAATGAATGGCAAAGAACACTGGAGGAATCTGTAGGGTGCTAATAGAATTTCAAAAAGATGAGCTGAGTGTACCTGGGACATTCTGCTGCCCACCCTGAAGCTGCTGATGACATTCTTCTAAAACAATTCTGCAGAATATGTGATCCCTGGGGGAAGCAACCCACTGCTCTTTTAACTGTTTTATTTTGACAGTTTTAGCCTTGTGGATAGTTTTGATGGGTATTTTCATTCACTGCTTTAATGTTTCAGTTTTGTGATGAAGATCAGTAAGAAGACTTGTGGCTGTAAGACAGGCAAAAGTTATAGGCAATGGGTGGGAGAGACCCAGTTAATACACTGACCTGGGTTGTCTTTACCATGGAAGTGAGCAGATGACCCTCAAGTTTCCTCCACCTTTGAGTCACTCTGGAGACAAAGGGTTTACCTAAAGTGTCCATGAAGACCCACTTTGCAGAATACTTCTTCCTTGCACCTTTGAGCCTGAAGGAATATACAAACTACACACATGGCATTTGCATACATGGCCCTATGGGTGGGGTAGTATAAAGTAATATTTGACCTATGTCAAATATTACTTTATACTAAGCAGGAGATTGTGAGGACATACGCCTAACAATGCAGAAGCAGGAACATGGAGGCTTTATGCAATGCCCAGCCCACCATTTCCCAAGTGACTATTTATTAAAGTTATGTCTTTTCCTGCCACCTCCACTACACAACTCCTTGACGTAGTAGAGGGACAATGTTTAGGGGATTGGGGGCTGCAACTCAGCTTCCCATGAGATCACAGAGACCCTCCAGCAATGCTGCAATTTTACCAGAAGGGGGACTGCTGAGCATTTCAGCCTGTATTTGGGCTTTTTGGAGTGGTGGGTTTTCCAGAGTCAAATGGCTCCCATTCCCACCCAGAAATCTCATCCTGCACGGGGTGAGGTTGCATCCTGAATTTCAATGACGTAACCTCATGGTGCCGCATATGGGTATTGGAGGGCTGCATGCATTATAAGGCTCTGCTCCTTTGGATGAATGTCAAGTGCTTACCTGGCTCTGACTGAAATCTGTGGGAGACAGAGGTGGGGATCTTCAACAGGAACCCAGCTCTTAATTTGTTAATGTAGGCTACAATACACCATTAAAGATTTTATCCTTTGCACCAGTCTCCTATTCTATAAGCAGATCAATACACAAAGAATCTGCCATTAGCACTCTTTTGAAATGCAGGGTGCTTTCTTCCCAGAGAGCTGAATGATCCTGAAGCAGTGGCAATTCCACCTATCCAAGTGCCCACCACAAAACTGATGCCGGGAGCTTCTTCTCTTAAAATGCTTGAATAGTAATTTTGAGTAATGGAAGGCATGGGAAGTGTTAGAAATTCAGAGTAAATATTCCCAAGAACTGTGCCTCTCTTTTAGGTGCCTTGGAAAAAGCTTGAATAGAAGCAAGTGATAAGTCCTAGGCACATCAAGTGTCAGCTTTGTGCTTTCTCCTCTCTATGTTGCCATGTGCCTAAGAAACAATTTAAAATTCTTCCATCTGCTTTTAAATGAGTCCAAACCAAGGAGGAGGTCCAAACTAGGGGAACTGTGATTAATTTAAATGAAGAATCAGATTATTTCTCCTAAATTGTAGTTTAATTATAATTCCTTGAGTCTAGATGACATGGGTAAGTCTAGAGTAACTTGTTTCTCCTACATTTCTCTCCTGATTCAGAGAAGCAGTGATGGTGCATATCATTATGAGATTTTCCATAGCTATTCACAAAGTAGGGAGTCTGTTTCCTGTTGGGTTCAATCTGGGCATTTGTATTTCCAGGAGGATCTGTGGAATGCAAAACTTTTGTCCCATGTTATGACCTTTGAAAAAAGAACATAACATAACTATGCAAAGTAATTACAAAGAACGGAGGGAGGTTGGGGAAGCACTACTCACTGACCAGTTTGTAGCTTATCACAGTATATATAATGACTTTGAAAACAGCTAGCAATTCTTTCCTGCAGTGGTTTTCCTTTGATTGTTGAGAGATTCTGAATGGGTAAGTATGTTACTGAAATGTAACTATAGGAAGTACACAGAGGGACAGAGATCTGAACAAACTGTCCTGTCCAGCTTGCTATCACAGTGATGGCTTTTTTTTTTTAATGAGAGTGAGAACAGTTGCAACTGTGTTGCTCAGTCCTTCACTGAAAACACCAGGGAGGAGTGTTGGCTCTTGATCATACTGTCCCCATCAAGCTACTATGACAGTGGTCCGACAGAGAAATGTAGAGGAGGTGGCTGCGGCCGCCACCATTTTGATAGTCCAAGAATTCCTCTGAGTCTCATGTTCATTGGTTAAGTTACATGAGGATGTTCCCTCTAGATGTATCACTAAATCTTGGAATCTTGGCAACATTTGGAGGTTTTCCTTTCTCTCTTGCTACATTAATCCTATTGAAGCAACTATCAGCCTTTATGCACACACATTTTTTCAAACATCCAAACATGATTAGGGTTGTTTAGGACAATGATGATGAAGATAACTATCTTCCTCAGTGAAATTGCCTTCTGATCTGACCATGTGGTCACAAGATCTGGAGAAGATGGAAGCTGTAACTCCACATATCTGCAGTGTACCAGATTTGGGGAAACCTATTCTCTGTTAAGTCCTGCATATTGACCTGATCTTTGTATGAGTAATTAGGTGAAGAGGATAGTCAAAAGAAGGATCAGGCCCAGTATCAACATCCAGTGTAGGGAAACAATTGCAAATACTAGGCCCAAAGGGTTCATGGAAGTTGACCGTAGCCTTTTCTTTCTGTACCTATTACATTTTTTTCCCCCCAGCATGTCATTCACCAAAAAAATAACTCAACTGCATCCACTGAAACCATATTGATTATTCCTAAATGTTTCTGAACCCTCGCATCACTGTCTATGAAACCAAAGGATCTTTCTTTATGATATTTATGGTTGTTAGCTGCCATTCTTTAAGCTTCCAATACCTGCTTCAGCGGGGAACATAAGTGATAAGCTTCTTAAGTAAGGTCGGGCTTGAACAGGCTTAGAAAAGAAATTGTTTCCCAAGCTGGCAAGAAGCAACAGGAAGAGAGAGGATGACTCCAATCCTCAGGATGATATTCATTCATCTTACACTGGGTTAGGGTTGGCTCAGGAATGGTGAAAATGTCTCCCACTGCTTTTGAGTGCCAGCTAGCCAAGACTCTGTGAATGAATGACTCCACCATGCCAAAGAGCTGGGGAGGGAAAGGATTAGCTTCTATTCCTGCCAGCATCAGAGCATGACAAGGTCTTTTCTTTCTATTCCATGTGCCTCAAAACAGATGCTGTGCCAGTATTTCCCATCTTCTCAGTGGCTGCTTGCATGGAGATTTTCCACAGGAGAGCATGTTTCAATTTAGCAAGCCTTTTAGAAATGACATTTCTGATATTTAGTGAGCCCTTTAGAATTCCTACTGTCTTGATAAGAGATTTTAGTGATAGTGATAGTGACACTGCCAATCTCTCCTCTGCTGGAGAGTTAAGAAACCCTTGGGAATTATACTGGAATATGGGAACACACGAGTCACCTCACCCTGGGGCCCAACAGTGTGGCACCCTGGCTATGTTTCAATAACACAAATGACCCATCCATTCTCCCCATGCTGCCCCAGGCAATTGACTCTGCATTGTGAGCTCACAGCATATAGCAAACAATTCTTGTTAGTTTTTCCAGATGCCACACAAGGGGCTGTTCCGGTGCCCCTTGCTTCCTGCCTTTTAAAATTCTTCTCCTTCTGGAGGAAGGAAAAATCTACAGTGTTGCTGTTGGGGTTGCCATCACAATGGGGAGACTGGAGAGGGGCTTATCCATCCCACTCCTTTGTGCCCCTTTTTAACCCACATGTAGCTGTGGGTGTAAGAGAGAATGGGAATCAGATGGAGGAGGAATTCACTGGCTGTGAAATGAGGCAGCCCAATAGAGAGGTGAGGTCAGTGGGAAGGAAACATTTCAAAAGAGACTCTGCCTTAATTGGCTTGCTAGAAGTCTGCCTGGGACCTTACTTTCACAGTTTCAAGATTATGCTTTTACCCTGACTAGCCTTAAATATGCCTGTCTGAAATCTGTGTGGTTCTTGTTTCTTTTTTTAATTTATTGGAATTTTTTGATATGGTAAAGGTATACAAAACAAAACAAAAATATAGAAAAAGAAAAAAAAGAAAAGGAATGAAAAGAGAAGAAAAAAAATCATTATGCCTTCTGCCCTTCTTTTTATCAAGTAATTATCATTTTATTCTTTTCCCCATACTCTTTGGCCCTTTTTAATCCTCAAATCCAGAAATTATCAATTCAGTCTTGTGTGGTTATTGTTTCTTGAGTTTGCCAGCTATGTGGCACTTGCTAGTGGGAGAGGGGTAGGAATCTACGGAGGTGGTGAGGATTAGAGTTCCCAGAGAGGTACCTTTTTTGCAGAGCCTCTCTAGGATGTCAGCTCATGAATTAAGAGAATCAACAAACTCTCAGCTAAATAATTTGCAAGAGAGAGGGGAGTTACTTTAGCCTCAGTAAGACTGAGACCGTCTGGGGCTACATCTTCCTCCCAGTTAGTTTTGTGGGTCATTTGTGGAAGGTTAGAGAGTTCATGTGTCATTAATATTATTCCCGATTACCATGCTGTGCAGGCAGGGCCACTATATGCCCAAGGGAGAAAAAGGGCATTTCAGCTCATATTTTACCTCTTCAAATACAGTTGCTTGATTTGCCTCCTCTTGATTGTTAGACAAAGTATATTCTCTCAGGAATAGAGAAGTTGCCTATTTTGTAATATTCAAGCAACAAAGTTTAAAGCCGTTCCACACAAACAGCTGAAAGGGGTTGAGTTTTCCTTCTAAGTGGCTTAATTATTCTTTAATCCATTCCATTAGGTTTGAGAGAAGGTACAGCGTGATTTCTCCCATACCCTTCACCAAGTCAATGGAATAACTGGAATGATTAATTTCTGATTAGTGATGGTTTAAATAGCTTTAACCTATATCTAATGTGGGAGCAACAGCATCTGTCATTTGGACAGTAATATTCTCATGAACAATCTGAATATTTAATTTGTAAGAAGCATTTCTTTTGAAGAAGTGAAGTGAGACATAGGATATCATGTCACACCAAATTTCAGTCTGGCCTTGAGATCTGAATTCCAAAAGCTGATTTCAATCTGTGGAAGATAAAGAGTGTAATGACAAGGGAGGAACTGCAGAAGTGAAAACAATCCCCGCAACTGACAGGCAATTTACACACGGATGTATGTTCGGACAACATGACAAGAACAGCAATGCACCCCTAAATGGGAGCCCTTTTTCTCCCAGAGTCTGAGGAAAAAAATAGATCGATGAAAAGATAGAAGGAAAAAAATTGGAGTTAATGATGGCAATTTGTTTCTCTATTCTGAAATAATTGATCTGCACTGAAGAAATAATTACAGTGCATTCAAGATATTAAAGAGAAGACAAAGGGAAAATTGTGGAGTGAAGACAAGCTTGAGCTGACATACCATAATTATGACATTTGGAAATTCATAATATTTTGAAAGTAGCCTTTCAAGTTACAGGATGTGGGAACCACTTCAGTTGTCAGCTCCCTGTCATTTTCCTCATACCTGCCTCTTGGAAACAAGAAAGGAGTTAAAATAGCATCTGTTTCACCCTGATGGAAGACCTGTTTCTTTCATCAGCTCCACAGGGCAGCCCACCATGCTGTAAGGTAAATGGCTATCTACTGGCTAAATTACGAAGTGGTAGAGGCCATGGGGTTTTTATTTCTACTGAAACTGCAGTCCCACTGCAGATTCTGGTTCTTCTGGGAGAGTTGTGGATTTACATGCCCAACTCTCCTATAAATAAGCAGCTCCAGAACATTTCATTTTGCCAAGGATGGGAAACTTACAGTTTTCTTGATACTGTTGAGTGAAGACTACCAGCTTCCCGCATTATTGGCCCTGCTGGCTGAGACTTCAGGGAGCTGTAGTTCAGCGACTTTGGGAGGGCCAAAAGTTCTTCACCAATGCTTTACTGCACTTTACTGTTGCTTTAAAGTGCTTTGTACCAGGCTGGCCCATTTTTCCCATCTGAACCCAGTGTTGTCTGCTCTGACTAAAGTGGCTGTGTAGGAGGTTCATACAAAGACCACTTGCATCAATGAGGTGACATATCTTGAACTGTATGTTATACTAGTGACTTGCCCTCTGTGGGTACCTACAGTGACAACTCTCCTCTCTCCTCCTGGCCCTTGGCTCAATTCCTCTTGCACTTCCTTCTCACTGACCCCAGTCCTAATCCAGGTTAGCTGTTCCTTGATTCTTCCAATCTGCTCCCCCAGCTGTCAGACATCAAGCATGCTCTTCATGCTCTTAGACTCAATCCTCATTTGAGCTGACATGTTGAGTTGATTCCATTCATGGATGGAGTTTGCCTGTTGTTTCCCCTCCAACTTAAGCCGTGGAACACCCAGCTGGGATAAGACCTTGGGCATTCTCCCTTTACCTCTTACTTATGGATAACTTTTCTTCACTCACCTAACTGGATTCCCTTTCATCTTTTTAAGCTGCCTGATTCATGAGAATTGTTTCTGTCCCTTCAAAGCTTTGCCTCCTTTATCCTTTATTTTTGAGTAATCTTTTTGTTTTACATTTTTATTTCCCTAGGTTGCTTCTCTAAGCCAATCACTACCTTTTATTTTTCCTGGCCTGCTGCTTCAAACAAAGCCCCCAAGTCTGTTTCAACCTCTCAGCCTGCATCTCACAGTTCAAAACCATTTATATCCTTTCTCCCAAACTAAGTTTTGTTTCTTCCGCTCACCTCTCCAGTGTGACCTCCCCTCCCATCAGAAGGCCTCAATTCGGATTTCCTTGCAGGTTCTCTGTTGTCCTCTGAGAACCTCTTTATCTCACCCCAAGATCTCTCTACCTGTTCTCCCTTGTTACCTACAGTATACATCCTCTTTCCTTTCTTCTAACTCCAACTAGTTACAAAGAATGCGATTTCTTTGCTTCTTAGGGCAAATCTCTATTGGTTTGTTCCACGTTTTCTCAGTTTTCTGCAACCCCTTTATTTATATCCCTAAATAAGAAGTGGCCTTTACTGGGAGGAAACATCTAGCTGTATATTTTTCTAAAATGAGGTAAGCCAGCTAGAACTTTGAAAATCTCCTGAGAAATGTTCCTTTGGTGGTTTGACTTTCCTAGATGATAGTATTGGCTCATAGTTCTAACATCTTTTCACTGTTTCCTCTTATTGCGAGGTCTTTTTTAAATTGTGTGTGTAGTCTATATCTATATCTATACACACACACACACACTCATACAGTATATTCTGCCATTGAAAAAGCACCAAATATTGGCTGACTACAATTCTCAGTATTGTGATATCTTGTGGTTTTTTTTTTTTTTTTGCCAGACTAATGCTATTCTACAGATCAAACGCAAAAAAGTGTTGTCATTTTAATTTCCACTGTTGGACTTCATAATAAACCTTCCTCTGAAGATGCGCTTGATCTATAAAGGTTTAATTCATTCTTTGAATACTGCTCAGCAGTTTGGAGAGAGGCAGCTAAATAGACTGTTTTGGATGAGGGGCCTGATGTAAAATAAGTAATAGCATATTGATTCTGCTCTAGGAAATCCCAGTGCTTATTTGTCTATGCCAATGAAGTGACCCAGGGATAGCACTCAACCCACTACCATATCCCTGGATCTTTCACATTACAAAAGCAATCTTCTGTCCAATCTGTCACAAGAGATTCACAACAGATCTGACTTCGTAGTAGTAGATCTAGATGTAGTTCTAGATCTAGATACACATACACCCACACACCCACACACATCTGGCTAAGGAGTAGGCATCCTAAAGTGATATGCATTACATGAAATACCAGACTGGAAAAAGTATGTGAGTCAGAATAGGTTGAGTCTGACCCCAGATACAAGAAAAGGAAAATGCTGATCCTTGAAAAGAAACTCCTCTTAACAGGGATTTTAACAAATGAGATAGAACATCCTAATAAAGAAATGGGTAACTAAAAGAGGGATTGGGCAATCATAATTTTTAAGAGAAAGCCCTTAAAAGCATGGGTTCATTTTGGACTCAATGAATGGCTGACTTGCACAATATGTTGTGAGTATTGATACATACCCAGATTTTTTTTGTTTTTATGCCTGTCTTGAAGTGCTGTACTATACTTCATTTCTGTAAGTTGCAATAATGTATGTATTTGTCTGTTTCACAGTATTTATAGCCTGCCCCAATCTTTATGTATTCTGGCTGGTGTACAACAGAGTCAAAAACAAAAATATAATCAACTCCCCACGCCCAATTAACTATGCTATCATTAATGAACAATAAATAATTATCATAGACATTCTTGAATTAACCAATCTAAGGGCCAAATGCTCACTGGAACAAAACTCTGTTGGGCTGTTTATGAAATGCCAGTGATTTGGGGGACCTTAATACATCTAGGGAGAGAATATTCCATAAGATGGGGGCCACCACTGAGAAGGCCTGTTGCCTGGCCTACAACCCCATTTATGCAATGAGAAGGGGACAAGATGGGCATATTCAGTTCTGGCAGGGGTTTCACTGATGTCCGTGTTTGTATACATACATACATATACAGGTAGTCCTCACTTACCGACCACTCATTCAGCGACTGTTCGAAGTTGCAACAGCACTGAACTCAAAGTTCCGGCTATCGTACCAGTCCTGCGGTCACATGATCATAATTCCAGTGACTGGCAACCACCTCACACTTACGATGGTTGCAGCGCCCCATGGTCACCTGATCACCATGAGTGACCTTCCATGCTGGCTTCCCACAAACAAAGTAAATGGGGAAGCCAGCAGGGAAGGTCGCAAGTCACTCTGGTAAGAAGCACCCTGCTTCCCACAGCCTCTCTTCACTTGTACAATGCAGCACCCTGCTTCTGTGGCCTTTCTCCATTTGCATAATGCTGTGCCCTGCTTCCACGGCCTCCCTTCACTTGTGCATGGCCTGCGCCAGGCCTGTGCCGGGCCTCCCCTGACCTCCCCAACCCTTCTGCAGCACCCCCCAACAGGACCCCCGCGCTTCTTATCTGGGACTCCTGCTGCTTCCCACTTAACCACCCCATGTGTCTTGGGTTTAAGACAGCAATTGGAACTGCCAGGATTGTTGTTGCTAAGCAATGTGGTCACATGACATTGCACTTTATGTCTGTATCACTTAGCAATGGCAATCCTGGTCCCAACTGCCATTGTAACCCAAGGGTTAGCTGTACTGTATGTGTATGTGTGTGTATGTGAATGTACATATGTATATGTATGTGTGTGTGTGTGTTTACAAACACACACTCACACACACATAGACACATACATATATATGTATACATACATAGATTATGAGTACATTAGGATTGGTGCAGACATATACAGGGTGTACCAAAAGCCATGTACAGCCAATCACAATATGTTTTGTTTCTTAATATTTTTTTCAGAGAAAATATTTATTTATTTTTCAAATTTCCATCACTGCCCATCTCCCCTGAAAAGGGGACTCTGGCCGGTTTACAATCAAAATTAAAAGACATAAATTACAATATAAATACTCTATAAAAATAAAATAAATATAGAGTAAAAAATATAAAATCCAGCAGCATAGATCTTGTTTGTTGGGGAGAGATCTATAATAGCCACCCCCGAGATGAACTGGTGCCCCTCCCACCCTAAGCGAGGTGGCAGAACCAGGTTTTAGGTTCTTCTGGAAGTCCGGGAGCGAATGGGCCTGTCTCAGCTCTGGGGGCAGAATGTTCCAGAAGGTGGGTGCCACTACAGAGAAGGCCTGCCTCCTGGACCCCACCAGGTGGAATTCCTTTACTGGCGGGGTTCGTAACATGCCCTCTCTGCATGACCGGGTGGGGCAGGTCGATGTAATGGGGATGAGGCGGTCCCTCAGGTAACCTGGCCCCATGCCATGTAGGGCTTTAAAGGTGATAACCAACACCTTGAATTGGACCCGGAAGCAAACTGGTACCCAGTGCAGCTCGCGCAGCAGTGGCGTCACATGTGCCTATCTTGGGGCACCAATAACTGCTCGCATGGCTGCATTCTGGACCAGTTGAAGCTTCCGGATAGTCTTCAAGGGTAGCCCCATGGAGAGCGCATTGCAATAGTCTATGTGGGAGATGACCAGGGCATGAGTGACTGTTTGGAGGGCCTCTTGATTCAGGAAAGAGAGTAACTGGTGCACAACACAAAGTATTACTATACTTAGGAATGTTCAAAGGTCTTGCATCAAATGAATAAGGAAATGTTTAGAAGGAAATGGCAACTAATTTAAACATTTAATGTAATTTATGCAATATATTGTCTATGGAGCCTGACTTCTGGTACCCACTGTGTGTGAGTGTGTTGTATGCCTGTAACCACCATGATATAACAACTGTATCTCATAGCCTTTATGTTTGGAGAATGGTCTTTTGAATGTAGCAGCTACATTCGAAGAGGCCATAAAATCTATTTTTCTCATGTGAAAAAAGTCTAACTGCGTTATTCAAACAAGTATAGCAATTAATGTTTTATAGAGTACATTTCTATTTCAGCTACTGAAGAAATGAACAGTGACTGGAGTTCCTCTATGACTTCTGTAGCAGTGCTGGCATTCCATTCTGTTTGAATTAATTTACTATGGCTCAGATGTTTTCCAACTTGATCTCAAGCTCATGTCTATTGGCTTCAAGGAATATTTTTGAGAAGGCCCCCCAAAGGTTCAAGGAAATGCCATAATAGAATAATTATTCCATCTGTATGTTTCTTCTTCTCTTATTAAGCATTTTAACCTTCCTCCCTTTGTACAATTGTGTAGATAATAGTTTACCCCTGATTCATACTAACTTACAGCTTTATACATTTCCATTGGAGCTCTTAGTTTACTCAGCTCCTTTGTCTAAAACTATAGAAAGAATGATGCGAAACAGATACTACAGCTAGGCCTACCGTAGTTGGGTTGCAAAGCTCCAGCTGACCACTACATGGCAGCAAAAGCACCACTCTTTGCTGCCATCTAGTTTTCATCTGTATTTTCACAGCTCGGATATGGCAGGCTTAGATACAGATAAAACTCAGCTGTAAACTCAACTAAAACTAAGATAACATAAGAACCTGCTTGTGAATATATAAGGTGCATTGTGTTACTTGAATTAACAGCAACTTATCACTGAAACATCCAGAGGAATATAAGTACAGATCAATCAAATAAAGGACAAAAATGTGTATTTTGGACCCAGGTTCACTGAAGTTGGCATGTATTCTTATAATAGAAGAGTGACTATGTTTCTTCACACAATTATGGACTTTCTTTCTTTCTTTCTTTCTTTCTTTCTTTCTTTATTTATTTATTTATTTTCTATCCCGCCTTTATTATTTTTATAAATGACTCAAGGTGGCAAACATACCTAATACTCCTTCCTCCTATTTTCCCTACAACACCAACCCTGTGAGGTGGGTTGGGCTGAGAGGGAGTGACTGGCCCAAGGTCACCCAGCCAGCTTTCATGCCTCAGGTGGGACTAGAACTCCTGCCAGTCTCCTGGTTTCTAGCCTGTACCTTACATAACATGCCTACTCTGGCTGCCCTTACCTTTTTTTGATGGAATGACTGATTAACATGAGCTTTTATTTCTGAAGTGGGGAGGGGAAGCATTACTCAAACTTAGGTACTTATTGTTGGTTCCAGTGCATTTGTGAACCAGGAGAAAGATAATGGTAGGAAACCCATGTAGATTTTTGGTTGAATTGTCCCTCATCTAATGTGAGGATATGTTCTATACAACTCAAAGGGCTACATGTTCTTTTTTTGACTTTGTTGTCCTTCAGCTATTCTTCTAATGAATGATGCTATTATCTTTTGCCTGTGAGGATGTGGGAGGGAAGCTGAGAAAGAAATATTTCAATATCATGAAATTATCATCTGTATACTGAAATCAACAAGGAAGATGCATATCTTATTTCACGAGGCCTGGGTATTTCTATATAATATTCTTGCACACATGAGCAAATGGTCTCCTTAGCAATTTTATGGTTCATCTCCTGTGTTATAATTTCTTTCCTCACCTTTGATTGAAGGGTGAGAAAAAAGGGGAAACAAAAAGGAAAGGTGAAGGAAGAGAAATTGGAGATGTTATTTTGTTACTGTTACAATTCCTGAACAAAGCTACATCTGAAAAACAATGTTTCCTTAAAACCTAAATAATAGCTCAGTCTGCTTTTAGTAGCTTCAGGCACAGCACAACTAATTTGATATGTAAAACACTTAGATGTTTTAGATGTTTATAACTTGGAAAATTAAATGAAGAGTGAATGTATAATTTTGTTACTGAAGGAGCACAAGATTCTCCTGAGAAAATCTTTAGTTTTTTTTGTTACTAATTTTTTTTAATTTTTCAATACAACTAATACACATCCCTCTGATTCTAAACTCTTTGTTCTCTTTAACTTCCTCCAAATTTCTCCCAAATTTCTATCACACAGATATGAAATCATATCTCTTATTGTCAGCAAAAAATAGGTATTAATAAAAGAATTACGATAATGAAATAAATGATAACAAAAATAAAATAAAAAAATTCCATACCATGGATTATTCTTTGAAGGCCAGTGCTGGATTTGTAGTGAATAGTTTGAGAACATTTCCATGTATTACCTTTTTGTTCTGTCAGTGTATGTTTTAATTGATTTAGAGGTTCTAGAAAAGATATTTCTCAAAAAAGAAAAATCCATTTGAAACAGGAGACAATAACCTTGCTTACAAGGTGAGCAGTACAGTATTATTTGAACTTAATCCATGTTTAAAATAACCTTGTTTTGAATGTGAATCGATTAGGCTCATAATTCTCATATGCTTTGTGAGGTGAGTAGAATTCATTGGCATTACAAGGCTAAGTGGATGACCTTCAGTGGGACTGGGATAGGGGTGGTACAGCTATCCTGGTCTTCATGATCTCTCAGTAGCTTTCAGTACCATTGATCTTGTATCCTCTTGGACTGACTCTGGCAGTTGGGAGTGAGGAGTACTGTGTTGCAGTGGTCCTCCTTCTTCTTCTGAGGTTGATTGGTAGGATGGAGACACATTCCCAACTCTATTTAATATCTATATGAGACAAGCAGGTGAGGTTATCCATCAGTGCCATGGTAGGCCTTTTCCTGTTCCTGGAGGCTGTAAGGGTCTAGATGGGGAGGAACAGACTTAGGCTCAACCCTAACTAGACTGAGTGGCTTTGGATTCAGAGACCTTCCATTTTCAGAGGCTTGTCATTTTAATTCTTGATGGAGGTGCCCTCCCCTGGGTGGAACTTGTATGTAGTTTAGGGGGTCCTTCTCAAAAAGCAGGTGGTAACTATGACTATGAGGTCACAGAGCCATGTTACAGCTCAATTACAAACTCCACTGGATTGGGGGCCCCTTCATGCCTTAGTCATCTCTTATTTTGACTACTGCAATGCCCTCTACGTGGAATTATTCATGAAGAGCATTTGGAATCTACAACTGGTGCAGAACGCAGTAGTGCCAGTAGTTTGGGTGCTTCTCATTTTGCCCATATAACTCCTCCATTTTACAAATTGCATTGGCTACCAATGGGCTTACAGGTGCAATTCAAGTTGTTGGTTGTCATCCATAAAGCCCTCTAAGGGTTGGGACCAGGATACCTGTGGGATTACCTTTCTCCTGTTGTCTCTGCCCAGCCAATAACATTTGCTGTTTTTCCTAGCTGTAAAGCAATGCCAACTTGTAGAAACTAAGAGATGGGCCTTCTTTGTAACTGTGCTTGCCCTGATAGAATTCCTCCTTTACAGCCCTGATCCTGCTATGTTTTTGTAATCTTGAAAGACCTGGCTCTTCCAACAGGCCCAAGAGCAGGACTGTTTATGTTCCACTCCCCGATACTGGCTTTATATCTTATGGATGGAAATGGGTTTGGTTTTCTCCTCCTAATGTGCCATTTGGTACTATTGCTCATTCTTATTATGCTTTTGTTTTTAATCCTAATATCTGAAGTACCTAGAGCTGCCTTCATGACTGAGACAGGAGAGAGAGAGAGAGAGAATGAGAGAGAGGGAGAGAGAGAGATGGTCTTCCCAATTTTTATCTCTGTATTGGAACCTTCCAAGAAGAATTCTGATCATGAGAAGATCAAGATGATTTATTAATGCATGCCCTGAACCTGATTCTAATGAAATTACAACCACATTTATTTTCATGTACAACTCTTTCTAATATAATAAACCCTTGATCTGATGAACTAATGAGATGGGGCTGGGGAAGGGAAAGAGTATGTTAAAGTTGAATCTCTGTGTGGTCCCTGGAGTCATTGCAGTGAAAGGAACTTGATCAAGAACTTGAGATAGGAAGAGACATAATGGCAAATTGTGGATGTACTATATCTATAACTGTTATTTAATAAACTGTTTAAACTACAGCTTCCTCTGAAACCTATGTTAAGAACTCTGTAAGAGAGAACACAACAAATGGAGGTAGAGACAGGATTTTGGAAATCACATGAACGTGGTTTGCTCTGATTTTGCTGCTCTGCAGCCTATGAATATAAATGCAGATGACCTACAGTATATACTGAGTACAAACTGGGTATGGATATGGATATCTTTGCGTTCTATCAAAAATCAGAAAGAGTGGTAGCACCTTTTCAGACTAACACATTTTATTAAAAGGTATAAGATGTAGTTCACAATAATCTATGCCTTTTAATAAAAGTTCATGAAAGCTTCTGCCTTTTAATAAAATTTGTTAGTGTGAAATGGTGCTACCAAGCTCCTCCTGATTTTTGGCTACTATAGACTAACAACGGCCCTCTTTCTACTATCTTTACATTCTGTGAAATTGCCATCAAGCTTCAGGCTGGACAAAGAAGTAGATGCTGTTTGAAAGACTATAGTACGCTGCCACACTGTTTGACAGCTCTAGTACAACAGATTCCTTTTTTTCAAATTTCCCAGGAGAAAAAGATACTTTTTCACAAGGTAAAGCTGCTGTGGGTAAATATTCCACTCCTTGTAGAAACAAGGTAATGGAACAATTCAAATATCTGCAGCAGGGAAATATGACACTGGATAAAGCCAGGTTATATGAAAGTGTTCAAGAAGAAAGCCACATAATAGCAGCAATGGGTAGCATCTCTATAGATACTGCTATTAATCAGGATCAGCAGCAAAATATGGTGAAAATCTCCAGCACAATGAGGTCAAAGGAGGTGTGGGGACACAATGTTCTAGGACTCAAGTTAGTCACGTGTCGAAATTCCTTGTTATCCCTGTGGATTACTGCATCTTTCTGGAGAGCTTTGTAGTATGCTGAATACTACCTGTTCCTACTGCAAAAAATCTTGGAAATTTAGCCCAGTATCACAAGAAAGCCAAGGATGCTTCTCAGAACCAGGACATGGAACAACTATATGCGAGAATCAAATTTTTAAGGGCTGTTAAGATCACAGAGAGCAATGAGAGGAATTTGCTTGATTTGTAGGTTCTAAAGAAAAAAGTCTTTAGGGGAAGCAACTAGAGAGGGTTGATACTGGGAGGACATAAAACTTTGTTTGCAAGCAAGGACTTAAATTTGTTACCAAAAAAAGAAGTGTTGGATATTTTTGCACGTATCTTTTGCACACCTTTGAGTTACTTTGCAGCACAGTTGCTTGGGACAATAATTTGGTTAATAATTTTGTATATATTATTGAAGAGGGACTGGAGCCAGTTCTTGGCAATAAAACTACTTCTGCCTCCCTGTTTCTCAGAAAGAAGACTCTGAACTGTGCTACAAGTGCTGTTGATCATTCCCAGTATGAACAGGTGGAACTGTACAATTTCTCGTTCAAAGAACTTTGACAAATTGCTGGATATTCTCACTGAGTTATAGTGAATTGTGCCTGCTGTGTAGAACCTGCATCCTCCCATATGCCATGTTAGCAGCTATGGCTCCTGAATGAGACAAAATGTCAGAGACTGGCATTATAGAAGAGGTTCATGAAAGTATGACCTGAAAGCCTAACATGATGATTGTGCCAAAGGAAAAATACTAATAAAGTATGTCTTGGTACCCTTCTGAGGATGGTAAACAAGGCTTGTGACATGGGAGTGCCATCCTGTACCAACAGACCATATTTTGTATGCTCTGCAAAGTAGACAGATTTTTGTTAAATTCAGTGCCAGGAGAGGGCTTTGGCAAGTAGAATTGTCACAACCTTTATAACAAGCACTATTGTTACTGGTTCTGTAAAGTTTTATTTGGACTCTCTGGTGCACCCCAAGGCTTATCAAAAGGTGATGGATTCTATTCCGCAGGGTCTTTCTGTGCTGTCTGGTATATGGATGATGGTGCTGTCAAACTGTTAAATGACAATTTTTGAGAGATTCCATAAAAGAAGATTGAAGCTGAACAAAAACAACAAAATACCGCTTTGGATTTGAATGAGTTAGACCTGATTTGAAGAAGATAGAAGCTATTCTGCAAGACCCAATCACTGAGAACTGGATTTGCAAATTTGCTACCTGTGACTCTCCCATAAAATGTATTTCTAATTATGTGGATATTTCAGAATGTCTGCACCTGTGACTAGAAAAGCAGTTGCTTGGCACTGGTCTGCAACAGCTGCTTGCATTTCAGCAATTGAAAAATGCATTAACTAAGGCACCTTGTCTGGTTTATTATGATCTGAACACACCAGCTTTTGCGGTGACTGATGCCAGTCCTTTGGACTAGTGCCATCTACTGCAAACTCAGGAAGACCACTCAGAAAAGCCTATTGCATATGACAGCTCTTTACTTTCTTCTCTGAAACTGAAACTGAGATACTCACAGAATGACTGTGAAACTTTGGGATGTGTGTGGGATATAGAATATTTTCCTGTTTATCTTTGGGGAAGTCCATTTGTGTTGTTGATGGATTATAAACCACTCATGCACATGCTTCAACCATATAAAAACACCATGTTCTCACCTTGAATTCAGCATTTTAGTTGGCAGTTGCAACTTTATGATCTGTGTTGTTCAATACATTTTGGCAAAAATGAACGTAGCTGATTCCTTACAATATTTTCCCTTACCTGATTTAGGATACAACAAATTGGTAGAGGATTATGTTTAAAAGATGGGAAAACTCTGTATGCTAGATTTTGAGGCATTATCTCTAAAATAATTCTGCATTGTCTCTCAGCAAGATGCTTTACTCACAAGACTTCAACATATTGTTCAATCCAGCAAATGGCCACAAGCCATCCTTGTTCCACGGACAACATTTAAGCTTGTTGCGGATGAGCTTTTGGTATGAGACAATCTCTTGTGGGGTGAGCAGATTTTTACACTGAATCTAAAGTGAGATTTTTACACTGAATTTAAAGTGAGATTTTTACACTGAATCTTAAAAGTTTGCTCAAGAGTCACATCAAGTTATGCTGCAAACCTAACAGATGTTAGATTTTACTGGCCAAATTAAGTTTGAGATCTTTAACACCTCATCAAGAATTGTGCTACTTGTGTGATACTCAGTCTTTACATGGTGATCAGCCACCACACCCTCTTTCATTGCCACCTCATCCTTAGACACAATTGGGCACTGATGTTATTGGATCTATACAACAAGGATATGAGAGTCACATATGTGAGATGGGTGGCTATATACATTTAATATCAATCAATCAATCAATCAATATGCTTACATCATTTATTATTATTCCTACTTGGAGGCAGCTTTGTTGCCACTTATTTCAGCTGATGCCTTTGTCAGTGCACTGCCAGACTTTTTTGCTCACTGTGGTAATCCATATGAAGTAGTTACAGAAAATCCCCAATTTGTAGCTTCAATTCTTTTTTTCCCAGTCTTGTAGCACTCAAGACATCCATGTTTCTCCTTATAATCCCAAGAGTAATCAGAATATTTTGGGAAGAAAACAACTGCAGGAAGCACACTGTGTTATCAAAACTTTAATTATATATCATTCTACTCCATATAGGGCTTCAAAGAGATATTTGCCAAGCTGCTTTTTTCTAGGGACATTGATACAAAAATTCCAGGTCTCGTGTCTTCAAGGAAGGTGTATGTTTGAACTGTTAGAGACCATCAACAGCAATACTGGGATTAAATGAAACATTATGCTGATATCATACATACAGTTAAGGGTTACACTTTTAAACTGGGGTATGGTGTGTGTATGTTGTTAATAATCTAACTGAAGATAAATTTCTGCCAACATATAAGACTGTTAACTAAGTTATCTTTCAGAGCATTTCTCAGTTTTTATTTGAGGTAGTTAATATCAAAGATGGTAGAGTTTTGACAGAAACATCAAGTGTTTGAAAAGGTTCCATTTTATCTGGAATCATCAGATAGAGCTCCCTTCTACTTATATGTGGACCTCAAAAAGAGCAGTTCAATGGAAGAAGATGGAATTTCTGAAGTGAGTTTCACTCACGGAATGACAACAAGGAGTGACAGACTTATTAAAAGATGATCGAGATTTCATAATATGCTTATGTGGTTGAGGTGTGGATCTTCTGCATATGCTTGTAATTGTGGTATTCTCTAACGTCAGAAGAATTTTTATTTATTTATTGCTTTTTTTCCACTGCCCATCTCAACGGTGACTCTGGGCAGTTTATCACTGTTTGCTTTTACTGAACAAAGGGAATGATGTAATGTATTGATGAAGACAACATGAACAGATAGGAACAAAGTGTTAGGAGAGAAGTGGTGTTAATGTCATGTTCCCGTTCCGATGTTTATGGTTCCTCGTAACGTTTCACATGTCATATCTGCAGTTGCGTGCCTGCCTGGCCACGCTGGTAAATTTCCTTTGTGCTGACTTGTGATCTTCTGGAATGTATGTTTGCGTTATCTCTGCTGTTCAAGGTTACTTCCTCAGGCAGATTCTAACGGTTGCTAGCGTCTGGGGTGGGTGGTTGCTATGCTAGCCTGAGGGGAGGGTTTGCAACAGGAGCAAGGCTTTTTAAAGTTTGCAATTGGCGCGCTTTTGCTCATTCTCAGCTTTCTTCGTACTTTGCATACTATTCATTCAATAAATTAGTTTTCTCTAGTAACTACTGATGAGACTCCTTTTATTGGAATAGGCAATCATTACATAAAGCTGAGAATCTTTAATATCAGTCTGCTAGCATCCATCCAGTTTCCTGTGAGGAGTTTAATTAGCGATGACTGAAACTGCCCCAACCTCAACCACCGGCTCGGGGGAAAGTCAGCTCTCCAGAGGTGGGGAACAAGAGCCCATGGGACCGCGGAGAGAGGGGACTCTTACGCCAGGGTCGGATGACCTCTCTGAGGCAATGGATTCCAGTTGTGATACGGAGAAGGCAGTGAAGGCAGTGGTAGTCAAGAAGACGGAGGGACCCTTGTATGGGTCGCCACCAGCCCCAGCCAAGCCGGTGTATTCCTTGCTGTTTCTGACCGTGCAGATCACCAAAAGGACGAGAGCAGTGACACCAACGGAGATGGAGACAGAGAAATCCCAGCAACTGGAGGCGAGGATGAAATCCATAGAGGATTTGTTGGCAAAGTTAACCTTTACCAGGGACACTCAGAAAAAGAAAAAGACGGGAGGTAAAGAAGGTAGTGACTCGACTGACACCTCCGCATCCCCAACCCCCCCTCCCCCAGTAGACAAACAGGGAAAGCCACGGAAATATTGGGGGGGAGGGCCCCCGCCGAGCAAGCCTCCAAAGAAAGCCTCCTTACCTTCCCCAAGTAGGGAGCAGAGGGAGAGAGGACGGAGCTGGGAGGGGGGGAGACGTGTGAAAGTTCGACTGGCAGAGGCTCAAGAAATAGTGCCAGAGGTGCAGGAGGAAGAGCCACCACAGCCACGAAAGGCTAAGCAAACAAAAAAGAGACACGATAGCCCAACCCGTATCCGATATCGAGACTTTAATGTGAAGTTTAATGGGGATCCTACAAAGCTGTCATTTTTTTTGACTAATGCACACAGCTATATGGAAGAGTTTGGGAGCGTGTTTCGTTCTGAGCGGGCTAAGATTAATGCTGTCATGACCCAACTAGAGGAGAGGGCAGCAGACTGGTTCGTGCGACTGGTTGACATGGACGCTTTGGAGTTGGATTGCTTTGATGATTTCATGTGGGCAATGAAAATGCATTTTGGTGATCCTCTAGCTGAGGAAAAAGCAAAGGTAGCCCTAAGGGAGTTGGTTCAAGGCTCCAGATCAGTCTCGGATTATGCGCTGGAGTTTCAAGCACTCTCCGGCAAAGTAGAGGATTGGTCTGCCACCACCCTTGTAGAGATGTTCAAAGATGGACTAAGACCAGATATACTACGATGAGCAGTTGTACGGGACGACCCAGCAATGCTGTATGAGTGGATACAATTGGCTGCAAAGGTTGAGCAAGCCCAAGCTAAGTATACTCAAACTAAAAGAGGTCCCAAACAACAAGCGATGGGGAAACCTACAAGGCCAGCAGCTACTGCTAGCAAACCAGTGAGACGGTTGTGGCAAGAAGAAAAAGAAAGCCATTTTGCCAAAGGATTGTGCCTGCGGTGTGGAAAGGAGGGGCACCTGGCAGCTGCATGTCCCCACAGGAAACCAGAGGAACGGAGAGACAGATCGGGGGGGAAATCACCAGTGGCACCGAGGAAGCTGAAAGCGACAGTAGCAGAGCTGGTGGAGGATGTGGACTTGTTTTATGGTGGGCAAGACGAAAAAGAAGCCTCCCAACCGGCGGAAAACTCCAGCCACCTGCTCTAAAAAGCGCCAAGGAGCAGGTGGAAGAAGAGGGGCGCGATCATGTCTCGGTGAGTGGAAATTTCCCAACGTTGACCGTGAGACTTAAGCTCGGTTCCCCTACAAAAACTGTGGAACTATGGGCTATGATTGATTCGGGATGCTCACGTTCCTTAATGCATCCTGATGTAGTAGCTGCTTTGGAGTTACCCACCTTCCCGTTGAAACGTCCCATGATTTTCACCCATTTGGATGGATCTATATCGGGGGGAAAACCGGTCACCCAGTCTACAGCGTTAGTGGCTTTGCAACTGGGTAGCCACTGGGAAAAGTTGCCTTTTGTGGTGGCACCGGTGGGTGGTCCCTTGGTCATTCTGGGGATGCCTTGGTTTGTTCAACAGAACCCTAGTATAAACTGGGTACACCGAACTGTTACTTTTGCAGATGGGTTCTATAAAGCCCCTCCTGGGGATGATGAGGAGGAGGATAGCAATGTGGGGAGGGCAGCAGTGTCAACGCTGCATACCCTCACTGTACCGTTGGAAGGGCTACCGGACCAATACCAGGACTTTGCCGATGTGTTTGGGGAGAAGGAGGCGGATCGGCTGCCGCCTCATCGGAAAACTGACTGTGCCATTGAAATTCTTCCCAATGCAAAGTTGCCCAGACCAAAGGTATATGCAATGACCCCAAAGGAATTGGCTACTCTTCGTGAATTCATAGACAAAAACTTACAACGGGGCTTCATAGAACCAGCCAATTCACCAGTGGGTGCTCCAGTACTCTTTAGATCAAAGAAAGACGGAACTTTAAGACTCTGCACGGATTTCCGTGGGTTAAACGCAGTCTCCCTATTAAACAAATCGCCCCTCCCGGTCATCAAGGAAATGTTAGCCCACTTGGCGGGGGGGAGAATCTTCTCTAAATTGGACTTAAGGGAGGCGTATTATCGCATTCGCATTCGGGAGGGGGATGAATGGAAAACAGCTTTTAATTGTGCATTTGGGGTTTTTCAGTATAAAGTGTTACCATTTGGATTGGCTGGGGCACCTGGGGTTTTTATGCAATTGATAAATGAGGTCTTGCACGACCACTTATTCAATGGGGTTTTGGTCTATTTAGATGATGTGTTAATATATTCAAAAACCATGAAAGAACATGTGCAATTGGTTAGGCAGGCGCTAACCAAATTGAGAAATGCTGAATTATATGCCAAGCTATCCAAATGTGCATTTCATAAAACACAAATTGATTATTTGGGGTATAGGATTTCAGATAAAGGCATTGAAATGGATCCTGCCAAAATTGAGGCTATTTTGGTATGGGAACCCCCATGCACACGCAAACAACTACAATCGTTTCTCGGATTTGCAAATTTCTATCGTCCATTTTACAAAATTTTGCTGAGATTGCCTTACCCCTGACTGAATTACTCAAAACAAAGGGTGTAGGGGACACCTGCAAATCAAAGAATCCAGGAACACGCCTAAAATGGACGCCTGCTTGTCAACAGGTGTTTGACCAACTCAAGCGACTGTTTACCTCTGAACCAATCTTGCAACACCCTGATCCTGACAGACCATTTGTGGTGCAGGTCGATGCCTCAGACTTTTCTATTGGTGCCCTCTTATTGCAAGCCGATGAGCAAGGACAATTAAAGCCTTGTGCTTATCTGTCATGTAAATTCTCTGAGACAGAGAGACGCTGGCATGTTTGGGAGAAGGAGGCTTTTGCGGTTAAAGCCGCTTTGGAGAATTGGAGGCATCTATTGGAGGGGGCGGCACACCCTTTTGAAGTGTGGACTGATCATAAAAACTTGGAGTCCCTTACTGCCTCTTGCAAGCTCAGCCCTAAGCAAGTGCGATGGGCTCAGTACTTTAGTCGCTTTGATTTTAAACTCAGATTCATTCCGGGAAAGAAAAACTTTTTAGTTGACGCACTGTCGCGGCAACCCCAAGATTCGGGAACAGCCCCAGATGTGGTGGGCACCCTCTGGACAGATTCCCAAATGGCACTAGCAGCAGTGACTCGCAGTCAGACGTGAGCGCAGCAACCTGACACTTCTGCCGGTCCTAGCGCGATACATGTATCCGTTCCTGCAGATTTGCAACAAAAGCTTCTGGCAGAGTTGAAATCGGATACTTGGTTGCAAAACAACCAGGGTGAGGTTACTTTGAAGCAAGGTTTGGCATGGAAAGATGATCGCCTCTATGTGCCTGTAACCTTGCGCAAAACCGTGCTGTTCAGGTCTCATGATGATAAAACAGCTGGGCATTTTGACTTTACAAAAACTATTCATCTAGTGCGCCGACAGTTCTGGTGGCCAACCCTGCGGCGAGATGTGAAAGCCTATGTCAAGTCTTGCCCTGTCTGTGCTACTGCAAAACGAAAAGGGGGGCGACCTCAGGGCTTTGTGCAGCCAGTGGCCAATCCCTCCCACCCCTGGGAGGAAATCTCTATGGACTTTATTGTGGATCTACCTCCTAGCCAGAGAAAGACTGTCATTTGGGTTGTTAAGGATTTTTTCTCGAAGCAAGCTCATTTCGTCCCTTGTGCGTCTCTACCATCTGCACAACAGCTGGCACGCCTCTTTCTAGTTCACGTGTACAGATTACACGGTAGCCCCGCCCGCTTGGTGACCGACAGAGGAACACAATTTACTTCACGCTTTTGGTGGGAATTTATGAAGCTATTGGGCACTAAACAGGCGTTATCCACGGCTTCCCATCCTCAGACAGATGGAAATACTGAGGCTGTTAATGCCACGTTGGAGCAATATTTACGTGCTTTTGTTAATTATCAACAAGACAACTGGGTAGACCTCCTGCCGTTTGCTGAAGTTGCTTACAATAATGCTGTGCATCAAAGTACTGGGGCAGTGCCCTTCCGTACTGTGTTCAGGCATGACTTTGTCCCTATTCCTGAATTGCCTCCACCGTCTACCTCACCCACCTCCCCGACCGATTGGGCCTCACAATTGGCAGATTCCTGGCCAAAAATACAGCAAGCTTTAGCCGATGCTCAAGCCACTTATCAACGACATGCCAACGAAAAAAGGGCACCACAACCTGTTTTTCAAATAGGGGATAGAATATACCTTTCCACCAAATACATCAAATCCCCTCAACCATCCAAAAAACTGGCACCCAAGTTCATAGGTCCATTTCCTATTGTTGCTCAGATTAATCCTGTTACCTTTAAGTTGGACTTACCTCACAATCTCAAGCGCTTACACCCTGTTTTTCATTGCAGTTTGCTTAAACCCTTCGTGGAGTCTACCTATTGGCATCCTGAGCCGGCTGCACCTCCCCCCATAATGATTGATGGTCAACAACATTTCAAAGTCAAGGAAATATTAGACTCTAGATGTTTCCATTCCACTCTGCAATATCTGATTCGATGGAAGCATTTCCCTCATCCGGAGTGGGTCGCTGCACGGCATGTGCGCTCTCCCCACTTGGTTGCTCAGTTTCACGCTGCTTACCCTGATAAACCCGCGCCTTAACAATTAAGTTTTTTTTTTCTTTGTGGGGGGGCAGTATGTCATGTTCCCGTTCCGATGTTTATGGTTCCTCGTAACGTTTCACATGTCATATCTGCAGTTGCGTGCCTGCCTGGCCACGCTGGTAAATTTCCTTTGTGCTGACTTGTGATCTTCTGGAATGTATGTTTGCGTTATCTCTGCTGTTCAAGGTTACTTTCTCAGGCCGATTCTAACAGTTGCTAGCGTCTGGGGTGGGTGGTTGCTATGCTAGCCTGAGGGGAGGGTTTGCAACAGGAGCAAGGCTTTTTAAAGTTTGTAATTGGCGCGCTTTTGCTCATTCTCAGCTTTCTTCGTACTTTGCATACTATTCATTCAATAAATTAGTTTTCTCTACTAACTACTGATGAGACTCCTTTTATTGGAATAGGCAATCATTACAGTTAAGAAAAAATGGAGAATTCGGGAAGTGCTAAAACTGTTATTTAAGTGTCAATTTAGGCTGAAATTTCCTCTGAAACCTATGATAAGAATCTTCAAAGATAGAACACAACAGCCTGTTCAAAAGCAAATGGGAAAATAAAGAAATAGGAGCCACAGCCAAAGAGCAAGACACACTCCTGTTTTATCCTGCTCCTTGGCTATGGGTGTTTGAGATCCATAACTGTGTTGTTGTTTATTTGTCTAGTCACTTCCGACTCTTCGTGACTTCATGGACCAGCCCACGCCAGAGCTTCCTGTCAGTCATCACCATCTCCAGCTCCCCCAAGGTCGAGTCCATCACTTCTAGGATATCATCTATCCATCTTGCCCTTGGTCGGCCCCTCTTCCTTTTGCCTTCCACTCTCCCTAGCATCAGCATCTTCTCCAGGGTGTCCTGTCTTCTCATTATGTGGCCAAAGTACTTCAGTTTTGCCTTTAATATCATTCCCTCAAGTGAGCAGTCTGGCGTATTTCCTGGAGGATGGACTGGTTTGATCTTCTTGCAGTCCAAGGCACTCTCAGAATTTTCCTCCAACACCACAGTTCCAAAGCATCTATCTTCCTTCACTCATCCTTCCTTATGGTCCAGCTCTCGTGGCCATGTGTTACTACGGGGAATACCATTGCTTTAACTATGTGGACCTTTGTTGTCAGTGTGATGTCTCTGCTCTTAACTATTTTATCGAGATTTGTCATTGCTCTCCTCCCAAGAATTAAACGTCTTCTGATTTCCTGGCTGCAGTCAGTGTCTGCAGTAATCTTTGTGCATAGAAATACAAAGTCTTTCACTGCTTCTACATTTTCTCCCTCTATTTGCCAGTTATCAATCAAGCTGGTTGCCATAATCTTGGTTTTTTTGAGGTTTAGCTGCAAGCCAGCTTTTGCACTTTCTTCTTTCACCTTCATCATAAGGCTCCTCAGTTCCTCTTCGCTTTCAGCCATCAAAGTGGTATCGTCTGCATATCTGAGATTGTTAATGTTTCTTCCAGCAATTTTAACTCCAGCCTTGGATTCCTCAAGCCCAGCATGTCGCATGATGTGTTCTGCATACAAGTTGAATAGGTAGGGTGAGAGTATACAGCCCTGCCGTACTCCTTTCCCAATCTTAAACAGTCCGTTGTTCCGTGGTCTGTTCTTACTGTTGCTACTTGGTCGTTATACAGATTCTTCAGGAGGCAGACAAGATGACTTGGTACCACTAAGAACTTGCCACAATTTGTTGTGGTCCACACAGTCCAAGGCTTTAGAATAGTCAATAAAACAGAAATAGATGTTTTTCTGAAACTCCCTGGCCTTTTTCCATTATCCAGCAGATATTGGCAATTTGGTCCCTAGTTCCTCTGCCTTTTCTAAACCCAGCTTGTACATCTAGCAATTCTCGCTCCATGAACTGCTGAAGTCTACCTTGCAGGATCTTGAGCATTACCTTACTGGCATGTGAAATGAGTGCCACTGTTCGATAGTTTGAACATTCTTTAGTGTTTCCCTTTTTTGGTATGGGGATATAAGTTGATTTTTCCAATCTGATGGCCATTCCTGTGTTTTCCAAATTTGCTGGCATATAGCATGCATTACCTATTTAATCACATATGGCATGCATATCACCCATAACTGTAACTGAAGGGAATTCCAAAAGCTATGACTGTGGCAGATGGACACCCCAAAAAACAAGGTGAGAAACCACATAGAGGCTAAGGATCAGATACATGGAGCCCTAGAGGCAATGAACAGCAGAAGTGAGTAATGAAATAGGCCCTGGGTGGCATCAACTCTAGTGGCCCCTTGGATCCAGCAGAGTTTGTCTGTTAAATCCAAAGTCTGTTAAAGTATTACACTGAATGATTGCTGTGTATATAACTTCCTGTTTTGTACAAGAGAAATATAAGAGAGTGTTTGTGTAAATGTTTGTGTGTGTTCTAATATATGAGTTTCGCTATGTGTATGACATAACTTTTAAAAATCTTTAATACATTCTTCTTTTTACAGAGGTTTCTCAAGGAGATATATGTTATTTTCTCCAAATGTCTGAGTACAGAATTATCTCTGCAAAATCTGTGGCAAATTTCTTTTTATATCCTTGTTCTCATTCCTGACTAGTATTGCAAATTACAATTTCTTAGGAGCAATCAGAATGCAAGATTAGAAACAAGGTTGCCTAGTTCAACTCCTGCTTCCTGATGTTTCCAGAAAACTGTACTAGATGAAGATGAATCAGAGCTGGAAATAGAGAGAAAGAGGGAGGGAGGGAACAGAAATCCCAACACTCTGCCTCAGCCATCTTCTTGAATCTGTCAGCCATATTTGATGGTGAGACAGATGATCCTGCCCCATTCCCAGATGATTTTCAGAGTCTTCTGAAACCTGCCAGTGCAAGATGAATTGTTTGGAGCACACACACCAAGCCACAGGTTGCCTATTGAATCTCTTATACAAACCTTTCTGACAAGTCATGGCAAGAGGTTATGACAGTAACAAACATGTTATGGCTGAACATTTCTGTGCATGCCTCAGGAGGCTATCTTGATATCTGACATATCATCAGTCATTTGTTCCTTTTGCCCATGATGGAGTTGAAAAATGAGTTTTTTAAAAAAAGATGTTTAACATTCCTTTTAGTATTTTTCTTACCTCTAGCTATTTCCTTCCTGCCTATTCCTCCCCCCACCCCCAGTCCTCAGGAAATTAGTTATGCCTCTCCCCACCCCACCACAGAACGAGGTAGCAATATAGAAGAAAGGGAAGATGATCAGCTTTCAGCTGGGTTCTCTTGAAAGAGAAAAGGAAAGGACAGTGAGCTAGAGGTCAGTCAATTTTCCATAATAGTCTAGTTCAATGAACTGGAGAAAGTTCAATTAGCACATCATTTACCCTTCAGAAAGCTTGTGAAGCTGGTTTGGATGCTTCTCTTCTGTCGTTTATTTCACAGGTCTTATGACATTTCCTACTATGCTTGAAAGAACAAAGCACCCTCATCACTATTGAGTTTATGTAACTAGACAGTCAGTTAAGTTCACTGATGTTCTACACGAGGGCTGCTGTTAGGCTGTCTGCTTCGGATTCAGGCTATGCGCTACAGCTGCGCACACTTCAAAAATGGTGTAGAAGGAACACTTTGGATGTCATACAAGGTTGAGCACAGCACCTCCCCGTTACTCATTAAAGCCAGCAGCTTTTTTTCAAGTGTTCCATGCAACCCCTAAGAAAAGATGCTGCTGCTTAAAACTGGCTCCTTAATATTACCTATATTTTTCCATTTTGGTGCAGAAGAATTCCACTGCCTTCTAGAGAGCTCATGAGAGAGTGCTCCCCTCCCCACGCCACTTTAAAAGGGAGCCTTAGGCTGCTGAGGAAAAGTTGCATCATTTGAAATAATTTCCAACTTGCCTTGGAGATCATTAATGGATAGGAAAACAATAAAAAGGCACAGATAGGCAGCCCGTGCAGGGCTGCTGCGGTACCATAATTCACTGCCCCGGAAACATACAGATAGCATTCAGCATCTGGACCTGCAACCCTTAATGGTCAAAAGTTAGCACCATTAGAACAATTCTTTCCTCATTGCTGTACGTACAATTTTTAAGAAACAAAACAGGGGAGGATACATAATAATGGCCTCTCCTGATAATAAGTCAATTCAGTTGCCAGAATCTTGGGGCAATGCAGTGATTAAAGATATTAGACCAGGACCAGGAAGACCCTCAGCCAAGGAAGTTCATTGAGTGACTTTCTTTCTCAGTCCCACCTACATTACAGGGTTGTTGTGGAAACAAAGGGAAGAGGGAGTGCCCGTGTACATTGTGAATTGCACACCAGCCTCATTTTGTGGCATTGTAAGGAACAACCAGATACCACAAAAGAGGGAAAAGAAGATTCCTTGTGTTTTCATAGTTTCTTAATGGCAAATGTGCTCACAGTCTACAAATATCTATTAAATATTTTATTGTATTTTGTCTGCATAACAACAGAAAGAATTGTTTTCTAGCCTGGATACCAAGGAGATTGCATCAATTTCCTGTTCATATAAAAAACTGTTATTTTCAATGTCATGAAGCACTCACATTGTATTCCAAATCAAATGAAATATATAAGAATTTGTGAAAGGTTTCTGCTGCAAAAGAAAAATAGTTGAGAAAGACTGTGATTGTTGGTTTGATCTTTCTTCTTACTAATCCATTTCTGCCAGGACTAAACAGAGCCCTCCAGTCGCTTATTATGGCCTGCCATAGATTTCAGAACTTGATCATTTTTTGCAATCCAACAACAAAAAGTTTATTTTAGGCCATTTGGAGACATGGTTGATGGGCTGGATTTGGTGATGCTAGCCATCCACAATCAGCCTGAATCTTCCATAATTTTTCATGTCACTGTGAATTTATGGAGACTGAAATCTAAATTGAGAAACATCCAAGATTAAAATACAACAGTATTTTAGTATACTTGAAAAACAACTCAGCCCCCTTTATAAAGCAATAGAGTACCTCACAAATGCCAGCATTAAAGCTAAGTTGTAAAAGCCAGGGGAAAGGGAAAGGCCTTCAGGTCATTCAAAGTTACCAGATTCAGTCCAGATGAACCTTTGTGGGGAAAGCATGTTAGAGTCAGGTTTTTCACTTGTTTCAGGTCTAAAGGTAGGAGAGCAGGAGAAGGCTTTCAAATAAAAAAATATTTATTTATCAAATTTATCACTGCCCATCTCCCAAAAGGGACTCTAAGTATCTAAGCAATTCATGTGTGAAATACCCAGGACACACAGGACAATTCTACCCCCTCCTTCTGCTTTCAGATCCCAACCCTGATACAACATACAATGTTGGCAGGTTCTGCATAGCAGCACTCAAAATTCATCAGATGATGACTTGTGCCATAAACTAGACTTACTGAGCATTCAGCTTGCCCTATTAGAGTGTAATTTGATATAGTCTTCCACATACGAACCTCGTATGCTCCCCCATACCCATCTAATGCTGCTACCCCTTTTTAAAAGATTCTTTTAGACTCTTGCTTTTTATATATACTTTCTGTTTTAATAGATACTGTATACCTCTTACATCTTCTAGCTTTTCATAAATTTTTTTGTTAGACTCTGATGTATCTTCTATGCTTTTTAATTGACTGTACCCCACCCTCCTTATGTGGTCTATGACCATAATAAAGATTTGATTTGATGTGTCATTCTTATTGTACTTGGATCCCCATACATTTTGCACTGTAACTGGAAGAAGAGTGGGGATCAAAGTAGCCATTATTGTGTAACGGACATCCAAATGGGGTGTTTCCAGTCTATGGGTAGCGGTGGGCTATCAGTATTCAGCAGCATCAGATGTGATGCAGCAACCTCAACTGACAGAGGGTGCTTTCTGGAATCTCCAAAGACAAATGCCAACTCCAGACAGTGAACAACATCCTTTAGAGCAGAGTCAGGGACTATCTGGCCCTCCAAATTTTTCTGGGCTGGAACAACCTTCACTGGTCTTGAGGAACAAGAATCCAAGTTCCATCTATAGGGCCACTGAATGTCAAACCTTATCAAACTTCAGGTTTGATTATTTCCCAGATGAACCCTCTATCTTTAGTATCATTATCTTGTCTAGACTTTGTTTAAATGTGCTGGACCTGAGTTTATGGAAATAACCGTTCATGGATTATTTATTTATTCATTCATTCACTTATGTTTCTTAGTCTCTTACCTGCCACTGGTTCTTGTGATAAGTGTGAAACACAAGCCTATTTTTAGAAATGACTGAAAACCAACAGCACATTTGACTGAATGTCTTTTGCTACATTATGTTGTCTATATCCATAACAAACTGTCAGAGAAATTGGACAGGGAAGCAATTGACTTTTAAAAAAACTTGGACAAACATCTATCAGACAGCTCTTGGCTTGTACTTATACGGAAAGAAAACAGGAGTTTTGTTTAGATTCTGCTTACATCAATGGCTAAATGCCTATTGCCTTCAATTGGATTACATTTGTCCCTCTAAATGGCTAGCAGGCTTTCCCAACCATTGTACACTGGCAACTCTAATACCCTGTGATTCTCTGTGCAATCAAATAAGGATTATCCTTCCTTGTACTTGGAGGATGATCCCTGTAGAGTGCACTGTGATGCTTCCAAAACAGGGCAAATCTCAAAATGCATTTCCCCAAGTAACTAGCGAGATGCACTGCGCATCCACAAGTATGCTGTTAATTAATACTCCTTTAAACACAGTCTTAAGGCTGGTTACCCATTTTCTATCCACTGTAATAAATGCAATTCTTATAGTCAAAGACAATGTTTACATTCCGTGTATCAGCTAAGGCTAGCTGCGGTAATTAATGTAATAATTAAAATACTGCCCATTTATGATTCAAAATAATAAAAGAAGCCATTTTCTTTATCATTAGCAGTTGAGGTCGATGAATGCAAGCCTTGTGTGCTTTTTGGTTTTTTTTTAAAACCCTCTGGAAAACAAAATAGTTTTTAAATGCATGGCTCCATAGATGGAAAAGAAAGATAAAACACATTTATTGCTGCCATGAGTTCCAGATGTCAAAAGAGAAAAACAGATACACCCTGGATTGAGACCTGACATACACAGGTGGAGCTCATAGCTAGCCAGCAGCAAAGAATTCTCTGATGTCAAAAACATTTGAGAATTAATGAAAATGGATCAATCCGTTCCTAAAAAAAAAGCAAAGGGGCAAAAGTGGTTCTAAACTATCCTTTGTTTCCTCCTTCCAGTGGTTGGATGAGAGGGTAGTGGGTTGGGGCATAAAGTTACCTTCTCCGGTGGCAGTGGCAAGAATTGCTCCAATTATGCCAGTAGTTCATGGCCCAATCCATACACAGCCCGAGCCTAATAGGATCTCCGGTTTCTTCTGGGATTGTAGTGATAGGACTTTCAGCCCCAGGTCAGGAAATAAAGCAAGAAAGCAATAGCTTTCAGCTTGGGGGAAATCGTATACAGCAGAGCCTGCCTGATCATTTTCGAAACTGGATCACTCATCTTGGGCAATGGCTGCTCAGAGGAGATGGGTGGTGCCTATGCCATGCAACCTTGTGGTGGAAAATACTGTGCCACTGTGAAGGTGAAGTGAGAGTCATCTGCAGTTCCTGGATGTGGAGCAGAAATGTGGAATTGGAGGGAGATGCCATCTTGCACTTTGCCTCACACAGACAAAAATCTTGGGCTTGTGCTGCTTAATAGTGCAAAAATATAAGTTGTCTTGTTTTTCAGTATATGATTGCTGTATCCTATCTTGTTTACCACTGTTAGTGGTGAAGCAGAGTGCCCAAGCGTGCTGGAACAGATTGCTCTCATGTCCTTCTTGATGCAGGCAATTTCTGTACTACATGTTGGTTGAAACTGAAAGCATCTAAGTTCCTAACTGAGCAGTTAGGTCCCCCAGTCTGAGAAATCCCCCAATGCGCCAGAACTGGAGCCATTAGGAAACTATGACCATTTTACCGGGTTACTTGCTTGGCAGTGTGGTGGCTGAGGGGAGGATGGGAACAATATGAAATTGTTTGGCTTCTTAATGTCAGGCAGTACATGGAGTATGATAAGGTTTTGAAAAATAACATTTGTATGGAATGTGTGCAAAAAAAGAAAAGAAAAAAAGTGTCCTGTGTTCTGTATACTTGCATGTCAAGGAGAGGATATGTACAACCTTTCCTTCTGATGTCTGTGGAGTATCAGAAGAGCAAAACCGTGCTGACAACTGCTTGTAGGGAAATGAACGGCTAAGGTCTGTTGGAACATCTGCAACTTGTCTGTCTCTCCTGGTTACTGTTAAGATGATTGCTCATAGAGACAGTTTGGAGGCCTTGGATGGATTTCTGTTAAAATAAACAAATTAATCATTTTCCTGAAAATCTAAGTGTCTTCCTCCTCCTCTGGAAACCACAGAGCATCTGACTTTGTTACAACTCTATTACAGCAGAAACCTTGGTCAAACTGTTTATCAGACAACCAACAGTCTGGTAAGATGGTTTGTTCATCAAGCCCAGGGGAATATGCTCTGTTGAATGACTTTTTAGGATCTTGGGGAAAACAGATGTTTCATTTCACCTGCTTTCTGATCACGTCAAGGATAAATAACCTTTTGCTTGTCAGGAATTGCCTTTAATGGGAGGGGGTGAAACCATACCATACATATGATCGGGGGCATGGTTTTCTGTTCTCCCCTTTTGCGGGTGGGGAAGGGATTGGGCTTCTGTTTGTTGCGTCTTTCTAATTCTTAACTTGCTCCTCTGTGCTCCATGTGTTTCAGGTACCATAAGTGGCTGGAAACTGATCTTCAGGTATATTTCTGGTGGGGGCTATGGGAGCTACAAACATGGGCTTGGGGAGTCAAGGTTAGTTTAAGATGGCATGACTAAAAATCAGTAAAACCTTGCTTTGACAATAAATACAAGGAATTATCTGAGGAGAATGTACCATTGTTGGCAGGCAACCACAAAAAGTTGGTACTCTCTAGTGGTCATTCAATTGGTACAGGGAAGTTTATTAGCCGCTTTAATTTTTAACTAAATATAGACGATATAGAATTAAACATATTTTTGTCATTTATTAGCTTATAGTGTGGTTTCATATACATTGTGGAAGGTTACCCTTTGTGAATTTTTTGCCTGTAATCACCCTCTGTTCCTAACAGTATCAACCAATTGCACTGGGAGAAATTGCTTTCTCATAAAAGTTTCAGTCGAGCCGTACAATAGCTCAGTCATCACTCAGTCATCATCATCATTGTCATAGTCATTGCCATTCATGAAACAGAATATCAAACCATCAATCTAGAGTCCAAGGTCCTTCAGTATGACATTAGACTGGAGATGTAAACATCACAATGTGACTGATACCTTACTGCCTCACTACCATGACAACCCTATTAAAATGTACATGACGGCTCTTCTCTATAATTTCTTTCCAGCAAAAGGATAAATGTTAATCTGCTGTAGGGTTTATAACAGATTGACTATTATAAGAAGCTAAAGAGAATTTAATATTCTCCTATTCATGTCCTTGGGTGGAAAACAGCTGAGTTGTGTCATAGTTGGCCACATTTGTGAGCCCATCATTTGTGATTTTATTTATTTATTTGATTTGTATAGGCACCCATCTCACATATGTGACTGTTTGATTATGGCAAAACCAAAATGGCTGGGTAGGAAGGATGGCAGGGAGCCAGTGAAGGCTATTTTGGTATGGCCTCTTTACTTACAATGTTTATGTCTTTATTCTCACAGTCCTGAAGTGGTGCCAACCCTTTTAAGTAGGCTCAGATTTGGTTGGTTAGTCTACAGCCAAAACATTACCCCCCCAAATCACATGACTCTGTGTGTGTGTCTGTGAGAGAAAGGGAGAGAGAGAGAGAGGGGAGCTTTATGAGTCCCCTGATTATAACCTGAAGTAATTCAGCCCAGAAAAAAATGTGACATGTGAGTTTTTAGACATATATTTTGCTTGGCTAGGAAACCAGTTGCTCTTTGGCCCTCTCCTCCTTGACCTGCCATTTTTGTTCGCATCCATTTCACATGGCTACGGCAGTGGAAGTTCTATAATGCCAGGGATTAATCATGCCATCAGCTGGTTCTTCATGTGTCCAGAATGTTTCCATTCAAGCTGGGAATCAAAAGTATGCTAATACTCCAGTCTGCTTGCTTCCCTCTTCCTCCTCATTATTATTTTAGTAAGCCCGCAACTGGAATCTCATTTTTCCAATACAGTATGTGTTTTGTTTTTCAAAAATAAAAGTGGGATCTACGGCAAAACCTTGCATGCATAGTTCTAGTCAGTTGGCTATTTGCTCTTTCAGAATATTTTTTTTTGCTACATCTTCTATCCAGTTTCTGTCTCTGACCTCACAAAGCACACACATGGTATTCTGTAGGTTCTGAATATACACCATCATTGCTAAAAGGTTTCCTTTTCCTTTTTTTTTTGGCAGGGGTCTGTTTTTGTACTTCTGCAAGGTTAATAGTGATAATTTATCAGCGACAACAACTATTACAATTATAACTGTAAGAAAATTTTAAAAAGAAAAAAAAATAATTGTGATAGACGGTGCCAGAAGGTATTTAATTATCAAGTAAACTCAATCATATATCTTAACATACTTTTTGCCACATGAATGGGTTTACAGCTAGTGCTAAGCCATGGTTTGTGTAATCATGGGCTACTAAATAAGCTACGTATGACTAGGTTTGGAACACAAACTCTGCCATTAATCAGGTGTTCTCAAACTTTGGGTTTCATTTATTATTTTAGGGAGTTTGGGTAGCACAAAGCTTGAGGATTAACATAAACTATGCTTACAATTTGCAATGGATGAATTAAAAACCAAACAAAAGTCATGACTTAATATAGCTGATAACTTGTACCAGAATCAGACATTTATATTCTAGAAGAATGCAATTACTGCCATTTTAGGTCATCTAAAATCACAGATCTGGGAGTCAAGGATTTCATTCACAGCCATACACTTTAATTACATGTCTCATATAGTTTATGAAAGGACATCTGTTGAGATCATAGTGGTGCTTATTTTTAAAAGTTATGTTTTTGAACTCTGAACAGTGAAGATGACAATAATAGTACAAATATTATTCAATATCTTGGCCCTATCTTTTAATGAGAGGTCCTGTATTGAAAACAGTCATTATTATGGCACTATCAAATCCATTCAGTGTAACCATACAAGGCTATAAGCATGTACATACATGCAAAAATCAGTTATATAAATGTATCTCTACTATGCAGAGCTAATTAGGAAGGGACTGGAAAAGTAGATAGCGATTGGAAATTAATTACAGTTGCATATCTATAGTGTTTGGAAGACCTTTGGCAAAAGGATGAAACATTTTCATCCTTGTGGATACCACTGTGGCTGTTTTCCAGGTAGTTCAGCCTTCTAGACAAATTTATGATTTGTATTTTCTCATGCATTAAGGGCACCTGTCATGCAGCAAAGGTGAAAGATACTTGAGACACTTTATCATTCTAAATGCCAGCTGTCCTGATCTATTCTCCTGGACTCATGTCTGCGTTGGCCCTTTCTTGCAAATCTTGCTGAGGTTTTCAGCTCAGCCCACTAGCAGCCATAGGAAATGCTTGTTCATTGTGTTGCTTTCTACCCTTTGCTAGGTAGTGAGAACACACTGATGACTATTTTGTGGATTTTAAATCCAGAAAGCAGTGAAGAATAGCATTCTTCTTATCAGCCATATGAAATACAACTTCATTACATTTAATCGATAATAAAAACTAATTGATTCTTTAAATAATTTGCCCAAATCATCCATTTAATAATGTTCCCCTTTCATCACATTAAATTATATTTTGATAATAGCTTTCAGAGGATTTTGGAGACTGCATCCAAAGCTTTGGAGGTGCTTTGAGGCCTCTAGTCGTGAATCTCCGATTTAGACCAGAAAGCAGCAAATATATCCTGGCTGTTCATCAACACAGACAGAATGGCTTTCGTCCAGCAGACCTAGGTTCTCCAAGAATGGGTAAATGCAAAGCAGTGTATGCTGGGTTCCAAATGCAATCATGCCACACCTCTTTCACTGGCCACCCGACTTCTTAATGAAGAACAGTCGTAAGCAGAAAAGATGAATTGCCTTCCATTATCACATCCCTCAGAATTAAGATTTACACCCATAATATGCATGTGACTTCACTGATAATTCTAACTAAATAATTGTCAGTCTCAATCAAACGCCATTCATGCACATATTCTTTTAATTATGTAATGGATCATTTATCCAAGCACCTTCACTTTGGGATGATTGTCTTATTGCTTTTGCTCTACCTAGCTGCTGTATGTCATACAACTCACACTGAACTGTCCTAACAGATTGGCTCTTTCTCCTGTCGACAAAAGCATGGAGAAACATTAGAAACAACAGAGAAAAAGTCTGATCAATCAGTGTAAACAACAGGGAAATAGATAGACCAAGGATATAGTTCCATATAGAACAGTTTTCTTTGTACCTGTACAAGCATGGAAGGCAGAAAATCAGCTTCTGCTTATAAGGACTTGGCCTTAGTATCCCAGAGATCATACCCTATGCAGGTTGTATGTTCCAGAAATCAGGAAATGTGGAGCAGCGCATAATTCTTTTGTTCCTGCTGGTGAAAACCTGCTGACACAATGACATAGCAGTTGGAAGCAAAGTAAGTTTCTTTGAAATTAAACTGCTTTATCTATGCTGGGTTTTCTCTATGGAGTAAAGAAAGCAAATGGGGCTAAATTATTTTGATAATAATAATAATAATAATAATAATGTTGTTGTTTATTCGTTTAGTCGCTTCCGACTCTTCGTGACTTCATGGACCAGCCCACGCCAGAGCTTCCTGTCGGTCGTCAACATCCCCAGCTCCCCCAGGGACGAGTCCGTCACCTCTAGAATATCATCCATCCATCTTGCCCTTGGTCGGCCCCTCTTCCTTTTGCCTTCCACTCTCCCTAGCATCAGCATCTTCTCCAGGGTGTCCTGTCTTCTCATTGTGTGGCCAAAGTATTTCAGTTTTGCCTTTAATATCATTCCCTCAAGTGAGCAGTCTGGCTTTATTTCCTGGAGGATGGACTGGTTGGATCTTCTTGCAGTCCAAGGCACTCTCAGAATTTTCCTCCAACACCACAGTTCAAAAGCATCGATCTTCCTTCGCTCAGCCTTCCTTATGGTCCAGCTCTTGCAGCCATATGTTACTACGGGGAACACCATTGCTTTAACTATGCGGGCCTTTGTTGTCAGTGTGATGTCTCTGCTCTTAACTATTTTATCGAGATTTGTCATTGCTCTTCTCCCAAGGATTAAGCGTCTTCTGATTTCCTGACTGCAGTCAGCATCTGCAGTAATCTTTGCACCTAGGAATACAAAGTCTTTCACTACTTCTACATTTTCTCCCTCTATTTGCCAGTTATCAATCAAGCTGGTTGCCATAATCTTGGTTTTTTTGAGGTTTAGCTGCAAGCCAGCTTTTGCACTTTCTTCTTTCACCTTCATCATAAGGCTCCTCAGTTCCTCTTCACTTTCAGCCATCAAAGTGGTATCATCTGCATATCTGAGATTGTTAATGTTTCTTCCAGAGATTTTAACTCCAGCCTTGGATTCCTCAAGACCAGCTTGTCGCATGATGTGTTCTGCATACAAGTTGAATAGGTAGGGTGAGAGTATACAGCCCTGCCGTACTCCTTTCCCAATCTTAAACCAGTCCGTTGTTCCGTGGTCTGTTCTTACTGTTGCTACTTGGTCGTTATACAGATTCTTCAGGAGGCAGACAAGATGACTTGGTATCCCCATACCACTAAGAACTTGCCACAATTTGTTATGGTCCACACAGTCAAAGGCTTTAGAATAGTCAATAAAACAGAAATAGATGTTTTTCTGAAACTCCCTGGCTTTTTCCATTATCCAGCGGATATTGGCAATTTGGTCTCTAGTTCCTCTGCCTTTTCTAAACCCAGCCTGTACATCTGGCAATTCTCGCTCCATGAACTGCTGAAGTCTACCTTGCAGGATCTTGAGCATTACCTTACTGGCATGTGAAATGAGTGCCACTGTTCGATAGTTTGAACATTCTTTAGTGTTTCCCTTTTTTGGTATGGGGATATAAGTTGATTTTTTCCAATCTGATGGCCATTCTTGTGTTTTCCAAATTTGCTGGCATATAGCATGCATTACCTTGACAGCATCATCTTGCAAGATTTTGAACAGTTCAGCTGGGATGCCGTCTTCTCCTGCTGCCTTGTTATTAGCAATGCTTCTTAAGGCCCACTCAACCTCACTCTTCAGGATGTCTGGCTCTAGCTCACTGACCACACCGTCAAAGCTATCCCCGATATTGTTATCCTTCCTATACAGGTCTTCTGTATATTCTTGCCACCTTTTCTTGATCTCTTCTTCTTCTGTTAGGTCCTTGCCATCTTTGTTTTTGATCATACCCATTTTTGCCTGGAATTTACCTCCAATGTTTCTAATTTTCTGGAAGAGGTCTCTTGTCCTTCCTATTCTATTGTCTTCTTCCACTTCCGCGCATTGCTTGTTTAAAAATAATTCCTTATCTCTTCTGGCTAACCTCTGGAATTTTGCATTTAATTGGGCATATCTCCCCCTATCGCTGTTGCCTTTTGCTTTCCTTCTTTCTTGGGCTACTTCTAGTGTCTCAGCAGACAGCCATTTTGCCTTCTTGGTTTTCTCTTTCTTTGGGATGTATTTTGTTGCCGCCTCCTGAACAATGCTGCCAACTTCTGTCCAGAGTTCTTCCAGGACCCTATCTACTAAGTCCACTCCCTTAAATCTATTCTTCACCTCCACTGCATATTCCTGAGGAATATTCGTGAGCTCATATCTAGCTGATCTGTGGGTCTTCCCTAATCTCTTTAGTCTGATCCTAAATTGTGCAAGAAGAAGTTCATGGTCTGAACTACAGTCAGCTCCAGGCCTAGTTTTTACCGAAATAATAATAATAATAATAATAATAATAATAATAATAATAATAATAATAATGGATCTGAGGTTGGGGATTGAACTGCAGGGGAAAAAAAACTTTTGGCCTTTCAGCAAAGCACATGCATTGTGGTGATAAGGCAGCAATGCAATCATAAGCAGTGGGGCTAACATTTTCAGGTGGGATTTTGAAAAGGGACTTGAGCCTACAGGGAGTTTACACAGACCTGAACTGAAGCCATTTTTGCCCCCACCCTAATCCCAGTTGTCCAGATTCATTCTGAATCTCTTGTAACTGACTCATTGCTGAGCAGAAAGCACTGTGATCCTCCACTCCATTCTGGAATAATGTGATTTGGCCTACTGCTTTGTAATATTCATTGCAGCAAAACAAGAAAATGGGGGTAGAAGCTTGAAAGCTGCAATTGTGTAGCCGGATGCTGCCTTTTATTGTGTGGTCAATGGAGTATAATTGCTGCTGTTTATTCATTACTGATTGTCTCTGAATTGGCACTCTGCTAATCAACGGGAGGGAGGGAATGTTCTGTTGAGCGGACCATTTCTTCAGCCTCCTTATTCCCCCACTTCAGAAGTAAATCAACAGGGTCCCAGCCCCTCTCACATTTACATCCTAACAACAGACCAAAGCACATAAATCATGGGATTTGTGTGGTGCTGCTGCAATGCATGCTTTAAAAATTGCCCACCCCCCTCAACATGGACATCTAGGTGAATCAGAAAGGGATGAGTGTTTGGATGTCCTCTGGAGGCTAAATGCATATCCATGCCCCTCCTGGCTGGTGAAGGCAGCTCAGGAGGTGATGTGTGGTTGGGTCCAGGCGATGGTAAATACATCCTTGAGTGAGGGGGTGTTCCCAGCTGCCTTTAAAGAGGCACTGGTGCACCCCCTCCTCAAGAAGCCATTGCTGGACCCAACTGTTCTGTACAATTTTCATCCAATCTCCCACCTCCCTTTTTGGGGGAAGGTGGTTGAGAAGGTGGTGGTGTTGCAACTCCAGAGGATCCTGGATGAAATGGATTATCTGGACCCCTTTCAGTCAGGTTTCAGGTGAGAATATGGGACAGAAACTGCATTGGTCGCACTTATGGATGACCTCTGGCAGGAGCGGAATGGAGGCAGTGCATCCATCCTTGCTCTCCTTGACCTCTCAGCGGCTTTCAATACCATCGTCCATGGTATCCTTTTGGGGGTGGGTGGTGTAGTTCTGCGCTGGTTCACCTCCTTCCTCCAGGGCTGATACCAATTGGTGGTGATAGGAGAGGAGAGATCCGAGCCTCGACCCCTCCATTGTGGAGTGCCGCAGGGTTTGGTTCTCTCTCCTCTCTTATTTAACATCTACATGAAACCACTGGGTGAGATCATCCGTCACCATGGGATGAGGTATCATCAGTATGCTGATGATACCCAATTATATATCTCTATCCTGGGTGAGGTAAGGGATGCGCTAACTGACCTTTCTCAGTGCTGGGGGGCTGTGGGGGTCTGGATGGGGAACAACAGGCTTCAACTGAACCCTGGTAAGATGGAGTGGCTGTGGATTGATGGTGCCTTGCTTTCCAGGAAATTGTCATCTTTAGTTCTGGATGGGGTTGCACTGCCCCAGACAGACTCAGTGTATAATCTGGGGGTTCTCCTGGACTCACGACTCCTGCTTGAAGAGCAGGTGGCAGTTGTGGCCAGGAAGGCCTTTGCACAACTTTGGGTTGTGCACCAGTTACGCCTGTTCCTGGAACGAGAAGCCCTCCGAACAGTCACTCACGCCCTGGTCATCTCCCATATAGACTACTGCAATGTGCTCTACATGGGGCTACCCTTGAAGAGTATCCAGAAGCTTCAGCTGGTCCAGAAGGCAGCCGTGCAGCCCATTTTTGGTGCCCCTAGGTCGGCACATATAACAGGTCCAATTCAAGGTGTTGGTTATCACCTTTAAAGCCCTACATGGCATGGGGCCAGGTTACCTGAGGGACCGTCTCATCCCCTTAACATCAGCCCGCCCCACCTGATCATCCAGAGAGGGCATGTTGCAGACCCTGTCTGTAAGAGAATTTCATCTAGCGGGGTTCAGGAAATGGGCCTTCTCTGCAGTGGCCCCTGCCCTTTGGAACATCTTGCCCCCGGAGGTGAGGCAGGCCCCTTCACTCCTGACCTTCCGGAAGGCCCTGAAGACTTGGTTCTGCCGTCTCGCCTGGGGCGGGAAAGTGAGCAACCATTCTTGGGGGTGGCTCGCACCCTAGAGTCCCTCCCACCAGCCTGGATTTTATACCCTCTTGGATTTTATATTTATTATTGTATTTTATAATAAGTGTAATGTGTCTGGTTTTATGAGATTTTAATGTTTATGATGGGAGTTTGATTTTATTGTAAACCGCCCAGAGTCCCTCTCTTGGGGGAGATGGGCGGTAATTAATATTTATTTATTTGAGTAATTAATAAATAAATAAATATCCAAGTCTTGATGGGTCAGACTAGGGACTGATATTCCAGGAAAGGGCTGAAGCCTGGACTTTTCATTCAGATGCATAGCTGCTTTGTACTGAGTCATCAAGTGAATCAGCCTTGGGCAGAGTAACCACCTCCAACTTGGGAAGTAAGTCAACCTTCCAGACTCCCTCCCCTGATATATTTCTAAGGTCGGTAGACCACCACCTCTGTGTGATTTACAGCTGCTGTAATACTAACCTTAGCTAGAGCAGGTGAGAAGCTGGGCTAAGGACTGCACCAAAGAAGTCCTTAGCCCAGAACTCTCCCTTTCTCTCTTTGAGAGCCAGGTCAGGGTAATTCTGTCCCAGGCCAGGCAAAAAGGCAAAATTAACTCTAGTTCCCAAATCAAGATTTTTATTTAAAAAATCCAGCAGAGAGTCAGAAATGTCATTGTTTTTATTCTGGGTGGTTATCTTTTAATTTTTTATTCTAATCCTATGTTAGTCACCCAGAATCATAATTTGTGAGTTGGGGAACCATATAAATAATCAAGGGAACAAAGCGTTGGCTACAGTTGAGAACAAACCAAAACTTCTCCAACTTTACTACTAACTTATCCAGAACATTACTCCTTGATTATACTTCCAGGGAGTTTCCCTGGGATTCTGCAGCAGAGCCTAGCCTTTACTCTCTGCCTGCCTCTTGAAGGCAAAGCCTATTTACCTCAAAGTGGGCTTTCTCTCTCTCTCTCTCCGTGTGTGTATTTGTGAGTTTGTGGGAGGGAAATTCAACTCACCAAACGATGCCTTGGATGACCTGCAGAAAGTGAAGGCATAAGAAAACTCACCTGGGATATAGAGTCATTGCTGTGAATACAGTAAAGGCAGAGGAGACAGCTGTCTTGAGGTCCCTAGGCACAGGGCCAGCCAGAATTCCCCTTGCCATCCACAACTTCCCCCATGCCTTCAATACAGTGAGTTACACTGGATAAGAGTACTGTCTCTGTGCTGTGAAAATTCAAACACCTCTTAGAAGGCAGTAGGGAACATGTAGTGGGAAGAAGGAATAACCTTGGGGAACAGAAGGAAGAGCCGCTACCAGGTCAATGGTCAGATAAAAGAAACCTGAGTCCGGGCCAGAACTGTAACCTGAGAAAATGTCTCAGACAAGACTTTCCCTAGTTCTCATGAAGATAAAGGCAGGAAGGGGAAAAGCACATTCAGACTTGCAAGATTCTGTTACCAAATTTTTATAATAAAAGTAGCATTGGCCTGCATGACTTTGGTTTCCTAGTCTGACCAACCTTGAAGGGCTGGCAGGAGTTTCCTGTATCTTTTTCCTGCCTTGTCTAGTATCTAGCGGTCATCCGGATTTTTGCAGCCCAGCTGCAAAGTAGGAGCTGTAGTGGAAGAGTGTTGTAGAAATGGGGGGAGGGGGAATTGCTGCTGCCATCTCTACTATAACCTCCTCCACTGCTGCTTCAGAGTCAGCTGCTGCCTTAGCAGCAGCAATACGAGATGGAAGTAGAGCCCTCAAAATCCTGACTTCTTTCTCAGTGCTCACTGCTGGCCGCCCTCTTGTCCCTCCCCACTTCCTTCCTGCTTCTGAAAAAACAAGGGAAGAGAGGACAGGTAAAGTATACTGTGTTTGGGCTGCAAAAACCTGGACAACCATTGGACATGGCAGCAAACACGCCTTGACTAAGACTTTCAGGTAGATGGGGAAGGGTCTTCTAAGGGAGGGGGCATGACTGCTGTGTGTATCCATGGTTGTATCCTGAATGGGGGTGAGACAGGAGATGCCTCTGAGCTTAATAGTTACAGCGGGGAAGGGATACTTCAGGTAACTGAGGAGTGAGGAGGAACCCTCACAGGGCTTGGGCCCACTGGTGCTGCAGTGGTGGTAGGGAAGAAGTGGTGATGTGGCCCTTCTCTCTTTCTCTTGTATGCCTTCAACTGCCACAGTCTTGGGGTGGGGGGAGGCTTTGGTGCCTGTAGTGGAATGCAGAGATAACACTGAGAAAGGAATGCAAGAAGTGTTAGCAGGACTACTAAGAGATAATAAACAACAACTCAATTCTGGAAGAGGAAGGAACATGAGAAAGAGACTCAAAATAAGCCAGCCTTGATTCTGTATGGTATGAGAAGAGGCAGGGAGAAATCAAGATTCTGTTACTCAACCCGACAACAATAAGGTAGAGTTCTAGTAATCCCTGGATGTCTGCTTTATGACCTGCCCTACCTTGAAGGGCTGACAGTGCTTCTTACCACTGAGGAGGGCCATCTACTCTGGAACCTTAAGAGCTCTACTTATACCTTTGTGTGGGTTCAAGTAGCTTTTGGACTAGGAATGCCTGGATATGTTCCTTGCCCAGAGGAATGGTTTAGTACAGTACTTCTCAACCTTGGCAGCTTTAAGATGTGTGGACTTCAACTCCCAGAATTCCTCAGCCAGCTTGGCTGAATTCTGGGAGTTGAAGTCCACACATCCTAAAGTTGCCAAGGTTGAGAAACACTTTTCTAGTAAGTGGAGAAAGGGATCTGGATCCATCAGTTCAGATCCACAGGATGAGCGCATGGGGATCCCTACAACTGAAGGTGCTGCCCTTGATTGAGATTACTGGGGAGAAGTTTTAAAGTCTTCCCACCATGATGCCAAAGCAGCCAGTATTATTATCCCCCCCACCCCCTGCAATGTTGGGTTTGAAGGGAGGCTTTAATTTTCTCCCTGCAGTGATCCTACTCTTTGATTGTATTGGAGGAACATGTTGGGCTGAAGAGGGAAGGAATAGAGAAATGCCAACTAGCAGTATTATGTTCAGAAAAGAAAACTGACTGGAAAACAAACTGATGACCGGATTTCTTGCTGGCTGAGTTTTGTTTCTGAAGTGCTACTGTGATAAAGACAGCCTCATTTTCTTCTGTAGATGGCTGGTGTTCAAACCAAAACCAGTATGATCTATTCTGTTAGGAAATTATAATTTTTCCCTTATGATGTATTTATCTTTTTTCCTAAGAGTTAGCATTCAGAGTGGGGGTAAACATCTGGACTTGTCAAATTTTAAAATCCCGTTTCAAGATGTTTGCTACCTAGATGCCTTGAAATTTCTTTAGTAATATTCAGTGAAGGCCTTTGAAGGTGGTTACTCCTTTCAGTGACAGAGCACACAGCCCTGCAAGGAGACACCTGCAGCATTAAGTGAAGTGCAGAAAATGTTGTAGGCATCTGCTGCAGACTCCTTGATAGAGGCTCCCCTGTGCAATCTGGAGCATTTGAAGACAAATCTCTTTTCCCAAATATGCTGCCAATCCTTGATGGGAAAGATGGAATCTTCTGAAACAAAAGGGAAAACTTCAACTGTTTGAAGCAAGGAACAGTTTTACCCCCTTGTAAATTTGGAATTTGATGGTGGTATCTTTTTAATGCAGAGATGCTGTCATGTAACATTTAATTGTACCCATCTGCTGGGGAATAAGTCCCACTTAAATTAATGCGAACAACTTTTGAGTAGATACATACAGGAGCTTGTTTCTGTGTATTTATTTAGCATGCTGGATTTAGGGACTATGCAGAGCTTTGGAAGCTGGCTCTAATTTGACGATGCTTCAGTCAAATCACCCTGTCAAGGTAGGTTTGTGAATTGGTGTGGAGATTCCCTTTGAAGCAGCCAACTGAACCAGAAGGCTTTGATGTGCTTCGTAGTCATTCCCAGCACTTCATGGATATGAGAACTTTCTACTCCTGGGGTTGTTACAGGACATCATATAGTGTTGCAATGCTACTTCTATATAGGGAGAACCCCAAGCTGGGGCCAAGTGGCCTGATGGGTTCTGATATTGGCCAGCTACTCATGTCAGTCAGTTTATACATCATTAAATTCTCTGGCTATCAGGGTTGTTTGAGAATGGGATGCCCAAAGACTGTTGCAGGCTTCATTCACTTTCTCAACATTCACCATCTTTAAGGTGGCCAGTGAGAAGTTGTTTCTGTGCTGTTTAATGAAGTGTTATGTTTCTATGCTAGTTCAGCCTAGAAGAACTGGAAATGCAACTTAGGTCTGAGCACTCTGACTAGTTCAACAGGCATGCCAGGGTCAAACCTTATTTTTAAAATCTGCATGGCTGCAGCAGGCTGAAGCCCCTCAGCAATGAATCTACGGGTGCCCGGGTGACATAGGTGTTGGCTTAAACAGCTACTGGTTTTAGAATAGGAGATGACAAGGCTACAAATGTCACGGTTCTGCCCCAGCCTCCTTCTCTCTAGCCTGCCTATCTTTGTGGTGTTGTATCTCTCTCTGCCAGCCTGTTTCTGCTAATTAAGAATTGTCAGTAAGCCTTAATTCTGATTCCTGCCAGTTACGAGGGGGTCTTTTCTAGGAGAAGCCAAGTTTGCCAATATACCCCCCTCCCCCAATAAAGGGAAGGTAACAGTCATTCCGCAGAGTCTTAGCATAGCATCCAGAGAAAACAAGTCAAAAAGTAAGAGTTTATCTTTTAAACAGTTTTAATTTTTTTTAAATTAAGTTGAAACACTGTAGGATGCTTTCTGCATGGGTTCAGTCACTACAAGTTAGGGTCTTTGTAGGATATTTTGAAGGGAGCTTTGCTGTTTTGTTCCTCATTTATTGCTCTTAAATCTTTGTCGGTATCAGAAGGTTAATGTTCTCTAAAGAGTCTACTTTCCCTGGTATTTTTATTTCCATTTTACCCAAAATTGAAACACCTGCAGGCGTTTTGAAGCTTCTCAATTATAGCCTATAGATGAACCTTTTCTCAAACTGAATCTTGAAGTGGCTCAGACCAAATAAATTGTGCTTGAATCTTGAATTGCAGACTCAAATCAAATCATGCCTTCTTGACTCTCTGATCTCCAGTTTGAATCACATCAAGGGTGATTCTTAACAGGTCTAATATATTCATGTCTCTTCCCAAGCTAATACACACACCTCCCATATACTGAAAGAACAAGGGAGGTACTGTAGGGCCATATGGATGAAGTCAGCCGGCAGTGGAACTGCACAACCAGATGAACATCCAGTGAATGCTACTGAGAGTTTTTCATGTGTACAGCAAGAGGTGTAGATCTCCCACCCTTTAAAGATGCTACTCATGCCTTTTCTTTGTGCTTTCCTTTACCTGAGGAGAAGCTCTCCTCACAAGCATGCATTAGCAATGGATTGGGAGACAGGGGTTGAGGACAGAAGTGGAGCTGACCTGTACCATTCCAACAGTGCATTCACTCAACATATAGAAAAATTATATAAACTGGCGGGAGTGGGATGGGGACAGTGCAACCATTCTCGCTCTTCTTGACCTCTCAGCGGCCTTCGATACCATCAATCATGGTATCCTTCTGGACCGGCTCCGGGAGTTGAGGGTGGGCGGCACAGTCTTGTGCTGGTTCTCCTCCCTCCTCCAGGGTAGGTTCCAGTCAGTGTTGATGGGGGGGAGAGGTCCAGCCCATGTCCCCTACTTTGTGGGGTGCCTCAGGGCTTGGTTCTCTCCCCTCTCCTATTTAACATCCACATGAGGCCACTGGGGGAGGTGATCTGACGGTTTGGGGTAAGATACCATCAATATGCTGATGATACTCAGCTTTATATCTCTACCCCAGACTGCCTGAGTGATGCTGTGGATGTCCTGACCCAGTGCCTGGAGACTGTAAGGGCCTGGATGGGGTACAATGGGCTTTGACTCAACCCAAGCAAGACTGAGTGGCTTTGGGTTTGTGGGCCTCCTGGTGCTAAGGCTTTTCCACCTTTGGTCCTGGATGGGGTTGCACTGCCCCAGACAGACCCGGTGTGCAATCTGGGGGTCCTCGTAGACTCGTGGCTCCTGCTCGAAGAGCAGGTGGCAGCCATGGCTAGGAGGGCCTTTGCACACCTTCGGGTTGTGCGCCAGCTGCACCCATTCCTAGACTGAGAGGCTTTGCTCACAGTCACTCATGCCCTCGTGACCTCCCATCTGGACTACTGTAATGCGCTCTACATGGGGCTGCCCTTGAAGAGCATTTGGAAGCTTCAAGTGGTGCAGAATGCAGCTGCACAGTTAGTAAATGGTGTCGGGTACTTGACACATGTAACACCACTGCTATGTGAGCTGCATTGGTTGTCGGTGTGCTTCCAGGTGCAATTCAAGGTGCTGGTTGTCACCTTTAAAGCCCTTCATGGCTTGGGGCCAGGTTACCTAAGGGACCGCCTTCTCCCAGTTGTTTCTGCCCTTCCAATTTGATCTAGTGGGTTGGTTATGCTGCGGGTCCCGTCAGCCAGGGAGTGTTGATTGGCGGGAACTAGAAGGTGTGCCTTCTCTTCCGTAGTGCCTGCCCTCTGGAACATCCTCCCTCCAGAAATTAGGATGTCCCCAACCCTGTTGGCCTTTCATAAGGCCATGAAGACCTGGCTTTGTGCCCAGGCCTGGGGCCTCGAGCATGTGGATGGTCCCATCTCTTGGCTGTGTTAACATCCATACATTGCTCGCTTGGCAGCCATGTATGTTTATTTTGTATTTATTTTATATTTTAACTGTTTTAATTGTAATTGTTTTAATTGTTTTATAGTTTTATTGTTGTAAGCTGCCCAGAGTCACTTGCTGAGATGGGCAGCTATAGAAATCAAATAAATAAATAAATAATATAGAATGAGACATGCTAACCAGCTCCATCCTAGACATCCATTACAAGTCACAATGAGGTCAAAATGATGTTGTGTCAGTGCTTAACTGATGTATTTATGGGATTGCCCATGAAGTCTGATGCACGTACATAAGTCACATCTCTACACAATGACATCACAATGTGCTTCCCATCCTCTCCCCTTGCAGATGCCTATAGGCTCTATTTACTAATGCCCAGAGGTGTTGCAACGAACGTCCATTTGGGTGGATTGCACTACTGCACTTCTATTAAACCCATAATGGATTCATTTTACATCTTTTTAAATCTGTATTAGGAATAGAGAGAAAGGAACACTCAGCAGTGCAATCTGCATGGATCTTTCCATTTGACAATACCAGACATTTGGTTGGTCACTGCATAATGTGTACCTATTTATTTATTTGATTTATAGACCCACCCATCTCACAGCAGTGATTCTGGGCAACTATTGTAAGCTGCATGCTTATCCCACAAATTACAGAAACAGGGAAAAGAAACCCTTGGAGGTAAATGGTACAGCTCTTTCCCTTCTCTGTTTTTTCTTACCAATGAAAAGATTAGTACTAAGGATTGCTCAAGATTCAGAAGTAAGCAGATGTCTATTGATAAGACAGCAAGCTGAAATCTATTTGAAAAGAAATGAATATTTTTCCTCACTATCCTAAATAAACAGATGTTCCTCCTAATCTCCATTCACTTTACTTACTGTCTTATCTGTGACCTTTCTTTTGAAGGCATTCATGGGAGAGAATAGCTGTATTTATCTACCTGCTGTGCCTCCATCTGTCTGGGCTGCAGACAAATACTCACAAATTATATTTTCTTTGTGCAACTTTGAATGACAGGTGCATTTGCAAAGGCTTTTTATGCACAGAATGATCAGACATTATCTCTTTGGTATTGAGCAAAAATATGAAAGCTCGCCCACATCTGGACAGTTTATCCCACAGCAGCTGCTACCAGAACTTGGATCTCAGAACACGGATATTCGGGTCATATACTCACACAGGGGGACATCTTTATTCTGAGCATTAATCTAAACATTAGCATGCTTCTCTGATCTGTTAAAGCAAATTATATGATTATTATTTAATTGTATAAGTAGTTATAAGCCATATTAAACTCCTTGCATATAATGCTGTGCAAAGATTTGTTTTAATCCTGCTAAGTCACTGCCAGTCTTGCAGTCGTTTCTTGATTTATCTTCTGTCATGGATCCATAAACCAACCCAGAGTTGCCAAAAAAGAAAGAATGATTTGTAATCTGGAATGGATTCAGATGTTCATATAACATGCCCGTGCGCACACACAGACACTCAGGCAAAACAAATCGTACCCTGGTGTTATGTGCAAACCCAGGACTTTTTTTTCCATGGCTAACATAAAATTAGCAATTAAAGCACAATAAAACCAGATCACACTAAAAAACAGCAGCGCTGGGATCATTTTAAATGAAAGCCTGTTGGAGGATAACAAACGATAGTCAACAACAACAACAAATTGCCAACTATCAGGGACTTAGCCACACTTCACAAAAACACGACCCAATATAAATGACTTTTAAACTTCTATTTTGCTATTGAAAGATCTGAGGCTTTACCCGTTTCGTTGGGGAGGGAATGTCTCAGTTTGGGCTCCATCCCTGAAAGGAGCCCTCCTTGCCTGTCAACCAAATAGATCTTCCAGATGAGCCCCAGGAATGGCTAGAAGTGCCTCTCAGGAACGGGCCCTGCCTGCCTTGCCCCAGACTGCCTCCCAAGGGAGAGGCTCTTTCTCACCGACAGAGTGAGGTACCCTTATGCCTCCCTCTGCTAGATGTTGAGAAAGATTGGCCTTGAGACAGGAGGAAAGTGTGTTGGCCTGAGCAGGATTGCCCCCACAGCCTACCCTTATTCCCCTCAGCACACAGTTCAGGCAGGGCAGTTTTACAGCTGAGATGGCCAGTTCCTTGCCATCCTTTCCCCTCCCATCTGGGACACCACCCGTTGCTGCTCTGAAGAGGGACGGGCAAGTAAGTCAGGGCTTAAAATCCCTTTCTTGACGAATGTCCATATAGCGCAACGTCTACATGACTGGAACGTTTGCTAAACTTCTTCACCAAAGCCTTGATACGCTGGCAGGAGAGAGGGGAGAAATCCACCAGCATCTCAAAGTGAACAAACAAACCCAGAAAATGAAAAGCCAAGAAGAACAAGTTTTTTATTGGAGGCTCTGTTCAAGGTCTAAACCTAGGGGGAGTGACTATTTTAACCCAGACACTGTCCTAAACTCAAGGAGCTGGCTCTCTCTGAGATCTCCAAAAGCAGGAATCTGCCAACTCCAGGCCCAGCCCTGCTTCTCTTCTGAGCTCAGGCAAAGTCACTTTGGTGCTACCGCTTATTTTTTCTGCGTTCAAAATGCCGCCTTAGGTGGCATTTTTCAGAGACTTGAGGATACCTGATTTCTTCACTAATGCTTCTCTTTCTGCTTGTTGAAAACCCATCATCTTCCCCAGTTCTACCTCTTTAGTTGTTGGCTCTAAAAGTGATCTACTATTCAGATAGTGTGACAGCTCCTTATGATGCTGATGATTGATACACGCTTTAACCCTCAATGCTGTCAAATGCTTTCCAGAGATAAAAAAGGGGGTAGAAAGCTGGCTGGGTTTATTGAAGAGCTTTCTACATTGGCATGGTGCAAATTTTCACCATGACTTTGTTTATCTGCATTCTTCCAGTCTTGGGAATACATGCACAATTGGAAATGGATTTCATACAACTTTTAAACGGACAGTCTTTATGGTAGCAGAAAAGGAAGCTTTGCTTATTGGCTCTTCTCCCTCAGTACATTTTATATATCCTCTCATCCAAATACCAGCCAGGTCCAACCCTGCTTAGCTTTTTCATATCAGCCATGGTTGCTTAGGTATGGAGTGGGATCATCTTTGATTGCAAACTTATAGGAATGTTTGGGTGGAGAGGAGTGCTCTTGCTACCAAAGAATCAAGGCATTAAGTAGCTTACATTCCTACATTCTTACTGTATTTTGTCCCTACACACTGACTCGTACCTGTGAGTTTTCCATCACACATAATCTGTGGAGGAATCAAACTAAGGCAAGGGTTAGGGTTCGGGTTCAGATTAGGGCTAGGGTTAACTCTCTGCTTTCCTGGGTGTAGGATTCAGACATTGGACCAGGAGTGACTAAAACCTTAAAAATGGTGATGATAATACCATGCCTTGCATTCAGACTAAAATCTTCAGGGTCCACTGAAATGGCATTGAAAACACAACAGCTTGAAATCTCTGAGCAGTAAATGCAAACAGACACAGTGAAGACTATTAAGTAATAACAGCCTTTCTCCAGATGTTGAAACTTCTCAATATAGCTTTAGCTGTGCTGGATGAAACTTCTGGGGGTTGTAGTCCCAATATTTCTGGAAGACACCAGCTCTGGGGAAGACTGTAGACCATTTACCACTTCTTTGCTTGTTAAAGTATTGCAGAGCTACGGGAAACATCCCCAGCCTTAGGTATTCAATTCCCTTACCAGATTTCGTATTAAGGTACTTAGAAGATTTCACAGAAAGATGTAACACAATGTTGTACATAAGTATATGAGTTTCTGATTCAACTCATATATTATATGTATTGCACCAAACCATGGCCTGTCTTAATGGCCTGGTTCATACATAACTATAAACCATAAACCATAATGGCTGGGTACATGTAACACAAAATAAAAACAATGCAGAACAGACCACATGTTAATGACTGAACCTCCCTCCCTCCCTCCCTCCCTCCCTCCCTCCCTCATATGTTCAGCCAGTACATTACGACTTAGTCTTACTCTCAGCTAGGGACCCCCCCCCTCCCAGTTTAAAAGCTGATCACATTTCCAAATAACACAGCTGATAAAGACACTATACATCCAACTCCTCCAAAGCTTTGCCTTCAGGAGCATCCCAGCTGAATGTCAGTTGGAATTCATGAGTGGGAACCAGTTGCTCTGATCCAGCCTCCTGGGGTTATGTAAAATTCTTTCAGAGGATAGTCTATTTACCTCTTGGGGAGCTTAGCCTCAGTTCTCACCAGTGGAGATCTAATGGATAAAGATTTCTTCTTTAGCACTGGTTTCTTTTGCCTTCAAATATTATTTTCTTTGTCAGCTAAATTATTCGGAAAGGGAGCATCTTCTAAAGCTTTTAAGGCATGTGGCTGGTTCAGTACATTCATCTGAGTTAGGAATAAAGCAATTATTAACTGCAAAGATTAAAAAAAAATCTGTCTGTATAACTTTACACACTGTTCATCTTCTTTCTGCTGGTTTTTCATATTCAGTTAATAAAAGCAAATTTTTTTAAAAAAATGTTTTGAATCTTCAGTTTCAACATTTGAATTTGAAAAGAACAATTTTTGAACTTAAAAATTGAATGGATTTGATAGATGAGAAAGGATACTCAGTTTGTTTTTTTAAATGAAGGTTGTCTTGGGATGCTCCTGTTTTGGTTTTGTCAGGTCTCAATCAGAAATTTCACCAACTGTCAAGAGTCAAACATCGCAACTTGAGTTCCAAGATGTTGAATATTACTGCATGTCAACTGTCCAGCATGAAACTCTGTGGTTGCCAGATACTCATTCTAAATAATGTTATAATTCAGTTATAACAATTTTGACACACATTAATTTTCAAATACTCTAGAAACCCATGTGAAAATGACAACTCCAGCTCTTTCCACGTTTTCCTTGTTCCTGAACTTTTCAGATGCTTCCTTTTCCCTTTCTATGCCATTCTACCTCCTTCTTTCTCACTCATTAACTTATTTCACAATCTATTTCACTTTATCATCCACTCTACACATGTTCCCATGCCATGAAATCTCTGACGGATTCCTTCCCCCATCTCCCATCTCCCTTTACATTCTTCATTTTGTTTAACAGACTGTGTTTTATCTGCCATATAATTTGATGGCTGGTTGTGGATGAAATGAGTTGACTTCTGAATGAAGACCTCTTCCTTTGATCTCTCAGGCAACCCAGTTGTTCCAGAGATCACTGGCAAATCTAAAACCACCTAGAAAACAGATACAGGATGTAATATATAGGTTACACATCAATCCCCATAAAGTCTGTTTTTCTTCTAAGTTTTCACCCTGTGCCTTTATTTGAATCACAATCTCTCCTTGCTGGAAAGTGTTACTGAGGACTGCACATACACAACAAAGTCATTCCAATTAATGGTATCAGTTCAATCATACACATAGTTTACTGACACTGTACAAAGAAACAAGTACCTTAACATGGCTAGAAGCAAAACAAAGTTAGATCTTAAAAGAGTTCAATGTATATAGGGATTCAGAACAGAGCTGAAATTAACAGGATCCTCTCCACCTAAAAATAACATTCATTTTTAAAGCAGTATCAGTAATGAGGAAGGCCCCAAATTAAGCATTTATAAAAATCACTTTATTAATGAAAGCATCAATTATTGCGCCAGAAGAAAATTAAGAACTCAACATTAAATCAAACTTTTAACCATTTTTTTAAAAAGTTTAATTCTAGGAATGGTATATCTTACATAGTCTTACGTGCAGTTTATACTTATTTTGATGCCACTTGAAATGGATAAGTTTTTAGGTATCTTCAACTTTAGACTTTTTTTTAATCCATTCAATTGTGTCTGATTCTCGGAGACTGCCTGGACAAGTCCCTGCAGTTTTCTTGGCAAGGTTTTTCAGAAGTGGTTTGCCCTTGCCTGCTTCCTAGGGCTGGGAGAAAGTGACTGGCCCAAGGTCACCCAGCTGGCTTTGTGCCTGAGGTGGGACTAGAACTCACGGTCTCCTGGTTTCTAGCCTGATGCCTTAACCACTACCCCAAACTGGCTCTCAAACTTTGGACTACAACCCCTATAAATCACATACAACATGGCCAAAGGTGATTTTATTGAGCTTTTTGGAGTGGCAGTCCAATCTACATGAAGGGCTTCATATAGTGGACAGCTATTATGGAGGATTGGATTGAAGGTTAGAATATCCCCAAATTTAAGGCACCATCTGACATTTTCAACTAGGTACCACTAATCTGAACTGTTTTTTAATATGTTAATTTATAAGGGAATGGACACTGCTAACTGAAAACAAGAGGTATCTTAGAAGAAAAATGAGGGATAGAAAGGGCTGCATCCAAAGTCATTGGGAATTTCCACCTGGATAATGGAGATGAAACTGGGAATGTTAAGTAATTGTGATGGATGTGTTGCCTTTAATCATCTCCTAAAACTGTAATAGATTCCAGAGAGTTCATCTGTTATGTTCCTCTGCTCCCAACAAGGTACCCTGCATATTTATTGTTAAGGTCCACTCTGGCATCAAAGCCAGTGGAAATCAGCAGGACTTAAACATGCCTATCTTTGGCTGGGTCATGAGCAAAACAATATATTTCCAGCAAAGAATCTACTGGAAGCTACTTGGAGAGGAAGTCTGGAGAATACATTGCACCAAGGTGATTGAGCAGGAAAGCCACAGTGAAGCTGTCTCAGAGCTACTGCAAGATGCAGGATCTAGAACAGAAGGTGAGAATCATCCAGGAAGAAAATTATTTACTAATTGTTCAGTTTGAAAAATCAGGTGTTTAATCCACTGTTTAAAGCCATCATTCTTTAAAAAGGCCAAAACTGTCAGCCCCACTTTGTAGACCAGACCAAGAAACAGACTCCAGGGAAGTCTAAAACTACTTCTATTAAGATGGACTATTGTAACCGAATCTTTTAAGTCTGGTGTGCCTTACTCCCCCACCCCCACCCCCTTATACTCCTGTGAAACTGCGGATGTGTCTGTCTGAGTGAAGGTGGTCCCTAGAGCTGTTTAAATCTCAAGTTCTCTATATCCCATTTGGGACAAAAAGTGTAAGTTGGGGAAGGATCTGATAAAAAAATTATCAAACAAAATTTTTAACACCTTTGCAGGAGTCTGATTAAGTTGAAACAACTATTCACAGTATGGCAGTCACTCTAAAATTTGGGAGCCAATGGTTGGCACAGAACATTATTAGAAGAGCAGGTATTTTATATTTGATAGTTAATTAAATATGTACTGTAATACTGGATTATTTACTTTATTAATAAAGCTGGATTATTAACTGCAGTGAAAGAAACAGTTACATGCAACTTTGTTCTGATTAATGGCTTTGACAATATCTTAAAAAAACCCTTAAGGATTAATCCCTTAACTGGTCATTTGTATGGCATAAGACCATAGTTCCAATCTTTTGCTGTAAAATTCCAGTCAGATGAATGGAGTTGCAAAAAGGGGAGAAGAAAACATTGGCAGGATCTCCATCTTCTGCTTTTTACTTGTAGAAATCATATTTGTCCCATCAGGGAGAGAACTGTGTTCTGTCTGTATGCCAGATATTTATTTATTCTACTAACTGAGTACCCTGTCAGAAAAATGAGATGGCAACCCCAATGAAAATATAGGATATATATTTTATGGATGTATTTATTTATCACATTTATGTAGCCACCCATCTCACAAACATGACTCTGGGTGGCGTACAATAAAAACAGACCATGGAAGAAACAAACATTAAAAATTATTCCAAGTAGAAAATATCAATATTATTTAAAAAGGCTAGGAGGGAGCATCTTCGATGTTACATACAATGTAGTCATCTCACCAGTTCTCCATTTCCCTGAGATCCCCAAGCCTGCTGACATAGCCACATTTTGAGAAACTTCCAGAGGTTAGTAGGGATGGGGCCAATCTCACCTCGGGGGGAATGATGTTCCACAGGGCAGGTGCCATGGAAGAAAAGGTTCAGCCCCTGGGTCCCACCAGATGTAACTCCTTAACAGATGGAACTCCTTCTGCCAGACCTGGTGGGATGGGCAGACATAATCGAGAAGGGGTGGTCCCTCAGATATGCAGTACATACAGCATAGAAACTTGGCTGAAATCACAGGGATTTAAATCCAGACTTTTAAACTATGAACACCGAGAAAGCCTTCTGTATGGACAGAAGAACCTCCCGCCTTCAGTCTTTCTACTAGCCCAACAAAATTCTTCCGCTATTCCTAGCCTTACATCATTCATTGGCTCTCAGCATAGCTATTCAAACAAGCAAATAATAAATGCAAGGCATCAGACTGTGGCAAGTGTGAAATGAAACTGTAACTGCAGATGCTGGTTCTGGTTTTAAATATCAGGGTCTTCTAATCCTTGCCTCAAAGAAGAAGTCATTTTTAAAAAACTTTTTTTTTAAACCTGAAACTCAACATTTCCTTTTGCTTCTGTTGGAAAGTATTTCCATTTTTAGTTGAATAAACTCCCACTCCTATGGAAGATCTAACCTTATAAGGAAACTCCAGAATTATCTTTTTTTTTTTTTCGTTTTCTGAAATGGAAGTTGAGAATTAAACCATCAATACAAGTTAAGGCAGGCATGCAGGAACCTCAACTGATATTTGGAGGATGCATCTGTTTGACCGCTAATGTATCCTGATACAGCATATTCTCTGAAGGCCTCTCTGCTCTTTTCCTTTTAGTTTTTTAATCAAGTAAATGGTGCTTTGTTGTACTTTGCCCAGTCTACAGCTGTGGTGTATCTGAACCTAGCACTGCAATATTAAGATTTCCTGGAGTTTTAAAATAGATTTAAATAACAAGAAAGCAAATATTGGTTTCATTCTCACATGCATAGGGTCATTGTGCTGCCTGAGATCAGATCTGGATCTGGCTGGATGTCTTCTGAATTCAGAAGATGGTTTGTGAGATCATTTTGATTGAGTCTTGGGAAAGAAGGGTCAGGAAGAAGCAATCAAAGGGAATATATCACCTCTCTTTGCAGTTTAAATCATTAGAAGAGAAACAACAAAAAGGCAGGATTCCTAAAGAAACAACATTGCCAGCTGTATAGGAAATGAAAATGAGGCTCTCAGGCCACTGTCTAGCAAAGAAATGGAGCATGGATTGAGTTAGCTATTGGATTGAACTAAAGGCAGGGAGAAATGGTGATGACCCACATTCAGCAAGATATTTGTCAAGCGGGCTAGATAGTGTCTCCTAATTTGGCCTTGAGGAATCTTAGTGCAATGTTTTCTGGGGATTTCAGGCCGAGCAGGGTAATTATCACAGTGTGCCTCTTCTGACCAGAAGCTTGCCCCTCTGGAGAGATGTAGCTTTGCTGTTGTTGATTTTGAGGTTTCCTAGCACATCATGACAGCCAGCACAGCAGGTTGGCAGGCTTGGTTCCTTCTGGAAGGGAGCCTCTCCTAACCAGCAGAACCATGATTTGCTAGCAATATTCTTTAGCGGTGACTTAAAGGGTTGTCCTCCTGAGAGGCATTCTCCCCCTGTAACCTTATGACAGGGAACAGCTGGATTTGTCAGAGAGGTGAGAAGTGCTGACTTAACAAAAGATGGCAGTGGGTAGCCAGGTAGAGCAGGCTTTGGCAGGTAGCTGGCTGGCAGATTCTGGCATTGGAAGAGCTGGAAATGACACTTTTAAGTTTTTTATTCAAAGGTTTTATACAATTTCTATATGGGGGGCATATGGGTACAGGGTAGTTTAGATGAGCTGTAAAAAATACAGCCTGTTCTTCTAACAGCTATTATGGGGGTTCCTATTATGAGGGTGGAGCCAGTTTGGTGGTGTGGTTAAAAGCACCAGGCCAGAAACCAGGAGTTCTAGTCCCACCTTCGGCACGAAGCCAGCTGGGTGACCTTGGGCCAGTCCCTCCCTCTCAGCCCTGGGAAACAGGCAAGGGCAAACCTCTTCTGAAAAGCCTTGCCAAGAAAACTGCAGACTTGTCCAGGCAGTTACTGGCAGTCAACATTAACTCAAAGGCAATAAACAAACAGACAATGAGAGTTCAGTTTTGTGTTTAGAAAGTGATTCTTTCCCAATAGTATCCAAAGCCTGGGTACTTATTTTTTCCAGGTGGGTTAAATTGAGCTCTATTATGCAGGGACTCTCCTAGCAACTTAGACAAAAAGATTATGGCAATCGGGTTCTCTCCATTCAAATTACTTAGCCTAGAGGGGAAAGAAGCAAAACAGATCCTTTTCCAATGCTCCTACAATACCAAGCATCAGAATTTATTATCTCAAGCTCAGAGGGTCTGTTCTCCCCTTCATTTTGATGTAAGTACCAAGCAAGAGGCAAACTGCCCATTTATACTTACCTTAGCAAAGGTAAGTTCCAGGTTCCCTTCACAAGGTCCCGTTTTAACGTACTTCTCTCATCCCTCCTGAAGAAGAAATTCTCATTAAGCACCTGATGCTGGTCTTTGACTGTAATTAATTTGATATGATTTGAATCATCAAGCACCAGTTCTGTAGTGGTGTCTGTCCCCGCGACTTTGGTGCCTTGGAAGCTGTGACTTATAACCTTCTACACTGTAACCTTGTTGGCAGATTGCTAGGAAAGCCTTTGGCCCAGGAGAGATCAGAAAAGTCACACACCAGGCATTTCTATAAAAATAATTTTATTTACAGAAAGCAAAACATATTTAAAAGCTTCTGCATTCTTACAGGCTCTCAGTGAGAGCTGCTTAACTCTCTACATGCCTACACAGAAGGGAAACTGAAACTAAAACAAGTCCAGGCAAGTTCTTCTCCCCCCCCCCCAGTGCAACAATTAACAATTGAAAAGGGGACAATTAAATTCAACCTCTTCACCGGGCCAAAATGATTAGTTACCATAGTAACCTTAATCTGTAGTAGAAAACATATTAACCTTTATTGTGATATAGGGAAGTAACTTATAAACCTATTATTTCTGCAATTCGCAGGGAAAAAATATTTGTTTTATGTTACCTATTGTCTTGCAGATTGTGAGCCTAAACATAACTAAAATGGTTGCAAAGCTTTTTAATACAGTTATTTAGACAAGAGTCCAGTCTTTGTTGTTGTAATGACATTGACTGTGTCAGGCTAAAGTTTATCCATTTTAAGAATGAGACTCCAGCTGTGCACTTCACTGTATTCATTTATTGGCCAAAGGCCTTAATACAATGTTGTTCATTTGATTCACAAAATTACCTTCATGAGATGATTTCATCAAGCTATCATTGGATCAAACCGTCCATGCAGTGCTTTGCACAATTCTAACTCCACCATTAATATCAAAGCCATCCTTATATAAAGAAGACCAGGGCAGTCATTTGAAATACAGAGAAGGGAAAGATTCATACTCTTTTTTCCAAAGCCTAACTTGACATAGTCCTAAGCATTCTTTCAGTGGAGCATCATCCAAGCCATCTCTACATGAGATCAAAAGAAACAGTACACATACTAGAAATAAGTTAATGTTTTCTTCCCCAAGTCTCATTTTGACACCTTTTCAGCCATTCTGTAAGGCCACAGTGACCTAAGTATCTTCCAAACATTTCAGCAGGAGGTAGAATGGATGAGCTACTTACATACCAAGCAGGAAAAAGTAAACATTTTTTTTTCCTGAAAGCCTCACATTGACACCTTTTCAAACACTCTTTCTTGGCAACAATCAGCCCAGCATCCTCTAAACTAGCGGCACAAATAACTCACATATAGAAGGAAGGAAAGAAAGAAAAAACATTTTTCTCCCAAACATCCATCTTAACAGATTCTCAGCTATTTTTCCAAGCAGAGCACCTGAAACATCATGCAAGTTATCTCTACTGAAGATGGATCAGGCAGGAAAAATTAACATTTCTCTGCTCAAACTCTTCCTTCACAATGCCCCAGCCAATGTCTGAGTCACAGTGATTGAGGTCTCCTCCAAAGTTTCTTGGGGCTCTTCCTCATGGCCTTGCTAACATGCATTCCTCCAGAATCTACAGAAAACTATGCCAACATAAATGACATTATCCTAATGGCCAAGTTCTTCCAGTGATGTGTCCGATGACTAGCGCCGCCCTTAGAGTTTTAGTACGAGACAGTTTAAAATCAACAATTGGTGAATTCCCATGGCTGTGTTTCCCTCCTACCCACATCATCTGCATGCCAGAAAAATAACCACAAATGTTGTCCTTAACTTGTGATGAGGCAGATTGTGTGATTGTGGGTGGGTGCCTAGGGTGGGATCTTTAGCCCCCTTTCAAATTGTCAAGTGACAGCTTATGGGTGTGGAACTTCCCACAAAAATGGCCTGTCCCTTGAGTCTTTCTGAACATGGTCTTGTACTGCACAAGCACTAAGATCGCCTGACTGTCCTAAACCTGATACTCTGTAGAGAGAAGGAGGGAGCTTTGTGAGGTGGGATTGAGCTCCTCTGGCACATTGGGTGATCTCTTTCCCCAACCCCTCCTATCTCGTCTCGTCTCACCCCACCTGTTAGCTGGGCTGTTCTTGAACATGGTTTTAGCACCTTTCCAAAAGAACACTAGACTCATGCTCAAGAGTAGCCCAAGTAACAAGTCACTGTTGTGATGAAGTGGCAAAGAACATCAGGTGATCTTCCTCCTACTTTATCTTGCATCCTTCCACTGCTCCTATGACCTGTCATTCAGCAAAAAAGAGGCAATATGGAGAACTCTATCCATTTCATCCTAGCTCTAATATATTCCAATCCATCTGTCTGTCTGTCCATCCATCCATTCCATCGAATGAAGTTTCTAGTCAACAGAAGTGCAGTAGTGGAAAACAGAACTAAGCAACATTCATCTGGCAGAACCCACCTAATTGTACAGGACACGATAAGGTCATTTGCACAGAGAGAAAGGAGAGGGTTTCTTTTCCCAAAGGCCTGCCTTGATATTCTACCAGCTGTACTTCAGGTCACAGTGAGCCAGGTCCTCTGAGCCATCTCTGCATGAGTAAGAACAAGCAGCTTTCAATATCATTAGCCATGGTATCCTCTTGGAGAGGCTTCCATGGTTGGGGGTGGGATGCACCATTTCATGGTGGTTCTCCTTGTTTCTCTGTGGCTGGTTTCAATCAATATTGACGGGTGGGGAGAGATCATACTCATGGCCTTTCTCCTAGGGGATGCCACAGGATTCAGAGGCTGTATCTCCTTCTGCTTAATATCTATGTGAAACTACTGGGTGAGGTCATCCACCAGTCTGGGTTCCAATCTCATCCATATGTTGATGATACCCAGTTGTATATCTCAACCCTTGACTGGCTAAGTGATGTGGTTGAGGTCCTAACCCAGTGCTTGGAGGCTGTGCAAGTCTGGATGAGGAAGAGCAGACTCAAGCTCAACCCTGACAAGACTGAGTGGCTGTGTCTATTTGGGCCCCCTGGAATTTGAATTTGACTCTCACTGGGATTGCACTTCTCTATTTAAGACTCGTGTGCAATCTGGGGGTCCTCTTGGATTTTCAGCTCCTACTCATAGAGCAGGTGGAAGCTGTGGCCAAGAGGGCCTTTGCACAGGTACGACTAGTGTGCTAGTTGTGCCCTTTCTGAGACTGGGAGGCCCTTCGGATAGTAACTCACACCCTAGTCACCTCACAACTGGATTACTGTAATGTGGTCTACTGGGGTTGCCCTTGAAGACCATCCAGAACCTACAGGTGGCCAGAACCTGATGGTGCAGGCAGTGATGGGGGCACTGCATTATGCACATGTGATCCTGCTGCTTTGGAAGCTGTACTGATTGCCACTTGGTTTATAGGTGCAATTCCAAGTATTGTTTATTACCTTTAAAGCCCTTCATGGCATGGAGCCTGGCTATCTGAGGAACTGCTTATCTCCAGTTGTCTCTGCCTTGCCAATTTCGTCCATCAGGGTGGGTGCACTCCAGGTCCCATCAATTAAAGAATGCCATCTTGCGGGACCCAGGAAGCATGTCTAGTCTGTTGCAGTTCCTGCCCTCTGGAATGATCCGTTGCATTTTTATATGTTGGCTTTTTAGTAGTAATCCAGCCCATAGTCTCTTAGGATTCAAGCAGCTTATATATTAAATACATAAAAATAAACAAGCAGGTCATTTGTGTACAGAGGAAAGTGTTATCACTCATTTCCATGGCCTAATCATAGCACTTTCCTAACTACCGTCTCAGGCCACCAGGAATCCAATCTTCGGCAAATCATTTTTATGGGAGGTACAGGGATTAATACAGGAAAGAAGGGAGGGAGGGAGGGAGGGAGGGAGGAAGGAAGGAAGGAAGGAAGGAAGGAAGGAAGGAAGGAAGGAAGGAATTCAATATTTTTTTTTCTGAAGTCCTACTTTAATTTTTTTCCATCCATTCTTTCAATTCAGTTGGAAGATTCAAGATTCAAAGACAGTATACAGGTAGTCCTTGTTTAGCGATGGCCTCATTTAGTGACCATTTGCAGTTACGACGGTGATGGAAAAATAACTTGGCAACCAATCCTTGCATTTACAACCTCCACAGGTCTGTAAAGCAAAGGAAAGCTGAAGTAAGATCATAAGCACAGTCACAGTTACACTTAGCAGCCACTTCACTTAATGACTGATTTGCCAGTCCCAATTGTGGTTGCTAAATGAGGACTACCCTGAGTAAATATGAGTTCCTTCAAAATTCAACTAGGAAAAAAATCTATAAGGAGAACCTTCTATAAGGGGAAAGTGTGAAAATGCACGCAGCTGCTCCAGGTTTTGACAGAATGGCATGAAAAATACCACTGAGTGTAGATTTTTTAGAGGACATTAGCCTTGCCTGGTGTCAGCTCAGTATCTTGAAAGGCAAATATATTTTTCTGAAGATTCCTCAGGACCTCTTTTAAAGCAGAGATGAAGAAAGGGCAGCAAAGGAGTCTTCAGATTGCCAGCGAAGAGCCTAAATTCTGCTGAACCAGTGTAGCACATGTCTTATCCCAATTTAAAATAAAAAGCTTTAAGAAGCTGTTTACAAAGTAAGCTATCTGGGTAACCAGGCTTTGTTTGACAGTGAAGAATGGCCACTGACTTGCCCTTATGTGGATGATGTACCTTTCCTGCCTCTGGTTGCTCTGTTTGCTTGGGTGCTGGGCAGTTGTCCTAGCTGGTTAGTTGTCTCACCTGGAAAAGACCCCTTTATAGGTGGCAGGACTTGGTTGTGTCAGGGTTATCCTATCTGGTCATATCTCGTACAGAGACTGCAAAATTAGGTTGGAACACTGAGCAGGCCACACACACACACACACACACAAGCCTAGTACAGAATAAATAGAAGTTGTAGCCCTGTCACTCCCCCACTGTTCAAAGTAATACATGTTTAGGTCAATCCTGGTAAGTAGTAGCTTCACACCTATGCACTTACTGCAGATCACACCATGCGGCAATCACCCAGAATTCAGAAGTAAGCTGGGACTAAAATTGCGTCCAAGACTGACCTGCCTTGAGCGCATAGTCAGAGTGCTGAGAGCAAAGTTGACTTCCCAGTTGGGTTGGCAGAACCAATGTAGAAGTATAAGATTTCTTTGGCATAGGAAAGAGCAAGGGCGAGGCTTGTGACTAGCAATCTCAAAAGAAGTTGTAAGCTGAGAAAGTGAACGAAGGCCAAAGAAATCATAGGCTTGCCACTCATGAAGAACCGTGGTAGGCAGCAAGTTTAATAAGATGATAAAGCTCATTGGCTGGCTATTCCTGTCAGAGAGCCCATTGCCTCATGCGGCCCCCTTCCCCAACTTTTTTATGCATCAAAGTGAAGTTGCCACATGGTATATTGTAAGGAAAGCAGCAGAAATACCATTGAATTGGAAAGTGCTTCAAAACTCTCTGATCTGACTTGTTGCTTCAGAACTGGTCCGTGTTTTCAGTTCACAGACCTGCATCAGTGGGGTGATTTAAATGAAGCTTCATTGAATCAAAACACTCCTTCAGAGCTTTGCATTAATTCAGACAACCCATGAAACCGGAAGACACAAAGAATGCTTTCCTTGAATGTGTAACAAAATCTTCACAGAGACAATTGGTAGTTGGAAATACAGATTTTAAATCCCTCCACAGCTGCTGAAATCTTGGAATTTCCATGCCAGCAAAGCATTTGGCAAGGTTTCCCATGAGGCCTTTGTTAATAGTGGATGCTGCTTCTGTGTGATAAATCAAGGTGGGTGAAGTAACCCTATTCCACTAATTAATCCCTCTGGGTCACTTTAGAAGGAGGCATTCGGTGGAGCGCTATAGGGCTCTGTCCTAGCTCCTGCATATTCAATTTTTTAATAAATGGGGATGTAGCAAAGGTATTTGGAGAAAGCCATGCTTTCTTCATTTCCATTTTGGATACCCTTTGAGTCATGCCTTTATTCCTTGTCTTCCGAGGCTCCTGTGGGGACCTGTGATGGACAGTTTAAGCTATTAGTTCAGGGAGAATGCAATACTCTTTAGCTTGTCAACAGACAAGGCTTATAAAGCAAATTAACCTAGGTGGGATGATGGGGACTTTTCCTCTAGGGAATCCAGCCGTGGGTGCCTGAAGTGAAAAACAATGCAAAGAGATAACTTCACTTTTGTACATTCTCTCTGTCTCCCTCCCTCCCTCCCTCCCTCCCTCCCTCCCTCCCTCTCTGAACTGTGGTTCCAAACTTATTCTTGCATTTGTGGTTGGAAACTCCTGAGAGCCTCTGTAACTACTGTCAAACAATAATGGATCTTTGCCAAGCTGATTCCGTATTTCTGAAGTGATTACACTAGCTGATGGTTAAGTCTTTTCAAAAAGCATATGTTTCAAAGCCAAACTGGAACAAACTCTCTTTTCTCTCCCAAAACCCCACTGCTGAGAAAGAAAGATTCAGAACTTCTCCATGTAATAGAGTGTGCTAAAGGAAATCTGGCAGGGTTGTTTTCATTTTGGGTGAATAATGATTGTCCTCACTGGGAAAATTTAATTACAGAGGACAGAATTATGGGAGGAACTCCTGTCTTTGAAGGTCCACACAGAGCTTTCTGTCTTTAGTTTCTGGAATGTTTTTTCCCTTCACTTTCTGGGTGAGTTCTCACTGCTGTGAAGAGTGAAATATGCGAACTTAGAACTGGTTCACAAGGTCTAGAGAACGTCTTCTGCAACTTTGCCTACCTTGTGGCCTCCAGGTATGTTTGGATGCAATTTGCAGAATTCCCAGCTAGACTTGCTTGTCTGGGAATTACAGTATAGTCCCAATGCATGAGATGGTTGCCAGCCTGAGGAATGCAGAACTGTTGCAATCACTCTGGAGAATCCAACAGGCTTCCTTGTGCCTTCTCAGCGATAGAGGTAGTTTCCTAAAGGGAATTAACTTCGGTCCAATTTGCTGCAGGGCTGGGAACCCTGTTCCCTCTGGGTTTCCATATTCAACTGAAAGCCACTGATATTTACCTGCAGAATTTCCATGTCAAAATTGGGACATCAGTGGTGAAGGGACAGAGGGAGAGCAAATCCACTTGGCCTTGCGTTTGAGGTTGTGGCTGTTGAAGTAAAAAGATAAATTATTTTTAGGACATCTCCCTCTGCCTCTGTGGACATGGTGGGGATCAGGTCCAGTTTCATGTTTACAAAATCCCATCATACCTAAAAGGAATTATTCTTTTCACAGATCAAAGCCTCCTAATCTTTCCATTACCAAAAAGAAATATGGCCCACATTAACAAAGGCAGAATGAAATGGACTCAGAGCAGTGGAGATCCACTGTGTAATTGTCTGTGGCAAACCCAAGAAGGAAAGATCAACAGAGTAACTTAGCAAAATCACAGATGTTCTGTGTAAATTGGAGACGCGAGCAAAATTCCATCAACATTCCACTGTTCATTAACAAGGATACAATAGTGATTCCCCATGCTGCTGTTTCTTCTAAAAAATGTGGTTTTTCTTGACAATAAAACGTCTCTCCATACATAAACAAAATTTGTCCAGTTCTCCTTCTATGGTCCTAAAATCCTGATGGCAAATCCTAGCCGTCCAATTTCCTGCTCCTCAATTCAAAATTCTTATGAAAGGTTTTAGTTTTCTGTTGTTCTCTTTTCCTCTTCTTCTGTAAGTTGGAACCCAATAATCATTGCTGTAATAAAGTGTGTGCTTCCTCCTCAGAGCTGCACTCCATTTTTCATCATCCACAACAAGGATAATTTCATCTTTATGAATTGATCTCAGAGAACTGGGAAATAATGTACTTTCAGCATTTGACAAATGTTGAACTATATTAACAACATTAAGGTTTATATTCCACCATTCCTTCAAGAACTCAAGGTAACGTACAAAGCCCCCCACCCTTTCAATTTTTTCTCCGCAACAAAAAGCCTGTAAAGGAGGTTAAGCTTGGAGAGAGTGACTGGCTGTCAGTCCCATTAGATAGATCAGACCAGAAATCAACTCTACAGTAAGGCTAAAGTTATTTTATTGAGATTGGCTATAATCATAGAATCTTGCAAGTCTGACTGGGCTGTAAGTCCTCCCCCTTCTTATACTCCAGTGAATTAGGGAGGTGTCTGTCTGAGCTGCTTCCAAATATTATCTGTCTGTTGTGGATTTAAAATATGTTTCAGCCCCTCTTGCCTAGGTAACGGTTCCTGCATATTTCCATCAAGGCCAACTTCCTTACTCTCTACACTGGCCCAGAACCAAGCAGTGAACTTCTATAGCTGAAGAACCTCTTTCTCTCAGGACCTAATCCAATACCTGATCCCCTACACCATGTTGGCTCATAACCAAAGAGGGGCATTCTAGCATGATGGCTAGAGAACTGATCTAGCTTTATGACAAAGAGACAAGACTCAGGGAGCTCCCTATTTCCATCCTGCTTCTGCCATAAAGTCATTGTGAAAGTCTCTCTTCGCCAGTTTCCTGAAGCTGAGGTAATATTATTGGCTAGCCAGCCTATATAGATGCCAGTGAGATAACATATGTCTATAGAAAACAAACTTTTGCAGTTGTCATTTTTTAATCTTTATCATTATTATGTATTTATTTTACTTATTTACTATATTTGTTAACTATCCCAGTCTTATGGCTCTGAGTGCATTATTTACCCTCCCAGGACTGCCCATGACCAATGACACAATAGCCAGTGTGTCATGTTCACCGTTCCAATGTTGCTGGTACATCGTAACGTTTCACATGTCATTTCACTGATACGTGTTTCATCTGGGAAGGGCGGAGGATTCCATCTCAGGGAGTTGTTATCTGTTGGCTGCTGGGTTGGAATGTGTTTGGGTTATCTCATCTGTTCAAGGTTACTTTCCCAGGATAGCAGTTGAAACGGTTACCAGCACCTGTGGGGGGGGGGGGGAGTTTGCAACGGCTGGGCGAGGGGAGGGATTACGTTTGAGGCGAGGGTTTTTAGTTTGCATTTGGCGCACTTTTGTTCATTCTCAGCTTTCTCTGTATTTGCATACTATTCTTACAATAAATCAGATATCATTAAGTATCTGCTTGTGAGTCTGACTCTGTTAGCATAGGCAATCATTACATAAAGCTGAGAATGTAAAAACTTCTTCCGTTAGCCCCTTTCCAGATTTATTTTGTGAGGGGAAGTGCTAGCGATGAGCAAACCAAATCCACAAACTATGGAAAGCGAGGAGTCGAGCGAGGGGGAACCCGACTCCACAGTGGTAAGAACGGAGAGAGTCCCCCCTAGAGAGACTTCAGAAGTTCGGGAGGGGTCGAGCTTCAGCCTAGGGGACGAGGAGGCTGGAGCCAAGAGAGCCCCTGAACTGACCGGCGAGTCACCAGGCGAGTTGATCACCTGGGATGAGACAAAGGGACCCCTACCTGGGACGTCAAGAACATCTTGGAAGCAGCGGTACCCGTTGTCCCCAACCGTGGTGAGGCAAGAGAAACAGGAGGGATCCCAAACCCCTGATTGTATAAAACTGCTGGAGGCTAAATTGGAGTCCTTAGAATTTATGTTCTGAAAAATGTCCATGGACTGGGGTCCACGAGAGAGGAGGAGAGAGGAGTCCAGTCATAGGTACTCGACTCCTTCTTCGCCCCCACCTTCCTCAGAGGAAAGGAGTAGGACCCGACACTGAGAGGAAGTAAGAGCGCCGAGGGTGAGAATTTCAAGGTCTCCTCCTTGAGAGCGGAGATCCTTGGGGGCTACGAGGAAGCCTGATCGTCCAGCTGTGACGAAGGGGCCGCCCGGAGTGGGGATAAAGGACTTTACCGTTAGGTTTGATGGAGATCCAACCAAGCTGTCGTTCTTCCTTACCAATGCAAGAAGTTATATGGACGACTGGGAACAGTGCTTCCGTTCAGAAAGGGCCAAGATTAATGCCATTGCCACTAAGCTCAAGGGGCGGCCGGCCGATTGGTACGTGCAGTTGTGTCAATTGGAGGCCCCTGAGTTAGAGGAGTTTGAGGAATTCCTGTGGGCATTAAAATTACACTTTGAAGACCCGTTAGCTAAGGAAAGAGCAAAACGGGCATTGAAGGAACTGTGCCAGGGGCCACGATCGGTGGCAGACTACGCTCTGGAATTTAAGGCTTTGGCTGGGAAAGTTGAGGATTGGTCCCAATCCACCTTAATAGAACTTCTTAAGGACGGTCTGAATACAGAGGTCCTAAGGTGGTCACTTGGGCTAGATGATCCGGACTCCTTATATGAGTGGATACAGCTGGCAGGGAAGGCTGAGCATGCCCAAGAAACTTTCGCTCACCGAAGGGTGATGAAATATGCTAAGCTCAGCAAGGGTTCCCGCACCGCTGCACCCACTGGAAAGTCCGGGCAACGTGCATGGGAAGAGGAGAGAGAGCACCACTACATGAAGGGACAATGCCTCCGATGTGGGAAGGAAGGTCACCGAGCGGCGGCGTGCCCGAAATGAAAGACCGAGGAACGTCCGGGAAAGTTGTCGGGGAAATCTCCCTCTTTACCCAGGAAGATGAAGGCGGCTTTGGCTGAGACCGAGGCAGAGGAACTCCCTTATTTCGGGGACGAGGGGGAGCCCGATCTGCTCCAGCCGGCGGGAAACGCCAGCCACCTGCTTTAAAGGGCGCCACTGGGCAGGTGGTAGAGGAAGGGCATGACCACATTTCGGTGAGTGGCAACTATCCCACACTGACAGTGAAAGTGAAGCTGGGCTCCCGCACAAGAACTGTTGAAGTGTGGGCTTTGATTGATTCAGGGTGTTCACGTTGCTTGATGCACCCTGACGTGGTGGCTGCTTTGGAGTTACCCAGGTTTCCGTTAAAACGTCCCATGATTTTTACCCAGCTGGATGGTGCTACGGCGGGGGGGAAGCCAGTCACCCATTCCACGGGCATGGTAGCGTTGCAAATGGGCAGCCACCGTGAGGGGCTGCCGTTTGTAGTGGCGCCTGTGGGGGGTCATGTCCTGACTCCCAGGAAACACTCAGACAGGGAACTGGTCTCTAATGTTTTATTGATAATACACAACAGTAATCCTAACAAACTGAACAAACGTGGGAAAACCCAGCCATATAACCCCGCAGGTTAAGGCGGTCCCAATCTGTGCCTCTTGGAATGGCTCACCAATTCCTCAGTGCTACGCATGCGCTTAACAGTCTGGAAGGGAGCCCCCTGCTCGCCATCCTTACTCATGACATCACTCTCCCCTCCAGATTCACATTCCATTTCAGCCCCCTCCCCTCCAGAGTCTTGATAAGATTCGCCGTCTGCTTCTAAAGTCCCATGGGAACTGGGCAATGATGGAAAGTCTTCAAAGGAAAACTCCTCCAAGGACGAAGCAGTACTGCTCTCCAAGTCAGATAACGCCTCTGGGACAGGTGGCTGCTGCTGGAAAACATCTAGAAAGTTAGAAAGGTCATCCCCCCTCCCCCCTGGGAACTGTAAGCCCAAGGTTGAGGGCTGTGGTTCCCCCACCTCCTCTGTAACTGGAGTCAAGGCTTCAGGCGGGGGCGGGGGAAAATACACACTCACAAACTCCTCAGCTTGGGCTTCTTCGGCCTGCTCAGGAGAAAGAGGAATCTCAGGTAAAATGCGAGGCTTGGGTTTGTGAGGGAAAAGCTGATGAAAACGATGAACCAGTGCTGGAGCATGTACATCCCTGGCATTCTCCCACGTGCGCTCTTCCTCGGGGTACCCTTTCCAGTGTATGAAATATTGGATGCCCCTTCCCCTCCTCCTAGAGTCCAGAATGTCCTCAACTTCGTATTCTTCCTCCCCCTGCACAATTACTGGTGGTGGGGGGGCAATTGCGATCGTAAGGCACTTGGGGGAGGGTCCTTGGCTAGCAATGATCTGTGAAAGACTGGATGGACTTTCATGGATGCTGGCAGCTGTAAACGATAAGCCACTGGATTTATCTGCTGTAGGACAGTGAAAGGCCCCACAAACTTAGAGTCCAATTTCTTGGATGGTCGGGTAGATTTCAAAAATTTGGTAGAGAGCCACACCTTGTCTCCTACTGCAATCGCTGGCCCTTCCTGTCTGTGAGCATCTGCATTTCTCTTGTAAACACTCTTTGCCCTGTTCAGCTGCTCCTTTAACAACTCCTGTGCGGCTTGTTGCTCTTTAAGAAATCAGCCGCGGCTGGAACAGTTCCCTGCTGGGAGGAGGTGGGCAAAACCCAAGGGTTAACCACGTAGAGTGCTTGGAACAGAGACATCTGGGTAGATGACTGTACAGAGTTGTTATAAGTAAATTCTGCCATGGGTAGCAGGGCTGGCCAATTGTCTTGCCGATAAGTGGTGTAACACCTGAGATACTGCTGTAACCACTGGTTAATTTTCTCGGCTTGCCCATTACTGGCAGGATGATGCGCTGATGACAGGTGGATCTGGACCCCTAATGACTGGAAAAGGGCCCTCCAGAACCTGGAAGAGAACTGTGGGCCTCGGTCGCTCACCACATGATTAACCATGCCTCTATACCTGAAGACATGGTCCATAAACAACTGTGCTGTGGCTGGTGCAGATGGGAGGCCCTTGCAAGGAATAAAATGTGCCATCTTTGTGAAAAGGTCCACTACCACCAGTATGGAAGTCAGCCCTTGGACCGGTGGTAAATCAGTGATGAAATCCATGGAGACAGTATCCCAAGGCTGACTGGGGGTGGGTAGGGGTTGCAACAGGCCTGTGGGCCTCCCTGGGAGAGGTTTGGCTCGTCTGCAAGTGTGACAAGAGGCAACATAGCCTTTTATGTCTGCAACCATCTTGGGCCACCAGTAGTCTCTCAGAGCTCTATGGAGAGTCTTGAAAACGCCTCCATGGCCGGCCGTTTGGTGGTCATGGCAAAGTCTCAGTACTTCTTCCCTTAATGAAGGGGGGATATACAACCGCCCACTATGCCAGAGTATTCCTGCCTCCACATTGAATGGTGAGGCATTGTCTTGCGGGGTCCCCTGGAGGTCATCCATCCGGGCCCTGGCGTATGGGACCTGTTGCTGCTGAGCTCTGGCTCTTGTAAATAGGTCCTCTGCTTGTCTGCCTGCTGCTAAAATCTTGTCTGGCTCCCCCTCATAGACTGATCAAAGTTGTGAGGTTGTAATATAGTAGCCTGTACCTCCTGGTGAGCGGTGGGGCTTGCCTGAAAGGATCGAGACAGGGCGTCTGCCAAGCAGTTTTGCGACCCAGGCACATAAGAAATAACAAAATTGAAATGGGAGAAAAACTGGCTCCATCTGATTTGGCATGGGGTGAGGGATCTGGTGTTTTGTAGAAGCTGTAAATTTTTGTGATCAGTACAAACTTTCACAGGAAAGGTCGCCCCTTCGAGCCAGTGCCTCCACTCTCGGAATGCTGCTTTAATTGCCAGCAACTCCTTGTTGAAAACATCATAGTTTCTCTCTGCTGGTGAGAGCATGTGTGAAAAAAAGGCACAAGGCAGCAATTGTCATGCGCTGCCTACCTCTGAATAACGTTCAGACACTGGTTTGCAAAGCAGGCTCTGGTTTATTTCAGGGTAAGTACAACGTTGGTAGAAAAAAGCTGAGAGTGACAGGAGCGCGCCGGTGCGGGGTTTAAATACCCCGCGCCGGTCAGCGCCCCCTCGCTCTCGGTCACGTCACCCCCCTTTGTCCCATGCGTTGCCCTGCCATTGGTTGAGGGTTTCCAGGATCGCCCATCCTCAGGTTTTCATTCTTCTGCTGATTGCTTTCAGCTGGGCGATCCCCGTTGTATTGCCGCTGATGGCTTGGGTGGCTCCGTGATCCGTTTAGCTATTGTTTGTTAGCCGTTAGTCGTTGTGGGTTGATGGCTACTTAACTTGTACCCCTTCACCTATTTCCTTGTCATTGTCATGAGTGCCATTGCGCTGATGACTTTAGCTCAACGGCACTCATGACATACTGCCCCCTTTCCGAATAGTGTTCTCCCCCGGGTTTCTGGGTTTTCCCCATGGAGCTGTCAAAATGCCACATTTTTTTTTTTTTTTTTTTTTTTTTTAAAGTTCCCGCCGGAGTAGTTGTCGCCCCTCCCTTTGCTCCTCCCTCTACCACGTGCCTTCCCAGGGTGTGTCCATGGTGCGCATGCTCGGGTTCTGACCTGGCGTGCGCATGCTCCAGCCACACCCTGTTTGTTTGGCTCAGTTCGGCGAGGCGAGAGGCGTGGCTGGTCGGGTGCTTCTCAGCTCCAGGTAGGGCCCTTCTTTTCTTATTTAGAGTGCGTCGCCTTTGTTGTGTCTCTTGGGCGTTGCCCCCAGGTTGCCCTGTTGACTTGCTTGCCACTCCCCCGCGGCCGGGGGGCGGGGGGAGGGTGCTGGCGATCGTTTGTCACCACCCCGTGGGCCCGGGGCGGGGGGAGTGAGTCCCGGGGGGGGGAAGGTCCACCCAAGTCGCGGGCTTGGGGGGGGCCCTTTCCCTTGGGGCACGGGAGGCGGGGGGAGGCCTGCGGGGGGGGGTTTGGTTTTGCTGACCTTGGTTGCGGTTTGTCGGGGTATGCCCGGTGAAATGCTCTGGTCAGGTCAGGCGCGTTAACGTTATGCGCCGCCACCCATTCAGGGTGGGGGAAGTGTTTCCACCTGACCAGGTAGTGAAGGGTTCCTCGTTGTTTGCGGGAGTCGAGGATGTCCCTTATCTCGAAGTGGTGTTGCCCGTCGATCATAAGCGGTGCGGGCTGTGGCGTGCTTGGGTGCCATCGGGAGGTGGTTGCCGGTTTTAGGAGGCTGGTGTGGAACACCGGGTGGAGCCTCCGGAGGTTGTGTGGCAGGTCCAGGCGGATTGCTACCGGGTTCACTATTTGCGTGACTCGGAACGGCCCGATGTACTTAGGCCCCAGTTTTTTCGAGGGTTGGGTTGACTTTAGGAACTTGGTGGAGAGATAGGCCATATCCCCCGCCTGGAACGTCGGTTGTAGGCGCCGGTGCTTGTCGGCCTGCTCCTTGTAAGCAGCCTGTGCCTCCTTTAGCGCCGCCGTGATTACTGGCCATGCTTCCGCGATCTTCCGTCCCCAGTCGCTGGCGTCCACCTGGGGTTCCGGGGGTTGAGGTAGCTCCGGGATGGGGACGAAGTCGCGCCCCGAGACTACTTCGAACGGGGTTTTCCCCGTGCTCGTGTGGACGGCGTTATTGTATGCGACTTCGGCGAACGGGAGCAGTTCAGCCCAGTCGTCTTGGTGGTAGTTCGTATATGATCGTATAAATTGCTCTAAGGTGGCATTAAGAACCTCAGTGGCTCCGTCCGTCTGCGGATGCCAAGCCGTAGACAGGGCCTGTTGGGTCCCCGTCAGCTTCAGGAAGGCCCGCCAGAATTTGGAGGTGAACTGTGTGCCCCTGTCGGTCACCACACGTGCGGGACATCCGTGTAGCCTGTACACGTGGATGAGGAAGAGTTTGGCTAGTTGTTGCGAGGATGGGACCGACGTGCAGGGGATGAAGTGGGCCTGCTTTGAGAAGTAGTCCTTCACCACCCAAATGGCCGTTTTCTTCTGGCTGGGTGGGAGGTCCACTATAAAATCCATAGAGATTTCCTCCCATGGGCGGGAGGGTTCTGCCACCCGTTGCAGTAGCCCCGCGGGTTTGCCTGGTGCCCGTTTGGCCCTAGCGCACGTTGGGCAGGACGCCACGTAGGTTTTTACGTCTCGCCTGAGCGCGGGCCACCAGAATTGGCGTCGCGTTAGGTGTAGGGTCTTGAGGAACCCAAAGTGTCCCGCTTGCTTGGCGTCGTGTGACCTATGCAAGATCGCCTGGCGTTGCGAGTCCGGGACGTAGATTCTGCCTTCCCCCCATGCCAAGTCTTGCGCCATTGTTACCTTGTCGGGGTTTGCCAGGAACCAGGGGTCGGTTTTGAGGGCGGCGGCGAGGTCCGTGCGCATTCCCCCTGGTAGTTGCGGTTGCCTTCTTTCCGTCGCCGGTTGTCCCGCCGTCGGCTGCGCCGTAGCGTCGAGCTGCCTCCGTGCGCCGCTTCGGGTGGTCACGGCCATCCCCAGTTGCGAGGCGGATAGGACCGTCCCAATGGTGTCTGGGGCGGGCTCTTCGTCTTGGGGCAGCCGGGAGAGGGCGTCGGCCAGAAAGTTCTTCTTTCCCGGCATGAACTTCAGCTGGAAATCAAAGCGGCTGAAGAATTGGGCCCATCGGACCTGTTTTGGGCTAAGGCGTCTAGGCGTTCGTAGGGCCTCGAGGTTCCGGTGGTCCGTCCAGACCTCGAATGGTTGGGTGGCTCCCTCGAGTAGGTGACGCCATGTCTCTAGTGCCGATTTCACCGCGAAGGCTTCTTTCTCCCAGACGTGCCATCGCCTCTCTGTCTCGGAGAACTTCCTTGACAGGTAGGCGCATGGTTTCAGGAGCCCCGTGGAGTCTTTTTGTAGCAGGATGGCTCCCAGGGAGAAGTCTGAGGCGTCGGCTTGGACCACGAACGGCCGTTCTGGGTCCGGGTGCGCGAGGATTGGCTCCGTCGTGAACAGCGCTTTCAGCTTGTCGAATGCGGTCTGGCACGCGGGAGTCCAATTCAGCACTGTGCCTGGGTTCTTGGCGCGTCGGGTGTCCCCCACCCCTTTGGTTTTGAGGAGGTCCGTTAAGGGGAGGGCTATCTCAGCGAACCCCCGGGCGAAGGACCTGTAGAAATTCGCGAATCCCAGGAAGCTCTGTAGTTGCCGTCTGTTGCGGGGCCGCTCCCAGTTTAGCACCGCTTCGACTTTTGCGGGGTCCATTTCGATGCCGTCCCCGGAGATTCGATACCCCAAATAGTCTAGGCGCTCTTTGTGAAACTCGCACTTTGTGGGCTTTGCATAGAGCTGCGCCCTTCTGAGCTTGTCGAGGACTTGCCTGACTAAGGTTACGTGTTCCTCGTATGTTTTTGTGTAAATGAGGACGTCGTCGATGTAGACCAGGACCCCTTTAAACAGATGTTCATGCAGTACCTCATTGATGAGCTGCATGAACACCCCAGGGGCCCCCGCGAGTCCGAAGGGCAGTACCTTGTACTGGAACGCGCCTAGGGGGCAGTTAAACGCCGTCTTCCATTCGTCCCCCTCCCTGATTCGGATGCGATAGTACGCCTCGCGCAGGTCCAATTTGGAAAAGACTTTGCCCGTGGACAGGTGGGCGAGCATGTCCTTCACCAGGGGTAAGGGGTATTTGTTGGACAGGGAAGCCGCGTTTAGGCCCCGGTAGTCGGTACAGAGCCGTAGGGTCCCGTCTTTCTTCTCCCGGAATAAGACGGGGGCTCCGACCGGTGAGCATGCTGGCTCTATGAATCCCCTGTCTAGGTTTTTATCGATGAACTCCCGGAGGGTTGCCATCTCCTTCGGGGTCATCGAATAGATCTTTGGTCTAGGTAGGGGGACGTCGGGCAGTAGGTCGATCCGGCAATCCGTCTTGCGGTGGGGGGGTAGTTGGTCTGCCTCTGCCTCTCCGAAGACCTCGGAGAAGTCGGCGTATTGTTCCGGTAGGTCTGCTGTGGTAGCGGCGTTGTCTTGTGTGGTCGCCTCCGCTCGTCCTACCGTGGGGTTGCTTTCGCCAGCTGGTACTGGTGCTCGATACTCGCCGTCGCCGAATGTGAAGGTGCGGGTCGCCCAGTTGATCCGCGGGTTGTTTTTCGCGAGCCATGGCATCCCCAGGACTGCAATGGGCCGTCCGATGGGCGTGACTACGAACGACGTGCGCTCGGTGTGAGTGCCCATTTGCAGGGTGACCGGCTCGGTTTGTAGCGTGGCTGGTTTCCCTCCCGCTGTAGAGCCGTCCAGCTGGTGGAATGCCAGCGGCGTGGGGAGGGGGAAGCAGCGGAGGTCGAGTTTGGCGACTAGGTCGGGGTGGATGAGGTTTTTTGAGCACCCCGAGTCCACTAGTGCCGCGGCCGTGGTGGCTCCGTTGCCGGCAGAGAGTTGAATTGCTGCCAATATTACGGAGCTTTTGTCGTTTCGTTGAGGTGGTCCGCGTTGCTGTCCCACCGCCTGCCTCGCCACGCGTCTCAGAGCAAGCGGGGAGCATTTCCCGCCGGCTGGTCGGGGTCGGTATTGTCCTCTTCCCCCCAGTAAGTGTCCCAGCCCTCTTCCGGTGTCGCTGTGGCCACGGTCATTCGGCGGTGAGGGGGCGGCCCCGGGTTGGGTGGTTTGGGGCTAATTTTCGGGGCGGGCTTGGGCGCGCTGGTCGGCGGTCGGTTGGCGAAGCAATCCGCCGTCTTGTGCCCTAATTTGCCACACCTCCCGCAGGGCTCCCGGTTGAACTTCTTTTTTGGGTATATGGGGCCGGCCATCCCCCCGTGTGGTGCGGGTACCTTTTTCCCGACATAGTTTGTGTCTTCCGTGGTTGTCATCAGGAAGGTGCGGTGCGCGTGTTCGGCTTTTCCCGCGAGGTGGATCCACCCGTGTAACGTTTCTGGGTCGTCGCGGTAGAGGGCCCATTGGAGAACGTCGCGGTTGAGCCCCCTTTTGAAGATTTCCAGCAGGGTGGTCTCCGACCAGTCGCAGACCTTTCCCGCGAGGGCTTTGAACTCCAGGGCGTAGTCAGGGACCGTGCGTGTGCCCTGTTTAAGTCTCTGGAGTGCGCTTTTCGCCCGTACTTTAGCTAGGGGGTCTTCGAAGTAGGTTTTCATCTCTTTGATGAAAGCAGGGAAGGTGGCGAGGGCGGGGGAGCTGGACTCGTACAGTTGGACGTACCAGTCCGCCGCCCTGTCTTGGAGTTTGATCGCCACGGCGGCGATCTTGTCGGCCTCGGAGTCATAGGAGTGTCCGTGCCTCCCCATGAACTCCCTAGCGTTGGTCACGAAAAACGAGAGTTTTGAGGGGGTCCCATCGAAGAAGATGGGGAAGTCCTTTGGGGCCCGGGCGTTTTGTGCGGCCCCGCCTCTCGCTTCCCGGGGTGTGGTGTCGGCCGCCTGTGCCGTCTGCTGGCTCTCCGCTGGCCCGTGTGTGTTCGGTGCTTCGCTCGGGGTGTGGGCTTGTGCGGGGACGTCGTTGGGTGGCGCGGGGGGCATGAGCGCCTGGAGCATGGTCCGGAGTTCCGTCAGCTGAGCCCGCATGGCCGCGAGTTCAGCTCGTGCCTCCTCGTCCACAGCCCGCGCCGCCGCTGGGGCCGGTTCCGTTGGCGCGTCCTCGGGGGTGGGTTGCCGGTGGGGTTCATCGTCCCTCCGCCGCGGGTCCGCTTCCTCCTCCGTCTGATGGGTGTCTCCGTCGTCCTCCTCCGTGTCGAGCATCGTGGGGCTGTCGCTCCACGCCCGTTGCTGGGGTGCGATGTGGGGCGCGGGGTCCTCCGCTGGTTTCGGAAGTCGTGCTGCTCCCTCCCGCGGTCGGGTTGCCTCCGTCGCCATCTCCCCTTGGGGTTGGAGCTGAGGCTCGGGTCGGGTGGGGTGGGCGTCCATGGCTCCGGGAGTCCGCGGTGCCTCTGGCCTCGGTCGGTCCTCCTCTGTCTCTTGCCGCGCGGCTCGCCCTCCTTGCCCGCGTCGTTCCGGCCTCATCTTGCTGGTCTTCTCGCCGTCTACTCCTCCCGCGGCTCGTTGTCGTCCGGTGGGGCTCGGCGAGGCTGAGTTTATGACTCTCAGCTTTATGTCATGCGCTGCCTACCTCTGAATAACGTTCAGACACTGGTTTGCAAAGCAGGCTCTGGTTTATTTCAGGGTAAGTACAACGTTGGTAGAAAAAAGCTGAGAGTGACAGGAGCGCGCCGGTGCGGGGTTTAAATACCCCGCGCCGGTCAGCGCCCCCTCGCTCTCGGTCACGTCACCCCCCTTTGTCCCATGCGTTGCCCTGCCATTGGTTGAGGGTTTCCAGGATCGCCCATCCTCAGGTTTTCATTCTTCTGCTGATTGCTTTCAGCTGGGCGATCCCCGTTGTATTGCCGCTGATGGCTTGGGTGGCTCCGTGATCCGTTTAGCTATTGTTTGTTAGCCGTTAGTCGTTGTGGGTTGATGGCTACTTAACTTGTACCCCTTCACCTATTTCCTTGTCATTGTCATGAGTGCCATTGCGCTGATGACTTTAGCTCAACGGCACTCATGACAGCAATGTATTCTCGGCTTTGTTTGTATATTGCAATAACACTGCCCCAATGGCAATATCTGAAGCATCAGAATACATTATGAATTGCTTCGTGGGATCAGGGTGCCTTAAGAGCGGCTGGGATGCAAAGAACTGCTTAAATTCCTGGAAGGCTGCTTGCTGTCTCTCCCCCCAGATGAATTTTGAGCCTTTCTTCAAAAGCTGTGTGAGGGGTCTAGTACGGTCACTGTAATTTTTTATAAAACGGTGATACAAATTACAAAATCCTAACAACCTTTGTACCTCTTTAACATTTCAGGGAGGCGGCCAAGAGAGAATTGCCTGGACCTTAGCAGGATCCATGGATATGCCTTCTGTTGATACTATATAGCCCAGGAAATGTACTTCAGTTAAATCAAAGGCACACTTCTCTAGCTTGGCGAACAACCTGTTCTCTCTCAGTCTTTGCAAAACATTACGTACATGGGTTACGTGAGTTGTGGCATCCTCAGAGAAAATTAATATGTCATCTAGATAAACGACCAGATACTTATCTAATAAATCAGCAAAAACGTGATTCATAAATCTGGAAAATATGGCTCCTGCATTAGACAAGCCAAAGGGCATAACAAGGTACTCAAATTTGCCAAACCTGGTGTCGAAGGCTGTCAGGTATTCGTGGCCCTCTTTCACCCGGATGAGATTGTACGCACTCCTGAGATCCAACTTGGTAAAAATGCGTGCCCTCTGTAAGCGATCTAGCAGATCCAAGATTAAGGGCAGAGGATAGGATTCTCTTTTTGTTTATTTAAAAAACTGAAGTCGTGGACCACTCTCATGGGTGTCTCCTGGGGTGCAGGTGCCAACGGGTCAGGCTTCTTTGGTACGAAGAAGGTCGGAGCAGACGCTGGGGAAGTAGATGGTTGGATAAATCCCTTTTGGAGATTAGTGTCTAAATAATCCTTTAAGGTGGCGAGTTCCCTGGGAGACATGGAATATTGTTTCTTTGCTGGAACTTTGGCTCCTGGTAGTAACTCAATGGTACAGTCACAGTCCCTATGGGGGGGTAGTGCTGTGGCCTCCTGTTCGCTGAAAACCTCTGCAAAATCCGCATACTTGGCTGGCAACTGGACCCCCCCTGCTTCAGTGACTGTGTTGGTTGCTGGAGAGCGTGGGGCGGCTTGAATCTTGTGGTGCTGGCATTCCTCAGCTGGGAAGGAGATTGCTCCTGTAGTCCAGTTCAGCAAGGGGTTGTGGATCCTCAGCCAAGGTGTGCCTAGGATTACCGGCACATTAAGCGATGCAGTAACATAAAGCTGGATCCACTCAGTGTGGTCTCCCGTTGTCAGTTGCACCGGTTCTGTGAGCCTTCTAATCGGCCCTGCCTTGAGGGGCTGGCCGTCAATGGTCTCCACTTCTATGGGGCATGGTAATTCTCTGGTCGGGACGTTGCAGTCTTGTACGGTCTGCGCATCAATAAAATTAGTTGAAGCTCCAGAATCCACGAGGGCCTCTAGCTTGACCTGGTGCTCTGGGTTGACATGGATTATTACTGGTAAGTAGTAAAAGGCTTGTCTGGAATCCTCGGAATGAGCCCTTCTTAATTGATTGATGGTCTCCCTGCTGAGCTCTGTGGAGGGAGACCGACGGAGTTTCCCTGATTGGAAACAGAGGCGGGGATGGGTCTTGTTTCAGCTGCCTGCCCTGGGGGTCTTACTAAGGCTGCTTGGCCTCTCGCTGGGCAAGCTCTCACCATGTGCCCCTGGGCTCTGCAGTAGAAACAAAGGGCTCTCTCTCTCCTTCTCTGCCTCTCAGCTTCGGAAATCAGTCTCCTGCTTGCCCCAATCTGCATTGGCTCCTCTTGTGTTGAGTGAGCGGCTGCTACGGGGAGAGTTGGAAATCCTGAAAACGCTCTGAGGGTTCTGTTTCTCCCCGGTTGCATCTGCCTAAGCTCCTCTAGTCTGGCATCTATGACCACCGATAACTGATATAGGGCTTCTAACGTAGCTGGTGTTCCCTGGCGCACTAATTCATTCTTAATCTCTTCATCCAGCCCCTGTTTGAATTGGTCTTTTAATGCACTCTCATTCCAGTCCAGATCTCCTGCTAATAACTTGAAATCCACAATGTAGATTCCCACCCTTTTGTTACCTTGCTTGAGCTTCCGAATTTCCCGGCTGGCCGTGGCTTCTCTGATCGGGTCATCAAAGTGTGCTCGGAACCCTGCCAAAAAGTTCTGGTAGTCGTTGAGAATCGGGTCGTTGTTCTCCACCATGGGAATAGCCCATTTGGCAGCTGGTCCCTTTAGCAGGCCTAGGATGAAAGTGACTCTGGTTCTGTCTGTGGGAAACTCTGCGGGTCTGCTATCGAAGAACATAGTACACTGTGTGAGAAAGATTCTCAGCTGTCCTGCTTCTCCTCCAAATTTCTCTGGTAGACTGCCCTGGGATCTCAACATTACTGGTGGAGCTGCTGCTGCGGCTGCTGCTAGTGCCGGTTGTGGGTTAATCGGAGCTGGTTGTTGTAACTGCTGTAGCATGGCTGCCTGTAATGTGTTGATCTGGAGATCTACTTCTTGTTGGTGTTGTTGTAGGGCTTCTGCCAATTGCTGGATGGCGAGCCGCATTTCTTGGTTTTCTGCAGACATTTCTAAAAATCTCTCCTTAATTCCTTGTTCCTCCCTCTTTCGATGGGAGTAGGAGTTTGTTAGGATTGATGTCCTGACTCCCAGGAAACACTCTGAGACAGGGAACTGGTCTCTAATGTATTATTGATAATACACAACAGTAATCCTAACAAACTGAACAAACGTGGGAAAACCCAGCCATATAAAACCCACAGGTTAAGGTGGTCCAAATCTGTGCCTCTTGGAATGGCTCACCAATTCCTCAGTGCTACGCATACGCTTAACAGTCTGGAAGGGAGCCTCCTGCTCACCATCCTTACTCATGACAGGTCCTTTGGTCATTCTGGGGATTCCTTGGTTGGTCCAGCAAAACCCATATATAAATTGGGTGCACAGGACTTTGACTTTTGGGGATGGTTTCTATCAAGCCCCTGGAGAGGACGACGCTCTGCAGGCTGCAGTGGGGAAGGCGGTGGCAGCAACCCCGCACTTTGCTGCCACCCCACTGGAAGGCTTGCCGGAGCAATACCAGAGTTTTGCAGATGTGTTTGGTGAGAAGGAGGCGGATCAACTCCCACCTCATCGAAAAACTGACTGTGCCATAGAGTTAGTCCCAGATGCACAACTACCCAAGCCAAAAATCTATGCCACGACACAAAAGGAACTGGCGGCGCTGCGGGAGTTTGTGGACAAAAACTTGGCCAGGGGTTTTATTGAACCAGCTAATTCGCCAGTGGGCGCCCATTTTATTTCGAGCGAAGAAGGATGGGACATTGAGACTTTGTACAGATTACCGCAGATTAAATGCAGTTTCGATATTAAACAAATATCCTTTGCCAATAATAAAAGACATGTTAGCACATCTGCCAAGGGGAAGATCTTCTCTAAGCTGGATTTGAGGGAAGCCTATTTCCGTATCCGTATACGGGAGAGGGATGAGTGGAAAACTGCTTTCAATTGTCCTCTGGGCTCTTTCCAGTACAAGGTTTTGCCTTTTGGATTGGCGGGGGCAACTGGGGTGTTTATGCAATTGATCAATGAAGTGTTACATGAGCATTTGTTCAAAGGGGTACTGGTTTATTTGGATGATGTTTTGATTTATTCTGAAACGGTGGAGGAACATGAGCGCTTGGTGAAGCAAGTACTTAGCAAACTGAGAAAGGCTAAGCTCTATGCTAAACTGTCTAAGTGTGAATTTCATAAGACTCAGCTTGACTATTTGGGGTACAGGATTTCGGACAAAGGTATTGAAATGGACCCTGCAAAGATTCAAGCTATTCTGGAGTGGGAGCGCCCGCGCACTCGCAGGCAGCTCCAGAGTTTTCTTGGCTTTTCCAACTATTATCGCCAGTTCATTCAGGGGTTCGCAGAAATTGCATTACCTCTCACTGATTTGTTACGTACGAAGGGGCTGGGGGACACCCGAAAGGTGAAGAACCTGGGAGCATTGCTCAATTGGACGCCTGAATGCCAACTGGCTTTCAACAAACTCAAAACTCTGTTCACTGCTGAACCTATTCTGCAACACCCTGATCCCACTAGACCCTTTGTGGTTCAAGTGGATGCTTCCGAGTTCTCAATTGGAGCACTCTTGCTGCCTGAGACCCTGTGCGTATTTGTCCCACAAATTTTCTGAGACGGAGAGGCGATGGCATGTTTGGGAAAAAGAGGCTTTTGCAGTCAAGGCTGCTTTGGACACATGGCATCACCTCTTAGAGGGGGCCAAATGTCCTTTTGAAGTTTGGACTGACCATAAGAATTTAGAAGCGCTCAGTACTCCCCATAAACTCAGTCCTAAGCAGATCCACTGGGCTCAATTTTTCAGTCGCTTTGATTTCAAATTGAGGTTCATTCCGGGCAAGAAAAACTTCCTGGCTGATGTGCTTTCCCGCCTGCCCCAGGATTCGGTCCAGGTGCCTGACGTTGTGGGTACACTGTGGATGGAACCCCAGTTGGGATTGCAAGCTGTCACTCGCAGTCAGACTCGTGCGCAGCTGCCCTCAGATTCAGTTTCACCGGCTGGGGGACGGCCGGCGGTTCCTTTGCAATTGCAACAAAAGTTTCTCTCCGAACTGAAATCTGACACTTGGTTGCAAGCGAATAGCGACAATGTTACCTTTGACAGAGGCTTTGCTTGGAAGCAGAACTGCCTCTATGTCCCTGACAGTTTGCGAAGGGAGGTTTTGAATAGATCTCACGATGATAAGGTTGCTGGTCATTTTGACTTTGTGAAGATCTTACACCTGGTACGCCGCCAATTTTGGTGGCCTACATTGAGACGTGATGTCAAAGAATATATTGCTTCATGTCCTATCTGTGCCATGTCTAAACGGAAGGGGGGCAAACCGCAAGGCTTGCTGCAGCCTGTGGCCAGTCCCTCCCGCCCTTGGGAGGAGATCTCCATGGATTTTATTGTTGAACTGCCTCCTAGTCAGAGAAAGACTGTGATTTGGGTGGTGAAGGACTACTTTTCCAAACAAGCCCATTTCATTCCCTGTGCCGCCATTCCATCTGCTCAGCAATTAGCCCGGCTATTCCTAGTCCATATCTACAGGATTCACGGGAGCCCCTCCCGCTTGGTCACAGACCGTGGAACACAGTTTACTTCTCGGTTTTGGTGGGCATTTTTGAAACTGGTGGGCACTAAGCAAGCATTGTCCACTACGTCGCATCCGGAGACTGACGGATCTACAGAGGCTCTTAATTCTACTCTTGAACAATTTTTGAGGGCATTTGTCAACTATCAGCAAGACAATTGGGTTGATCTCCTGCCTTTTGCTGAAGTGGCTTACAACAACGCCATCCATCAGAGCACAGGGCACACCCCTTTCCGTACTGTGTTTGGCAGGGATTTTGTTCCCATTCCTGATTTACCTCAACCCACAACACTGCCCTGTTCTGCTTCTGATTGGGCTGCGCACCTGGGTGATTCCTGGCCAGTTATTCAACAAGCATTGGCAGATGCCCAGTCTGCCTACAAACTGCATGCTGATAAGAAACGAGCCCTTCAACCTGCTTTCAAAGTTGGTGATAAGGTCTACCTTTCCACCAAGTTCATTAAGTCTCCTCAGCCCTCGAAAAAATTGGCTCCTAAATTTGTTGGTCCTTTTCCTATTGTGGGAGTTGTGAACCCTGTCATGTTTAAATTGGATTTGCCTCACAATCTTAGACGTTTACATCCTGTTTTTCATTGCAGCTTGCTCAAGCCTGTCAACCACTCCGATCAGTGGCATCTACAACCTACACCTCCTGCTCCAATTATGATTGACAGACAGCAACATTTTGAAGTGAAGGAGGTCCTTGATTCTCGCAGGCTTTGTGGCACCTTGCAGTATCTCATTCGGTGGAAGCATTTCCCCCACCCTGAGTGGGTGGCTGCACACGATGTTCAGTCTCCTGTTTTAGTTAGACGCTTTCATCTCGCTTATCCTATGAAACCTGCTCCTTAGTTTTTTGGGGGGGCGGTATGTCATGTTCACCGTTCCAATGTTGCTGGTACATCGTAACATTTCGCATGTCATTTCACTGATACATGTTTCATCTGGGAAGGGTGGAGGATTCCATCTTGGGGAGTTGTTATCTGTTGGCTGCTGGATTGGAATGTGTTTGGGTTATCTCATGTGTTCAAGGTTACTTTCCCAGGATGGCAGTTGAAACGGTTACCAGCACCTGTGGGGGGGGGGGGGGGAGTTTGCAACGGCAGGGCGAGGGGAGGGATTACATTTGAGGCGAGGGTTTTTAGTTTGTATTTGGCGCGCTTTTATTCATTCTCAGCTTTCTCTGTATTTGCATACTATTCTTACAATAAATCAGATATCATTAAGTACCTGCTTGTGAGTCTGACTCTGTTAGGATAGGCAATCATTACACAGTGATATAGTGATATTATAGACAGAGTTGGCATCTTGGGACTGTACTTGTGTTAGTTTCTTCTTGTAGCTTTTGGGAGGACTCAAAGGGCAGTGGCAGGGAGAATGGGTCCCAGTGGTGACAGCAGCTCTGGCAGTGATGGTTTGGGCAGCTGCCTTGTCGCAAAGTAACCAGCACCCACTGGTCTTGCAGTCTGGTGATTTGGGGGGCAGTTTTGGCCCTGGCAAAAGTAGCAGCAGTGACCAGCTCAGCAGGCTCCGGAGAAAATGGTGGTGACAGCAGTGGGGATAGAGGTGACAGCAGGAGATGAGTACTAGTCAGGAGGCCAAATGGAGATTGTTATGGCTAGGCCAGCTGGTTGGTGGCACTGACTGGGGGAGGTTGTCTTGCCAACTGTCTAGGGCAGTGCTGCTGGTTTCCTGGTTGATTGCCTTTGAAGTGGACTTCGGAGTGGGACAAATGTCAGATTCTCCCACATGCCAATTTGCCAGTGTGGTTGTGACTGGCAACAGTATCTTTTCCCATCTACTTGAAGGAGCAGACTTACTGGGCTGGGGTTCCCTTCAGAACCTGCGTCAGCTGGACTTGCAGATGCACACCTGCAGAGATCCGTGGCCTGTGGTTGCAGCAGGATAGTAGATGCAGGGCTGGGTTTAGGGATTGTGCTTTTCATGCCCTGGCCTGTTGCCCTCTGGGTATTGTTCAGGATGATGCTTATAATTTTGTGTGGTTGTCAAGCTTTATATTTTTCATCTCTGTCCATTGGGAAATAACTCAGCACTGGTGGTATCTATGACATTTTTGGACTGGTTCTGCTAGGAGTGGGATAGTTGTGGATGGGAGCAAATGGGTGAGTAATGAGCGTGATTGGATATTTGCATACCCATGTCAGTAGGCCTTCCCCAAGTTGCCAAGTGTTTGTGAAGGAACAGCTGGAGATGGTTGCTAGGACAGTGTCAGGTGTGAGTGATGATTGAATGTATTCCAGGGCCTGAGTGGGTGATGGAGGAGAGGAGCTGAGAGGGAGAGAAGGCAGGTATTTCCATCACAATTGTGATTGGCAGAGAAAAATATAACAGAAAACTGAGAGAGGGCTGCTTGTGGGGATGATGGGACCAGAGGATGTGATCTGTTCTGCTTTCTAGCCCTCAACATTCATTCTGGAGGTAAGGTTTTGGATACTTGATGGCCCTGGACTTTAGCTGCTGATCCTGAATTCAAGATTTGTATGTAATAAGACCTTCCTCATCCATGACTTACTTGTAGATAGTATCCAACCTGGTGTGAATAACCAAGACCTGGGTGGGCTTGGAGGGGGAAGTGTCCTGCTCAGAGGTATGTCCACCTGAGTTTTGAGTCTGGCACCTGCTGTGATGCCCGGGCAAGGGTGTCACTGAGTCTGGGGCAGCACAGGAGTTCCTATCCACTATGGTAACCATGCACCTGACCCAAGTAATTGAGAGGACGACACATACCGGACACCACATACTAGATCTGTTTTTTATCTTAGGACAGTTGCAACATGATGTTGGTATTAAGGACATTGCCATCAGTCTATTGTCATGGGCAGATCACTCTCTGATTGCTTTTTGATGTGTTGGTGTTGCCCCCTCCTACAAGGAGATAGGACCTATTAGATTGGTCTGCCCCAGATGACTAACTGGCTCCAGAAGGAGCTTGGATTTCTTCCTGAGGATCTGATGGGCAACTTGGTGAGGACTTGGTCACTGCCTGGAACAGGCATGTGATGGGGGCCTCTCACTGTGCATCAATTCTAAAATGCTTCTTGGTTTTCTGAACAACTTAAGGAAATGAAACACTAGAAGAGACACCTGGAGTGCCATTTGTCAGCCCTTCAAGGTAGGCCACGTCAGGAAACAAACGCCACAAGGGCTACTGGAACTCTGTTGTTATAGGCATAATAACAGAATCTTGAAAGCCTGACAGAGTTTCCTCTGTCTCCTCCTGTAGCAAATGGAATCAAGGAAAAGTTATCTTCAGTTTCTTTCTCACCCTGTCTTCCTTTCCAAGTCTAGGTTGCTGTTTACTTAACTGTTCTTGCATTTCTTCTTCAAGATTATATTTGTATTCCTCTAGATCATTGGAGGAAGACCAAGAGTGAATCTGACCAAGCACAAGTAAGAGTTCATATTAGGGATTACTTCATGGCAACAAGAATGGCAAAAATAGTTATTTTTAAGTGACCCATACTCTCCTGGGGAAGGGTGAGTTACAGGAACACTGCAGGGCTGCTCTGAGGAATACTTTAGACATCTGGCAGATGGTAATTCAGATTTGCTTGGAGTTGGGCTCTTACTGGGCAGGTCCTATTGAGGTGACAGAAGCAAGGTCTTGTGAGGTTAGCTGGGATGAGTGTGAGACTGTAGTTCCTGAGGAGGTAGACAGGAAGCTGCTAATCTGACCACCTGTTTATTAGATCTATGTCCCTCCTGGTTGGTGAAGGCTGCCTGGAAGGTGACATGTGGTCGAGTCCATGCTGTAGTATCTGCTTTATTGAGGAAGGGGGTTGTCCCTACAGCCTTGAAGGAGGCAGTGGTGCATCCCTTCCTCAAGAGCCCTTTGCTGTAATCAACTGTACTTTTGTCCAGTCCCAATCTTCCTTTTTTAGGGAAGGTTGTTGAAAAAGGGGTTGGGCTATGACTACAGAGGGTACTAGAGGAAACTGATTAACTGGATCCCTGTCAGTTCAGACCTGGACATAGTACTAAGACTTCATTAATTGTGTTTGTCAATGACCTTTGGTGGAACTGGGTCAGGGGTAATGCAACCATCCTGATTCTTTTGATCTTTCAGTGGCTTTTGATACCATTGATCATAGCATCTTTCTGGCCTGCCTGTGGAGTTTAGGAATGGGGGCACATCTCAACCCCAGACCATCCAGGTGATGCTGTCAAGGTCTTGATGGAGTCCCTAGATGGGTTATAGTGCCAAGACACCATGCTTGTGAATGACCTCTGGAAGGCTTGAGATGTGTTGGTATGGCAGAAAGTTCTAGCCTTAGGCCTCACTTACCGTATGTGGGGTGCCTCAGGGCTCAACTCTCTCCCCAGTCCAATCTAATAATATGACCAGGTCTGATTCAGCTTAGCTTTTCAAGATCAGCTGAAGCTGGCTAGATGCTGCCACCTATGTGCCAAAAGAAGAAAGCAAGATAATAAATGAAATTACTAGTGCAGCCTTCCCCAACTTGAGCTGATCAACAGAGAAGCTTTCAGTGGTTTGTTTGGCATTATCTCCAATGTCCACAGTGTGAAAGAGATATTGGCCACTTATGTGTTACCATGAAACAGAAACATTTTAATATAAAAAATGGACTGGGCAACTGCAAGACCTTCCCTGATCTGTTTTCTTACCATCAATTGGACTGGGAAATTCTTCAAACGATTTCCCATTGATAACCCCCAAAATGCAGGACTGTCTTCTCAAAAGGAGGATATGATGGCCAACTACACATTATTAAAACTAATACATATACCTGTAATAAGGATGAGTGTGGGAATGGAGTGAGCATCTGTAGGACATCATATTTATCCATCATGTGGCTTGTTTGGGTTTTGCCTAGAATGCTGTGTAAATCCAGCTAGTGTGATTTGTAAATCTTGGTGTATGGTTTACAACAATGTGTGAATCAAGCCAACTGTGGCATAGTTAAGAAACCAAGGCTAAAGAAACCATACCTTAGTGTGATGTGTAAATCAGTGATTACAGCGTACCATTAAAAACTAAGCATAGATATTTCAGGGGCATGTTCTTGCTGCAAAAGATCTGCAGAATTAAGTCTAAATAATTTTTGCATGAATCAGGTGGCACTGCAGGATGTGAATCTTCTTCTCCCTTCTCCTGGTTTTCCCTTGTGCTTCAGCATTATAACATTCAACATTATTTTTCTAATAAGCACTATCTCTGTAGGCATGGTGTCTGGGAGGCATATTTATCACGTATTTAATTTTCACCCAAGAAACCTTTTAGTAAAGTTTTCTTGTTAATATCGCATGGCTAAATCCCACAGATTGGATTAAAATGGAGCCAATAAGAAAAGAAAAATCTGACACTTCACATCTCAAATGAATACATCATCTGCATAATGTAGTTGCGGAAAAATGCATAAAAAAGAGCAAATTAAATATCAAGGCTAGAACAGACTTAACACAGGATGGGAGATAAAAAGCTCTCTGTAGTGCACAGAAGAAGAATTGCATTGGTATAACAGACAGGTAGGTTAACATTATTGTTATTATTATTATTATTGTAATGAACAATCTGTCTTCCTCATTTGGGCACGATCAGTGCATACTATTAGCATGCTCTGTCTATACTAATCATGATAATTATATGTCCAGACCCAGAGAATGCATTTAGCAGTCAGTGTGAATCTGGCTTTTGCATGTACATGTTGAGTCCATCTTCTGGGATAGATGCTTTGCATGTACAATAGCTATACTCCACATTCCTCTTCAGGAAACTCTTACATGATCTGGATGAGTACATGTGTGCATAGAAAAGGAGTGCAAGACAGCATGTGATTAGATTTGTGCTGGGAGCAGAGCCAGAATGGGGGAAGGGGAGTTTGAGTGAGAAAATTATCTCTAATGCTCCTCAGCCATGAAAAGGAGGAGTCACCTCTTTGCCTTGCCCAGAGCATTGGGCCTTAACATGGGGGCAAGCCAGCTTTTGGTGGCTAGGAGCTGTGCTTGACATATTTCAGGGGTGGTGAACCTCCTATAAGGCAGGTGATGGACCCATATCATACCTATGAACTAGGCCAAAGGGTTCCCAAAGATTTTATGCAGGTTGGGGGAGTCAGGGTTTATAAAAATAATCTGAATTTGGCCAATTTGAGGGAGCACGCCCAAACTGTGTATTTCTTAAATCACTCTGAGTAGAAGCTCCCCTACCAGTTTACTGCAATCCTACTGTCCAAATCTGGTGATATGGTTGGTAGGGATTCCATGGACCAAGAAAGATTGAGGAGAACCCACTCAAATCATGATGGAGTAGAGCTACAAATGAACATGTGCAAGCAAGCAACATTATTCCTGTGTATGGGTTCTACCTATCTTCTGAAGGGGCAATGTGAACCTGTGGAGTCTGGTGAGATGGACCAGCACTGCACTCCCCCAGCTATCCTAAACTGCCATTGATAATGAGAATGAATTCCCTGCAGCTTCCTGAAGAAGCATATCACAGAAAAAGCACGGCTGGCTAGTGAAAATAATTGTTTCTCTGAGCTGTCACAAGCGTCTCTGGAGTCTGCAAGACTTGCCAGAATTAAATATAATGAACTGAGACCTCAGTACAATTATTTATTTTCAGATTGGTGAAATGCCATTTTCTTCTCCGTTCAGAAAATTAACCTCTGCAAAAGCCAACATACTCTACACAAAATTAATAAAGCAGAGCATGGTGGCAATAACTTACACATGTTTATTTATAGGAGACGTCTCCAGTGAGAAGGGTTAAGATGAAAAACTGGCTCCAAGGACTTTATTCTGTGGGGATTTACTCTGACTCTAGTTTTCCATTCATGTTGTTTCCTTTGGGAACTGCTAAAATGCCTGCTTCCACTTTTGTATATATGAAATTTGATGTCTGTATTAATCTCTTTCCACAAATACCAGCATAATCTGTCTTTAAAAGGGAAGGAGCCCTGATCCATTCAAAAGCACGTTCAAGCAGGCATATATACACATTTGGAATCAAAGATGCATGCTTTGATCAGGATGAAACATGCCATTTCTGATGCTGCATCTCTGATTCCATTTATCTATGAGCCAGGTGGTTGATGGATAAAGCATTCACCGTACAGCTATAGTAGCTTTAGCTTTAGCTGTCCTGACAGAGTTCCTATCGTTTCTGGAGGCTATTTTATTTTTCTTTATGCACCCTTTCTTCTAGTCCTATACAAGTCCCTTCTTCCATCAACAGTTCAGAGAGCTCTGTATGTATCCATGCAAGCCTCTTTAGACTTCTCTCATTTTTCCTTTTTGTTGGAATGGTTTGCAATTATGCCTTCAGCACCTCATTGCATAGGACTTCTCATTCTTTCTGGACACTTTTCTCCTTAATGATCTGAAACCATTGGATCTGATCTACCTTCCCTTGGGGTTCATCAGAATCTGCTTTTCTCAGTTGCTTCTTCGGATAACAGTGGTTTTTCCTTTTTTAAAATATATAATTTTATTAAAGATGCTTAAAAAGGAAGATAAAAACTAATACAAACCAACGTAAAGTAAGAAAAAGAAAAAAAAGAAGGAAATCAAGGAGAAAGTTTAAAGTGCAAGAAATGAAAAAAAATAAAAGAAAAATAGAAAAGAAGGAAAAAAGGAAAAAAGATAGAAGTAGCTTCTGATTTTTACAGCAGTTATAAGTACAGTTATAAATCTACTTCTTGCTCTATGGTTACAACATGACTCTCTGCTTTCTATAATCTATCCTGTTTAATCATCAAAGCCATAAAGTTCATTTTTTTTTCTTCTACACAAAAAGTCCATAACTAGTTTCCAGCCAGCAATAAATGTAGATACTGTCTTTTCTCTGATCAAAGAAGTCAATTTGGCCATCTCAGCAAGTTCCATCATCTTCACCAACCATTCCTCCATTGTGGGTAGTGCCAAATCTTTCCATTTTTGTGCATACAGTAATCTCGCTGCAGTTATGTACAAAAACAAAGTTCCATGATTTTTTTCCAACGGTTTGTCTATTAATCCCCAAAGAAAAACCTCTGGTCTCAATTGCATATTAATTTTTAAAATATTTTGAATCAGTGTGTTTATTTGAATCCAAAATTTTCTAGCTTTCTTACACATCCACCAAACATGATAAAACATGATCCCTTCTGGTTGTTCACATTTCCACCATAAATTTGAAGTGCCTTTATATATTCTAGACAATTTCTCTGGTGACATATAGCAACAGTACATCATTTTATTAAAATTCTCTTTAAGATTATAACATAGTGTAAATTTCAATCCTTTCAAACACATATTTTCCCATTGTTCCATCTGTACATATAACCAAAATGTTTAGCCCACTTTATCATATATTCTTTCACTTGTTCTTCTGTTTATACATTTTAGCAATTACATGTTCATTATTTATACACAATTCTATTTCAAACTCAGTCTTACAATTTCAAAAACCATAAATGCTTTTGTCTACTTTAAATCTTTCTAATAATTGTAAATAAGAAAGCCATTGTCAACTATATCCCTCTGCCACCAGTTCTTCTCTAGATTTTATTTTACATTCCTTTCGACCAAATTCTAGTATCTCACAATAAGTTAGCCATTTGTGTTTGCCCATTATTTCTTATCTATAAAATGCTTCTTGTGCTGAGAGCCACAAAGGTGTTTTTGGGCACAACCTGGGTTTCCATCTATTTATCAATGTTGCATGTCTAGCATAATGGGTTTTAGAATCCACATTAACCTTGACCTTGCTGTACCACAAATAGCCATGCCACTGAAATCTCAGGTCTTGTCCTTCTAACTCCAAGAGCCTTTGATTTCTCAGCAGCACCCACTCTTTCATCCAAACCAAACAGCAAGCTGCAAAATACAATTTCAGATCAGGTAGACCCAATCCTACTCTTTCCTTTGAATCTTGTAACACCTTATATTTCACTCCTGTGAGGATTCTCGGTGACCTAGACGTCCCTGAAGGAGTGGGGATGGCATTGAGGCAGAGATCGGCAACCAGATGGTGAATTCTGGCGGGTGCAGTCTTTCTGGATAAAAGGGAGATTGTGAGATTGGCCATTTGCACTTTGGACAGCTGCTCCTCATGAGTAGACTACAGGGACTGAGATTTTTGTGATCAGCTTGTGAGTGGAGTGGCTGCAAGTCGAGGGATTTCAATCAAGTTCACAGCCATAATGCAGCCTATATGGACACAAGGTTCGCATGAGCCTCAGTTCATAAACACTTTTGGATGTAACTAATTTAAAGCTAAAGAGAGATTTTCTGAGTGGCAGGATAAGAAAATTCCACTTGGTGAGTCAACATTCTTTCTAGATTTCAAAGGGGAAAAAACGGTTTTAAAGATTTAAAAACTTTTGGGAAAAACTTAACAAGGAGTGGATATAAGAAAGTTTAAAATAGATTTTGGAATATTTGGAGCAACAAAATGAAAAACAAGTTGCACTTGTTTAATTGTCACTTGTAAGGAGCCATATTGGCTGTAGCTTGTCAGGAACAATTGGCAGAGATGGACAGCCTGAGTTTCCAGGAAGCCTTGCCTTCTGTTATTGATCTTTTAACTGACATTTTCTTTAGGTTCCCATTTTTCAATGCGTTACTCCATGGCATTCTTTCCTTGCTTGTTTTATTTCAAGGATCCATAACACTTTTAGCTTCCTTTGCTAGGCCCCATTCTTAACTTGTCCTACAAAGCTCTTTCTGCCCTTAAACTTACATGAAGTTTTAGGCTCAAACTAACAACTACGCTTCCGTCAAGAATTTGAGCTGGACATAATCTGATCGTCTGGTTCCCTGACAGCTTGGAATGTTCTTTGAGCCAAGTCTCTTCAGAGGCTTTACTAACACATGCAAACTATGCCCTAATGGCCATCATTTTCAGGCTAGTTCTATTATACTTTTGTCTAACAATTCTACCAGAGGATTTATTGTTTTACTGCATCCTTGATGGTGTGGGAGGGGACAGCTGTGCAAATGAACTGAAAGAAAATAGATGACCCCGCCACCCCAGTGTTGCTGCAACATCCATGCAAACTGCTTGCTATTAATTGTTGTTATTTGGGCTGTCTCCTGATTAAAGGCAACTAAAACAATTGTATGTTTTTTTAGCTGCCACTAGCATAAATTTGTATCTGAGGAGAAAATACCATGTCTCTAAAAGAAAACAATCTCCACTTATCAAATTAGAAATGGGGTTCATCATAGACATAGGCCTCCTTGCCCAAAGGAGGAAAGTGTCTTTTAATACTTGTATTAAAAGCAGTTACTGTAATTTTAGTTTTAAACATAACTTGTTCTAATCAAAATGCTGTTCCATATTGAAACACTGGCTGTTTTTGTTTAATATAATTCCATCAATGGATTTTGTATCCTTGAGCTGGGGAGTTCAAGCTCATGTCACCATCATGTGCCTTATAATAATTCAAAGTTCCATAAAACATTGCAAGATTTTAATTTTCTTAGGGAGATATATTTTTAAAAAGGGGGAAGGACAAATCTGGGGGTATTAAGGCATTTAATTGACTGATTATGTGCCATCAAGTTGGTGTTGACTCTTAGCTACCTTATTCTTTGAGGATATAGAACTTCCCACCACTGGGCAAATCTAACCAATTTGACTGTTAATGGGTGCTTCTGGATTGAACAGTAGTTTCACCATTTGACCAAGATGTTGTCCTCCCCTGATGCAAGTGATCCTGTCTGCTCCAGCTTCCTCCTGCTTCACTGGGAGAACATGGTCAGAGGGCATCTTGTTCATCCTTGTTTTTCTGATATGGCTGTTACTAGCATGCCAAATTATCTCTGACTTTGTTAATATATTAGAAAGAATGTCTTGTTTTGGCTTCTCTTCTCTTGGCCACTTGTCAAGCTAGACTTTTGTGTCTTATTTAAAGATTGAACAAAGGGACTTAACAGGTAGATTTTAGATTTTCAAAAATGGAGAAGTAACTTTGTTTAACTATTTTTTCATTCCAGCAACCTTTGTGAAAGTCTTGAGCTCAGTCTAACCCCAGTTTTCTCCCACATTTGATCTAAGACTGTATATAATGTAGACATGGCTTGAACATTGGTTGCATTTATTCCTTACTCCCCCCCTCCCTTTTTTTAAAATCAACTTGCCTTGAAACTCAAAAGCTTGCTCATTTTGTTCATTTTCTTTGGTAACTTTGAAGAAGCTTGTTGTAAGTTGGCTTTCATAAAAATTATTTAGTTCTCCTTGCCCCATCTTTCATTCTTCACAAGCAGCTGATAGTATGTTCTTAACTGTGGATCTTCTGATAATTTGCAAAGTTCCATGGAGTCTTCAGGATCTAGGTGTGCTGTGTGATCTTTTTGTAACTGCTTTTGCTGATACCATTAAGAGTAACACATGCAGGAGCCTAAGGTAGCTTACTAGTAGGCTTTATATAGTAAAATCTGACAGACCTTTGACCTTATGTAGTTTTTATGATATATGTCTACTGCAAAGGACTTATTGCAGAGAAAAAGAAAGAACAATTAATAAAATATTGATTCTCTGGTATCTTCCACTTTATAAGAGACTCTAATTGAAGAGTTGACCTATGTGAGGGAAATTAACTTTAGTTAAAAACATTTTTATAAAAAAAGAAATAATATCAACGAATGATATTAGACCCCCATTAAATTGTATAGATCAATTCTGACACAAAGTTCTTTAGAGATTCTTAATATTAGAAAATTAAGGACTGGAAGGGTCAAGTGTTTGAAACAGAGCTCCCCTGTATGTGAGCCGTGTGGCTTCCAAAGAGCAGAATCAGTGTGGTCATCACCTTTATTTCTGCTTCCTTAAGCCCCCAACTCCATTATCAATATTATCTATACTTCTGTTGGTTTTATTTAAACTGATTTTGTTAATTTATATTGGAACATTAAAATATCATATGGCCTAAATTATAATACAGGGGACTGGTTGCACTGAATGGATTCCACAGCATCTGTAGATCACCAAATTGGCATCCATAGCTTCTAATTGCAAAATATGAGAAATGTTTAAATGGCAGAAACCTCATGAGATGTCAGTGTTCCTTCATGGATCTAATGAAATGTTTATTTAATCTATTTATATAGCCACTATATTCAGGATGTGATTTAAGACAGTGTGCATCATCACTAATTAAAAAAAAAACCCCACATACTAAAACAAACTACACAAACATAATCCAAGACAACAATATACAAATTCATAAATCAGGGGGCAGGGAGGAACCCCTCATCCAACAAGTTAAACTGTTCCCAGATCCAGTGCCTGAGGAAAAAGCCAGGTCTTTAATGTCTTTTGAAAGGCAGACAAGGTTTGGCCAACCAAATCTCAAGACTAATGTTGTCCCAAAAGGCAGATGCAGCAACATAGAAGGCACAGCTCCTGGGTCCCACCAAGTGATACTGTCTCAGTGATGGGACCTGAAACATGCAAATGTTACTGCAGGGACAGACATAATTGGAGACAGAAGATCCTGCAAGTAACCTGGCCTTGTACTATGAAGGGCATTATAGGTAAGAACCAGCATCTTGAATTTCACCTGGAAGTGCACTGGTAACCAGTGCAGCTCACAGAATGGAGGTGTAATATGGCCATATTGAGGTATGCCCATAACTATCTGTGTTGTAGCATTCTGGACCAGCTGAAACTTCCAAGGGGTCACCAACAGCAGCTCCACATGGAGTGCATTGCAGTAGTCTAATTGTCTCAGCCTGTCAAGATAGGCCAGGTCAGGAAATAGACTCCACAAGAATGAACCTTACTTTATTGATATAAGCTATCAATAAACACTATCTTGAAAGATGGAAAGCATTTTCTCTCCCCTGCTCTTATACTCAAGAGGGTTAAGGCAGAGCTAGTTTGAATTTCTTTCTAAGGTTTTCTTCCTGTCCTGGACTTAAATCATGTTTTTATAACTGCTGTCACTAGTTTCTCCAAGGTCATCTCTGTGGTTCCTTACAAATTGTGAGGTGACCAAGATGTGACTGTAAGCAGAGCTTCCTGATCTAGGAGGAGGCACAATTGGCACCCAAGATGGAGCTGTACAAAGGTTCTTCAAGCCACTGTGGCCACCTTCTTTTTGAGCAGAAGCTGCAAGGAGGACCCCCAAATTGCATACTGGGTTTGTTTGGGACAGTGCAACCCTATCCATAACCAGAGATGGAAAAAGCCCAGATCCAACCACTTGGTCTTATCAGGGTTAAGTCTCAGCCCGTTCTCCCCATTCAGACCCTTCTTCTCAAACTTTTGTGCACTTAACCAGCTGGAAGTCATTTCTGTGGGGTCCAAATTAGGGTTGTTCAATTTTTATAAGCAGCCTTTGGTGTTCCTAGGAGGGATTTATATGTGGGGTAGTGATGGTGGAGCAGAATGGAAATATCTATCCCATCAAGAGTCTATTAGATGTTCTGCTGAGGGAAAAGCTGATGAAAAAGGACTTAATGATGAATCGGAATATTCTCACCCTGACAGGCTGAGAGATGAAATAGCACAAATTTGCTTCTTACAGTAGATGCAAAAAGTCCTCAGAGGGAAATGGCACAGCAGCCTCATTTTCTGAAGGGGAGGGGGCAGGAGAGAGAAAGACAGAATGAGAACTCATCTATGTAATTTAATCTAGGAAGAAAGAAAGGCAGAGTGATGAAAGCTGCAAGTCCTTTAAATTAGGGGTGCAGGGGTGGGGGCTGATATTGTTGAGCTTATTGAATTTTGGAAGGAAAAAATAAAAGTAAAAAAAACCCCACAGCATTCCTGTTCAGGACCTTGGAAGCTCAGCTAGCTTCCTCTGAATTCCTTTCTAAATGATAAATCTTTGTCCCTGAAATATCATCCTTTTATGTTTAATTTACTTCCTTGAGCCCTGTGAAGGCCTCCCTACTTTTTCTGCATCTCTGAAGGTTAATAATTTATTTTCCTCTTCTTTGAGAGAGTCTTCATTTATTTTAGTATCCCAAAGGAAAACATATGAAACCAACAAAGCAACAGACCAAACCAACATGTTTGAAGGATTCAGGGCTGACTTGAAATGCAAAGCTAAACAGATGCCTACAAGCTGATAATTGTTCCTTATCACTACTTCTACTGGTTTTCTATTTACTTAAAAAAAAAAAAAAGAGGTGAGCATCATCTGAGACCCCACTGAAATTCAGGACTGATGCAACTGTGAGCTGTTTCTGTTCCAAGAGAAATCTTCAAGCATTGGAAGAATAGAATTCCTATTTCTGGGAAGTGGGTTTAGGCCTGTCCAGAAAGCCACTTGTTCAGATTTTATCTTTAGTTGACTTCATTCTGAAATGTCATTGTTGGGCTAATAGGGTTAAAAGAGGGTAAGATGTGGGAAGCTCATGGGCTGCTCGTTTTCACTGATCTAGGATGAAATTCTTTGTTGAAGAACACAGGAACAGCCCTGCAGATTCAGACTGGATCAAATCCAGCCTTCTGGATCCAAGAACAAATTGATTCCTAAAACCTACACCAAAAGGACAATATGGGTAAGATCCCCACTCATTTTTTACATTTTTAAATAGAGACAATCAGTTGGAAGAGAGAGAGGGAGAGAGGTAGATAAGGCATGCAGGCAAGCAGGCAGACAGATAGACTGATGGGTTTGTATGGCTGTTCTGAACACTTTCCCTGACCTCTGCACATGTGTGTGCATGCACAGCTACTTTGCTTCACTGGCAGCAGTCCCTGTGGAAGTGTTATCTATACACCACTTACATGCACAGATGGGCAAAAACATTCAAAACAGCCGTGCCAATCTTTCTGGAGAATGTAGACCTGCCCAAAACTCTGCCCTGAGAGAATCCAGTATTTATAGAAGTGGATGATAACAGAAAAGGAGCCACCAGTATTGCTGGGGATCTCTGCAGAAGCAGCTGGGTATGTGTCTTCAACCCACCCAGCAGTGATAGTGTCAAGAAGAAAGGTAAGTCTGTCCAGGATATATCCTGCCAGCTACAAGATGCTAGGAGTCTGTGAGATGTGGCTGGCTGTAGAGACCTTTGTTTCACTTTTAAGTAATTGACTCCATTTCCCAGGAGCAGTTTCTATTTTTTTGTATATTTGTGGAAACTCTTCATCCCTTTAGTTCTTGGAGGAAGATTTAATAGGCCTATTTCAAGCTTGTTCTCTTCAATCTTGAAATGGTCAAAACTCTGAAGCAGAGGCAGATTTGTATTATCTCTGCCACACACATTATAACTTGAAAAGAGCGTGCATGCACTTGTATCTGAAAGCACTCTGTACCCCCACAGTCTACCATTTCTTATTCTGCAACTGATGTATATAAATTCTGAACAAGTTGCTATCAAGTATGGGTTAAGTAGTTATGTTTTCATCCAAAGAAATAACATTCTCTCTTCTTTTGTATCTGTTTAGTTAGAGAGTGTTAACGAGCAAGTAAGTAGGACAGATTGTTGGAAAAGTTGTGTTTTCGACCATTTTGCTGTACGTGTGTGCTGCCTTGTGTTGTGAAGCAAATCAGGTTCTGAAAGATAACAGCAACAATAATGAGGTGGAGGTGAAGTGGAAGGTATATCTTATAACGTTACCCGAGTAATTCCCAGGTTCCTGACTGGAACGCAAATTTCCAAAGAACACCAGTCAAAGATGTTATTCTTTTTGTTGTTCTTCATTCTGTGTTATTCCTTGATGAATAAAATCCTCCTCTTCCTCCTCCTCATTAATTCAATTTATATTTTCTCTTTCTCCCAGAAGGCACTCACTGGCTATGTTTTCACTTTCTTCTCCATAATTTCATTTGACTTACGTTTTTCTTTGTTACCTCCATTTCCTAGACTTGCACAACACACTAAGCTAAAATGCAGTTGGCTGGTTTGTTCGTTGTGTCCAGCAAGCACAGCCCTTGCTTCCCAGTTTCTCCCACTGTATATGTATTTTCAGCTGGAGCAAGAAACCAGACACTGAAAAGGAAGATGCGGTGGGGCCCTTGGAATAGGATGCTGGGTGAGAGAGGCTTTTGGTCTGATCTAGCATTAAACTTTTCAGTGTTTATAATCCATAGGAATGGAGGAGAGCACTGCTCCCAGATAACATATAAACAGGGCCGGCGATCCTTTTAAGAGGTATTGATTCTTCCATCTTATGATGTGCAGAATTCATATCAATAATTAGGAACACTGGGATTCCAGTAATGAAGTACTGTTGTTAAGAAAAAAAAATGAACTGTATGCATTTTTATCTGTACCCTGCTGCAAGGAGATCATGGAATAAGTTAATGTCTGAAATCATACTAGTCTTTTATAACTTTTCTGTCCTTTTGCCAGACTTTGATTCAGCAAGTTGCAAGATGAGGTGATGAGCAGATAAAGCAAAAAGACATCTGTTTAGGGACAGCTGGCTAACTGATGAAATCTCTGTGCTTTTGTAAAACGCATCTCTTTTCAATAATTTACCCACTTGCGTGTTTCACAGCATCCTCTAGCTCAAGGACATTAGTGAATAGATTTAGCTGAGCTGAATCACTCAGCTTGTATAATGCCGTGCTGATACAGTTTAGTTAGCTAAAGTATGAATGTAAGCTAAAAGTCTCCGATTCAGATTGTGCTCCATATTCACGATGAGTTCTCTAGTGGATCTTGGAAATTCACTGACAGCATCAGCCCTCTTATCTACAGTGTGGGAATAATAATGTTGGCTTCCTTTACAGATCAATACAAGGCACTGAATGTGTGAACTCAACTGAGAGTAGCTCACAGTGCCTTGTGCTTGTTATCAAAGCTTTACATATTAGATCCATGCAAAGAGGGAATGGCATTAATCGGGTTTTTTTTGCACTAGAGCACTTTGCCAGGTGGCAACCCAAAACCACATTTCTTTATGTATTCTTTATTTAGTTATTTATCCAGCCACTTATTTGTATGCTGTGCTATCTCCTCCAAAGATTCGACGTGGCTTCCATCCATAAAATAATAAAACCATACAATGAAATAATACCTGTACCCCATAATCCCAGCTAAGTTAAGATGAGCTGATCCAGCCATGGTGAAAAAAAGTACAGAGCTTTTCTTCGGCTGAGGAGCACACCTGGCCTTTGATTGGCATATTAGGGGCTTCCAAAAAGAGACAAGGCTAAGATTAAAAACTACTTTTATTTTCAATTTTAATTAATTAGATTATCTGATGACCTGTATTTAACACTTTTTCCTATTCCTTAATGCTAAAAATATGCAGCTCAGCAGCAGGCTTGGGGTGGTGGTCCAGGGGCTACCCTCAGGCTTTGGGGATGCCTGCCCTGCCATCCATTCTTCTCTGCCTGCTCTAATGAAGGAGAATGGAGGACCCCATCAACATAACTAGGATAGGGACTAAATGTGTGAAGATGTGGATGCTCTGTCCTTTGCTGTCAGAAATTCAAACCATAGAATTAGCCTTTGGTTTGGATCTTAGCAAGTGTCATGAGTGCCGTTGAGCTGAAGACATCAGCACAACGGCACACATGACAATAACGAGGAAGCAGAGGAAGGGGCTCAAGATAAGCATAGCAAGCACAACAACAGCCACAGACCCTAGCCGGAGGATGCAGCCATCAGAACACAAAAGAGAAAGAAGAAAAGACAAAGGCTAGGCAGATCGCGAGGCACACCCAAGCTGTTAGCACAAGCGCAACGGAGATCGCCCAGCTGACAGCAATCACCGGCTGAATGAGGAAACCGATGATGGGCGATCCCGGGGCACCAGATGGGGCCTCGCAACCCTTCACCTACCAGCAAGACAGCATGCAGGACAAAGGGGGGATGACGTAACCCAGGGTGAGGGGGCGCTGACCGGCGCGGGGTATTTAAACCCCGCACCGGCGCGCTCCTCTCACTCTCAGCTTTTTTTCGCAACTGACACTACGTACGAAATAAACCGGAACCTGCTCTCCTATGAATCAGCGTCTGTGTTCTACTCTGCGGTAGGCAGTGCATGACATAAAGCTGAGAGTCACAAACTCAGCCTCGCCGAGCCCCACCGGACAACGAGCCGTGGGAGGAATAGACGGCGAGAAGACCACGAGCGATGAGGCCGACGCGTCGCGGCCAAAGCGGGCGAACCGCACGGCAAGAAGCGGAGGAGGACCGATCGAGGCCAGAGGCACCGCGGACCCCAGGAGCCACGGACACCCGCCCGGCCCACCCTGAGCCTCAGCTCCAACCCCAGAGGGAGACGGCGGCGGAGGCGACCCGGCCACGGGAGGGAGCAACATACCTCCCGAGACCAGTGGAGACCCCCCCGCCCCACATCGCACCCCAGCCACGGGCGTGGAGCGTCAGCCCAACTGCGGCAAGCATGGTGGAGGACGGAGAGGCAACCCAGCCGACGCACCCCCAAACGGAGGAAGCGGACCAGCGGACGGGACTGCCTGAACCCCACCAGCGGCTCAACCCAGCGGACACACCGACAGACCCGACCCCAGCTGCGGCACGGATTTCGGACGGGGAAACTCAAGCCAGACTCGCAGCCATGGAGGCCCAGCTACAGGACCTCAGGACTATGCTGCAATCGCTGATGTCCCCAGCGCCGCCCAACGACGTTCCCGTGCAGGCCCACACCCTGAGCGGGTCGTCGCACCCCCATGGGCCAAATGCTAATCAACAAGCGGCCCAAGCGGACGAAGCCAGGAGTCGGGAAGCGAGAGGAGGGGACTCACAGAACGCCCGGGCCCCAAAGGACTTCCCCATTTTCTTCGACGGGAACCCCACGAAACTGTCGTTCTTCATTACGAACGCCAGGGAGTTCATGGGGCGGCACGGACACTCCTTTAACTCCGAAGCGGACAAGATCGCAGCCGTGGCGATCAAACTACAAGACCGGGTGGCGGACTGGTACGTCCAAATGTACGAGTCCAACTCCCCCGCCCTCTCTGACTTCCATGCTTTCATTACCGAGATGAAGCGCTACTTTGAGGACCCACTAGCCAAAGAGAGGGCTAAAAGCGCACTCCAGAGCCTCAAACAGGGCGCACGCACTGTCCCGGACTACGCCCTCGAATTTAAAGCCCTAGCAGGGAAGATCAACGACTGGTCCGAGACCACCCTGCTAGAAATGTTTAAAAGGGGGCTCAACCGCGAAGTACTTCAATGGGCTCTCTACCGGGACGATCCGGAGACTCTGCACGGCTGGATCCACCTCGCGGGGAAAGCAGAACACGCGCACCGCACCTTCCTAATGGCAACGACGGAAGACAAAACCAACACCTATCCAAAGGTACCCGCGCCACACGTGGGGACGGCCGGTCCCACAGATCCAAGGAAGAAATTCACTTGCGGGCCCTGCGGGAGGTGTGGGAAAATGGGGCACAAAACGGCAGATTGCTTCTCCAACCGAACCCCAGCGAGCGCTCCTAAACCCGCACTGAAACCTAACCTCAAACCAACTAACCCGCCGCCACCCCCCCACCACTGAATGACCGGAGCCACAGCGACACCGGACGAAGGCTGGGACGCTTACTGGGGGGGAGAGGACGCCGTAGACCCAGACCAGCCGGCGGGAAACGCTCCCCACCTGCCCTAAAACGCGCCGCGAGGCAGGTGGTGGGACAGAGGCGCGGATCACTTCGACAGAGCGGTGAAAGCTCCGTAATAATGGCGGCAATCAAGCTCTCTGGGGGCAACAGAGCCACCACGGCCGCGGCACTAGTGGACTCGGGGTGCTCGAAAAACCTGATCCACCCCGACATAGTCGCAAAACTCGCCCTACGCTGCCTCCCCCTCCCCACGCCGCTGGCATTTCACCAGCTGGACGGCTCAACAGCGGGAGGGACACCAGCCACGATGCAGACCGAGCCGGTTACCCTACAAATGGGTACCCACACCGAACGAACATCGTTCGTGGTAACCCACATAGGATGGCCCATCGTAGTCTTGGGGATACCATGGCTCGCAACAAACAACCCGCGCATCGACTGGGCGACCCACACCTTCCGATTCGACAATGGCGAGTACCGGGCGCCAGTTCCGGCGGGCAGGACCAACCCCACGGTGGGACGAGCAGAGGCGGCAACCCAGGACAACACAACCACACCAGAAGACCTACCGGAGCAATACGCTGACTTCTCAGAGGTCTTCGGAGAGGCGGAAGCTGATCAACTACCCCCCCACCGCAAGACGGACTGCAGGATTGACCTGCTGCCCGATGTCCCCTTACCCAGGCTGAAGATTTACTCGATGACCCCGAAGGAGATGGCAACCCTTCGGGAGTTCATCGACAAAAACCTAGAGAGGGGATTCATAGAGCCGGCATGCTCACCGGTCGGAGCACCCGTCTTATTCCAAGAGAAAAAGGACGGCACCCTACGGCTCTGCACCGACTACCGGGACCTCAATGCAGCTTCCCTATCCAATAAATACCCCTTACCCCTCGTGAAAGACATGCTCGCCCACCTGTCCACGGACAGAGTATTCTCCAAGCTGGACCTTCGCGAGGCGTACTACCGGATCCGAATCAGGGAGGGGGACGAATGGAAAACGGCGTTCAACTGCCCCCTAGGCGCCTTTCAGTACAAAGTGCTGCCATTCGGACTAGCAGGGGCCCCGGGGGTATTCATGCAGCTCATCAATGAGGTTCTGCATGAGCACCTGTTCAAAGGGGTCCTAGTCTACATAGACGACGTCCTTATCTACTCCAAAACGCACGAGGAACACGTGACCCTAGTCAGACAAGTCCTCGACAAGCTAAAAAGGGCGAAACTCTATGCCAAACCCTCAAAGTGCGAATTTCATAAAGCACGCCTAGACTACCTGGGGTACCGAATCTCCGGAGAAGGCATAGAGATGGACCCCGCAAAAGTCGAGGCGGTGGTGAACTGGGAACGCCCCTGTAACAGGCGCCAACTCCAGAGCTTCCTCGGCTTCGCGAATTTTTACAGGTCATTCGCACGGGGGTTCGCAGAGATAGCCCTCCCCCTAACAGACCTCCTCAAGACTAAAGGGGTGGGGGACACATGACGCGCCAAGAACCCGGGCACAGTACTAAATTGGACTCCCGCGTGCCAAACCGCATTCAACAGGCTGAAAGCGCTGTTCACCACGGAGCCAATCCTCGCGCACCCGGACCCAGAACGGCCGTTCGTGGTCCAAGCCGACGCCTCAGACTTCTCCCTGTGGGCCATCCTACTCCAAAAGGACCCCACAGGAGTCCTGAAACCATGCGCCTACCTGTCGAGGAAATTCTCTGAGACAGAAAGGCGCTGGCACGTCTGGGAGAAGGAAGCCTTCGCGGTGAAATCGGCGTTGGAAACATGGAGGCACCTACTGGAAGGAGCCACCCAACCATTCGAGGTCTGGACAGACCACCGGAACCTCGAGGCCCTCCGAACGCCCAGACGCCTCAGCCCAAAACAGGTCAGATGGGCCCAATTCTTCAGCCGCTTCAACTTTCAGCTGAAGTTCATGCCGGGCAAAAAGAACTTCCTAGCTGATGCCCTCTCCCGACTGCCCCAAGACGAGGAGCCCGCCCCAGACATGATCGGGACGGTCCTATCTGCTTCCCAGCTGGGGATGGCGGTGACCACCCGGAGCGGTGCTCGGAGGCAGCCCAACCCCACGGCACAACCGACGGTGGGGCAACCAGTAACCAGACGGCGCCAACCGCAACTGCCAGGGGGGATACGCGCAGACCTCACGGCCGCCCTCAAAACCGACCCTTGGCTCCTAGCTAACCCCCACAAGGTGACGATGGCACAGGACCTGGCATGGGGGGAAGGCAGAATATATGTCCCAGACTTGCAACGCCAGGTGATCTTGCGCAGATCCCATGACGCCAAGCAAGCGGGACACTTCGGGTTCCTGAAGACCCTGCACCTCACACGACGCCAATTCTGGTGGCCCGCGCTGAGACGGGATTCGAAAGCCTATGTAGCGTCCTGCCCGACATGCGCCAGGGCCAAACGGGCACCAGGTAAGCCCCCGGGACTTTTACAAAAGGTGGCGGAGCCCTCCCGCCCATGGGAGGAAATCTCCATGGATTTCATAGTAGATCTCCCAGCCAGCCAGAAGAAAACGGCCATTTGGGTGGTGAAAGACTACTTTTCGAAACAAGCCCACTTCATCCCCTGCTCATCGGTCCCGTCCGCCCAACAACTAGCCAAACTCTTCCTGATACACATGTACAGGTTACACGGATGTCCCGCACGCGTGGTGACCGACAGGGGCACACAATTCACTTCGAAATTCTGGCGGGCCTTCCTAAAGCTGACGGGGACCCAACAAGCCCTATCCACTGACTGGCACCCCCAGACGGACGGAGCCACAGAGGTCCTCAATGGCACCCTAGAACAATTCATACGCTCATACACAAACTACCACCAAGACGACTGGGTCGAACTGCGCGCTCCTCTCACTCTCAGCTTTTTTTCGCAACTGACACTACATATGAAATAAACCAGAACCTGCTCTCCTAGGAATCAGCGTCTGTGTTCTACTCTGCGGTAGGCAGTGCATGACAGCAAGCTAAGCACAAAACTTTGTGCTACTATGACAATAGCTATTTTTGTTTTTTTAAGTTGGCCATAGCCATTATATCGGCTAAGCCACACATGACACAGGGAACTTCATAGACAGATCTGTGTTTTTCCCCCCCGCAATGGGCTAGGGCAGCCCCAACAGATGAACATAATACTTAAAAACCTCCATCCTACAATATTTTTCCAGAATTTCTTCCATTCTTAGACCTGTTGTTTTCCCCAGGTATAATGGATACCTCCAATCAGGTAAGCCCCTAGAAGTTCTCATTGGATCAGAAGGTCCACAAGTGATTGCAATTTTGTTATTTTACTTCCATTAAGGAAACAAAGGAGGGACATTTGGCTAAATTCCTATATAAACACAAGTCCTTTCCTCCTCTTGTTAAATAGCTAGAGAAGTTTCTGTTCAAGGCTTTTGCTTTCACTTTTCCCAGTGGCAGGACTGGGGTGCAAAGAGGAAAAGTGGCCTCACTCCAGTGTGTAGGAACTAAGGAAAGGATCAGTCACATTCAAATGTCTAGGATCCTTAAGTAATAAATTCGGTTGTATTCAACTTTAATTTTATTTTGGCAGTGCTCAAAGCCTATCCCAATTCTTTTCATAACTATTTTTCCATGAGTTGCAATTTCTATTTTGGATGACTTTACTATTTTCACTTTGATTACCCTTGTTCTTTGAATCCAATCCTATTTCTTTAAGCTCAGTAGCCACTATGTAAATACACACATGCAGTATATCCTTTTTGCAAATAAGTGATGTTTTTAAACATGAATATTTGGTACCAGATGTGTCTTGTGAGCTCTAATCTGGTCATGTGCCTTAGAAGGCCTGAGTCTTTGCAACTCAACCTCCAGTGAGTTAAACTTCCCTTGTGTTTTTCTTTTCTCCAATTAACAGAAAGGGGAAAGCATTTTCCTTCCTTTGGCTTTGTCCCTAAATCCCTGATATAGGGATAGATGGATAGATGGATAGATGGATAGATGGATAGATGGATAGATGGATATGGATATATGGATATATGTATAGCACAAAGTTATAGACTTATCTGCTTTTAATCTCCCATAGCAAGCCACTGAATTTGCCTATAGAACTCCTTCTAGAAGTTAAGTTTCAGATCACTTGGCTTTCCTGGTTGAATTTAAGTTATTGATACAACACAAAGTCATGGGAAAGGAGAGATGCCCTGTTTTCTTTAAATACTCTTTCCCCATCTCTGAATTACTAGATTACTGGACCTGCAATGGGCAGAACACTTTTTTTGGGTGGTGGTGGTGGGAATAATTTCTTCTCATTATTAAAAAACAAACAGGGAAGTGGTTTGATTTCCATTGCAAGGTTTAAAAAGTGGCAGAAATGCTGAAATAACTCTTAGGATTGCATTCAGACTTGTTTTCCTGCTGTGAATAAAATAGGGTTGGTCCCTTGGATCCTTTGAAATGCCATTCTTCAGCTAGCACCCTTTTTACAGTATGTGTGGAGTCCCCCTCCCCAGATCCCTCCATCTGAAATAAGTCTCACTGGGTTGCAGAGGAAGAAGGGAATGGAGCGCCAACATCTGGAAACATGGGTAAACATGACAAAGTTCCTTTCTTTGATTTTGAGTGATTCTACAATCTTGCCTTGGCCCAGGAAGACTTTGCACTGTTCCCATCAGAACTACCACAGCAACAGCGAGACTCTGAAATCCTTTCCTGAAGCTGGGCTGGGGCTAACTGGAAGCATGGTTTCAGTAATGACCTAGGGCATAAAGCCAGGCTTTGGATCATCATACCAGGCTTCCCCATGGCAGGGATTAAGGGCCTTTCTGCTGGAATTCAACTTGTATGCACTGGTTTTCTGCATCTATAAATCAACTGATTATTGGGGCAATAGATGTCAACATAGTTAGCAGGGGGACTTTGATCTCTTTTCTTGCCTAAAAAAATCTACTTTGTATGCCTTTCTGTAAGCGTGGACTATTGGTTAAACCAGGGTTCCATGGAACCCTTGGGTTCTGCAAAAGGTCACTAGGGGTTTCCTGGGAGATCATGATTTATTTAATAAATTATTTCAAATTCAGGAGACTTCACATTGAAGAAGAAACTTCATTATTTTCAGTTTAAGAACACTGTTAATGCATATATACAGGCCTACCCATGAAATGAAAATAATTTTGTAATTTCTGGCCTATATTTGAGCCAGAATGTGCAGGGGTTCCCCGAGGCCTGAAAAATATTTCAGGGGTTCCTCCAGGGTCAAAAAGTTGAGAAAAGTTGGGTTAAACTGATATTCTTAGGGTTTTGATCATTTCCTGCCTCTCTCAGCTTGGTTCTCTCATCGGACTCTGACCTGTGCAGTTCAATTTCTCATCTCACCTTCTCTCTTACCATAACATTAAGAGATCGGGTGCAGGCTCTTAGCTGTAGATAGACTTAACTGTGTGAAAGGTGAAAGGTCCCCTGTACAAGCACCGAGTCATGTCTGACCCTTTGGGGGGATGCCGCTTTCGTGATGTTTTCCTGGCAGACTATAGAGTGGGGTGGTTTGCCATTGCCTTCCCCAGTCGTCGCCTTCCCCAGCAAGCTGGGTGCTCATTTTACCAACCTGGGAAGGATGAAAGGCTGACCTGGGCTGGCTATCCGACAGAGAATCCAGCTTCTGCTGGGATCAAACTCGGGTTGCAGGGAGAGTTTTTGGTTGCAATACTGCCGCCTACCACTCTGCGCCACACGAGGCTGTATGTGAGACTTAACTAGACCTAAGCAATTTAAGCTTTTCTTTCACCTTGTTATTTCCTAAATAAAGCTTATCTATTTTTTGTCTTCGTGCAAGTGCTGCCCAGTTTTCTGCCAACTCAAAGCCAATTGCAAAAGTCTATTGAAATTTTTGATATAATGATGGGCTTTAATGGATACATAGATATGTGACTACTTAAAAGTTCATTTCCAAATAATTATGTCATAAATAACAATGTATAGAATACAATACTGTTGGCAGTCCAGAGAACCTTTGAACTTCTGCTTAGAAAAGGAAACAGGTGGAAAACCTGTTCATAACAGCAGCAACCTCCTGGTGTTTCTGACATGAGAAAGGATAAAAATGAGACGTGCTGGGGAAAATGAGTTAACCTCACAATGCTATGTAGCGTCTGTTTTTGCTTTTGGTGATAATGGAACGGAGGCAAAGGAGGCTTTGCAAGAAATGTCTACGAAAAGGTTAGGCGAAATATAGTTTGTTTCATTTTTGTTTGTTTGGTAGAATGCAATACTGGGGACTGTAAACTAAAGCAGATAATCAGCATGGCAAGAAGAGGATTTTTAATTCTTTTAGTCCTTACAATATATCTCTCTGTTAAAAATATCCCCTGAACTTCTTCTTTGCAATAAAAAAGATAGTTTATATCTAGTAGTAAGACATTTTCTTTTGGTTTAAGTTTAGTGCATTGTATGAACAAAGCCGATGCTGCATTATTCAGCAAACATGGTTAATCAAACCATGGTTTAGTGCAATACATGAACAGAATCACAGGCACCTCCATCTCTTCCCTCATGGAAATGGGAGGCACCAGTGGTGATTCTTAATACAAAATCAACTTGATGGGAAAGTTTTAAGAAGCTACGCTTCAGCCAAATGAAAACGGAAAGGATAGAATGATGAATGTGGACTGTGCCATTTCACCAACTCTTTAAATTAGTGCTGTGGGAAAAAATTCTCCAGCCTATTTTTCTGCCAATTTTTATTCAATTTGATGAAAGAGGAGTCAATTTCAAAATTTATTTTAAAAATGTGTGGTTTATTAATTAGGAGCAACACTTGGAATTAGCATTCTTGGCCACATCCAAGAATATAGGATGCTCAAAAATGTCACCAAACAAAATTGAGAGACATTCTCAAGTATCTTGAGAATAAGATGGAAAAACAGGAGCTTTCTTCATAGGGAAGAAAAGTTATATTGATCTCCCCCCACCCCTGCCCCAATCCCTCAGACCTAGGTGTTGTATTAAATTGCCTGCTTTATCTCTCTGACCCTGAGTAATTTCTGTAGTTTTTCTGGCTGATGAAATTCCAAGGAGGTGAATAATCTTAGATCAGTGCCATTCAACTGAAACTAAACAAAGGTATGCAAGCAGGCAAGTTTATATTTGCAATTTATAGTGCTCAAGGACTTGTAGCCAGTTGAAGAAGGGTCATGTTTCAAATCAAAGGAGACAATCTATTGTAACTCCATCCTCAACTCTTGGCACAACCAGATTGTAAGGTGCCTTGAATTAAGACTTTATCTGCAAAATGTCAAAAGATAACTGGCTCTTTCTGGTTCCAGGTTGATAGGAAGCTGACCCTGCCCTCCCTAAATCTCTTTTTCTGCTTTCTCTTACAACCTATCTCCAGGGGGGAGGGGAATTAGGAAGTAAGTGCGTATGGCTGTTTGATGTGTTTCTTGTGTATGTACAGTATGTGTTTTTAAAAACTTGAAAATGTTTTGAAAAGTCTGTATAAAGCCCTGGAAATTCCTAGTTCTGTCTCTTAAATATCTCTGAGGGTCATACCCAAAGCTTTGGGGAGTCTCAAGCTGGTATCGTATTACTTTATTTTTACCCATTTGCCCCCCTTCCACACAGCTCTAGTCACTTTGCAATATATAAAATTAAGAACCATCCAGCATCTTCAAAAAGATCCCTGGAAAAATCATTCAGCTAAGCATGACTAACTCATGTCTGCTACCCTTCCCTATTTATATGCAATTCAGAACAGAGGAGAGAAAATGGTGGCAGATGTTTCCCGACTCCAGTTCTGAGTAGGCTGCCTGATATTTTTTTCATTCCTCTTTGTGTTTAACTCCAAAATGACTGCTAATTCAAAAAGAAGCACAATACCCAGCCTTACTGCCCCTTTGCTCCTTCAGCTAGTTGATTACAGCAGTGCTGTAATTCAACTTCAGCAACTTTAAGATATGCAGACTTCAACTCCCAGAATTCCCCAGCCTTTGGTTGAGAAACACTGAATTACAAGATGGGTCAAAACTGAATCTCTCTTTAACTTGAGCCTGGGAAACTGCTTTGGAAGCAGTTGAATTGCCATCATCCGAAGTTCATCCCAATGCCTGGGAGCAAAGAAGCCACAAGCCCCATCTTGTTTACGCAGCAATTAGAAGGTCCTCAATTCTTGTTAGCATTGCACCAAATCAGGATTTATGGTCTCCAAGTTGGAAATTGAACTGGTAGAGACAGGCAGCAGACCAGAATGTAGTTCTTTCTGGTCTGCTCTTGGAGAAGCTTTTTTGTCTGTTGGTGTGTCCTTCCTTTCCTTTTATACTTCCTGGCTCTCAGTGTTTTCCACTGTTCTCTTGCCTGACAGCTTCAATTCATCAAAACAAAAAAGGAGCGTGACAGAGAAGTTAGCTAACCCAAAGAAATTAAGTTCTCTAAATCCAGGTGGATTACTTTCCTGGGTACTGAAGGGACCAGTGGAGATGATTGCAGAACTGCTCTTAGTAATATTTGAGTACATCTGGAGAACTGATGAAGTCCCAGGAGATTGGAGGAAAGCAAATGTCATCCCTATCTTCAAAAATTAGAAAACATAAGCCTGCCAGTTTGATGCCTATATGCTGCAAGGTTCTTGAACAGATTGTTAAATAGTGTGTTTGTGAACACTTGGATAAGCATGCTATAATCAACAAGAACCATTATAGGTTTGTTGCAAAAAGATTGTGCCAGACTAACCTTATTTCCTTTTTTAATAAAGTTACTAGCTTAGTAGATCAAGGGAATGCTGTGGCCATAGGATATCTGGATGTCAGTAGATCAGCCTTTCTCAACCTTTTGACCCTGGAGGAACCCCTGCACATTCAGGCTCAAATATAGGCCAGAAGTTACAAAATCATTGTAATTGTTTCATGGGTAGGCCTGTAAATATGCATTAACAGTGTTCTGAAACTAAACATAAAGAATGAAACTTACCTCTTTAATGTGAAGTTGCCCGAATTTGAAATACCTTTTTAAATAAATCGTGATCTTCCAGGGAACCTCTAGTGACCTCTGGCAGAACCCTGGTTGAGAAAGAACATCTCCTGAAATTCTCCTTCATAAAATGGTAAAATATGGGCTGGATGGTACTACTTTTAGGTGGACTCACAGTTGGTTGGGTGACCATACCTGTAGAGTGCTCATTAATAGCTTCACTTCAGCTTGGAGGGAAGTATCTAGTAGAGTGCTGCAGGGCTCTTTGCTTTTCAATGTTTTACCAGTGACTTGGACAAAAGAGTTGGAGGGACATTTACAAAGTTTTCAGATGATAGACAGTGGGAGGGATGACTAATACTTTGAGTGAAAGAGAGAAGATTTAAAGATCTAGCGAGGTTTGAGCAGTTTGAGTAATGGGCTGAAATGAATGGAATTTAACAGGGAGAACTGTAATGTTCTCCAACTGGGTAGGAAATATATAAGGCGTAAGTCTAAAATGGGGGAGACCTGGCTTGGTAGTAGCGAAAGAGTTCTGGCTTGACCACAGTTTAAACATTAATCAACAGTGTGCTGCAGCTGTTGAAAAGGCAAATACTATCTTGGGGTACATTAAAAGGAACACAGAGTCCAGATTATAAGAAGTAATTGTTCTACTCTATTCTGTCCTGGACTGACAGTTTGGACTACTGTGTCCACTTCTGGGTATCACCATTTAAAACGGACAGTGACAGATTGGAGCAGCTTCAGAAGAATCCTGCCAAGATGGTGAGTGGTCTAGAAACCACATTCTGTGAGGAATGGCTAAAAGATCTGGGAATATTTAGCCTGCAGAAAAAAATAACAGAGAGGAAATAAAATAGCAACCTTCAATTATCTGAAGGGTTGTCCCACAGAAGAAGGAGTGGACTTTTTCTCTATTGCCCCAAAGAGCAGAACCAGAACCAATGGGTTAAAACTACAAGGAAGTAATTTCAGGCTAGACATCTCTTTACTGCATTTTTTCCTTTCCCAGGGCAGAGATGTCATTTATTCTTTTATCAGCTAATGGTTCTTATATATCTTTGCAACTTTATTTTTGTTTTCCTCTACAAGTAGAGGGGAATCTATGGCTTTCTTAGATATTTTTGCACTGATAATGCTCATCAGGCCCATCCCACAAAACTATGGTCAGGATGGTGGGGCTTGTAGTACAGTAACGTCTCAGAGGCTATAACTTTCCCTCCCATTGTAGAGAATCTCATTCCCAAATGTGGCTTTATGCCACAAAATGACATCTCCCAGCTGTCCTTCTGCCATAACAATACTGTACTACTTGGATACTGGATGGTGGGGCAAGTCCCATTTCCAGGAAAAACAGAGTGCAAAGTCTTCATAACACAAAGGGTAGATATGACAAAGCATTGTGTCAGGGCTTACAAACTCAGACTTAATCAACAGAGATGATAAACCAAGAACAAAAAGTAGCAGATATTGTGGTTAAGCGGTTTGATGTAAATCTGATTTGTCAAACCACTTTGTAGAAAGCAGGTTTCTACTCTAACAAATCTGTGTTCAGATTCTTAACACTAAGACATAAATTTACTCATTGGTTTAGGGGCAGAGAACTTACTTTTGAAAATGAGTATACAGAATAGATAAGGCTCCTAACATATTTTCTCATTTTTTAAAATGAAAATGCTTCATATATTTTTTTACAGAGATTCCTTCCCTTTTGCACTGCTTCCTGGAATAACCATGTAATCATGAAACATCATACTACAAATAGAATGAAAAATACAGCTATTGTTTTTTTCTGGGGTAGAACTTACACCAGCCAGATTGTGTTCCTATTAATTTTCATTCTATCATGAAAATACTGGGAACAAATATCCAGATCTATATCCAGTAGGATTTGTGTCGACATTTTTTTACATCCTTAATCATGATGATTAATGGTCATGGATGATGGAATTTGTAGTCTAACATGATCTGGGAGGTTATCTATATTGCTTAGTTATGATTTAAAAGCTGCCATAGGATACTTCTGCTAGGCCATCATGGTCAAGAAGATATTGGGGGAAGGAGAAATGTGTGAAGCAAAACTAAAAGTTCTAGCAAAGCACGGACCAACACAACAATTGAAGGAAGCCATGTGCTGCTCATTTAAAGCTTTTCTTGAATTTGGATTTTAGCTACTGCTAAGAACAACTTTTCCAATAGTAGCAATGTCAATCCCATCACCAGCAACCATCTTGTGCTTTCACCTAACTTGACTGGCATCTAGTTCACATTCACTTATTTTGGCAGAAATTTGAAATAGGCTGGCACCAAATAAGCCAAGAATGTATGCAGAACAGCTGCTTACCAGCTTGGTGCCTGCCAAGAGAGGTTCATGGTATTTTGTTGTTCCAAAAATCTTTCAAGTATAATGAGTTGATAAGTCCTGGCACCACATTTGTTTTCTGCTCCAATTTACTCTGTGATCCATTTCCTTTCTGAAACAAGGTCATTAGAGAACAGGTGAGAAATCTACCACCAACCCCAATAAGTCTTGAGGAGGCCTTGGTTGTGTATGGGCTTGCACACAAAAATCACCACTGAGGTAGCTGTTTGTTTATTTATTTGTCAAATTTGTCACCACCCATCTCCTCCGAGAGGAGCAACTCTGGGCAGCTTACAATATAAAACAATAAATACATAATAAAATTTCAATATAAAACACGTTATAAAACCATTTCGCAGAACTACCAAATATAATAAAATCCAGATGGCTATGGTCTCATTCAGTTGTTGTATAGGAGGGGCACTTCAAGGTACTAGCCAGCCTCAAGTATGACTATTCTCCTCCCCGCCCCAAGCCCGGTGGCAGAGCCAGGTCTTCAACTTCCTCCTGAAGGCTAGGAGCAATGGGGCTAATCTCACCTCCGGGGGCAGCATGTTCCACAGGGCGGGAACTACTGCAGAGAAGGCCCGCCTCCTGGACCCCGCCAGATGGAATTCTCTTATTGATGAGGTCCGTAGCATGCCCTCTCTGCACGATCGAGTGGGATGGGCTGATGGAATGGGGAAGAGGCGGTCCCTTAGTTAACCCGGTTCCATGCCATGTAGGGCTTTATAGGTGATAACCAACACCTTGAATTGGACTCGGAAGCAAACTGGTATCCAATGCAGCTCGCGTAGCAGAGGTGTTATGTGCGCCCTTCTAGGGGTGCCAAAAATAGCCCGCGCGGCCGCATTCTGAACCAGCTGAAGCTTCCGGATACTCTACAAGGGTAGCTCCATGTAGAGCGCATTGCAATAGTCTATATGGGAGATAACAAGGGCATGAGTGACTGTTTAATTGCAATCATTTGAGATAGTTACTCCCCAATGTTCTACCTCTTGTCATTCACACACGAGCACATAAGTGCATGCACAGGGACATCCCAGAACCTCTGTAGGAAGTACTTTGGTTTTGTTCTCCCTGCCCAGTCCAAGAAAGTTTTAGAAATGGAAGCAGAGAAGCAAAAAGAATCAATTAAGTGGGAGAGCATCAGCATTGAGGAATTGTAGGCAGGAAGGAGTTGGATTCACAGAATGAGTAGGAGTATGAAAAAAGAATAGGGGACAGGAGATGGAACTTTCCCTCAACATTCCTCCCCCCAAATGTAATAGACATAAATTAGCCCTCACATTTGTTTCACAGGAAGGAGAAGCTCCCATTTACCACAACAGCCAGCCAGAAAAATCAATGAATGCTTGCTTAGACTTCTGCACAGATGTTAGCCATGTAATGCCCATGGTATAGACTGGGGTTGCTGGAGCTGCCAGAAGTTGTAGTTTAGCAACATTTGGACAACTGCACAGTGTGCAACCATGATTTGTGTCCAAGCACCTAAGTCAGTCGAATTCATTGGTGGGAGAAACTTTCTCCATGCCCCATGCACAAGGTTCTCAGTCGGGGGAGAATCAGACAGCCTTCTTGTAGAGAGCTGCTATAACATTATCTCCATGAGGTGGGAATTTATATGGTGTATTTCCTCCCTGTGCTGTTTGAGTAATATCAGGAGCCCAAGATCCCCTTGGAAGAGCAAGTGATGTGGACACCTGCCATGCCAAATGTATTCCTTCTGGAACTGCAGCATTTTTGCTGTGGAGAAAAACTCTCAAGGGATCTCACTCCACAGGAGCTCATGTTTATTTTTATGACCAAAAAATGTGGGAAGGACTCTTGCTGCAGAAGCTGTGAGATGAACAGCAAGTGATTTTCTTGTATGGATGAGTTGTATATATGCATGGGATCCCTTTCATTCTCCTGTCCAATGGCCAAAATTGGTTTGGCCTTCTATATGGTCTCAACCTATAGTACCCATAGATGGCCTTTCAGAGCCTGAGAAGGTTTAAGAAAACTTAGCTCATTTTTTGAAGAGCACATACACATCAGTCTGTTTTTGGAGATGTAATGGTTGCCTAATCCCAAATACTCAGTCTCACAAGCCCAGGCTTAAAGATAACTGATTTATTAAAGGAATAGTATGCAAATACAGAGAAAGCTGAGAATGAGCCAAAGCGCGCGAAATACAAACTTAAAAGCCTTGCTTCCAACCCAGTCCTGCCCCGAGCGCTCGTTAGCAACCACCCCCTCCCAGGTGCTAGCAACCGTTACATCTGCCTGGGAAAGTAACCTTGAACAGAGTTGCAAACCCAAACATACATTCCAAAGTAGCAAAATAAGGAACACAGCAATCATGGAAAATACCAGCAAACGTTCAAGTATGTAAGACACGGAAGAACGGTTTGACATGTGAAACGTTACGATGTTAACAATACATTGAAATGGTGAACATGACAGGAGACCCTTCATCTAGTTGTTGAATGCACTGGGAACATGCAACATGGTTAGGATTTTCCAGTGGTTCTCTGTGTAGTCTTAAGCCATAGTCCCGGCATGTATTTTTTTCAGCATGTGAGCAGGTTCCAATGTGCTTACCTTGCTGTAAGGACCTCTTGGAGTATTTTAAAACAGATAATAATTTAATTGAAAGACTAACATTTGCTGTAAAGCTTAAGGGCAACCATTGCAACTTGCCTGTATTCCCTACTATAGGCCAGGTCACTCATCTGCTGTCTCATTCTCTGACATGGTAAATCATATCTTTGGTTTATTTTTTTTATCTTTTTTTTTTACAAGGAATGGTGTTTGGCATAGAATGACTTTATTTTACTCCCAAGAGAGAGACACCTGGGAACTAACCCAATAACAGCAAGTAGCTGTAGTGATTAATTTTGGAGATGATTTGCTGCAAAGTGCATGAAGTGGCAAATGGATATAAATATAAGACCTGTGCTGCTCTCATTCCAAACCTATGTAGATGGTTGATTTGCTAGGTAATTGCTTCTCTGGGCGATGTACGTTCCTAAAACCATTTTCCGTTTTGTGGGAAAGTGCCAAGATTGTCCTTTCACATTTCCAGTCCATGGACTTTCCCCCCACTTCCTACTAACCACAGAAGAACATGCTCCAATAACTGTTTTTTTAATGCCATGCCCTTGTGGCATTGCCTTTTCTCTCATCCCAAGAGTAGGCAGCTGAGCCAGCTTAAAGCTCTTTTTGTTGTTCGGGTTTTAAAGTAGTATTTGCCCTCTTCTCCAGACACACGGTTTGCTATGGAAATAATCTTGCATACTTCATCAACAATATGGCTGATAATGCAGGTGGGCTAGGATCTGCCCATCTCCTGTTGGCCACTTTAGATGGTTTCAGGCACACTCTTTCCCTGCTGGTCACTGGTTTCTGACCTCCCTGGCCCTGTTATCATGAGCTGCAGGATTATCTAGGCATCTGGCTTTCACAGAGGCATCTGCCTACAAAATGTTTGGCTGGCATTTTCTGATGTATTTGCCAGCTCTTGCATGGGTTCCTTATACAGGGTGTCCTGAAAGTCTTTAAAAACTTAACACTGCACAAAGACGTATGAGACACCCTGTATATAGGAAGGAGTATTTCAGAGATTTTCCTGCTCCTGTTTAAAGATCTTAAAGACTTTGTAGCCCTGTGGAGGACTGTACTTGGACTCCTTGGTTATCTTAATCAGTGAAAAGGAGAAGGAAGAATACCTATATGGCAAGAAAGACTTAAGGAAGAACAGAAGCAGGGGTTACCTGGGGAATGAAGTTAAACAGACTAAGGACTTTCTTTCTTTCTTTCTTTCTTTCTTTCTCAAATTTCTATCACCGCCCATCTCCCCCCAAAAGGGGAATTCTGTGTGGTTTACGATAAAAGCAGCAATTAAAACCATAAAAATATAAATTATGAAATACAGTAAACAGCCAATAAATAAAAATAAAATAAATACAAAATCCAAGGAGCGAGGATCTCATTCATTGGGGAGGGATCTACAGTGCCAGCAACCCCCAGGAAGAGCTATTGCCCTTCCCACCCCAGGTGAGGCAGCAGAACCAGGTCTTCAAATTCTTCTGGAAGGCCGGGAGCAAAGGGGCCTGCCTCACCTCCAGGGCAGAATGTTCCAGAAGGCGGGAGCCACTGCAGAGAAGGCCCGCCTCCTGGACCCCGCCAAGTGGAATTCCCTTACCGACGGGGTCCGTAGCATGCCCTCTCTGCATGACTGGGTGGGATGGGTCAATGTTATGGGGATGAGACAGACCTTCAAGTTACCTGGCCCCATGCCATGTAGGGCTTTAAAGGTCATAACCAACACCTTGCATTGGACCTGGAAGCAAACTGGCACCCAGTGCAGCTCACACAGCATGTGCCAATCTTGGGGCACCAGTAACTGCCCGCGCAGCTGCATTCTGGACCAGCTGAAGCTTCTGGATACTCTTCAACGGTAGACCCATGTAGAGCGCACTGCAGTATTCTATATGGGAGATGACCAGGGCATGAGTGACTGTTCGGAGGGCTTCTTGATCCAGGAAAGGGTGTAACTGGCGCACAACATGAAGTTGCAGAAAGGCCCTTCTGGCCACAACTGCCACCTGCTCTTTGAGCAGGAGTTGTGAGTCGGAGGACCCCCAGATTATGCACCTGGTCTGAATGGGGCAGTGCGACCCCATCCAGAACTAAGGATGATAACTTCCCAGATGCAGAGGAGCCGTCAACCCACAGCCGCTCCATCTTACCAGGGTTCCCTTACCAGGGTTCAGCTGAATTTATTATATATAAATAATATAAATATATATTATTTATATATAATAAATTTATATATTTATTGGTTGTTTCCTGAGTTGCTCATGCAGTGGGCAGAAATAAATAATTCATTTATCTGACAGCAAGTGGAGAACCTCTATCTTCCATTCCACCCAGAGATGAAAGACAATTTGATTGTCTTATGCCATTTCTACAACTATCGTTCCTTGTTCTGTTGCTTCCTGTTCTATCTCACATAGTCGAGTTACTATCCGAGCTGCAGAAAGCCAGACAACCACTAGATGTCAGCAAAATGTGATATATTTCTATATCTCTTTGCTACTATCTACTGGTCATCTGGATGTTTGCATCTTGGATATGGTAGTTTTACTGAAGTAGGGCTTTTACAGGCACAATTAGAGACAAATGCACATTTTCCTTGTAGGAGTGGGGTAGGTCCATCCCTGAAAACCCAGGATAATTCGTCACTACATGGAGGGTTCTCAGTTGCCTCAGTTGCCTTAGAAAAGCATTATTTTTTAAAAGATACCAACTTCTTACGCTTCGCAGTAGTGAAGAGAAGCTTGACCATATGGGTGGGTGATATTCTCTAGCATCTCAAAAGACCATACTGAATTTTTCCTTTACGCTGAAATCATTCCCTTACTACTAACCGAATGGTCTGATAGATAATGATCTGCTTACTGTACAACAGTGAAGATTCATTAGGGTGAAGATCTTTTGCAAAATGCATTATCTGAACTTTCTGTAATTGCTAGAACATGTTGGCTGCCTCTCAGTTATCTGGTTGGCTAAGAGATCAGCTTGTGAAGGAACAAATAGCAGTCAACTTCCATAATGAACTCAATCAGTCACAATACACATATTTCACACGAGAGGCCTAACAGCTGCCCTCTATTCCTGCTAAGGACAAATTTCTACTCTTTCAGCTGACAAAACAAAAGGGAATGCTGGGTGAGCTAAAGCAAGAAAGAAGAAAAGTCCTTAAGCATCAAAGATCCCTTCATTTTCCTGACTGAGAAAAAAAACAATTCTCCCCAGATTAACAGGGAAAAGCTTATAACGAGGGCATCTGTAGTAACTGTCACTAGCTTCCAAATGGCAGATGCAATTAGGTGATCAAAGCCCCACCCTTTTAATGTGTGTCATACACATTGCATTTGCAGGTAGTCCTTGTTTAGTGACCACAGTTGGGACTGGCAACTTGGTCATTAAGTGAAGTGGTCACTAAGCAAAACTGCAACTGTGCTTATGATCATACTTTAGCTAACTTTTGCTTTACAGACTTGCAAAGGTCGTAAATGCGAGGATTGGTTGTAAAGTTACTTTTTCATCACCGTTGTAACTGCAAATGGTCGCTAAACAAGGTCTACTTGTATATAAAAAGGTGTGAGGTTTCACTTCCTCGTTGCATCCATCATTTTAAAGCCATTGCCCTTGGCTGAGGATGTCCCTACTTACTCTGTTGGAAAGGCAGCAGCTGGGCTCTGGGTTTCGAGAGTGTACTCATCAATCTGCTCAGGATCCTTGTCTTTTCATTCATTCTGCCTAGTGAAGAGTCCTGAGATGAACCATGCTTTATTTGTAGCAACTTCCTTCATGCATGTGACTTTCTGTCTGATTCTTGCATTTGTACAGCCATATTCTGCCAATGTAGAATAGGAAGCAGAAGAAGTAGAGAAGGGAAGCAGATCCATTCAATTAGCTTGGCTCAGAACCAAATTCCATTGGGCTCCTCCCTTTGTTAAGGCCCCAAGCAGTGGCTATTCCTTCCAATTCCAGCAGACTTGACTGATTAACTCTCTTGGGAAACCAGTTCATTTTCACTGAACTTCTAGCTGGTCATTATAAGAACTTTTCATCATGGTATTTATAGTGCTTTATGATTCATTTATTTGATTTATAGCCCACCTCTCATTTAGGGGCTGAAGATGGCATATTCATCACTTCTTCCTCCTATTTTTTCCCAGAACAATAACCCTGTAAAGTGGTTTGGCTGAGAATGAATGAATTGCTCACAGTCACCTGGTGAGCTTCTATGGCCAAAGGGGGTTTGGAACCTGGCTGTTCCCACACCTAGCCCAATATCTTGATCACTTATCTATGCTAGCTCATATCAAATGTATCTGCTATTCACCATCTAAGAATCTAGTAGATGAAGACTTTTATATGAAATTATTTGAGCACATTGGTGAATAGTAAAAAGGCTGCATTTTTTAAGATCTAGAGGTTGACTTTGTTTCTTCCCTCCTCTCTCCCCATCACCTCTTCCTTCTGTGTTATATATTTTAGACTGCCAATGATAAGGTGAAGTGTCTTTTTTTCTTGACCTGTAAATAGATGAATGTAATTTCCCAGTACGTTTAATATTTAGAAATAAATATATATAAAAATGTAAATGTGCCCTGGCACAAGGAACAGGAGGATTGCTTCCTTGAGAAGGAAGTCTTTTGTAAGCAATGACCTGTCTTGAGAGAATGAATGAATGAATATTTTTTATTATGGCCACTGACCAGAATTGCAAACAAAAGCACATTAAAATTAAAAATAAAGTAAAAACAAAGCAAGATAAAATATTACAAGTGGTGGTGGGTTCATCGTGGACGATCAATGTCTGCCTAATTTTACAGGCAGTATAACAAAATTTAGCTTCCTTCAAGGAGACTGAATCATACTGAACTGATAACAACAACTGTACATAAATAAATAAAGTTATAAGGCAGGTCCTTGAGTCCTCAAAAAGAGTTCAGTATAGCAGGACATGAGCTGTAGTACCAATCGAAGCAAGTATTTGTAGCTCAGGGTTGAACTGTGGAGTCCTTGGTGGTGCTCTCCGAGCCTTGTTGTTCTCTTGCAGATGTTTCATTGCCAGACTAGGCAACATCTTCAGTGCGAAGAGGGAGGGGGCCTTGCTCTCTGTTTATATATCGTGGCTTGAGCTGAGCTGTGGTTTCAACAACCCCTTCTCCACAGAGACACAGTCTCAGCTCATAGGGGACTTTTTTGTGTCAACCCTCCAAAACTGCTGTGGGGAGAGTGTTGAATTGTGCTAAAGTTAGTGCTCTTTGGAATTTGGAAACAGTTATCTGGTGTAAGTATCTCACTGGTTTGTAAAAAATGGTCTTGACTACTCAGAAAAACATTCTTAGGTAGAGCAGGCTGATCCTGTTGGGCTTCCAGGTCTCCGATACGTTGTTTAAATGCACTAAGTGCATGTTTATAACCCATCATTAGGAACGCCTTCCTGGAAAAGCTGAGATGTTGAAGTTTTTGTGAGACTGTCCTGAACCATAGTTGTAATTGTCCTCAAAATAAATTACCAAATGCCCAAAAACCATAATAGCTTTAGTAATATTCATTGCTTTATTAATTCTATGCCAATAGTTATGACCCTTCTGCTAATTACTCTCTCTCTTTCCCAATTTCTCTTTGTATCTTGCCCTTTTGCCCAAGCAGCACTCGAGGTAGCTAACAGTAAAAAATAAAACATAAGCAGCTAAACAATGATTTAAAAGCCCAGTTGAATCAACAATTAACTATTTGAAACAGAAAAGGCCTGGCTAAAGAAGACAGTCTTGGCTTCTTTCCTAAAATCTAACACTGGGGGAGGGGAGGGGGCTGGATGGAATTGCAAGGGAGCCCAGTCTGTACTTTAGCTGATGGCCATGCAGGAGAAGGCCCTCTCCCATGTGGCTAACTTGTGGAGCTTGAAAAGAGAGTGCACCTCTAAGAAAGCTTCCCTGGGGTCTTTGATGACCTACTGAAATAGTCAAGCAGACCCCAAGCTCTTCTGAAGATCACCACCACCACCAATACATAAAAAAGATGGGATAAAACACCACCATCACCACCTTAAGTTATGTCTGGAAAACAGCTGGCCTTTTAATATGGACTTAATAAGGTCCCAGAATCATGCACTGGTTAGCAGCCTGGTTGCTGCATCTGGCAGTAAGGGAAGCTTTCAGACACGCTTCAAGGAAAGCCTCATGGAAAGCGAATCTGCCTGAAGCTGGGCTGAGAGATTCCTTTTTGTATGCATCAATACAATACAAATACAAATACAATACAATCATAATTATTGAATATTATATATAATATATATAAGCCTGAATCAATCCACTACACTGAAGGTTGTGGAGGTTGGTAGTGTTGGATACATCATTCTCATCAACCAAATTGTTTCTTTAATGGTGCAGAATTCTCTATTCTGCTACTGTTATGCACCTCGAAATGTTAAAAATGGAAAAATCAAAGGCTGCTCCCTTTGGGACTGTCCACGTTAATTACCCACAGCAGCATTTCCAGTAGCTCTGAAGAGTTCTGTGGCTTTTGAGATACAGCGAATGTAGATGGTTGATACGAAGCTGCTCTGCCATTTTATCTCTCGCCTTTGTTCATGTTTCCCTCACCTTACTTTTGCCTGCCTTTTGTCCTCTTTTGCCAGTTAACTAAAAAATGTGCTGATGTTTAATAGATAAACATCAAGCTGTATTTTTTGCTATCTGAATTGAGAGATCTGTATGCTTGCTCTGATCTGGATATAGAGATTGACTGGGAGGGTGCAGGATGCAAAGCAAAAGAGGGAGAATACGTCCTTTTGAAGTATGTAATGGTTCTGTTAACAGTATGTGGGTGAGGCAAGGCCTGCATCTACAGAACCTGGGCTGGCAATCCTAGCAGTGGCGGGGAATAGACAATTTGGCCTTGGCAGGCTGGTAAGCCACTACAGAGGAAAGGAGACAAGAAATTGAAAGGCAGTTCCTCCCTTTGTTGGCCTTGTCTGCTCTCAGGCGTTGGAGAATGGGTTACAGCTCCTGAAAGAAGGGCCTGGCTTGGCTTTAATGCCAGAGCAGTCCAGTATAAAGCAGAGATCATCCATAATTTGATAGTGGACGAGAAACCTGACCTGGCTTGTGTCACAGAGACCTGCCTGAGGGAGGCACTTGAAGGTCATCCGAAAAGGTGCTGAAGTCAGAGAAGAGCTACAAACAAACTTTATGAATACCCAAACAGATCAAGCCCTTTCTGCCTCAAGCTATAGCTTTTCTTCATGCTGGCTCCTGGCCTCCTTTTCTTGCTTGTCCCTCTCTGGTTGGTCCCAAATCTGGATTGTCTCACTTTTATCAACAGGTGTCCCTTAACATCTGGCTAGGATCAGGGAACAGATTACAACAGAACCCTACAGACCAGTATGGGTCAAACCTCTCCTAGGGGACTTCTCTGTAGTACAGCAAACTTGGTGTTGGTGCAGCTGAGATCCACAAGAGCAAATTTCCAGTACTAGGTTACCTGTGATAGAATTAGTTCACATTGAATGTCAGTCCTGAAATCAAGGAGAGAGAGGGGATTCTGTCAGCCTGCCCCACTGCCTAATACATTCCTGGAGAGAGCTGGTTGTGGAATTGGTATTTGGAGACCTCTAGGCTATTTTAAACTGGCAAATTTCTTTGAGGCTTTAAGGCTGGCTTGTTTGTAGCAGGATGGGAGATCTTAGCAACCAGGACAATTGTGGACCTAACCCCATTGGGAACAGGGCCAACGCATGAGGCATGCTTGATTCGGTACCTTGTTCTGATCAGAGAGGTGCTCTGTGGATGGCAAGGCCTCAAGGTTCCCACTGTAATAAATGGCTCACTGGTTAAGGTTGGATTACTGGCTATTTGTGTTAGCATGGACTACCCAAGAAGGTTAATGGGTCTAGTTGGAAGGGTTCTGTTCATGCCCTGGTTGATCCCTAGGATTGGGAGCTTGCTGGGCACTGGCCCAGCTGTGCCCAAGAGCCTGTCTAACCTGATTCAGAGGTGGCCCCATAATATATAGTTGAATGGGGGAGTTGAAGTGGCAAGGTAGACACCCAAATGCAGGTAGAGGGAGGCCTGACTTGAATCTGATACAGCATGTCATAAAGGTGGTTTGAAGAAATCTACTATGGTGATTCATGCAGCAAAGAAACAGTTTGTTTTGGCTTCTTCTACCTGTATTCCCTCTGCAAGGTCATGATCTGCTAAGCTGTTTCAGGTTGTGAGGGGCCTACTCTTCTCCCACCCAAGGTTCTGTTACAAAGCGCTCAGAGGCACCCTGCAAGTTTATGATGAGCTTTTCTGTAGATGAAGTCTCCCAGATGTGGTGAAGCCTGGATGCCCTCTCAGATGTAGAGTCAATTAGGGGATTAGTATGTCCAGAAGCTGTGTTGTGAAGCTGTAATGCATGTTTTGTCCTTTTTTTTTTCATCGTCATCATTTGTATCAGGTGCCTATGACTTCAATCCTGCTTTGAATTTTATCCCTAGCCCATGTTCAGATTTGGTCTTCTTTTTTTCCAGTTCTGGAACTACAATAACCACTGCTCTCTCAGATTTCCCGCCTTCCCCTTTTCAGGCCATCTTCCTTCTTGAGCAGTTTCCCTCAGAAACCTTTTTATCTTTCATTTATTGTCTTTATCTCTCAGGAATTTTCCTCAGTCACCCGAGCTTGGATTTAATCCAGGCCAAAATGATATCCCTCCCTTTCCTCACAAAAACTTTAGAAACTCCTACAATTCTGAGTATATTCAATTTTTTTTTAAAAGGTTGAATCAACAGTTCAATTACAGAGACAATTGAAGAATCTTATTGAGATAAATATTGATAGTTTACAAGAAATATGGAAAAATATTTCTAATTTCTAATCTATTTCTAATAATTCAGTTTTAACCAGTCAATTGATGTTAAATATCTCTCTTTTGATCTTTACATATTTATCAAAAACATTTTTATATTTCCTGGATAGTTCATCAGATATTCGAAAAGGGCTGGTTATCTATCATTCTATGTTAGAGATGCAAGAACATGTTGAAATATATGATTTGCACATGCCCCCTAGTTGGTCCTTGTTAATAAGGTTCTAGCAAGGAGGTTAAGATTTAAAGCATCCATGTGTTGTTGAATTATACTCTTAAAATTTGATATTTATCTATTTATGAAGAACTTTGGATTTATTGCACCTGGATTGTTGCAAAAAAATATTATAATGCATTTTTGGAAGTACATTTCCAAAACCAGAGGTCAACATTTGGACTGAAGAAAAATATGTTCTCTTCTCCTTTGAATTGGCTCACTGTTGGTGCAAGGGAAAGTTTGGGCAATATGATTCTGTGTGCTCAAAGTTTAATTTGTTGACTGAAAAGTCAGCTGTAATATTTCTTAACTTTTATATAACTGTGAGGGTTTTTTATGGTTTTAAAACAATTTTGTTGGATAGGGCTTTTCTTTTTAGTTTCATGAATTCCTTTGTATTTTGGCAATTCTGTAAGCTTTGTTCTATATTTGTTGTGTTTTAAAGCAATAAAGTCAAAAGTAAACAATTTTAAAAGCAGAATCTGTACTTAATTTTTTAGTGAAAATGCACATTCTAAATGATCACACCACCTGTTCACATAGCTGCATTAGTCACTACACTGGTAACAATGCAATGCTTTAGAAATGGGCTCCAGGTATATGAAGTTGGTGCTCACACACTGTATCCATCAGTGTCCTTCCAATGAAGTGGATACTATAAATAATAATAAAAATATTTCCTGCTTCATTTTTCCCTCTCTTCCCCCTCCCCCCAGTCCCCTGTGTGATCCCCAAATCAAATCTTCTATTTAGGGTTTTACAATACCCTCCACTTGTAAAGGAATATAGAATGGGGAAGGAATGAGTGAACCATTAAGGGGGACCTTCACAAAATATTCAGTCCCGAGAAAGAGGAAAGTGTGAGAAGGCAACTCAAAATAACTCCACCTTGATTTTGTTTGGTATAAGATGGGGTAGAGGGAAACTCTGACTTTCTTGCAAGGTTCTATTATTTTACCCTATAACAATAGAGCATCCTTGGAATCCCTAACGTGCCTATTACTCAACCTGCTGACAACAAGGCAGATTTGGGGGGATATGGGGGAGAAGGGAAATCGGCATAGAACCTATGGAAGTCCAGCTATATAATGTTGGCTCTAGCCCTCTATGAACATTAGGCCTTTCATAAAACTAAAATATTTCATTCTTTTAAGTCTCCCCTGCAAGATGTTTATGTAAAGTCAGATTTATTCATTGGGCTAATGTACTTTGAAGATAAAAAGAGCTAAGTGTTGAGTTATACTCATTCTGTGCATAATGTGAAACTTTTGGCATTGACACTGTGTATTGCTCGCCTCTGTAAAATATTAATGTTTTGCAGAGGCAAAAAAAGAAAGGATGTCTTTTATGAATATGAGTTGCATATTAAGGGTAACATACTGGCACATAGGCTAAAGCTTAGGGCATTATGATGTTCTTTTATACATTCAAACACATTTCATCAACCCAGATAACATCACTGTAATATCAAGGCATGCCATGCCCATTGAATTTAGGCCAGAATGAAACATTAAATCTTGCTCGACAATGAAAAATACATTAAAGGGTTGAGGCTGTCTAGCAACTCAAAGCAAAGGATGAGGTTTTAAGCTTTCATGCTTTCACCTGGGCTATTCTGTGGAGGAAATCAAAACCTGATATTTCAAATTAAGGCAGGAAAAGGAATGTATATATTCTTTTTGTTCATGCTTGAACTGCTTTTGTGGATTTTTATGGAGGGAAATACACAAAACAGCTCCTTGTGTGTGTCAGAAATGGGCTCTGGCAGGAAGATGTCTGAGGCTAATTGGGATTAAGTTGAGATATGTGGGGGAAACCAATGTTGCTGCCACCAGAAATAGAGCCGACATACTGTAGGTTCTGACAAGCCCCTAACAGCAAGCATGACCATGGAAGAGGGTTCATTAATCAGGTACAATGTCAAGAAATACGTGGTTAGGATGAGAATCTTGGAAACTGAATAAGCAAAGCTCCTGCTCTCATTTGTGAATGAATTTCTTAAGATGAGGTCTCTGTGAATTGTTTGAACCTCTTTCTCCCAGAATGCAAAACTGAAGGGCTACCTGTCTTTCTCCTGGATAAACCTGGCATGGAAACATCCATCTGGTCTCCATTAAAGATGTTTTGAAACACTCCTTTTCTTTCTCAGACTCATTGAGTTCTCTTACAGTTTCCAAGCTACTGTTGGAAGCCATTATACCATCTGCAGGGTGACAAGTCTGTTGTCTATTTGATGCCTTCCATTTGACGGAAAAAGGCAATTAGCAAGAAAGAGCTGCTTAAACTATTACAGACATGATTTAGTTGCAAAACCATGGCTAAGTGAAAGGGAGAGAGACATTTCTTGGGTTTTGTGAGATTCCTCACATTTGTCAGGAGGACCAGGAGGAGTGAATTCCCCCAAGGCCTTTACTGGGAGATGGGGTAATGGGGACAATTGCCCCAAACCACATGCACAGAGAAGGCACCATCTAAAATAAAGGTCAGTGTTTGAAACAATCAGATGGATTGAATGAAAAAAATCAAGTCAGTAAACTAATCACCTAAAATAAAATCGCTAAGAGTTTTTCAGTAGTTTCTCCACATAATTTTGTTTGCTGACGCATTGGAGGAAAAAACAATAGAGACAAAAAAAATCAGATTGACGTAGGATTCAGTAAGAAAAAAAGTGGAAGGGGGAATTCCAATAAACATTCTGCCCCTGGCGTCTCTAAGTCTTTTTAAAAGGTAGCCATATGTAAGTTGCATGGGGACAGCCTGTGAGTTTTCTGCCTTGCAGAGATTGGAGTGCCAAAAAAAAAACCCAACCCCCACACACCAAAAAACTTTCTCAGCACAAAGAAATGTATGGAGTACATAATGTCTCTAGCATATGGCTGGGTCTGCTCACCATAATGCAGTGCAAGTTTGGCTGCTAGATAAGCCCAGGGTACTGACATACCATACTGATTGTTTCTAACCAGTTATCTTCTGGATATTTGGTGATTGCAATTCCCAGAATTGCCACCAACTTAGTTATGGTTACTGGATCATTCTCCAATTCTATGCAGTGGGTCAAATTATACAAGCAATAAATTGCTGCCCTTTTGTAACACTTAAAATCTAAAACGTTAGGTGGCCACACTACTGACGTCAGGCCCAGGCCCAGCTTGTTTTGACTTTTCCCCCTGTTTATGCCAGCCTACAGTGCAGATGCTGGAGGGGACTGGTCTTGCTCTGTATTCTTAATGTGAATTTTAAGAAATGCCTCCATTCAAACTTAGTGGGCCTTCATGCGGAGACAAAACTCTGTCTCATACTGTGCTTTTCTTAGCTTGTGGTTTGAACCGTCCCCCAAATTTTGAAACTGTCTCTTTACAATCTCAGTGCCTTCCCTTACGTATGATTTGGCTCTGAAAAATGAATGCATGTAGAATATTTTAGAAGACATTGTGCAAATAAATCACATCAAGCAGTGGAATATGCCGTTGTTATTTCAGAGTGGTGGCTTGATGAAACTGTTTTTGCCTTGAGTGACTCAGCTGGACTTGCAACAAATAGCTTTTGCATTATCTGGCATCCCAGCACTGCTTTGGTGCCTAATTGCCTCCAGAAGCTGTTTATTGCCTGCTAGCCCTCCTCCATAATAATTCTTTAATTGTGGAAGTGCTGATTAAAAAGGATAATAAAAATGGGCACCATCTCAGTGATGGAATACCTATGCTCCTTTCAGCCATGTGGTTTTGAAGTCATGCCTCTCCTTCTACAGCTACATTTCAAGTGCTTTTCTAAGCTGCTCTTTTTGCTAACCAATTTGGTGGAAAGGTATCAGCTGCAAAGAACACAATCAGTTTGGCATTTACCTATGTTGTCATTGATGGAAATGAAGTGGAATGTATCCCTGAAGCTTAGAGACCATCAAGGGTTTTTGTTTTTTGTTTTTTTTTTAAAGATAGGTCTGCCTCACTTGGGAAAGGATACTAATGCTGGGAAATTATGCCAAAGCCTGGCCTTTTGCAAGGCATTAAAAACTTAATTTTGCCGTCAAGCCTGGGCCCCTCATAGTGTGGGTGAGCTGCTTCTTGGTTATATTGACAGGGAGATGTTGTGGTTGTTCTTGGCTGCTATTTGTGCTATTTTATGCTGTGTTGTGTTATTTATGTTTTTGATTGTTGTGTCTTCACTGTTTTTATTTTAATTGTCATATGTCCAGGGTCATGTATATGAGATAGGCAGCCATGTAAATTTATTAAATAAATACATCTATACATGCATTTGTATGACAGTTGAAGCTTACTCTGTGAAATGTTATCTTGAAGTATTGGGCCTTTATTGAAGGAATAAGAGGAAAGCAACTCAGGAGTAAAGGGAAAGCATCTCAGACATAAAAACAGATGTGTATCATCTGTTACAGTAACCTTCCCCAAGCTGGCATGCTCTGAACGTGTCAAACTGCAACTTCCAGATCAACTGGCTGGGATTATAGGAGTTGAGGTCGACCTCAGCTGGAGAATGCCAGCCTGGAGAAGTTTTTCAATTCCCAGCTCAGCCATAAGAGAAGTTCCCAGTAAGTTTGCTTTGTCTTTGCCTTGCTGTGAGAATAATGTAGGATCAACCCACTGATGCTTTGACCTCTTTAGTAAAAGGGTAGAAGAATGGAGGTGGATTTATTGATGAGAAGGGTATTCTGGAAGGCTGTTCCCTTCTAGCTTTTGCATATTTGTGAATTTCTCTACTCACTTGAACAGAGACTATAATATGAAGATGCCAAGGGTGATAGCAGAACCTGAACCAACAGTGGCCCGAAGGCTAAATCCTTGCCTGAGGTCAGGTCGGGGTTCAGCCTCTGTTAAGAGGATTGCACTTGGCTCAAGCCTGCAAGGAAATTAGCTGAACCTTCAAGAGATTCCTGGATAGTGATAGGCCCAGAGTGGATGACATTGTGTGTAGAAGAGCTTCTAAGTTAGGTCCACCTGCTTCAGTGATCTGAATAACCGAGCCATGTAGCTTGCTGTACAGCTCTTGCATGGGTCGTCTGTGTTTGTTTGTGTGTTCGCTCATTCAATTTATATCTCATTTTTCCTTCAGGAGCTCCAGCTGGCAGGCATAATATTCCTTCCTCCTATTTTTCCCCATGCTTTACTCTGTGCGGTAAGTTGGGCTGAGAAAGTGTGACTGGCCCAAGGTCACCAAGGGAGGCTCCATGTCTGAAAACACTCTTGGATTTGGGTTTTCTAATTCATACAACAACATTATAACCACTGCCTCACAGCAGCTCTTTTTACTAAGTTTAATAAATAAGGAAATTTAGTAAGAAGTAAGTTGAATAAGTAAGCAAGTAAGTAGTTTAAGTTCACTAAGGATGTTCTGATCTGGATTTTTTACCTTCCCAGTGTTACACGCATGCAAATTATTACAATTTTGTAGAAAAGAATGAACATGGTTTGGAACTATTTAGTAGAGTTGTATTATGAACCACACTGTCACACTGGAGACTGTTATTCTTGATTGTATTAGTCTTGAGAAAAGAATATTTGTATTTCCTATTCAATATTTCTTGTTGTATTTGAATAATTCATATGGACCTTTGCCTAGTTCTCTCTTGCACTATGTTTTAAAAACGATGAGACACTTTTGCTTAACAAGAATCTTGGAAAATAGCAAATAATCATCCTAATCTAGCAAGAGAGATTCAGATACGAAAACAATCTTCTACATTTGCTCCTGCTATTATGCATATATCTTGGCTATGTTAAACATGCTAAGAAGTTTCACAACTGGAACAAAAATTGAGCAATCCCAGGTAGGAGTGTTAAAGAAGGAAAGTCCTATTGAGTCAAAAAGATTTTGTCCTGGGTAAATCTAGCACAGCCTTTTAGCAGAGGAACATCTCACCTAGGGTCCCACCTCTGCCAGTTTCTATGCCTGCAAAACTCCCCCTGCAATTGGCTTAGTTTTTCATGGAAATGCCTCCATCACTGATCAAGATGTGGCTGCAAAGCAAGGCAATTATCTACCTGAACAACCCCTATCTCTGTATATGCAGAAGTGCAATTTCATTTTGAATTCAGATGAAAAATTACAAGGAAAATGACAGTTGATGCATAAGACAGTCAAGCATTTCACATGTGTGTGTTGGATCAGAAATGTACAGTATATGTTGGACCAGAAAATTTCAAACTTTAGCTACCTTACTACTACCAATTCTTCACAATTTGTGGACACAATTTCAGTTGGAAGGGTGTCAAAGTGTAAGGGGGGTCAAAATATTCACTTACTTTATTTTTTCTGAACTAATTGAAATGTTCATTTTTCTGAAGGAAATCAGGTTGGGGACCTTTACTAAGACTACATAACATTCCTTACCTGGATCCTAAATTCTAGCTGCAGTTCCTGACCACTCTTTTTTATGCTTATCATTAAGGTTTTGGCAGGACCTAAAATGCATGGAAGCTTCAACCTGGTGCAAGCATTGCTTGGAATGTATACAACTCAAAACTTGGAAAAGGATGTGCATAACCCCCTTTCCCCAACATCCCTCCTAGTTCTAATTTTTTTTTTTTTTGCATTTTTTTAAGGGAGAAACAGAAAAAATGCCTGAAGCTTTACACATGGAATAGATGGCATCCAAAATATGGTTAAGTATGTAAAATGAACAGCTAGATTGATACATTCATTCAAGGCAGGACAAGTGATATGTTAGAAGAAAATCTGGAGAGATGTAACAGTACTTACTGTGCCATTGTCTCCAAAAGATTTTAAAAAACGGAGGGAAAAAATATTGATACTGGATACACTGAGATGATAATATTGATAGTCAGAGATTGATAGTTTTCTCTAGTAATTACTGATGAGACTCCTTTGAGTTGATGAGAATCTTCTGCCCACAGACTTCTCAATGTCTTAATAAGGTTCTGCATTCAGTAGTAACCCCCTTTGCACTCAACAAGCAAACACTGTGATATTAATTGTTGTTATCTAGGCTGTTATTAGTAAATATGAAACTAGGAATCCACAGGCTGCTAATATTTGCCTGTTACTTTCCAGTGAATGGCACTAATAGAAGAACCAATGTTGTGTTTGGGAAAAAAATACACAATATTCTACATGAATGCAATCCAGAGGAAAATGGTTATGCTAGGTGATGTGGTGGTGGTGGTGAAACAGCAAGATAAGAGAATGAGATCCCCAGGAGACAGTGGTGTAATATTTAAAGAACAAAAGGTAATGTATGAAACAGTATATGAGATAGTGATAGCAAGATTGGTTGAGAAGGGAAGAAAGGTACAGAGAGGTACCATGAACAGTGTTGATATAAACTAGTTTCAGCTATGTTTCCTTTTCTTATCTCATGCTTTTAATTTCTTTGTCTTACTATTACTCCTTTTCTGTGTTCTGCATAAAGATGCTTACCTTAAAAGGGAATAGTTTTATGGGCATGTGCTGTACATATGGATATATGGGTGGATTCACACAAAATGCTGAGCTGAAGCCAAAAAAACTAGATAGTTTTTTTTTAGCAAGATATATGAACATAATCTCTGTCTTTATACACAGAAGTTTATTCTTCCAAATAATTACCTGTGAATGAGGAGCGGGTTCTGTATATTAGCTGAGAAGAACAGAAGACTGCTGTTGAAGAGAAATGAATTGATAGAGATGAAAATCGTTGCAGCTGCTGAAAATGATACCTTTGGGAATTAGCCTAAAGACTGGGAGAGACTGCTTGCCTGGTGAATTTAACTCTTTTCCTTCCTTCCATCCATCCATCCATCCATCCATCCATCCATCCATCCCTTCTTTCTTTCTGTTTTCCTTTTCCTTTTATTTCCAGTGCAACTGTCACTGCCCTCAGCCTACTTCATATTTGGGTGTGTATGTGAGAGTGATTTCTTCTGGAAGGAAGGAGGAAAATAAGTTTGAATATATAGATATGTATTTGTATGTTGGTAGGGGGCAGTCCTTTTTACAAGTGGATAGCATTTGCAGGTGGGGGAAAATAATTTTATAAATTATCTTTTCTTTTGGGGTGTATAGCTTTTGGCAGGTATATATACATCCATACATTTTTGCATACTTATGTACAAGTGTGGCTTGTTTATTGTGGTGGGAAATTCCCAAGACTAATTTCAGTTGAAGTTGTCAATTCTTGTTTAAGAAGTGGGGAAGCTTGGCATTGCACAAGAATTTCGTGTTTATTATCTATCTATCTATCTATCTATCTATCTATCTATCTATCTATCTATCTATCTATCTCCTACTCACCTACCCCATCCATCTTTTCCTGTCTGATCTTTCTTGGTGGAGGGAGGGGGTCATCATAACATTCAGAGTGGTCTTTCTTTTGGAAATATGGTGTCCTCTGTAAAGAAATATGGTTACCCTACATTTATATGGTTCTTATTCTCTTCTCCTTCATAATGTTGTGATGGAATGTGAGGATGAACTTGGAAGATGGGAAAAGAGATGTCAACTAGGGAATGATCAGATAAAAGAGAAAGGATCCCACAACGGAGTAACGGCCAGAGAAAGAAACTTAGGAAAGACCCGTCCTGATTACTCAGGCAGTAAATAAGGAGGGAGGAGATTTGTACTTTCAGACTTGCAAGATTCTGTTAATGTAGCTTTACAGTAAAGCAGAATTAGCTCATATTGTTGTGTTTCCTGTCTGGTTTACCTGGGAAACCTCACAAATACCTTATAGAATTTAACTACATCTTGGCATCTGAACATCGCACTATATTTCTCCCCTGGTGCATAAGATTGGCAGAGGCTGGCAGGGATATAAAAGCAGGTGGTGTCTTCTAGATGATAGCTGGGAGGGGGAATACTCATATAAAGAACAGGTTGAAATTATAGACATGCATTATTTTTTAAAAAAATCAGAAATAATACATCCGCATCTGTGAAAACAACAACAACAATGAGGGCACATGATGTATGAATTCTTCCCACAAGAGGAGACATGGGAGTTGCCAGCTATATTTAGAGTTCTGCATAATCATGACCATTTGCTGCTCCCTGATCAATGATCAGTTTTTTCTTGCCCATTTTATGCAGAGGTTCCATTTTGATTTGATCATTATGCTTTGCATTACATTTCCCAATTCTGTGGTATTTTATCCATGCATTTCACTCCTCTGAGGTCCTTCAGTCTTGTCTTTATTATTGTTCTTAGCTATGTAGCTGGGCTTTCATTCTACTGGGGTTGTAAAGCTATCTCTGGGCTTCACCATTTCAAAAGGTAGAAGGAACTCACACAGTTGAACATTCCTCCATACCAAGCATTCATCCACACAGAAAAAATATAGGCCAGTGTAGAGTCTCTTGCTCCTTCTGCATTTAAATTATGGTGGTTGCTTCTGGCACTGTGAATTGGTGCAATCCACATTCAGGCATCCTACATCAGCATGAGTATGGCCAATGTACTAAGTTCTCCCATTTTCAATCATAAAGTTCATCCTGTTTCTACACCAATTTGAAAACTGAATATTAGAATGAATTTTTATATAGTTCTCCCAGTTCTGAGGAGTCCTGGGTGCTCTCTGAGCTTGGTTGTTTGCTTGCAGATGTTTCATTACCCGGCTAGGTAACATCATCAGTGCTGGTGAGTGTGGGGTTGGCTCCCTGTTTATATGCAGTTGGTGGGGGTGTGGTTTCCTCCTTGGTAGTTCCTTAATTAGGGTATTGTTTTCTGCTTGTTTGTCTGGTGTTAATTCCTGCTTATCTGGGGTTGGCTGCTGGAGGGGATGTGTCCTGGTCTTTTTTGTTTCCTTTTTAGCTTTTTGATATCTCTTTTGAATGGTGTGTAAATGTGGTTTCCCAATTCTTTTATGCAAATAGTTTTCCCGTACAAAAACAATTTTGTACATTTGCATGAGTGTCTAAGGTTTTTTTATGTTTGCTTTCTCTTATTGGTTTGTTTGTTTATTTGATATATAAGCCTCCTGACTCTGGGCTGCTTTGTAAACCCCAGGGCTCTTGGCTGCTCCCAGAATAAAAACAATATGAAACAATAACATACATAATCTAAAAAGGGAACCCCTGATAAGGGACATATACTTTTTGTATGCATGTTTTGATTGCAGGAAGTGTGAATATAGCAGCTACTTTGCAGTCACAGCTAGTGAGAGCGCTTGGTGATATTTGCTTATAAAACAACAACAAAACAGCTAAATAGGGGTTAGTGCTTGGATGGGAGACCAGCAGGAAATTCCAGGGTTGTAGATTGCACTGGGAAGTAAGAAAAGGACCAAATCTCAGAAAATGGCATTGGTAAACCACTTCCGTATTGTTGCCAAATGCACGGATATGTCCATGTAATCACCAGGATTTGAGACCGACTTTAAAATTTGCTGATAGGATATTAGATAAGGGTGAAATGAGATAAATTTGTATTAAAAGGCAACTGAACTAATTACAACCTCCACCTGTGTTTATGACTTTTTTGTTTGTTTGCTAGATTTAATCAAGCTTTTGCTTTAGTTAAACCTGTAATCTCAGGATGATTTCCTTAATATAATCCATTCTGTTGGCTTCTTATTGTTCCCATCTGGTTAAATGATAATCTTCTTTCACTTTGGCATACAATACTACTGGAAGAACATTTTATGTGAGTCTGTGGACAGCTATGAATGCTGCTAGCTTCATTATTAGGCTGGTCTTAGGCTGCATCCACATAGCTGCTCTGCCATACTCCACTCCCATTGCATAGTTGGTGGGAAATCTTGCTATCATGAGGCTTGCTACCGATACAATGCAACCTCACCCCCTATCAGAAGATTCCAAGTAGCATGTGATTAGTACTGAATATAAACTCATTTCTGGCATCCCACCACTGCCATCCAGTGGTTGTCCAGATTTCTGCAGACATGATGAAGTCGGTGGATAAGTGCTGCTGAAGAACAGAAGTCTGAGAAAGGTGTTTTGCTTTGGGGATCAGGAGGGAGCTGTAAACTACCCTAAGAATGTAATACGAGAAGAGAAAGCAAGGACTGAGGGCTTCCTTGGGAGCAGATGCCACCAGGAAGGGAATTCCCAACCACCCAGGCTACAAAAGTACAAGAGGCCAATCAAATTACATGTATGAGACTGGGCGTGGGCCACTCAACTTCAAGTCTTCATACTCTCTAGGTTGAGCAATCAGCCTACTCACTTTTGAAAAAAGTAGCTGCAGAAACCTGGGTTCCAGTGTCCCATGCAGTCAAAAGAAGATAAAGAAATGGGCAAAGAAGGGATTGTACTGCAGGGTTGGCCCTGCAGGAGCAATTGCAGCCAAGGTTGGTGGCATAGAGCCATCTTCTCGATGCTCATCAACATGGATTCCCTGCACACAGCATCTTGAAGTGGGATGTCTCAGCAGCAGGAAGACACAAAGATACAGGAAGAAGCATGTGGACCTGTGCTCAGGAAGTGTTTAGTGCAGTGTTTCTCAACCTTAACAACTTTAAGATGTCTGGACTTCAACTCCCAGAATTCCCCAGCCAGCATGCTAAGGTTGAGAAACACTGGTTTAGTGAGTTGTCCTTATGTTGGGAAAAGGAGGCTCTTTGGATTTGGAGAGTTTTGTGTGGAGATACCTGAAATATGGTGTGAAGATCTTCATACTGGCAAATGGACAATGCACAACACAGCCAGATAAAGACTCACCATGTTATTTTTGTTGCCTTCCAGCTAGATAGAAATACTTCTCCACATTTGTATCTAATCGACAGCTGGGGAATTGAGTGACATTTCAGTGATTTAGGAAGGTGAATTATTTTAAAGAGTACTCAGAAAGTGTTATTGATTATGACAAAGAATTAAATCAGTGTCCATAAGTCTTGAGTGCAGGGTCACAGGCACCCCCTATTGCTTTCTTTGCTCTCTCCAAAAGCCTTTCAAAAATCACTCCTGAATTGTAATTGTGACAAAAAGAAGAAATTATTAAATGTCAATCATATCAGCTTTATTTAATTGATGAATATGAAGTAAATTAAAATGTCATCATATCTATCCTAGCTGCACCACCTTCTTGATTCAGGCCTCACCAAAGGTTGGAGAATGGGCCCCACCATGCCCAGAACCAGGTGTGCTCTTTGCCACAGTGAAATCTTGCACTGCTGAGGTGAATCAGTTAACAGGTAAATTCTTCATAACCTTTAAATGACTACTAAAGGTTCATCTTCTTGCCCCTAGGACTAAGAGGTGAGAAGTAGCACAACCCTGTCTAGGTTAACCAAAACTGTGCAGGGAAAATTCCTATTTGGGGTCATCGCCTGAGGACACTATTTGTGCCAAGGATTTCTGTGGCCAGGGTAGTTTTTCTTCTTCTTCCAAATTCATAAAACATGTTGTTCTTTATGAGGGTGAGTTGCATCTCAGACATCTTCAGCTATGGCAAGAATGTGATGGTTGTTATGGCAACCTTTTTTTCACTGTATGACAAAGTATTAAACACACATAAATAATTGGATAGGTAGGCCGGAACATTTCCCTTCAAATACACCCGAGCTTTTTCCTTTCCAATTTGATGGAAGTAAATATTTTTAAATCTTCATTTTTTTAAATAAGATCCAATTTCTTCCCTGCATTTCCTGGTTTTCATATTACCTGTGTTGACATGCAGTCAGATAATTCATTATTACAGGGTTATGTCGGTTTATTAGTATATATGCCCTTCTTAAAAAATAACCCTCCATGTCCTAACTTGCTGGCATTGATCTGTGTTTATAAGATGTTCTGAACGTGACTTCTGTGGCTAGCAACTACAGTTACTTCTGCAAATAGGGAAAATCATGGGAAAAGATGTTAGGTTCTTTGCACAGACACAATGAGGTTTTCTTGCTCTGGTTTTTGCTGAGTACCTTGGAGACATCCATTTTCTGTTAATTCCTTCTCTGTGAGTTACATGAAACCACCGGCAATCCTTTGTGGGGAAACTCCTGAAGCACCCCCAGAGCGCTTGTGGTCAAAACTGTTGGTCCATTTGGGGAAATTTTGGGGGTGGTGGTTAAAAGACAAAATTAATTCATATATATATATATAATTATAATTATAATTATAATTATAAGATACAATAAAGGTATAAAAAATTAAGGAAACATAACAATAAAAAATAAAACAAAAAGGGAAGAAATACATACACACACAAAAAAAGAAAGGAAATATTATGAGCTCTGCCCTTCTTTCTATTGTGTAGTTGCCTTCTTACTCTTTCCGCTCCCTCTTCCCCCCCCCACTTACTTTATAATGCCCTTCCCCTTCCCTTGTAACCCTTTTCAGTCCCTGAATCCATAAATCATCAATTCAGTCTTTTCTTCTTTCAACGAAAAGTCCATATAAGGTTTCCAGTCTTTCAAAAAAAGTCTTTATCATTTTTCCCTGACCACATTGGTCAGCTTTGCCATTTCCACAAGCTCCACCAATGTTATAATCCAATCTTCCACTGTGGCTATTTCATTATTCTCCCATCTTTGTGCATACTGTGCATACTGTACATACAATAAGCTTGTCGCAGTTACTATATGCAGTATTAATTTCCCATATTTCTTTTTTAGTTCAATGTCCATAAAACCCAATAAAAACAATTCTGGTTTCACTGTAATGTTAATCTGCAATACATATTGCATCATTGTATGTATTTGCACCCAAAATGTCTTTGCTTTTTCACAGGTCCACCATGCATGATATAAAACATAATTTATTCTTAAGCTCAAAACCATCTTTGCCCCTTAACCTACCTGCTACCAAGTCTCCCCCAAAGTTTGAAAGTTTTGGCTCTGCCCACTCTGATCATGTTACCAGCTGCATCCCTTGCCCTCCCTGGCAGCCAAATCAATAATAATAATCATTTTAGTAAAGAGCAGAGCCTGGCTGCACGAATGTTGCCGTTACCTATTCTAGCAGACAACAGGTTTCTTATGTATTTATTCCACAACTGTCTGATGGGTTACAAACCCCTCTGTGGTTTGCCTTCCTATGGTTCTTTCTCTTTGAAGCAGACTTGGAAGTGAGATCCTTTTGAACAGGGGATGTCTTTGAAATGGAGGACTACCAGATGATGAATAGAGGGCTGCCATGTGTAAAACAGGACACACTGGTCCCAAGGTGTCAGCCTTACCAGGTAGACCAGACAGGTAACACAACCAGATAAGCTAATTCTATTTTATTGTAAGGCTGCATTAACAGAATCTTGCAAGCCTGAAAGTACAATTCTCCTTTACAGCCTAAAAACTAGGAACGGTCCCTTCCGAGCCTCTTGCCCTGCCCACTATCCAGCTGAGGATTATACTGTCTCTTATCTGACCGTTCCCTTGGCAGAGTCTCTTTGCCCATCTCCCAAGGTCTTTCCCACATACCATTGTACAGGGATTCTCAAACTGCCTCAAATGCCTTTCTTGCCTTTCTTGCCCTGGAGGCAGGGAGAGAGGAGTGAAGAAGCTCCTAGATTCTCCATGTCCATTAGGCTGATAACTGATCCACAGTTGGAGGAATGCTGCCCCTGTCCAAATATTTTATTTCTAATTCTGTTTTCTTGGCAGTCAGAGCTAATACACTGGAATAGGTGATTGCCCTGCATAAGAAGCATCCCTTCTTTTTCTTGTCATTTTTTTCTGTTTTAATATGAAATGTGGTTCATGGAAGACTCAGAGGGAGTTTTGATTTCTGTTTATGTATTCAAAACTGTGTATGCCACCTACTCCCGTTTTGTGGCTCAACTTTTAAAAGTTGATGAAAGTTTTTTTTAATGCAATCAATTTAACCAAATTAACTTTTTATACTGTGCTGTACTGAGCCTATTTAATATTCGGACTGGAACTCACTACATTGCAGTTCAGTCCACCTTTCAAATCATGTTTGGGACCAGGCATGTTGTTATCCAGGTACATGTTATTCATTTTAGTAAAATCCATTGAGGAAAATAGTAATATTTTCTCCCAAAGGATTTTATTACAAATAACAACCTATACTCTATAATGAGTAACATTAACGAATATTATTGTTGATAATAATTTCTAAAATGTCTACAATTAATACAGTTCTGTGCATGGATCAGAGCAATATAGTTCCCGTCAATAGGATAACCAGATGTGGCACAGAAGCAGGAAGAGGATGAGCATCAAATACCTCTACATGGCCATTATCTTTTGGGACTTGACAATATGGAAAACCTGCTTTTTTAGTTTTAGTATCTAAAGAAAGCTTCCAGCCCAGAATGATTGAAAAATGATATCACTATTTTTGAACATCTCCTCCATTTCCTACTGTGGCTCAATTAATTAACAAGCCAGTTCTAAGTGCTTTTCACCCCCTTTTAATCAATTTAACATCAAAGTTTTGAGTCTGGTTATTTCCTAGCAGATGCATGGGGTGTTTATTAATTTATCCATGAACATTTGCTTCTCCAAAAAGGTTTAAAAATAAATTTAGATCAATCTCTGCCAAAAGTGGGCAACTTAAATACACATGGAGACTGAAACACTTCTAGTATTTCTTCATTAAGTAGAATGGCCATTATTTACTTGCCTTTGTGTAGTTGCTCATAAGCACGTAAGTGGGGGTCAGCGATTTTTATTGCTTTAATATACAAAAAGAGAAAGAAAAAGAAAAGCAAAAAGAGGAGAAAGAAAAAGGAACAAAAGCAGAAAAAGATAAAAGTGAATGACAAACATATTATATATAAAAATTATTTAGATAAATTTTTAAAAACATAATTAAATCTTGACCACATGGAATAATATTGATTAGTCTTTCATTTTACTGAGAAAGATCCAGTTCAAATATTTGCTGATGATCCAAGATAATACATCTAGGTTGAACTGTTCTCGAAGTGTGAAGAGTAATATTTTTGCTGCCTCCATGATTCAATACTAAAATTCTTCATATAGTGATAAGTTTCATATTTTTGGTATGTAATTTAAACTTTACCAATTTTTGTAACACAATATTAACAAACCTATGAATATTAAAACAAAACAGCAATATAGGGCAAGCCCATATATGCATTACCTCATCCATTTTACACTTTCATCATAATGAGGCTTACAGTCATAAGGCTTGAAAAGTAGTCATGAAAGAAAATCTTGAACTTAATCAGTTTCATCTTAAGATCATAAGAAACATTTCATATTTTAAAGACCCTTGGTCATTGATTTGTTAATATTCCAAATCTATATTCCAGAATTCTTGAAAATAACTAATATCCACCTCAGGGGTACATTTTGTTTACAAAATAATACTGTAGATATAGCTTATCTAAAACAGATTCCAATGCTGAAAATAATTCAGGAGCTTTAGAATGCTACTAATGCATCTGGATCAAACTGAAATAAAAAATATTCATTGATTCACTCACATTGCTTGTTTGTCATTCATTCCCTGAGGCTCTAGGCAACTAACAATATAAACATGCAAATAGCCCAAGAAATCCCATATACATACAAGCATACAATGTTTTTAAAAGCATCAAGAAATATAAATGCTACTACCACCAACCCTACCTTTCAATCAAAGAGCACCTTCTTACCCTGCAAAATGGAACAGGTATTCTTCAAAGCTTTCCTAAAACCCAGGAGGGATGAAGCTGATGGAATTCTCACTGGGAGGCAGTTCCAAAGAGTAGGGGTGGCCACTAAGAAAGCCCACCTCCAAGGCTCTCTCAGGGGACAACTTCATAAGGATAGGATCTGGAGGAATTTGGTCCTATTTCATCTGGTTGGACAGGCAGTTGAATATAGGAAAAGCTAGTCCCTCATGTCCAGAGATGACAACCAGACCTTGAATCATGCCTGAAAACTGACTGGTAACTAGATGTAATGGGAAGAAGGAATAACCTTGAGGAACAGGAAGAAGAGCTATAGCCAAGACAATGGTCAGATAAAAGAAATTTGAGTCCAGGCCAGATCTGTAACCTGAGTGTCTCAGACAAGACCCTCCCTAGTTCTCATGAAGGTAGAAGGAGGTGGGGGGGAGTGCATTCAGACTTGCAAGATTCTGTTAGTATAACCATATAATAAAACTAGTATTAGCTTGTGTGACTTTGGTTAGTCTGATTTACCTTGGAGGTGTGACACTCATGCACCTCCCAGAGCATCAGGGTCTCTCTCTCTCTCTCTCTCTCACACACACATCTCTCTCTCTCTCTCTCTCACTACCCAGGGTGCCACATTCTGCACTAGCTGTGGCTTCCAGGTGTTTTTCAAGGACAGCCCCATATAAAACGTGTTACATTAGTCCAAATGGGTGGTGACTAGGGTATGAGTGACTGTGAGAGGCCATACCAATCCAGAAAAGATCACAGTTGACATCTCTCTTGGGGGAGATGGGCGGTGGCTAAATTTGAATAATAAATAAACAAATAAACAAACTGCAAAAGCTGTCCTGACCACAGCTGCCACCTGCTCCTCAGGTCTAGGAGAACTCCCAAATTGTAAATAATCTTTTTGGGGAGGAGTTTAACCCCACTAAGTGTGAAAGATGGAATTTCCCTAGAATCATTTAAATCACAAACTCAGCCACTCCATCTCAGGGGGATTCTGCTGAAGCCTGTTCCTAACACCCATATGCTGATCGTCTCCAGGCACTGAGTCAGCAGCTCACCTGCATCTCCTGTTTGGCCTGGGGATGAGATATATAACTGGATATAATCAGTATACTGATGATACCAAACCCCTTGCTGGCAGACGACCTCCCTCTGGGCGCTTCCTATAGACGTTAAAAAGGAGTGGAGGGAGGAAAGATCCCTGAGACAATCCACAAAGTAGAGGGCTGTACTCCAATCCCAATCTCCCAAATCATCCACCAGAGTGACCAGTACAGTTTCTGTGCTGTATCCTAGCCTGAACCCTGGCTGCCAAGGGTCTAAATTATCTGCCACCAGTGGATCTGAGCAACTTTATCTGCCAGAAAGCCAGTATATTAGTCTCAGCAGCTCTGCAGATGGATCTGTGTCCTGTCCCTGCCTAGTAGGAACCAGCTCACCCTAAGCAGGGCTGCTGGAGGGCTATCAGCAGATGAAATAGGGGTGGAGAAATACTAACATTTTGTCACTCCTATTGTCATAAGGTAATTCTAATATGGGCTGTTACCCATGTTCAGGCAAACTCACTCCATATTTTTCTCAATGATGCTCCATGTGTCTTTTCTAGCACTTCATCCCAGAGCTTTTCAGTAAACCAAGGTGCCCCCAGGATCAGTGCACAGGGAGAGGCTGAATAGAGGTAATGTAGTCCAAGGCCCCAGCCACCTGCCCATTCTAGTGGCAATCAAAACCACAGCCGAAATGCCTACCTTTGGAACCTCAGAGGGTCCATCAGTTGCCTGAGGCAGGCTGATTGAACAGGCCCTATCTTCCCACAGGGGAAGCTGCTACCGACAAGCCAGAAAACAATCAAAACGTGATCTGTCTACAGCAACAGACTAATGTTAACATCCTCCACTACAGATCATGTCACAACTGCCCCAAGACAAAAAAAAGAGAGAGAGATCTAATGTGCAACCCCCATGGACCACTGGTGACTTGTGACAAGTCCATGGTTGCCACAGAAGCCATGAACTCCTATGCTGCTCTGGACTGAGGGCAGCCATGACCTCACAGGCCAAACATCCAGGGGAGGGAGCAAGGCCCCAAGAATTGCACTTGGGCCCCTGTAGCAGCTGCCACATCCCAGCAGGCCCAAACAATCTGTAGTGTGTGCACATACGCATGTAAGTGCTCATGCGTAAACACACAATTACATACTTTCCATCCCAGCAAAGAGAAATTGGGGTTGAGTTTGAGATTTCTCTCCTTACTACTATTACTGGAAATAAAAGCAAATTAGGTTTTGGTAAAATCATTGGAGAATTTAAAGCCCCTTCCCCCACTTCGATGCAGATAGCTGGTAGCACTAGTAGCAAGAGGTAAGAGCAACAATAGGACAAATCTCTGGGCATTTATGGCAGGCAGTAGAAGAGGCCTTTGGCTGCCCTCCTTTGGTGGAATGGAAAGCTAAATCTGAGGAAGATCAAGCAAAGTTTGAAAGTTCCATATTGTATCAAAAGAACTGGTGGGAGTGTCATGCCTTCGTTGTTCACATACATGGTACCAAATCTCTGCTTTTCACCTTCATGAATACGATTGCTTATGAAGCACTGAGCTTTGGCTCATCGTGAACATTTTGTGGAGAATGTTTAGTATGTCAGTGAGGCTCCAGGTTGATTAAATCCCCTAAAGCAGCAGTTGGCAGCAGCGTATGGGCCAGGCACTGTAATTTTCCTCCTAAATTTTCAAAGGGACAGAGGTAGGGTTGAAAGCCTTTGACAATCTCTTGCCACTATTTTAAGGGTGGGGGAAAAATAGGATGGTTCTAAAAGGCAAACCACTCTAATTCTCATCCATTTACCTGCCCCAAACTCCCAATTGGCTTGAAATGGCCTTTTGAGAGGATACTTTGGGGGAAAGGGTGTAAATGGGAGATTTTTAGGATGGAGATGGGAACAGCTTGTTTTCCAAAGGCCTCCAGCTTCCATTCCCTGTCTTAACCCCCTTGTCTAAAAAAAAGGGGGGGGGCTAAGGAATGACCAATTGGGGGCTTTAATTTTGAATAAAAAGCAAAAACAAAGTGTTATCAAATTCAGGGGTATGAACCTGGGTGCTGGGTGGATGTAAATGAAGTGATAGGGAACACGTAACATTTGCATCCCCAGGTTCCCACCTCTTACCAAAGAGAATGCAGTTTCCCAAACAGTACACTGAAACTTGCTTCAAAAACCATGTTGTGATCTTGCTCCCCAATGGAATTAAGGCCCAAAGTACTAGCATTCATTCTGAATGTCATTGACTCCCCTCTTTTATGAAGCCAATTTAGTGGCCTGCTAGAACCACTGAAACGGAGCAGAGCTTATAACACAGCTGAGAAGCTGCACAGAAAAAAAAAATCTTAGATAGCTTCAGTGAGCATGCCAGAGAAACACAGGTTATTGCTCTTACACATTCAGCCCTCCCAAGCATAAAGAGTCACATGCTCAGACATATTAGGTTAAGAAGTAAAAAGAATCTTACTGACTTTATTGTTGCTTCTGTTACATCCAGCTTGGTGGAAAAGATAAAATTCCTTTGTTCTTCTTTTCTTTCTAAATTCTTAGTTTTGCCCTAAACTCTCAGCCCTACAGCTGCCAAGAGCTACGTGGAAGAAAGGGGAATTCCAGGCCCACCACATAGTGCCCAGAATGGAGAGCAGAGCAGCATGCTGGCTTCTGGTGGAGAAGAAGGAAAGGGGAAGCGGGAGTGGCAACAAACAGCTTCCTCCGAGTTGCATTGTGGGACAACTTAATTTTCATGTTAATTCACATGCAAATGAGGCATGCTGGATTTGCCAGAACTTCCAGCACTTTATAGCCCTGCTTGCTATCCATATCCTATAAGGAAAACATTGTCATGGTTCCATTGAAAGTATAATTTGATACTTTGCATGCTGGAAAAGTTCATGAGAAATAGTTTTACTAAAGCTGTATGAAATGAAGCACTTTGCTAAAACTGTATCTGTTCAGTAATCAGTTGAGACTGCCTGAGAATGCATAGGCTGTTTTTAACACGGTAGAGGGAAAGGTTGTAAATAAATTGCTGTTTCCAAAAAGAAGAAGACGAGGCAGCACCAGGCTCAGAGATGCCGTAAGTGCTACCAGTCTGTGGATACACTCAGCTACAGCTTATCTTTCCATTCTGCTTAATAAGGAAGTCCTTGATGTATTGCATTGCCATAAAGTTGTCAATGCAGCACAACCCAAAGGCATAGAATTATGTTTCAGAAGTCATACATACATCAACCACAATGGAAACAAACTCAGCAGAATCTGTGCCTGGTGTCTCACTCTGCGCACTCTCTCCCTCTCTCCCTCTCTCTTTTTTTTAAGGTGGCCCCCATAAACTTGGTAGACAGCTTCCCAGTCATTTAATTGCTTCACTAAATCAAACCAGGTTAGAATGTTAATGAAGAAAGAGCAGACAGTGTGGTCAGCTTGGGTGGTTCACCTGGTCAGGTTTACTTGTTAAGTTTTCATATGTAGAAAGCATGCCTTGAAAACACAGTTTTCCAGCAGTTATTTACTGTATCTCTGGACATTGTGATGGCAAAAGTCAAGTGCAGGTAACAGTCTTCCAGGGCTCCAAGTTCTGGCTAATAAGATACATAGTGGAATCTTGCGAATTGACACTTCAGGATATTTGTGTCTCTGGTTTTGAAAGGGCAGCAAAACATACGCAGCTTTGAAATATCTATCCCCTAAAAAAATCATCTAAAACGAATTGTGGCTAAGAAAGAAACAGATTTCTGAAGTCTTTCCAGCACATCTTTTGGGCTTGCCTGTATGTCTCCCTGTGTGTGTGTGTGCTGTATTTAGAAGCAAATGAATTGCACAGGTGTTACTTTTTTATGATGCAGGGTTTTGATTTTGCTCTATTTCAGTGGCTGTGCAGCAAGGGAATAGAGATGGGAAAAGCGTGTCTCTCTTTTATGCACTAATAAGCTTGAGGAATACTATGCAGAAATAAATTCTAATCAGAATGATGTTTGTTCTTCTTGGCTGGATGATGTAATGGCCATTACAGCATGAAAAGTGATAGAGCATTCTCTCCCCCCGCCCTGTCCTCTGAGTGGAGGTGAATATTCTGTGTCTAACTGTAGAAATGCACAATCTGACTTTAGCATGTATTTCCCTCTTACCTCTGCTTGACAGCATCAACGTGGGATGACTGTGGCATGAAACAATTGTGGCGATCAGACCTCAAGTAGAATTCTGCCTTGACAAACAAGGCATAGTGAGTAAAAGCAACCCAGAGCAGTGGTGCAAGTGCATTTTTAAAAATCCTTTTACCCCACTTGGTCCTAAATTTTTGACTGACTTAGTCAGGTTACATTAATATTTTTATCCCAGATAAATGATCACATCAACTTTGGCTGACAGGGCGCGAACTGTTTGGAAAGGGGGTGGTTATTGTTATGGTGAGAGAGAAGAGTAACAGTTGCTGTGGAGGTCAGGTTGGCAAAACATGGCCCCAAGAAAACCAGCTCTTGCTGCACTTGCAAGACCAACTGCTTTTAGAAGAACTCAGCGAACGGCAGTCCAGTACATTTGATGCAAGGCTCGCGACTGTTTTTTGCTGCAACTGGAGACAACGCAGTGCAGATGACTACCTCAGTAGTATATCTGCCTTATGTTTTAAAATGAAGAAGACACTCTGTCTCCAGTGGGATGTCTATTGAGATCCACGTCAGAAAGAGCCAAAATTGCCACAGTGGCCTAAGCAAGGAAATCAGGGTTCTCTTCCTTTTCCCTATCTGTTGTAAGACTACTGGGGAAAGTTTTGTTTGCCTTTGGTAATGTCGACGTTATAGCAATGGGTTTCACGAAGTGTTTTCAAAACATTTTGTTGTACATGCTCTGTTGACCACATAGGAGCAACAGTACATCAGGCATTTGGAAAGGTGCAAAAAAGAGCCATGCTAGTTTGTTGCAGTGGAAGAGATGTGAGGCTTGATTCTGTGTGTATCTATATTTTGAAGCCAATTTAGTGGCCTGCTAGAACCACTGAAATGGAGCAGAGCTTATAACACAGCTGAGAAGCTGGCACAGAAAAAGATTATCTTTAAAATAGCTTCAGTGAGCATGCCAGAGAAACATAGGTTATTGCTCTTGCACATTCAGCCTTCCCAAGCATAAAGAATTACACGCTTAGACACATTAGGTTGAGATAAGTAAAAGAATTTCTTACTGACTTTATTGTTGCTTCTGCTACATCCATCTTGGTGGAAAAGATGAGGTTCCTTTGTTTTTCTTTTCTTTCTAAATACTTAGTTTTGCCCTAAACTCTCAGCCCTACAGCTGCGAAGAGCTGCATGGAAGAAAGGGGAATTCCAGGCCCACCACATGGTGCCCGGAATGGAGGAGAGCAGCACATACTTGCGTGCTTGCTTCTGGTAGAGGAGAAGGAAGAGAGGGAAAGGAAGTGGGAGTAGCAACAAGCAGCTTCCTCAGAGTTGCATTGTGGGACAACTCAATTTACATATTAATTCACATGCAAATGAGGCGTGCTGGATTTGCCAGAACTTCCAACATATTTCACCTGCTCAGAATTCTGCTTTTTATACCCAAATTCAAGTTTTGAAAAAATCCAGCCTAGCAAATAAAATGCTGCCAATTCCCATATATGTAATATGCTGCTTTGCAAACGGGAGATATTGGCATTGTTACAAAACCTTTTATGTTATCCATAGCCTATACAATTCATATATCTTGCTAGACTTTGAATCAGATGTATTGCATTTGATCAGCATGAAGACTTTCCCTGTGTCCTCGCTTAAAAGTATCTTGTCTTGGAAGAGTAGGAATTCTACAGGAAGTAGTACTGGTTGATCCCACTATGACTTTGCTATATATAGGATAAACGGAGACCCCCACAACTTCTATTGTAAACATGAGTGAGACAGGTTTAAGTCACCTGTAACTCTATGAGTGTGAATGTAGTAATTTCCCTCTTATTTTGATGGCAGCTTCAAAGTGTATAAAGTCTGTTAGGCCTTCTCACCCATTTTCCTGAAGGTAAATCAGGAGACTGGCAATAGGGGCAGAATAGGATTGGCAAGGGGCATAGATATTTATGCTGGTATCTTTTTCTTGGATGTAGGTGGGTAGTACTATAACTCAGAAAGGCCGTAAAGGAGAGAAAGAGAAAGGAGGAGGGTGGACTGTCAGGGCCGCAACTAGGGTCTGTGTCACCTGGGGAAAGCATGGATTCCATGCCCATTTTGGTGCCCCCCCAGCACTCATTTTGGCGCCCCCCCCCAGCGTGGCACCCAGGGCACATGCCCCACTTGCCCCCCCACCCCCAGTTGCGGCCCTGTGAACTGTTAGGTATGGGGACATTATCAATTTAAAATGCTGATTTTCTAGGGAATACTTCACTAATTTTATTTATTTATTTATTTATTTTCTATGCTGCCTTTATTATTTTTATCAATAACTCAAGGTGGCGAACATACCTAATACTCCTTCCTCCTGCTATTTTCCACACAACAACAACCCTGTGAGGTGAGTTGGGTTGAGGGAGAGACTGGCCCAAGGTCACCCAGCCGGCTTTCGTGTCTCAGGCGGGACTAGAATTCACAGCCTTCTGGATTCTGGCCCGTTGCCTTAACCTTGAGATTAACTAGATTAGATGTAGCCTAGTTCTATATTATGCTCACATGTTGTAAAGGCTGGATTCATACAGGATTCTGGCAGAGCAGAGTTTTCTTTCTGGCAGGAACACTCCTGTCTTCTGGCTGACACCCCCTCCCCAATGCTTCACATATTGCCTAAGGATATTGGAACAACTCGGTATCTGAGGCATGGGCTGATCCCATGAGCTGTGCCACTTTCTACTGTCAGGGACCTCAGAAGACCTCATTTCTTCACAGGATGTAATTCTTTCTGACTTGTCCTTTATACTCTACTCCTAGTACCAATGGTCAGGGGTGTCCGTGGTCTGTGTGTACGTGTGTATGTGTGGGAGTGAACTGTCAAGCTGGTGTCCATGACTCTGTGATCAAGCCCCCACAACCCTTTCATGTTCACTACTGCAACACATGTAAAAAGGGGATTCAGTTGTGCACTTGCACCACCATCTGGACTTTTTGACGCCCCCCCCCCATGTACCCAGGGATGTCCCTGCTGGTGTATACTATTCACAACTGATCAGTTGCACAATCTTTGAACCCAGGTGTTCAACTGGCTCGTAGTCTGGCTAGTCTACTGGCCGCTAAGCTCCTTTGAAAAACTACAAGCCAAAAAATCTTTTCTGGAAAATCTTCAAAACTGTATATCAGAGTGAGTGCAAAACGTAGCACTTAATGTATTCTGTGCTGCACATAACTCTCTCACTGTTGTTTCTCACTTGAAAATAAAAAAAATGCATCCTATTGCCAACTGAAACTCTCTCAGAATTTAGAAGAAAATCCTGAAAAAAATTAAAGTTAATTATAAATGCTACACCCAATTGAACTGTGATTTTTCTGACATTTGAAGACTGTGTGTATACGAAGGAAATGAGAGACACACATGCAGCTCTCAGTCAATCAGTCACACACACACACACACACACAATCTCCCTTTTGTTGCAACATGCTTCAGTATATTTTTTTCATGAAAAGTTTATGGAAAGAACATTACTAGTTCGGGCATCTATTTACAAATTTCAGCATAAATTGAGCAGATCCACTCTCTCATATCTATGTATAGATCAGAATTTAGATTTTTTTACCAGACATTCCATACTTCCAGAAAATTCTTAAAAATTATGGGTTTTAAAAAAAAGTATCAGGCTCCATTTGAAATACATATTTTAAAAGAAAATGTGTTACAGGAATATCTGAATGCAGATTTTACTGGGAGTTTAAACATTTCAGACCAAAGTCAAACAAGATAAAATGGATTTATAATGAGAACAAGTAATCTGGCTCAAAGATTAACTGTTTTCCATCCCTATTTATTGCATGCTGAGATTCATATAATGGTATGTGTCATGATCACCGTTGCGATGCTTGTGACATCACAACGGCTTGCATGACAATACAAGGAAATGGGTCTCTGGCGGATTAGGCAAAGGCAACTAAGAAACACAAAGAATCAGCAGCAGGTATGAGGAAACTAAGTAACGACCGAGACCGGCAGACCGGGAAACAAAAGATACAAAGTAGCCAACGGGTAATTGACTAACAACAGGAGAGGCGCGCCCGGGCTTTCGAAGAATTAAGAGCCTGATCGCCCGGCAATGGATTGTTACTGCACAGGAAGGCGATCGAGGTGATGCCTGGGGTGCAGGGGGGCTGCACGACCTCTCACCTGGCAGGGACGAAACCGTTGGGACTCGTGGGACGCACCTAGGGTAAAGTGGGGTGGAGCGCTGACCGGCGCGGGCTATTTAAATCCCGTTCCGGCGCACTCCCCTCACTCTCAGCTTTCTAAAGGCATGCATTCTATTCCCAAATAAAACCAGAACCTAAAGCCTACTCTAGCGTCTGTGTTTTTATTGGGTCTCAGGCAGAGCCTGACAGTATGTGGGAAAGACCTTGAGAAATGGGGCAAAGAGATGCTGCCTAGGGAACGGTCAGATAAAAGAGGGCATAGCCCACAGCTGGATAGTGGGTGGGGCAAGAGCCTCCCTAGCTTCTTGGGCTGTAAAGGAGACAGCTGGAAATTTGTACTTTCAGACTTGCAAGAATCTGTTAATGTAGCTTTACAGTAAAGTAGAATTAGCTAATCTGGTTGTGTTTCCTGTCTGGTTTATGTGGGAAGGCTGACAATTTAGGACCAAATCACTAAATTAGAAAATTCCTGAAAACTTAAGAACACTTTGGAGTAGAAGATACTGTGCAACTTTGCTTCTAGCCCTTTAAGGTCAGACAGGCCACGCAAAAAGGAAAAAAAAACGGGACCTGCATTTGACTTAGAGGCCAAATATCAATCCAATAGTCAACTTTTAAAATAGTCCTCTCATTGTTTAGCTATTCAGTGGCCAGGTTCATATCACTAGGCCAGGTTTTTTATCCATGTTTTGCAGAATAAGCCACAATGACTAGGTTAATACATACTGTATACTGGATTTGTTTCTTATCTGTCTCTCAGAGGGGTATAAAACTCTCTGTCTTCCTGTTTTTCCCAAACAACAGCAACTCTGTGAAATTGTTTGAACAAAGAGTGCGACAGGCCCACAGTCATCCAGTGAGGTTCCATGGCTGAAGCCCTTCCTTCCCCATCAACCCAACAGTCATGTCAATCCCCCAACATGGCTGAGGAAAATCAAAACACCTCCCATAAAAGGAAAACAAGGTACTTAGTAAGGGAGAAAAGCAACAGCCAAACAGCCAGCCCTCCCTGACTCAAGGCCTCTCCAGTGCATATAAAGTGGCTCAGGAGAGGGAGAAAGAGGGAATGACAAGAGCATATCCCAAAAGTTCTGAGGACTTTTTCTGAAGAATTAAAATCAATTTTAATTTACCTCCAAGTGGCAATGTATATAACTCCATACCTTGCTACTCAGATTATTTAGTCTTCATGGCATTGCTACTTATGAAGTTGCATGGTGGTTAAAGGTTTTAAAAGACTCAGTTGAGGCTACTAAGCCAGTAACCTATTTTTACAGCAAGCTGAAGGAAGTTGACGAAATTGATGTTAATTATTTATCTGACCTTTGGAACAACAAGCTCAAAGCCCCATAAGCTACCAGAAGATTGTTTTAATGAATGTGAAATTTGTTTCCTTTGATCTTAAAATGAGGTCGGTACATCAAAAACATTGTTTTATATGAGGTGAACACCTCAGGGATATTTAATATGGGCTGGTCATAACTGCCTTGCTATTGGAGATACAAACTCATATGGTGTGGAGTCATCCTAGCATTGTCACGTTTGGAGCCACAATCAATGGGATTGTTAACATGACTTTAGGTCACCTGTTGCATTTAAAGATGCGCATGTTTTTTCTTGGCTTCATCCCCAGTATTTGGAATGTACAAAGGTATCAAGAATTGCAGACTTTCCACACATGGGGGCTGGCCAAAAGGATTCCTATACAACTTTGGAAAGATAAATCTAGACCTGAACTCCAGCAGGGGACTGTTGTGATATGTCATTTGTCAACTTCTGAATTAGAAGGAATTCAAATTTTTAATTTTATCAAAGAGGAAAGGACAAAGTTTTTCAAGCAATCAGATGGAATCTTTGGAACTGTGATACAAATTTCCAGGCTTCTTTTTGATCCTTTGATCCTTTAAAAACTTCATTACAGTACAATGTTAATACTGATGCGTGTATATGTTTCTGTTAGAAAGTTTGATAGATTAAAAAAAAAATGAAAAAGCAAGTAATTTAGGGAGCATCCATGGCATCCAGCATCTGCATGCATGGCAGCAGATACGTACTAAGGCAGACAAGCCTTGCCCACCACTACAATTATTTGAGGCAATGTTTACATCTAGAAATGAAAGTGAGAATTTTTTTTTCTCTGATGGAATGGTTGCTGGCTGTAAGTGCTCACAGGAGGAAATTCTCTAAGAGCCTGATCTGGCTTGGTGGCGTTTCACTGGTTGCCAGCCATTCAAAATTAAGGCAAGACATTCCCTCCAGTGGTAGCTCTTTTTCTCAGAGGACACTTTGGGCAAAACAGGGCAACTGATTGGGCTTTTATTTGTACTAGATGGTAATTATTATTCAGGCTTAATTTAAGGGGTTGCCTTGAATCAATAAAAACCCAAATGGCCTCACACCTGGCTATCTAAAGGACTCCTGGCCTTGTTGTGAACTTGTTGGGTGATCTTTTTGAGATTACTATCACTCTCACAAGCTCATCCATCCAGCAGATGGGAAAGAACTTTACATGGGGTCACTTCCAAACTGAGAATAACATTTCTTCTGTGTTTCCCATGTTTCCCACTCTTTCAATGTGTAGAAAAGGTGCTAAATGCATCTCTTGATGCCTTTTTATATTTATTTTTTCAGTAGTTAAACATTCTGACATCACTTTCCTGATGCTTTTACACTGCTTGTTTATATTTTATTGAAAGATTTTGCAGAAAGATGGTCTGGATCTATGAGCAATAAATAAATGCTATGGAAAAAAAATTCTAAAAAAATTTACCTGACTCCCACTAGATGACCTCTGTGTTGATGGAAGATGTACAATGAGATGTGTTTTTCTCCTATACGCTCCCACCTACAGGCCAACTCCTCGCTCCATCTTTTGCCAAGTGTTTCAGAAGATCACTCCATGCACGAAAATGCATATTCAGAATCTGTTATCTTACTCCTTTCTCATAGGCGTCCTGCTTTTTCAAAGCAATCTGCAATGTTGTAAATGAGACTACATTCAGGCAGTGGATGATGTTTTAGACTTCTGAGAATGGGGGCCCTTTTTCTAGTCTCACTCCTATTCACTAATACATAGAGACATGTGGCCTCCAGAACCCATCAACTTATTGCGGCATTGTAATTTTTAATGTGTTAAAAACATGGAATTATTAAATACAGTGGAGTGATCATGTGACCTATAATGAAATAATTCAATTCAATTTCATTTTATTAAATGAAATCAATTTTTATTTGTGTCCTGACATTACCCATTTATTGGAATGTGGCCTCTCAATGGCCATGTGGAATCCTTGGCCCAGAGTTTTTTATGCACTGTTGCTCTAATAATGGTCTCCTCCATAATTAATTGCCCCTCAAGGAGAATTGCCTGACTTTGCTGTGATTCCATCTGTTTCTCATGACATCTCTTCAGAGACATTGCTTTAGTTTTTTACAGACCTAGGCTGATAATGCAGGGGCATCATCTAAGCATGTAACCAAGGAAACAAATAGCTGGAATACTCAAGTGCAAAGAATTGTTGATCTTTAATCATTGGAAGGCCTGGTCTGGAAAGTGCCAGAATCTTCTAGAGATATGTTTATGTATGTGGTTATACCATCCATTCATGTGATGCTCCTGTTCCAAGTCTATAGCAGCAAGAGACAAACCATGCTATATGCTTTTTGATTAATGTTTACTTCATGTCAAAAAGATTTCATAAACTAGTTCACAGGTATTATAAATTATTATTCTTGCATAGGAATTGCTGTACTTTAAGCTCCTTTGGATCCCTGCATTCAAAATCTAATGGCTATTTTTAATCCTATTGTGATTCTTGTTTTTATAAACAAGAATGTTTTATGATCCAGATTGAACTGTTAATATTTATAAATAGCTGCAGGACGGTTCCCCCTTTCTTCTCTTAAGGATACTGAATATTCTGAAATATGTTGCTTCCCAACAAACCATGTTTCATATTGCATGTGATCAAGAACTGAAATTTCACTTATGATTTATTACTGTGCAAGTCAACTACTTTAATTGCTTTCCTTTGAGATAAATGTTGTCTCAATTGAATTTTGCAAATAATTCATGAGTATTCATGAATATGCATGCATTATTCTGTACTGTGCAATATTATTAATTTGTCTTTCCTCTGGAACACAGTAATGAATTAAATAAAGGGAGAGATAAAAAAAAATATTGGCATATCAACAAAGGAATTGGAAGGAAACAACTTCTCTTAAGTTCAGCTGAAGGAATGGAGCATTTGTTGTTATGACACATTTTTGCAGGAATATTGCACTGAAGTGGGGTGTTTTAGTGCTATTTACATAAACATGAATATAGTTGTAAAAGCAAACTATACATATGCAGAGCACAAACTTGTCATATTGCTGTATAGTTTATGATTCAAGTCCTTTTGAAGCATTTTTCAAATGTATTTCCTTGGCTAAAGATTATTTTAAAGAAAGCAGAAAACAAGAAATCTGGAAGAAATCTTTCAATTTCCCAATGACAAGGCATGGAGGCTCTGGGTAAATATAAGCACACTGGAGAGATGTTTCAAACTGCCATTCATGGTAGTTTAGGGAATGGAGCAAACATACAAAATTCTGCCCCCATCCAGCCACAGTGCTATAACTGTGTGATATTTATGTCTTTGCAATGCACCACCAAAGTTACCCACGCATTGCAGAACTAGGCATCTAATGGCAGTGTACTCATCTTGAGGACTATTTATTGAGGCCTACCAGAGAGCTCACTGCTCACTGATAGATAATGGCAAAGGTGAGAGAACTGCAGAAAGACATTTTATTTCTGCTATATCGATTCTATAAAGGGTTTTGACCACATAGAACCCAACAACTTGTGGATAGCCCTTAAACACATGTGTGTCCAGGCCACCTGACCTGCTTACTGAAGTATTTGTATGATGGCCAGGAAGCAACACTTCAACAGAAATGGAGCAATTAAACGGCTCAGATTGAGAAAGGAAGCTATACTCTCACTTTATTTACTTAACTGATGTCTCACGAGGAATGCTGGGCTAGAAGAAATGGGACTTGGAATTAAAATTGCGTGGAGAAACATCACCAAGCTCAGATATGCTGATGACATCATTTTGATTACTGGAAGCAATGAAGACTTGAGGAAGCTTAATTAATTTTAATAAGAATAAAATTCTTATTAAAAAATAAATAAAAGAGACAATACTGGCCAAAGCTCCTGGGAGTTGTCAGTCAGTCACATCCTGATGAGCACAGGTTCCCTTCACATTTTTTACAGCATGAAAGTAAATGTGATCACCTAATAATGTTTAAACATGTATGGATTCTGAGCTGACACCCTAAGGCTTTTGCAAAGATTTTGAAGGAAGTACTTCAGTATAACCAGGGGATTTACTATTTTGTAGCATATGATAGTGGATAATAACATTAGATTCCATATATATGGTTTTAAGCCTTACTGTAATGATGAAGAAGCAGTGGTGCGTCCTGGTAGGACTTAATCCTAGAAGCACTATGTGCAGCTATTCATAATTTATTACATTTTGTTTCTGTGAAGTGCTTCATTTCAATCTATGTTATATTTAAGTGCATGGCTTTCTTTGAAACAGAGATATTAATCTTCTTTTAGGCTTGCAAACATCTCGTCTAAAACATGAACCCATTTTGTTGTAATAATTTGCGCTAGTGCTAAAGTAAAATGAAATAAAAAAGAGAATGAGCTTAATTCTTTATTGTTTTCAAAGCTAGGATTCGAATAGCACACGAAAAGGCAAAACTCTTTGTAGTAACACTCAGACCCAGTGATGGATCTTTCAAATACTAACATTCAAAAAGATGCTGCAAACAAGTAGCTAGAGGTTATTGTTAAGAAAGGATCTGAAAGCCGCAGCCTCCTGCAGTGAAGTAGAATGGAAGATGTAAAAATATGTATCAAGGTCAGAGTGTTCCTGAAATTGCAACACTGTTGGATTCATACCATGCAAGAAACCACAATCAAGCCACATTATGGATTAGCATGGTGTATGTGAATCCAGACTCTACTGTATGGGGTCTTCTGATTTAACCTTCTACTGCATCCAAACCTAATTCTGTATAAATGTAATCTTTTCCTGCTATTTCCTTCCATTCCATTCTTCCATTTCCTTCCTTGTTTTCTTACTGATTATGACAGTAAAGCCTCTGATATTCATTGGCTGAGATAAGTTCATGCAGAATATCCATAAACCTGCCATTCATACAAGGGGCAAAGGTTTTGGACCAATATTTTCCTGGCTTCTTTAAGGGAATGATAAATTTTCCAAAGCATTATTCCTTGCAAGAATTAAAGCTCATATAGAAGCTCAGGGAAGGGTGGGGGGTTGTGGCAGGCAGGCTGAGGATTAGGAAAAGACTAGGAATGCTCTGGAAACAGGCACATGAATGCAGAATTGCAATGAGGATGAAAATAGAGTTTGGAGGCAGGGACTGAACATCACATTTTGATTTAGAGGACGGAGTCTAAAATGATTTACAACAAACAAACACTGGGAAGACATTTTTTCTGCTCTGCTGATATCTTGCCCAATAATTCCTGTTTTCTGCATTCAGAAGTAGTAAATGAAAATGCTTGCTGAAATCTTCCAGAAAGTTATGTTGCTGCTCAGAAATAACCTTTACTGTTACTGTTACTCAATCCCAAAGAGGGTGTTGTTGTTGCTGTTTTCTTAACAACAGCAACAGCCTCTTTGGGTTTGAGGAAAGACTTATTCTGTCCATCTTTCTGCTTCCACAGCCACCATCCAGGTATCTACAGGAAATGACAAGAAGTATATGAGGATAATAGAGGACGCTCCCATTTGTGTTTCCCTGAATCTAATATTCTGATATTGGGGATAATATAGAGCCATCATAATAATCATAACCAAAACAACCTCCCAATTCTAAATGTTCAGGGGCTTCTTATGCTTTTTATACTTACGGTCAGTAGTGGAGAAAGAGAATATAACACTATAATGGCATGAATTCTGAATCTTTGTTCTGGCACTGGAACAATTATCTGTGTCTCAGACAGCTTTGTCAGTGACCTATAATGATCAACGTATTAGAGAGTTAACCTTGGTAAGAAAAGGCCATGGTAATCCTCCCAACTCTAAGGAAAATGTCTCTAAATTAAATATGGAGGAATTGTTTAGTACCATCCAGTTATCTACTTGTTTTTCCTAAACCCATGTCCCATTTCTCGAGGCACAGGTGGAGACCACTGGCTTCTGGAACCTGCAAAGAAGAGGCAGTGGAATATTGCTGTCTTCAGAAATGGCATCTGGTCTACTGTACTTCCATCTCCAGCTCTCAAAAGAATGTTGCTTGCATGCCAAGCACAATTCCTCTAGCTTTTTCTTGAGGGGTGGGAAGGGATGTAACAGGTCCAATCTATTTTGCATGGGTCAGATCCCATCTCAAATACTGTGTCTTTCTGTGTGAGAAAGGTCACATGGAAGAAAGTGAAGACCTATTGGCTTTCATTCCAGAGTGCAGGACATGGTAAGTGGATTCAACTTACAGGAAGACGGGTTCTGCTCGAACGTTAACAAAAGCTACCTAACATTACGAGATGCTTCACAGTGAAACCAGTTATACAGAGAGATGACGTGTTCCCCTTCAGTGGAAGCGTTGGAGTGGAGGCAAGACAGCTATCTATCTGGGATATTTTCATTTGGTTTCCTGAATTGGATGGACTCATTGGCCTGAATGGGGCCTTCCAACTCCTATGCTTTAGCTTGGACAGTACATACACACTTCAACATGATTTAGACAAACTGAAACAATTCAGGTAAAGGGAACAAGGATGATCAGACTAGAAAGTAAACTATATAAGGACAGATTGAGAGAACCGCTTATGTTAGTACCTAGAAGAAACATCACACAGAATAAAGTCAAGGTCTATCTGTTGTTCCAGAATGCAGAACCTGGAATAATGGTCCTGAAGTATGAAATGGTAGAACTCTTCTGAAAACGAGATTAGAAGGAGGCCTAATGAAAAGAGTAGTTTGGCAGGGGAGCTGGGTGAATTCACATTTGTCAGGTATGGTTTATTTTGGATTCCTGCCCTGAACAGAGTGTTGAACTAAGTACCCACATGCCCCCCTCCAACATTAGGATTTTAAGATTCCTTGGAGGAGGATGCAGAACAGCACTAGCAAAGAAATCTGTGGAGAGGTGTAAGGAGAGGCAAGTGACAAAATGTGAGTGGCATGTCACGATGCAAACTCCATCCTTTACATACTTGTCCACAACGTTGTGACACAAGTCTAAACTAGGAGAGGTTGCATCATAATGTCATGATACACATTGCATTTTCTTCAAGGCTAGGAAGAGACACCTATGAGCACAAGCACATTATTTCCGGCTTGCTCTGACTGATCAAGAGCCAAAGAGCCCCTTCTTTTCAGAGGTAGGTAATCTGGTGCTTTCAGAATTTTGGACCTTAGTTCCCAGGAAGCTCAGCCAACAGGTGGCAAGGGATTGTGGAAGCTGTAGACCCCAAATGTCTGGAGCACACCAGGTTGCCTATTTTTAAATTTTAAAAGCTAGGCAGTTTCATTCTGATCATAAATTCAGGCACAGGAGGCTGTTTTTCCTCTTTGTTCTGTTGAGATTCTCTTTCACATGAAACCTCTTTGAATGACAACAGCCCAGCAGCAGATTCCCATCTCTTTTTTTATGTATTTGTTTTTGCTCAGGAGAAGGGGGAAAAAGTCATCCTTATGTAAAGGTTGTGCCTTTATATGGCATGGCATTGAAATCTCATCTCTATGGCTTTTAGGACAGTGGTAGCAATCTCTCCCCCACTCCCACTTGCACATGCACATGCTCACTTGCTCTGGCACAGAACGAATCCATCAACATTCAGCAGAGAACTTTCACTCTGGCAGTTCTGTGGAAAGGACTGTCAACAGCCTTTATGTGACTACTGGAAATGGTCTTGAGAAGAGAGGGAGAACTGTTGTCATCCACCATGCCTAGAATATTAAGGCAATATTTTTCAAAGGGCAGGTGAAATCCAGGAAGAACTGTTTGTCTGACCAAAGAGGTGGAAGTGAGGCAAAGAAGGTGGGCAGAGAATAAGATGGAACTGGTTTCAGGTTCCAAAGGCATTTTCATTGGAAATGGAAACTTAGAAAGTGGGTAAATGCAACATCACATTTTCTCCCCAGTTTGAAATAGATCTTAACAATTTGAGTACCACTACATTACAACTAATACTTGTTTGACTCATTCATGATCCTATCACTGCTCTCTGTTTGAAATCTCAAAGCAGCTGGTAGTAAATAATACAAATACACATACACAATGTGTTTTGGATTTTGCTTGCAGTGTTGTCTAAATCCAATATTGTCTGTAAGACATGGTTAATGGCTTAGCATTTTATGTAAACCCAGCTGACTGTGGCTTATTCAATAAATATGTACCTCAGCTTAGTCCTATATATGAGCCCCACCCACAAATGTGCAAACCAAGAAAGCATGCAGCAAAACTGCAGGATAAACAGTCTCATAGTAATAAAATATATAATCCTATCCTCAATCCAAAAACCAAAAAAAAAAATCCAAAAGCTGAGTGGTTCAAAATTGGAAAAGGTGTGCAGCAAGGTTGTATACTTCCACCCTACTTATTCAATATGTATGCTGAACAAATAATTCAAGAAGCAGGAATGTACGAAGAACGGGGTATCAGAATTGGTGGAAGACTCATTAACAACCTGAGATATGCAGATGATACAACTTTGCTTGCTGGAAGTGAAGAAGACATGAAGCACTTGCTGGTGAAGATCAAAGATTGTAGTCAGCAATACGGACTACGCCTGAATGTGAAGAAGACGAAGATTCTCACAAATGGACCAATAAACAAAGTCACAATAAATGGAGAAGAAATTGAAGTTGTCAACGATTTCAGTCTACTCGGATCAATGATCAATGCCAAGGGAAGTAGTAATCAAGAAATCAAACGACGTATTGCGCTGGGAAAATTTGCCATCAAAGACCTATCTGAAGTTTCAGAAGAAAAGACGTCAGTTGAAAAACAAAGGTGCGTCTGACTCACGCCATGGTCTTCTCAATTGCCACATATGCCTGTGAAAGTGGGACATTAAAAAAGGAAGACAGAAGAAGAATTGATGCATTCCAATTGTGGTGTTGGAGAAGATTATTGAAAATACCATGGACTGCCAGAAGAACAAACAAATCAGTTTTAGAAGAAATACAACCAGAATGTTCCCTAGAGGCAAAGATAACTAGGCAAAGCCTCTCATACTTTGGGCACATTGTCAGGAAAGATCGATCGCTTGAAAAGGACATCATGTTTGGTAAAGTCGAGGGCCAGCAGAAAAGAGGAAGACCTTCAATGCGATGGATTGATAACAATAATAAAGGTGGGATAGAAAATAAATAAATAAAATAAAAAATAAATAAATTACAGCAACAATGGATGCAAGCATTGGACCAGTCAGGCATATGGTGCATTTCGTTTTGTTATTCATAGGGTCGCCATGAGTCGTAAATGACTCGATGGCAGCTAACAACGACAACAACATCCTCAATCCATTTCATCCCAATGGCCTTCTCCAGAGGTTATCTATAAAAAACAATGAAGAATAACTGAAAATTGAGAAAATTTATTTTTTGTTGCCTTTTATAATTGATTCCTGGAGAAAGCTGTCTTTGTCTGAAGCACACTGAGTTTAGAATTAAACACTGTATTAGCATTTTGGGATGATTGTCTCTTTCTCTGTCCCACTCCCAACACCATTTGGATTATGTAAAGGACTGTCTTCCAGTTGAAAATAAATGGAGGGAAGGAATCTCTGCCAGCTTCAGGCATAGTTTCAGGCATGTTGAAGGACCAAGAGGGCTTCGGATCCAGCAAACCATGGCCCATCCAGTCATGCTTGCTTTATGAACATTGGAAGGGACCAAACTTGGATGCTTCCATGGGAGCATGGAAAAGGGTTACTAAATTGCCTTTCCTCCTCTGAGGCCAAAACACTTTCTCTGTCTTTGGAGAAACGAAACAAAGATCACGTGACCTTTGAGATATCTTCCTAGGATCATAGAATAGCACTTTTTGTTATATTTTCAAATCACAAAGTTTTGTTTTATCATCTACTTCTTCAAAACTAATTGGCATTAGGTTTTGGAAAGAGAGAGAGTGCCTATCAACAATAGTTTTTTAAAGATGAAGTTTTATTGCATCAGCAAAAATTAGCTAATGGTTTGCTAGTGAGAAGGAAAATAAGGAAAAGATAGTATTTGTTGAAATGCATTCTAGGGGTGTCATATGAGAATAAAACATTACAATGTGTTTCCAGCATGTTTGGAAATAGAGCAGGGAGGAGCCAAGACATCTTCAAAAGACAAAAGACAAGATGCTTCATATTTTTTATCCTTCTCCATGTACAGAAACTGATCAAAAGACCAGTGGAATCTTGCATCAGGATTGACAACGGATAGCATTCTTCACCATGCATAAAAACTAACAATTTTAGGGTATTCAGGACAAACCATGCAGCATACTTAGTTTTGTCTCCCAACAGAATGAATCTGCTACTTAAGTAAGTCATCGCACTTTAACTAATTGCAGGACCAGTCCTTCTCTTGATGTTGATATAGTTAACACTACAGGGTGTCATTATCCAACACTTCAAACAAGTAGTATTCTCTGGTAGAGTTAGAGAGGGATTTCTCCTGGAAAGTTACAAAACACACTGATTACTCTATTACTAATGTGCAGGCGATCTGTTGGAAAGTACTGTGCTTAATAAGTTCCCAGAATCAATCTTGCTTCCTTAAAGGCTTCCAGTGTGTATCTTCTGGTAAACAACGTAAGAGTTGTTGTAGGACTCTGTGATGATTTCCAATTGCCATAAATTATGCTTTAACTTTCTAACAATCTGTTTGAGGAGGGAAAACGAAATTGACTGTTATGATTTGCTGAAATATAAAGACAGCTGAAAAGACATAAGTTGACAGCACTTTATAGGCAGTTTTCCAAAAGTCATGATTAATAGAATAGACATACTATTTACTGATCTTTATGTATGATTATTACAATGGAGAAAGGAAAACACCTTTCAGTGGTTCTATACTCAGAGCTGTTAAAAAAACAGGGAAGTGCCAAAAATGTTATTTGAAAAACAAAAGTGAGACCCAAAGGATGAAAATATAGTATGATATAGTAGAGTATAGTAATGCTAAGCAATATATTCTAAACTAGGCCAAGATGCCATATGGATACCAGAATAGAAACTTACTAAATTAAATACAGCATTGGGCTTACTTGTGCAGGAAGCTTTTGTGAATGAGACACTTCTAAATTCAGAAATGGAGACTGCTGTGTAATTCCTACTCCTCATATTTATAGCTCACTATGTTATGGCTGGAGGAGCTCCATTCTATCCATATACAGTAACATCCATTATACTGTAGGCAGATTAGAATGAAAGTAAGCGGTTAATGGCCTTTTCAAGTGCCTTTGTGCAATGGCTTACAAAGTAGTGGGTGCTCCCAAATTTGAAAATGGTCAACAGTTCATAAGATTGCAAAATCTCACAAAACTTTGGCCATTTCACCCTCAAGGTCTTGCACAATTTCATGACAGAAGCCCAACATTTTCTACGAGTTTGGCCATTTTCAAAGAAAACTAATTTGAAAGTTCTCCCAATGTTGTCTTGGAGTAGCTGCACGTACCTTAAGGCTGTGATCACTGTCAAGGTGCTCTAAGAACAAACTCAGAGACTAAAGACACACAGGTCCAGAGCCAAAATGGGTATACTAAAAAGAGAGATCATCAAAATGTTTGGGAGGACTTGAAAGTCTGTAGAACTACAGTGACAAACTTAAAAAAAAAAATATATTTTGAGGACTCCTCTGTTGTGGTACTTTCATGCCAATATCCTTCCATTTCATGATTGGACAATCTTTTAAATAATGATTAGGGTGATAGTTCCATGTTGGCATTCCTTGCTTTTACCAGTTGTGATGGTGGTGGTGACTTTTTACAAAGCACTAAAGAAATAAATGCAGCATGTGTCAATCATGCCGATGGGTTGCCCTTTTTTATGCTTTCTCATTTTCAGTGTTTTGAGGTTGGCTTCAGTGAGAATCATTACAGGTCAGTGTGAAAGTGGTTTTGAAAGTTTCAGGAATGAAACCATGTGGTGAAGAAGAAACTTAAGTGCAGAACATAGCCAGAAGACAAGCCATTTTTTCCACATTTTTCTCTTCAGTCTATCCCATCTACAAATTAAGAAGTGTTTAATTTCTTTCTTCCAAAATACAACAATGTTATAGTTTTCATTCTCTCTGACCTGGTTCATACATTGAGCCAAGCTCTGGTTTGCTTAACCATAGTTTGCTGAATAAATTACAATTGGCTTCCCACAATCCACTAAGCAGTTAAGGATGACTGGGAATCAAACTGGTTAGGTTCGCACAATGCACTAAACAGTACCAAATTAACATTATGGTTTGCAGAATGCTGAACCCAGCCTTCCTCTGGGTTTCTTCCCATTCCCAGGCTTATTTTCATACTTATGTGATAAAAATGTCCTTTGCTATTTCTAATTTCTGGCAACAGCTTTGTTGCCAACTCTCCTTCAAGAAGAGCCAAGCTTCAGCTGTAATGCTTGCTCCCCAGTGTGGATTCTGAATTCATGCCACTATGCATGGTGACTCTAGATTAAAGAGTCTCGATGTGGATGTTTAGACATGTGTTGACAATACATGGTAACCTACTCTTGAACATAGGCGGGTGAATGGTCCTGAACCTCTGATTTCCATGCAGCAGTTTGAGGAAGCACACGAGATCTCCTTATAAATATGAACCAAAGTGTTAGACAGCAAGCATCTTCTCATACGTCAGAAACTTCCCACATTTGGTAGACAGAATTTCCATTCATTCCATTTCACTGGAATTTAAGTGACTTCTCCTTACCAGTTTCATTTCACTCCCTTCACATGTACCACCAGAATTTATGTGTATTTAGATTTTTTTTTAAACAGGAGCAATGAAGCCTGATTGGGAAAGTTCCAGAGCTTGTCTTTAACTAATTGTGCAAAAGGGTGCACTTTACTTACATGGTAGCATATAAAAATTCCTAAGCTTTCCATTAAAAAAAAGTTATGTGGAGCCATTTCTGGTGATATATTGAACTGCAATTTGTCTCTCTACAGCTCCCTATTGAGATGATGCATCCAGCATCTGTCAGGTTTGCTCTGAGGGCAACTGCAGCCTTCATTTTTTAACACCAAATTATATCTGACATTTCATTCCAAATCCAGAGGAGTGGCATGGGTGGAGGGGCAGGAGCCTAAGCACAGGGGTGGTGACACAGCAGGAAATTTGCAAAGGAGGATTCCCCAGTATGCCCTGAGTTCTGCTTTTTGCAACTGCATTTAATTAGTAAGTTGCTCAGAGCAAGACAGTGGAAGGTTCAGAGAAGAGAAAGCCTGTAGATAGTGATGGGTTTCAAAGGGTAATTCTACCTCAGTACCTGTCCTTTCCCTCAGCCTGAAAGATGTGGATTCTCTTCAACAGAACCAATCAAGTGGCTTTTTCAGAATACTCCTAACACCGATAAACTCCTTTCTGGGATCTATCCTGCTGGATGCTCCCACAGAAGAAGAACATATCAAACACTTGATTAAGACCCCAACTAAATGAAACAATCTATCTGGCGCTGCTTTTCACTTTGAATCCGGTAGTCATCCTTTCAAGTTGGAAGTTTTTTGGCAAAGCCAGCATGCCTCATTAACACGTAAATTAAGTTGCCCAAAATGCAACTATGAGGAAGCTGTTTGTTGCCATTCCCACGTCCTCTTTCTTTTTCCTCCTCCTCCCACTGATCGAGCAGGCAGCATGGATGCTGCTCTCTTCATCAGGGCCATGTGCTCGGGCCTTGATGAGGGATTCTGCCCCTTTCTTTCACACACCTCTTGGCAGCTGTAGGGCTGAGAGTTTAGGGCAAACTATGTAATTAGAAAGAAAAGAAGAAAGGAACTTCATCTTTTCCACCAAGATGGATGTTACAGAACAATAAAGAATAAAGTCAGTAAGCTTCTTTTTACTTATCTTAACCTAATGTGTCTAAGCGTGTGATTCTTTATGCTTGGGAGGGCTGAATGTGTAAGAGCAATAGCTTGTGTTTCTCTGGCATGCTCACTGAAGCTATTTTAAATATAATCTTTTTCTGTGCCAGCTTCTCAGCTGTGTTATAAGCTCTGCTCCATTTCAGTGGTTCTAGCAGGCCACTGAATTGGCGTCATCAAGAGCATCTGGAGTTTTGAAAGAATGTCAAGAGCACATTCACAATTGAGTGGGGTGGTGGACAAACCCATTTATATACCATCCACTTACCAAAAAGTAAACCAGTGAGGTTGTTCCTATTAAATTTTCTAGTTCTCATCCATTCCAGCTTTTTTCAGTCACCCCCTTTTTGTGGGGGTTGGGGAATTTCCAAACAGTGCACTCAACAGAAGCCATGAACCATTTCTTGCACCTAAGCACAAGACAAACATGCCTTGGAAATTTTGTTTTTGTGCAATATCCCCATTATATTGACTTCATCTTGTCCTCAGCCCATAACTGAGACAGCCTTAGGCCTCCCTTAGCTGGATTTTGAGGGGAGCCTCAAGCTGTGAAAAGTCTGTTAGGCTTTGTCACCCATTACTTGGAAGGAAAGTCAGGTGCCTGCAGTGACTTGAAACAGAGGCAGAAGAGGCATTGGCAATGGGAGCAGCAACTTTCATGCCAATGTAATTGTCTGTTGAATCCAGCACTATAATTCAACAGCAAGAATGGCCCTAAAAAAGCTTGGGGTCTATATGGGGCCCAGAGGCCTTTGTGGAAATAAAGATAATGTTAGGGACAGCCCTTGGTTTTGCAATATCCCAGCTTCCTCACTATCTATCTGCCTCTCTAGGAGATGTCCATGGGCACACTGTTGACCACAGTCACTAAGCTATTTATATTAACATTAGAAGCTAGAGAACAGGAAGAGGTGGGAGTTGGGATTATGGCCAACATAAATACAGCAAGTTGAGGAAGTGATCCGTTAGAGCTGGCATACCAGGAAAATAGAGTGTTGTAGTCTCTCACATTTTGGGGTTATTGTGTGAATAGTGCTTTTCTGTTTCTGACTTTCTTTATGCGTGTGTGCGCCCGTGCACACACACAGTTCCAAAGCAGTTTGGAGATCAAAGTATTAAATACTTGCATTGCATTGCATTGCTTCTTCATCTCTCTAAAACTGGACTCACATGATACAAAGTGATAATTTGACGGGTATGATAATGGAGGAACGTAATTAATTTAAATGGAATTTGACATGGGCTGAATATCGTGGAAAGTCCACTGAAGAGGAAGCTGTGATTTAGAGCAATGTTTCTCAGCCTTGGCAACTTTAAGAAGTGTGGACTTCAACTTCCAGAATTCCCCAACCAGGACCCCAGTCCTACTGATAGAAGACTCTGGGGGGCGGGAGAGGGAGTACACATGATTTGAACAAGTAGTTGGGAATAATTTGGACGGTGGCTTGTCTTCTATTAAATCTGATCACATAATAAGTAATGATATCTAAATGTGTACCTGTTTCCATAAGTTGACATATAAACATATTCACCTTAAACCTTCTGTGGTACCAAATGGTACTTTGGGTGGACCAGGGAGCTTATGTCTTAGATCTTTTAAGTATCTAGAAACCAATCTGACTTAATGGAGCTATGAGTACACATAAAAAGTTGCATGGAGGAGAAAAGACAGGATTGCTCCATCTCCCTGTTCTGTATGAAGTCATGCAAGAAGACTTTTATGCAATCAATAAATTATGTTAGAAAAATGGCTGCTTATGAAAGGATATGCTGCCTCTTCATGGCTTGTCCCATCATACATATCACATCCACTCATGGATCCTTTTCAATTGAAAAAGAAATTGAAGGAGATTCATAACATACATTGATCTTATACTAACCTCTTTTGGCCTTGGGATGGTGACAAAGGGGCTTAATATACACAATAAACCTCTTTTTTTTGAAGGTCGTCATTAATTTGCTAAATAGCCATTTTCCCCCTTCCAATACAAATAGGCACAAGACAAATGCCCTTCTATATATGCGGTAGCTATTCCAATTTAGTATAAGAAAAGCACCCAGCTAAGAACTTATCATGAATATTGAAATTAATTACCTTTCAAGAAAAGATGATTGTACAAACTCCATGACTCAGAGGCAAATGTAGTAATAAAAGGTTTTATGAAAAAGCAAATCCAAATTTAGATATCAGCCTTAATTGGAGTGATTGAAGTAATTTACCATTTTAGATGCTTGCATGTGAAATATCCCCCCTCCCGGTTTATTTACTTATTTATTCATTTTTCATGCCTTATTCAGGTTTATAATTGCTTCAATCACAACCAACTGTAAGCAATGTTCATTTCACATCTGTAAGGAGGATTAAAACAATCCAGAAGAACAATACGTAAACCATGATTCCTATGGCACTGAGTAATATATTAATATTTTATTAGGGACTAGAAGCTAAAACTCAAAGGAATCTGAGGAATTTTTTTAAAAAAAATATCCTTTACCTAGCTTGAATTTAGCTTTGTTATCACTTCATTTTCTTCTCTTTGCACTTCGAATTTTACCCTGAGATGATGAAATGGGTTGGTTCGCCAGCGTATGACCAATGTCTGAGGTAGGCCTTGTTCTTGTATTTCAGGGAACATGGCGCCCAAGAGTGCCATGAAATCTCCTGGGATTCTGGCCATTTTTAATGTTTTAAAACTATGGATATATGAATGTTTGTGGCATTGCAGGTTGGAGCACATTGCGTGCAAAAGTTGATGATTTTCCAGGTAGCCTTTCTGAGGAGGGAGATAGGATGCATCTCAGCGTAGTAGAAGTTGAGGGATATACAAAGAGGACTAAAAAGTGTCTCTGTTTTATCCTTCCAAAAGATGCTTTCTCCTCAGTGGAGGGAATCCAACACCATAAAAGTCCTTTGGACCTCATCCAGCCTTGAAGTATAGTCCTTTTGGACATCAAACCCTTCCAGGCTTCTGAGATATATGATGCTTCCAAGATGGGCTAAGACAGGCAGTTTTTTTCACCCTAAGGCATTCCTTCTGATGACCTTTTTTCTATACTACCTTGACACCCCATCTTTTTTTTAATGATGGGAGTTGTGCCCAATATGTAGGAACCTGTAGTGCCTCTGTATAGAAGAATCCACTGAACTGGCCTGAGCTTGCTTAGATCCAGCAGAGTTTCTGCATCGTATGCCATTGTTTTTGTTGGAAGTCCTGGCAAATCCAGCATGCCTCATTTGCATGTGAATTAGCATGTAAATTAAGTTGTCCCACAATGCAACTCTGAGGAAGCTGTTTGTTGCCACTCCCACTTCCTCTTTCTTCTCCTTTCTCCCACTCAGGGAGAAACAAGCATGCTGCTCTGCTCTCCATTCATTAAGGCCATGCACTTGGGCCTTGATGAAGGATTCTGCCCCTTTCTTCCACACAGCTCTTGGCAGCTGTAGGGCTGAGAGTTTAGGGCAAAAGTAAGTATTTAGAAAGAAAAGAACAAAGGAACTTCACCTTTTCCACCAAGATGGATGTTACAGAAGCAACAATAAAGTCAGTAAGAAATTCTTTTGCTTCTTAACCTAGTCCGTCTAAGTGTGTGATTCTTTATGCTTGGCAGGACTGAGTGTGTAAGATCAATAACCTGTGTTTCTCTGGCATGCTCACTGAAGCTATCTAAGAATTTTCTTTTTCTGTGCCAGCTTCTCAGCTGTGTTATAAGCTCTGCTCCATTTCAGTGGTTCTAGCAGGCCACTAAATTGGCTTCAGTTTTTACACCTCCTGCATGTCATTTCTGTTCTAGAAAAAAATTCCTGAATATTGATAGAATGCAATAGAAGCCTTGCAAAGAGATTCCAGTGTCCCCAGCCTGAGTAGCACTGCAGTATGAAAGCTATTTGACTAGCTACTTGACTAGTAGCCTCTTGGTTCTAATTCCATATTACCTCATATTAAAAGTAATATCAAGTGTATGGAAGACATTTGGGTGGCTTCAAAGTACCAGTTACCTCTCCATCTTAATAGCAAACAGTTATTTATTTAAGTAGTCTTGTTTTCCTTTTCCCTCTGCAGTCCTTTCACCTTTTATGTTGTTTCTTTTTAGATTGTAAATCTATGTGTACCAAGTTGTCCTCTCACTTTTGATTGGTAAACCCCCCTGGGGAGCCTACTTGTTTAATGATTAAGGTATATGTTAAAATGAGCCATATTAATTTTTTAAATGATGGCTGGGAATTTCATCCAACAGATGGGAAAGATTTTATTCTCCATAGCCAAGAAGAATTAAAGGGAAAATATGAAGAGCAGTAAAATATTTTCCATTTGGATGAATATTATCCTTTTCACTTTTTGCAAGTTATTAAACAAGTGAATTATTATTTTTTCTTTTCCATCTGTGCTATCATTTATGTGATTTACTGTACGGCTAATCAGTTACATAATTAATCAGCATCTCCATGGCTATTCTTTCTGGCTTGTATTTCTGCGGAAACTTTTGTCTGTCAGGCAACTAGCTATTCTAAGAGTGATCACTCGCACTCATAAATATCTTTGTATATGTAACACAGAGAGACCTTTCTGATGGGCTGTGAATGCCCTTGAGTAGTGAGAACTGTAGAGGCTCTGCTCTCAGATGTTAGTTTCTCTGGGATTCACGAGGGCTGAAGCCATCATGTTTGCTTTATTTGTAGATACGCGCTGCATGCAGAAGGAAGAAAACTCCTTCCTTCTCCCACAAAACTGCACACCTGTTCTCCTCATTGGCAGATTTGGGCCTTCCACCAAACTACGGTCCTCTCCACTTCTATCTCATTCTCTCAAAATGTCAAATTTTTCTTTACAAACACACATTTTTCCCCTTCTGCTGCAATCCCAGCTGCTTACTAACCACTAGTAAGCTCTTAAAACCCTTAAAGCAGCAATCTACCAATCAAACTAATGGATAGAAGCCTGATAGTATTTAATTTTCCATTGCAGCACCTTTAGATACTTAAACATGCTGAGGCCTGAACGCATTACAGATAAAAATAGCTGTTAAGGAGGACAGGGGCCTAATCTAGCCCTTTCAAATGATGTGCTAGCTTTCTGTGTGGAGACAGCTGTGTGGCACAGAAGAAAATTCTGTTCTATAGGCCTCACAGGTCACCAGATCAGAGTTGCACCAATCCAGGGAAGCATTAGATGGTAGCCCAAAAGCCCTTGGCTGATATCTAATGGTCCTCTGGATTTTTGCAGCCCTGATCTAGTAGCCCACAAGTATTGGGTGAGTGGCCGTATCTCCTACTTTCTAAGGGATTAGCCTCTCTTTGAAGGTGTGCTTGTTTTGAACAGCTCTCCAGTACAAACCTAGTTATTGGAAAATGAACCGTAAGAAGGGAAAGTAGTGAAGGTCCTCAGGATGGTGAAGTTGCTCAGAACATTGACAGAGAGAGAGCAGACCAAGCAGGTCTGATAGGACACCTGATCACAGCCTTCCCCACTTTGTGCGTCACTTTTTAAATTGTTTCTAATTGTTTGTAAATGTTCATTTATGCATGAAATACCATCTCATGAAAACGTTATATAAACTGCCCTCTTCTGATGCTGCATTTTTGTCTTTTGGGAAGAGTGATGTCCATGGTGAAGGGCTAAAAAAATGTCAAGATGGCAGGCCTGACAGCACAACTGAAGCCCCACTCCTTGTTTACATGCATTGATTGCTCAACACATGTGAAAGGGGCAGAGCTTTGATTGCATGGTCATGGACACAATCCTGATTTTTTTTTTGTTACCGTCCTCCTTCCCAGATACTCTTGTGTGATGCATACATGGTTGTCATAAAGCCTGGGGCTTATATGGGAACCTGATACATGTAGCCCAAGGGCAATGGCTTGCCTACACATACATTACATTGATCAGGGACTGCTAGATTCAAATGCCTGTATCCTATAGAGCGATGCTTGGACAGATAAACTTTGTTAGTTGGGCATGCCTGTTCCACCTACCATTCTGTACTTCCAGAGCAATCCTGCCAGACCCAATAAAAGCAAAACAAACTCAGGCCTCTTGATGGGTCCAGAAGTGGCCATTATAAATGCACATACCATCTCCCAAGAGCCCCAAAACATATGTAACTTAATTTAACATTTCCCAGGAGGTTTAACTGATTTGCCAGGCCAATAGCTGATGCATTTAGAAGGGTGCATGTTTAATTTATAAATTAGCAGATTACAATCTGGTGCATTAGTTCCATATTAAATGAAGTATTAATGTAATACAAGACAAATGACATACAATAAACCATATGAGCGTATATACAAATTTGACTTAATATGTTGGCTTCTTTTGCCCTCTGTCAGCATGACTGCCTTTTTCCATAATCCATGTTTCTAATTACCTCTTGCATTCCTTGCATATAAATAGCTAACACATCCCTTTGGAAATGTAATTTTATGTTATCCCAAATAGTATTTTGACTTATTAAGATGGCCAACTATAGAATCTGCTGCTCTTTTATCGTTCCGCTCTCAAAAAATAAATCTACTGATTTGGGCTGAAAGAACACAGTTCGGAGCCATCTTCTGTTCCAAATGATGATCCTGCCGATGCAGCACAATGTTTCTGAACATTATTCAAATATGTTGATTTTTCCAAAAATTCTCACCTGAATTCTCAGAGGTCAAGAAAGTTCTTTGTATGCAGTCGGTGAGTGCAGTCGCTGGGATTGTTACACTGAGATGTTTTTCAACAGTGTTGGAGCTTCTCCTGGATGAGCTGTGCTTACACATCTATACCTATATATGTTGAGAAGATTTACAAGTGTGCTCACAATGGCTACCCAATTCTGCTGGCAGCGTTGCTGTTTCTGATATGCTTTGCATGACGTTCTCAGTCAGGTTTACAGCTTAATGTTGAATATACATACCTATGCCCTACCGGCTCTTCTTTTCAAAAGGAGGAACACATTGGCCATCTCAGAACTGAGTCGTTCTGGAGGATTTGCCTTGTTCTAGCACATAAGCAGAGTGTGGGAGGGTCAGGCTGGGTCTCAGCTCAGGTTAAGCCTGCTATTAACCTTCATTTTGAGGTTGCTCTAAATTTTCCAGTGATGTTTTGGTTAGCAGTACAACTTAATTCCACTCAGGGCTAACCCATGGCATTTTAGTTCCCAGATGTGGAAAATCTTACCATAATAGTGATACACTGACAATATGATAATTATTGTCCTGAATTTTTTCCTGTGGCAATAATCTCTCTGCATGGTACGGCTAGGATGGTTTCATGCTTTAGGCAGACTAAGAAAATGCCAGGGCTATATGCTAGGCAGATGGACAGAAAGTCTCTCAGTCCAGGGCTAACCACTTCTGTTCTGTTGCCAAGGAAACTACATGGATGAGTCTGCGTAGGTACCAAGAGTCAAGCTCTTCTAGAGGATGTATTTACCTCTTTATAAAGTCTAGAATCAGCTTCCCACAGAAGGTTCATTTACAAATGACCAGATCTCAGTCAGTTTTTTGTCCTCACCAGAAAGGAGGTAGACACCATAGGCATGGTAGTATAGTTACTATGGATAACAAGCACATGCCAGTCTGAAGTGAAGAAGGCATAAAGGGACACATGAAGGTTCTTCCCTCAATATCCCTTCCATATCCAATGTTCTGATCATCCTGGGTTCAGTGCAAAAGTCTGAATCAGAATACTGAGTGTGGCTAATGGACTTATGGAGAAGGCCCATGAGACTTATGGAGAATCTGGAGGCTGTTAGGTCACTCCCTGAAAGATTAAATTGAATAACAAGGCATGGACTAGATTCTCCCAAGGCCCCCTCACTGCTTTCCTTGTGAGTAGGCAAGGAGATGCCCAGATTAATACTTGGATGATATGATGCTTCAACCCACAATAGTATTTGCACTGTTATAAACTAGTAGTTTTTGGCAGAAGTCTTCTGGACCTAGAGAGGATGCTCATACTCAAGGAGGATGGTGCACTGTAGCTGATACCTCTGTATTAATGAATAGGCTTGCAAATGAAACATTAACCTTTCATTTTTCTTCCATACTGGGATAGTTAGAAACTGGGACTATCCAAATCCATATATCGAATGCCTATGAAATCATATATTGTACCTGTCAACACCTCCTTAAACAAAATGTATCTTTTCCTGTGATCCCTTTGAAAGTTGAAAGATGCAACTTAGAGTTGCTGATAAGTACGATATGATTGCCCCCAAACCACCTTTTCTCTTTCACATGGATTATTACATAGCCCATATTACAAATCATGTTGCAACTAGAATCCTGCATTGTCAACTGAAGACATAAATAGGGGCTCAGTCAAGTGAGTCCTAGTGTTATATCGGTGTGGTTCTAACTGGATCTGTGCAATGAGTACGGACCTCAGGAGAATCCCTATGCAAGATGCCAGCAGAACCACGGGCTGGGGTAGATCTACTTAAATGCACCTGTCAGGTATCAAATATTGTGACATCCTGAGTATCAAAGGACTACTAAATATTAAATGACTTGTCTGTCTGTTAACTCTAAAATGTTGTCAGATGTCAAATATGGGATGTCAAGGATCAAATCCCATTGGAAGACAAATACTGTTATTGAATGTCATACAGATGATAGATATCTGACCTTAGAATTTGCATCTGTGAATGTCAGGGAAGAGACTGAGGGGCAAATTAATTCCCATTCATCTCTACCTCAAATCTCATTTTATCTTAGTGTCCTATCTATATTCATGCATTCTTTGCTCCTAGGAACTCTACTTACATGATATTAGTAATTCTTTCAATGACTATGCCTAGGACAATACTGTAGCTCTCTTCTATCTCTCCTATCAAAATGCCAGAGAGAGTCTGAAAGACAATGACTTGTTCAAGAGACCCCCCAATCAGTTTAGAGATAAGATTTGTCAAGCAAATAGCTTATTGTGATCCTTTTGAGGTCAAAATAGCCTTATCCTTTGTCACAGGATTCTGAGAGAACATCCACAAAATTATCTTTTTGACTGAGTTTAGTTCCAGTCAGGAAGATTCTAACAAAGGGCTGGATTCAGTTTTTATTCTACCAGGGATCAACTCCTTTCAGTGGAATGAGTGAAATCACAGTCTTTGATTTTCTCCTCTCTCCAGCCTCCACCATCATCCTGTCATTATCCAAAAGGTCCCACAATCCTCTGGAGATTTTTGAGGCAAGGAACAGTTGCCTCCCTTTGCTCAGTTGGATCTTGCCCATATTTATATATGGACAAATGGATCATCAAATAAATCAACCCAGAGTTCTCCCTTGAGTCACAAATGACCTGGCTCAAATGATCCTACCTTGTTTAATTTTGTATTAAGAGTTTTGAAAAGATAAAAACTAACAAGAACTAATATAAAGTAAACAAAAGAAAGAAAAAAAGAAAAAAGGTAAAGACAAAGACAAAAAGTGCAAAAAGAAAGAATGAAAAGAAATAGAAAGAAGTAGCTTCTGGTTTTCTTTGCAGCAAATATAAGTACAATTACAAAATTACCTTTTACTCTATGGTTACAAAAAGAAAAGTTCTCTTTTTTCTAATATCAAAGCCATAAATCATAAGATCATTTTTTTCTGTTTCATGCAAAAAGTCTACAAGGGGTTTCCAGGCAGAAATAAATGTAGATGTTGTCTTTTCTTTAATCAAGGAAATCAGTTTAGCCCTCTCTGCAAGTTCCATCATCTTCATCAACCATTCCTCCATTGTGGGTAGTGCCAAGTCTTTCTACTTTTGGGCGTATAATAATCTTGCTGCAGTTATTATATATCAAAACAAAGTTCCGTGACTTCTTTCCAGCTGTCTGTCCATCAATCCAAAAAAGAAGGCCTCTTCTTTCAATTGTATATTAATCTTTAAGTTCTTCTGAATTAGTGTATGTATTTGCATCCAAAACTTTCTGGCTTTTTTACCCATCTACCAGACATGGAGGGTTGGCAAGTTATTCTACTTCAGACACCTTATGTGAAGACCTAGCTCTCTGGAAAAGTCTCTAATGCTGGGAAAGGTGGAAGGAAAAAGTAAACCAGCAACAAGGTGGATGGGCTCAGTTACAGTGGCAATGAGTCATTGGAAAACCTGAAGAACCCGGTTAGGGACAAATTGTCCTGGAGAAAAGGTGGTTGATAAGAGTCGACATCAACTTGATAGCACATAATGATTTATACACACACACACACACACACACATACACATATATACACATACATGTATATGTGCACATATATATATACACACACACATAATCAATTATACACACACACCCTAACACACACAGGCTTAGAAAAATCTCACTATGACAAAGGTTGAGAAACCTTGCTTCTTCATGGAACTTCTGCATAATATTCCTCTCTCGTGGCAGAAATAGAGGTCTTTATGATTACTCTACTCTACTCCATTTTACTCCATTCCACTCCATTCCATCTTCTTAATCAAACTCAATTTCATGGATACCTACTTGGATCAGGTAAAAAGCTAGAAACTTAGCAGTTGCGTGCTATAAAATAAGCCCCACTGAACTTAGGGGAGCTTCTGAGCCAACATATATAACATTACAGTGGCAGGCACTGATTACGCCCTAGGAGTCCACTTGATTGTCTGGGTTGCAGATCTTGGTTAAGTTTCTTATCCATGATTAATATTAACCGTAAGTTAATATACTGTGTGAAAATAAATAGATCTTCATATGAGCCACAGAAATAAACAAAACCCAGTGTCTTCATCAGTTGAAAGGAGGAAAGATTAGTTCAGCCCTCATGTTCCTCCCTGATATTCTAGAGGTGACGGACTCGTCCCTGAGGGAGCTGGGGGTGTTGACGACCGACAGGAAGCTCTGGCGTGGGCTGATCCATGAAGTCACGAAGAGTCGGAAGCGACTAAACGAATAAACAACAACAACAACATGTTCCTCCCATCTCGCTCTCCCACCAAGTGCGCCATTCCTATAAAACAAGCATATGATTGTCCTGAAGTTTTATGCCCTTGACTGAGTTTTACTGGCCTATGAAAGTAATTTGGATTATCTGGCTTCAAGAGCAGGGGGTTGACTATATGATGGTCCCTCCCAGATGCAATTTCCTACCAATAGAGAAATGTGATGCATCCTCTCCATGAAATGTGCCAATCTGTTTGAAATACTGTTCCTTCCTATCCAATTCAGCTAACCCAGACCTTTCTCAACATTTGCCTGACATTCCATTTAGACAAAATTAGATTTTAACTTTACCAGAAATTTCAATGAAATTAGGTTTTCACTCCACTTGCCAGGTAACGGCTCATTGCCATCATATCTGTTTCTCTTGAGTAATGTGTATCTCTCCTTGCCGACATGTCCTTGCTTATTATTCATCAAAAAGCAGCATGAATGTGAAAATGACAAAGCCTAAATATGACTTTGCATTACATTGGTAAGGTACCCATGTACTTGTCAGAGAAAGTTGAGCTGTAGGTCAGAGAGGCAATAAGAGCAGAAGAAAGCCTGAACCCAAGGCTCTCTTTTAATAACTAATGGTTGTAACTGTCTTGACCACTTTTCTCAAGAGGGAGCTGACATCTTTGATAATGAATCCCCCTGGTATTAGTTCTGATTTCTTTTTTATTGTGGAGTTGTGTAAAGGAAAAAAAACACACATACAACCTCTTTTGCTGAACCACAGGGGGGATATTTCTCTATTCAATTCTCTTACCCATTTCTCTGTTATCAAAGGTGTGTCATGTTGTGATGAAGCCAAAGTAATAGAGAGAAATCATCTTGAACAATTTTCCCCTTGTGTACTATTTTTACTGAGTGCTTCTGAAAGACAGTTTTATAGGCAGCAGAGAAATACAATGGGAAACAGAGTTGGCATCTTGCAATTTGTTACACTTTGCATATATAAGAATGCAAGGGGTAGGACTGGAAATGATCTGCAGGCAGTGAAGCTTAGCCTTCTGCAAAAAGTTGTCATAAGAATTACTTAAGAATCACTGATCACTTCTTTATGTGCCCAATTCATGTGGCAATAAACACATTGCAAGCTAGAAGGTGAAGAATTGGCCATGGGGGCCTTGATAGAAATGTAGCATACACTGTAGATACCCTCTTCTTTCCCGTAAGCTTGGTGAATTGACCCTAGAGATAGACACTATGAAAGACAGACTTGTGTCTTTGGCTCAGAAAGTGTATTCAAGATTCTGCCTGACCTTTATCAGAAAGATACACACATGTTTTATTATCCGAAGTCCTGCAGTTTGCATCCTTTGCACCAGTGTGGCATCTTTGTGCTACCTATACTTTATTCCCATACCATTCTCCCAAAGAGTTTCTAAGAAGGTACAATTGGGATAGATAGGAAATAGAAGAATGTTGATCCAACCCTGGCAATAGGACTACCTGAACTAAGGCATGGTTTACAATTGTATTCCTGCAGGCGTGCAACACAAGAATCGGTGCTAACTCTAGAACAAATGTGATTCTATGTGCTACGTTCACAGTACATTGGCTTTGCTCCTACACTGTGCTAAGCCATAATATAGCTGGTTTGATTTTGGCTTACAGTGATGTGCAAGCTTAGCCACTATAGTTTGCAAACCATGAATTTTTATTTAATGTTGTGGGTTAATCCAACCGTTGCAATTTATAAGCCATGAGTCTGAGGTTAGTGCTATGTGTATTTAGAAATGGGTGTGGTGGGGGCTCATATATTTTATTCATACGGATGTCTAAAATTCACAATCCATTTGGAAAGGTTAGGTTAGAGGAGAAGGATTTTTTTTTCAAAAAAGAACTAGTTCTTTTGGGGGCAGCTGCCTATGCTGGTTCAATATCTGCTAATTTACAGTGGCTTTCAAAACCTTTTCTGGACCACCATCTATTCCCAACAATGCACTTTGCATTTGCTAGCCTGCACAGAAACTATGGAACCTGCAGCAAGTGCAGGATTAACTGCCAGCATACTATTCTTACATCTAAAGAGGCAGAATCTTGCATCTAAATCAAAAGATCTAAGGCAGTTGGTGTCCTTTCTTGCTGTGGCTTCCCAGATGCATCACAACTCTCAATCCTTGACAGGCAGAAAAACCTCGAGGCCCCTGGCAGGCAGCCACACATAGCTGTCAGGCTGCATTTCTCTTGGAGGGTCACACTTTGCATGGATTGAGGGTGAATTTTATGCTTAACATCTTGGAGGGAGAGCTGAGGGCTGCAGAGCAGGTAGAGCCACATTGTACACCTGGGTGGTGCTGGATTAGAGGGGAGGAGTTTTGTAGCTGCAATGTACCAGTTTGAGGGTTTACCCTGCAGCTGTTATTTATTTCCTACCCAAAGACGGTGTGAAATTGTGCTGTTAGTTTTTAGCCATCCTGATCAGAGAGCCTTGGAGAGATGTAGAAAGACGTTGTCCATCCCAGGCATAGATTATCTTTGAGCCTTAAAGAGAAGGGGTAGAGTGTTGCATCTTGGCCCTCAAGGGGAATTTCCACCCTGTAGCCTCAAGCTGCTTGTCCCCCATGCACAAACTGGATGGAAACGTAGCCAGCCGGCATAAGGAATCCCTGTCTGGGTTTCTACCCTTCCAACTGCTTTGGCCGCAGCAGTGGCTGATGTTTTTCACCCTGGCCTTTGACTAGTGGAGTCCTCTGCTTTTTTACCCCTCTTGGACTGGTAAAAAAAAGGAAAGAAAACACCACAGTTGTGCCATTTTTCCGGTCACTTGGCCTAGAAGGGGAAAATGGCACAACTTGTGTCATCTGTTTTTGTTTAAGTCAGGTTCATTGTTTACAGTTCCATCGAGGAAGGCGTAAACAAGAAAAGAAAAAAGCCCATCTCTTTCACATTCCACTGACGGACATGTAAAAAAAGATGACTGTGATGGGCAGGGACTGGAGTGTTCCTGGCACAGTGCTCAGTAGCAACTGGAGGGGAGGCGTTTGCCTGCAATGAAATAAGTGCAGCAAGCAAAACAAATGGCACCACTTGAGCTGGCACAAGCCAGAAAGCAGCACTTTTGGTACATGGCAGAAAAAGATGTCACAGGTTGCTTTCCTGTTCAGCTGGGAGAGGGAAGAGGACAATGTCAGGCACTGGGGTCGTTGGGGCAAGGTGCTCATGCAGATCAGCCCTGAGTGGTGAATTGGTTTTCACCTCAGCATTTCTTTTTTTCCCCTTTTTATAAGAATTTTATTAAGTTTCAAGCAAAGATAAACAAAAGTCTACAAAGAAAAAAAGAGAAAAAACAAAAAAAGTGGAGAAACACAAGAGAATTTTTTTTCAACATTATAAAAAGAGGTAACTTCTGACTTTTCACAGCAAGGATATACAAAAACTTTTCCATAATCAATCCCTTCGTCTATATTAAACCAAAACCACATTATTTCTATAAATCATTCCATTGGCACATTATAAAAATCACTAAATACAGTTACTCCCTCCCCTTATATTAAAAGGAAAAAAATTATATAAATCTCCTAATCAACTTCCCCCTCAAAAGATAACATTTATTGAATTATTTCCTTCCTACTACTATTCTGTGCATTCCTGTCTACTATAATAAAGATCAAACTAAAAAACATATAAATTGTCTTCCATTGTACTTAATAATACAACAATTTTAATAATCTTAATCATATTAAACCCAAAATCATCCAGATAGACATTTATTTATTTTTTATTATACCGTAATAATCTTAATCCAAAAAGATAAATGAAATCAGCCAAATCCTAAAAGCAATCCAGATAAATATTCTTAAACCCTTATCCCACTTCAAAATAAACCAGAGCATTTACATATCCCCACAATGCGCACAGAGCTTTTTTCTTACAAAAATCAAACAGCCCAACTGCCCCCCTCAAAAACTCCGACTTCTCTTCAGGAGACCTCCCATACACAATAATCCCTTCTTTTCCATGGTGTTCCATCAGAAGATCAGTTTCACTTATGGCTTGCAACTCGATCTTTCCCTTAAATTTCTCCACTGATCAGCATTTCAACAGAAATTCCGATCTCACTCTTAGAAGAGACATTTCTGTCGCTGTTAAATTCCTCAGTTTCTTCTACAACACCCCCAACCAGATGACACATTTTAGACCTCATATTTTCCACAATGTCCTGAATGCCTTGCATAAAAACTTGGTAGGAATCAGAAAGAATCTGTTCAAAATCTTGGTGGAAGTCAGAGAAAGTCTGTTAAAATCCTCCATGTCTCATGCAGTAGATTATGGCACCCCCTAGGAGCTTAATCATTGAAAGTCGAAGATATGAGTGTGTTTACACAAGTGAGAGTGAAATAGCAGACAGTTCTCCAGGGAAAGAAAACTGAAGCAGAAAACTGAAAGTTCAAAACAGCTGATTCAACATGTAGGAAAATTCTAATATCTTCAAATTTGGTACAAAAATAATAACAGGGAGACAATTATTTAATCTCAATCCTCCTTAATATTTGGATGGAAAATGAAGTCCAGAACTTAAAAAGAATTTTTAAAAAAATTGATCCCAAAATTAATGACAAGCACCAAGTGAACCCGCTTCTCCTTGCTGTAGAAAGCCTCTCTTAGGGTACGTGTACTTAAAAGAAATATAAATTGGGTGATTTAGAAATGGGGTGGCCGGTCTTAGTGTCCCTTTAAGGCTATAGTGCAGCTTGGGAATGGTGATGTCCTAGCCTCCTGGCCAGCTCTTACCAGTCAAGCGGAAACGCTGTTTGTGATCTTCTGGCTGCAAGCAGCCATCCAGAGGACAGATGGGGTGATTCCAGGTGTTTTCCTTTTTCCAGAAAAACACTCCTGGGCTTCAGGAAAAACCTGCCTGAGCCTGAAAACACTGCCACGTTGTCAGTTCTGCCCGCTGAGCCCACGGGCACAGCTGTTCAGTCTGCCTTGTCCCCACTGGAAGTCCTTCAGCTCAGCATTTCAACAGGAAGTAGCTGAGATTATTTTGTGCATCTTGCCTAAAGGCCTGCAATAATATTTATCTTGTGCGATAATGCAGAAAACTCAATCCATCTATCCTATTAAAAACCTGTGACAGACATTCATTATTTATTTGGTTATTTGCAGGATTGCCTCTCCCCAAGGATGGCTCCCTGGCCTACTCATTTTAATAGGGGTGGGCACACTCAGGGTCCCTTCCTTGCAAGAGTGGCACTTGATGGGACTCAGAAGGTATGCCTTTCCTGCAGTGGCACCTGCCCTTTGGAATTATTCACCCCATCCCCACCCATGTTTGGTTGGCCCCAACTCTGCTTGCCTTCAGAAAGGCTTTAAAAACTTGACTATTCCCCTGGGCACTGGGGGTGGAACAAATTAAATCCCATTGGGAGAGGGTGTGAATATGAGCCAGGTCACCTGTTATTATTGATTGATGTTTTTCTCTGGGATTGGTTTTCTTTTTCATGTAAACTACTGAGTCACATTGCCTGAACTGGGTGGTCATATACATTCTTTAGATCAATCAATCAATCAAATTCCATGCAAGAAGATACAAAAGGATTTTGAAAGGCACTTTAATCTGTTATTGCATCCACTCTTGTTAATTGCAATTCTCATTTAATCTGAATGCTTCAACATCTGCACACATGGTCAAAGGCAACGTGCTAATGCTTTTTTCCATTGCCTGTTTGTTTTTCTCCATTTGACAATCCAATTAGCCCAAGCTCAAGAATGGGATACGTAAACATCAAATGTTGCACTTTGATCTCCTTCCTTGCTTTTAAAAATTGCCCTTCTGCAACCCCATTCTCCCCACCTGCATTGCCCACGCACTCAAACATTTGTCACAGAAAGAAAGACGTGGTGGAAAAAAAAATATCACTCCTATGGAGAGGAGAATTGAGGTAAAGTGGGTCTGGGACTAAAAGGCAACCTTTTTTTCATTATTTTGATACACATTGTAGGGTTCCCAGCTTGGAATGGATATGCTATGTGAAAATGAAGATGGAGCTTTAAAGTCTGATCTTTATACTGCAAACTGTGCTTCCTTTTTGGACTATTTAGCCATTGCGGTTTCACCCAGAATGAGATGCTATGACTATTGAAGAAATCGACTCCCTGCCTCTCTCTCTCAAGCTATAACTCTCACTCAGGTTTCCCAGGGAAGAAAGATTGACAGTCAGTAGTTGGCCGATGGTGTGGGTCTCACCTGGCCAAAGTTTGCCTGCATCTTAATGCAGTCACAAACCTGATACCTAAATGAGAAATACAAAGAATGCATTTATTCTGTTCTGGGGAAAACAGGTGTTTGTCTGTGAAAAATCCACATAGGACACCTGAGTAAAATGTAACATAATTGTTTTCCTCATGTCTTAATCCACAAGGTTCAGTACTCCACACACAGACAGCCTGGTTCTGGTTGTATGGTTCCTCATCTCTCTGCAAAAAGGCTAAAAGTGTTTGTAAAACATATCACACTTACAGGATCTCACATACAGCATCTCAGGACCCTTGTCTGATCCCTGGAACCTCCCAGAGTGGTTAAAACCATCACTGTTGCCCGTTGGAGGGATGCTGGGGAAAATGTTCCACCCGCAAAGAACATCTGAACATTTTTGTCCCATCCACTCTTGTGACAAGACAGCACTGCCCACTCCCCCCCCTCAAATCTCATACTGCATCTTTTTTTAAAAATGGACACCTTCTAGAAGTTGTCCAGCCCTTATCTATCCATCCATCCATCCATCCATCCATCCATCCATTTATCATTACCTCAATGAAGAGTGTGCATTGCTCTGACAAAGATAATCAAGATGGAGTCTGCCTCACTGCCACTTGGAGCTTTAGGCAAAGGAGGAGCCACTTCCCAGGCACAAGCTGTAATACAATGAGAGGGAGTCAGTGCTGATGAAACATCTTTTAATGAAAAGCTGGTTGGCACAGTGTGTTTCCTCGTACAGCCGCAGTATAGTAAGGGAGGATAGGAGAGGGGTATTAATGATCAGAGAAACACAAGAAAACTCCATGTAAAAAAACTCCATGGGTGTGTTTGAAGAGGTTTCATCACATGTGCAACCCAGTTCAACAGGCAAATCATGACTAGAAACTGTATCAGAAAGTTTAGTAGTCATGGGGTCCAGATTTGTGGGCTTTGGAGTGACCGGAGACAAATTAGCATAATTTTCTAATTCCACATTTTTGAATGAACACCCAAACTTAGTATGAACTTGCATGCCTTTGGGAATGTAATGCACTTGAATGCATTAAATTACAGATAAGTTGTTTGGAGAAACTCACGTTATTTGGGAAACTGGCAAATATGCTTGGAGAAATGTCTACCCAAATCCTGCAAACTTCTTAAACGAACAACCCAAAGTGACAAATCAATTTACCTATCCCTAGTGTCTCCAGAATAACTATTTCCTGATAGGGCCATACTTTTCTCCTCTGAGTGTTGCTACTACCCTTCAAACTAGCCCATGGGCTACATGCATGGATCTCTGAACATTCCATTTTGACCTCTGCAGTAATTCATGTGCTATTCATCTAGCTTTCCTCTACTGCAGATTCCAAATCTCAAGTCATCAGCAGCTTCGCCCCAAAGCTATAGGCCAATAGTTTCCTTATTAACAAGCAAGGCTATATACAGTATATGAGCATTGATGTTTCTGTCTTCTTTATTGCTAGTGGCCTCCTCCTGGATGCAGTGGTTTTCCAACTGGGTTGGAGTGAATGACAGTATGTCATGTTCCCCGTTGCAAGGCATATGTGCATCACAACGGGGAACATGCCTATCAGGAAGGAGGAAGGGATAACCATTAGCCTCTAAGCACACAAACACCTAAAACAATCACCGGGACAATAGAGGCACACCTCTGCCTGGACCTAAAGAACCATTAACAGATCGGGGGAACTTCCACACATTACCCCGGGGGACGCACCTGCACCGGACAAGAATGAGAAGACAAAGGAGACCAGCGGAGATCACCCGAATCGCCCATCGACAGACCCATACCGCTTCAGATCGCCCATCCAGATCCAGCTTGTGGGATAATGGAGGGCAGAGGAGGACAAGGTCCGCCACGCGGGTATATACGGGGTACCCCACCACCACGCCCGCATTCCCGACTTTTTTCTATGTAGGCAATCTGCTTTCAATAAACCGGAAATCCTTAGACCCTCTAAGTGAGTCCGTGTCTTATTGGGAGTAAGGCTACCCTGACACAGTATTCCTCTGTGAAAGTGGCTGCACTGCTGTGCTTCTTCTGGTTGCACCCTCAGCTCATGTAGGGCAGCAGGGAAGGCACAAGAATTCTTGCTGGTGCTCTTCTTGTATTTTGGAATTTGCCCCAGGAAGCTGAGCAGCACAGCACAATTTCTCAGCAACCCAGTGATTGTGGAGAGAGCTTCCTGAAGTTAGAAAGCTTGAAAATCATCTAGGCTGGTGAGCAGCTTCACTGGGCAAAACTGCCAGTGGCTCCTGCTGCTGAATGCAGATAAGGATGATGAGGAACCCTCATATTTCCATTTGGGAACTACTGCAGGGAGTGAAATTAACTGGTGTGTGGAATTAGAGGACAAGGAGGATCTCTGGAGAGGAGCTCTTCCAAATGCAAACGAAAGGTTACAATTCTGTATACTTTCCCCTTTTTAAAAAGATTCCGGCAACATAACACATAAAAGATGTTTAGTGAAATTCTGACCTGATACCTGACATTTGTGAAAACATGCTTGAGTTAAGAAATACTGTTAAAAGGGTTTTAAAAATACTGTTTTTGTCTACATTTAGAATTTAAGCCAATCTCTTTATTCTGCTATAACCTGCCTTCTCCAGTTGTTTTGTGACTAAAAGTACCATAATTCCCACTTCATATGGTCCAAAGCCACGGACCAATGGACATTGAAGACAGCAACAATAATTCCAGTCCTTTTTGAAACTTGCTCTTTCCCCTAGGATGCAGAGGACCATTTTTGTAGATCAGTTAGAAAAACCTTCCACTCCCCATGTTTAGCTTGGCACCATGTATTCTACCCTCCCAGGGACTGTCAGTCAAGAACACATCTGACACACAGCAGCTCATCTGAATAGGTTAACATTATCGATTTTATATGATGCAGTGCTGGCTTTTGTTATGGTTGTGTTTGAAGCGACAATTTGATGAAGCTTCAACTCACCATATTGTGCATATGAAGAATGCACGGAAGACTTTGTCTCTCTTTTTATATTGCTGTTTCAAAAGGCTATTTTTGCACTTGCTGCAGCTGACCTTCCAAAGGTTATCTTGCTTATCTAAATTAGCTTGTAGTGGCACTGAAGACCAAGAAAGCATCCCAGAGTGCTGTTGAAGCCGGATGCTACGTTTTATCTTAATTGCCAATCATGCTGTTTAGGAATCTTCAGCTTTTTCTATTTTTAAAGCAACCACTTTTTATTGCATGTTAGGTAAAGGTAAAGGTTTCCCTTGACGTAAAGTCCAGTCGTGTCCGACTCTAGGGGGCGGTGCTCATCTCCGTTTCAAAGCCTTGGAGCCGGCGTTGTCATAGACACTTCCGGGTCATGTGGCCAGTATGACTCACGGAACGCCGTTACCTTCCCGCCGAAGCGGTACCAATTAATCTACTCACATTTGCATGTTTTCGAACTGCTTGGTGTGCAGAAGCTGGGACGAGCAACGGGAGCTCACCCCGCCGCGCGGTTTCGAACCGCCGACCTTCCGATCGACAGCTCAGCGGTTTAACCCGCAGCGCCACCGCGTCCCCATTATTGCATGTTAGATTAAACTAAAAACAAACTATTCAAATGTAAACGTTCTCTGGATTAGTTGGAAATTCAAGTTCGCCTTTTTTAATACACCAGTGTTTCTCAACCTTGGCAGCTTTAAGATGTGTGGACTTAAACTCCCAGAATCCCCCAGCCAGCCATGCTGGTTGGGGAATTCTGGGAGTTGAGGCCCACACATCTTAAAGCTGCCAAGGTTGAGAAACACTGTAATACACAAAGCAGAACTTCTGAGGGCCATCTGGCCTATGAACAGGTATGTTTGTCACAGGACAATAGGATTGCTATTATTCTATATGGGTGCCATTTTGTTTTTGTGGCCCACTTTTGTTTTGGTTCTGAATGGGAGAAGGCTTGGCAGACTCAAGTTCAGCAGCAATGCTTATGCTTCATTTGTCTCCCCATATGACCCTCAGATAGAAAGGCAGGCAGGAGAAGCGGAAGAGGAAGTTGCAGGAATGATCACTTTAGTTCATCATAGAATTATTTCACGTGTTGGTGAGACAGACAATATGTCTGAACTCTATGTCTGAAAAGCTGACAAGAGGGAACTGGAAATGGTAAATTTGGTTATTCTAGCATTCCTGTTACTACCCTGGCAACAGCTGCTCACAGCTTAGAGACCTAATTGCAGATGGCTTCACACCTATTCAAACATTCCAGGTGTAGGGAGCCATGGAGAAGCTATTCAGAAACCATTACAGCAACAACATGAGCCAAAACAGGCTTTGAGCTGAGGAAACAAGGCAAGTATTAGGAAGAAAGTCAGGCAGGCTCCTGACTCCCTGGAGTATAAGAGGGAGGGAAGGGAAAACTCAGACAGGCTTGCAAGATTCTGTTAACAATAGTCTATCTCAGTAAAGTATAGTTCTAGTCTTATTTATTTAGCAAATTTATATAGCTGCCCATCTCACTAAATGTGACTCTGGGCAGCGTACAGTAAAACAGGTAGTTAAAAACAAATATAAACAACTATTTAAAATAGTTAAACATAAATAAAAACCAAGACTGCGGGAGAATGGACAACATCCTGAACATGATACAACAATCTCACAGTCTCCCTCCACTTCTTCTGGAGTCTGTTTCCTGATGTGGACAATCTTGATATGCTGACATCAACTGTTCTTTCTAGATTTCAGGGACCATGTGTAGGAGGGGAGAGCTGACCAATCTTTGCTTTATGGGCATCAATTTGTATGCCTGCCACTACCTGTCTTGGTAAAAGTTCCAATAGACAGGCACCTATTCATGCAAGCTTTGCAAAGGCATGTGTGTCCAAGCACACAGGGTATTGGCACTTTGCAACTGAATGGGCATCCAGCAGGTTGGGCCTACCTCTCCATCCCTGCCTTTTGTACATTCATGGAGCAGCGGCACCAACAAGAACATCTGGAGAAGCCTGAGATAGCTTCTCATGGCAAGATCAAACTTTTCCATGAGGCTGATAGATGGCAGTCATCATTCATTCTGCATTCTTGTTAAATAGAAAGGTATGGGGTTTGATGGGTAGATGGGTGTTGGCCAAAGGTGAAATTGGAATAACTTGGGTGTTACAAAGGGCTTACCCTGTGGAACACATTGCAGGTCTCAGCCCGGCAATAGGTGAAGGCAAGAATGAAGACAGGCTGAATCACTGCCAACAGTTCTTTTAAGAACAGACAAGGAAAAAAAATCAGTTTTCCAATCTTCTCTCTACCCTTTTAAATCTTTTTTAAAGGAGCTACAATATGTTGTTTACATGTTCAGTTAGACAGGAGGATAATTTATTAGTACTGTGCATATTTTTACAGCAGTGAGAACAAGCCTTTCAGGAATTGTGATTGGGCAGCTCCTGAAGAGTGGTTCTTGCATGAGAATGATAAATACATTGGAGTATTCGTTTTGACATTCCTGCTGCTGATCCTTGGCTTCAAAGTCTGGAGAGGAGGAAACTTCCAGCATTTTCAAATATGGAGTCAACATTTATTTGAACTAACTCTAGCAAAAGTTAAGGGAAGCAGAAGTATTTAGGAATATGATGAGAGAAAGTTGCCTTAGTTTTTTTTCTGAAGCTGAAACAGCTTATTCTATAAATCAGTGCTTTTTCTGCTCTTCTCAAGGTTATAATCAATGCAGTATGCATAATAGTTATTTTGTCAGATTAGCTGATAGGAAGACTCAGTTTTGCAAATCCACTCCATCATGAAGCTCCCATAGTGACCTTGGAACCCTGATCATCTCTTGGCTGTGCTTTCTCATGAAACTGCTGTGAAGGTAAAATAGAAATGGAGATTGCTTACATTATACCAAGAAAATTGGAGGAAAGGTGGGATATAAACATCATCATGAGTAAGTAAACTTGCTAGGCATACACTTACACCATATGTGGAGATTTCTGTTCTGGCTGGCCTTTAGAGGTGTGATAGTGTAACAGCAATAAGCACTAAGCATTAAGATTTTCACTTAATGCTGGGAGAATAGAATTAAAGTTCTCCTTGGTTACTTGTGCCTTTGTGGTAAATCAAAATATATTATGGTAAACTCCCCCAACCTGAGCACTGTCCAAAAGTCTGGACTTCAAATCCTAGCATTTCAACAATGCCATCTTAGCTAGAAAATTTGGGCAGTTTCACACATCTGGAGGGCACCCAGTTAAGCAAATGGACCACATTCTTTAAAATATGCACAAGACATTATACAAAATGGGGAAAATGTAATTATGCTTAGGTTGGTGTATTGCTTTAGAAGACTTGGGAGAGAAACCTTCACCATCTCCTCCTTTAGACCACAGTTTCTGGAGCCATCTGGTCAGCACACCAATGAGCAGGTATCTCTAGGAATCGCTTCCTTTGCCTCTTCAAAAGTGGATAGAGGGCACACCAACCTCACCCAGCATGGGAGAATGCCATGAGCCTTTAGGGCATATTTGTGGGCCTCTCCATGTTGACTGGTACCTGTAGGTACTAGGTAGTTGTCCTGAAAGACAAACGATACTAAGCTAGATGGGCTTCTTGTAGAAGGCAGCTGCTTATGCTTTTAATGTCTTTGTTATACCCCATGAAATCATTCTGGTGTTACCTAGGCTAATGTTTATTGCATACTAGATGGCACCAATTTTTTCATGACTTTCTTTGTTACTTCTTTCTGTACTTACAACACAGTTTCCTTCCATCTTTTCAGGAAATCAGGTTTCAGAACGATGTCTTTGTGAGGGTTTGTGAGTGAGGGTACATGCCCAAAGAATTATCTGAAGCATGCCACCATTATACATGTGAGCTTTATGTTTTGGAGGAAGTAAATATTTGTAGGTCTGAAAAATACAGGCTGTCACTTTCCATCCATAGCTCTGCATAAACCATACATTTAAATGGAAACTTAAATGCTTTTCTGCACCTCAGTGGAAGGCTGGGGGTATATAATGGAAGAGTGCCTTCATTTCAAAAGAGGTCCTGGCAATCAGTCTAAGTCCCTCTAAAGATTCTAGTGAGATGTATTTTTGGAGGAATAGAGAAGGAAAAAAAGATAGAACTGGAGAAATTGCATTACTGTTGTTATTAACTTGCTTTAAATAACCTTGACAAGTTGAAGTCCGCTGAGTATTGGCATTCTCCTAGCTCAGTTTTATGCTCCTCTTGTACATGGCTATTTTAGGTATATTTATGTGGGAATAAGTCTCACTGAACCCTGTACAATTGATCTCTGAGTCTGCATGCATAGCTGGTGTTTTGGAGTACAATTCCCATAATCCCCTGGCCATACTGGCTACAGCTGATAGGGGTTGAAGTCCAAAACATCAGTAGGCCACATGATTGTCTACTTCTGTATTAGGCTGAATTGTTTAACAGACAGGGGGTATTAGAATTGTGGTTTTGGAGCAATGACCTTATTGCGCTTGTTTTAGCTATAGATGTTAGGAACTTTAGTAAACTACATTTCCCAGCATTCTTGGCAGCTGGTTCATTGTTATAGCTGAAATAAAGAGGGGTGAATGTTTGCTCTCTACACAAAGAAAATAATTTCATTAATTAATAACACAAGCTGAGCAAAAGGAGGGTGGTTGGAGGCAAATGTGAGTAAAGGAATAGAATCCTTCTGCAGAATAACTAAAAATATGAATTTATTAGAGGGACATTATAAGCCACAAGGATTCAAAATCCCAGCCCAGGAAAGGGGAAAAATAATATGTTCTTTTCATGGTGGCTTGTGTACAAGTAAAGAAAACTGACAGCATCTCTTGGCTGGTTCTTCTCTCATTCTACATTCAGACTGGCAGCTTACACTGATTTATTACAATTGTGTCAAACTTCCTTTTTTATTGTAATTTTATTAAACATTACAATTACAACAATAAAAAGTAATACAAACTAAAAGAATAAAAAGAAAAATAGAAGGTGCAGAAAAGAAAGAAAGAAAAAATAAGAATGTAGTAAATATATATATATATATATATATATATATATATATATATAAAGAAGTGGCTTCCCCCTTCATCACAACAAGTATAAACAATTTAAGTAACTTATCAGCTTCTCTAAAATACAACAAATGATCTCTTCTTCCCATATCCGATCTCTTATCCATAAGCAAGTCCTTAAAGCCTCATCATTTCAGTCCTGATGTCTTCAAAAGTCCATTAAGGGTTACCAGATGACTTTCCAATAAGTCATCTAATCAGTACACCAGAAGTCTATTGTGAGATTGCAACCGTATGACATGTCCAATGTCCAGCAAACCAAGGAAGAACAATATTGCATAAATTATCTTCAGTATGATTGTACTTATGACCATAGTTCAGTGTGGCATGAAAGGATATAAATTCTGACAGACAAGCAGTTTGGTTTGTATAACAATGTCAAAAAATGTAACATCAAATATAATATCGCATAGCAAACTTACAAGTGGTCAGCTATCCCTCAAACTGTGTTCAGGTTTGTTTGCAATCTTCATGCTTGGAAGCATCATTTTACCATCAGCTTTTATGAAGCGGGTGAGCTTGGAACAATTGACAATGAGGCTTTTAGACTCTTCAGTCACATTTGTAGAAACATCTGGAACAAAGAAAAATAGTTTTGCATCCAACAAATGCAAAATGTTATAGGTCTGGGGTCTTAAAGTTGTTTTGGCCATGGATTTCACTGATTCTTTAAAGAATGTTAAAAATGAAGCATTGATCAAAGTGTTTTAATTTTTTTACATCTCCCATTGCAAAATCAAAATACTGCATTTATTGGGGCAGGGGGAATACATACTATTCCAAATAGAACCATTGAAATATTTCTTCCTTTAATTCATTCCCTGTATGTTATATTCCTTCATCTTTTAAAGTGAGCATCCAGGAAACAAATTGTCCCCAAAGATGCTCCATCACATGAATGGCTGTGTGATCATTTTGTTTACTTCTAGGGGAAAAGTGGCCTTGGAGTTCAGAGGAAGCACCCACAGATGGAATGCATAACTACATCTTTTTCTCTTGAGTTCAGTCTAAGAATCCACTTTTTATAATAAACAACATCAAAATCAATAGAGCAACCCATGTATTCATTGTCTGTTGCTACATATCAGCACTACTGTGGCTAGAGAATCTTGTTTTTTGTTTTGATCACTGTGGAGAAGGGTAAAGGGTAAAGCACTCAGGGTCTTAATTTCCAGCTATGCACTCAAGTTCCACTCTCTGATGGCTTCAAATTCAGTTCAAACAATCTAGTTCTCAGTCACACTCACACATACACACACCATCTGAGATTCTGTTTTGAAACTTTTCTTATAGCTTTAAGAGTTGGAAGCTAAGGGCTTTTTTATTTTTGAAAGCAAAGAAGATTGGCTGAAAGAGGGAGGAAGGAAAGAAGGAATCTGAAGTGACAAGCAAACCCAGCAGTAATTTCTTTTTTATATAATTGTGGATTACACAAGACCTAAGCAATATGGCAGCTGCAAGGGGTGCTGCTTGCAAAATCTTTAGCAGGAGTAATTATGTTGTTGTGTCACATCAACAGGACTCCTGAATATACCTATAGTCAAAGCTAGAATTACAACTTACAGGATGGTGCATTGGGAAAATTATCTTTTGCTGCACTGTTTCCACTCGTAAACCAAGCTAAATGATCTGGCCTTCTCTAGAGAAGGAAGTAGTGAACAAAACAGATCTGGTCTTGTAAAATGCCTGGGAAGCTATCGAATAAAGCAGAGATCTATATTCTATGTAGTTAATACATATTAGCAATAATTAAGATGATACATTCAACTGATGTTCAAGATATGCAACCATTTCCCCTTTGATACTGGAACTAGCTACTCATCAGATCCAACATCTACTTAATGTCAAGATATTCCAAATGTGGAATGGAAGAAAGATACACACAAACACACACACAAACACACACACACATATACACACACATACACATACATATACATATACATATGTGATGGTGAAAGGTCCCCTGTGCAAGCACCGAGTCATGTCTGACCCTTTGTGGGGATGCCACTTTTGCGACGTTTTCTTGGAAGACTATAGCGGGGTGGTTTGCCATTGCCTTCCTCAGTTGTCACCTTCCCCAGCAAGCTGGGTGCTCATTTTACCGACCTGGGAAGGATGGAAGGCTGAGTCGACCTGAGCCGGCTACATGTATATGTATATACATGTGCATATACATACGCGATACCACAAAATGCTAACAGTAGATGTATGCAGAACATAGTGGGACAGTGTCTCCAGAACTCTAGATCTAGGAAGCTGATTCCATTTATCTCAGTCATGTACCTGTTCCCCAGGGTTTCAGAGAGGATTCTCATCCAGCCATATCTATAGAATATGCTTTACCACAGGGCTACAATGCAGGGCTACAATACAATGTAAGGGACGCGGTGGCGCTGCGGGTTAAACCGCTGAGCTGCTGGGCTTGCCGATCGGAAGGTCGGCGGTTTGAATCCGCGTGACGGGGTGAGCTCCCGTTGCTAGTCCCAGCTCCTGCCAACCTAGCAGTTCGAAAACATGCACATGTGAGTAGATTAATAGGTACCGCTTTGGCGGGCAGGTAACAGCGTTCCGTGTAGTCATGCCGGCCACATGACCATGGAGGAAGTGTCTACGGACAAATGCTGGCTCTTCGGCTTTGAAACGGAGATGAGCACCACCCCCTAGAGTCGGACACGACTGGACTTCATGTCAAGGGAAACCTTCACCTTTACCTACAATGCACTGATACCGAGTTAAAGGAACCAGCTCTTGGGCTTCAATGAGAATCATTACTGCTTGATTCCTGCATCCAGACTGGTTTTCTATGGCACCTATGCAATTACTTTAGAGCTTCTGTACAGTCCAATTTTGAAATAAATAGCTCCCCGTATAAGCCCTGATTTGACTAAATTAATATAATAATGACAGCAAAGTACATAAAGCATATGATTATAAATTGCTGCAAGTACTGCAGTTTGCCTTCATCCAAATTAACACCTATGACAACAGAACATCAGCAGTGGCTACCTCATTAACAAATGGCACTTCCAACTTTTCAGTTTGGTTCTCTCCACTCTTTCTGCCAATAGTATTCATTAATATAATAAAACCCTCATTATAAAATCATTAGTGTAAAATGCAAATAAAACCTTACATTGTTAATGTCCCCACTAGGCCCTTAATTACTTAAACAGTCATGCTGCATTAAGCATAGCATTGATAACGCAGGATAAAAAGGTTTATAAAAATAACATTATGTTACTTTTCTGATCCATTACGTTAAAATTTGTACTCAATGGGCACTTTTTCTGTATAATATTTTGGACCACAGTGGGATTCAGTATTATGCTAACTAACTAAAAAAAATAAATAGAGATTAAGGCTATGGCCACGGCTAATATTTCTATATGGGTTATATGGCAGCCCATATTTCTTTAAAACCCCACTGCTCAGAGAATGATCTTTATTACTTTGTCACTGAAATTAGAGGCGGTGGCCAGGTTTCCAACCATGGACAACTTCAAGTCCTTTAAACCTTCTCATCAGAAAAAAAAAAAGTAAATTCTAACTGGTTTCTGTTCTCTGTGTTCTTTTTTGATCCACTGCATCTTCTTTCGAACCTTGAGCTAACATCATGTAGCAGATGCTTTGTAGTGTATGGGGGCATGAACACTTCACTCATTTCCATTTCCATTTTCATTTGCACTTACCTGCAATTTTAAAGCAATTTTCTGGGGCTGGCTAACTACCCTCTACATGTGCCATATGATCCTGAGAAAAGATGCAGTTGCTTTAAAAAGTTGAAGATAGGTGCTTCATTTCTGCTCCCATACACTCTGAAGTACCTTTATGGAACTGAATACAAAGCCCTACTTTATATATGTTCATGGAGTACAGTCATCTACAGTAATTGCCAATATAATTTAAAATACTATTCAGAAATAACTTACTGAATTCAATAGGGTTCACTTCATTATACATGCAGCCAACCTGAATATTCTTTTTTTATATCTATTTTTTCATTGAAAATGTTTAGATACATAAAAGATAAACATGAAAATATATAAAGAAAAGTTAAAGAAAAAAGATAAAAGAAAAAGTGAAGATAGCAATACAGTTAAAGAAAGACAAAAAGATAATTTGCTGCCAAGAAGATCAGAAGTGACTTCTGAACTTCTTGGCAGCAGTTACAAATAAAGTTATGATCCCTCCTCCCTCATTCAAATTACATTACAAAGACCCCTTCTGTCCCATTTCAACTATTTTTTCAATCAGCAAATCCACAAATCACCACTTCACTTTTTTCCATTTTCAGCAAAAAGTCCATAAAAGACTTCCAGTCTTTTATAAAAATACTTACCATTTTATCCTTGACCAAACAGGTCAGTTTTGCCATTTCTGCTAATTCTGTCATCTTTACAATCCATTCCTCCATTGTGGGTATTTCAGTATTTTTCCATTATTGTGCATATAATAATCTTGCTGCAGTCACCATATATAACATCCAGCCAACCTGAATATTCATGTGTTTTAAATGTCGTGTCAAAATCTGCTACATCTTTGACATGGAAAATTTTTTGCAGTGAATGAAAAATACAAAACTAGCAATGTTAGTAATAGACTTCCCCCCCCCCCACACCACCACCACCATGTTCTAAACATACAGCAGTAATTAATCTTAAACTATAAAACCAAAGAGAAATGAGTTAAGCTTGCCAGTTGCCTACACTTACCAGCACATGGACACTGGGTGTATCATCACTAAAACTGACTTGCCATAACCTAATCCACATGTGTTTATCTTTTGAATGACTGCATCCTCAGGGAGTGGGAATAGGACATCAAAAATGTAAGGCTGAAGTTGGAATTTTAATATCCCACTAATAGCAAAACTTTTTGGTGGAGTCAGTTCTTGTGTTCTGTTGCCAGCCATAATGTTTACAGTAGCATTGTGGGCCAGGCCAAGATAATCATACTCCTAATCAATAATTCACAAATTTCATTATTTCATTAATACCCATGAGATATTAAGAAGTAACTCCTGGACTTAAGGTGCATCTTGAGAAACTCATCCTATAGCAGCTTGAAAAACTGTAGATGGCACATTAATTTTAAAACATCCAAAGTCCATGAGTGTGTTGCCATCCTCTCAAGATATAGACCTATCAATTACTTAACTACTAGTTTAGTATTATTAACCCATTTCTAATGGGAGATCGTTTTCATAATTGTTGCAGAATGCTGGGAAAGCCTTTAGCCCAGGAGAGATCAGAAAAGTCACACACACCAGGCATTTCTATAAAAATAATTTATTTACAAAAAGCAAAACAAAAGCAAAACATATTTAAAGGACTTAGCTCTCATTGAGAGCTACCTAGCTTGGCTACATATCGGCACAGAGAAAAAGAGGAAGTAAGAAACAAGTCCGGGCAGGTTTCCTCCCCCCAGGCGATTTGCATCAAGCACATGAAAGGAGTCAATCAAATACAACCTCTTTACCCGGCCAAAATGATTAGGTACAATAGCAGTCTTAATCGTTAGTAGGAAAACATCAACACTCCCCTTTTTACACTATAGATTAAGATGCAAACCAATCTTCTTTGACAACTTTGTATGTCTTTCCATTCACATTATTTTACCATTATCTCCCCTTTGTTTAACAGAAAGCTACCATCCTTCTTCCTGTGTTTTTCCAAACCTAGGTTGTTATAATTCCAAGGCTTTTTAATGTGAAATGGCTTTTCATGCAGGCTTCAAAATCAAGCCTTTGTTTTTCTGTTGATGTGAACAGCAGCAAATCATCAACATAAATGCACAGATACATACAGCCTTGTTTGTCCTTCTTCATATATACACAGGGATCTGCTTTTCCTTTTTCAAAACCAAAACTCTGCAGTTTTTCATCTACTTTTTTTTTTTTGGTTCCAGGATCTAGCAGCTTGTTTTAACCCATAGACTGACTTCTGCAGTTCACAGACTAGATTCTCCCCTTTTTCATAGCCAGGGGGTGGCTGCATGTATAATTTGTGATCTAAATCACCATAGAGAAATGCAGTCTGAATGTCATAGTGGTTAACTGATATTCCTTTTAGTGCAGCAACTTTTAACAGTAATCTAATTGATTCACCTTTAGTAACTGGTGCAAAAGTCTTGTCAAAGTCTAAATTTTTCCTTTGAGTGAACCCTTTTGCAATCAACCTTGCTTTATATTTTTGGATTTTGCCATCAGCATCCCTTTTCAGTTTGAAAACCCACCTACAACCCAGACAGTGTTCATTGGGAGGTAGATTTACCAGTTTCCATGTTTTATTTTCTTTCAAGGATGCTAATTCCTGTTGCATGGCAGAATGCCAATTTTGTGCAATCTCAGGTGGTAAAGCATTCACTTGTTCTAAAGACTCAGGTTCTGTGAATATGTGAAAAGCCTTTACTGTTTCAGCCTGAAAACGTGATGGAGGAACGCCTTTATTACTCCTCTGAGATCTGTGAGGTAATACAGGGCTTAAATTTTGACTCCTATCACTTTCCTGAGAAGCATCTGTCTCATCAGACAGAGATTCAGTTTGCTTTTCTGGTTTAATGTCCTCATCAGGCAAAAGATCACCATCAGCAAGTCCTTGCTGTTCTCTTGTGGTGGTCAGATCAACTGGAGAGCTAGAATTTAATCTCCCCCAGTTTTGTTCAGCAAAAGAAGCGCTTTTGCTAATTATCAATTTCTCTCCCATTATGAACCTGTAGCTCCTTTGGCTTTGCTCATAGCCAACAAAGATGGCTTTCTTTGTTGTGGGGCCTCCTTTCCTTCTCTGCTGTTTTGGAATGTGAACCCAAGCAGTGCTACCAAACACCCTAAGATGGTTTGCCTTTGGTTTCACACCATAAAACAAATGGAATGGAGTGTCCTGAATCACAGAGTTATACAATCTGTTTTGTACATGAGTGGCAGTAGATATGGCCTCTCCCCAGTACTTAAAAGATAATTGTGAATCTTTAATCATGCATTCCATCACATTTTGCAAGGTTCTGCCCTTTCAGCAACACCATTTTGCTGAGGGGTGTAAGGGTTAGAAAGAATTTGTTCTATCCCTTTTTCCACTAGGAACGTTCTGAATTTGTGAGAAAGGTATTCTCCTCCTCTATCACATTGGAGTGCAGATACAGGCCTAGGGAATTTTCCATTTGCCCATGTCACAAAACTTTTAAATTTCTCAAATGTCTCATCTTTATGTTTTAAGATGTAGATAAAAGTGTATCTTGAGAAATCATCAATGGTGGCATTGCATACCTTGCTTGTCCAAGACTTGGAGCAAAAGGACCAATAATATCAGAGTGTACAATTTCCAAAGGTCTAGTTGTAACTCTGTCACTGTGCTTACTCACAGGAGCTTTTAGTGTTTTGCATTCTTTGCAAACTACACAATCTAAGTATTTGTCACAGGGTTTTATCTTTAGGTCAGCACACAGCTGTGGCATTTGTGCTATATACTTGATATTAGCATGACCAAATCTCCTGTGCATCAGGTGTACACATTGGTCATGATATGGCGTGTTGCCAACTGCAGCCTTGCAGCTTGGCTTCCTTGCATTTTGCACAATGTACAAGGAGTCTTTTAACATACCAGTAGCACACAATTTCCCATTTTTACGTATCTCACAACCATTTTTCTTAAATGTTATGATATACCCTGTTGCAGCCAATTGTGCCACAGATAAAAGGTTTGATTGTAAATTTGGCACATACAACACACCTTTTACAGTTTCTCCTAAGCAGGATAAATACAAGTCACCTTGTCCCATAATTTTGGTCACAGACCCATCAGCCAAAGATACACTTTGTCTTTCAGTTTTAGACAGTGACACAAAACAGCTTTTACAATTACATAAATGACAATTGGCCCCAGAATCTAACACCCATACATCAGAATTACCCTTCTCAGCAACCTGTGCAATCTGGGTTGTCTGAAGAGCCTTCTTCTGTGTTGCCCTTGTGTTTTTCTTCTCTGTCTTTCTACTCTTGGGTCTCATGGCACAGTCTCTTTGCAAATGTCCAGCTGAACCACAAGTGAAGCATCGCTGGCTGGCTAGTGCTGTGGCCTCAGGTTCCATTCCCTTCTTTTCCCTCATTTTCTGGTATTGCAGCTTTCCAGAAGAGATGGGGGGGGGGATCTTTCCTCTCTCTTCTCCCATTCAGCGAGTAAGCGCTGTGGAACATACGATGGGGTGAGGTCTGCTTCAGGCATAGCCTCCAGGGTACAAATCAGCGTGTCCCACATTGCATTTAGTGAGAACAGGAGGATATAGGATTTTGTGAGAGGTGTAAATTCCATTCCTCTCTCCTGCAACTCAACAAACAGCTGCTGAATATAATGCAGGTGTTCAGGAAGGCTATCTCCTTCTGCAAGGTAGGCTCTGTACAGCTTTTTTGTCAGGGTAACTTTACTCCCTGCTGTTGCCTTTACATATAAGTCTCTCAAAGTGTCCCAAAGTTGCTTTGCAGACTGCATACCTCGCACATGGACTAGCTGATTGTCCTCAACTCCCAGGATAATGGTGGCTCTAGCCTGCTCATCCTGTCTCAGCCATTCAGCACTGGGATTTTGGGGGCTTTGCTCAGCAATTGGCAGCCAAAGAGTCTCTCTGCGAAGATACATCTCCATCTTCAGGGCCCAATTCAAATAGTTGGTCTCTGATAGGCGCTCCAGAGGCATTGCTGAGGGCTGGGAGGTAGTCATGGCTTCTTCCTTCTTTTGCAAGTCACCTCAGCTAGCTTCTTTGTCCTGTAGACCGGCAGTTGCTGGAAAATCTCCAGGTGGCTCCAAAGAAAATCTTCACAGGTCTTTGCTACCTGCCTTTAAATTGTGCATGAGGTGTGGAGCTTATCTCTCTTGGTTTTACTGGGTTGCTCACTGGGCACATAACCTGTTGCAGAATGCTGGGAAAGCCTTTAGCCCAGGAGAGATCAGAAAAGTCACACACCAGGCATTTCTATAAAAATAATTTATTTACAAAAAGCAAAACAAAAGCAAAACATATTTAAAGGACTTAGCTCTCATTGAGAGCTACCTAGCTTGGCTACATATCGGCACAGAGAAAAAGAGGAAGTAAGAAACAAGTCCGGGCAGGTTCCTCCCCCCAGGCAATTTGCATCAAGCACATGAAAGGAGTCAATCAAATACAACCTCTTCACCCGGCCAAAATGATTAGGTACAATAGCAGTCTTAATCGTTAGTAGGAAAACATCAACAATAATCACCAGCATACAATGTGTGTGTGTATGGTGCCACTCATTTATTCTGTATATGTGGAAGGAGAATCCATTCACAAAATTTATTTATTTATTTATCAAATTATATCACTGCCCATCTCCCCCCAAAAGGAGGGACTCTGGGCAGTTAAAATGAAGGCCCATGACATTTAGTGAGCATAAGTTTGCATACATGCCAATAATTGTATTGTACATAATAGGGGAGCACTAAATTGGCTGTTTTTTTTTAATGCAATTGGTAGTGTGAGCCAATGTTTTAAAAATTCTCTTTCTTAATATTTAAATCAATTTCCTGACTTGCTAGTTTCAGCACCTTGGAGAGCAGCAAACAGAATCTTTGACCTCCCCCAGCTCTCTGGAATTGTATAAACAGGTTCCTTGCACTTTTGAATGCTAACCATTAAATTCAGAATCTACGTACTTCTGTATTTATTTTTCACGTATTTATGTAACCATAAATTAAGAAGAAGCAGTCATGGTTCTTTTGTTTCAATTATATTCACAAGATGAATGAGTTGGAAGTTTTGAATGCTCTTTAGGATAGTGCCTTTGCTTCCTAAGCTCCTATTGTGCACTTAGGCATTACAGATGTGTCTAAGAATGCACAGATACACATCTGTTTATAAATGAGCAAAGGAGAAAGGGAAGTAGCCATTTCAGTCCATCCTTGCAGCACAACCTGTAATCTTGTCACCCAGCCTGACTTTGCCATGAACAGTAAACTTTAAAAAGACCGATTGCTTTTTTGGAACAATATTCTAGTCTGACAGAACCTGATTCCATCCATCTTCATGAAATCTGACAGCAACCCTTTTGCACAATCCTATCAAAATTTCAGTTTATATGGGAGATACTTAACCATAGACTTAGCTCTTCCACTGAATTAGAAATGTTCTCAAGTGATTGCCCATGGTCACATTACCCCACTTGGTGATGGATTTTCAGCCCCACTTTTACTATACCCTTTAGAGATTATGCTTGGGAGAAAATGTCTTTTCTATTATTTCTGTGGGTGCCTCCTTGTTACTTCATATACCTTCTGAAGTGGCAGCCTACTAATGTTGGTTGAGAGTGGAATGATGATGCTTTTATCTTGATTATGCTTTTGAGCTACTATTTCTGCATTCAACAAAGCAGCTATTTCTGGGCAGTGAATTGATAGAAAGTCTACCGCAGATTCTCAGAGTGCAGCTTTTAACATTTCAACATGAAGTGGCAACAGCTTATTATTTTAGAGCAGTAGATTCTTAATAAAGGAGGCCGGTGACTTTAATGCTCCATAATTCCTCCTACTCCTCCAATTATTCATTAAAGGGGGATATTTTATTTATTTGTTTTGTTAGATTTATATTCCACCTTTCCTATTTATATTTCCTTGATTAACCTTACTGCAAGATAAAGTATATTATCCAGTGTTGACCTGAATTTAAGAATTAATCAACTTCATCATCCTGATCAATAGGAGGTGTCAACCTTTGACTTCCAGATGGTGTTGAATCTAGCAATTCCAGTAAGAGTAGGTAATAGGGAAGACCAGTAGGAGTTGTAATTCAGCCACATGTAGAGGGCTGTACTTTGCCCACACCTGAAATACAGGAATACATTAAAAGAGCCTACATTATTGTGAATGATACAGACCTGCAGTAAAAGACTTTTTGCTGATATCCACCCTTTTCCATGTCTTCATGTCTCCTTAGATCTCCTGTCTACTATATTCAATTCTCAGCTACTGTCTCAGCTTTCAACTTCCATTATATCCCTGCCTCTGTCAGACTTCCTGCATAAGATTGTTCTTCAATCCAAAATTATTCTTAACTTCTACCTCTGAAGCAGCATTTTTTAATATTTTCTTGCTGATGACTTCACACTGAGCAGTTGCATAACAAATACAAACCAGAACACCTTTTCATCATCTCTGTTTCTCATTACCACTGCATGAAGAGACAGGAGTTAGTCTGAAAGAAGGAGTCCTCTGGGTAGCCAAAGATTATTTAGAGCAGCAGAAAACTCAAATACCAACTTGACTATTCAGCAAGTCCTGATCTTAAGGATCACTAGGATAGACAGATGAAAGTCCTTATGCTACAATTAAAAGATAACTCGGTGCTTTATTCCACTTCACTTTCTAGGAAAGGGATTAATTCAGTTATGAACAATGGAACAGTGTGCATGGCTCTTGTGGCCTTGGACTGTCTCCTCCATCTCCCAGAAGAATCGACACACACATTCATGTGCACAGCAGCAGCATGGATTGCTTTGTGTAATTTTGACAAAAGGACCTATAGTTCAATAGTGATATAAGGAGAGGAGTTGCCATGTTTTCTGAAAAAGTGCCTTTCAAAAGAAGATGTGTAGGAGAAGGTCGGAAGCTCCATTTTGAGCCTGAATGCTTTCACTAAAGTGAGGGTTCTAAGTACAAAGACCTGTTTGCATTAGAACATGCCTATTATGGATCCCAGGTCCTTACTAAGAGCCCAGAATCCTAAAGAAACTACATTCACAGGGGATCTGACTTGGAAACTTCCTGGTGGTAAGGCAGTAGGATTTAATATATCCCAAGAGCAAGCATCTGAGGGACTACCTCTCCTTGATTATAGCTGGCCCATTAGATCTGGCAGAGAGGGCATGCTGTGGATACCATCTGCCAGGTACTTACATTTAATGGGTCCCAGGCAGTGGGCCTTCTCTGCTGTGGCGCCCACCTTATGGAACATTCTCCCCATCACACCAATATTCAGTTAGCTCCATCCCTTTTGACGTTTCATAAGTCCCTCAAGACCTGGTTATGCCACCAGGCCTGGGGGTCCCAGGGAACCGGAGATCTGTTGAGATGGCTCCACTATTGGAGTGGATGTACCCATTCTCTCTCTGCCTGGGGTTTGTATAGATTTGTCTTAATTAATTTTTTAATGTTGATTTTTATATTTTTAATGTTTGTTTTTATATATGTACTGTTTTTATCTGATTATTGTATGCCGCCCAGAGTCACTTCCCATGAGATGGGTGGCTATATAAATTTGACTACTAAATAAATAAATAATAAATCAATGGATCTAATTTAGGCTACACTTACCTGTAATTTGCAAACCAAGCCTTTCAGAAAGATTTTAGCTTGGATTGCATTAATGGCCCTTCTGTCATGAGTAAGGATGGCGAGCAGGGGGCTCCCATCCAGACTGTTAAGCGCATGCGTAGCACTGAGGAATTGGGCAGCCATTCAAAGAGACACAGATCGGGACCGCCTTAACCTTTGGGTTTTATATGTCTGGGTTTTTCCCACGCTTCTTCAGTTTGTTAGGATTCCTGTTATGTACTAGCAATAAAGCATTAGAGAGCAGTTCCTTGTCTCAGCGTGTTTCCTGGTTGTTAGGACACCTTCGCTTCTGAACTGAAAGTATTGCTTTGTATCTGAAGCCTCCAGTTTGCCATTTGGCAAATCACTTGTTCTGTTATGAAAATGCTTCATTTTAGGCAAGGACTGGGCTTGTGACGGTTGTCCTTTCTTCTCTTTCTGTTTGAAAATAATGTTTAAGTGCAGATTACCCTCTCAGTGAAAAGACAACAGGTTTGCACTTTTCTGTGGGGAGGGGGATAGGCAGCCTCCTCCCAAAGCTAGCATTCTGCAGTCACAACTGATTATATATGCATACTGCCTCCTCCGTCTACAGTCAAGAGAAAGAAGACGTCCTCTCTATTGAACCAAATTTCAGATAGAATCTTGGCAACTTTATGAATGGGTTTCAATACACTTGGAGCATTCATAATCAGTCATCTCTTTTTTCCTCCATCAGACAGTTCATGCAGAATAGTCCCAAAGGCTTATTCATTTTCTTTCCTTAAATGCCCTCATCATTGAAATGCAACATGAAATTAAATGAAGTCTGTCTCTTGAGCACCAAATGGATATGGTATTGTCTCCGGTGACTCCTGCTTGGTAAATATTTATTATGTTGAACTAGTACATGAGCAAGGGATGTAATTATTGCAAATTACTCCCTACATTTGCCCACTTCAGCTCTGATTGTCAGAAATCCATAAAGTGGTAGGTTAGAGTGAATGGCATGAGGAAATTAAATCAGTTTGTGTGGTATTGTTGTTTTTCTTTGAGTAATTCATGTTTGCCGAAAACACTGCAAGCCCAGTGATTCACTGACTTCAAATACAAAAGGAAATAGAGTGTTCAGGTTAGAAATGGGCAGAGTGATCATGGAATCCTGTCGGTGGATTTAAACACTGAATGTTGTCCCTCATACTCAAAGTTTATTTGTTTTTTTCCAGGGCATCCAAGTACATTTACAATCAGTTGAGATACAGCAGATGCATTCATCCCGTGAGCGTTTTGATGTGTTTTCTCCCTTGCACTCCCCCGGTATCAAATGGATGTCCACTTTGTGCCTTTTCCTGCCAGGCTTCATATATGGCAAAGAATGGAAATGGATTTGGAATGTAGATGGCCTGTCAGTAGCAGAATCTATCCCACCAGAGCAGCTGAGCAAAGCAAGCTCTTTGGTTCATCAATAATCCAGCCCTGCACCTGCAAAACAAGCCCCTGCAGTGCCAGGGAAGACAGAGTCCAGAGGGCAGTGCCAACTGAAAGCGTGGCTGGCTAAGTCCACTGCAACCAGACAGGGCTGGATCCAGGGAAAGAAGCATCGGGAATTCAAACCAGCCCCAAGTCCCCTTCAGGAGTGAGGAGACTAAAAGCAGCTTACAGGAAGTGAAGCCTTAGATGAACCCCATGGAGGTGGAATCCTTTGAAGCAGGGTTTTAGGGCACCACAGTTGTGGGGGAGGTCTTGGACTATCTGCCAACATAGCTTTGGGCTGCTTTTCTTCCTTTCAGGAGTAGGAATTGATGTAGCCCTTTTCAGCTTTGCAATAATGTTTGTGTATATGTGCGTGCATGCGTGCATGAGAGAGAGAGAGAGAGAGGAGGAGGAGAATACACATAAACAGCTATAGATCATTATTAAGCCATTTTGGAGTCATCATCTAATGAATTTCACAAGAAAGTAGCCTACTCATTCATAGATAGATAGATCGTAGTAGGTCATGGTAAATCAAGCACATGTGTATGTAAATATATATCTTTGTGTACACACACACATGTACACATGTTTATCTACCATCGCCTATTTAAAAATAAGGATCATCCTGTCCTTTGAGCTCATGTCAAGCTCTCTCCTTCTCTAGTCAGACTGATCTTCCATCTGAATCACCAATGAGTTTTGAGCATTCCATACCAATCCTGTGAGAGCGCTAATTTACACCCTGAGGTGCCATAGCCCAGGAGCAGAGAATCCAGAGTCCTGAAGCTGTTGCTGAACTGCAGCTGCCATCGTCCTTCAGCAGTAGCCAAACTACATGGAGCTGCTGGAACAGTAGTTCTGAAATACCTGTGGTCCAAGGTTTTCCATCTCTGTCATAGCAGTTTAACTAACAGCTGCAATGGACAGTGTCCTCACAAGCAAGGTAGCACAACAGAGTACTAGATGAGTGTTTTTCAGCCTTGGCAACTTTAAAATATGTGTGGGAATTGAAGTCCACACATCTTAAGGTTGCCAAAGTTGAGAACCACTGTAGTAGACTATAAAAGAAGTTAAAATCTTTTTAATGGGAAAAAGGAATCATCACAAGCTTTCACGGTTATTTTTTAAAACCATCTGATTAAACCAAAAGTTTTTATTGGCCATTTAAATAATGATTTAAAGGGACCTTGCACATGGTACTTGGTATCTTTAAAGGTCCATAGGTGTGCAGTTCTTAAATTCAACACTTATTTTAAGCTTGGATGCACAGGGGGCTAGGAGGTCAGGTATTTCCTGGGGGCAGAGAGACAGTAAACTAATTGTCATTAATAAGTGGATTTCCTTGATTGTTATGTTTGATGGTTTTGTTTTCAGGTGAACCTTGTTAGTCATATTGTTTTACCATGGCAACATATTTTAGCCTCCAGTGGCAGGCATTGCAGCAGTGCACATCCAATGTGATCTGCTCCTTAATTTCAGCCCTGGCACTAACTTCTCATTTTTCACTGTCATATGTGTGGCTTTGGTGTCAAAAGTGATGCATCTAAACTACCTTACTTTCCGTTTGAATAGCAGGCTATCAGACAGTGACATAATCAACAACCTTGAAAAATATGGAGGCATGAATTTGAGACTAATATTTTGATGAAGCTGCTCCAACTTGCTGAATAATTTCAAACTAAAATCAAGCCACCTGGAGATAGAGTTCTGAACAGGTACAGCTGGGATGGGAGGGGATTTTGAAAATAAAGTTGGCTTGTTTGAGATGCATTTTTGATCCCTCAAAGGTTTAGGCTCAGAGATTTGTTAAGCAGGAGGTTATGAAAAGCATGGGCCTGCAGCACAGTTTTTTTTGGAACCTTTCATTTTTATTTCAGAGTTCTGCATATGACAAGCCTTCAAGCATTTTACCAAACTATTATAACCTTCTGGGCAGTGTTCCCTAAGGTTAAGGAAATAAGATCTGAGTTGCTTCTCACTACTACTACAGTATTACTACTACCACTTCTATTATCATTATCATCTTGAAGTGCATTCAAAGCAGCTCACACTTTCAAAAATGGTAACATCTGATTAAAATAATTTAAATAAACAAGGGGGTAATTTTGCTTTTTGTTGGGTTACCATCTCTCTTTTTTACTTGTTACCTGTAATGCTTCCATCAATAGTCTGAATAGTAGCTTAGTGTATTTGAAATCCCTGCTTGAGTTCTGGTGAGCAGAATCTAATTAGTTAAAGGATAAAGCTTTTATTTGGGGCTAGAGCTATATTCCCATCTGATTTCTCTACAATAAAGATGGGCAAAAGATACAACTGGATTTATTGGTCAATCTCTGGATGATCCAGAGGAAATCATAAAGTCTTCTTGATTCCCAACGGTTTAACATCAGGAACTTCCTCTTATCCTAAGTTATATCCTGAATTGAAAAAAGCTCTGGATTATCAGGCATTGACGACTTTCAATATTCATCACATCATCAGAGTGATTTTTTTTGATACATTCCGTGACTGGCCCTATTAGAACGTTAATAAACTGCTATGATGTCAAAGCAGTTTAAGCCAATAGCTTTCTCTGGAAGCAGTATGAGCTACATTTCAGTTAATGGATCTCCAGGTTCTAGTAAAAAAACAAAGTAGATGCTGTAAGCCTGGAGTCTGCCTTAGCTTCTCTCTTGAGGTTGCCTGCTTCTATGTTGCTTCCCAATGTTTCCCCAAGGCTTGAACAAGACAATTTTATAGCAGTAACTTTAGATACAATTAGCTGATAAGTCAGGCAGGTCCAGTGCCGAATTGGTTAGTCATGCAATTCTTTGCAAGCCTCTAAATCTGCCACGTTATGTTTCTACCTACTATACCCCTGCAGCAACACTGATATACCCACTTAAAGATCTCCTAGAATTACCGTACCTATTAAAGTGGCAGTCACTGCAATTAAGTGTTATTGGGATTGAATTAGTACCTTGGAAAATGTCCAAATTAAGTGGATTTTTTTTAAAATTAAAAGCAACTCGATTAACTGCCAAAGGGTGTGTAGCATTTAACAATGGCTGAAAGAGAACTGACTAGGAACTGGATTTTTCATCAGATGGAAAAATTGAATCCCCACCCCACAATGTTCTGAGTTTAAGTAATATAACAATTAGCTGAAGTCGTGTTAATGGGAAAACCTGAACAGAGCTGCTAAGGCAGGATAGGCTGTGATTGTTATTTTTCAAAGGTTAACTTTGGACAGTGCTGTGATCATGATTTAAAATGGGGGTGGGGGATTGAAAATAAGAACAGGGAGACGTAAATCCCACCAATGTTCATCTGAATGGATTCGTTTCCAGTTCAATGGAATTTGCTTCTCTCTTTTTGGTGGGGAGGGAGTGATCTGTATATATGGATTCACAACATTTGCAGGACTGGGAGTGGTCTGAAAAGACAAATATGAAAAAAAAATCTTTTTGGTTTCCACCACTCCCACCTAGCGATCTCCCTAGTCACCAGTCCCCTTCTCTTTAAACCTCTTACTACAGCTTTAAGCAGCAAGTTTGGAGGCCTTATGATCACTGTATGAAGGATCCCTCTGACTGGTTTGCATAACCCTAATATATAACTATCATGACTTGTGGGCATTGCTAGCCTTCATCTTCCATGCATTTCTTGAAATGTAAAATATAGTTTCCCCAAATACTTGCAGTGCAGTATTGCATCATCACCACCTTCACCATCATCATCTTCACTACCACCTTTGGGAAAATTAATTTTTTAAAAGAGTTTTTATGACCTTTCATTCCAATGCATTTCTGAGCCCTTCCTTTTCCTTTTTTATGGCCTGGAAGGGTTGCCCCCATTGCTGCTGGTCCAGCTGATGAATGAGAAATAAAGGAAAGGACAAGAGGAAAGCAGTGTCCTAACAGTCAGAAATCACGCTGAGACGAGGAGTAGGTCTCTAGTGTTTATTACTGCTACATAAGACAGAATCCTAACAAACTGAAGAAGTGTGGGAAAAACCCAGACAGATAAACCCCAAAGGTTAAGGCGGGTCTGATCTGTGTCTCTTTGAATGGCTGCTTAACTCCTCAGTACTATGCATGCGTTTTCCCCCCTGGATAGAGGCCCCCTCCTGCTCGCCATCAGTACTCATGACATCACCCTCCCCTCCAGATTCACATTCCATTTCAGCCCCCTCCCTTCCAGAGGCTTGATAAGAGTCTATGTCTCCTTCTAAGCTCCCATGGGAACTGGGCAACGATGGAAAGTCTTCAAAGGAAAAATCCTCCAAGGACGAATCAGTGCTGCTCTCCAGGTCTGATAACTCTTCTGGCCCAGGTGGCTGCTGCTGGAAAATAGCTAGATAATTAGAAGAGTCATCCCACCTCCCCCTTGGGAAATGCAAGCCTGAGGCGGAGGGCTGCGGTTCCCCCCTTACTGGTGTGAAGGCTTCAGGCGGGGGTGGAAACTGCAAACTTATGAACTCCTCTGCTTGGGATTCCTCTGCTTGCTCAGCCAAATGAGGAATCTCTGGTAGAGTGCGAGGCTTGGGTTTGTGAGGGAAAAGCTGATGGAATCGATGAACCAGCGTTGGTGCATGCACATCTCTGGCATTCTCCCACGTGCGCTCTTCCTCAGGGTACCCTTTCCAGTGTATTAAATATTGGATGCCCCTTCCCCTCCTTCTAGAGTCCAGAATTTCCTCGACTTTGTATTCTTCCTCCCCCTCCACAATTACTGGAGGGGGGGGGGTATTTGCGATCGCAAGGTACTTGGGGGAGGGTCCTTGGCTAGCAAGGCTCTGTGAAAGACTGGATGGATTTTCATGGATGCTGGTAGCTTTAAGCAATAAGCCACTGGATTTATCTGCTGTACTACAGTGAAAGGGCCTACAAACTTAGAGTCCAACTTCTTGGAGGTTCTGGTAGAGGTCAAAAACTTGGTAGAGAGCCACACTTTGTCTCCTACCGCAATCACTGGCCCCTCTTGTCTGTGAGCATCTGCAGCTCTCTTGTAAGCACTCTTTGCCCTATTCAGCTGCTCCTTTAACAACTCCTGTGCGGCTTGTTGCTCTTTAAGAAAATTAGCCACGGCTGGAACAGCTCCCTGCTGGGAAGAGGTGGGCAACACCCGAGGGTTAACCCCGTAGAGTGCTTGGAAAGGAGACATCTTGGTAGAGGACTGTACAGAATTATTATATGTAAATTCTGCCATGGGGAGTAGGGCTGGCCAATTGTCTTGCTGATAAGTGGTGTAACACCTGAGATACTGCTGTAACCATTGGTTAATTTTCTCAGCTTGCCCGTTACTAGCCGGATGATGCGATGATGATAGGTGGATCTGGACCCCTAATGACTGGAAAAGTGCCCTCCAGAACCTGGAAGTGAACTGAGGGCCTCTGTCACTCACCAAGTGATTTACCATGCCTCTATACCTAAAAACATGGTCCATGAACAACTGCGCTGTGGCTTGCGCAGATGGGAGGCCCTTGCACGAAATAAAATGCGCCATTTTTGTGAAAAGGTCCACCACCACTAGTATGGAAGTCAGCCCCTGGACCAGGGGTAAATCAGTGATGAAATCCATGGAGATTGTATCCCAAGGCTGACTGGGGGTGGGTAGGGGTTGCAAGAGTCCTGTGGGCTTCCCTGGGAGAGGCTTGTCTTGTCTACGGGTATGACAAGAAGCCACGTAGCCCTTTATGTCTGCAGTCATCTTAGGCCACCAGTAGTCTCTCAGAGCTCTATGGAGAGTTTTGAAATCACCTCCGTGGCCTGCCGTTTGATGGTCATGGCAAAGTCTCAGTACTTCTTCCCTCAATGAGGGGGGAATGTATAATCGCCCGCTATGCCAGAGGATTCCTGCCTCCACATTGAATGGTGAGGCAGTGACTTGCGGGCCCCTCTGGAGGTCATCCATCCTGGCCCTGGCATATGGGTCTTGTTGCTGCTGAGCTCTGACTCTTGTAAATAGGTCTTCTGCTTGTCTGCCTGCTGCTAAAATCTCTGTTTGGTTCCCCCTCATAGACTGATCAAAGTTGTGAGGTTGTAATATAGTAGCCTGTACCTCCTGGTGAGCGGTGGGGCTTGCCTGAATGGATCGAGACAGGGCATCTGCCAAACAGTTCTGCGTCCAGGGGACATAAGAAATAACAAAATTGAAATGGGAGAAAAACTGGCTCCATCTGATTTGGCGTGGGGTGAGGGATCTGGTGTTTTGTAGAAGCTGTAAATTCTTGTGATCGGTGCAAACTTTCACAGGAAAGGCTGCACCTTCTAGCCAGTGCCTTCACTCTTGGAATGCTGCTTTAATTGCTAGCAACTCCTTGTTAAAAACATCATAGTTTCTCTCTGCTGGTGAGAGCATGTGTGAAAAAAAGGCACAAGGAAGCAATGTATTCTTGGTTTTGTTTGCATATTGCAATAACACTGCCCCAATGGTGATATCAGAAGCATCTGAATGCATTATGAATTGCTTCGTGGGATCAGGGTGTTTTAACAGCGGCTGGGATGCAAAGAGTTGCTTGAATTCTCGGAATGCTGCTTGCTCCCTCTCCCCCCAAATGAATTTTGATCCTTTCTTCAAAAGCTGTGTGAGGGGTCTAGCCCTGTCACTAAGGTTTTTTATGAACAGCCTGTAAAAATTGCAGAACCCTAGGAAACTTTGTACAACTTTCACATTTTGGGGGGGTTGCCAAGAGAGAATTGCCTGGACCTTAGAAGGATCCATGGATATGCCTTCTGTTGATACCTTATAGCCCAGGAAATGTAATTCAGTTAAATCGAAGGCACACTTCTCTAGCTTGGCGAACAGCTTGTTCTCTCTCAGTCTTTGTAAGACATTACGTACATGGGTTACATGAGTTGTAGCATCCTCAGAGAAAATTAATATGTCATCTAGATAAATGACCAGATACTTATCTAGTAAATCAGAGAAAATTTGATTCATAAATCGGGAAAATATGGCTCCTGCATTAGACAAGCCAAAGGGCAAAACAAGGTACTCAAATTTTCCAAACCTGGTATCGAAGGCAGTCAGATATTCATGCCCCTCTTTCATCCAGATCAGATTGTACGCATTCCTGAGGTCCAACCTAGTAAAAATGCGTGCTCTCTGTAAGCGATCCAGCAGATCAGATATTAACAGCATGGGATAATTTTCTTTTATTGTGAGTTTATTTAAAAAACTGAAGTCGTGGACCACTCTCATGGGTGCCTCCTGAGTTGCCAGTGCCAACGGGTCAGGCTTCTTTGGTACGAAGAAGGTAGGAGCAGACGCTGGGGAAGTAGATAGTCGGATGAACCCCTTTTGGAGATTAGAATCCAAGTAATCCTTTAAGGTGGCTAGTTCTTTGGGGGACATGGGATATTGTTTCCTTGCTGGAATCTTGGCTCCTGGTATCAACTCAATGGTGCAATCACAGTCCCTATAGTAGTGCTGTGGCCTCTTATTCACTGAAAACGTCTGCGAAATCTGCATACTTGGCTGGCAACTGGACCCTCCCTGCTTCCGTGACTGCGTTGGTTGCTGGAGAGAGGAGAGCGGGTTGAATCTTGTGGTGCTGGCATTCCTTAGCTGGGAAGGAGATTGCTCCCATAGTCCAGTTCAACAATCGGTTGTGGATCTTCAGCCAAGGCGTGCCCAGGGCTATAGGCACATTAACTGATGCCGTAACATAAAGCTGGATCCACTCAGTGTGGTCTCCCGTTGTCAGTTGCACCGGTTCTGTGAACCTTCTAATCGGCCCTGCCTTGAGGGGCTGGCCGTCAATGGTCTCCACTTCTATGGGACGTGGCAATTCTATGGTTGGGATGTTGAAGTCTTGTATGGTCTGTACATCAATAAAATTGGTGGAAGCTCCGGAATCCACGAGGGCCTCTAGCTTGACCTGGTGCTCTGGGTTAATGCGCATTATTACTGGTAAGTAGTAAAAGGATTGCCTGGAATCCTCGGAATGACCCCTTCTTAATTGATTGATGGTCTCCCTGCTGAGCTCTGTGGAGGGAGACCGACGGAGTTTCCCTGGTTAGAAGTAGAGGCGGAGGTGGCTCTTGTTTCAGCTGCTTGCCGTGGGGCTCTTACGGAATTTGCTTGGCTTCTCACTGGGCAAGCTCTCACCATGTGCCCCTGGACTCCGCAGTAGAAACAGAGGGCTCTCTCTCTCCTTCTCTGTCTCTCAGCCTCGGAAGTAAGCCTCCTGCTCGCCCCGATCTGCATCGGCTCCTCTGGTCCTGAGTAAGGAAGTGCTGCGGAGAGAGCTGGAAATCCTGGAAGCGTCCTGAGGCCCCTGCCTCTCCCTGGCTGCATCTGTCTGAGCTCTTCTAGCCTGGCATCTATGACCACAGACAACTGATATAAGGCTTCTAGGGTAGCTGGTGTTCCCTGGCGCACTAATTTGTTTTTAATTTCTTCATCTAGTCCCTGTTTGAATTGGTCTTTCAAGGCACTCTCATTCCAGTCCAGATCTCCTGCTAACAGCTTGAAATCAGCAATGTAGATTCCCACTCTCCTGTTGCCTTGCTTGAGCTTCCAAATTTCCCAGCTGGCAGTGACCTCTCTGATCGGGTCGTCAAAGTGTGCTCGGAACCCTGCCAGAAAATTCTGGTAGTCGTTGAGAATTGGGTCGTTGTTCTCCACCATGGGAATAGCCCATTTGGCTGCTGGTCCCTTTAGCAGACTTAGAATGAAGGTGACTCTGGTTCTGTCTGTGGGAAACTCTGCTGGTCTGCTGTCAAAAAACATTGTGCACTGTGTGAGAAAGGTTCTCAGCTGTCCTGCTTCTCCTCCAAACTTCTCTGGTAGACTGCCCTGGGATCTCAAGAATGCTGGTGGAGCTGCTGCTGCTGCTGGCACCGGTTGTGGGTTAATCAGAGCTGGTTGTTGTAACTGCTGTAGCATGGCTGCTTGTAATGTGTTGATCTGGAGATCTACTTGTTGGTGTTGTTGCAGGGCTGCTGCCAATTGTTGGATGGCTTGCTGAATTTCCTGGTTTTCCAAAGACATTTTCCAAATGTCTCTCCTTTATTTTTCTTTGTTCCTCCCTCTTTCGATGGGAGCAGGAGTTTGTTAGGATTGATGTCCTAACAGTCAGAAATCATGCTGAGACAAGGAGTAGGTCTCTAGTACTTTATTACTGCTGCATTAGACAGAAAATCCTAACAAACTGAAGAAGCGTGGGAAAACCCAGACAGATAAACCCCAAAAGTCAAGGCGGGTCTGATCTGTGTCTCTTTGAATGGCTGCTTAATTCCTCAGTACTACGCATGCATTTTCCCCCCTGTATAGAGGCCCCCTCCTGCTCGCCATCAGTACTCATGACAAGCAGTTAGGAAATCTGCATGGGTGGCAAGGAGGACATTTGTGGTTTTTTAGGTTACAAGCAAATGCAGCTTTGTCTTGAAATAAACTTCCATCTCAGTTAGGAAAAACTTGGCTTACTTCCTAAAGCAGCACATGAAGGCAGAAAAATGTGCAAAGCAAATAATCTTGTCCACTTCTTTATGATTGATAATTGTCTCATTTTTAATCTACTCCTCAATCTTTGTCAATGCAGTCCCTCATGCTACATCCCCCTAATGTCGAAGAAGAACTTCCTAGTGGTTTTATAGGACTGCTTTCTAGGTCTGAAGAAGGGGTGTACCATCTAGTTCCCTTGAATGGCTGCATTTGACATTTGTAGGCAGTTGGTTCACTGTTTTTATCCAGATCAAAGCTGAATGGAACAAGTACTATTGATGCCCACACGCTCTATTCTACAGACAGTATGGTGGAGTATAAATGCATCTTTTCCCCCTCTGAATGGAGAGCACCTTGGTGAAAAACTCTAAGGCTTCTACTGACTTAACCTTGCTTTAGATGTTTGAAAGGATATTTTCCTCTCTGAAGCTGAAGAACAGAATTTAAACCTGTTTTCCTGCTCTTTGGCTGTAAGCCAGCATTGTAACACATCTCAACAAACTTCTCCAGTTTAATATATTTGTGGCAAACCCATCTTTAAGGTGACAAAAAGGCACTCTTAAAAACACAGACTTGTACCTCTTACTGAACTCTGTTCTCTTACTGAATATGAAATGTAAGAATCCAAGGCTCTCAAATAAAATAGTAATTGGGGACTCCATTAAAAGAGAGAAAGGAGAAGAAGCTAGATAAACCTGCGTGCTCCAAAGTCTGAGTGTCTTTGTCACATCCCTAAAATGCTAAGTATGAAAAGAGTTTCAGATAAGGAGAGAGAAACATCCTAACTCTAGTGACATATAAATAAGTGTAGTTTGACTCAGAATATAAAAAACATAAAGCACAAGTTGTGCCTTGATTGGACTATGGCGCATGATTGAAGATTACTGCTTTTTCCAATAAAAGCTAATAAGTGGAGGAGGGGTCACTGGGAGCAGGACACCGTGTTTCTGGACTTGGATGATGTGGGTAATAGGAAGCAGATGATAATCAGAATAAATTAAATCCCTTGTGGAAGATTGTGATTATGGCAATCAAACAGAAAGTGCAGGGCAGCAAAATATCAGATTCAGCATGCATTCCAAATGAAGACGGCACAGAAAGAATGTGCAGAAAAAAATATCAGCAGGAAAGGGAAGTAGAAACCCACAGTGACTCTCAATTTAGTTCAGGCTGGAAGGGTCAAGACTGAACGTAAGACTTCTTCCAATCTAGAAGAAAACACATCTTCCCCAGACTTAGGTTGCCCTTGTCCCCTGATTATAGCAAATGCTATAAAGACCAGTTGGGCCACATACTTACAAATAAAATCATCATCATCATCATCATCATCATCATCATCATCATCATCATCTCTAAAGTTACTCCACCCCCATTCCTTGGTGTTCTCTTCACTTCTCTTCCCCCCCAGAAAAGTCGCAGCTCTCCTATTCAAGAACCTCTTATTCTCCCTAGTCCATTTCAGTGTAGCAGCTCTCTCCTCAAGTCCCTTCGCTTTCTCCTCCAATAACAAAACAAGTTTTCACTTGCTGTGGGTGTAGTTTGGGTCCTCCTGTCAGAGGAAGAAGCATTGCACACGTGCCGGAACTAGAGAGAAATGGCCTCAGCGTGATCCGTATATTTACCCCAAAGGGAGGTGACATTCAATTGAAAATGATTCCACCCCAAAGGTAAGCAGACACACAAATGGGCACGCACACACACCAAGTAGCCGAATTAATTATTAATTAAAAGCAGTTACTTATACAATATTAATTGATCCCTCATTTGCATATACCATTTTCTCCCTCTTACACACAAATAGTTCCTTATTATTTGTTTTGTTCTATTGTGGGTGTGTTGTATTACATTTTCTAAGAGCCTAGAGAACAGAGGACCACCACCAGTGTACTACTACTGCTACTAATGTAATCATATACCTGCCTACTCAGATGTAACTATTGCTATTCTCAGATAAATGAGTATATGATTGTAGGCACTCATTTGGCCCCTTCATCTACCTCCAAAATGCAAGAAATACAAAGAGAGGGAGGGAGGGAAGAGTGGCAAAGAGAAGAAAAAAAACAAATCAGCAACATTTTAAATACCCCCACTATGGAGTGACATAAATGATGCTGGTTAGCTGTTTACGGCCCCAGACTTCTCTTTTTGCACCTCTGTCCTGTTAAATATAAATATGCTGGTCTGAAATGCCGAAGATCTATCAAAACTTGTATGATGCTTCATTCATTCAGACAACTGTTGCCGCGGAACACTGTAGCTGCAGAGTAAAAAGTAGTTTGGAATTGTGGACAAGAGCTTCCCACTGGAGTGTTTTTAATGTGGAAACTGCAGTACTTTAATGGCCTTAGATACTGCAGGTTGGTCTTTCGCTTGCTGTAGAATTGCATACTAGTATAAAAAGCCCTGGGGTAGCAGGATAGGACTTGTGTAAGGAAAGACCCACATGGGAAATAATTTGATGAGACCTAAAAGGCCCTTGATATATATCCTTAGTTGGATACTAGTTTGGTCACTAGGGGTGAGCTAAGGAAAGTTAAGCAGAGGATGCATGTGGCTGGGACATGCCATCTTCAACCCATGTATACACCATCCCATCCCACTGACTGTCGAGAAAACATCCTATTCTTTCCTGCCATGCTTCACATACCTCCATCTGTTCCCTGGTGCCCTATCCTAAACCTGAACAGCAGCTGCAGGCACAAGACAGCTTGGCATTTTATAATGTAAACTAAGTAGGGTGGTCAACTGAGCACACAACAATAAACCTGCCTGAATTGCTGTTTTGCCTTTAGGAGCAATACCTTGGTTGGAAATCAGCAAGTGAAGCACGCGGCAGCAAAGAACAACCCTCTTAGCAGTTAATGTCTTTACGTTGGGCCTCTGTTAAATGGGTGGTTGTAAAGTTGGCAAAACTCAAGCTGGGGATGAAACTGATACTACTCTGTTTCAGTCAGAAACATATATTGAACAAGGTAGGCTCACAGGTGATTTTGGGGCAGCATCTGAATTCACCATCAGAGCTACCTGATCGCAGACAACGTTTCAGAACAAAATGAGGTCACAAAGATTTGGAGAGGCTCTAGGCCTTCCTCTTCCTTGGATCCTCTAGATGAATTGGCTCGGAATTATGAAAAAAGAGGTCCGACATATTTGGAGATATCAGATTGGGAAATGCTGGTCTAAATTCCTAATAGCAGCATAATTTTATTTATTTATTTATTTTTCAAATTGCTATCACTGCCCATCTCTCCCGAAAGGGGAGATTCCTAGGGGCTTTTGGTCAGACTGTGGCTTTGATAAGAAAAGAGAATGGCTTTATAGAGGGCAGATGGCGGTCCAGAATTTGTTGAACTACAGTTCATAGTAATCTTAGGTGCTCTCTGAGCTTGGTTGTTTGCTTGCAGACGTTTCATTACCCAACTAGGTAACATCATCAGTGCTGGTGAGTGCACAGTGCTGATCGGTGCACTGAAGATGTTACCTAGTTGGGTAAGGAAACGTCTGCAAGGGACGAAGCTCAGAGAGCGCCAAGGGCTCCACAGTTCAACCCACAATATCTGAACTACAGATATCCTTTTCTATTGAATAGTAATCTTAGTCAGCAGCTTAGGTATTCAGTAGAAGCCACTGCCAACTAACTGGAGGGCCCTACGATGTGATGTGCATTGTGACTTTAAGCTGCTGAAGGTAGTTTTGACTGTGGCAGGGTAAAAGTATGAGTAATAAGTAAAAACCCATCACTCATCTCAGCATTCATGGCTGAGACTGTGATGCAATGCCTAGAAACAGTACTTTCCACATACAGAATATAGCCTAAAATACGGATCTCTGATATTGACAATACTCTCAACATAATAAAAAAGGAACAATTAGAAAAGACACATGAGACAATCAACAGCATCTTTAATCAAATAAAATTTGCTAGGGAAGAAGAAGAAGAAAACAACAACAAACTACCCTTCCTGGATATCCTCATTAGCAGAGGAAACAATGGCACACTACATACCCAGTTTATTGAAAAACAACCCATATTACCCACTACCAAAGCAACAACCCAATTGCCCACAAGAGGAGCTGCATAAGAGCATTATTCAGATGAGCAGAAATACACTGTAGTAACTCAGAACTCCAAAAAGAGGAAACAGACTACAGTACAACACCTTTCAGTGCTACAGATACCCCCACAATTTCATTAAGAAGTACCCAGCTACACAACCCATTACAATACAACCATTACAACCTATGAAAAGGATAACCCTCCCGTATGTCAAAAGCATCTCTGAGACAAGCAACAGACTACTAGAACTTCTTGGCATCACTGTAGCAACAAGCCAACACTCTCCGAAGCATCGAGCAAATCTCAAGACCCAGCAACCAAGGAAGGAAAAACAGGAATCATCGGTGTCATACGATGCATGGACTGTGACAGCCACTATGTAGGACAGACAGGCAGAAGACTGGCAAAACTCATCCACAAACATCAGCTGGCAGTCAGAAGACACGATGAAAATTTCTTAATCTCTGAACACATAGACAAGTTCAACCACAATTTCAGCTGGGAAACTGTTGACCTTTTAGACCAAGCCAAATCCAAAAAAGCCAGGGAATTCCTGGAAGTTTGCCATTTCTGACAAATTCTGACAAATCAGCCATCAACAAATTCATAGAGATTAACCCTGTCTACATACCACTTAAAAGATACAATCAAAAGATACAACCAGACCAGATTCTCCCTAGCAGCCAGGTAAGTAGGAAACAGCCCCATATAAACAATCAGGGAAGAAGCAATACCCTAATCAAGGAACCATCAAGGAAGAAATCACACCCCAGTCCAGACTGGCAGGGCAAGCTCTTCTTCTGTATAAACAAGCTGAAAACTCTACTCTCCCATAAGCCGATGATGTTTTACCTAGCCGGGTACTGAAATGTCCTCAGGAACACAAAAAAACCCAAATAAACAAACAAACAAATAAATATGATGTCGTCATGTAAATTACGAGAATGATTTGCAACATTTGTGTGATGATGTCAACATGTATGAGGCAATCACTTGCTTCTGCCTGCTGCCTTGGCCCCTACAGACACCTCTGGCCAGTAGTGTTCTCAGAGAAAGGAACAAAAGCCGCAGGTCGCAGAGTCCCCACATCCCCCATAAGGAGGTCTGATTTATAAAGGGAACTCTTCTTCAGGCATTCAACAATAGCAGTTTCCCTTCTCTGGTGTTTTTAAAAAAAATGAGACTAAAGTGATATACAGTACAATCTCACTTACTCATAACATTTGTTGATGAATCCTGTGAAGGCCTTTAACTAGTGGAATACAGTTGTTATGGTTTAGACTAGGACTGGGGAAACCCAGGTACTAATCTACCCTCAGCTAAGGAAGCTCAGAGGATGGCCAGGATGACTGTAGGGCAGGCCGGCAACTAGGGTCTGTGTCACCCAGGGCAAACATGGATTCCATGTCCATTTTGGTGCCCCCCCCCCATGCTCATTTTGGCACCCCCCAGTGCAGCACCCGGGGCACATGCCCCGCTTGCCCCCCACCCCAGTTGTGGCCCTGCTGTAGGGCCAATCAGTTTCTCTCAGCCCACCCTACATCATTTATGGAAATGCTATCTTGAGTCCCTAGAAGAAACTCCCCTCTCCCCTCACAAAACCCCATCTGAATATGCTTACATCCTCTCTATAAATATGCATAAATGAAAACAGGGAAGGTTATAGGAGAATGTGTGGCTGCCTCTTCTTGTACCCTTTTTTGTGAATGCCTGCAGCTATACTCTGAGGCCTAGAAGCCTACTCCAAAAAGGAGCTGAAATATTCAATCCATGTCTCCTTACTTATGGGGACCTGCTTTATTGATTTCGTCCATGGCTGTGGAGTTTCTAAAAGTAAGGGCTGAAAAGTCTCTGAGATCTTGAAGCTGTGCTTAGAAATCCTGGGGAAAAGCAATCTGATGCACATAGTTATTTTAGAGGATAAATACAGTTTTAGTAGAATGCTGGTCAAATATACCAAATAACATATTTCAGAAGTTACTGCTAGCTTTTGGATGGACTGTTCTCTAGTAGAAGAACAAGTGCCTATATAGAGGAGTCCCTTCATTTTTATTATTATGTTTTTAATTTTTCTGCTCTTACATCCACCAGTTGCCATACAGTAGCCCTTTTTAAGGTGACTTGTTCCCTGTGGAAAAGCCACAAGTCAATCTGTGGGGCCACTCTGAAGAATTTGCTAGGCATCTGGCTGAAAAAGTCACTCAGGTATCCTTGGAGTTGGATTCTGACTGGGTTGGTCCTGTAGAGGTGACTGAAGCACAGTCTGGCTTGGTTAAGTGGGACAAGTTTGCACCTTTAAATCCTGAGAAAGTAGACAAGATATTCATGGCTGTTAACCCGACCACCTGTTTAGCCTTGAGCTAGTTCCTGGTGGAGGCCTCAACAGGACTCCTGTCACCTGGGGCATACTAAGTCTTGAATGTCAGTTATCTTTTGACAATTGTCATTTGTATCTGTTTCTGACATTGTACATTGCCCAGAATGCTTTTGAACTGGGCAGCTTTACAAATGTAATTAATAAATTATATGTCAAATGGAACTACCATTTAAAGCTTCAGAGTTTTCATCTGAGGCCTAAACAAACCAAGGTAGGTGCCAGGTAAATATATTTTGGGGCTGAATTACTGACTGTCTGTCCCTTGCAAACATAGTCTGGCACTTCCAGAACTAAGATGTCAGCAGATTATACCTCTCCAGAGGCAGTTCATGCGAGAGACTTAAAGGCTTAACAACGAATGGCCCAATCTAAAATTACTCAGAGTTCTCCTAAAAAATAAGTTAATAAGTTAGTTTTTACCCAGTGGGGGAAATCATGGTGACTACTGCACGTATGCATGTGTGTACATACCCAGAAGTCCATACATGCCTAGGAAATAGCTACACTTTTTTCAATTTATAGCATTTGTGAATTTTACAGCTGAGCCAGCACCTGCAGAAATGCATACGTTGAGCAGTATTCTAATGTTGATTGAGATAATAACAATGTATTTCCATAGCCATTATGAGTACTGTTTAAAGGAAACATATGTTTGCTGGCTCACTTTCCAATAGTTCCTAAATAATAGTTTATGTTGGGTGACTGATTACAGAATGTGGCTTATTCATCACCAAGATGGCATCTGAAATCACATTGTTGCATTTCCAAGGAAATAAATTAGCTCTATATTGGTGTCTTGACAGCTGTTCTGATTTATCTCTTTGGAAACTTGGCCAAATATATATGGGCTCAATCTATAGCTCCTTGAAGAGTTAAAATATTACCTTATTTTATTGTAATCACCCTGAGCTGTTATTTGCACACTGTGTATCAACAGGGAAACAAATACAGTATGAGGAACTATTGGTTCTCCTTAGACTCACGTTAATATATTCAATAAGCTGATTGCACACTGGAGCATTTATATTGTAATTTTCACCATTTCAGATACAGCCTGGCTAGCAAGAGTTTGATAGTCATTTTAATCATCATATCGCTTTCCACCTTTTCTCACTGTTGCTGCAGTATGAGAGACAATTTACAAAACACATATTCATAGTTCCCCGAGCGATTTTGATTTGTTTAACATGTATACTATAATAAATATTGCTAGGGCTTCAGGTAGGGAGAAGGAGAATGACTGGGAGGGTAATTAATAGCCTATCACTGCATCAGAAAGAGTTCAGTGCCTTTCACACAATTCATAAGAGTCTGATATTTACCCAGAATTTACAGACCTTTGGAAACTCAACCAGACTTGGGTATCACCCAACTACTGCTTTGGAAAATTAGTATAAAGCATGACTTAGGCTAAGCTACACTAATTATCCCAGCATGATGCAGTGGCTAGAAGGTTGGAGTAGGACCTGGAAGACCCACTTAGGATCCTCAAGACCCATGGAAGCTGATTGGGTAAGAAGTCCAATCACTATTTCTCAGCCCAACTTATGTTACCAGATAGTTATTGTGGTGGTGAAAGTAGAAGACATATGTACGCACCTGGAAGAAAGGCTGAATATAAATCAGATCAAATCAAGAAATAACCATTCCCACCTCAGGACCTTCTGGCAGGTTGAACCTATTAATACATTATGGGGGATACAGATCTCCTATCAGAACAATAATTGTTTTCTTCTCCATAATACAAAGCAGTTTTTCTTATATAGAGCCCTCCAGATGTTTGTTTATGTTTATAGAATATTATCCCACTTTTGAATGTTAAAAGACAATGCAAACTAGGGAAACTAGCCAGTTTAGTCTAGATCATTTCTCAAATGTATAAAATTTGTAATAGCAGTGGTATCTATTTTTCTGACTCTTTTCCTAATCATTGGCTATCACTGATGGGGGCTCATAATGTCACAACATCTGGTGAGGTATGTTGATGAAGATTCTCAGTCATCCAGGTGGAATTGTCTGTAGGTTGAGTCATGGCAACTGGATTTCTTTCTTTTGGTTGAAACGTTTCGCTGCTTGAAGAAGCTGCTTGGACAAGCAGCGAAACGTTTCAACCCAAAAGAAAGACATCCAGTTGCCATGACTCAACCTACAGACAACATTTGGTGAGAGCTACTTCACACCTGGCAGGAGAAGGGAGAGGTTTGGACATAGCTGTCCTTTTGGTAACTACAGATTTCCCTCATTTTAAGCAAATTTGCTATTATGGGATTGACAATTTTCAGTCAAGAATTATCTTTATGTAAAAAAAAAATGTTATGCAATTTGTGCCAGCATAGTCAATGCGCCCAAAATCTGGAAATATGCCAAGAATCCTTCCGGCCAAAACTGCTTGAACATTTCTCCACCAAAACCCTTTTCCATCCTCACTCATGCATTTACTGTCATGTTGTGAAGTTCTAGTTGTGTGTCCTGATGTAGACAGCAAAGGGAATGACCTTGAAGGACAGCAGAAAGAGCCGATACTGAAGCAAAGGTCAGATAAAAGGGGCCTGAGCTCAAGCCAAGAAAATAACTTGAGGGAACATCTCAGACAAGCCCCTCCCTAGTTCACATGAAGATAAATGGTGTGGGGATGGAATTTTTAAAGGTTAATAGAAGAACTCCAAGCAGCTAACAGCAATCTTGCAGAGTAGAAGTGTGAACCAAAAAAAAGGAACTTGCACATTGAGCTTAATTACATTCAGAAATAAATTCAGTCTTTACACTGTAGTTAGATGAAGAAAAATAGAGATAGCTTACTTTTATTTAGCAGATCTGGATACAAGTAGATTCATAGTAGAAAGCACTTAATCATCACTGGTTCTTTGTAGACACTTTCTATGTGGAATAGAAAAGGCGAGGAGTTGCATTCTGCAGCCCCCCTGCTTGCATGTCTGCCCACACGGTAATGGAGATTGTTAATCCCCAAGCCCAAGAAGGAGGAGGAAGTGGAAATCAGGTGACCCACGTGACGTCCCACAAGCACAATAGAGATGCAATTTGCTAGAGTGAGCCCTGTATGCTTATGAGACAATCCTGAGTTGATCCCTGATAATTCCAACAGGGGGAAGCACATTCAGATGTGTGAGATTCTATTACTGTGACTGTTATAAAAAAAAAATAGTCCTGATCTACTTGGCATTGGTTTCTTAAGTCTACTTCATAGGGCTGTCATCTGTCTTCCACTTAACTTCCATACTTGAAATAGGTATTGTTACTATGGGGTCAAAACAGCCATCAACATCTTGTCCCAACTCTCTTGCCCTCAATGAAAGGAAAGGGACCTCTTTAACACCCCAAAGTTGGATTCAGCACATCATGCCAAAGCTGGTAAAGGATCTTCACACCTAAGATGAACTTTTCACCTGGGTGAATATACTGTGTACAACATAGCAAAGAATGTTAATAAAATTCATGGTGCCATAATTCATTCTACCTCTATCAGCTATTATCCATGCATGTTAGAAATCCAGTTGTAGAAAAGACAGGGGAACTGCTTTCACTGTACATAGAACATGAGACAAAGAAGAAAACATGATTGAGTAACATGGTGCTTAAGAATAAGTGTCTAAACACTTATGAGTTAATTTGTCAATGCATTTGTCTTACAACAGTTGACATCATGCCCTATAACCTCCTTTTCTTCACTGGTTCAATGTCTTGCTTTATGCAAATTCACTTTATGCAAGGCAAGGGGGGAATGTAAACCTAGCAAAAGGAGAAGGAATTCTTTACACTCCATTTTGTTTCCATTAAGTATTAATTCTGCCCTAAGTCTCATGTGGCACAGAGTGGTAGGCAGCAGTATTGCAACCGTAACTCTCCCCACAACCCGAGTTCAATCCCAGCGGAAGCTGGATTCTCAGGTAGCTGGCTCAGGTCGACTCAGCCTTCCATCCTTCCGAGGTTGGTAAAATGAGTAACCAACTTCCTGGGGAAGGTGACGACTGAGGAAGTGTCATGCCCTGTCTACCGCGGAGTAAAACTCTGACGCTGATTCGTGTGAGAGCAGGTTCAGGTTTATTCCTTGTAGTACAGTTGCGAAAAAAGCTGAGAGTGAGTGGAGCGCGCCGGTGCGGGGTTTAAATACCCCGCGCCGGTCAGCGCCCCCTCACCCTGGGTTACGTCATCCCCCCTTTGTCCTGCATGCTGTCTTGCCGGTAGGTGAAGGGTTGCGAGGCCCCAGCTGGTGCCCCGGGATCGCCCATCATCGGTTTCCTCATTCAGCTGGTGATTGCTGTCAGCTGGGCGATCTCCGTTGCGCTTGTGCTAACAGCTTGGGTGTGCCTCGCGATCCGCTTAGCCTTTGTCTTTTCTTCTTTCTTCTTTGTGAGCTGATGGCTGCTTCCTCCGGCTAGAGTCTGTGGCTGTTGTTGTGCGTGCTATGCTTATCTTGAGCCCCTTCCCCTGCTTCCTCGTTATTGTCATGTGTGCCATTGTGCTGATGTCTTCAGCTCAACGGCACTCATGACAGGAAGGCAATGGCAACCCACCCTGCTCTATAGTCTGCCAAGAAAATGTCGCAAAAGTGGCGTCCCTCCAAAGGGTCAGACTTGACTCGGTGCTGGCACAGGGGACCTTTCACCTTTCACTTTTCACAAGGGGAAACCAGCCAGTCAGTTACTGTATGGTGTTGGCTTGTGCACATGTAGAATCTTGAACAGGAAAGACTGAACCTTCTCCCTTCCCCAATTGGCATTTACTTATTGTGGAGGAGCTATAACCTCTAGAGTCACTTGCACTATAAATTAGGGATGAGCAACATCTGGTTCTCCAGAATCTTGGCACTGTTCCCTTCCCACTTGTCCACACATTCCTTATTTATTGAAACTACAGCATCAGGTTTTTCCAGGAGCCCCTGCTTCTTTGTAGCCCAATAATCTTAGCATCTTACTGCAGAAGGGAAAGTGGTTAATGCCTTCTTGTTGTCCTAAGTGTCCCCATGGATAATGGGCCTTTCAGGAATAGGCTGTTATAAAAAATGGCCTCTTCTTTCAAAGCCAACGACCATAGAGCTCTATCAGTGAAAAACACAGAATGCCAGAGCAGTTGAGCTGGCTGCCTAGAGACAGATCAGGAGATGCAGAGGACCAGGGTTGATTCTTGGCGATTACCTAGACTAGCCCCTGCAGTTTTCTTGGCAAGGCTTTTCGGAAGTGGTTTGCCCTTGCCTCCTTCCTAGGGCTGAGAGAAAGTGACTGGCCCAAGGTCACCCAGCTGGCTTTGTGCCTCAGGCAGGACTAGAACTCTCCGTCTCCTGGTTTCTAGCCCAGCACCTTAACCACTAGACCAAACTGGCTCTCTGAGACATAATTACCAACAGAAATATCCAACCAATTGCAAGATAAGGTTGATGCTACAAGAAAGTATCAGCATTTCTGAAGAAAGCTGCCTAAGACCAGTAGGTGGCTCCATAGTCCTGCAGCCAAGTTTATCACTGGGTTGTTGTTTTTTTCTGTTGATGCATCTTACCAATTCAGCATTCCATAATTAAAAAAAGATAAGATGCTGGTGTTCCCTTGTACCCATCTCTTTTATGCTAAAGTAATTCCACAACTTATATATTGTTGGAAGCCGCCTCAAGCATTGGAATAATTAAGAAAGTGGAGTATAAATTCAATAATAAATAAATGCATTATATAGAAAAAGTCAAAAGTCTTGTTGAACTTTTACTTACTGACATTTTTTTTTTTTTAAGAAATCATAATGGAAGTTGTAAAACTGGGGGAAGGGCACAGAAGCCAAATCAAATAGATTTGTTAATGGCTTCATTCAGAGTAAAAATTCAGAGGACAGCATCTATATTTTTAGGTTGGATGGAACTATAACATGCTAAAATATTGTTGCTTTTCTCTGACAAAGATATGCCTCAGAGCAGCTCTATAGACTTAGCAATAAAAGTTGTGGAGCCCAGAAAATCAGATTTTGCTCTGACAGAATCTTAATTTGGCAGCCTAAATAAAATGGGCAAACTGAGCACATTTGAATCTTGGGGGGTGGTGGGGAGTTTACAGAGCAGTTTGCACTGCCAACTGGCTGGAGGGCCCCAGGATGGAGAAGAAGCCAGAAGTAATCCTCAACTGGTGGGAAGAAGTTCTGCTTCAGGCTTCTTTCTGTCAGTCTTTATGTTGGTGTTCTAACATCTCAGCAGGTTCTCAATTTTGAAACAAACCTTTCTCTGCTAATAAATAGTATGAGATCCCTCAGGGCTAAGAAGCTTAGAAGAAGCTTTCTGCTATCAATCAGGATGTTCATATCACTAGCCTATATGGGACTGTTGACTGCAGCTCATCAGAATCTCATCACCTGCTACTTATCTCTTCTAACTGGAACTGAATCTGGTAACCATACATATGTGTGTATTTCATTTTACTGATTAGTTGAATTGATGTTATCAATACAGCAAGATCAAATTAACATATAAACAAAACATAATCAAATAATAGGAAGGAATACAGTAATAAAACAATATACATACATACATACATACATACATATATATATATATGATTGCAGTACAAGGAGGTGGTAATCAGATGAGAGAGTCGCCTTTATAGGATACCCCAATTTGTTCAATAAATTGAGATCTTAAAGCCCCAGCCTTCAATATGAACATAGCAGTTCTGCATACATATATTATTAATACCCTGGAGAAAATGTTGTTTATTCATATAGTCACTTCCAACTCTTTGTGACTTCATGGAGCAGCCCACGCCAGAGCTTCCTGTCGGTCGTCACCACCCCTAGCTCCCCAAAGGTCAAGTCCATCACCTCTAGAATATCATCCATCCATCTTGCCTTTGATTGGCCCCTCTTCCTTTTGCCTTCCACTTTCCCTGGCATCAGCATCTTCTCCAGGGTATCCTGTCTTCTCATTATATGGCCAAAGTACTTCAGTTTTGCCTTTAATATCATTCCCTCAAGTCAGCAGTCTGGCTTTATTTCCTGGAGGATGGACTGGTTTGATCTTCTTGCAGTCCAAAGCACTCTCAGAATTTTCCTCCAACACCACAGTTCCAAAGCATCTATCTTCCTTCTCTCATCCTTCCTTATGGTCCAGCTCTTGCAGCCATATGTTACTATGGGAAATACCATTGCTTTAACTATGTGGACCTTTGTTGTCAGTGTGATGTCTCTGCTCTTAACTATTTGATTGAGATTTGTCATTGCTCTTCTCCCAAGAATTAAACGTCTTCTGATTTCCTGACTGCAGTCAGCGTCTGCAGTAATCTTTGTGCCTAGAAATACAAAGTCTTTCACTGCTTCTACATTTTCTCCCTCTATTTGCCAGTTATCAATCAAGCTGGTTGCCGTAATCTTGGTTTTTTTTTGAGATTTAACTGCAGCCCAGCTTTTGCACTTTCTTCTTTCACCTTCGTCATAAGGCTCCTCAGTTCCTCGCTTTCAGCCATCGAAGTGGTATCATCTGCATATCTGAGATTGTTAATATTTCTTCCAGCAATTTTAACCTTAGCCTTGGATTCCTCAAGCCCAGCATGTCGCATGATGTGTTCTGCATACAAGTTGAATAGGTAGGGTGAGAGTATAAAGCCCTGCTGTACTCCTTTCCCAATCTTAAACCAGTCCGTTGTTCCATGGTCTGTTCTTACTGTTGCTACTTGGTCGTTATACAGATTCCCTGGGAGGCAGACAAGATGACTTGGTATCCCCATACCACTAAGAACTTGCCACAATTTGTTGTTGTCCACACAGTCAAAGGCTTTAGAATAGTCAATAAAACAGAAATAGATGTTTTTCTGAAACTCCCTGGCTTTTTCCATTATCCAGCGGATATTGGCAATTTGGTCCCTAGTTCCTCTGCCTTTTCTAAACCCAGCTTGTGCATCTGGCAATTCTCGCTCCATGAATTGCTGAAGTCTACCTTGCAGGACCTTGAGCATTACCTTACTGGCATGTGAAATGAGTGCCACTGTTCGATAGTTTGAACATTCTGTAGTGTTTCCCTTTTTTGGTATGGGGATATAAGTTGATTTTTCCAATCTGATGGCCATTCCTGTGTTTTCCAAATCTGCTGGGATATAGCATGCATTACCTTGACAGCATCATCTTGTAAGATTTTGAACAATTCAGCTGGGATACCATCATCTCCTGCTGCCTTGTTATTAGCAATGCTTCTTAAGGCCCATTCAACCTCACTCTTCAGGATGTCTGGCTCTAGCTCACTGACCACACCATCAAAGCTATCCCGGATATTGTTATCCTTCCTATACAGGTCTTCCGTATATTCTTGCCACCTTTTCTTGATCTCTTCTTCTTCTGGTAGGTCCTTGCCATCTTTGCTTTTGATCATACCCATTTTTGCCTGGAATTTACCTCCAATGTTTTTAATTTTTTGGAAGAGGTCTCTTTTCCTTCCTATTCTATTGTCTTCTTCCACTTCCACGCATTGCTTGTTTAAAAATAATTCCTTATCTCTTCTGGCCACCTCTGGAATTTTGCATTTAATTGGGCATATCTCCCCCTATCACTGTTGCCTTTTGTTTTCCTTCCTCCTTGGGCTACTTCTAGTGTCTCAGCAGACAGCCATTTTGCCTTCTTGGTTTTCTCTTTCTTTGGGATGTATTTTGTTGCTGCCTCCTGAACCATGTTGTGAACTTCTGTCCATAGTTCTTCCAGGACCCTATCTACTAAATCTAGCCCCTGAAATCTATTCGTTACCTCCACTGCATATTCCTTAGGAATATTAGTGAGCTCATATTTAGCTGATCTGTGGGTCTTCCCTAATCTCTTTAGTCTGATCCTAAATTGTGCAATAAGAAGTTCATGATCTGAATTGCAGTCAGCTCCAGGTCTTGTTTTTACTGACTATATAGATGGCCACCACCTTTGGCTGCAAAGGATGTAGTCAACCTGATTTCGGTGTTGTCCATCTGGTGAAGTATAAAGCCATCTCTTAGGCTGTTGGAAGAGAGTGTTTGTTAAGCATAGTGAGTTGTCTTGGCAAAATTCTATCAGCCTATGTCCTACTTCATTTTGTTCTCCCAGGCCATGCTTACCTGTAATTCCAGGTGTCATTTGACTGCCCACCTTAGCATTCCAGTCTCCTGTAATGAAAATAACATCTCTTTTCAGCGTATTGTCCAGTAGGTGCTTCAGATCCTCATAGAACTGCTCTACTTCAGGTTCTTTAGCATCTGTGGTTGTTGCATTTATTTGGATCACTGTGATGTTAAACAGCTTATCCTGAATTCGAATTGAGATCATTCTATCATTTTTTTGGATTGTATCCAAGCACTGCTTTAGCCACTTTACTATTAATTATGAAGGCTACTCCATTTCTTCTGTGGTCCTCTTGTCCACAGTAGAAGATCTGGTGGTCATCTGATGTGAAGTGGCCCATTCCAGTCCATTTCAGTTCACTGACACCCAAAATGTCTATCTTCAATCTTGACATCTCTTGATCACCAATAACCACATGCAATTTCCCCTGGCTCATAGATCTTACATTCCAGGTTCCAGTGGTGTGTTGATCCTTAGAACATCGGATTCACCATTCACCATCAGCACTGTCAGCCGCTATCCATCCTTTCTGCTTTGAGCTAGCTGCGTCATCACGTCTGGGGCTAGTTTAATGTATCCTCTGTTCCTCCCCAGTAGCATTTTGACCATCTTCCGACCTGGGAGTCTCATCTTCCGATGGTATACCAACATATCTCTCTTGTACTGATCCATTTAGTTTTCACAGCAAGAATACTGGGGTGGGTTGCTGTTACCTTCCCCAGGGATCGTATTTAGTCTGACCTTTCTGTCATGACCTTCTCGTCTTGGGTGGCCCTTCAAGGTTTAGCTCATAGCATCATTGAGGTGCTCAAGCTCCAACACCATGACAAGGTAACAATCCTTTGCTGGAGACCCTGGAGAAAATAAGGCAACCTAAAATTCGGGTTCCAGCACGCTGTTCTTTCCAATAGTGGAGATAGATATTTAAGCCTGATGGATGCATATAGTTGACAATTAAACAGGATATGAGAAATATTTTCAATATCAGGCGAACCGCATATACAAGTTCTCTTGAAGTATGGAATGTTGTAAAAGCGTCCATATTTGGCCATTGAATCCAACAACTCAAATCTTGCTCTGGAAAAACACCCTTCTTAAGGATTGGGGCAAACTCATAGAGAGGTACAGTATTTTTCAGGTTGAAAATTTGTTTTGTCTTGTTAATAGCCAATCACTTTAAAGATCTATTTTTGGCTGAGCTGTGGCCCATCAGAACTGACAAACCAACACTAAGCCATGTATGACCTTGGCCTAGCAAGAGGGATTATATGTAAATCTCCACATGTACATTTGGGACTCCATATGTAATCTTTCATTTGCTGAACTTTCAGGGGTAATGTGTGCAGTTCTAGCAACCAACAAAAGAAGAAATCTGGCCCCAAGAATGTTCAAAACTCTGCAAACATCAAGGATTTTATAGACATGCTTCCAGAGTCAAGGGTTGTTTTTCTTTGCAGATTCGTTTAGGAAGACTAGGTTTCCCCCAAAAAATTACCTGTGAAGGTGGGGGGAATTTTACATTTCTGTGAGAAAAACAGAAGAACTGTTGAAAGCAAAGGAATAAGCAAGAGGTGCAACAGGCTGCAAAGCACAGATGCTGTTGAAGACTGACCTGAAGACTAACAGCTGCTTGGGAACAATTGCTTGCCTGGTGCATTTAACCCTTTCAGAATGCTCTGATAGGAATTCATCTTCATCCAAGTTTGTGCTCCTTTCCTTCCTCGTCCGGTTGCTACTTCTCTCCTTTCAGTTTCACTCTGTCTCTTTCTTAATTCCTTTCCTGTTCGGCTGCCTCTCTCTCTTCTTTCCATTATCGTTCCTCTCTTTCTTTTCCCCTCCCCTCTCAGAGTAGTCTCCCTTTCTTTGCTGCTTCTGCTGGAAGGATGGAGGGGAGAGAGAATATATCTGTGATTGTATACTTTGGTATGTGAGAATGGTTTGTATCTATATGTGTGAGCGAATAGCTGATATATACAGATGAAAATGAATTAATTTTATAAAATGTGTGCTTTATTTTACACGTGATTAATTTTAACTAGTAGCATCTCTCCCTCTCCCTCCCTCCCTCCCTTATTCTGCCCTTGCTCTGGAATATAGCTGTATAGTTTTGAGCGTGTGTGTGTGTGTATGTCACATGTACACATCTTTGGGAGGGAAATCTCTGGGACTGGTTTCAGCTGAAGTTGATACGTTTAGGCTTACAGGTGGGGAAGCTGGGCATTGCACTGTATTTTTGTCTCTCTCTTTCTGTGCATGTGTGTGTGTGTGTGTGTGTCTATGTATACACACACACGCACACACACGCACACTGTACTTAATACTTCCTGGGGGGGCGGTGTTTATGGTCATCTTCCTTTGGGATATACAAAATAATTTTCCAGCTCCAGTCTTTCTTCCTTCTGTTTCCTCCTCCTATTCTTTCACTTCCTGTTCCTCTTGTATGACTTGGAGTAGATGCAGTTGCATTCTTGGTTATATCCTCTGCGGAGAATTACAAACGTGCCCATTTAGTAAAGGATGTTTTTAATCTTCCAACTCTAGCCAGAATGCCTTCTCTTTATTTTTTATTTTTTGCAGTTTGTACTGCCTGAGAGAGATAAATGTCAGAGAATTAAATGCATGAACAATGACATGATAGCTGATGACCTAGGACTCATTGTGCCAGAGCCAAAGCGTAGTTGGAATTTTGATTGAAGGACAAGTTATAAATCTTTATAATACATACATACATAAAATTCTTATGCCTATCAGGTGATAATACTTTTTAAAACATCTAATATCCAACTGACTAAATTACTACAGGAAATAGCTCACATTAATCAGAAAGATTGTGTGTTAAATGACATTAGCACAGAAGCCGTCACCAAGGAGTTGCTCAGTATAAGAAGACTATATGTGCAAGAATGGTAGTTTATGTGGCCTTCCATCTACGGAAACCATAATAAAGTAGCTGAATGGAGGAAGGTATGGATACAGAAAATGAATATGAAAGCAAAGAAATATCTAACTTGTGTGCATTTCATTCCTGTTTGTGCACAGAGATTGGAATTGGCAGCCAAAATTTACTGATCAGGATTAGGGGCAAAATGGTCTATGGGGTGGGGGGCAAAAAGCCGAGCTGGTGGGCAGGACTGCGTAATCGAAGCCCCATGTCTTGATACCAATGTGTGATAACACCACACCACAAACAGGTGGGTCCCCAGTCATGTGGTCTTGCCTGCCATCTTGGCCTTTTATTGTCACCACCACCCCGCTCCCCATGGATGTGCCTGGTTGGGGGACAGGACCGCAGAACAGTTGCGCTTCAACAAATTCCACAGATTGTAGCGCTGTTGTTAGGTTATACCCTCTAGAGTAACTTGCACCATAGAAGAGTCATTTTCCTTTGTTGGTTCCCTGAACTTGATCTCTTGAAGATATACACACCTGTGGTTTGTAAAAGACGTTAGCAGTTTAACATTTGAAATAAACGTTTTTAATTTTTTAAATTTAATTTTAATTTCCTCATAAAGACATATAGGTAGTCTTCAACTCATGACTACAGTTAGGATGAGAATTTCCATTGCTAAGTGATGCGATCGTAGAGCCTGACGTCATGTGGCCAGATTGCTTGGTGACAGCAATCCCGGGCAGTTCCGGTTGCCATTGTAACTCCAAGACATGGGAGTCGTTAAGTAGGAAGAGGTGGGATTCCCGGTAAGGAGCACGGGGTTGCCTGGGTGGAGGAGGCCTGGGAGGGCTGGTGCAGGCCACGCAAGAGTTGGGGGAGGGGGGTGCTGCAGTGCAGTGCAAGCTAAGAAAGGCTGTGGTGTTCCAGGGAGTGTCATGAGTGCCGTTGAGCTAAAGTCATCAGCGCAATGGCACTCATGACAATGACAAGGAAATAGGTGAAGGGGGACAAGTTAAGTAGCCATCAACCCACAACGACTAACGGCTAACAGACAATAGATAAACGGATCACGGAGCCACCCAAGCCATCAGCGGCAATGCAACGGGGATCGCCCAGCTGAAAGCAATCAGCAGAAGATTGAAAAACCTGAGGATGGGCGATCCTGGAAACCCTCAACCAATGGCAGGGCAACACATGGGACAAAGGGGGGTGACGTGACCGAGAGCGAGGGGGCGCTGACCGGCGCGGGGTATTTAAACCCCGCACCGGCGCGCTCCTGTCACTCTCAGCTTTTTTCTACCAACGTTGTACCTACCCTGAAATAAACCAGAGCCTGCTTTGCAAACCAGTGTCTGAACGTTATTCAGAGGTAGGCAGCGCATGACATAAAGCTGAGAGTCATAAACTCAGCCTCGCCGAGCCCCACCGGACGACAACGAGCCGCGGGAGGAGTAGACGGCGAGAAGACCAGCAAGATGAGGCCGGAACGACGCGGGCAAGGAGGGCGAGCCGCGCGGCAAGAGACAGAGGAGGACCGACCGAGGCCAGAGGCACCGCGGACTCCCGGAGCCATGGACGCCCACCCCACCCGACCCGAGCCTCAGCTCCAACCCCAAGGGGAGATGGCGACGGAGGCAACCCGACCGCGGGAGGGAGCAGCACGACTTCCGAAACCAGCGGAGGACCCCGCGCCCCACATCGCACCCCAGCAACGGGCGTGGAGCGACAGCCCCACGATGCTCGACACGGAGGAGGACGACGGAGACACCCATCAGACGGAGGAGGAAGCGGACCCGCGGCGGAGGGACGATGAACCCCACCGGCAACCCACCCCCGAGGACGCGCCAACGGAACCGGCCCCAGCGGCGGCGCGGGCTGTGGACGAGGAGGCACGAGCTGAACTCGCGGCCATGCGGGCTCAGCTGACGGAACTCCGGACCATGCTCCAGGCGCTCATGCCCCCCGCGCCACCCAACGACGTCCCCGCACAAGCCCACACCCCGAGCGAAGCACCGAACACACACGGGCCAGCGGAGAGCCAGCAGACGGCACAGGCGGCCGACACCACACCCCGGGAAGCGAGAGGCGGGGCCGCACAAAACGCCCGGGCCCCAAAGGACTTCCCCATCTTCTTCGATGGGACCCCCTCAAAACTCTCGTTTTTCGTGACCAACGCTAGGGAGTTCATGGGGAGGCACGGACACTCCTATGACTCCGAGGCCGACAAGATCGCCGCCGTGGCGATCAAACTCCAAGACAGGGCGGCGGACTGGTACGTCCAACTGTACGAGTCCAGCTCCCCCGCCCTCGCCACCTTCCCTGCTTTCATCAAAGAGATGAAAACCTACTTCGAAGACCCCCTAGCTAAAGTACGGGCGAAAAGCGCACTCCAGAGACTTAAACAGGGCACACGCACGGTCCCTGACTACGCCCTGGAGTTCAAAGCCCTCGCGGGAAAGGTCTGCGACTGGTCTGAGACCACCCTGCTGGAAATCTTCAAAAGGGGGCTCAACCGCGACGTTCTCCAATGGGCCCTCTACCGCGACGACCCAGAAACGTTACACGGGTGGATCCACCTCGCGGGGAGAGCCGAACACGCGCACCGCACCTTCCTTATGACAACCACGGAAGACACAAACTATGTCGGGAAAAAGGTACCCGCACCACACGGGGGGATGGCCGGCCCCATATACCCAAAAAAGAGGTTCAACCGGGAGCCCTGCGGGAGGTGTGGCAAATTAGGGCACAAGACGGCGGATTGCTTCGCCAACCGACCGCCGACCAGCGCGCCCAAGCCCGCCCCGAAAATTAGCCCCAAACCACCCAACCCGGGGCCGCCCCCTCACCGCCGAATGACCGTGGCCACAGCGACACCGGAAGAGGGCTGGGACGCGTACTGGGGGGAAGAGGACAATACCGACCCCGACCAGCCGGCGGGAAATGCTCCCCGCCTGCTCTGAGACGCGTGGCGAGGCAGGCGGCGGGACAGCAACGCGAACCACCTCAAAGAAACGACAAAAGCTCCGTAATATTGGCAGCAATTCAACTCTCTGCCGGCAACGGAGCCACCACGGCCGCGGCACTAGTGGACTCGGGGTGCTCAAAAAACCTTATCCACCCCGACCTAGTCGCCAAACTCGAACTCCGCTGCTTCCCCCTCCCCACGCCGCTGGCATTCCACCAGCTGGACGGCTCCACAGCGGGGGGGAAACCAGCCACGCTACAAACCGAGCCGGTCACCCTGCAAATGGGCACTCACACCGAGCGCACATCGTTCGTAGTCACGCCCATCGGACGGCCCATTGCAGTCCTAGGGATGCCATGGCTCGCGAAAAACAACCCGCGGATCAACTGGGCGACCCGCACCTTCACATTCGGCGACGGCGAGTATCGAGCACCAGTACCAGCTGGCAAAAGCAACCCCACGGTAGGACGAGCGGAGGCGACCACACAAGACACCGCCGCTACCACTGCAGACCTACCGGAGCAATACGCCGACTTCTCCGAGGTCTTCGGAGAAGCAGAGGCAGACCAACTACCCCCCCACCGCAAGACGGATTGCCGAATCGACCTACTGCCCGACGTCCCCCTACCTAGACCAAAGATCTATTCGATGACCCCGAAGGAGATGGCAACCCTCCGGGAGTTCATCGATAAAAACCTAGACAGGGGATTTATAGAGCCAGCATGCTCACCGGTCGGAGCCCCCGTCTTATTCCGCGAGAAGAAAGACGGGACCCTACGGCTCTGTACCGACTACCGGGGCCTAAACGCGGCTTCCCTGTCCAACAAATACCCCTTACCCCTGGTGAAGGACATGCTCGCCCACCTGTCCACGGGCAAAGTCTTTTCCAAATTGGACCTGCGCGAGGCGTACTATCGCATCCGAATCAGGGAGGGGGACGAATGGAAGACGGCGTTCAACTGCCCCCTAGGCGCTTTCCAGTACAAGGTACTGCCCTTCGGACTTGCGGGGGCCCCTGGGGTGTTCATGCAGCTCATCAATGAGGTACTGCATGAACATCTGTTTAAAGGGGTCCTGGTCTACATCGACGACGTCCTCATTTACACAAAAACATACGAGGAACACGTAACCTTAGTCAGGCAAGTCCTCGACAAGCTCAGAAGGGCGCAGCTCTATGCAAAGCCCACAAAGTGCGAGTTTCACAAAGAGCGCCTAGACTATTTGGGGTATCGAATCTCCGGGGACGGCATCGAAATGGACCCCGCAAAAGTCGAAGCGGTACTAAACTGGGAGCGGCCCCGCAACAGACGGCAACTACAGAGCTTCCTGGGATTCGCGAATTTCTACAGGTCCTTCGCCCGGGGGTTCGCTGAGATAGCCCTCCCCTTAACGGACCTCCTCAAAACCAAAGGGGTGGGGGACACCAGACGCGCCAAGAACCCAGGCACAGTGCTGAATTGGACTCCCGCGTGCCAGACCGCATTCGACAAGCTGAAAGCGCTGTTCACGACGGAGCCAATCCTCGCGCACCCGGACCCAGAACGGCCGTTCGTGGTCCAAGCCGACGCCTCAGACTTCTCCCTGGGAGCCATCCTGCTACAAAAAGACTCCACGGGGCTCCTGAAGCCATGCGCCTACCTGTCAAGGAAGTTCTCCGAGACAGAGAGGCGATGGCACGTCTGGGAGAAAGAAGCCTTCGCGGTGAAATCGGCACTAGAAGCATGGCGTCACCTACTCGAGGGAGCCACCCAACCATTCGAGGTCTGGACGGACCACCGGAACCTCGAGGCCCTACGAACGCCTAGACGCCTTAGTCCAAAACAGGTCCGATGGGCACAATTCTTCAGCCGCTTTGATTTCCAGCTGAAGTTCATGCCGGGCAAGAAGAACTTCCTGGCCGACGCCCTCTCCCGGCTGCCCCAAGACGAAGAGCCCGCCCCAGACACCATTGGGACGGTCCTATCCGCCTCGCAACTGGGGATGGCCGTGACCACCCGAAGCGGCGCACGGAGGCAGCTCGACGCTACGGCGCAGCCGACGGCGGGACAACCGGCGACGGAACGAAGGCAACCGCAACTACCAGGGGGAATGCGCACGGACCTCGCCGCCGCCCTCAAAACCGACCCCTGGTTCCTGGCAAACCCCGACAAGGTAACAATGGCGCAAGACCTAGCATGGGGGGAAGGCAGAATCTACGTCCCGGACTCGCAACGCCAGGCGATCTTGCATAGGTCACACGACGCCAAGCAAGCGGGACACTTTGGGTTCCTCAAGACCCTACACCTAACACGGCGGCAATTCTGGTGGCCCGCGCTCAGGCGAGACGTAAAAACCTACGTGGCGTCCTGCCCAACGTGCGCTAGGGCCAAACGGGCACCAGGCAAACCCGCGGGGCTACTGCAACGGGTGGCAGAACCCTCCCGCCCATGGGAGGAAATCTCTATGGATTTTATAGTGGACCTCCCACCCAGCCAGAAGAAAACGGCCATTTGGGTGGTGAAGGACTACTTCTCAAAGCAGGCCCACTTCATCCCCTGCACGTCAGTCCCATCCTCACAACAACTAGCCAAACTCTTCCTCATCCACGTGTACAGGCTACACGGATGTCCCGCACGTGTGGTGACCGACAGGGGCACACAGTTCACCTCCAAATTCTGGCGGGCCTTCTTGAAGCTGACGGGGACCCAACAGGCCCTGTCTACGGCTTGGCATCCGCAAACGGACGGAGCCACTGAGGTTCTTAATGCCACCTTAGAGCAATTTATACGATCCTATACGAACTACCACCAGGACGACTGGGCTGAACTGCTCCCGTTCGCCGAAGTCGCATACAACAACGCCGTCCACACGAGCACGGGAAAAACCCCGTTCGAAGTAGTCTCGGGGCGCGACTTCGTCCCCATACCGGAGCTACCTCAACCCCCGGAACCCCAGGTGGACGCCAGCGACTGGGGACGGAAGATCGCGGAAGCATGGCCAGTAATCACGGCGGCGCTGAAGGAGGCACAGGCTGCTTACAAAGAGCAGGCCGACAAGCACCGGCGCCAACAACCGACGTTCCAGGCGGGGGATATGGCCTATCTCTCCACCAAGTTCCTAAAGTCAACCCAACCCTCGAAAAAACTGGGGCCTAAGTACATCGGGCCGTTCCGAGTCACGCAAATAGTGAACCCGGTAGCAATACGCCTGGACCTGCCACACAACCTCCGGAGACTCCACCCGGTGTTCCATACCAGCCTCCTAAAACCGGCGACCACCTCCCGATGGCACCCAAGCACGCCACAGCCCGCACCGCTAATGATCGACGGGCAACACCACTTCGAGATCAGGGACATCCTCGACTCCCGTAAGCAACGAGGAACTCTACACTATCTGGTCAGGTGGAAACACTTCCCCCACCCGGAATGGGTGGCGGCGCACAACGTTAACGCGCCTGACCTGACCAGAGCATTTCACCGGGCATACCCCGACAAACCGCAATCAAGGTCAGCAAAACCAACCCCCCCCCCGCAGGCCTCCCCCCGCCTCCCGTGCCCCAAGGGAAAGGGCCCCCCCCAAGCCCGCGACTTGGGTGGACCTTCCCCCCCCCGGGACTCACTCCCCCCGCCCCGGGCCCACGGGGTGGTGACAAACGATCGCCAGCACCCTCCCCCCGCCCCCCGGCCGCGGGGGAGTGGCAAGCAAGTCAACAGGGCAACCTGGGGGCAACGCCCAGGAGACACAACAAAAGCGACGCACTCTAAATAAGAAAAGAAGGGCCCTACCTGGAGCTGAGCAGCACCCGACCAGCCACGCCTCTCGCCTCGCCGAACTGAGCCAAACAAACAGGGTGTGGTTGGAGCATGCGCACGCCAGGTCAGAACCCGAGCATGCGCACCATGGACACACCCTGGGAAGGCACGTGGCAGAGGGAGGAGCAAAGGGAGGGGCGACAACTACTCCGGCGGGAACTTTGAAAAAAAAAAAAAAAAAAAAAAAATGTGGCGTTTTGACAGCTCCATGGGGAAAACCCAGAAACCCGGGGGAGAACACTATTCGGAAAGGGGGCAGTATGTCATGAGTGCCGTTGAGCTAAAGTCATCAGCGCAATGGCACTCATGACAATGACAAGGAAATAGGTGAAGGGGGACAAGTTAAGTAGCCATCAACCCACAACGACTAACGGCTAACAGACAATAGATAAACGGATCACGGAGCCACCCAAGCCATCAGCGGCAATGCAACGGGGATCGCCCAGCTGAAAGCAATCAGCAGAAGATTGAAAAACCTGAGGATGGGCGATCCTGGAAACCCTCAACCAATGGCAGGGCAACACATGGGACAAAGGGGGGTGACGTGACCGAGAGCGAGGGGGCGCTGACCGGCGCGGGGTATTTAAACCCCGCACCGGCGCGCTCCTGTCACTCTCAGCTTTTTTCTACCAACGTTGTACCTACCCTGAAATAAACCAGAGCCTGCTTTGCAAACCAGTGTCTGAACGTTATTCAGAGGTAGGCAGCGCATGACAGGGAGCCTCTTTGTGCAAAGTGAAGTCTCAGCCTGACCCAGCAGGGCGGCACAATGGGGCTTCTCGGTGTGATGCAGCTTGGGGGCTTTTTGCTTTTTGCAGCCTCAGAGCCACAGCATGCCAGGAAGCCCCTTTGTGCCGTGTGAAGCCTAGTCGCAGCCTAGCCCAGCAGCACAGCACAAAGTCAATGTGCTCCAGGAAGTCCCAGCTACCCCAGCCCAATCCCAGCTGCCCTCGCCACCCTGTGCTCTGCTGCACCAGCTCACCTTTGAGATCTTCTTGATCCCACTGCTGATGAAGGGTGCTCACCCTGGCCCTTCGCAAGGCAGCTGCTAGCCATATCAGGCCATCTTCCCCAGGTCTCACAAGGAAACCACCATGCATGACCTGGGGAAGAAAGCCTCATGTGGCCAGCAGCTGCCTTATGAAGGGCCAGGCAGGGCATGCTTGGCCAACAGTGGGAGCAAGAAGATGGTGAAGGCCAGCTGGGGCATCGGGGGCTGCACAGTCCAGAGGCTCAAAGGGCATAGATGGGGGGAAGATAGGTGTGGGGGGGAGTTTAAGCACCCTTGTGGTTATTAAGTGCAGGTGGGCTGCTAGGTGCCTGAATTTTCGATCACATGACTGCGGGGGCACTGCAATGGCTGTAACTTCGGGGACTGGTTGTAAGTCCCTTTCTTCAGTGCTGTCTTAACTTTGAACAGTTACTGAGCAAATGGTTATAAGCTGAGGACTGCGACTTGAACATTACTTTGCATACAGTAGCCAAGAGAATAGAGGGTTTAACATATTTTAATTTGCAATGGCCTTGTGAGACTATAAAATGATAGCCTGCTTGGATTTCTCCTCCCACAGGTAACCTGTGCACAATTCAGATGCTTACCCTGAAAAGTTCCTCTCCCTGGGGTGATTAACTTAACATTTGATGTAGCAGATTTTGGCATTCAACTTAGCTGAGCCCACTGTAGATTTATTATTGTTGGGGTGGGGATAATGCCACTGATCTCAGTAATGAATCCATCAGCAGTAGGATAGCCTAAAGACAGATTCTGGGATAGGTCATTCACTTCATGACATCTATCAAGATAGGATTTAAAGCAGGAATGAGGAATCTGTAGCTTTTCCAGCGCTGTTGAGTTGCCATCTCCATTATTCCTGAAGATTGACCATGCTGCCTGATACTCATGGACAAAGTCCAGCAATATCTGAAGGGTTTCACCCTTGGAATGTGTGAATCCTAGCCAGCCCCATGATATCAGTTTTACATTTATAACATTAAACTTTACCAAATTCTTGTATGAATGGTTATGATCAGTTTGATTATTAACCTGCTCAAATTCTAGTAACTTCAAAGACCCATTCATGCAATTTTCTTGGCAACAACATAGGAATGCTTTGCTACTGCCTTCTAGATTCAGTCTCCCAGTCTGTTGCTGATGGACAACAGTATCCTATTATAGGCTTTAATCATTACCAGTTCAACTGTAAGCAGATCTGAAATCTTAAATATATTAATGTGATTGTGATAAACCAAATGCACTGTACAAAACTAGTTCCCAGACAATGAGGGTTGCTATTTTTTGTTGTAACAGGTTTTGTTTTTGTGTTTTGTTGTAACAGAGATACTGTATCTCTGTTACATGAGCCAGTTTGGTCTAGTGGTTAAGGTTCTGGGCTAGAAACCAGGAGCCTGGGAGTTCTAGTCCCGCCTTCGGCATGAAAGCCAGCTGGGTGACCTTGGGCCAGTCCTTCTCTCCCAGCCCAACTCACCTCACAGGGTTGTTGTTGTGGGGAAAAGAGGAGGAGGAAGGAGTATTAGGTAAGTTTGCTGCCTTGAGTTATTTATAAAAATAAAAAAGGCAGGATAAAAATTAAGTAAACAAATAAATAAATAAATATCTGTTGCTGTTGGGTTGTAACTTAAGTAGTAACTTAGGTAGATATCAAAGAAATATTTGAGAAAGGACTTTTTCACCAATAGTAGTAAAACAAATCCTCTCATATTTCATTATATAAGCATGTTATTTTGGGGATATTAATCTGGTATACTATTTGCTGAAACACTGATATCACTGAATCATAGATCCAAAGACTGCTATAAAAATAGCAGTTACTCACTAATGTATCACACCCAGGATCCATGTGGGAACCTCAGATACAGAGGAGATAATGGTTTTAGTATGAAACATACGTCTCTTTAGCTGTCATCAGCTCTTGACACTTCTGAGCAGCTAAGGAAACAAATTCTATCCACAGCATTAAAAACCATTGAAAAGCTTTTTTGTTATCCATTCAGGCTTTCTTTGGGGTATAATTATCTTCAAATCAACAATATTGTCTTTTTGCATACTATAGTTGAAAGACAAACCTGTGCCTGAAAATCTGTGGCAACCAAATGAGTGGATTCATGCAACATGCATAGCCAATACTTAACTATGTTTTACCAAACAAGAGTCAATTGGCTGAGTTCACACATGATGCTAAATCATAGACTGTGTTTTACAAACTGTAATGGCTGGGTTCCCACAACACGTTAAATCAAAAGTAGTACGACTATATTATGAACTAATGCAATGTGGGAAGCCAGCTGCTATTTATTTACTTAGTTATATCTGTATGCCACCTAATTAAAAAAATACCTCTAGACAGCTTACGACCAAGTAAGTACCAACATAAAAACAAAAACAAGTCCATTATACAATTATATCCCTGAATTGTTGCTCACCACAGAGATTGCCCTAATCACTACAAGTTCTCTCATCCTTCTTTCTGAAGGCTCTATGAAAAAGCACTGTTTTTACTGGTCTTTTGGGGCAGGGGGGGGGGGGGAAGCGTCTATTTCAACCTCTGGAGAAAATGGCCAAGAAAGCCTGCCTGAAGACTTCACCAACTCAGGGAGGAGGAATCCGCGGTATCCCGCTCAGCCTATATGTATTGAGTGAGCAGAATCTAACTGGAGCAGGTGGCCTAGAAGATATTGAGACCTGAGCCAAAGGTTGTTTAGGTATTAACCCCAACCTTGAACCAAGAACCTTACTGATAGCCCATGAAACTCATGCCAGGCCAGTTTTGCCCTGCTATACTAACTTCCTCCAGTCAGCAGACAGGCAGTTGCATTCTGCACCAGCTGTAGCTTCTGAATCATCTGCAAGGAAGCTGCATGTATAACAAATTGCAGTAATCCAAACAACAGTTGATAAAAGATATGAGATCATAGCTACAGTCTCCTGGTCCAGGAAAATTTGCAATACATGTTTGTAAATGGGCAGATATATTTGAAAAAATATTTTGTGCTATGAACATACCAAATAATTTTTAGTGAAACAGCTCTCAGAGTGATTTACAATGAAGGAAATATACAATTCCTATTACCAGAGAGGTGGTATAGTGTAATAGGTAAGAAACTGATCAAATCAGGAACATCGTGAAATGAATCTTGGGTCTTCCATAGACTAAGCAGATGTCCTTCTACATAAGAAGAACATTCTCTCCCCCCTACCCAGCTATGATCTATCAGTACTAGGGATAACCAATAAGCAATTTGCATTACAGAATCATAAGATAAGGATTATGGCTGACATTTGTTTCAAAGACTGGATGCAGAGCACTTTTTCCTTACAGTAATTGCTGATATGATAAATATATTGTACTTTCAGCTCTGAGAATGACTCTTGAGAGTGTGTGTCCCAAAGAATGGGGGGAAAACCCTGACTGCAACAAATATTTGTGAATGGTATAGGAAAAAGGAGCTCAAATAATACAATCAGTGTGAGGATCTGTTGCACTGTCTCCTGTCATTGATCAGTTTTTCCTACTTTCAGATGAACAGTTAATTATTAATGTTTCTTACAGTGTTCTGGTCAAGTGATGGCTGTCATCCGTTCTCCTAGGGGTGCCAAGCAGGAGGGATTGATCGGGTTCCACATGTCAGAAAGATCATTTCTATGACTGGCTAGTGATGGGCCAGTCACAGAAACATTTAGATGGATAACTGAGCTCAGGATTGCTAACAGTTTTGTAAAGCACTGGATGCCTTTTTAATAGTTCAATGGTCCAAAGGAGAATAATTAAAAATATTAAAATCTCATGAGAACAAGAACAAATCTTGGGAAATTTCAGCAATCTTCCCCTTGATCTTGCATGAACCATCATACTCTTGCACAGTTTCACAGGATAATGCCACAGCCATGGGTGATTTCATGTGAAAATGTCCAACTCTAGGATGATAGGGCTAGGTCATGAGATTTGACTACTTTTAAACAATTTTTTTTTTAAAAAAGGAGTTAAATTCTACCTAAGAATGGTGCTGATATTTTGGTACCACAAGAAGCATATTATTAATGCCTGCCCTATCCAAACATTCTCTTTGCAAGGGGAAAACTAAAACAACAAAAACAATATTAAAATATGTTAGAAATCTTAGTTTTTTGGGTAGTATTTTTTTTTAAATATGGAAAAAATATTCCAAAATTGTATCTCCCGCTAGTTCTCTGGACTGGCCATCCTTGTCATCTGTATTCTGCCACATTATTTTGCTGTTTATGGATCCGTAGACCAGTCTCAAACTTCCTGATGATAAAGGCAGGGCATGATCCTAGTTTGGTGTAGTGGTTAAGGCACCAGGCTAGAAACCAGGAGACCGTGAGTTCTAGTTCTGCCTTTGGCATGAAGCTAGCTGGATGACCTTGGGTCAGTCACTCTCTCTCAGCCCTAGGAAGAAGGCAAACCACTTCCATAAAACCTTGCCAAGAAAACTGCAGGGATTGTCCAGGCAGTCACCAGGAGTCATGAATGACCTAAAGGCACCCCCCACCACCACCAAAAATGATCCTAGAGTAGAGCATGGGAGCAATTCAATCCTTGCAACTCCTACTCTTCAACTTAGAAAGCTGAAAGGTTTGGAGTCAAGGCCTGAGGGAATAAAACACTGATAGATGACTAAATTAAAGCTTTCATAAGTGCTTCAGTCTATCCTGAGGGCTGGTGGTACAAATATGTCAGTGAGCAATAAAGGCTATATGGGGAAATGTATATATTGGGATGGTTACTAAAAAAAAAAAAAAGCTACCAAGAACCGGATTCTTATCTTTACCTGTTGTATATTTTGGGATTTAAAATAGATTAAAATATTTTCCAGCAAGTTATTTCATTTAGGGTTCCATGGAACAGATGGGAGAATAAAATGTAATTATGGAACAAAATCACATTTCACTGGGAAGAAATCAAGCCAAAATATTTCATAAACCACCAGTGCAGGATGATAACTATTTGCAGTACAGTTTGGAAAGATGAGGCAGCATGTTCAAGACTCTCCAAATGCAGGGTGGACAGGGTAACAACTGGGGGGGGGGCAAATGGGGCATGTGCCTCGGGCGCTGCGCTGGAGGGGCACCAAAATGAGCACTGGGGGGGGGGAGCCAAAATACACCCATGTTTGCCCTGGGTGACACAGACCCTAGTTGTGGGCCTGAGGGTGGGTCTTGCTCTGGAGAGTTTATGGGTTCATTACCTAAGCTGTTTATCCCCAGACTGGCTTGGTGTGATGAGAGACACAAGAAGTACTGGCAGATGAACAGCCTTTGTTTCATGGTGGGAACAGTAAGTGTTCAGACCTGGAGGGAAGCTCAAGGATTTTGTTTCATCAAGCTTTCAGGCAAATGGACTTGATCTGCTCTTCCTGGAATAACACATGGATCAAAAGACCAATGTCCTTCCATTTTCCCATTTCTCAGAATAATGCAGGAGAATTTTCTGCTCAGAAGACCTAGCAGCATACATATAAAAATGGAGCTTAGGATGCAAAAAAAAAATGCAAAAAAAAAAAAAAAGATGGTAAGGACCTAACAGAAGAAGAAGAGATCAAGAAAAGGTGGCAAGAATATACGGAAGTCCTGTATAGGAAGGATAACAATATCGGGGATAGCTTTGACAGTGTGGTCAGTGAGCTAGAGCCAGACATCCTGAAGAGTGAGGTTGAGTGGGCCTTAAGAAGCATTGCTAATAACAAGGCAGCAGGAGACGACGGCATCCCAGATGAACTGTTCAAAATCTTGCAAGATGATGCTGACAAGGTAATGCATGCTATATCCCAGTAGATTTGGAAAACACAAGAATGGCCATCAGACTGGAAAAAATCAACTTATATCCCCATACCAAAAAAGGGAAACACTACAGAATGTTCAAACTATCGAACAGTGGCACTCATTTCACATGCCAGTAAGGTAATGCTCAAGATCCTGCAAGGTAGACTTCAGCAGTTCATGGAGCGAGAATTGCCAGATGTACAAGCTGGGTTTAGAAAAGGCAGAGGAACTAGAGACCAAATTGCCAATATCCGCTGGATAATGGAAAAAGCCAGGGAGTTTCAGAAAAACATCAATTTCTGTTTTATTGACTATTCTAAAGCCTTTGACTGTGTGGACCATAACAAATTGTGGCAAGTTCTTAGCGGTATGGGGATACCAAGTCATCTTGTCTGCCTCCTGAAGAATCTGTATAACGACCAAGTAGCAACAGTAAGAACAGACCATGGAACAACGGACTGTTTAAGATTGGGAAAGGAGTATGGCAGGGCTGTATCCTCTCACCCTACCTATTCAACTTGTACGCAGAACACATGCAACATGCTGGGCTTGAGGAATCCAAGGCTGGAGTTAAAATCTCTGGAAGAAATATTAACAATCTCAGATATGCAGATGATACCACTTTGATGGCTGAAAGCAAAGAGGAACTGAGGAGCCTTATGATGAAGGTGAAAGAAGAAAGTGCAAAAGCTGGGCTGCAGCTAAACCTCAAAAAAACCCCAAGATTATGGCAACCAGCTTGATTAATAACTGGCAAAGAGAGGGAGAAAACATAGAGGCAGTGACAGACTTTGTATTTCTAGGCCAAAGATTACTGCAGATGCTGACTGCAGTCAGGAAATCAGAAGACGCTTAATCCTTGGGAGAAGAGCAATGACAAATCTCGATAAAATAGTTAAGAGCAGAGACATCACACTAACAACAAAGGTCCGCATAGTTAAAGCAATGGTGTTCCCCATAGTAACATATGGCTGCGAGAGCTGGACCATAAGAAAGGCTGAGCGAAGGAAGATCAATGGTTTTGAACTGTGGTGTTGGAGGAAAATTCTGAGAGTGCCTTGGACTGCCAGAAGATCAAACCAGTCCATCCTCCAGGAAATAAAGCCAGACTGCTCACTGGAGGGAATGATATTAAAGGCAAAACAGAAATACTTTGGCCAGATAATGAGAAGACAGGACACCCTGGAGAAGATGCTGATGCCAGGGAAAGTGGAAGGCAAAAGGAAGAGGGGCCGACCAAGGGCAAGGTGGATGGATGGTATTCTAGAGGTGATGGACTCATCCCTGGGTAGCTGGGGGTGTTGACGACTGACAGGAAGCTCTGGCGTGGGCTGCTCCATGAAGTCATGAAAAGTTGGAAACGGCTGAACAAATAAACAATAAGGATGCAAACAAAAGGTCTGTTTTGTGAAAAACACAATAAATGGAATATTGGCTGTGTTTTATGACAACTATTAACAATAATATTTCAATCTGATGCAGAAATGGATTAGAATGCCTATTTCTTACAGATGAAGTCACATTTAAGCAAAATCTTTAAAAGGGAGCTTTGCTCCCTTTGCTTGCTTGCTTGTTTAATATATAACTTGCTTTTCCTTGAGCTCAAGATGGTTCCCATAAGGTCCTCCTTTCATTTTATCATCATAGCAACAACCCTGTGCAGTGAGTGGTCTTGAGAGGGAGTGAGTGGCCCCAAGTCACCCAGTGACTCTGATTAAGAGTCGACTTGACCTGGGCCTCCCACATCCTAGTCCAATAGCTTAACTGTTGCTTCACATGTTTCTTCAGTGAATGTTTGAAGACATGTGTGAATTATTCTTTAAATTCACTAATCCATCATATTCAATAGTTTACATGGATACAGTTCTTTGGCTTGTGTTGTACTTACCCTAAGTCAGGACTCTCTGTGGATATCTGTAGGTATTTGGTATTTCTTTTAAAGGCTGATATTCCATATATTTTGAGATATTGGAGGAATCTACTATCATGGAAATTCTGATATAAGCCGAACTAATTCACTATGTCTTGGGCTAATGTTAGGGGCATCTGTAGGGGGTCATAAAAGTCAACACAACAGCTGCAACCACATGATCAAACCCCATCTCTCTTTTTTTTATATAACATGCATCCCATACTCATAATAAATGGGCAGGGCTTCCTTCATGCAGCTGTGGCCACATCTTGATCTTTTGACACCCTCAAAACCCCTGACTAAAGTGCTAATCAAGTGGAGCTAGACAGCCATCTGTCTAGGATGCTTTGATATGAATTCTTGCATTGAGTAGGGGGTTGAATATGCTAGCATGTTGCATTGGTTAAAGTGTTGGGTGGAAACTAAGGCAGAGAAAAGCCAGATTAAAATCCTTACTCAGCTAAGAAGTTCGCTAGAATAACATTTGGCCAGTTGCTATATTTCAACCTGTAATTGGTAGTGGGAATAATCTTGGGAGACAGGAGAAACTGCTGCAGCCTAGACAAAAGTCTGATAAACAAAATCTGAATCCAAAGGAGGGATGGGGGTAGAGACAGTGTTTCAGAATTGACCCTCCCTAGTTCTCTGGATCATAAAGGCAGGAGAGGGGGGAAGTGCTTTCAGACTTGCAAGGTTCTGTTACTATAACCTTACAGTAAAGGTAGAATTAGTACTCATGGTTCTGGTGTCCTTTCTGGACCACCTCAAAGGGCTGACATCACCCCACTGGGGTGCTATGAGGATAAAATGACCCCTCCCCCCCAAATGTACACCTCCTGGTATATTCCTGGATTAGAGGATAATAAAAGTTTCAGCGTACCTTTTCCCTCAAAAGATGCTCCAATATACGTCATTTTGAACTAAAAGGGTTTTGAATGTGTGGGAAATTCATTGAAAAAGGTTCACTGTGAGAAAAGGATAAAATGTTGGCATAGGCTTGTTTGTTTGTTTCAATCACAAAGACCCACCTGAAATGGAATGGACTTATGACTGAATACCAAACCAAGTGGCTAATCATGGAGAAGGAATAGATTGAGCCCATCTCTGAATATATTTATATTATTCAACGATGTTCACTACATTTACCAAAATAATTGTTATGATGTATCAATTCATTTTTAGAGCCTGGTTTTTGTAAGACAAAAAGAGAATGATGAGAATGAAAAGAGATGAGAATGAAAAGAGATGGTAATAGCATATTATGGAACTATGAGACAACCTAGGTGGTGATCTGATGCTGCAACACAATAGCAGCCTTAAATCCAATTTTGGACTATTTTTATAGTACCTAAGCAACAAACATGGCTTTTCATGCAAAATCATCTGGATGTGCTGCATCTGATAGTTCTACATAAATAGCTTACTAGGAAATGGAAGGTACCATAGATCACATTAAAAGTGGCCACAATGATACCTGGATTTGTCCTCCTAACTTTCATTTGGAAAGTTGGCTTCTTCAGAGGCCTGTCTGCTTTGTAACTCTAAAAGAAAACATAGAGTTGCACAGAAGCAAAGGTGGAAAAAAATGGATCATCAATCCAAAGCATCCTAAGCAAACAATATTTATGCTTGTCGCACCACTATGAAAGTCACATTGCCAATTTTTCATGTTTCCCAAGCTCAAAAGTTTGCTAAGCCTTTGATAATAAATGAGGATCTAGTAAGAAAAAAAAAAGGATTTTCTTAGCTTTCCAACGATGGGCAGAGAGAAAGAGAGAGGTTGTGACTACAGTAGAAAAAATGAAAGCCAACAATGGTCTAAGTGGAAGCAAATCTCACTGAAAACAAACAGAATAGAAGTTGTTCAGGGAGCAGTTTGTTCATTTCACCAGTCAGTACTTTTCATATTGTAGTAAGTGTCCAGACAAGAACAGACATTAATCTTATGACCTTCCCTTTGAAATCTCCATTTGGTAAACCATTGAGCAGATGCTCCTTGCTTACTGAAGTCAGATAGCTTTCTGCGCATGCAGCGTCTTTATCTGCTATTCAGCCGGTTATTTGCTTTCATCTTGGCATGCATTGAATTTGTACAGGAACTTCCACTTTCCATAAGCATGGAATCTCCATGAAATCCATCTAGATATGGTTGGCTATTTACTTATATTCCCTCCAAACAAGTCTCACACTCTTTCTTTGTAGACTTAAGAAAGCACAGAGCAATTCTGATGCTTCACTGCCTAGAATTGGGACTGACAGTTTTTTTCAGACCCCAGAAATTCCTGTGTCATCTCATGCAATGTTGCTGGTGCTCCTCCCCTGAAATTAAAAAAAAAAAGTTGATCCAAATCTGATGACAGCATCAAATTATGCTAGATTTCACAATCCCACCTACCACGATGATCAAGTAAAAGAACACTAGAACCTAGTGTGATGTTTTTCTTGTGCAGCATCCTGTGAGATCCTGAACACCAACATTTTAGGATTTCACAAGTTTTGGGCCATTTAAAATGAAATAATTTGATGGAGATGTGGATGCCACCTTGGGATCTAGAGTATATGCTGTTGTCTGTGGGTACCATACTGCCAACCCTGGTCTAGAAAGGTATTGTGGAGTCTTTTGTCAAAATATCAAAAAGAATGCATACCGTTTGCCATTACTGATAAAAGCACATGCTGTACTCCTAAACCCCAAATGCCAGGACCTATGCTCATGGCTTTTAAAAATAACAACAGGCCTACTGGATCCTAGTATACCCTATAGATATGGGCAGTAAGTATTTGCTATTATTTATTTAAATGTAGTGGCTGCCCAACTCCAGTGGACTCTCTCCAGTTAGGCCTCTCGCGTCCATATAGTCTATGGATCAACCTTCTAATGTTTCATTTCCAAACAGCACTCACAAGCATCCTTTGCAACCGGATCCTTTGAGATCTGCTGGGGAGTTATTTCAGGTGGGATTTTTTCCCCCCATATAAGTGCACCTAAAATCACAGCCTTTGTCTGAAAGGCACATTCCCCCATCTCACTGCTGGGGGATTTATGGGCCTTCAGATGTTGAACCATCACTCCCAGAGGAGACAAATAGTCCTGGGAGTTGCAGTTCAGGGGAGGATATAAGTTGCCTAGTTCAATAATTTAGAACAGTGTTTCTCAACCTTGCAACTTTAAGCTGGGAGAACTTCAGCTCCCAGAATTCACCAGCCAGCATGTTGGCTGGGGAATTCTGGGTGCTGAAGTCCACACAGCTTCAAATTGCCAAGGTTGAGAAAGACTGATTTAGAAGAAACATAAATAATCACTTTGGATTGCTTTTGTGGGGTGCGTGTGTGTTATATCAACAGCAAATAATAGGATATTGTGTGCTTGCAGCTTCTAGGGACCCTTTCCTTTTAATAACATCTTAGCAATACGCAGATTTGTGTTTTGTTTACTGCATTGTCCTTGAAATCTATATGCATCCCATTCCTTTGTTTGTGGGGGATCCTTGCATTTCATTTTAGTTGTGAGCCAATACTGACTTCTGCGCTATTTTGCCCAGTGAATCATTACAAGAATGTAAAGGAAAGAAAAACTTTGGCAGGGAAGCTTCAACCACAAATCACTCCATAATCTGGAAAGGACTTGCAGAATATCAATGTGTGCAAAAAGGCCCTTGCCTCAGTTTTTGATAAATGAAAATACAATAATACATTTCAGCTATTTGTAAAAAATAGCTATCTGGTTTTAGCTCTTCTGTGTGAGAAGGGCAGGGGATGCTTATCCATAACTATGGAAGTATTACAGATATGCCATAACCTCTGTTTAGCAATCTCTTCAGGAGACTAACGGGCAGGCTTACTCTGATGCCTCACTTGTTCTTGGAAAGAGGCCCCATGTATTTCAATAGAAATGCCTGCCTTAAGGAGGATTTCTTCACGCTGATAGCTGAATGGGAGGATGGAGAAACTTGGATTTGTTTAACCCAGGGTTCCATGGATCCCTAGGGTTCCTCGAGAGGTCACTAGGGGTTCCCTGGGAGATCACAATTAATGTGAAAAATTATTTCACATTTGGGCAACTTCACATTAAAGAGATAAGTTTCATTCTTTATTTTTAGTTCAAGAACACTGTTAATGCATATAGTATATACAGGCCTACCCATAAAACAAATACAATACTTTTGTAATTATTCTGGACTATATTTGAGCTGGAATGTGCCAGGCTTCCTTGAGGCCTGAAAAATATTTCAAAGGTTCCTCTAGGGTCAGAAGGTTGAGAAAATCTGGTTTAACCCTACTGGAGGAATTAAGTGGGGAAGGGGTGATTTGCAGGAAAATAATTTACCTCCTAGCAGGGACCCAAGTTCAGAAATAGCCTGACTGACAGGTTACAGGGAAAGACGGGTTACACCAAGCAAGAGCTCCAAGGATACTCCTTCCACATCATCCAGAGCACCTCTCCATGCCTGAAAGCTGCTGGTCAGACACGTGGCTAAGCCCATTGTTCTAGCCACATAAATCTATACTCACCCAAGCCCATTCCACCCCACCCCTTGTTAGGGGGAATAATTAGTGGCTGTTTCCCACAGACAGGTGGGAGCAAAAATGAGATGCGGGAATCCTTAACTTAGCTATGATAACTGTACAAGACAACATCTGTCGCCTGGCTCAATACTGTTACAGATTAGGGATCAGCAACAGGGGCAACATAATTTATATCAACATATTTTTCCAACAGCTCCGATGGATAGCATTTCAGTGTGGCTGTCTGGAAGAACACTTAGAAATACAGGTTAAAGAAGAACAAGAGCACTGAGCTTAATCAAAGGGAAAGGCAGATAGCTAGGGCCAAAATTGGAGCTGAGAGAAGGAAATACAGAAGTGACACAGCAACTGCCACAGATGGAGAGTCAAATGAGCAAGAATCAGTGTAGTAAATCAAAGAAGAAGAGACTATGTGATAGGAATGGGTGTCTGAAAATACTGGGCTGGAAATGATTGGTTAGGTAACGTAATTGCTTAGAAGGAAAACTTTTAGTGCAGCAAAAGGGAGCTCCAAGATGCCACCAAAACACTTTTACTATTCTTGATCTTGGGAAGGAGAACTAGCAAAGAATACTGAACACTGGAATCATTCTTACTCTAGCCATCTTCCCACAAAGCACTGGGAGCAGAGAAACTGGGTAAACCCAATCATGGGGATCAAAAGCTAGAGCTACCAATCGCACAGTCACCCCTTTCTCTTCTTTTTTTGTTCTCACAGATTCCTTGTACAGATCTTGGGAAGAAACATTTCACTTTCTTTTTGGTTTACCAATAAAGCATCAGGAGATTCAATCCTTTGGCTGCAAGGATTCCCACTACAATTCAAATATCTCTGGAATCTTTCTAAATCAGTTCAATTCTGTTTAAATTTGGAATATACCCAGATCTGATACATACCTCCAATAGCAAAAGCTGTTGATCAGGATAGCTAAACAGAAGGCCCATATTCTGAACCAGATTATTGCTGAAGGCCTGAAGTTGAGGTCAAACAAAAAAGAAAAGACTGTTTCTGCTTTTGAGCATCCCTGAAATGTCTGACTGGCTGATGTTAGCACAATGAATCAGATCCAGTGGAGCAGTTGTTATATCTATTTTTCAAGATTTCTTATAGGTGAGATCTCTGCGGATATCTCTAATTTGTCTTGAAAGGAGTAACCATCAGTTGAAAAGATGGAGTATTTTGAAGAATAAACTTTGAGCGACAGTGTTGAGCCCACTGTATTAAAATAACAACACATATTGAGAAATTAAGTTGTACTTGGTTTGATCCCCAATAATCTTACCTAGGCTGACTTTTCTCAATCTGGCAATCTCCAAATATGTTGGATTACAAACCTCATAACCCCCAGTCACCATTCCTGATGGTCTTGCTACTTAGAGACAATGAACATTATAATCTGATGAATGAGGAGACCTGGAGAAAGTCAATCGAGAAAAGTGTTTCTCAGACTTGGTTCAAATTAATCCTTTGCTGTGTTAAATAATCCCTCATGGGCCTGATCTAGCCTGAGGTCTTCTATGAAGCAATAATGAAGCACAGATACTTCTAGCAGCTCTCTTTTTAGGCATGTGCTGTAGATATCTGCACAATGTAGACATTTATGTAAAATGCAGATGGATATAATATCCTGTTTCTCCAAAATGATGTAAGAAACCATCACTGAGAGAGAGAGAGAGAGAGAGAGAGAGAGAGAGAGAGAGATAGGAAACATCTCCAGGAAGACAAATATCAGTAAACACATCTAAACTTGTGGCATTGCTCAATATACCTTCCACGTTTTATTACATAAAGCCTCCTGAATTTACTCTGTGTCAACTTAGTAAGATACAAAATGATACTAGGCTTTTCTAGGTAATCTTAACTTTTGTCCAAGGTTTTGTCTGAGGAGGAAGCTAGAAGATTTTATTTCAATTTTACTTGAAGTGAAATTCTGGTAGTTATTTTAGTCAGAAATATAAAGAACAACTTGGATCAACACTTCACTCTTGGGTATCCCCTTCATTATAGATCAGCCTTTCTCAACCTTTTGACCCTGAAGGAACCCTTGAAGTATTTTTCAAGCCTTGGGGACCCCTGGACATTCAGGCTCAAATATAGGCCAGAGGTTACAAAATTATTATATTCGTTTCATGTGTAGGCCTGTATATATGCACTAACAGTGTTCTTAAACTAAAAATAAAGAATGAAACTTACCTCTTTAATGTGAAGTTGCCCAAATCTGAAATAATTTTTGAAATAAATTGTGATCTCCCAGGGAACCCCTAGTGACCTCTTGCAGAACCCTAGGGTGCCACAGAACCCTGGTTGAGATACTCTGTTATAGAACGTGTTTTATAGGTGTCATTTCTGCAGATAGATTTTTTTTGCTTTCTTCTTTTTAATTCAGTTGACATTTCTCATAGAAATTGATTTTTTTAAAAAGTTCCCTTACACAACCTTAAAAAAGTATAATACCCCCCTTCCCAAATACAGCTTACAAAAACAGCAAACCGTGCTAGCAATTGGTTACTCAAATGGAATTCTTCCTGATTTCAGTGAGACTTATTCTGAAATTGACTCATATATTGCCACAATATTTCGTATTAGATCTAGACTCTGAAAGATTTGATTAGTACTTTATGTCCTTGGACAAAGGGTCAAGGCATGTATAAATCAAGATGAAGTTTCTTGGGATATTGCTTAAAATGTAAGATGTCAGGGTGTTGTGATATAGGGATATTAAACAAATCTGCCATGAATTCCAATGGGAGTGATTTCAACCATTTCCTCACTATGGATTTATAGAGTTTTCTAGCATCACCAAGCCATTGTCAAGGCGATTTAAAGCTGGTCCTCATTATTGTTATATCGATACAGTGATGGCTGGATGACACCAGAATATAAATCATTATTGAGGAAATGGCCTCGGTGCAAATCTCTCAAATGCATCTTGCCACAACATAAACTAGAAGCTGCCATGAACAGATTTAGTCAGTGCGCATCATTCTCTACTCAGATATTCACACAGAAAAGAGTACGATGTATCCAGCCAAAGAGTGTATTAGAACTAGTGGGGTTGGTTAGTCACTTTGCAGTGTCATCAGCTGCCAGTCTAATTCTAGGCCCAAAGCAAGGCCTTGCTACTGATCTGAAAGCTGTGACAGTGTGGGGGGAGAGTTTTTCCAAGGACACTTCTCCCCATATATACCGGCCCAGAAATGTCACTTATATTTTGAGACTCTCTTTTGGGCACCCCTGCCAAGGGAAGTTAAGTGACTCCTCTCTGGGGAGCCACGGAGAATATTTTTACAAGATGTTGGTTTCTTTGCAATGCCATTTCTTTTCTCCCAGGCATTTTTATGGTGTGGTAGTCAGCTTGATTTAATCAGAGTCTTTTAAAAAAGCTTTGTATCTCTCCTGTGCTATATATTAATTGCATATTACTAGTTTTATTCTTTTTATTTTTCTATATATTTATCAGATCTTGGCAATCTGCCTCAGGAACTTTGGTTATTGGATTGGCTGAAAATAGCAGCAGCCAGAAGAAAATAGTAACAACATACTTTAAAATGTGCATGAGTGAGCTGAATCCATAATTCGATATATAAGGAAAAGTGGTGAATTCCCCCATTTTTTTTCAATTATATATAAAAAATGTTATAGAACAAAATAATATATACATCTAGCAATACTGATTCAGACTGACCCACACATTCCTGCTGGTAATGGCAACTCTTTTGAATGATGTCAGGGAATACTGCAAGTCCTAAATATGAAATGAATTGGAGTGAGAGAATGTAGGAAACAGGGGAACCATTTTCTGAATGGGCATTAATAGCAAATGTTTAGCTTTAGCACTGCTTTCTCACTAAATACCTTCAGGAAAGACAAAAACACATTAAAAAAACACACACACAAACCAATTGTGTATTTGTGATAGATGTGCAGTGAGCAATTCTAGAAATCGCTCCCATTGTCTTGAGGCTTTTCTGCTATACTTTTAAAAAGCCCTTACCAATAACAAAAACAACATTTCAAAGTTGTAATGAAATCATTAAGCATTCACAATAGCATTTTGGATTTATAAAATAGGAATATTTGATTCTAAATATAAAAGAAATAGATTCACTGAGAATGCCAGAAGGGTTACTATTGAATTCCAAAGCCATTTTTTACATGTTAATGGATTGTTTTCTTCACTCATTTGGTCTTGCTCTTTATTTATTCATTCATTAAAATTTTAAAATCCTGCCCTTTCACAAGGAAGCTTGAAAAACAAAAATGATTCTTCCCTCCCTCCCTGTTACCCTTGTAATAACCCTGGGAGCTGGGTTAACCTAAGATGGGGTGACTGACCAAAGGTCTCCCTGTGAGTTTCATAGCTGAATGGGAATAAGGCTGAGCCCATCATTAAGCAGAATCACTGGAGGCAATGGATTCTAGGCTGCAGGAGCTGCTGTAAGAGATTGGAGAACAAAACTCTTGTTTGTCAGCTAACCTGCTCCACATCCTCTAAGTTAACTTGCTGCCCTCAGGGGCAGTGGAAAACTGACCTTGTTATTGTCAAAAGAGGTTCAATGACAGCCTAGCCAGGTTAGGTTCATGGAAGGAATGCCAACTAGGAGGGCAGCACAGTGTGGATGTCTCTTTGTCCAGGTACTATTAGGTTTGTATATTAAAATTAAATATAGTGGGCTGTTTAGATAAAGTAGATCATCAGCACCCTAAGCTTGTGAACAAATACATAGCCCTCTTGCTTACTCCAGTGATGTGGTTATTGACCTCAAGAGAGAGCGATGAGTATCTTGATTCCTCTTTGTTAGGACCATTTGCTGAAGATTAACTTTAATTTAATTAACTTTAATAAATCCCTGAGCTTGACTTTTACAGAAAGGCCAAAGGTTAGCCTTAAACATTTCTGGGCATAGGATCAAGCAGGTGATTGATTGACTGATTATGTGCCATCAAGTGTGTTTAAAATATCTAGGGCTGGCCTCCCAAGTTATAGGGAAGTGTAATATATTTTAACACTACTCACAGGAACTTCCGGGCTGTTAAAGTCTCTCTCCCTTCTCCATATTGTCTTTTAGCTATTTGAGACCAAGGTGCTGACTCATTTCCTTTATTTGTGTGTGTGTGTGTGTATGTTTATTTATTATTTCAACTATTATAGATGTTCACTCATACCTGGTGGACAACTGGAGTTAAAAACATCACATTTAAAACAAGATCCCAATGGTCATACTGAGGAAAAAGCCATACAATTCCATATCACTTGCACACCCGATCTCACTGTTCTGTAAGTAAAAGAGTGAAGGGCCGTGTAGACTGCTCAACTACATGGACCTTAGCATGGTATCCAAAGGAGAGAAAACTGTGGGAACAAAAAGTGGGAACTCCATGATGATGGACTTCAGAATCTCAGTCTAACCAGTTAGAGCCGTACTGTAATGATTGCCCCAGCCCAAATACTCAGACTCACAAGAGGCTGCTATATGAAATCTGATTTATTAAGGAACTTAGGGCAAATACAGAGAAAGCTGAGAATAAGCAAAAGCGCGCCAAATACAAACTTAAACCCTTGGTGCAAACGTATCCCGCCTCCCTCGTAACAGCCCCGCCCGTCACAGGTGCTAGCAATCGTCAGAGCTGCTAGCCTGGGAAAGTAACCTTGAACGCAGTAGATAATGCAAATACATTCCAGAGCAAAGCCAAAAGATAAATACTCCCATCCTCCCGAGAAAGATGAAACACGCATCCAGCTAATGACATGCGAAACGTTACGATGTATCAAAGACATTGAAACGGCGAACATGACATACCGCCCCCCTAAAAATACCCCTAGGGACCCGGCTTAGTGGGATAAGCAGAGTGGAAACGGGCAACTAGGACAGGGGAAGCTACATCTGGTGCAGCGACCCACTCCGGATGAGGGAAATGCTTCCAACGAACTAAGTATTGCAGAGTATTGCGAAGGAGTCTAGAGTCCAAAATTTCTTTAACTTCAAAGTGTTGCTGACCGTCAATCATGATGGGGGTTGGAGGTGGAGGTTGGCGATGCCAGCGGTCAGAACGAATAGTCGGTTTGAGCAAACTGCAATGAAAAACAGGGTGTAAGCGTTTGAGGTTATGAGGCAAGTCAAGTTTAAAAGTCACAGGGTTAATTTGAACGGTAATTGGGAAAGGACCCACAAATTTAGGAGCCAGTTTCTTGGAAGGTTGTGAGGACTTTATGAACTTAGTGGAAAGGTAAACCGAGTCCCTGACTTGAAATGCCGGCTGAGGGGCACGCTTCCAATCAGCATACTGTTTATAATCCAATTGTGCATCAGCCAGTGCCTTTTGAATCATTGGCCAGGAGTCTGCCAGTTGCGTTGCCCCTGAGGCTTCCCCACCTTGCACTTAGACATCGCACAAACAGTGCAGGAGGCAATTTAGTCCTTGACATCTTTGCGTAATGTGGGCCACCAGAACTGCCTCCAAACAAGGTGTAAGGTTTTAACAAACCCAAAGTGACCCGCTAGTTTGTCATCGTGTGAATGTAGTAACACCTCTTTTCTTAGGCTTTCAGGGACGTAGAGGCGGTTAGATTTCCAAGCAAAGCCTTGGTCAAAAGTAACATTGTCTTTATTTGCAAGCAACCAAGTATCAGTTTTCAGCTCTTTTAGAAACTTTTGTTGCAACTGGGAAGGAATTGACAAAGCGCTCGGCTGGGCGGCGTCTGCAGCGGGTGGCTGCTGCGCGCGCGTTTGGCTACGCGTCACAGCCTGCATACCCAATTGGGGCGCCGTCCACAGGGTGCTAACCACTTCTGGTGCTGCCCCAGAGTCCTGAGGTTGCCTTGACAACGCATCAGTGAGGAAATTCTTTTTCCCCGGAATAAACTTCAATTGAAAATTGAACCGATTAAAAAATTGAGCCCAACGGACTTGTTTCGGGCTCAGTTTTTGAGGGGTGCTAAGAGCCTCCAAATTTTTATGGTCAGTCCACACCTCAAAGGGATGATTTGCCCCCTCTAACAGATGCCGCCAAGCTTCTAACGCGGCTTTTACTGCGAATGCCTCTTTCTCCCATACATGTCAACGTCGCTCAGTCTCAGAGAATTTGTGGGACAGGTAGGCACATGGCTTGAGGCATCCTGTCCCATCTTGTTGCATCAACAACGCCCCAATGGAATAATCGGAGGCATCAGCCTGAACCACAAAAGGTTTCGAGGGATCAGGATGTTGCAAAATGGGCTCTTTGATAAAAGCTGCCTTGAGCCGCTCAAACGCTGTTTGACAAGCAGGCGTCCAGCGCAACAGCGCCCCTGGATTCTTTACTCTTCGAGTGTCTCCCAAACCCTTGGTTCGGAGCAATTCGGTTAGTGGCAAGGCAATTTCAGCGAATCCCCTTATAAATAATCTGTAGTAGTTACTGAACCCCAGGAAACTTTGAAGTTGCCTGCGGGTGCGGGGACTTTCCCAGTCCATGATAGCCTGCACCTTAGCAGGGTCCATTTCAATGCCTTTATCTGAAATTCTATACCCCAAATAGTCAATTTGTGTCTGGTGAAATGCACATTTAGACAGTTTGGCATACAATTCTGCTGATCTGAGTTTACTCAGCACCCTTTTCACCAGAGAGACATGCTCTTCCATGGTTTCAGTATAAATCAATACATCATCCAAATACACCAATACCCCCTTAAACAGATGCTCATGCAGTACTTCATTGATCAATTGCATAAATACCCCAGGGGCCCCGGCCAAACCAAAAGGTAACACCTTATACTGGAATGCACCCAACGGGCAATTGAATGCAGTTTTCCACTCATCCCCCTCCTTGATTCGTACACGATAGTAGGCTTCTCTTAAATCAAGCTTAGAGATCTTTCCCTTAGCCAGATGTGACAACATGTCCTTGATCAATGGCAGGGAATATTTATTGGAAACTGAGACGGCATTTAATCCGCGGAAATCGGTACAAAGTCTCAAAGTCCCATCCTTTTTTGGGCGAAAGAGAACTGGCGCCCCCACCGGTGAATTCGCTGGCTCAATGAATCCGTGCGCCAAATTTTTGTCCACAAAGTCTCTCAACAGAGTCAGTTCCTTTTGTGTCATGGAATAAATCTTTGGCTTGGGTAATTGGGTGTTGGGCACCAGTTCAATGGCACAATCCATTTTACGATGAGGGGGCAATTGATCTGCTTCCTTTTCACCAAACACATCAGCAAACATCCGGTACTCCGGCGGCAAGCCTTCCAGAGGAGGGGCCGGGAAATGCGGAGTCGCAGCTGCCGCAACCTCCACCATCTCCTCTGGGGCACCCTTCCCTTCTGTCTCTTGGTAAAACCCATCCCTAAACGTGATAGTCCGGTAGACCCAGTTTATTTGGGGATTTTGCTGAACCAACCAGGGCACCCCCAACACCACCAGGGGACCCCCTACTGGAGCCACGACAAAAGACAAACCTTCCCGATGGCTGCCCAGCTGCAAGGCTACCCGCCCTGTGAAATGGGTGACCAGTTTGCCCCCTGCCATGGACCCATCCAGCTGTGTAAAGGCGATGGGTCGCTGTAAAGGGAAAGTAGGTAGCTCCAGAGCCGCTACCACATCGGGGTGCATTAGACACCGGGAACACCCTGAATCAATCATGGCCCATACTTCTACAGTCTTGGATCGGGAGCCCAACTTCAACTTCACCGTGAGAATGCGGTAACTGCCACTCACCGATGAAGGCTCGCACCCTTCTTCCACCACCTGCCCTGCAGCGCCCTTTAAAGCAGGTGGCTGGCGTTTCCCGCCAGCTGCAGTAGTTCGGGCTCACCCTCATCCTCGTAGAACATCACATCGTCTCCCTCGCTTTCAGCCACCGTGGCTTTCTGCTTCCTCGGCAGGGCAGGGGACTTCGTCGGCGGCTTGCCGAGCCGTTCCTCTCCCTTTGCCTTCGGGCACGCCGCCACTCGATGCCCCTTCTTGCCACATCGTAGAAACTGGCCTTTTGCATACCACTTCTCTCGCTCCTTGTCCCAGGGTCGTTGCCCTGGTCGCCCCCCGGTGCTCGGTGGGCGACTGGGCTTCACCTCCCGCCCCGATTTGGTGGTCTTTCGATGGGCGAAGATCTCATGGGCATGCTCAGCCCTTCCCGCCAGCTGGATCCATTCGTACAGCGTATAGGGGTCGTCCCTCCCCAAGGACCAGCGCAGCACCTCTGTGTTCAGGCCGTCCTTGAATAACTCGATGATGGTGGCTTGGGACCAGTCATCCACCTTCCCAGCAAGCGCTTTAAACTCTAGCGCGTAATCAGCCACGGATCTTGACCCCTGCTTAAGTTCTTTCAGAGCTCGCTTTGCCCTCTCTTTCGCCAGGGGATCCTCAAAGTGTTGCCTCAATGCCCAGAGAAACTCGTTGAATTTCTCCAGTTCAGGTGCTTCCGACTGGCACATCTGGACATACCAGTCTGCCGCCCTCCCTTTCAGTTTGGTGGCAATGGTGATGATCTTTGCCTTTTCTGATTGAAAAAGTGACCCCCATTCTTCCATGTAGGCTTTAGCATTCGTCAGGAAAAATGAGTTTGGTCGGGTCCCCATCAAACTTGACAGGGAAGTCTCTCATCCCGCCCCCCGCCGGGCTGCGCCCCGCCACCGGGGCTACAGGGGTTTGTGCTTCCCGGGCTAGCGGCGGCGCGGGGCCCGGGGGCGGCCGCACTGGCGATGCTGCTATTTCCATCTGGACCGTCTGGTCCCCCTCGCGCATCCGCGCCATCCGTCGCCGCTCCGGGGACTGCCCATGGGACGAAGGGGTCGAATGCCGTTGGCTTGATCCTTCCCGGGTTTCTCTCAACGAGGTCACATCTAGACTCAGCTGCTTCAGTATAGTTTCCAACAAGTCCATTTTTGACTCCAGCACTCGGATACGATCCGGGGTGGGGGAGCCTTCTCTTGGCTGCACCTGAACCACTGTGGGGGATAATGGGTATCTCTGCCTCCAGGATGGGCCCCCCGCCACCGAGACATCCCCTTGGGTCTCATCCCAGGTGACCAGCTCACCCGGAGAAGTTACGGTAGTCTCCGGGGCAGTTTTCATGCCCCCGGCTTCACCCTCCGACTCGGAGCTCGCCTCTTCTAGGATGGCTGACAGCTCCCCCACTTGGGACGGTCGGTCGGGTCGCCTCATGGTCGAGTCCGGTTCCCCTTCTTCCATCATCATGATGTCGGGTTCGGTCATCGCTGGCACTCTCCCTCACAGGGTTAGACAACTTGTCTTTTCCTGGACAGGGGCCAGCGGAGTTGGGATCTTAGATTCTCAGCTTTATGTAATGATTGCCCCAGCCCAAATACTCAGACTCACAAGAGGCTGCTATATGAAATCTGATTTATTAAGGAACTTAGGGCAAATACAGAGAAAGCTGAGAATGAGCAAAAGCACGCCAAATACAAACTTAAACCCTTGGTGCAAACGTATCCCGCCTCCCTCGTAACAGCCCTGCCCGTCACAGGTGCTAGCAATCGTCAGAGCTGCTAGCCTGGGAAAGTAACCTTGAACGCAGTAGATAATGCAAATACATTCCAGAGCAAAGTCGAAAGATAAATACTCCCATCCTCCCGAGAAAGATGAAACACGCATCCAGCTAATGACATGCGAAACGTTACGATGTATCAAAGACATTGAAACGGCGAACATGACACGTACTAGCTAATGTCAAAGAGGGAATGTAAAGAAGTCAAAGAGGGACATCCATATACTGATTATGAGGACATCTACTGCCCAGGAGGTCGAAAAATTTTAATAAGGCAAAACATGCAAAAATGGATCTTAATACACTTTACCTGCGAAATTGTTTGGGAATTCTGTTTTCTCTTGAAGAAGTTCAGTAGTTTACTTTTCCTCCCCACATTTCTCTGTTCACAAATAAAAAGTAACAGTGCCCTCAAGATTACCTTGAGTCCTGATAATTGCATCTGTCTATATTTCCTGACAGTACTGTAACCATAATATTCCATTGTTTCTTTTTGGGATTTCTTAAAACCCCTGAATCTGGCCTCTAGGCTAGAAATTCCTGGTGATTTATCTTCTAAGTACTAACTAGATCTGACTAGTTAACTTCTGAAATCAGTCAGAGTTGGCTAGGTGCTACCATCAATTGAGGCCTGCCCAGAAAGAGAATGGAGATTCACACATCATCCTAAGAAATACAAGCTAACATTCAAAAGTCTACAGAGTACTTGCCTAGCAATATTTCTTAATTTTGGAAATTATACAGTTATGAGCACAAAGGATTGCCTGGCAGAGTGATGTCCAGCATTGCAATGACTGGAGAAGACCTCAGAAATATGGTACATCACTGTCTGCTTCTGTGCTCAAGAATTTCTGTCAGAATGGTATATACAGCCCACTTTCCTTTGAGCATAATGTCACATTACATCATGCTTCCATGTATGGGGGTTTTACATTACTTCCACCCTCCCCACCCACACCTGCCCCCGCCTTAGAGAAGGGGAGAATTTCTTTATTTTTACACAGTGTATATCCTGTGTGATATTTTCAGTTACATTTATCACCAGGAGGCATCTCATAACCAGTTTCATCCATATTGGGACCCCTCAGACATGGGTAGCCAGATGTTATGATTCTATGAGGTTCAAATGGACCTTGGCACTTTAGATGATTATACACAGTGCATTAGCTTTAGGAGCTCTCCAGGTCCTAGTGCTCAGTGGTTGCAGGAAGTGATATCTAGAAGCTCTATGAAAATGGTATAGATCAGTGTTTCTTGACCTTTTTGCTCTCAGGACCCCTTTCCACTTTTAAAAATTATGGAAGATGCCAAAAGAGATTTTGTTGGTATGGGTTATATTTACTAATTAAATTAAACTAAAAATTAAACTAAGCTAAATTAAAGTTAAAATTAAACTAAAAATTAAAATTCGTGCATTTGCAGAATATTTATTGAATTATGTAAAACATTAAGCCCATTAGATATGAACATAAAATATTTTTCATGAAAAAAACTCTTTTTTTAACAAATAAAAATAATAATGAGGAGAGTGACATTGTTTTAAATCTTTGCAAATAACTGGCGAATAATTTTGATTCTGTGGGCCCCTGAGAGGGTTGTGGGGGACCCCCAGGGGTCCTTGGACCACACTGTAAGAAACACCAGTGTGAATAGTCCACCTTCCCTTAAGCTCTCAGAGCAGAGAGATATATATGTTACATTATGCCATTCCCTCATGTACAAGATCCATGGTGCCCCCACTTTTAGAAGCTTGTATATTGGGCATGTAGGAAAAGCCACCTTCTCTCCTGATCTCAGGCTACAAAACACTCTCCTTTGGCAGATGTGTTTGGTTCCCAGTCTGTAGAAGAGCAGCCATGTTGCACCTCTTTTACCAGGTGTTAACTGTTAATGCGTAATCTTTTAAGATAGATTTTCATATCTTTGTTTTAGCATTTTTGCACTTTAGATTTTTTTTTACCAGCCTTCCAGAAATGAGTAGAAAGACGGGATATACATCAAAGTAAATAAATCAATACATAACTTTCTAAGCATGGAACTGATTTCAATAATTCATTTTAACACTTGGATGAATAAGCCAACAGCATAATATTTTGAGCTCATGAAGTTTGGATTTTGAGCTCGCGACCTTCACTACAGTTTAGACTGCAATGACATTACACTTTGGTTGTAATATGCTGTCAATACTGGTGTTCCTATTTCCTCATTCTAGTTATTCTCCATGATTTCTTGAAATAGAACTTCCTCTTACTTCCCCAATCGCACTTTGTTTCTCTCTTACACTCACAAACATACACTCACTCATACCATTCTGCATACTTTCTGTCATGTCTTCCTTCCACAGTGGCTTCTCTACAAAATTGATGTCACTTTCTTGCTATTTGATTCACCTTGGCAAGATGCTTGCAATGTCCTGAGGGTGATGATATACTAATAAGCATATCTCAGTTGGAAGAATTCACCCAAACTATTACAAGAGGGGGATACTGTATTAATGGACAAAGGTGCCTGGACCAGATGGATTATCAAGATTTTATTATAAAAGTTTTGAGGATGAATTTTTACAACCTTTACAAAAGATGATGAACTCTATCCTACAGGGAGGAAAGATGCCAGAGAGTTGGAAAGAGACCAATATAGCACTAATACCTAACGAGGGACAATATTTAACAATAAACTATAGGCTGATATTATTATTGAATAATGACTACAGATAGTTCACAACAATCGTAGCTGATAGACTGAAAATAATTTTGCAAGAATTTATTCATGACAGTTAAACAAAACAGTTAGAAGACAAAATTAGAAATGGGTTGGACATTTTGGAATATTTGGAGCAACATAATGAAAAACAATTTGCATTGATTTTCTTAGATGCGGAGAAGGTCTTTGACTGGGCTTTCTTGTTCAAGTTTTGGAAGATACGAATTTTGAAGAGAATTTTATAAAATGGGTAAGATAGATTTACACTTCACAGAGAGCCTAAATAATTGCTAATGGAGCTCTAACAAAACCATGCGAGATACAAAAGGGAACAAGACAGGGATGCCCATTGTCCCCTCTCCTGTTTATTTTGGTTCTTGAAATATTGAATAGAGGCATAAGACAAGATGAGAGGATTGTGGGAGTAAAGTTAAAAAAGAAACTTAATAAGTTAAGGGCTTTTGCAGATGACTTGGTGTTGGTTCTGGAAGATCCTTTAAAGGGAATTGAAAGAGTAATGGGAAATTTAAAGGATTTGGTGCATTAGCAGGTTTTAAGATTAATAAACAGAAGATGAAGATGTTAACAAAAAACATGAAGATAGAAGATCAAACAGAATTGATGAATAAAATGGGTTTTAAGATTGAGAAGAAGGTAAAATATCTGGGTGTCACTATGACAAATATGAACTGTATGTTATTTCAAAGTAATTATGTTAAGGCATGGAACGAAGTTTAAAAAGATATGTTAAGATTGGAGAAACTACAACTGTCATTGCTGGAGAGAATTTCTGTGATAAAAATAAATGTCTTGCCTAGAATAATGCTTTTGTTTCAGACAATACCTGTTTTGAAAACTGATGCACCATTTAAACAATGGCAGAAGGATATATCTAAATTTGTGTGGCAGGGAAAAAAACCACGAGTTAAATGTAAGGTGTTACAAGATGCAAAGGAAAGGGGAGGACTGGGTTTACCTGACTTGAAATTGTATTTTGCAACTTGCTATCTGGTTGGATGAAAGTGTGGGTGTTGCTAAGAAATAGAAGGCTTTTGGAGTTACAGTAAAAGGACATGACCTGAGATTTGGGTGGCATGGATATTCGTTGTACAACAAAGTTAACATTAATGTAGATTTTAAAAATCATTATGTTAGACATGCTACACTGAGAATATGGAATAGGTACTTAACAGCATTGATAAGAGAAATACTGTAACTGGATTTGTTTCTATTTGGAAGCCGCTTTTGGACTGTTTGCTTGTAACAGAAAAAATGAAGTTCTGATTTTGGGTTTTGATTATTAAATGGTTTGATTTTAGAGAAATAATGTTACTAAATGTTTAATTAACAGCAAGAGATTAACTTTTATGTGCTTTTATATCTGTGTTGAAGAAGGTCGGAAGTCACCTGTCTTTTATGTCTTTCTGTCTATTCTTGCACTGTTTAAGTTTTTCTTGTTTCTTTTTTAGACTTGTATTCTATCTCTTCTATATTCTGTATTTTGTGTTTTAATTATATATTCTGAAAAATTAATAAAGCTTTATGAGAATATGGAATAGATACAAACCCAGGCTGTTCCTGAAAACACCTTTGTGGCTCTCAGCACAAGAAGCATTTTATAGACGAGAAATAATAGGCAACTTATTGTGAGATACTAGAATTTGGTCAAGGGGAATATAAAATAAAATGAAGAGAAAAACTGGTGGCAGAGGGATACAGTTGTCAGTGATTTGCTTATTTAGAGTTTCTAGAAATAAAGTAATTTATTTATTTATTTATTTATTTATTAAATTTCTTTGCCGCCCATCTTGCGTACCATGACTCTGGGCAGCTTACAAATGATAAAAATAGCAAATCACTAAAACTGTCCAATATAAATACCTAAAAATATAAATACATATACAAAATATACAATATAAAATATAAAATTCCAGATGGGAAGATCTTAACCTTGGCATCCTCATGGGGCCAAGCATTGCCATGTATAACTTTCCCCCCTCCCCTCCCCTCTCCTCCCAGGCCAGATGGCATAGCCAAGTTTTTACTCCCTTCCAAAACGCCGGGAGAGTGGGGGCCTGTCTAACCCCCCAGAGGTAGCTTGTTCCAAAGAGCGGGTGCCATGGCAGAGAAGGCCCTCCTCCTGGACTCTGCCAATCAGCAATCCCTCTTGGACAGGGTCTATAACATGTCCTCTCTGCCTGACCGGGTGGGACAGGTTGATGTCATGAGGTGAGGCAGTCCCTCAGGTAACCTGGACCCATGCCATGTAGGGCTTTAAAGGTGATAACCAACACCTTGAATTGGACCCGGAAGAATTCTCTGGGCCCCACACAGCTCCAGAATCATCCTAATAAAAATGGAGAGTGGCTGCAGCCTAGTGCTTGCTTTGGAACTGGGTCCACTGGCCCAAAAGGAAGGTGAAAGTAAGCTGGGGAAGAAGAAAACATCTTAGGCTGCAGTTGAAATTCAGAAGCTTGAGGGTTACAAGTTGCCTGCTTCTGCATAGAAGGGCCGGACAGATCTTCGGAGACCTTCCTTTTCAATGGAGCTTCAAGGGAAACATACCTTTGAAATGGCTCCCTAGATCAGAATGGTACTGCAGGGGAACCGGAGAGGCTCTCATGCACTGATCCAGAGGTAAAAGGGCCTTCTGTATCTGCAATGCACCCACAGAGAAGACCAAAGCTGCCAATTGGGACCCTATTGGCCCATTTTGACACTGAATCTTGAGATGTTGAGATGGAGAGGATCCACCCTCTTGAATGCGATTGCTACAGCAGTCCAGAGTGAGGCAACACCTCAAAGCAAAGCAGGCATGCTCCCCAGAGACCAATGCTAGCTCCCAGTAATTGGAATGGGGTTTGGTGTGTATGTTTGTGTTTCAAGTTCCATGTGAGATAGCAGTTACGTTGGTAGGATGCTCCCTGTAAGGGGAGCACTAGCTTATAATTGGGGAGAGGACCAAAACCAATGAAGAGGTTGTGCCCTCTACTTCCAGAGACACAAGAGCAATATGCAGCTATTTCCTCCTGAATGGAAAACACCAGGGAGAGACTGCAATCAGGTGATAACAACAACTCCAACTTCTCATGGCATGACCCTGCCCCCTTTTGTCATTTTTGTTGCCCTCCTCTGAATTCTTTCAAATTGAGAAAGTTTTCCCCAACATCTATCTATTTGTCTCTCCCTACCAATGCTAATTTAGGGGATCATTATACAAGCCCTTGAGCTGTGTGGAAAGTCAACTGCCTTGTGACAAAGGCAGCATTATTTTGGAAGCAAAACACTCTTCAACGATGAAATTTTCCCTGCAAGGGAAGAAATTCCCATCAGTAGAGGCAATTTTTTTAAAGGTCTAGAACAATATTATACTCTTTCGTCACAATAGGAGTCTCAGAGCAACTCTTTTGACATTATCAACGGAGTTCACATTTCAAGTTTTGTTTTGTTACTGTGGTTTTCCCTGTAGGTTTTTTTCTGCACTCACTGTCTCCTTAATTGAACACTTTTGAGAATGTTTAGACAGTGCTGTTTTCCTCTTGGCATTTACCACGGATTCTTTTTCTAGCGTTTTCCTCCCTCCACCCAGTTTTGCTTTGTTCTTCTAATTTTTCATATGAATTACTTTGTAATTAAAAGCAAATGACAAAACAGAAGTGTGGGCATCTATTATGATCCAAGTTAATTGTATTCTAAAAGAAATACCTAGGCATACAAAGTTCATGTGCATTATGAAACATTTGGAACAAAGTCTTTCATACTGACAGACTCTATCCACAAGAGCTGCAAACATTAATAAATCATTATTACTCTACCCACTTGCTTCTTTTGGATTGCCGATGGAAATAAGTTTCTGATTTCATACTATTCTCCCCTGTTCCTGGAAACTACTGTCTTCATATCTCATGCCCCATGGATGACATGTCATGACAGGTACCACATATAACAGGGGTGGAGAACCTGTTTCTCTCAGATGTTGCTGAATGGGGTTCCCAGCAACCCTTTTGGCCATCATAGCTTGGCTTGCACTTCACCAACATAGAAAATACTATACAGTTCCTCAATCCTGATTTAAATGGGCAAAAGTGCCACCATCCATGCAACCTGTTGTGAAAACAGAGTTTCCCCTCTACCATGCTAAACCAAAAGGGGAAGCATATACACACAGGAGTTCGTTGTCACACCTTCTAGAGCCTGCTGGACAATTGCTAACACTTCAGTGAAATGTGATAGGACAGTTCTTCTAGGGATTTGTAACATCTATCCATATTCCCATGCGGCAATGGTACAGGAGAAAAATTTGAAGAGTCTGCTCCAGATGCCAGGGCTGAACTCAGTTTTCCCTGGTCCAGATACAAATGGATCTCTTTCAGTACACAGCAGTTTCCCAAATTATTGTGATGCAAAGGTGAAGGAGAAGGTTCCCAACTATTTCTATAGATAGATTATAGCTGCTAAATACTTCAACATAAATTTGCAACATTTTTCAAGGATGCTGGAAATCATGGGAAGTACATTTCCTATGGTGTCTTATATCCCTGGATGTTCTTCTGTAGTTGCAGCATCAAAGATTAAACAGAACTGTTAAACTCTAGCTTCTGTTCCAAGTCAGGATTATTTTTTAACTGTCAAGCTGACATGAAGCATAATAATCAATTTCCCTAAATAAGTTCCAGAGTAGAGAGGACTAACTCCACTCACTTCCCCATGGGAATAAGGAATGCTGTTGTGATTGTTTGTCTTTCCTTATAAATTGGCAAAGTGATGAACACTTCATAACATGGACAGCTACTGCTTTGCTTAGGCACTAGGGAATGTGCCATGATACTACCTTATTGCTTATTTTATATTAAGTCCAGCATCCTGACTGAATGGAAGGCCTGTCCCTTGCCCAGACTATTTGTTCATTAAATGAAAATGCTGCACTAATTAGACACCACGTTTGATTTACAAATTACCCTTTGCCCTTTTCCCTCACTTGAATTAACTGCATTAACAAGTGATGCCTCTAGAGTCACAGGCATTCTTAGGCTGGGCATAGACATAACATTTCCAGAGATATGCAATAGTGTCTCAGGCCAAATAATTCCTTAGAGGGTGACCTTAATTTTTCAAGACCTGATCCTTTTTTTTTTTAATCCAAGAAGCCCTGATCAGCAAGGATCCATGATTCCCCCTGTCATTTTGTCTTCAAAACAGCCCTGTGCTATAAATTAGACTGACTGTCCTGCATTCCATTGCTCAAAAAAGATTTGAATCTTAGTCTCTTCAGTCCTAGAGGAAGGTTGTGATCTTGCATTGTCAGTCTAGGTGTCCTCCACTCTTGGTATGCCAGAATGGCCATGCTGGGTTATGAATGCTGGTAGTTGAAGTCCATGCAACTTTCAAAATCCCTTCCCTTCTGGAGGGTGCTGTTCAGGTTGAAAAAGGCTGACATATGTACTTTTCTTGGAATAAGCTCCACTGAAATTATCAGGTTTTGAGTAGACATGAATAGAATTGCATTTTTAGAGCATAGGGTAGTTTTGTGTAGGATTGTACTCTAGGGTACCTTCAGGTGTGGCGGAATGTGGAATGCCACCCATATGGACAGCCCAGATAGGCTTCATTCTTACACACAGAGCTTTCCTTTTGCAGATGCCCACTTTTGCTGTGTAGGGTGGAATCCAAAATGCTCTTCAGTGGAAAGTGTCAGATTTTGAGAAGAGGATAACTTGGTTGGGAGGGCAATGCCTAGATCCCTTCCGTGGCAATGCGGTCCCTGCAATAAAAATAGAGACCTACATCACTCCCTTCACAAATATCTTCCCTATCCGAAACTGTTTTACTAATCAAATAAAAATACCAGGAGGAAGTCTCTGTTTCATGTCACAGGCTACTCTGAAAGCAATGCTTCTCTTCTAAGCTCTATCAAACAAGACAGGTGACAACAGAGAAGCTACTAAATGGTTTCCTTTTAATAGCTTTAATTATGTGGACTGAGAAGGCGAGAGCCTTTGCCTCCCTCCTGTATATTAACCAGCTTTTGTCCCACAGCTCCTAACAAAAATGGTAAGGGTTTTGCTCCATTTGAATCTGATGTGACTGTGAAAGAATGACAGGTATCCATCTTTGCTGACTGGCTTTCAGGCGAAACTAAGGAGACTGAGAGTGCTGTTCTGAGCAGTAAATACCAGCAATAGCTTCAAAGGGAATGGAAAAGATGACTTTGTGGGAAACTTTGTCTATTTAGAGGCAATTTTCTAGAGGGAAAAAACAATCAGTTCTGATGGTTGGAGCCAAAAAAGAATTTAATTGTGAATACTACAGCCAGTTCCTCTCTATAGCATATGAATGAGCAACATTTAGTACTCAGATACTATCTGTACATTCCAGGTAGCAGTAAAGAACTAAAGATCACAGTCCTTGAAAACAAGTGTGTTGGATTCAAACGGCACAAACACCATGTCAGGGTTAGGGTTAGGAGAAGTTTATTCCCTCTTCAAAATGAAAAAAAGATTGCAGACAGGGACTGAGACCTAAAGCCCCAGGTTTTAGGCAGCTCTCTAGATCAGCCTCCCCAGGCACCAGACAGGCCATGTAAGAGATGCAAAGAAAGAGATCATGGCATATGGAGAAAACTGATTGCTGGGAAAGAGGTATAAATTACTTATCCCTGCCCTCCTCTTTGCAAAACTGTCTGATTGATTGATTGATTGATTGATTGCTTTCTTTCTTTCCTTTCGAATTTCTATCACTGCCCATCTCTCCCATTTTACAACTTAGCCTATTTTACAACCATGTTTTTGGGAAACAACCCTATGATCCCAGAAAAGTTAGCTAGAGGCCAAACTCATGGGGAAAAACTGCTGTTCTCTGGATGAACTAGTAGGGTTTGTGCTGAATTCACCAGGAGCCCTTGTTAGAGGATACATCCTTGAGTATGCTTGAAGAATACTGGACCATCCAAAATGAAAAATGCTTACAATAAACAATTGACTTAGATGCAGAACATATCAGCTGTCAGTGAATGCTGACATTTATTATATCTGAGGTAAAAAGTAGAGGCGTAGGGTAGGAAAGCCTCCCTTCTTTCTATCTAAAGTACATCAGAGAGGGAGAGAGAAAGTAAGTTCCCTAGTCTCTTAACTAATTCTGCTAACACTAGACCAGGTGAATAACAGTCCTAGGGACAGCATGTAAACATCTTTCCCCTCATCTCTCTCTCCCCATGTGCCCCAGCGCAAGGCTCACAGGGGCAAAGAGATGATGCAATTTCCAACAGTTTGGCACATGGCAATAGATCTAGGAAGGATCTTTTCCTTGTTCCTTAGTAAGAAAATTCTGTCCAGCTGCAATCCTCAATGCATGGGGTACACACAACCCTCCAACACCTATTTTGTGATCTCAAAAGCATCTCCAGAGCACCGCTGGAGTGAGCAAGGGCAATGTTTTTGGCTTGGTCTATGGGGGTGGGCAGTGGGGTTAAGCAACAAAAGGGATGACTCGAGACTTGCATAGTCTCTTAGCATCCGTTCCACCCCCTTAAAAAAACTGACTCCCCACCTCCATTGGAGGTGGAGAAGGAGCAAAATAGGTATCTTAACCTTCTCTAATACCTTCTAAAATCCAACAGAGTATCTGTAGCTCAGGGTTGAACTATGGAATCCTTGGTGCTCTCTGAGCTTGGTTGTTTGCTTGCAGATGCTTCATTACCCAACTAGGTAACATCATCAGTGCTGTTGAGTGTGGGTTTTGCTCCCTGTTTATATAGAATAGCTTGTCCTGCCAGTGTGGGTGGGGGTGTTAGTGTGCATGGTCCACTAGCAGTCAGAAGACATGATGAAAACTCCTTAATCTCACAACACATGGACAGACTCAACCATAGTTTCAACTGGGAAACTGTGCACATCCTAAACCAAGCTAAATCCAGAAACGCTAGGAAATTCCTGGAAGCTCGGCATTCAGACAAGTCAGCCATCAATAGGCATATAGAAATAAACCATATTTACACATCACTCAAAAGACAATAAAAAAACTAAGAAGCAAACAAAAAAGGCATATCCCCTCCAGCAGCCAACACCCAGATAAGCAGGGATTAACACCAGGAAAACAATCAAGCAGAAAACATACCCTAATCAAGGAACTACCAAGGAGAAAACCACACCCCCACCAACACTGGCAGGGCAAGCTACTGTATATACAGTAAACAGGGAGCAAACCCCACACCCACTAGCACTGAGGATGTTACCTAGTTGGGTAGTGAAATGTCTGCAAGCAAACAACCAAGCTCAGAGAGCACCAAGGAGTCCACCTTCTAAAATCTTTTCTAATACCCTAACCTCTCCTCAAACACTGACCAAAAAGGTTGCCTCCATCATACAGTATATTGTGAAAGTTGCCTATTAATGTGACATAGTCAATGCATATTCTCAGTTGTTACAGGATTACAAGGTAGTTCAGGCTCAGGGACTGTAGCAGGCCAAAGTCCACCCAGCTTGCTTCATACCTGAGTGGAGATTGACACCTGTATCCCCAGCGCTCTGTCTCTTGTGACACCTTAAGAGTAAATGTTTGGTTTAGCTCCTATTAATCACCCTGAGAGAGCCATACGTACAAAGAAGGCAAATGCAATACCCATAAATCTAATTCAGCTCTTGAGCAATGACAGGTAAGTGGGAAGGAGATGGTATGGAAATAACATCTCCTTGATAGGCTAGGATTAATTCAGAGCTATGTTGCAATTACTCCATAAATACACTTATTACTGATGAGAAGCTTGAAGTGGTTGCAGCTCAAGCTACAGGTAACATCACTTTCTGTTAGATTAGATGTCTCCTCTTGACAGAAATATCACCAGACAAAACTCAATACAACTGTTAAACGGCCTAACAGATTTATCACCTGCATATTACTCCTGATATTTGCATATGTCCTGCTTGCAAGTGCAAGCCTTTGTCTATTGGCATTTCCAAAATGTAAAAAGTTAAAGAGATTCCGAAACTAACATTTCTGGGGAGTAAAGAGTGGGGGGAGAGAAGAATAGTTAGAAGAGGAGGGAGAGAAAAGGATGAGGAGGTTTTGATGGTGAAAGCAAATTAAAGTTGTTTGACCTCATACAACAAGTACACATTCCCATAATTACCTTTGGACATACTAATCAATGAATTGCACATTTAGTTGCAACATCATTTTCAAATGACTACTGTAGTTAGTTGCATCTGATGGAAAAATAATGGGTCAAGGTTGAGTAGGTTCTGGAATGGATTCCCCGCCTTTCTGCTTGGCAGACAATATTCTCCATCAAACCAGAGAAGCCAAATAGCTTGAAACATCCTGATTAGTGTGTGGAGGGTAAGAAACAGACACAGACAGCAAACACCACACAATGTACTCTTGCTAAGCAATCAGCAGAACATGACAGGCATCTCCAAACACACGCCAGTTAAATTGAAATACTCAGATTTATTTTTATACTGCAGTCACTGCCATGAGATTTGATCAGCTAAAATCCAATTATCATGCTTATTTTGCATAATTTATTCTGCTTCTTAGATTCAGATCTGCAACAATTCAGTGAATGCTGAGGAACAAGAAAGGAAGTGAAAAAAGAACATCCAGTTTAAATGAAAGAAAATCACAGGTGAAGAGAGTACCTGTCATGAGTAGGGCTACCATTTTTGGATTGCAAAAATCTGGATGAGCACTCAGATTTACCACTGTTGTACGCTGAGCTGTCAAGTCATCCTTCTGATTCTAATTCTTTGGAAATCTAATGTAGGCTTTTAGATATACATAACAAATCTCATCCACTAACCTTGGTCCACTGTTAACACATTCTACTTAATTTATAGCATACTGATCAATCACTTTGCAGAAAAAAGAAAGAATTTTCCCAGGTCAACCAGATGGCATAAAACCATGTCCATAATATCTGATTCCATGAAACTACATCTATTTAAGATTGAAGAGAAATGTATTTCCACCAGGAAGTGGCTGCTTCTGTCTGATTTACTCCGCTCTCCAAGCCTAGAAGTCTTTAGTACAGAAATATTGGTAGAAAGAATGGTGTAAGGAGATAGACTTGTTCATCCAGGCTTGGCTCTTTCGCCTTGCCTCCCCTCACCCAGGAAGAGGCTTTCTCCATTTTGTCTCTCCTGGTCCTCTACAGCTTTGAGATAGCCAGGAGAGGAGTCATCATGAAGACAAGGCAGTCCCAGGGCTCAGGATGTGAGGCCTTAGATCTCCTTCTGTTGGAGGAAAATGGCCCTTTGACAGATTCTTGTGGTTCTGATCCTTCATTGTTTTATCTATTCCGCTTCATTGTGAGAGTGGAATCTTATTGTTACGTCTCTTAATATCATCTGGTAAGTGGTATAATGTCGATAAAGCCAGTTTGGTCTAGTGGTTAAGGTGCTGGGCTAGAAACCAGGAGTCTGTGAGTTCTAGTCCTGCCTTGGGCATGAAAGCCAGCTGGGTGCCTTGGGCCAGTCACTCTCTCTCAGCCCAACCCACCTCACAGTGTGGCTGTTGTGGGGAAAATAAGAGGAGGAAGGAGTATTAGGTATGTTCACTGCCTTGAGTTATTTATAAAAATAATAAAGGCGGGATAAAAATTAAATACATAAATAAAATAAATAAACAATATTGTTTCAGTGGGCATTTGGGGGATGAGTAGATACCATTATGCTGTATATTGTTATTATGGTTTTAGGGTTGTTGGGTTGTTTTATTTTTATTTTTGTAGACTGCTGGGAGCCTTGATTAGGGGGATATATAAATCCAGTAAGTAAATAAATTGACATTGATACTGGACACCATTATCTGATCCATTTGGTTAACCTGTTTTTTTTTAAATAATTAATTGGTTAGATCTAGTTATTTATTTATTGGAGTTGTCTGGTTCAGGAGTTGGGGCAAGTGAGATATCATGTCCTTGGCTTCTCAGATCAGCAGGAGGATCAAGAAGAGAGTCAGACAAAGAGAGTCCCAGCCCTAGAAACAGTGGTAAGGTGGTACCAGAGCCCATGATTCCTAAACCTGGTCCTTCCAGTTTGGACTCTGAACCAAATCTGTCCAATCCACAGACAGATGAAGGGTTGGGAGCAGGAAAATCTGACACACACAGGTCTTCTCAGGAGCAGCCTAGTGCTCAAGTAGAGGGCAAGAGCTATCCCACCTGAGTGCAGTCTGATGCTGGAACTACTCTCCATGGCCTTCTATCTGGGTACTTTGTTTTGAACTATATCATATCTAGTAGAGCTGGACAGTCCTTGCTTAATGACAGTCCGAAGTTATGACGGCCTTGGAAAAAGTGCTTTACAACCTGTGCTTGCACTTATGACGGTTGCAAACCATCACCCCCCCCCCCCCATGGTCACGCAATCACAATTTGGGCACTTGGCAGCTGGCTCGCATTTACGACCTGTTGCAACCAGTTGTAACATCTTGCAGTCACGCAATCATGATTTACAACCTTTTTGTGCCAGTTTCCGGCAAAAACATCCATTGGCGAAGCTGGATTCACTTAATGACCATTATAAAAATGGTTTTAAATCGGGTCCAGTCATGTGATGACTTACTTAACAACCACACTGCTTAACAACCAATTTTCCAGTCCCTATTGTGGTCATTAAGTGAGGATTACCTATACACATTCTTTAAAGCAGTTGCTTTGTGTCAATGCTGAGTGGGAGGGGAGAGAGAGCAAAGTGAACTGGCTGCGCTTACTGCTGCCGAGACTAGCCAGGAGCAGATTCTGAAGTAGCCGCATGAAGCTGGCAAAATATGCAGCTGTTTTGATTAGGTGCTTTGCATGCACTTCTGTGCCCAAGAGCAAAGCACCTCTTTTGAAGGATTTGCATAAACCTAGGTAGCCCTTGCTGTGAAGCTTTCTGGAAAAACTCAGCCTTTACATAACTCTGGCAGTAAGCATGCATATATATATATATATTTTCCCTGTGATCTCTGCTCACTTTGAATGCAGCCTGTTTTTATAGTTATGCCTTTGCCTGCTGGATTTACAACCTTAAAACTGTTAGTTAATCGACACCAGCCTGAGGGGGGCCAGGATGCAGGCTGATGAAGTGGTAACAGGTGTTGATCAGGTGTGAAATATTTGCCCATCTGCTCCTGTCATCTGCAGATAGTCTGCCATCCGGTAAGAGTAAAGATTAGATCATGAGCGGGTTGCTTCTGCTACTGCAGGCTCTCCTGGTGGAGGATGTCTCCCTGTTCCGTTTGGGGTGAGGTTTGGCTTTGTAAGATTTTGACATTAACTTAAGACATATTTGTGCATCCAAGTTTTTTGTTCAGTGGTACTTCTGTACCCGGTATTGTTGTCCTTTCTTCCAAATCCACAGGGAAAACCAGAGTTGAAAGTTTACTAAAGCTGGGATGGATTGCAGCCTGTGCTGGGACAGAAGCTGGACCTGAGTTCAAGAGTTTATTCTCCCAGAGAATGTGCCAAGTAGGATCTCTCTCAGCTCCTACTGAATTTATTTCAGACAAGCCTGATCCAAACAGGGCAGGGGGCAGCCTTTTAAGGGCAATCTCTTACCTCTCACCTCTAGTTGTGAACTTTTTACAGCTTCTAAAGCAGGGTTTCTCAACCTCAGCAGGTTTAAGATGTGTGGACTTCAACTCCCAGAATTCCCCAGCCAGCCAGCTGGGGAATTCTGGGAGTTGAAGTCCACACATCTTAAACCTGCTGAGGTTGAGAAACCCTGCTTTAACTTTAACCAGCACTAAGCTACTGAAGTCCATGGGATAACTTTCCTGGGGCTGGGCAGGGAGATTTGTTTTAAGCTAGCATTCCTTCCTTTCTCACAGGCAAGGGTTTAGCAGGCTCCTTAAAGAAGCAGTACCTTTCCAGAGTGAGAGGTCTCAATACTTGCTAAATTGTACCTCTGACAACTTTGTGGTCGCCTTAGTTTTCTTGAGGAGTGATGGCACCTCTGTTTGGCTGCCCCAGGGAGGACAGATTCAATTATACTGAAGGCAGGGCTTAGCCACCTTTTGGTGGCTTCAGGCCACACTTCACATTTGGCAGGAAGATGAGGCCTATGGTGGGCAGGGTGTTAATGCAAAACAGGAGGTGCTATGTCATACAGGTGGGTGGAGTCAGGAATCTCCTTCCTTCCGATATTTTGGGAGGAGTTTGAGATGGCCTCTTGGTCAAATGCTGGCTTCTTGGTTTTAAAATGACGTTTATGCTTCAAAATGTGCTGCCCATTTTTGACCAGTGTAGGAAGAAGGGGTTGTGAGAGCTGCAAAGCAAAAGAACCCATCCCTCTTGTTAGCAAGGTTTATGATTTCCAAGGTAACAAAATTATTTTGAGGAGAAGCAGCTTCCTTACATTGCAGGAATTGGTGACCTTTCTGTCTGGGGACATTTTTATGTGCCTCTGAGGACCACATGGGCCAAAGCAACAGCATTCCCCAAGGGCTTTCTCTTCTCTTCTGCTAAACAGTGCCGATTTTAAAGCACTTTCTAAAAAAGAAAAGACAGAAAAATTGCATTGCTGAAATCAGTGGTGGGAGTTGTGAGTGGCTGCAGAAATAGTATTGGGGGCTGCATATGATCAGTGGGGAAAGGATTGCCCACACCAACTATACGGGCAAGTCATGCAGTTGTAATTTATTTGTCATTGGATTTTATGAGCTGGGGTAGTTAAGAAATCGTTTTAGTTTTAATGGGATTTTATTAGAATTTTATCGTATATTTATTTGAATTTTTATTGTATATTTATCCTATATTGTAAACCACCCAGAGTCCCTCCGGTTGGGGGGATGGGCGGTGACAAATTTGATAAATAAATTTCAGAAGGACTTGCGGTGGTCTTAGTGTTTCTTATTAGAGTAATCTTCCACCCTGGACTTAGAACAGTGACAATGGGAGGAGAGGGAGGGAGCTTGGCTGCCTGTCAAAATGAAGAGGCTATTAGCCTTGGTGGCTTCTGAAGGCCCTCTGCTGGGAGACTAGTGGGCTTCCTTGTGTGGTTGGTTGGCCACTGTGAGAACAGACTGCTGGACTAGATGGGTGGGGAGCCCAATCCAGCAGGGCACTGCTTATCTTAATAAGCAACAGGTCCTACTTTACCTTAACGAAGGAAGGAATTCTGTATTTCTTGTCTCAAGTACCCACCAAGCTAATCTCCCCAAGTAGTGGGGCATCTGACAGGCCATCTATGCTAATTAAGAGCAGATGATATGCAAAAAGCTAATATAGGCTCAAACTGTGTAGGTAAAAACCCTCACTCATTTTCCCCCCATTAAAATCACAGCTAGTGCAAAGTTGGCAGCATTTGTGAGTTGTACGTTGTCTTCTTTTCCTCCCATATTAAGATGTTTAGGCTGAAACTCCCTCCTCCCTCCATTTGCATCTGTTTTTTTAAATTTCTTTTTTAAAGCCTCAGTTCATTATTTCTAAATTTCCATCCCAGTGGATTTTTATTACTATAGCATCACAATCTCACCCATATATATACATGAAAAAAAAAAAACATACTCAAGCTAACCAACGAGAACTAAGTATCCAATTTTTAAATGTTGGATTTTAATGCATTTATAGCTATATTTATAAGCCTTTCGTGAGAAAAATAATTTTTAAAGCTCATGTTGTCAATACATATTAAAGCAACAGCATTTTCCCAATCAAGTACGAATTAAGGAAATGGCCATGGGGTTTCAAATGGACAACCTCTTTAGCTTCATTTACTTTCTAAACAATGGAATGTTCTTTCCTTATCACAGATCATCCATTTAGGCATCATGGTCTGCAGTGTAATAACTTTAGGTGTGATAGTTTCAGGGAGAGGAAGCTGAGCTTTGTGCAGTTTTGCAAAGACAACATTATCAATATACTGTCTAGGTGGCTCTCCCCGAAATATGAAATAAATGGCTTCTCATTTGTATGCACGGTTTCTTTTATTGCAGAAGCAGTCCAGGATCCTATCCAAGTGCCAAAACACTTCTTTTATAGCTACAGTTCATTTGATTTACAGCTATGCCTGCAAACTCTTCTACTCATTATCTTTGTAAGTTGAAGGCACTTACATCCTTTTTGCTTTTCATAGCCCTTGTATTATTGCAACTTTAAGAGGCTCCAGTGATGGATCATTGACAACATCAAGCTCAGATTATATCCTTCAGAGAGCACAATCACTCCTCCTGGTGGGGAGGGGGAGATGTCGCAATAATGACATTCTGAGAAGTGATTCCAAGGATTTACTGAATGATGAATACACTAAGGTTTAGCAATATTGATTTTTCTCCAACTAATTGGTCTCCTCTTTGATAAAACACATAAAATCATAACATTTCATTAGTCCCAAATCTATGGAGGATGGGTGAAGAGCAATTGTTGTATTCCTGGCTGCACAGATGTGTAAATCAGTTGTGAGAAAACATCTGTATTCACTAGGGAAATTACTTTTTAAATTAGAAGATATGTGCAGCTTTGATTGGCTGACAGGGTCAAGCCTGTGAGAAGTAATAAATCCTGGCCTAAGCTGATTTTAACCATAAAAAAGGCTAGGTAGAGTGTATTAGTGGCATCATGTCAATTTTTCTATTAATTAGTATGCTGTCATGCCTTGCTGCATGCATCAAACACCTAGTGACTTCAATATATAATTTAACCTGGATGTGAGTTAAATATAAAGCTACCCTACTTAAAAATGAAGCTATAATTATATATAACCTTACCACTTCCGGAAAGATTTTCCTGTCTTTTAATAGCTGAGATGACCCCCCCACCCCCACCCCCCAAGAAAATCACAGGTGAAAATGCATGCAAATGTAATCCTGGCCAGTATTATTATCTCTGATGCCAACTGCATCAGAGACTAGAAATGCTGTGATATGTAAAACCTACCTTTCTGCAGTTTTCTTCTTCTTCTGTGTCCTCAGATATCCACTGAGTGTCTAAGATATGTATTTCTTTACTTTTTAAATAAGTTTTTATTCTTTCTCAGCTCCTTCAAGGCAGCATACAATGAAGCAATTACAGTTCAAGATAGTAGTAGTAGTAGTAGTAATAAAATCTGGAGTAACTCAGCAACTTACAACAAAAGAAAACAAGACAACTAACAAACAGCCAGATAAACTACATCTGAGAGGACAAATTATGTTTCACCACCTGGGACCTTAAAGACAGTCATGATGGTGCACTGTAATCATGTCTAAGGCATGGTACAAGATGCTTAGGGCAGGAGTTTCATATTGTCGACATCTTTGAAAAGACCCCCCTATTTTTATCTACTGGTTAGAAGCTGAGAGCAAGCAGGAAAAGGCCTCTGAAGAGAATCTTAGCTGGCAAATAGGTTCATAAGAGAAAGAAACTATGCCCCCACCTTGGTATGCTTTGATGACCATTTAAATGTCTTTGAATAAAATAAAACAATGCTCTCCAATAAAGTGGATTGTCTTATTCGCTATGCATGAATATTACATTCATAAAGTATCGTATTGATTTTTACATGTTTTTCCTACTAGTTAGCATACCTTTTCCATCATAAAGTCTAGTTTCCTCTGTAAATTTATTGGCTCTTCAGGCATTGACCAACTGGTAGATACCATTTGGTCTGTCTGTAATGCCACTAGCAACTACCCTACATAATGATATAACACTGTTTCCAGAAGGCCTCCTGGGAAATTTGGTTCGGCAGTATCCCTGCGTGGGAGAGGAAAAGCGCTGTGAAATATGAATTCTTCCACTGCACTCCGTCTTTACTAACAAGACCGCACCTGATTAGATTGAACAAAGGAAGGAAACATCCACTCTGATGCCTGTAACTCTGAGATTCTTCCTATACTTAGAAATTCTCAAAATCCTTCCATTTCCTTCAGGCTCTGGATTTCCAGAACACAACTATCATGTCAAAGAAACTTGGAAAACAGCTGCTTAGAGCCTTTTCTTTACAAAGAAAGTAAGCACTGATAAGACGCTATGGAATTACAGTACATAGTTTTACTTACACTATGAACCTTTGCGTGTCTCTCTCAACTTTGAAGAACTCTTTCCTCTAGTGAGTTTAATTTTTTTTACCTTTTTTAAAATGTCCATATCCTAGATTTCAAGAATAATTAGAATCTTCAAGAGTTTTCAAAATGACATTCAAATGCATATTTATCATACCAAGTTAATTAGTGTTCTGCTAAGGACAAAATAATTAAACTAATTGTGTTCAATGAAATTTCAGGGATAGCGGTGTTGCCAGGAATCGAAGACACGCTAGTTGAACTGCTTTGCTATTAGCTGGACTTTTACTACTTACATTTTCTTTGGATTTATGGTAAAACTTTGTTTCACCATAAAAATGGACATACCAGTACTTGAAAATGCATATACAGGTAGGTTGTGACAAAGTTGTTTTATTCACTGCAGATGTCATGAGCACTGATGGTGAGCAGGAGGGGACCCCTATCCAGGGGGGAAAATGCATGCGCAGTACTGAGGAGTTGAGCAGCCATTCAAAGAGACACAGAACAGACCCGCCTTGACTTTTGGGGTTTATCTGTCTGGGTTTTCCCACGCTTCTTCAGTTTGTTAGGATTTTCTGTCTACTGTAGCAGTAATAAAACACTAGAGACCTATTCATCGTTTCGGCGTGGCTCCTGCTTGTCAGGACATCAGGTCTGTTTTGGGTAGTAAATGCTTACATCCAGGTCCAAAAAGGCATAAGTCACTTTTGTGAGATGGATGGCCACATGAATCAGAATGAATGAATGAATAAATAAATATATTATCCAACCATTCATTTTCTATAATACATTAGTATTATTTTTATTCTTTAGCTATTGAGCAATAGAATGTGGGGTTTGGGGGTGAAGACAATGTCTTAGTAATATATCTCGGAATGAAACAATAGTTTCAGATACAGACTTCCAGCTGTTCATCAGTGCCTGAGATTGAAAACTGTCCCCTTTCCCCTATATTCATTTACATTCATCCTATTTGATGTGACGATAGGCTGAATTTAAAATCGTCATCGTGATTGGCTCTATTAGATTAAAAAAAAATCCAGTGAGGCCTATAAAATGAGAAACTCTTGCTGACATAAAAGGACAATAGAATGAAAAGCACCAGAGGAAGAAGGGTGCCTGGTTTTCTCGTGGAATGTTAACAGGAAATCAAAGCATGGAAACAAAATGGATGAAATGCCAAGAGAGAATCAGAAATTCAGTGAATGAAATTAAAAATGAATGGAATTTTCAGTAACAATTAGAGATGCAAAATGACAACATTCTTGTTTCTTGCCTCTTCAGTGCCATGACATCAATTAGGCACAGGTGGAATAGAATGGCTAACATGGCCATTGACACTACTTTTCCCTTCTTCTCTTCTTCCACTGCGCCTAATCAGTCTGCTGTTAAAATGAGATCTCAATAGATGAATGGCAGAGCTAGTCAACTATGCCTGTCAGTTTTTGCACTCAGCGAGGACTCTTGATTTCATAAATAGAATAAGTCTACCAGTTCTGGCTGGCAAAAATATGGATGACCACGAGATGGCTGCAGTATTCTAGAGTTTTCTGTGTGTCTTTACTGTCATCTTGTGTTTGTCTGGATTTTTGCAGCCTAAATCTGGTAGCCCTAACCCAGAAGAACACAAATGCATCCATATCTTCTAAAAGCTCCAGTTGTTCAGGACACATGCATGCTCAACATGTATGCACAAAACATGTTTTTAATAACTGACTGAACAGCTTAGTAAAGGTGTAATGGGAAAAATGCTTTCCCTTTTTAACAAATGATGCTGAACAAGATCACTCTGAAGTGGTCAAGCAGTTTACAGCTTTATTTGAACAAAATCCATTGTCTGGTGGTCACACTAAGCTCACATTGATGCAACCAGCAAACATGTTGCATGTTACTCTTTTCTTCTTCTTTCTTTAATGCTAAACAAACCAAACATTTCCCCAAGAGATTTTCCCTTATTCCCTTATTTGTTTTAGTCAGAAATTCAGTGACAAGGCTAGATCCAGCAAGGCCAATCAGTAAGGCTATGTAGGTATTGAAAATGATTTGGAAGAAGTGCTCCAGACCTTATGAGCACAGCACCCCGCCACTCTTCAATCAAACACAGCCTGTCCCCCCGCCCTGCCAGGCTTGCAAGCTGAAGAAGCTGCTTTAATGAACAACAGAGCAGGCTATGCTTCTGTGAGGTCTGAAGCACTTCTGAATCATTTTTGGAAGAACCACGTAGAGCCCTTTTAATCAGGTAAATGCAACAGAGCTCCTCCGAGTTCGTGAGAAACTCTGAGGAAACTAAGAATGCAGCCTGATCTCTGCATGATCAGTGAGGCCTAGATGCTAAATTTGCAGCCATTTTGCTTTTATGTGGTAATGAGCTTTTCCCCCAAATCCATCATCTATTACACTGTACTAATTTGTATGGGTTTATTGATTAGTTGGTAATTATTTGTGTGTCCTTCTTTGATTCACAAAGCTCCTTTTTCCTTCTATCTCCAAAGAACAAAGTTAGCAGTGAAAGACAGTGGCATCAGAATTAAATTTCAAGATTGCTTTGGTACTTCAGCTTATGCTACCATATTTCAAGCAACATCAACATCATTTTCTTTTACTCTCTTGCTAGGAAGGAGTGGAAACTGAGTAGCAATCATGGTTGTACCACTATGCACAGGCATTTTCAGAAAAGAAGGACTGAGAGACAGCATTATGTTGCAAACACTTTAAAGAAATCACTTCTAGTGCTGCAGTGCTATGACATTTAATTCAGCAGAGCTAAAATCGATGGAAATAAATTCAAGAATTAGATTGGGCTCCATGAAAAGCACAGATCATAAGCCCTTCTAAAGTATGTATACTAACGAATTGCCTTAATATTTATTGACTTGGAACTAAACTGAGGTGGTTGAATTTAGACCCCATTAAAATCAGTTACACACATTACTCATAGTCTGTCAGATTAGTTTCAGTACAAAGTAAGTTCCACTTATATAGTTTGGGTCAACCTAACACCAAGAATTATTTATTTATAACTGTAACAATAATGCATTATAGTGGAATTAATGTGTTATACAGAGTAAATGACAGTATCATCTAGAACAACCAATGCAAATGTCCCAAACAAGTCAAGATTTTTTAAAAAGTCTCAACCCAGAAATGGGTGAGTCTTACAGTACAATCAGTAAGGAATTTTTTTTTACAAATCTATAACTGACATACAAAACAATGGAAGGATGCATGGTAGCACAATCTGAAGCAAATGCTCTTCTATACAAAATTATTTATTATTAGTAAAAGAATACTATAATAATATAGCTACAAAACAAAGTAGCATATCAAGTCTACCCAACACAACTCTAGAAGGATAGATGGTTAAAATCTTCCTTTTCAGATTAGAAGTTATTCCTTGATTACAAAACATACTTTAAAGTTCAAGCATCAGCTCTGCCTCTGAGACCATTGTCATGAATGGGAGAAAGTGTAAAAGCAATTGTATCAGAATTCACACAAAAAATGTTCCAATGCGGTGTGTCCCATATTTGAAAGCTCAGCTTTGCTCTCCACTGCCCTTCCTTATGTTTTCCAGTCTTTCCCTAACTTTCTATGGCTACTGCTGGAAGTGTCAATTCCAGCCATGCTCTTCCTGTCAAAAGACTTTCTTGTATTTTTATGAATCTTGCTCATCTTGCAAGCCTGTTGAGTCCTTTTTTTAAAAAAAATACAATTTTTATTAAGAAATTTCATTACAAAAGTAAAAACTAATATAAACTTAAAGAGAATAGAAAGAAAGAATAAAAAGTTCAGGAAAAAAGAAAAAAGAACCAGAAAAGAGACGATATAATAAAAAAAAAGGAAAGAAATATATAAAGAAGGGACTTCCAACCTTCATCACAACAAGTATAAACAAATTTAATAACACTTCACCCCCTATATGGTTAAACAGATATCTCTTCATCCCATATCCCATCCCTTATCTATAAGTAAATCCATAAAACATCAACTTTTAAATCCTGGTGTCAGCAAAAAGCCCAGAAGCAGTTGCCAGAACATGGCAAAAAAAAAAAGTCTTGTTTTAACCTTGATCAGATAAACCTGCTTTATATTTATATCTGATTTCTCTTCAATTCTTCTCCTATCGCACAGGTTTCTTCAAGACTTTAACACGCCTCTTTTGTAGATCTAATAAGAAAACATCTGTCATTCCTCCATTAACAACTTTTAGACATAGTCTATCCATAGAAGCAGACATCATTACTGACAGTGTTGATATGGTAGTTACTGTTGGCAGAATGCTGGGAAAGCCTTTAGCCCAGGAGAGATCAGAAAAGTCACACACACCAGGCATATCTATAAAAATAATTTATTTACAAAAAGCAAAACATATTTAAAGGACTTAGCTCTCCTGGCTTGCTACATATCGGCAGAGAGAAAAAAGAGGAAGTAAGAACAAGTCCGGGCAGGTTTCCTCCCCCCAGGCAATTTGCATGAAGCACGTGAGAGGAGACAATCAAATACAACCTCTTCACCCGGCCAAAATGATTAGGTACAATAGCAGTCTTAATCGTTAGTAGGAAAACCTCAACACTTCCCTTTTTACACTATAGATTTAAGATGCAAACCAATCTTCTCTGACAACTTTATATGTCTTTCCACTCACATTACTTTACCATTATCTCCCCTTTGGTTTAACAGAAAGCTACCATTCTTCTTCCTGTGTTTTTCCAAACCTAGGTTGTTATAATTCCAAGGCTTTTTAATGTGAAATGGCTTTTCATGCAGGCTTCAAAATCAAGCCTTTGTTTTTCTGTTGATGTGAACAGCAGCAAATCATCAACATAAATGCACAGATACATACAGCCTTGTTTGTCCTTCTTCATATATACACAGGGATCTGCTTTTCCTTTTTCAAAACCAAAACTCTGCAGTTTTTCATCTACTTTTTGGTTCCAGGATCTAGCAGCTTGTTTTAACCCATAGATTGACTTCTGCAGTTCACAGACAAGATTCTCCCCTTTTTCATAGCCAGGGGGTTGCTGCATGTATAATCTGTGATCTAAATCTCCATAGAGAAATGCAGTTTGAATGTCATAGTGGTTAACTGACATTCCTTTTAGTGCAGCAACTTTTAACAGTAATCTAATTGATTCACCTTTAGTAACTGGTGCAAAAGTCTTGTCAAAGTCTAAATCTTTCCTTTGAGTGAACCCTTTTGCAACCAACCTTGCTTTACATTTTTGGGTTTTGCCATCAGCATCCCTTTTCAGTTTGAAAACCCACCTACAACCCAGACAGCATTCATTGGGAGGTAGATTTACCAGTTTCCATGTTTTATTTTCTTTCAAGGATGCTAACTCCTGTTGCATGGCAGAATGCCAATTTTGTGCAATCTCAGGTGGTAAAGCATTCACTTGTTCTAAGAACTCAGGTTCTGTGGATATGTGAAAAGCCTTTACTGTTTCAGCCTGAAAATGTGATGGAGGAATGCCTTTATTACTCCTCTGAGATCTGTGAGGTAATACAGGGCTTAAATTTTGACTCCTATCACTTTCCTGAGAAGCATCTGTCTCATCAGACAGAGATTCAGTTTGCTTTTCTGGTTTAATGTCCTCATCAGGCAAAAGATCACCATCAGCAAGTCCTTGCTGTTCTCTTGTGATGGTCAGTTCAACTGGAGAGCTAGAATTTAATCTCCCCCAGTTTTGTTCAGCAAAAGAAGCGCTTTTGCTAATTATTAATTTCTCTCCCATTATGAACCTGTAGCTCCTCTGGCTTTGTTCATAGCCAACAAAGATGGCTTTCTTTGTTGTGGGGCCTCCTTTCCTTCTCTGCTGTTTTGGAATATGAACCCATGCAGTGCTACCAAACACTCTAAGATGGTTTACCTTTGGTTTCACACCATAAAACAAATGGAATGGAGTGTCCTGAATCACAGAGTTATACAACCTGTTCTGTACATAACAAGCAGTCGATAAAGCTTCTCCCCAGTACTTAAAAGATAATTGTGAATCTTTAATCATGCATTCCATCGCATTTTGCAAGGTTCTGCCCTTTCTTTCAGCAACACCATTTTGCTGAGGGGTGTAAGGGTTAGAAAGAATTTGTTCTATCCATTTTTCCACTAGGAACCTTCTGAATTTGTGAGAAAGGTATTCTCCTCTATCACATTGGAGTGCAGATACAGGCCTAGGGAATTTTCCATTTGCCCATGTCACAAAACTTTTAAATTTCTCAAATGCCTTATCTTTGTGTTTTAAGATGTAGATAAAAGTGTATCTTGAGAAATCATCAATGATGGTCATTGCATACCTTGCTCCAAGACTTGGAGCAAAAGGACCAATAATGTCAGAGTGTACAATTTCCAAAGGTCTAGTTGTAACTCTGTCACTGTGCTTACTCACAGGAGCTTTTAGAGTTTTGCATTCTTTGCAAACTACACAATCTAAGTATTTGTCACAGGGTTTTATCTTTAGGTCAGCACACAGCTGTGGCATTTGTGCTATATACTTGAAATTAGCATGACCAAATCTCCTGTGCATCAGGTGTACACATTGGTCATGATATGGCTTGTTGCCAACTGCAGCCTTGCAGCTTGGCTTCCTTGCATTTTGCACAATGTACAAGGAGTCTTTTAACATACCAGTAGCACACAATTTCCCATTTTTACGTATCTCACAACCATTTTTCTTAAATGTTATGATATAACCTGTTGCAGCCAATTGTGCCACAGATAAAAGGTTTGATTGTAAATTTGGCACATACAACACACCTTTTACAGTTTCTCCTAAGCAGGATAAATACAAGTCACCTTGTCCCATAATTTTGGTTACAGACCCATCAGCCAAAGATACACTTTGTCTTTCAGTTTTAGACAGTGACACAAAAAGAGCTTTTACAATTACATAAATGACAACTGGCCCCAGAATCTAACACCCATACATCAGAATTACCCTTCTCAGCAACCTGTGCAATCTGGGTTGTCTGAAGAGCCTTCTTCTGTGTTGCCCTTGTGTTCTTCTGCTCTGTCTTTCTACTCTTGGGTCTCAAGGCACAGTCTCTTTGCAAATGTCCAGCTGAACCACAAGTGAAGCATCGCTGGCTTGCTAGCGCTGTGGTCTCAGGTTCCTTTCCCTTCTTTTCCCTCGTTTTCTGGTATTGCAGCTTTCCAGAAGAGATGGGGGGGAATCTTTCCTCTCTCTTCTCCCATTCAGCGAGTAAGCGCTGTGTAACATACGATGGGGTGAGGTCTGCTTCAGGCATAGCCTCCAGGGTACAAATCAGCGTGTCCCACGTTGCATTTAGTGAGGACAGGAGGATATAGGATTTTGTGAGAGGTGTAAATTCCATTCCTCTCTCCTGCAACTCAACAAACAGCTGCTGAATATAATGCAGGTGTTCAGGAAGGCTATCTACTTCTGCAAGGTAGGCTCTGTACAGCTTTTTCGTCAGAGTAACTTTACTCCCTGCTGTTGCCTTTACATATAAGTCTCTCAAAGCGTCCCAAAGTTGCTTTGCAGACTGCATGCCTCGCACGTGGACTAGCTGATTGTCCTCAACTCCCAAGATAATGGTGGCTCTAGCCCGCTCATCCTGTACCAGCCATTCAGCACTGGGATTTTGGGGGTTTTGCTCACCAATTGGCAGCCAAAGATTCTCTCTGCGAAGATTCATCTCCATCTTCAGGGCCCAATTCAAATAGTTGGTCTCTGATAGGCGCTCCAGAGGCATCGCTGAGGGCTGGGAGGTAGCCATGGCTTCTTCCTTCTTTTGCAAGTCACCTCAGCTAGCTTCTTTGTCCTGTAGACCGGCAGTTGCTGGAAAAACTCCAGGTGGCTCCAAAGAAAATCTTCACAGGTCTTTGCTACCTGCCTTTAAATTGTGCATGAGGTGTGGAGCTGATCTCTCTTTTCTCTCTGGGTTTTACTGGGCTTACTGGGTTGCTCACTGGGCCCATAACCTGTTGGCAGAATGCTGGGAAAGCCTTTAGCCCAGGAGAGATCAGAAAAGTCACACACACCAAGCATATCTATAAAAATAAGTTATTTACAAAAAGCAAAACATATTTAAAGAACTTAGCTCTCCTGGCTTGCTACATATCGGCAGAGAGAAAAAAGAGGAAGTAAGAACAAGTCCGGGCAGGTTTCCTCCCCCCAGGCAATTTGCATGAAGCACGTGAGAGGAGACAATCAAATACAACTTCTTCACCCGGCCAAAATGATTAGGTACAATAGCAGTCTTAATCGTTAGTAGGAAAACCTCAACAGTTACTAACTTCTGGCTCTGTTCTTCAAAGATCTCCTTTAATATTTCTGATGTTATAATGTTTTGTGTCATTTTGTAAGTCCTAGTACTGACATCAAGAACTTATCTTTGTTATGACTTGCAATAACCAGAATAGCCAAAATAAGTCTGTTTTCCATGAGAAGCTATTTATTTTTTACGTTTAATTCTAAAATCTTATAGAAAAAATGAATATTCCAAATTTATCTAGACCCTTAATCTGTTTATAACTTTCTTAGATCAAAATCCTATTTAGCTTTTTGCTGTTTATTTCAAATTCTTTAAGTTCTTAAGCTTATAATTAATTTTTCTTTTGTTCAGAGTTGAAGATAAACTCACCTGATGAAGACTTTTCAAACTTGCCATTCCAAAGGTCTCTAATAGCTTTAAGATGGTTAATAGGCAATTTCCAAAAGTGATTAGAAAGTGAGGTTTGCGAACTTAGTGTCCTTTAAAAGTCTCTGCTGCGGTTGTGAGCAAGATGGCCGATCCTGTTGTCTGCCAGCGCTCAAACCCATGGAAAACTGCTGTCCTGCAGTTTCCTTGTGAGGAGCAGCAGTCCAGAGCACATGTGGACAATCTCCCATCCTCTCCTTATCTGGAGAAGTCCCAAGGAACTGGCCTACTCATCACTTCCTTGTCTTTGCCACAGTTGTTGGCTCCACTTTCGCAGAGCCATCTTCGGTTTGCCATACCTCCCCCAGAAGTCCCTGTTAGGTCCTTCTTATACAGTATATGGTTATTACTGTTTTCTCTAGGACTGTACACAACATTTCATACTTGAGCCATTTCAGTCTGAAAATGGACCATTTCAAGCTTGAAATAGTTGCTTCAAGATTAAGACAGGGCTGGTCTGATCCTTCTGGAAGTATACTGAGCTCAAAATAACTCTGCTTTGAATAGGAAACAGATGCTTTGAGCTTAGAACACTTCCAAAAGGGCCAGAAACCACCTCCACTCCCCTTTTTTGTGTGTGCCTTCAACTTAGTTTTTGACTCCTAGCAACTGCCTGGACAAGTCCCTGCAGTTTTCTTGGCAAGGTTTTTAGGAAGTGGTTTGCCATTGCCCACTTCCTAGGACTGAGAGAAAGTGACTGGCCCAAGGTCACTCAGTTGACTTTGCGTCCAAGGTGGACTAGAATTCTCGGTCTCCTGGTTTCTAGCCTGGTGCTCTAACCTCTACACCAAACTGGCTCTCCAGTTTGGAAAACTGTTTGAAAAATCCTTAACAAACAGAAAAATTATTTCAAGCTTGAGACAGAGCATTATGATCTTGAGACGTTTCAAATTTGAAATATTTTCCACATCTCTAATTTTGGCTGTATTAGCAATAGAACTCCCTAAAGATCATAAATAGAAGGGATGATGTGATACATAAAACAAAGCCATTCAAACTCTGGTGATAGGGTATGTTCAAGAATCTACTGTACTACTTTTACCCTGAAATATCTTACATTCTTGCAGGACCACTGGACACTCCCTGGTTTTTCTCCTAAAATCCTTGCCACCAGCAATTAATTATGGTTTGCAAGATGAATGCTTTCTAAAATTCAAAGAGATTGGAAGAGGTAAAAGATTCTTGGGGAATATATTGATAGGAAGAAATTAAACTTAACACAGATATTATCCTCGGCACAGATATTATCCATTCAAACGAGGTTAAATACCAGCCATTTGCTATACAAATAATCTGTGTGGTTTGAAAAACCTCAGCAGGCTGGTAGGTTTGACCTTTGTAAGTAATTCATGTTATCCTTTCCACTTGTCTATCAATCATTCCAATCCCTTGTTACACCAATCTTTTTTTTTTAGCAATAATTTTATTGAAAATTATATTATACAGATAAAACTAATACCTTTGCCACTTGTGGGTGGATTGCCTATAGACGTAGAATTGTACAGACAAGTATAATGAAATATCGGACTCATACAAAATACAGTAGGTTAAAAAAAAGCATTGTAGTTTTATAAGCGTATTAGAAATAGATGTATTTATACTTGCATAATATTTGCATTAGATGGGTATATAGAGAATTGAAACTGTTTACGGTTATAACGTTATATTCTGTTTCCTTTTTTCTGTTTTTTTCCACTTTTTTTTCAAAGCACTTGTTACGTGTTTGTTCTTTGACAATGTATGTATTTCTATCATGATTATCTTTGGGTTTTGTTCTTTTTGTTCTTTTTCTGTTATTATTTTAAAAGCAATAAAAATACATTAAAAAAACCCTCATCGCTCCATCTTAATCAGCAAAAGCCCATTAAGGGTTATCAGAAATAACAACGTAACTATTACAAACTATATCCAATAAACCCACTTTGAATCCCTCCTTTTATATTTATATCTCCTTTTCTATTTAAACATATCCCCTATTTCCTCTCTTCAGATAAACAAAATCTTTAAAACATCTTCATCCAGTCCTGATGTTTTAATGATCCATTGAACATTACCAAAAATACCAACCCCTTTATTTTAACCTTGATCAAATAAACTGGTTTTGTATTCTTTTTTTCTTTCTCCTGGTGATCTTTAGTTCCCTCACACGAAGTCCTAACATCAGCTTTCTCATACTCTTTGTCTCTTCTCTCAGAATTCTTGGCATCTTTAACAAGCCCCTTTTGTTAAGCCCACTTATATTCCAGTATAAAGAAGTTATCCGCATCACTGTTCATATTCTCACTGTCGCTTCTCATGAAATCTTTGACAGCTTCAACAAGTCCCTTTTGTAAATCCAATGTAGAGAAGTATCCACATCGCTCTTCTTAAATATTAGTGTGTCTTTTTAAATTATTAAATCTTTGGCCACTTTCCTTTGTAAATCCATTACTTCCATCACTTCCTTATGGGGTATTATTTCTGAATCCACATTCAAATCAATTTCAGTTTTATTCAATGGAACTTGTTCCTCTTCAGTAACACCTTCTAATTTTTCTGTAATAGCAGATACCTTTATAATTAATTCCTGAGCCCATTCATCATAGGTCTCTCTTAAAGAAGCCATTGATGCATTTCTTTCTTTCTAGTGCCCTCTAGTGTCTAACCTTCAAAGTCGTCTTATCAGTTGTTTCCAAATATAAATACATAGAATTTCCCATGGGAAGGATTCTTTTAATTAACCTCAAAGTCTTAAATCAAGTCCATTTGAGCCCTTAATCCATTTAAAACTTTCTTAAACCACTACTAATTATCCGTTTGCTGTATTATTCCCAAAAATAGTTTTTTACAAATCTTTAAACTCATAGTTAGAACTTCTTTCTTAAAAGCATTGAAGAAAACTCACCCAGTGAATTCAATAAAACTTGCCATTCTGAAGATTCTTTAAGATACAGTAAAAAAAAAAAAAAATCCAAAGTGATTAAGAGGTGAGCCTTGGGTGAACGTAGAGTCCATTTAGGCTATATTAACAGCTATAAACCCAGCGGAATTCTGCGACTCCCAGACAATCGCAAGCTGACTGCAAAAACATTGGTTCCTGCCATCTGTTCAAAACAAACAAACAAACAGCCATCCAGAGTACACATGGGCAATCTTGAGATCTCTCCTTTTTCTGGAGAGTTATCAGCAATCCGGATCCAGCATTTCAACACTGTTTTCAGCTGTAATGTTGTCCCTCTATTTAGCGTGTCCGTTTGCCATAGTGCTCACTGGAAGTCTCCATTGCTACACCAAATTTAAGAAGAATATGAACCCATTTATTCATTCATTCATTCATTCAATTTCTATAGCCACCCATCTCAGCAAGTGATTCTGAGTGGCTTTCGTTATCATATTGCTGCTTTCCCCAAGGGATGCCTTCCAAGTACATTGGACTACTAACCCCATAATTTCCAGCTTGCATAATGACTCAAATTTATAGAAGTTACAATTCAACACATTTGGAGAGCACCAATATTGGGAAAAAGCTGATATATTCCTTCTATTTTTCTCTTTATCAATACAATTGCAGCATTCAGAAATTTCTTTCCCAGGACATCCTACCAATAATTATTGGTTTAAGGACTTAGCTTATGCCATATGAGCTTCACTGCACATAGCTAATAAAACACTTGTCCAGGATCAAACTGATTTATGTTACTCTAAACATATTTCTTTTAAAACATGTTTCCAGAAAGATGTGTGTATCAGTACCTTGCATGTAACTCAGTGTTGATAGGATGCTGGTTTGTGCCATACTACCCAAAATGTACCCGACATAACCAGAATTGTCTTTACTGTTGGCAAGGAATGCCACATGTAACATGGGTGTGACTAAGGCTGGTACCTTAGTCTATACCTTCTTACCTTGCTAAAAACATTATGTAAAAGCACTGATTGAGCAAAGCCATGATGGACAGCGGAGGTCAACTTCTATGGGCTTATCTGGTAATAATGACAGTAGATGAAATACTGTGATTTGGAATGTAAGAGGAATAAACAGTAAAGAGCTTGAATTAATGAATGAAATGAGAAAAAGAAAAATAGTTGTGTTCTATATTTGCGAAACTAAGGTGAAAGATACAATGGATCTAAATGCAGGTGAATAGAGACATAAATTTAATTATGAATGGAACAACAAAAATATATGTTAAAAAGTATGACTAGGAGTCATTTAGATTGCTGGTCCATGTGAAAGTGCACATGGCAAAATCAGCTGAAGAGGAGGACATGCTGGCAGATGGGACACAGAAAACATTGGACACCCAACAGACATCATTTTATGATAACTCTGAATTCCATCCTTGGTTCTTCCCTGACCACCTAGGCTGCTGCTGAATCCAGCAGTTCTCAAGTCCTGGAGAAATTCTAAGATTTCACCTCAAAGTAACTACACTCATCCTTTTGGGGAAAGAAAGAAACAACAATAACAATACCTGGAGGAAGGCTGCTCCTTCAGCTTCAGCTTTAGCTCCCCTAAATACAACCCTACCAGAGAGACAGCCAATGGTTGGATGGCAACCAACATTCTCCAAGAAGAACCTCAGCTGAATCCAGAGCACTAGCAACAAGTAGCAAAATTTCTTTTGCTCCTTCCTCAAGTCAGCTTAAGCTGATGTGAGGGGAAAAGCAGGGAATGACTGTTAGCTGATAGGATAGTTTTCATCAGTTTGTGTTTGTTCTGTCCTACTAGCTGGCTGACTCTTGGAGATCCTCAGCCATCCACAGCATGCTGTACCCAGCAGTGTCACCTACTACTGCCAGGATATTGCCAGTGGTGCATTTAAGCTGCAGCACATTACTTTCTGTGGTATCTAAAGAAACTCCAGTGGCTTAGGTGCCATTTTGCTAGTAGGGCTCCTTCATCTGAGTTACCTCCTATGGTCTCTCAGTAGGCCAAATGATTGCCATAGCTCTGCAAGCTTAGTTGCTTTTTAATTTCTGCTTCTAAGATTGTTTTAACTGCAGGTCGTTGAAACAATTGATAGAATGTGCAAAATAAAACAAACAATAAATAAGAAACGAAAAAAGAAAAAATATAAATAAAATAAAGCAACATCAACTATCAAAAATGAAATGTGTACTCTCTCTCTCTCTCTCTCTCTCTCTCTCTCTCTCTCTCTCTCACACACACACACACACACACACACACACACACAAACACACTGAGCAATGCATTCCCAGGAAAGTAGTACAACTGTAAAAGTCAATCATAAACAGACAGGTAGTAAAAATCACTCATGGCTAAATCCAGAGGAAGATAACAATTTTTACAGCTTGGTAGAAAACCTTGATTGTGTGGTCAATATGAACCTCCAGGGAGGGCATTTCATAATCTAGGCATCACAACTGTTCTGAATCACCGGCAATAACACTGATGATGGTGGGACGTGAAGGGAATCCTCAGTTGTCCTATTAAAAAATATCCTTCAGATACTCTGGATCCAAACCACAAAAACTTTTCTAATAACCTGGATTTTGTTGATATAGTACACCTAAATAAGCACACTGTACCCTACAGTTTCAAAATTGAGGACTGGCTAACACCCACAGCAACCATTTGCACAAAGTAGTTATTTCCACCAGTGGTAAAACTTTGGAAGGGAGAACAAGTCTCAGATGTGATAACTTTTCTGCTGTGAAAAAAATTGCCATCTCCTAGTGGATGAGCCTTTTGATGCTCCACTGCTCCTCTGCGTAGACGCTTGCTCTAGCAATTATTTCAGAGGGAGAACTGTCTACAGCAATGTGTACACTGACTCTGATTCAGAGAACTGATCTTGCAGGCATTTATTGAGCTATTTATAGTCCATGGTAATTGCATCACAGAATTCAAATCAGCATCCATGAGATTTTCAGAAAATTTCTTATCTAGGTACTAAATCTAGACCTATTTCATCCAGGTTTTGGGCTGTGATTCAGGATGGTGACAGTCATGGTCACACTTGTTGACGACCTGTGCTCGATCGCTCAGCAGCTTTCAATACCATTGACTATGGTATGCTTCTGGACTGGTTCTGGGCGCTGGGAATTTAGGGCACTGTTTTATGGTGGTCTATTTACTTATTTATCAAATTTACCACCTTTTCCTTCCTTCAGGGTCCGTTCTAGCCAGGGTTGGTAGGAGGAGGGAGGTCACTCGCTAGGCACTTCTTCAGGGGCTCCACAGGGATTGACACTCTCTCCCCTCTTGTGCAACATCTACATGAAACTGCTGGCTGAGGTCAACTGGGTGAGCCCTCAATTTTGAAACTGTAGGGTTTGGGTCTGGTGTTATCAATATGCTGAAGACGTCTGGTTATACCTCTTCACCCTAGGGCAGCCGAGTGAGGCTTTTGAAGCCCTGTCCCAGGGCCTGGAGGCTGGGTGCACCTGGATGGGGAGAAACCAACTCTGGTTCAGTTTGACCAAGACAGGTGACTATGGCTGTTAGGACCACTTAGATCTGGGGATTTTCCATCTCTTCTCTTGCATGGGGTTATATTTCCCCATTCAGTAGTGGTGTCCAATCCACAGCTCCTGCTCAAAGAACTTGTGGCAGAGGGCCTTTGCACAGAACATCTGGTATACCAGTTGTACCCCTTCCTGGATCAGGAGACCCTTCAGACAGTCTCTTATACCTTTATCACCTGAGGGCTCAGCTATTGCAACGTGGTCTACATGGATCTGCCTTTGAAAACTATTTGGAAGCTTCAGCTGGTTCAGAATACAGTGGAGCAAGCAGTGACAGTGTGTCCATGATACCTTTGCTTTGTGAGCTGCACTCTTTGCCAGTGTACTTCTGGCTGCGATTCAAGGTGTAAAGCCCTACATGGCATAAGGCCTAGTTATTTAAGGGACTGCCTGTCCTGTGGGCTTTGTCAGTATGTGCTCTCTGGATTCCCTCAGTTAAACAGTGTCCTCTGCTGGGACACCTTCTCTGTAATGGAGCCCTCTGGAAGGTGGTTTCCTGCTGAGATCCAGATGGCTTCCACCCTTATGGAGCTCTGGAAGGGCTTAAAGATCTAGTTGTTCTCCCAGGCCTTGGGGCAGGGTGGATGGAATCCCTTGTTGGATATATTTGGCATATGTTTGCATATGTTTTGGTGTTGGCCTGATTTTCCATCTTGTTCATTTGTTTTAATGTACCTTTTATCTTGTTCTTTTATACTGTGAGCTGCCCAGAGTTGATTTGGAGTTATGTGTTCCTTCAAGTCAATTTTGACTCCTGGCAATTGCCCCCTGCAGTTTTCTTGGCAGTTTTTCAGAAGTGGTTTGCCAGTTCCTGGAGCTGGGCAGTGCCAAAATGGAATAAAATAGACAAACCAGTTAACAAATTAAAAAATCTGCTTAGCTTCAGCAAAGCGGCTATATTATGGACCCTGATGCTGTGACCTGGCAATTATATTTCTTATAGAAACATCATTGATTTATCTTTTTTAAAATAGTTATATTCATCTTTCCCACTAGTCACAATGAATTTCAAAGAACCCAAATTAGAAGGATTTTCCTAAAATAAGAATGTTTGGTATAGATAGCTTATAGAGACAATTTTCTACTTTTTGTAATATAATTAATATTTTTGCTGTCATAGGAAGAAATGCTCATAATTTTCAGCTTAATACAGCTGAGGACTGACGGCTTCACTGAAACAGATCATTCCACTGTAAAAGTCTTGCTCTGCCATCCAGCAACCACTGGAAAAAGCTGAGACAACTGCAGCAGCCAATAACTTGGGGAGGGGGGATTATATTGTAATTTAAAATGTAATATAATAACAAATATCAAACTTCGTGCAATTCATAATAACTGTGCTTCATGATAGTGCAATCCAGAAGTGCCCCAAATACTGCATCTAAAGTTTTTCAAATCTGAAACATATAAAGAGCATTGATTCACGTCATTCTTCTCCAATATACATTCAGTTTACATTGGACTTGCCTACTGATTTGGGTGAGATGTGCTAAAACTGCAAATGTAATGATAAAAATTTAATCAAAGATTGGGATTCAACTATCAGTAAAATTCCAGCTCTTACATACCTGTGAACATTGCCTTTCTTTCTTCACACTTTCTCTATTAATAATGGCATTGCTGCCAAGTCTTGGGAACAATGATGTGGCTTGTTTAAAGTACTTCAAAATGGTGGTTTTATTAAAAATCTCCTTTTATAAAAGGAAGCTTCCCCCCTCCCTCCCCCCCATAACAAACCTCAACTGTACAGGTTTCTGATTTCAGTTTTCATTTCAAGGATTTGTGAAATGATGTCAAGGTTTGTGTGCTAATTATTTGGATGATGATTGATTCAATATTACTTCCTGATACAAAATTGATTATAACCCCCCCCCCTTTTTTTTCCTATAAGGAGAAGGAGAAAAAGAACCTGCCATGTTTCTATTTTGTTTCCCCAAAAAGAGAGGATTGGTCATCAAGTTAAAGATAGCTGCAAGAGAGTGGAGGAAGTAGCTCAGCAACAGATTTAAATGTTTGGAGATTCTCCAAAGAGGAGACATGAATATGTAGCAACTTTGTCAAGAGTCTTCATTTTCAGGTCAAGTGTTGAATGGCATTAATCACTGATGGTCTTGCTCATGCAAAACATGAGGCAGAATTTGAATTTAAAAATGTGCACCACTTCTCTTGAAAATGCCCTAGAGAGAGAAGCTTTCAGATGAGTTTAGTCATACAGAGTGGTCTCAAGATGGTGATGACCATTCCTTTCCTGATCCCCATGTGTTCATCCTGAAATCTTCTCCCTCCCCAAACTGTAATAGAGTTTATAAAATCAGGGTCAGGGACCCTGCCTTTTGCATCATGGTTAAACCAATCCATGTGTCGATTCTTTGCTTATATGCAGACCTTTAAATATAGAAATCGTGAACTGGGAAAGCAGGTGTGATCCAATACTTCTATATGATATATTGATTTAAGACTTCCTTTCTATACACTCTTACCTAGGAAAACGCCTCAGTGAAGTCAACAAGATGAATTTCTCTCTAGATTTGAAAAGAACTTTATAGCAAATGCCTGAAAGAGTCTCTTGTATTTAATGAATGGAATATCATCAACGTATACTTTTCTCCCCCCTCCCAGCTTCTTGAGTTTGGTTTCATGCAAAGCATTCTTAATTCTGGTTGCCTCAAATTCAGCCCCTCCCACTCTTTCAATATGAAATAGTTGTTTGGCATTTGAAGGAGGCTACTTTGATCACACCAGAAGCATTTCAAGCTCAACACACTTCCAAAATGGTTGAAATAGCCCATTTCAAATGTGAAATGATTACTTTGCAGTTGAAATGGGGCATTTAATTTGAAATGTTATGCACTCCTACTTTGAAAGGTGCAATATACTTTGGATTTTGAATTTGACCTTTGATTTGTGTCCCCTGGCTTTTTGGTTCCTGATCTGCAAAAATCCATCCAGTCCTCCTTAATTCTATTAAAATTGTTACATTTCATAATGCTCAGTATATGTACACAGATTGCAAGATCTGATTGAAACAAGCAGGACCACATGGGTTCCAGGTTTTCCCCTCTTTTTATTTAGTTTACAGAGACAGAAAGTGGCTATTTGTGTGTCAGCCAAGCCCTTTTTAAAGATTTGTTTCTATCCCACCTTCATTATTTTTATAAGTAACTCAACGCAGGGAACATACCTCATGCTCCTTCCTCCTCGTATTTTCCCCACAACAACAACCCTGTGAGGTGAGTTGGGCTGAGAGAGAGTGACTGGCAGAAAGTCACCCAGCCGGCTTTCATGCCTATGGCGGGACTAGAACTCACAGTCTCCTGGTTTCTAGCCTGGTACCTTAACCACTAGACCAAACTGGCTCAAATTAAATTAAATTAAATTAATTAAATTAAGCTGTATTAAAACCACAACTTCGGTATAGTTAATTTGCTTGCAGCTTAGCAAATCAGGAAGCTAGACGACAACTTTGTGGTGTGCAAAAGTATGCTTTGGAGATATTAAATCCTGCTTTGTCTCACTCTCCTCCTCTTCAACCTCCCTGTGTGCTGACTTGGCCAGATCTGTTCCTCTGCCTCCTTGGCTCTGTCAGCCGTGATCCATCCCCAGTGGACCCGCACTCTAGGCTGCTGTTTCTCAACCTTGGCAGCTTTAAGATGTGAGGACTTCAACTCCAAGAATCCCACCCCCCAGCACTGGCTGGGGACTTCTGGGAGTTGAAGTCCACACATCTCAAGGCCACCAAGGTTGAGAAACGCTGCTCTAGGCACTCACCCTCCTCTTAGCCTTAATCAACTCCCCAGCCTCACAAACTGGCCGCTTCTCACTGGTAAACTTCCAAGCCTTGAACCAAATCCCTTGCAGTTCCCTCAAGCAACACTGTTGTGAATTCTCAGGAGTGACCAACAAAATACAATTCATTAGCTCTCTCTTGTGAACCATTCCATTTTTTTTCTTTATTCTTAGCATAAGAAGGATAGAAAGACATCCTTTTATATTTTTGAAATATTGATTTTTTCCCAGTCAGATAACTAGCAAGCTTAATTCAGCTAATACTGTACATACAAGAGATCTACAGATCTCCCTTCCCCCTTCAAAGGAGCCTGAAATATAGGGGATTGCTTTATGACCTAACTGCTTTATAATTCAGAGAGTAATCAGTTCTCTGCCAGCAATAGTATCCTTTTGCCAAAATAATTGTGTGCCTATCCTAAAATTAGCCCCAGCATACTTCTTACTATGCAACCTTCTCTGGTCCTTTGCAGATTGTTTTGCTCTCATGAGATGAAATATATTTGAATCCGATTTAACAGACAGCTTAACTCGTGCCATTCCAAGCTGTTGGTTTTTTATTTATTTATTGTTAGGGTTATGTATTGTTTCATAGCAAGAGTAAGCTAAAGGGGCTGATTTACACTACAGAGGAAACTGAAATTTCATTGCAACAGGTGCTGGTTGCTATCCATGTGAGATGGTCAGAAATGGACAGGACGGTAAGGAGTGACAAGGCAAGAACTGTGATTTTCAGTTGCTTTCACAGCTTCCTGATATATCTTCTAATGGAAGTTTCCCCAGACATCTACTCCTTGTAGGGAGTCTGGGATCTACTTGTTGCACCCAAGTTTGGCTAATTGCCAGCAGATTTTAGGATATAAAAGGCTGCAAAGTGAATGATTGCAGCCATTAACGTGAATAGTGCAAGTGATGCTAGACATGGGAAAATACATTAAAAAGGCTGGAGGGACATGCAAAGTAGTGTGAGGTACTTGAGGCAGAACGTGTCATGCTAAACATCCAGCCTTGGACAGGATCACGCCTGTGCGCCCTCTCTTGCCCACCCAAACCCAGCACTCCCTGTGGTTTACAGAGGAGCTGAGGGTTTTGAAGAGGGTTAAGAGACGCCTAGAGCGCCGCTGGAGGAAGACAAAAGCCGAACCCAACCAAACACAAGCTAGAGCCGCTATTAAGGCCTACCTTGTGGCGGTAAGAGTGGCGAAGCGCCAGTACTTCTCCGCTCTTATTGCGTCCGCAGAATGCTGCCTGGTGGCCCTGTTTAAGATTACCCGATCCCTTTTAGGGAAAGGGGAGTCAGACATCCATCTACAGGGCCGTGCGGAGGAATTTTCAGGGCACCTGCAGGATAAAATTGCTTGGATCCGGACCGAGTTGGACTCCAAGCATGAGATAGAGTCGGAGGAGGTACCCAGGGAATGTACTTACCAGGTTATCTGGGACCAGTTCGATCCTGTTGTGGAAGTGGACAGGATCCTTCAGACTATAAATGCTACCACGTGCCAATTAGACCTGTGCCCCTCCTGGCTGGTGAAAGCAGCGCGGGAGGTGACATGTCTCTGGGTCCAGGCAATGGTAAACACATCCTTGAGAGAGGGGGTGTTCCCAGCAGCCTTTAAGGAAGCGCTGGTGCGCCCCCTCCTCAAGAAACCATCGCTGGACCCTACTATACTGGACAATTTTTGCCCAGTCTCCCACCTCCTTTTTTTGGGGAAGGTGGTTGAGAAAGTCGTGGCTTTGCAGCTCCAGAGGATTCTGGATGAAACAGATTATCTAGACCCCTTTCAGTCAGGTTTCAGGCCCGGTTATGGGACGGAAACAGCATTGGTCACACTTATGGATGACCTTTGGCGGGAGCGAAATGGAGGCAGTGCATCCATCCTTGCTCTTCTTGACCTCTCAGCAGCTTTCGATACCATCAACCATGGTATCCTTCTGGACCAACTTAGGGAGTTGGGGGTGGGCGGTGTGGTTCTGTGCTGGTTCACCTCCTTCCTCTAGGGTTCGTCCAAGTCAGTGTTGATAGGAGCGAGAGATTCGGCCCGCAGCCCCTCCTTTGTGGGGTGCCGCAGGGTTCGGTACTCTCTCCCCTCCTTTTTAACATCTATATGAAACCACTGGGCAAGATCATCCGTCACTACAGGGTAAGGTATCATCAATATGCAGATGATACCCAATTATACATCCCCATCCCGGGTGAAGTAAGTGATGCTGTGGCCAGCCTTTCTGAGTGCCTGGGGGCTGTGGGGGCCTGGATGGGGGACAACAGGTTGCGGCTGAACCCGGGGAAGGTGGAGTGGCTGTGGATTAATGGCTCCTCGATTTCTGGGAAATTGTCATCTTTAGTTCTGGATGGGGTTGCACTGCCCCAGACAGACCTGGTGCGGAACTTGGGGGTCCTTCTGGACTCACAGCTCCTGCTCAAAGAGCAGGTGACAGCTGTGGCTAGGAGGGCCTTTGTGCAACTTTGTGTTGTGTACCAGTTACGCCCCTTCCTGGAGCGGGAGGCCCTTTGAATGGTCACTCATGCCCTGGTTATCTCCCATATAGACTACTGCAATGCGCTCTACATGGGGCTACCCTTGAGGAGTATCTGGAAGCTACAGCTGGTGCAAAATGCAGCCGCGCGGACGATCTTGGGTTTCCCAAGATCAGCACACATCACTCCTTTGCTCTGCGAGCTGCATTGGTTGCCAGTATGCTTCCGGGTCCAATTCAAGGTGTTGGTTATCACCTTTAAAGCCCTACGTGGCACAGGTCCAGGTTACCTAAGGGACCACCTCCTCCCCATCACATCAACCCATCCCACCTGGTCATGCAGAGAGGGCATGCTACAGACCCCGTCTGCAAGAGAATTCCATCTGGCGGGGTCCAGGAAGTGGGCCTTCTCTGCAATAGCCCCTGCCCTTTGGAATATCCTTCCCCCAGAAGTGAGATTGGCTCCCTCCCTCCTGGACTTTAGGAAACAGCTAAAGACCTGGTTCTGTAATTATGCCTGGGGCGGGAGAGAGAGTAGCCATTCCTGGGGGTGGTTAGTTTCTTAGAAGGACCCAGCTCTGCCTGCAAATCATAAAGAACTTCCAGCCATCAAGGTTTTTATTATATTTATTGTATTATGTATTATAGTGCTTTACAGTTTTATATTTTTATTTATGTTTTATTGTAAACCGCCCAGAGTCCCTTTTGGGAGATGGGCGGTGATAAATTTGATCAATTAATAAATAAACAAACCTTGTTAGTTCAACTTTCCCAAACGTTTTGTATGCAAAGTATTTCCCACATGCAAACTTTCCAACAAGGAACAGTCCCCACTATTTGCTGCTCCTGTGGGTATTACAGTATAATCCATTTAGGTGTGTAAAGACATTCACAAAAAAAAGAAAATCATTGCCCAGTTTTCATGCATCCGTAATATGTGCTTGCATTTCTGCGGTGGGTACTGTTACGAGAACTACAGCTCCTTGGAGGCAATGTGATACATTGCATGTTCAGAGGGTCAGCGACATCCATCTACCAAGATTAGGAGCTGGGGGCGGTGGGGGGGTTCAGCAGAAAACAGACCATTCATTTTCTAAAGAGAAAGCTCAGAATTCCTGTGCTAATTGTCAACCAAGTTAAAGTACCATTATTACCATGCTCCTGTACAATCAGACACTGTGAATCCGACAAACATCTATCCTGAATCAGATCGTTACGAATGTTAACAATATTAATAAACAGAGTTTGGGCTGGGTGAGTATTACTGATTTTAGTTGGTAATACATTTCTCTACTGTGTTGTCATTGTAGAAATGCAAGGAAAACAAAACAAAACAAAACAAACCCTCTGTTAGAATAATTTATTTTGGATTCAGATATTTAAAAAACAGTCTTTTTAGCCACTTAATTTCCAGCCTAGATTCAGATCAAACAAACAAACAATCCATAATGGAGGAAAAAAAAATTCTCCATGCCTAGCATCAATGGCACTGAAATGGAAAGATATTTTAGACAGTGCTTTGTTTAGTTGCTGTTGCTGGGGAAACCCTCTTGTAGTATCTGCAGAAAAAGCTTTCCCCTGGACACTGACTCTTAGGGATCCCTAAAATTCCTGCCATAACTCTAGAAGAAAAACTAGAGATCTCCGAGCTAACCATGATGAAATGGGACTCATTTGCCAAATGCTGTGCTTGTAAAACAAGAGTGTGTGAGCGTGTGTGTGTTGCTACTTAAAGAGGCAGAGAGGAAGCATGAAAAATGGGACTGTGTGCGTGGCCTTTTACAAGGAAGTAAAACATATCTAATCTTAGCTGCTTTGAAAAGCTCAAGGACCTTGTTCACAGACTCTGGAGGTAGCATGACTCAGCCTTTTAATCCCTGAAGACTCAGACACAGTGTTGCTCTGACAATAAAGGCTTTGCAAGTATTTTATCTGACCAGATAAGAGAGTGAGCAATGTTTACTGGAGGAAGAAAGCCCAAAGGTCCAGGATGGTCAACTTAAAAACCAGTTCAGGCTTTGAATCAAGTTCACTGTTCCACCACTCTCATTTTATTTACCTTGGCATGTAAAATTGATAAACCTATTTTTGACAGCATCACACAGGCCCTTGATTTTTTTCCATGAGGGGACTAAGATAATGTAAAGTGGGAGGTCATTAAATATAGCCCAAATATACTGCCCGTGTATTGTGCTCTTTATCAAAGATGTCTATCAGATTCTTCAGTGAATCAGTGAGACAGTGAGAAGACCTTCTCAATTCAAACTTCAGGTTGTGAAATGCTTCCTAAAAAAGTGTGCCTAGCAACTGATGGCTGGGCTCACATATTGTGCTAAACCATGGTTTAATTAACTATGATTTATTAAATAAATCTCAACTGTGTTCATCCAAAACACTTTGCCATAAACCATGATTTCCACCCTCAGTGGCTGGATTTGCACCCATGCTAAGCCAAAACCAAAACACCCCAACAACTTTCTTGCTTCATGTAGGTGACACTGGGCACTATGCTTTTTCGGTTGCTGGAGAAATACATTTGAATTTCTCAGTTTGGATTTTTAATTTAAAGCTGAACTAAAATTCCTCCTCTCGTTTTTGTACAGAAAAATATGGAGCATTTTGGTAATTACTTCTTTAGAGGGGAAAGAAACACCTGCAGGGATGGGGTTATCATTTAAGATTATTTCCCGATAAATAGTCAAGGTGGGATAGGGAGAATGTTGGCCATCTGCTTGGGAAACTTCTGCTTCATGCCACAAAAGTGATTGTGATTGTGAAGGAAAAGAACATCAATCCATCAGTCAGTCAGTAAAAGTGAGGAAAGATTTTGTCTCTCTTTCCATCTAGAATGCCCCTCTTCCTCCTCCAGAACAGCATCAGGGAAGCATCAACTTGTATCCTGATGATGTTGGCTGAGGGCAAAGCAGTTTTGGCTTTCAGGGTCAGTAGGCTTCAGGGAGGATTTCTGAAAGCCGCTGTAATGTACAAGCCACATGCTGCCCCAACATGATCTACAAGTACAGATCCTATATAGCAGAACAGTTATGCCTACCTCTGGCTTTTCTGAAGATCAGGACAATTCACAGGCTAACCCAGGAGGCTAGCAATGCATCAGAGTCAGAAACTTTTTGAGTTGTTCAGAAGGAAACCATTCACCGACTTCCCGACGGCAAAGCAAGAGCAAGTCATTGGTTCACCGCGCTTGCTGTGTAGAATAACAGGTTGAGGCAGTTCTTATTAAAACAATTGAATTGCTGGGAATTGTTCTGAATTCCCAATGACCTTTTCTTGATGTAATTTAATCCTTTTCCATCCACATAATCCAATCAAATATTAACTGGAAAGAAATCTGGGGCTTTCTCCTATTTACATTCATTATAATCCTATCAAAAGCCTTCAGACCTCTGTTTGATCTTGGTGTTATAATTGATCAGTAACCTCTAATAATTTGTGACATCGATTCACATTAGCTTTATATCAAAGCTACTTTAGTTTAATGGATTAGCCTTCACTCATTGACATAGTCTTAATCTAAAATTAATAGCTGCTCCTGGTGTTTCTTTTATACTAAAATTGCCTAGCAATTTTGTAATGTTTAGGTAATCCTCCCATTTAATTTTAAACCATTCCTTTTAAATATATTATTTCAAAAAACACAACAAGACCAGGAAATGTGGCCATTCTATGCTTATTTCAAAGAGCTGGTGTTTCCCCTTCCAAGTAATTCCTGGGGGCATTATTGTAGTATTAACTTGCCCACAAGTTAAGAATTTTTGGGGATCCTTCCTTTGGCTGCTTTTGCTCTCTGACATGATCATGAAGAATAGGATCTTCTGAATGGGCACAGCCTAACTTTGAAATGTTCTCCTCAAGGTAGCTTGCCAGACCCTAAGTCTTTCCAATGGCATTGCCAGGTGAAAATCTTTTACTTTTTCCAGGCTTTTAATGTTTTTCTTATTATTTCATGCAGAAATTGGCTTACTATTACTTTTTCTGCTGTTGTCTCTATTTTAATATTCCTATACTTGCTGATTTTTATGTCTAAAAATGTGCTATGACTTCTTATACAAGCAAACTATGTTTTGCAGCAGCTGCAAGTATCAGAGGATAGACACTCCGCATTGGGCCAGCCGAGAACACTATGATCCTTAGAAACAAAGAGTCCTCCAACTTCAGAAGTTAAATTACTAATCCCTTAGTCTGTAACAAATTTTTGAAAAACTCTGGCTATATGGCTGTTTATTATCACCTTCTCATGAAGAGTTCCCATTCCTAATTGTCTGGAGTAAGATGGTACACAAAGTACATAATTTTAATTAAATTAAAGTGTTAGTTGCATGAAAATTATTTCAAAACAGCAAATATGTGAATATGATAATTTATTCATATGTATTTAAATTTTACTGAATTAATTTATATTGAATTTTTGATCAGGCACTTTTTTAACTTTGCTTTTTGGTGTGTGTCCCTTGGCAATAGCCATGTGTGCCCCTCAGTCCTACAGAGCTTTTTCAGCTCTGCTTTATGTCCCTGAGATTATTCTGTTCCCTAATCCAAGGGGTCAGAGGTTTATTTAGTATGCCAGATTCTCCAGTTCAGTACTTTCCAGATGTGTTTGGGATTAAAACTATCTCAGCTTTTGACCATGCTGCTTCAGAATTCTGGAAATTGTAGCCCCAACACTTTCTGAAGGCACCACGTTGAAGAAGTCTACTATAGAAATTGACCCCTGACACATGTGATGAAACTTCACCATCATGCAGAGAGATGACTGCCGTGCTATACTAAAACAGCATTTTAGAGCACCCTATTGGCATTTTTTTTCTGAGACTTTCCAGAGTTAGATAATGGCATGAGAGTCCCTACAAAAAATATTGTCCTTTGCTTGGTCAGATCCTTCTTCTCTGCACAATTTACAGGATCTTTAAAGATTGAGTAAATCTAAAATAACAGATATGAACTCCTGTAAGTAGTAGGCCACTGCAGTTCATTGCACTTGAACCTGCTTCTCAAGCAGAGAGAGAAGATTCTACGGGGCTGAAAGCGAGTTCTCTAAAATTGGGAAAGGATATTTCTCCTGTCCACCAAGATTCTAGCATTGCTGGGGATATTTATGCTTCTTATTCACTTTTAATATATGAGTGTTTGTAAAGTGTTTTACGTTCTTTGTGACATAAATGTGTTTAACACCTACTGAGCTGTTAAAATTTGGTAGGAAAAGACCAAAGGCATAATCACATTCATAACAGCTATTGATAATAGCAAAGATAAATTGGCCCTAGGAGACAATGAGGTTGACTTTTTTGCTTCCCCTACCATCAATATATACACACACACACACACACACATATATATATATATATAAGTTTATACTGCTTGGAAATAAAGCACTTGACTCTTGGAAATAAGAATCTGGACTCATACCAGGCTTAGAAGAAAAATGATTTATTTTGTAGTTTCTTCCTTGTATGCAGTTATAGACAGACAGGCACTTATCTTGCCAATCTGAGTCCTGGGGTGGATTTAGCTTCAAGATATTCTGAAACCGTAGTATGGATCAAGGATTAGATATACTAGGAACATCACAGCATTTACGGTATTCATAGAGCTTGCAGTCCTTGGTAATGTTCCCTCAGAGTAAATCCATTTCCATTATTAATCTGGAATGGATGAGATCAACCCAGAAACTGAAAAAGAAGCTGAAATGAGATGGGTAGAGCACTTAAGTCATGAAAACAAAACCTTGAGGTTTACTTTTTGTTCCCAAGCTATTGCAGTCTATATAACAATAAAAGTAATCATTTTCAACTAACCCTCATTCTGTGCAGCTTTCCCAAACTGAAAGTTGGCCCAAGGTAACAGCTCCAATTATTATTCTTAGTCTTCTCAGAATAATAGAAGAGTTTGGTCTAGTGGTTAAGGCGCTGGGCTAGAAGCCAGGAGCCTGAGAGTTCTAGTTCCGCCTTAGGCATGAAAGCCGGCTGGGTGACCTTGGGCCAGTCAGTCTCTCTCAGCCCAACTCACCTCACAGGGTTGTTGTTGTAGGGAAAATAGGAGGAGGGAGGAGTACTAGGTATGTTCACTGCTGTGAGTTATTTATAAAAATAATAAAGGCAGGATAGAAAATTAATTAAATAAATAAATAAGTCATAGTGCCTCTTAACTATTGCAAATTTGCCATCTTTGGTAACTGGCTCAGTGTGAAAATTTGTTTCTGTGCGGCCATTCGCCACATGTTTTATAGGAAAATGCTTTGTTCCAGTTCATTCAAACTTGCAATGATTTTTCTTGCCTGAGTAATAGTCTGCTTATCTGGAGATTGCCAGGTTGGACAAGGCTGATGTCCACCAAGTGGCAGCATTTCCTTTAAATTTCAGAATAAGGTTCAGTTATGAATCCCTTGTGCAGAAAACATGCCTAGAACTCTGCCTAGGATCAGAGCACAGTCCCCTGCCACTGGACAGCCATTGGAAAAACATGGCAACCGGGAGAAAACCTACATGGCGGCTCATGTCTCTTGAACATGAACAGCCTGCCGTGTGGATTAATTTGCTTTGGAGATTTCATATGGCTGCCATTTGATAAGCAGTTCTGCGTGATCACCTTGTTTGCCAAACTGTATCCAGGAATCAATCCAGTATGGCTGTTTTTGACTTTACTGTTCTGCTTCATGGCTGTGTTAACATGCATTTCTCCAGTCCGTGAGTTGGTGGAAGAGTATGCTGTCCTAAGTTGCACAGCCTGTTGTCCAAGCCCTATTCTTGCCTCAGCAATGATGCTGCAACTGGTGCAATTCTTAAAGTTTTAATGCAGGACAGTTTAAGGGAAACTGGTCAACTCCCCCAGCTGCATTTGTTTCCCATCCAGTGCCACTTGCTGGGTAAATTACGGTCTGTAATGTGTGGTGATGGAGGCTTGGACAACTGTGGGCTGGTAAATGGGACGGAGGCTTTAGTCACCTTTCCAGTTGCCTGAGTGACAGGCCACCTATATGGAGAACATTGGCATTGCCAAAGGCTATTTCTGAACACAGGTCAGCTAGTTTTCTTCAACAGCATTAAATCTTGCCCAAAAACAGCCTGGATGACAGATCAGTCGAGCACAGGCGAGGAGGAGAGAGTGATCTCCCCTGGCATACTGGGTGAGCTTCTTCCTGTCTCCTCCTTTGCCTCTTCTCTACTCCACTGACCTATCAGCCCAGCTATTTTTGGACCTGAATTTAGTGCTTTTCCAGAAGAGTGATAGACATGTATTCATAAATAGCCTAAGTGACAGATCACTGGGGCCGTGAAGGGGTTGCAGGAAGCACAGGACCATCCCTCTCCCTCCTGCTTCTCAGCTGTGCCTGTGCATGTCACTTGGGCTGAATGAGGAAACAGGCAGAATTATTGTCAATTTCACGCCCTTTCCCCAGCATCCCAAACTGAGAAGTGTTTTAGGAAACACTTGTCAGCAGTGTTGGCAGGAAGCAGCTATGGCTGGCTTATGAAGTCAGCCAAATGGTACAGGAGAAGGCAAAATGGTACCAACCACCAGAGTAATAAAAATAGTTGGAAGTACAGCCATGCAAAGTCCCTTGTCAGCAGACGTAGCAGAGAACCTGTAATGTATTCCTTGGGGACAAAACCAGCAAACACACAGCTGGCACAACCCAGTTCTTTTTCCCAGTTTAAATTGACCTTCCCTTTAAATGCTGTAGCTGGTTAAAATAAAAGCTTACAATAGAACATTATGTTGTTATCCACCACTGTCTTCTTGTGGTTTTGTTTGCAATTCCACATATTCTTGCAACAGTCAAGGTTTTGGATCTTTTTGCCTGATACTATTTGCTGCTATTTGCTGCTCTTTAACCAATGCTGGTAAGTGAAGTTGGGAGGGGAAGGAATAGCTGTAATAAACTGCTGCAATTAATGGGAGGGGGTGTCTAGCAAGGGCCCCGCCCAAAGTTTCACCTGACTTGTGAAAGCTCTTGCTCATCCATGCAAGGGCTAGGGCCAGCATGGAACCAAGATCACCTGTAGGATATGGTATGGTAAAGTTGCCAGGGGATGGGGAAAAAATGTCTCCATCCTGCTCTTCTTTTTGTACTTGCACATTGATAACCAGGCATTAGCAAATCAGGCTTCAGCTTTTCAAAGCACAGAAATAAGCAGGATCAGCTGCTAATACCTTCTAATGAAATGTCTTGTAAAAATGCAGTAGAACCACAAGAAATGCAGCAAGCTTAGGAGAAAGAAAGGAAGAAAGCACTGTGCACCCTAGCTGGGATAATTTGGGTTCTGTGCTAGATATGTTTCAGCATTTTTTACTGAGGAATAATTATTGAAAGCCTAAAAATGATGTGATGTCAACTTCAAGGCTAAACAACTCATCACTGTCAACACTCCAATTGCTTGCCCTGCAAGAGGGAAACAGGAATGTCTTTACCCAATTCTGCAGGTGATTTTCGTAAATGAAATCCATAAACTAAAATCTCAAAGGACTTGTTATAAATGAGTTCAGCAAATGGGAAGCTCTAGCAAATGAAGTCCCTGTTTGTTAGTGGATATTGGTTTGGTACCTGAAAATAAGATTCTTTTAGATGCTTGGAATGTCTTTTTATATCCCCATGCCTCAAGAAAGGCCTTTAAAACCACAAGCAATAATGGTATTGTTTTCACATCTTTTATATATTTGAAGCTGACAGCTAAGTCTAATCCTGTATCTGCAAATCTAAAAAAACTGGGGCTTTTAAAAATAACAACAAGCAATCCAAGTTTATCTAAATTAGCCTTTGCAAACTTGTACTTCACTAATGGTGTCCATACCTTGCTTCTGTTTCTCCTTTGATTCCCTTAATTAAGTTCTTCTGGTATTGACATACTTTCGAAGAAAACTACAATAATATAGACATTTTAACCTTTTGTGATTCAGTAATTTGTTGCTGTATTTAAATTATTCAGTGGACTATATTCAGGTGGAAAGGCAAAGATATAGGTACATTTTAAATCATTTTGTGATATGCTTTTTGATTTCTGTTAATATTAACCCACAGTACCCTTACCCACCCCCAAAATAAACCCTGGTTAAATCCCACCCTTCTATGTTTTTTCTTCTTCAGGCCATCCTTAATTACCAGGTTCCCAACTAGTATTGCAGCATTTTCTTTTTTTGTTGCATTTTTTAAAAATCCCATCCTTCCTCCAGAAAGTTTCTATGACTGTCATATTATCCTCTAGAAGACAGACCAATTCTGAGACACATTAATTATCCCAAGCCTAAAATGGTAAACCGCCCAAAGTCCCTCTTTTGGGGGAGATGGGTGATGGCTAAATTTGATCAGTCAATCAATAAACAAACAAACCTATACAGATTTATCCATGAGGAAATTCAAATGAATTCAAGTAAAGCCCTGCTGTTTCAGAGCAATCCTTTGGAGTGTGGAAGAACAAATTTGTAATGGAGGTACTCCCTAACTTTTTAAATTTCCCTAGGTAGGTGCTCTTCTGGGTTGAAGGCAAGTATGGGAGAGGGTTTCACCCATTTCCCCCTCCCCCCAAATGATTATTTCCACTTTAAAAGCTTCCCTTCTCCTGGTGTCAGTAAGAAGGGAAATAAGAACAACCAGTCTAGAGCTGACACAGATTATTCCCTGTTCTGGGATATATATGAAGTGGACCCAAAGCTTCTCTTGATCTGTTCTGTATATTGTACTGGTCAGTGACCATAATAAAATCAATTGAATTGAACTGTTCTGTATATGCTCATCCTCTGCTCCTTTTCACCCTTCCCATAGTAGGACCAGTACCAGTGGAACAACAGCAGCAGCAGAGCTCTCTTGGCTCCTCCTCCTCCTCCTCCTCATCATCATCATCATAGCTTTTGAGAACAAATCTCCTTCCTTACTTGTGGCCCTTGGTCTCTGCCTGCTGAGGGATTAAGTGGTCCCTCAGTTGCTCTCTAGAAGAACTCAAGATCGCTTCTTTTATGTCTTCCTGCCCTGTGGAATTGATAAATAGGACTTATAGACAGTTGGTTCAGAGTAGCTTACAAGACTAAATACTTTACTATGGGAAAAAAAAAATCCTTGCACAAAGAAGATTAATGTATCAGGCTGAAGCTCTTGCTGAGCTTTTTCTCTCATCTGCGTGTTCATAGACAGAAGCGTTTAGTTCCGTAAGTCCCCAGGTGTAGACTGAAGTGGTAGAGCCGAGAAATTGTTCATGTATCCATTGCTTGTGACAACTAGCCCTTTACTCCAGGTCTTGCTTCTCATGGCTGCTTCTTTCCTGAGAGTAGTAGATCAGGCTCCCATTTTCTTACACTTTTGCTGAGAATCATGGATAGTTAAATGTTTGTGCATAGCACTCTAGCAGAAGCTGCAAAGATTTTCCCAGCTGGGCAAACATATCTTCATTCGACAAGGTATTAAGCAAAGCAGAAGGGGAAGATAATGAAGGGATGATGATGAAGCATCTCTCTGGAGAAAATCCTTGGGCGGGGGACAACTTGAAATCACCTCTGTCCCTCTTTTAGGGCCAACTGTATATGATCATAATGTACCCCACCATGCCATCTAAGATGCCAGCTAAATACAGGCATGGCTTCTAAACTATTTGGTGACCCAGCTGAATAAAGATTTGCTGTAATCAACATTTTGGTATGTTTTCCATGAGAAATAAACCATGCCATCCCTGCCAGTCCCCTCATTCCAGGGCATTTCTGCAGAATGGAAAGGCTTTGGGTATCCACAGCCTCTCCCTAAACCCATCAGTCTTGTAAGAGTTTCCTTTTCTTTTTCCGATTATCAGAGTGTCCATAGCAGCTCAGTAACATCAACAGATCCCTCTGCAGCTGCTGAAGGAAGCTTCCAGGGGTTGATCCTAACCCACTCTGCGTATGGTTACTGGGACTCTTTAATATTAATCTTTAGTTTCTTCTCTTCTTCTTTTTAGTATTTACTGTCTAGGATTGGGATCTCAAATGGGTGCCTCTGGGAAACAACATGTCCTTCTGTACATCTTGTTAGTGCTTGCCAAGTTTCCCTCCCCCAGAGTAGATTCTTTTAATTCCAGATACAATTAGATGGGCATCTGGCATGCCATCAAGAAAGTGGCCAGCCTCCACTCTCATCTTTATTTTCCCCAATCCTTCTGAGCCCTCTGTGGGCTCCACAGGCATTCTTAGACAGTAGAAATGGTGGATGCAACATCCACCATGACAGTCTTTTAGTAAAGAAAACCTCTGTGTGGTAGCCATTTTAAAATATTGCCCACAATATGCGTTCAAGAGTCCACCAGCACCCAAAGTCTGGGACTTTGCATCTATAACAGTAATCTTTCAGCAATGGTTAGATACAGCAAACTAAGAAAGGATCACGAAACCCATGTACCCATAGTTTATGGAGTTCACAAAATATTCCTAGTACAGTTCAGATTTTGAACATTAATGGTTGTAAAGAGAGGATCAGTCTGGCTTACTATACAGAAAATGACTGTAATAGTCCCTGCTTTCAAGTTTTCTTCAAGCCATATTATTTCAGTCTAAGCTCCATCAGAAAGCATTGTTCAGTTCTAGAAGTTAAGTACCATAGTAAAAAGCCAGCATTTGTAACCATCTTGCAAACTCATGCCAAAAGAAATGGTAGTGATCAGTCAGTCTAGTCCCACGGAGGGCACATTTCACTGTTTGACTATTCTCTGGATGGCCATGCCATGAATGAGCCAGGCTGTCATGCGCTGCCTGCCTCTGAATAATACTCAGACACTGGTTCGTGGATCAGGCTCTGATTTATTCACCGCGCAGTTACAGCGTTGGAAGAAAAAAGCTGAGAGTGACAGGAGCGCGCCGGTGCGGGGTTTAAATACCCCGCGCCGGTCAGCGCCCCCTCACTCGCGGTCACGTCACCCCCCTTTGTCCAATACGTTGCCCTGCTGGTGGGTGAGGGGTTCCGGGATCGCCCATCATCAGGTTTTCTATTCCTCTGCTGATTGCTGTCAGCTGGGCGATCTCCATTGTATTGGCGCTGATGGCTTGGGTGTGCTCCGTGATCCGTTTAGTTATTGTTTGTTGGCCGTTAGTCGTTGTGGGTTGATGGCTACTTATCTTGCACCCCTTCACCTATTTCCTTGCTATTGTCATGTGTGCCATTGCGCTGATGACTTCAGCTCAACGGCACTCATGACATACTGCCCCCTTTCCGAATAGTGTTCCCCCCCGGTTTTCTGGGTTTTTTTTTTTTTTTTTTTTTTTCCGGTGGAGCTGTCAAAATGGCACTTTTTTTTTTTTTTTTTTTTTTCAAAATTCCCGCCGGAGTAGTTGTTGCCCCTCCCTTTGCTCCTCCCTCTACCACGTGCCTTCCCAGGGTGTGTCCATGGTGCGCATGCTCGGGTCCTGTCCTGGCGTGCGCATGCTCCAGCCACACCCTGTTTGTTTGGCTCAGTTCGGCGAGGAGAGAGGCGTGGCTGGTCGGGTGCTTATCAGCTCCAGGTGGGGCCCTTCTTTTTTCTCATTTAAAGTGCGTCGCCTTTGTTGTATCTCCTGGGCGTTGCCCCCAGGTTGCCCTGTTGACTTGCTTGCCACTCCCCCGCGGCCGGGGGGGCGGGGGGAGGGTGCTGGCGAACGCTTGTCACCACCCCGTGGGCCCGGGGCGGGGGGAGTGAGTCCCGGGGGGGGGAGGTCCACCCAAGTCGCGGGCTTGGGGGGGCCCTTTCCCTTGGGGCACGGGAGGCGGGGGGGGCCTGCGGGGGGGGGTTTGGCTTGCTGACCTTTGTTGTGGTTTGTCGGGGTATGCCCGGTGAAATGCTCTGGTCAGGTCAGGCGCGTTAACGTTGTGCGCCGCCACCCATTCCGGGTGGGGGAAGTGTTTCCACCTGACCAGATAGTGTAGAGTTCCTCGTTGCTTGCGGGAGTTGAGAATGTCCCTTATCTCGAAGTGGTGTTGCCCGTCGATCATCACCGGTGCGGGCTGTGGCGTGCTTGGGTGCCATCGGGAGGTGGTTGCCGGTTTCAGGAGGCTGGTGTGGAACACCGGGTGGAGTCTCCGTAGGTTGTGTGGCAGGTCCAAGCGTATTGCTACCGGGTTCACTATTTGCGTGACTCGGAACGGCCCGATGTACTTAGGCCCCAGTTTTTTCGAGGGTTGGGTTGACTTTAGGAACTTGGTGGATAGGTAGGCCATATCCCCCGCTTGGAACGTCGGTTGTTGGCGCCGGTGCTTGTCGGCCTGCTCTTTGTAGGCTGCCTGTGCCTCCTTCAGCGCCGCCGTGATTACTGGCCATGCTTCCGCGATCTTCCGTCCCCAGTCGCTAGCGTCCACCTGGGGTTCCGGGGGTTGAGGTAGCTCCGGTATGGGGACGAAGTCGCGCCCCGAGACTACTTCAAACGGAGTTTTCCCCGTGCTCGTGTGGACGGCGTTGTTGTATGCGACTTCGGCGAACGGGAGCAGTTCAGCCCAGTCGTCTTGGTGGTAGTTAGTATATGATCGTATGAATTGCTCCAAGGTGGCATTAAGAACCTCTGTGGCTCCGTCCGTCTGGGGGTGCCAAGCCGTAGATAGGGCCTGTTGGGTCCCCGTCAGCTTTAGGAAGGCCCGCCAGAATTTGGAGGTGAACTGTGTGCCCCTGTCGGTCACCACACGTGCGGGACATCCGTGTAGCCTGTACACGTGGATGAGGAAGAGTTTGGCTAGCTGTTGTGAGGATGGGACCGACGTGCAGGGGATGAAGTGGGCCTGCTTTGAGAAGTAGTCCTTCACCACCCAAATGGCCGTTTTCTTCTGGCTGGGTGGGAGGTCCACTATAAAATCCATAGAGATTTCCTCCCATGGGCGGGAGGGTTCTGCCACCCGTTGTAATAGCCCCGCGGGTTTTCCTGGTGCCCGTTTGGCCCTAGCGCACGTTGGGCAGGACGCTACGTAGGTTTTTACGTCTCGCCTGAGCGCGGGCCACCAGAATTGACGCCGTGTTAGGTGTAGGGTCTTGAGGAACCCAAAGTGTCCCACTTGTTTGGCGTCGTGTGACCTATGCAAGATCGCCTGGCGTTGCGAGTCTGGGACGTAGATTCTGCCTTCCCCCCATGCCAGGTCCTGTGCCATCGTTACCTTGTCGGGGTTTGCCAGGAACCAGGGGTCGGTTTTGAGGGCGGCGGCGAGGTCCGTGCGCATTCCCCCTGGTAGTTGCGGTTGGCTTCTTCCGGTCACCAGTTGTCCCGCCGTCGGCTGCGCCGTAGAGTCGAGCTGCCTCCGCGCGCCGCTTCGGGTGGTCACGGCCATCCCCAGTTGCGAGGCGGATAGGACCGTCCCAATGGTGTCTGGGGCGGGCTCTTCGTCTTGGGGCAGTCGGGAGAGGGCGTCGGCCAGGAAGTTCTTTTTGCCCGGCATGAACTTCAGCTGGAAATTAAAGCGGCTGAAGAATTGGGCCCATCGGACCTGTTTTGGGCTAAGGCGTCTAGGCGTTCGTAGGGCCTCGAGGTTCCGGTGGTCAGTCCAGACCTCGAATGGTTGGGTGGCTCCCTCGAGTAGGTGTCGCCATGTCTCTAGCGCTGATTTCACCGCGAAGGCTTCTTTCTCCCAGACGTGCCATCGCCTTTCTGTCTCGGAGAACTTCCTTGACAGGTAGGCGCATGGTTTCAGGAGTCCCGTGGGGTCTTTCTGTAGCAGGATGGCTCCCAGGGAGAAGTCTGAGGCGTCGGCTTGGACCACGAACGGCCGTTCTGGGTCCGGGTGCGCGAGGATTGGCTCCGTAGTGAACAGCGCTTTCAGCTTGTTGAATGCGGTCTGGCACGCGGGAGTCCAATTCAGCACTGTGCCTGGGTTCTTGGCGCGTCGGGTGTCCCCCACCCCTTTGGTTTTGAGGAGGTCCGTTAGGGGGAGGGCTATCTCTGCGAACCCCCGGGCGAATGACCTGTAAAAATTCGCGAATCCGAGGAAGCTCTGTAGTTGGCGTCTGTTGCGGGGGCGCTCCCAGTTTAGCACCGCTTCGACTTTTGCGGGGTCCATTTCGATGCCGTCCCCGGAGATTCGGTACCCCAGATAGTCTAGGCGCTCTTTGTGAAACTCGCACTTTGTAGGCTTGGCATAGAGCTGCGCCCTTCTGAGCTTGTCGAGGACTTGCCTGACTAGGGTCACATGTTCCTCGTGCGTTTTTGTGTAAATAAGGACGTCGTCGATGTAGACCAGGACCCCTTTGAACAGATGTTCATGCAGTACCTCATTGATGAGCTGCATGAACACCCCAGGGGCCCCCGCGAGTCCGAAGGGCAGTACTTTGTACTGGAAGGCGCCTAGGGGGCAGTTGAACGCCGTCTTCCATTCGTCCCCCTCCCTGATTCGGATGCGATAGTATGCCTCGCGAAGGTCCAGTTTGGAAAAGACTTTGCCCGTGGACAGGTGGGCGAGCATGTCCTTCACCAGGGGTAAGGGGTATTTGTTGGACAGGGAAGCCGCGTTTAGGCCCCGGTAGTCGGTGCAGAGCCGTAGGGTCCCGTCTTTCTTCTCCCGGAATAAGACGGGGGCTCCGACCGGTGAGCATGCTGGCTCTATGAATCCCCTGTCTAGGTTTTTATCGATGAACTCCCGGAGGGTTGCCATCTCCTTCGGGGTCATCGAATAGATCTTTGGTCTAGGTAAGGGGACGTCGGGCAGTAGGTCGATCCGGCAATCCGTCTTGCGGTGGGGGGGTAGTTGGTCAGCTTCTGCCTCTCCGAAGACCTCGGAGAAGTCGGCGTATTGTTCTGGTAGGTCTGCTGTGGTAGCGGCGTTGTCTTGTGTGGTCGCCTCCGCTCGTCCTACCGTGGGGTTGGTTCTGCCCGCTGGAACTGGTGCTCGATACTCGCCGTCGCCGAATGTGAAGGTGCGGGTCTCCCAGTTGATCCGCGGGTTGTTTGTCGCGAGCCATGGCATCCCCAGGACTGCAATGGGCCGTCCGATGTGCGTGACGATGAACGATGTGCGCTCGGTGTGAGTGCCCATTTGCAGGGTGACCGGCTCGGTTTGTAGCATGGCTGGTTTCCCTCCCGCTGTGGAGCCGTCCAGCTGGTGGAATGCCAGCGGCGTGGGGAGGGGGAAGCAGCGGAGGTCGAGTTTGGCGACTAGGTTGGGGTGGATGAGGTTTTTTGAGCACCCCGAGTCCACTAGTGCCGCGGCCGTGGTGGCTCCGTTGCCGGCAGAGAGTTTGATTGCTGCCATTATTACGGGGCTTTCGTCGTTCCGTCGAGGTGGTCCGCGCTGCTGTCCCACCGCCTGCCTCGCCACGTGTTTCAGGGCAGGCGGGGAGCTTTTCCCGCCGGCTGGTCGGGGTCTGCGTTATCTTCTTCCCCCCCAGTAAGCGTCCCAGCCTTCCTCTGGTGTCGCTGTGGCCACGGTCATTCGGCGGTGAGGGGGCGGCCCCAGGTTGGGTGGTTTGGGGCTAATTTTCGGGGTGGGTTTGGGCGCACTGGTCGGCGGTCGGTCGGCGAAGCAATCCACCGTCTTGTGCCCTAATTTGCCACACCTCCCGCAGGGCTCTCGGTTGAATTTCTTTTTTGGGTATATGGGGCCGGCCATCCCCACGTGTGGTGCGGGTACCTTTTTCCCGGCATAGTTTGTGTCCTCCGTGGTTGTCATGAGGAAGGTGCGGTGCGCGTGTTCGGCTTTCCCCGCGAGGTGGATCCACCCGTGTAGCGTTTCTGGGTCGTCGCGGTAGAGGGCCCATTGGAGAACGTCGCGGTTGAGCCCCCTTTTGAACATTTCCAGCAGGGTGGTCTCGGACCAGTCGCTGACCTTCCCCGCGAGGGCTTTGAACTCCAGGGCGTAGTCAGGGACTGTGCGTGTGCCCTGTTTAAGTCTTTGGAGTGCGCTTTTCGCCCTTACTTTGGCTAGTGGGTCTTCGAAGTAGTTTTTCATCTCATTGATGAAAGCAGGGAAGGTGGCGAGGGCGGGGGAGCTGGACTCGTACAGTTGGACGTACCAGTCCGCCGCCCTGTCTTGGAGTTTGATCACCACGGCGGCGATCTTGTCGGCCTCGGAGTCGTAGGAGTGTCCGTGCCTCCCCATGAACTCCCTAGCGTTCGTGACGAAAAACGAGAGTTTCGTGGGGGTCCCATCGAAGAAGATGGGGAAGTCCTTTGGGGCCCGGGCGTTTTGTGCGGCCCCGCCTCTCGCTTCCCGGTGTGTGGTGTCGTCCACCTATGCCGTCTGCTGACCCTCCGCTGGCCCGTGGGGGTTCGGTGCTTCGCTCGGGGTGTGGGCCTGTGCGGGGACGTCGTTGGGTGGCGCGGGGGGCATAAGCGACTGGAGCATGGTCCGGAGTTCCGTCAGTTGAGCCCGCATGGCCGCGAGTTCAGCTCGTGCCTCCTCGTCCACAGCCCGCGCCGCCGCTGGGGCCGGTTCCGTTGGCGCGTCCTCGGGGGTGGGTTGCCGGCGGGGTTCATCGTCCCTCTGCCGCGGGTCCGCTTCCTCCGCCGTCTGCTGGGTGTCTCCGTCGTCCTCCTCCGTGTTGACCGCCGTTGGGCTGTCGCTCCATGCCCGTTGCTGGGGTGCGATGTGGGGCGCGGGGTCCTCCGCTGGTTTCGGAAGTCGTGCTGCTCCCTCCCGCGGTCGGGTTGCCTCCGTCGCCATCTCCCCTTGGGGTTGGAGCTGAGGCTCGGGTCGGGTGGGGTGGGCGTCCATGGCTCCGGGAGTCCGCGGTGCCTCTGGCCTTGGTCGGTCCTCCTCTGTCTCTTGCCGCGCGGCTCGCCCTCCTTGCCCGCGCCGCTCCGGCCTCATCTTGCTGGTCTTCTCGCCGTCTACTCCTCCCGCGGCTCGTTGTCGTCCGGTGGGGCTCGGCGAGGCTGAGTTTATGACTCTCAGCTTTATGTCATGCGCTGCCTGCCTCTGAATAATACTCAGACACTGGTTCGTGGATCAGGCTCTGATTTATTCACCGCGCAGTTACAGCGTTGGAAGAAAAAAGCTGAGAGTGACAGGAGCGCGCCGGTGCGGGGTTTAAATACCCCGCGCCGGTCAGCGCCCCCTCACTCGCGGTCACGTCACCCCCCTTTGTCCAATACGTTGCCCTGCCGGTGGGTGAGGGGTTCCGGGATCGCCCATCATCAGGTTTTCTATTCCTCTGCTGATTGCTGTCAGCTGGGCGATCTCCGTTGTATTGGCGCTGATGGCTTGGGTGTGCTCCGTGATCCGTTTAGTTATTGTTTGTTGGCCGTTAGTCGTTGTGGGTTGATGGCTACTTATCTTGCACCCCTTCACCTATTTCCTTGCTATTGTCATGTGTGCCATTGCGCTGATGACTTCAGCTCAACGGCACTCATGACACAGGCATGAAATTGACTTGAAGCACCTTAGTGTTGTGGTGCTATAAGACTGATTTTTATTACATGCCACTGCCCTTTGGAAAAACAGCCCAGAACCTATAACTAGGTTATGCACTGAAATGTTGTGGTTTCCATAGCAAACATCTCATTTAAATATCAGTGGAGTACATACCAAAATATACAAGTTGCATGTCTCAACAGCTAATAGCTAAAGGTTAGAGAGAACTCAACTCCATTTGAAGTAGAGCTGTGCTGAATTTTTGCCCTCAGTAATTTCTGGGGTATTAAGAAGGCTTTCAAAAGAAGGAGGTGCAGGGGAGTGGGGGGGGGAAGATTATCCACTTTTTCTGGGTTTTTTTTTCCAGATCTGTTGTAAAAAAAAAGGGGGGGTGCATTAGCATTATTTTCTACTTATTGAAGAAAATTCCAAGCAGGCTGCTATGTCAGTTTACAATACCACAACAAGGATATTTTTGCCATTTGCCTATCACATTTGCTTAGTTGCTCAGTCAGGTGGTTTTATTCACTCCCTCTTAGAAAAATTTCCCCATCAGTACAGCCAGAAAATGTAGGAAGACTGTTTAGTCATTCCACCTTTCTATTGTAATAGCAAGCTTGTGTACAGCCAAATCCTTTTTTTTTTCCTTACAGGGTCTACAGGATCAGGCTGCCAACATTCTGAGATGTATAAAACAAGGACATTTTTGTGTGTGTGTGATTAAATCAAGCTCTAAAATAGGGCATTAAAAATTACAATACTACTGCTTCTCTCTACCCTATATTCTGTTTTAGTCCCTAGACTACACATGACTGGGATGCAACTGGCAGCCTACTTGAAAGCTAAAACAGTCCTATTTCTCTTGTTCGTAAATGTATTATCAAGGAATGTTGCCCCAGTGGCCAACTTCTGACATAGGAGGAGGCAGCCCCAGAATCCAACTCATCAAAGATGTTTCTTCAAAAGATGCAAGAAATAGTTTAATAACATAGGAAGCCACCGTGCTGAGTCAGACCATTATTCTCTCTAGACTAATACAAAGGACAGCCTATTGGCAACAGCAATCCAGGTTTTTGGGTTTTACCATCTCTATCTGGAGATTCCAGGGACTGAACCTCTTGCCTTTGGCAAGTCCTAAAACACATACAATCCAGCCTATAAATATCTTGATGAGAGCAAACATTTTAGAACCCACCCCCCCGCATTGCTCTGACAAGACTTTCTTAAGGATGCCATATGTGTGATGATGACAGCAAACAATACTGACTCATATCTTCTTCCAATGAGTGCTGGGCTACTAAATAATTGGGCATAGAACATCCATGAGAAAACAGCAGTTGGTCTCTTGATCAGCTGTAATCCCCAGATTTGCAGCTTTAATTTTTAGAAAAGGGTTGATCTTCAGAGCTTCTAGAAGCTGTGTTGCAAATTACTTAGACACTTTTCTGCCCTTTAGTTTTTAAAGAAAGCTGGCTTTTCAATGTTTAATACAAAAAATGAAGGATCTGACATAGAGGCTGACATAGAGAATGTCTGGAAAAAGATGTGTGTGTGTTGGGGGGATGTTTGTGGGGTTTTTCCCCACGTGAAAACAAAATAAGAAATCCAGTCCTTTGGTGTGTTATGTCCAGTGCAAAGACAGGAGTTAGTAATATTTCTAGTGCAGATTTTACTTTTTTTTAAAATGGTGGCTTTTGGGACTTTCTAAATACTTTTAAAAAGCTTTCTGGCCAAGGCATGCAAATAAAACCCATCTTTATTATATACAAATTGCAAAAACAAGTTTGGTAGCTGAGAGATTCTGAGTTATACCCATTATTATCAGGAATGAGTAGCAAAGAATTGTCCACCGTTGAAGCATTCTTCTCCAGTTTCCTGGGGTTTCTGTCCGCCCCACCGGGTAAACCAAACCAGGAAATCAACTCCACAGGAAGGTAACACTACTTTTATTGAGAGTGGCCATAATAACAGAATCTGACTGACTGTGCTGTACTTCCTCCTTATTTTTATATTCCACTGATTTAGGGAGGTGTCTGCTTGAGCAGCTTCTGAATATTATCCGGCTATTCTGGACTTAAACAATGCTTTAGCCCCTTTTGCCTTGGCAAAGGAGTCTGCATATCTCCATCAAGGTCATCTTCCTTACTCTCTACAGTTTATGAGGTCTGTTTAAGGAAAGGGATCAGATGAGGTAGGTGGAATGAAGGTGGTCTGTAGTGGCAGTGCAATTTTATAAAAACTGGAACATTCAGGTGTATGTTTGCACAGCGCTAAGCTGGGCTGCAAATGTTCTTTTCTTTTACCTCTTGGTAGACCTGTTCCCTTTCTCTCGGAACTGGCTTTGAGGTCATGATAATATTGTTAATGTTTTCCACTACAGATTAAGGTTACTATGGTAACTAATCATTTTGGCCCGGTGAAGAGGTTGAATTCAACTGTCCCCTTTTCGAATGTTAATTTTTGCACCTGGGGGGAACAACTTGCCTGGACTTGTTTTAGTTTCTGTTTCCCTTCTGTGTAGGCATGTAGAGTTAAGCAGCTCTCACTGAGAGCCTGCAAGAATGCAGAAGCCTTTAAAGATGTTTTGCTTTCTGTAAATAAAATTATTTTTATAGAAATGCCTGGTGTGTGACTTTTCTGATCTCTCCTGGGCCAAAGGCTTTCCCAGCAATCTGCCAACAAATATGCCAAATGCGTCCCCAGAAATGGGTGTTTTCTAAACAGTGTTGTTGGTGTGACATGTGAATCTCCTGCCTGCTAATTAACATTGAAAGAAAAGGGCCAGGGACTAAAAAGGCCACTGGCACCTGGATATTTCCCCCCTTCCCATCCTGCAAGCTTGACCAAGTGGCATTATGTGTCAGAGAAAGTACTTATTTATTAGGTGCATGCTGTTTTCTCTCCAAAACTGCACTCATAGCAGCTAGCATTTTCTTGATTTGCCTTTTGACTGATCTATCTAATCTGAATAGATCAGTCAAACAAACTAGTGAGATACTTACACCATACAACTGTTTCCAAATTCTAAAGAGCACAAACTTTAGCATGCTTCAACACTCCCCCCACAGCAGTTGCGGAGGGCTGATACAAAAAAGTCCCCTATGAGCTGAGACTGTGCCCCTGTGGACAAAGGGCTGTTGAAACCACAGCTCATGTCCTGCTACATTGTACCCTCTATAAGGACACAAGGACCCACCTTATCTGGTAAAACACCCAAGAAATTGCGATCTTTTTAATGTTCAGTTGTTATCAGATCAGTATGATTCAGTCTCCTTGAAGGTAGCTAAATTTTGCTATACTGCTTGTAAAATGAGACAGGCGTTGATTGTCCACTGATGAACCCACCACCATTTGTAATATTTTATCTTGCTTTGTTTTTACTTTATTTTTAATTTTAATGTGTTTTTGTTTGCAATTCTGGTCAGTGACCGTTTACATACATATGTATGTATGTATGTATGTATGTATTCTGAATTAAGTACCAGCATGTTTAATTTTATGCAGTCCATGGCCAATTTTTTTTTAAAAAATTAGAATTTGAAGAGCTTCCTTGGCTTTCATATCCTTGAGGATTTTAGCTTCAAGTGGAAAACTATTGTCAGGATACCAGATATACCCACTGAAAAGTAAGGTATACCAGGTATACCCACTGAGACTTAGTATACCAATTACTCAAGGTCAGGCCTCTGTTGCTAAAGCTATTCAGTCCGTAGAACTTACATTCATAAGAGGAGAGCTGTGTTCGTCTCTTGTAGCCAAAAATCAGGAGGTGTCTGGTAGCACCTTTTCAGGCTAACACGTTTTATTAAAAGGTATAAACTTTTGGAACTGCGGCTGATTTCATCAGATGCATGGTGTGGTTAAACTGCTGTAGGATTAAAGTAGGGATGAAGCAAGGAGTGGGGGGAGAAAGGATAACCACTATTTCTTTTCCTCCCTTGCCTCATCCCTATCTTAACCAACCTTTCTTTCTCTGCCTGCCCCCCTTCCGCTTCATCCCTATTTTAATCCTACTGCAGCTTAATCACTCCATACATCTGATGAAATCAGCCGCAGTTCATAAAAAAATATGGTTTCAAATAAAATTGAATAAGGTGCTACTAGATTCCAAAAAAACATTCTTATTTATTTGTTTATCTATGGTCCAAGATCAGGGCACAAAAAAATAAAATGTAACACATCACAGATACATACATACCCGGCAATACTTACATATAAAAGAGGAAGAACCCCTATAAAATCAACACTTCTTTGAAGGCACCAAATGGTTTCTATAAGCTAAGGCTATAAATGAAAATTCTATAAACCAAAAATATTGATTGTTGAGTAAGAATACCTCAGTCTCCTCATCATGAGTGGAGTTTATCAGATTCAGGAGGGGGTATATTATCTCTGCCAATGAGAATACAGTGGGCACTTTAAAAGGATGTGTGAAACAGACTCAACTTCTATGTTTGAGCAGATAACATGATCTTCATGTGGAAGGTTAGCATTTTGACCAGCTGTCACCCTAACAGAGAGAGCATCAATCACTCTTGTAATATATGTGACATGATTCAGGCCAATCGCACCTTTCTCCCAATGCCAGCTGTAAAATAAATTGTTCATGGACTCCACGGCCGCTCCCTACGGAATTCTCACTGGCAATGCCAAGATGATGGGAACAGTTGTGTCGACCCTCTGCCTTGCATGCAGAAACTCTCTGGCTTAATCTTTGACCACTTCAAATAGGTTGGCAAAAAGACTTCTGTCTCAAAAACATGGCGGGCAGTTCCCAGTCAGTTTGGACAATACTGTAGTAGGTGGTCTGATGCTTTTCCTGGCAAATTTTTGAAGTTATAAAATCAATTAAAAAGTTTTAAAAACGTCTGTACTGTGTTTCTGTCAGAAATGCAACACTAAGCTACAAAGCACACAGACAAGAAAAGCAGTCAGGTTTGTTGCAAATGTTTGTACAAAGTGAGCAAATTATAATAATGCCATATAATCCAGCTTTTATTTCTCCTGATTTGCAAAAGAATTCCTACGGATATCAGTGGGAGGGGGAACATCTTCTTTCCTGGTCCCAGTGATGGAAGCACTTTTGTTGGTTGAAACATACCACTGGATTTCACCCAAATTATTGAAGAATCCATTGACAGCTTTCAAATTAGGGCAAAAGAAAAATGTAAATGCATGGAACCTTTCAGAAACAAATTGATTGTAATTCTTACCGTCAGATGGAAGATCTGAACTGATGGTTTTTTTCTTCCACTATTGTATTTTAACTGAAGTTGTCATTTTAAAAATGGAAAACACAACAGATCTGTGCCAACTGTCTTTTCATGCAGCTAATGTATGCTTTAAAAACAACAGTGGTATCAATGCTGGGTTCATGCTCCTACAAGTGAGCTCCAAGGAATGCGATAAACTCTAATAGGATCATGATGTTAATAATTATTAGTTTTCTCTTAAAATAAAAGAAGAAAGGATATTTATATGTATATCAGACAACTGTATAAATTAAGAAGCAAAATAATTGAAAACTAAGTTTTTCACATATCAACAAATAATTATAATGTTGAAGCTTGGGGCTATCTACTAAAATTTCCATGAATAATATCTCTCCACTAAGGATTGTAGAAACATGGAGAAGACTGAAACATAGTAATGTGATGCCCACCAGGACAAAACAATTCCTAGATTCATAAATAGAGTGCTGGGGATGAACTATGAAAGACTGACCAGGATCTTAAGGAGCTGGTGAATATGTCAAGGAAGTATTGAGTCAGTCTGCAGCTGCTATGAAAAAGGTGCATTTCCTGTTGGGATCATTACAAAACGAATAAACAACAACACTGCCAGTATTATAGCACAATTATACAAGTCCGTGGTGCACACCGTATACAGTTCTAGTCATCCTAGCTGAAAAAATATATTGTAGAGCCAGAAAATGCCAAAGAGGGCAACCCAAATGAAGAATGGGAGCATATCGTTGATCAAGAACAGTTACAAATGTAAGATCTTTTAGGGGGGAAAGCCAAGTGGGTTTATAGAGATATATAAAATCATGCATAGTCTGGAGAGAGTGGAGAAGAAGACATTTTTCTCCTTCAAATGATTAGGGTCATCCAATTACACTGAATGGTGGGAGATTCAGAGCAGATAAAAGGAAGAAACTTAAATGCATTCTGGCAGGAAATCCCCTCCCTTAACTGACTCACTATAAGAGGATTGGGTATTAAAACCATCACTCAAAGAATGGTAACATAGGTCACATCCTCCCAGTTTAAATTCCAGAGGGAGAGGAGAATGAAGAGAATGGGATTTGGGAGACGGGGGTGGAAGGACAGGTTTGGGAAAAGCTCAAGGAAATACTTCAACGGTCAGGAATATAAATTATAAATTATTGCCAACAAAGGGAAGGTTTAGCAGCCTGCTGATACTTGGAAAAAATAGAAGTTATTAGAAGTCAATTTGCTGTGAGAGCATGTTAACCTAACTGGTACTATTCAGAGAACCGGTTTATAATTCATTTTAAGTTAATGTATAAACATATAAAAAGCAAATGTGCTGTTCCATATCTTCTCAAAGTTCTACCAAACTACCGAAAGAAATAAAGAAGAAAAGCAACATTTCCAAATCAGGAAAGGGTTTGAAGGTTGCAGCAAAACCAATAGATCCCTTAGAGATCGTCCTGGGTGAATGGGATTCCATTTTAATTTTGAAGAACGAAGTACGAAAGGAAAAGACAAGACACTGACCACAATCAGGGTGCATCACACACTGCTATAAGCAGCAGCTTGATGGGCAGAGAAATGCTGAACTCAGTGGCTGTGTTGTTGAGGAACAAAGATGAAAAAACTGCACTGGGAAAAGATAGGATTATGTGTGGGAGACGGAATGGCTCCAGGGGTGTGCCAATCTTCATAGAATAAAAATCTTTTCTGTCTATGGGTAGAGGAGAAGTCAGGAGCACCAGGACACCATGCTGACTGGGCAGGAAAAAAGAAAGAAGCTCAAGATTAAAAAAAAGTATGTTTGGACTGATTTGGTAAAAGAGGAGGGCAGACAGCATCACAGAAGAATTACTGTTTTGCTACTGTTTTATGTCAGCATAATCTCCAGGAGCCACAAAAATAGAGGTGGGGACCACATGCAATCCATGGATCAAAGGTTGCTATCCTCCCATTAGAATATGTACAGAGAGCCTGAGAATAGGGAAATCAGTCCCTACTCAGCTGTGAATCTCATTCAGAGACCTTGAAACAGTTGCTAACTTACCTCTCGGTTTATCTGGTCCCACAGGACAGTTATGAAAATAAAACAGAGAAAGAACCAGGCACACTGTCCTGAGTTCCTTGGTGGAAATAAGATGCTAATAAAATAAATGCACCCTGATGGCTCTTCATCTACTACAGAAGCTCCCTAAAATGATGGATGACTGAATTAGTAAATATTTTGCGTACTAAAAAAAGGGATGTACTTGGTAAATATAACAAATTCACTGCCACCCATAGTAAGGACAATAAAAAAATCTTTCAGAAGTTTGATAATTTAACAGTGACTGAGTTACTCTCATCTTTTTGTCCTTGTTTTAAGGCTGGCGCTGTCCATTGTATTCAACTTCTCTCCATTGAGATGGATGGGCTTTCTGGAGGCAAACAGGGATAGCAGAGTCCATAGGGAGATTCAAAGTGTATTTCAGAAAGGAACATTCTGACTCAGCCGAAGTGTGCAATGACCACCAATAAGAATAGTAGGACAAAAAGCAAATCATCATCATCATCATCATCATCATCATCATCATCATCATCCTGTTCAGACTATGAGACAGCCAGGCAGAATCACTCTTAAATTCTTTATTTACAATTAACTATTTACAACAATGAAAGTCCTTAGAATAGATTAGACAGTGCAGTTTAATCAAATCCACCCAGGCAGTGGAAGAAAACAGGACAGGGCTGAAGAATCAAAGGTGGCAGGAGATCATGGCAAAACAGCAAGGCAGAACTCAGATAAACCCCTGAATGAGGCGGCAAGACTTGGTGTGGCTAGAATGCATGGCAATGAGGAGGCTTGAGGTGCGGTTGTCTTGCTTGACAGGGAGGCTAGGCAAGGCTTGGATCTAGAGGCAAGGCAGGACTCAGGTGGAACAGCAAGGCAGGGCATGGAACTGGAAGCGGAGCTGGACTTGGCTGGAGCGACTAGACTAGGCTTGGAACTAGGAGCAAGACTAGATGTGGCTGGAGTGGTGGAATGAGGCTTGATGCTGGGAACAAGGCTGGACATGGCTGGAGTGCCAGAACGAGGCTTGGTGCTGGAAGCGAGGCTGTGTTCGGCTGGATCGGCAAAATTTGTCCTGTTCAGACTAAGCACCAGACAGGTTCTCAAAGAATAATCTTTATTAAATAACTATTTACAATAATGAAGTCCTTGATACGTGAGACTTGGCTAAACATGCCCAACTGGGCCAACTGGAGGCAACGGTTCTCAACTGGAATGGTACTGGAATGGCACTGACACTGAATCTCTGACTCACTGGACCTGGAACAGGACTACGAACAACAGACGGGGGTGAACTGGAGACTTGGGGCAGGACTCGAACTTAGAGCAAGGTTAGACTTGCCTGGGGGTTGGACTAGTCTAGGTACTCTGCACTGAAGACTTGAGGACAAGGCTTGAAACTGGAGCAAGGCTGGACTCGGCTGGAAGCCCCGAATTAGGTTGGACTCTCTGGACTGGAGACCTGGAGCAAGGCTGGAAACTAGGAACAAGACTAGACTCAGCTGGGAGCCCTGGATCAAGCTGGTTTCTCTGGACCAGAGACTTGGGGCAAGGCTGAAAGCTAGAATTAGGACTGGATCTGACTGGAAGCCCCGGACTACACTGGAACACAGATCCAGAACAAGATAGGGGTGTGATACCTGAACACGGCTGAGCACACAAAGCGTGGTAAAATGGAAGCGAGGGTACATGGTGGTGCTGGAGTTTCAAGGCACAAAGAAGCTGCTTGGAAGATTGTGGAGTTTCAAGGCTGGAAGCAAGGTGAAGACTGCTGGGCACGGTTGACACCAATTCCTTGGTTGCAGCAGACATAAGATTCAATTCCTCTTCAGAGTGGAGCTCAGGTGCTGATTCCTCTTTGGCCGCAGACACTGCCTCCAATGCCAGTAAGGACTCTTCTTCTGAAGCTGCAGGCTCAGAGGATCAGTTGTCTCTGGCAGCCCACTCTCTGTGCGGCTGCCTTTTATCCCAATCTTTGGTGCGTTTGGAGTCTCCTGCAGCCAAACGGGCTGCCAATCGGGCTGCCTTCTCCTTCACACATTTTTCAGCCTGTCTCTGGCATGCACTGATTGGCGCATTCAATTCTTCCTCCGGATCTCGCCCAATCAGCGTCGTGGATTCTTCCCGCTCTGCTGAGTCATGCTGGAGTTTTGTTTCTCCGATTCCAGCCTGGTAAGTCTCCAATTCCTCCTCTGACTCAGAAAGTGAAACTCATTCTGAGTCAGAGGCAAGCTTGGTTCCAACAAGACTAGACTCAATTGGAGTGACATGCAAAGGAAGCTGGTCCACAATGGCAGGAGGAGCTGTCTCTGATTCCGCGACAGCTACAGATCAGGCTTCTGACTCCGGTAAGGACTCTTCTGCAGAGGCTGTGAGCTTGAAGGATCAGTTGTCTCCAGAAGCTTGCTCTTGGCACTGTTGCCTTTTTATGTGATCCTTTTCACACCATTTTCCTTCAGCAGCCAATCAGGTTGCTTTTTGTTTCACACGCTTCTCTGCTCTTCTCTCTCAAGCACTGATTGGAGGATTCAAGCCTCCCTCCGGAGTTTGTCCAATCAGTGCCTGCAATTTCTCCCACTCTGCTGAGTCACTCCTGGATTCTATTTCCCCAATTCCCTCCAGATAAATCTCGTTTTCCCCTTCTGGCTCAAGGTAAGTTTCATTTTCAGAGTCAGAGTCAAACCTCACAATAATAAACAACTGGGGATTTTAATTGGAAATATAAACCAGAGCTGTTCTTCAGGGAAATTTTTGACAGTCAGGAATATGAAAGATGAGTAACTTTGTAAAGAGTTGCTACACTTGAGAGAGAGAAGAAAAGAATTTGGAGCAAATGGCTGCAAACCAACCAACATATTTCTCCTGATTTTACATCTTCAGGAGAATAAAGTCCTAATCTGGAGCGGGTACACAGACAGAGTACATGCTAAGCCCTAAGGATGGCTTCAAGAATCACTCTAAGTTAAAAAATAAACCTTGTTTTAGCAAGGAAAAGGTAGGGTCAGAACAAAAAATAAATTCAACTCATTTACCATTATATTTAATTGAAATTTAATTTAATTAGTATGATTAGTTTGTCAAATATTTAATAGTTTTCCACTTCTGCCACATTCAAACTCTCAATGTGGCAACAACTGTTGAGGGCCTCGGGAATCACATGTGATCCTGGGATCTCAGGCTCTGCTGAGCATTATTATGAACCAAGATTATTATGTGTGGCCTCAGTTAATCACTTCCTTTTCTAATTTTGCTGGAAAGAGCACAGAATTTTCTTTCATCATCATCTATCCAATAAGTTCCTATTTGTGCAAATTCCCCAGTTTCTTCTTCAAGGCTCCAGGTAAGCTGGTAAAAAGCAAGCTAATGGCATTTCACTATTGAAATGAGCAGTCCTTCCATCCCTTCTGCTATGTGATTCTATAGTTATATTCGTCTCCCCAGCCAACCAAAATGTTTTAGGATGTTGTGTTACCTCTTGCCCTTTAGTTTGGGTGAATTCCCCCATAGTGGAGAAAAAGGGGACTCACCTCAAATGTCTTTATTTGGACAGGATTCAGTCTGTGCCTGAATTAAATTTTTCTTAACCCAACCTCTTTTTCAGCTAAGACCTATTTGTATGTACACACAGAAAACAGCCTTCCAACCTCCATAGTCTTCCCTTTCTACACTTCATTAGCAATAGGAAGACCTCACCACTGAGAAGTCTGTTCTTCAAGCCACAATGAAATATTCAGTGGTTCAACGGTGCCCCCATCCTGAAGACTGATATGCTGTTCCCATGGATCCTGATGATAAATTTGTTATGACTCATGGACGTGACCTTCTCAGGAGAGATTCTGGAAGTGCCCACAGTCCAAGGAATCATAGAAAATGACATTGCCACCCACCTTAATCATTACACAAGGGCACTGCATACCAAGATGCTGGAAGTCTTTTGGGGTGGTGCCTAGATTGAAGGGTGGATACCAGGCTATGTTCAGGCTAAGTGTAATGGGGGGGTGGGGGGGTGAGGAGAGAGAAAATGAATTTTTCATTTAATAACTCATTAAGATCTTCTGTATTGAAGTTCTTTTTTCTTCAACCCACATGTTCTCAGTTTTGAGTTTCAACCCTATTTCTGATTTATTCGTTCTGTAGCATCTGTTATTTCTCATGATCATCATATCTGTGTAGGATTCTTATTTCCAGGCATATACGTTTGGGTGTTCTTGGACCCATGTCCAAGTTCTGGTCCTCATTCCACCTTCTCAGCATGTGCCTGCAAATGGTACGCACATACTACCATGAACTAACATGCCAGAAACAACTGTTAATAAATGCAATGAACTTTGTACATTGAATCTTGAAATATTAAATTCCCTCTTTCCCCCACCACTTCAGAGACATGTCATAGGTTGTAGTCAATTGCCTTCCTCTCTACAGGTACCAACAACATAGGTTAACTATTTCCTTTTTTAGGCAGACTATTCCTTTGGTGCCCATGCATTTTGCAGCTTAACACCAGGACCATGTCATTTTAGCTTACTCTCTGAAAATAAATGGAAAATGATACACAGGATTGAAAGCAGCAGTTTTCTAACTGAGTTATACAATTAGGCGGTGGCTGGAGAATCTTGTCTGCAGTTCTGGCATGCTGCTACATACAATAATATAGTGATGCAGCAGCAACAGGACCAAAGAGCAGATGGGGAACTTATGAGAGTCAGAGAGAGAGCGGGGGAGAAAGCATGCTGAAGGCCTTATCCTAACAGAAAATGGAGATGGATAGAGAAAATGAACTCTTGTCATTCATTCCAGCGGCTGCGTCTGGGGTGAGGAAATTTATCATGTTACCATCAAAAGCAGTTTAACCATCAAAAGGAATTACTTACTTATTAGATTTATCACAACTTTTCTCCCCAAATACTTGGCAGCTTACAACATCTCAGTGAAGTTGGTTGGGCTGGAGAAATCAACTGACTCAAAGTCATCCAATAAATGTCCATGGCTGAGGGTGGACTCGAATCTGGACCCTCCTAATCCCAGTCCAAAACCGTAACTAGTCTATCACACTGGTTCATTTAGGAGCAGCAAAATCCAACAGTAAACCCAAAAATAAAAGAGTAATTCTACACAAGATCATTATCCCGGTTAATAAACTTCCCATCATAGCTATTTCATGTTTTTGTACCACATAATATGGAAGAACTGCCACACCCCTTTCCTATCATCTTTCTCTTATAGGCTACACTTCAGCTGAATCCCTCACGACAATTAATCTGGATCACAACCCTTGCTTGACCCATACATCTGGATGAAAATGTATTTTCCCATGCCTTAGTCGCCATGACAGTATGGGTTCTTCAAAACATTCATTTTGGAGTGTGCAGCTTTGTGGATTCAGATGTCTGTTCTGTTCTTTTCTTGTACATTCTTATTCAGGGAATGGCAAATGCCAGCAGAGAATAATTTAACTTTCGAAATTAATTTCCACTGGAGTTGGTGGGGGAAACAGAAAGGTGTGACATGTGTGGAGGCCGAGGAATGGAAAAGCTCCAGACAGGCGGTGCCGAGACATGACTGAAGAGGATATGTCTAAGGCTAAAAAGGAGGAGAGTGTGAAAAAAAGTAGCAGCAGGGAGATTAAAAAAGCAGCTGTCATTAACACTCCCAGAATATCCTACCAACAAGGAGCGTAAAAGAGGGCAGCATCCTGACCGTTACCCTGTGGGACAGGAGAAACAACCATGAAGAAGAAATAAGAGAAGCAAATTCTTTGCTTTCTGAGACATGTGCCCAGACATACAGTGGGGTAGATGGAGAAAAGATCCGTGTCCTGCTCTTTTTTGTTCAACAAAAACAAATCAGACTAATTTGCATAATGTACAAATTAGAATGCTGGGGGGCGGGTGGTTAGGAATATGGGAACCCTTTTTTGAAGGGAAGAGGGAATGGCTAGCAGAGTCACAGTCTGTTAAGGAGTAACAAAAGCCTTTGGGCTTGCTGACAGAATGCAAGGTTGAGTAGTTTTTCAGCAAGGCAAGGCGATTAGCTGTGGAGTGCAGAGGGCTAACCGGAGACACTGCCTTGTAAGGAAGCTTTCACTCTGCTTTGAGGCAGGGTGATGGAGCAGGTTTTGCACCAGCATGCTGATTCATGAGGAAGCTGTCCAGACAGCCACGAATACCATAGCTCGAACAGGTTCAGCAGACGTGCCACTGACTGATATTTTGGGAAATCTTCCCAGCCTGCTCTGAGAAACAACAAAGAGCAACTTTTCTCTCTCCCCACCTCCCCCACCGAAAGTGCTAGACTACCCACGAGCACAAAGTCTTTGTTGTCAGGGTAGCCTTACTCCCAATAAGACACGGACTCACTTAGAGGGTCTAAGGATTTCCGGTTTATTGAAAGCAGATTGTCTACATAGAAAAAAGATGGGAATGTGGGTGTGGTGGTGGGGTACCCTGTATATACCCGCGTGGCAGACCTTGTCCCGCTCCACCCCCCATTGTCCCACAAGCTGGATCCAGATGGGCGATCTGAAGCGGTATGGGTCTGTCGATGGGCGATTCAGGTGATCTCCACTGGTCTCCTTTGTCTTCTCATTCTTGTCCGGTGCAGGTGCGTCCCCCGGGGTAATGTGTGGAAGTTCCCCCGATCTGTTAATGGTTCTTTAGGTCCGGGCAGAGGTGTGCCTCTATTGTCCTGGTGATTGTTTTAGGCGTTTGTGTGCTTAGAGGCTAATGGTTATCCCTTCCTCCTTCCTGATAGGCATGTTCCCTGTTGTGATGCACATATGCCTTGTAACGGGGAACATGACATTGCTTTAATTCTTATTGGTTATGCTCAGCCTTCTGAGATGCCAAAATTAGAGCCAGACACCATGATTTTGGGCACAGGTGTGCCATGTAATAAAGCACCCAAAGTACATCTTGGAGAACTGCCCTAGCCAGAAAGTGGATCTTCCTACGGATTGGGTGATTCTGCCAAACTAGGCTGGCTGTTAGCTTTCTTCACAGGTTATTGTTCTGGCACATCAGAAGGATTTTGTCTGGACAAAAATAGCGTATTTTTCTGGGCGTATTCTTTGGGCTCATTTTTTGATTTGGACCCTCCAGCTCTGTTGGCTCCCATCCAAAACCTGCCTTTGTTCTATGCTGAACACGCCACCTGAATGCATTTTCTTGTCTTTTTTTGGGGGGGGCGGGGGCAGAAAGTCCCTGCTGCAGGAGGGATTCACGTGGTGTACGTGAGCACTCTCCTTAAGCAGCCTTCCCTCCTGCTGCGTTGAGGTAAAGGGGGTGGACAGGATGGTGGTAGCAATGGTGACCCAGAAATGCCAGCCATGAGAGTTGATCCTTTCCCTATTTTCAGACAGAGCTTGAGCCTTCACTAGAATCCCAGCAAGGTATCCAAAACGTTTTGGCTGTTGCAGGTTTTTAAGCATATCATGTTCCAGCTCCAGCTCATCTGCCTTCAAAAAGAACATGATGCCAACAGCATGGCTATGAGGGCCTTCTCTTGCACTGCTTCCAGGCTCCATGTGCTTGGATGCGCTCTGTTATACATGTGTTCCCTTTGCAATGTTCCCTTGGATCCGACATAGCAATAATCTCGTGTGTGTTTCATTCAGAAGAAACACATTGGCTGTAAGGATTGCCTACCCTAATAGATGCAGACTCACAAGCAGGAACTTAATGATATCGGATTTATTAAAAAATAGTATGCAAATACAGAGAAAGTTGAGAATGAGCAAAAGCGCGCCAAATACAAACTAAAAACCCTCGGCTCAAACGTAATCCCTCCCCTCGCCCCGTTGTTGCAAACTCCCCCCCCCCCCCAGATGCTGGTAACTGTTTCTGCTGATGTCCTGGGAAAGGAACCTTGAACACAGGAGATAACCCAAACACATTCCAATCCAGCTGCCAACATATAACAATCCCACGAGAAGGAATCCTCCTCCCCTCCCAGACGAAACATGCATCAGCCAAATGACATGCGAAACATTACAATGCAACGGTAACATTGGAACGGTGAACATGACATACCCCCCCCCCCCAAAAAAACACTAAGGAGCAGGTTTCAGAGGATAAGCCAGATGCAAGCGTTGAACTAAAACAGGAGATTGAACATCACGGGCAGACACCCACTCAGGGTGGGGAAAGTGTTTCCACCGAATGAGGTACTGCAGGGTGCCACGAAGTCGGTGAGAATCAAGGACCTCCTTCACCTCAAAATGTTGCTGTCCGTCAATCATGATTGGAGCAGGAGGTGGGGGTTGCGGATGCCAATGATCGGAGTGGTTGGCAGGTTTGAGCAAGCTGCAATGAAAAACAGGATGTAAACGTTTCAGATTGTGTGGCAAATCCAGTTTAAACGTGACAGGGTTCACAACTCCCACAATGGGAAAAGGACCAACAAACCTAGGAGCCAACTTCCTCGAGGGCTGAGGGGACTTAATGAACTTGGTGGAAAGGTAGACCTTATCACCAACTTTAAAAGCAGGTTGAAGGGCTCATCGCTTATCAGCATGCAGTTTATAGGCAGATTGGGCATCAGCCAACGCCTGCTGAATCACTGGCCACGAATCAGCCAGTTGAGCAGCACCATTAAGAAGCAGAGCAGGGCTGCGCAGGGGGTTGAGGCAACTCAGGAATGGGAACAAAATCCCGTCCAAAAATAATATGGAAAGGGCCCTGTGCCCTGTGCTCTAGACGGCGTTGTTATAAGCCACCTCAGCAAAAGGTAGCAGATCAACCCAATTATCCTGCTGATAGTTGACAAATGCCCTCAAAAATTGCTCCAGGGTCGAATTAAGAACCTCCGTAGATCCGTCAGTCTCCAGATGCGACGCAGTGGACAACGCCTGCTTGGTGCCCACCAGCTTCAAAAATGCCTTCCAAAATTGGGAAGTGAACTGTGTCCTGTGGTCCGTGACCAAGCAGGAGGGGCTACCGTGAATCCGGTAGATGTGGATTAGAAAAAGGCAGGCCAATTGCTGAGCAGACGGAATAGAAGCACATGGAATGAAATGGGCTTGCTTGGAAAAGTAGTCCTTTACCACCCAAATCACAGTCTTTCTCTGACTAGGAGGCAAATCCACAATGAAGTCCATAGAGACCTCCTCCCAAGGATGGGAGGGGCTGGCCACCGGCTGCAGCAGCCCTTGCGGTTTACCCCCCTTCCGTTTTGACATGGCACAGACAGGACAAGAAGCAGCATAACTTTTTATATCACGTCTCAATGTGGGCCACCAAAATTGGCGGCGTACCAGATGCAAGGTTTTGACAAACCCAAAATGACCAGCCACTTTATCATCATGAGACCTAATCAAAATTTCCCTTCGCAAACTGTCAGGGACATAGAGGCAGTTTTGCTTCCAAGCTAAGCCTCTGTCAAATGTAACATTGTCTCTATTCGCTTGCAACCAAGTATCAGATTTCACCTCTAGCAGAAACTCTTGTTGCAATTGCGAGGGAATTGGTGTCCTTCCCCCAGCCGGTGAAACCGAAGCTGGGGGCAGCTGCGCACGGGTTTGACTACGTGTGACAGCTTGCAAACCCAATTGGGGTTCTGTCCACAGTGTACCCACAATGTCAGGTGCCTGGACCGAATCCTGGGGCAGGCGGGAAAGCGCATGAGCCAGGAAGTTTTTCTTGCCCGGAATGAATTTCAACTTAAAGTCAAAGCGACTGAAAAATTGAGCCCAGCGGATCTGCTTAGGACTGAGCTTACGGGGCATGCTGAGCGCTTCCAAATTTTTATGGTCAGTCCAGACCTCAAAAGGACATTTAGCCCCCTCTAAGAGGTGGCGCCATGCCTCCAAAGCAGCCTTGACTGAAAAAGCTTCTTTCTCCCAAACATGCCACTGCCTTTCCATCTCGGAAAATTTCCGGGACAGATACGCACACGGCTTCAGGCAGTTGTCAGCATCCGCTTGCAGCAAGAGCGCTCCAATTGAGAAATCAGAAGCATCCACTTGAACCACAAAGGGTTTAGTGGGATCAGGGTGTTGAAGAATGGGTTCAGCAGTGAACAGGCTTTTGAGTTTGTCGAAAGCCAACTGGCAGTCAGGTGTCCAATTGAGCAATGCCCCCAGGTTCTTTACCTTGTGTGTGTCCCCCAACCCCTTTGTATGTAACAAGTCAGTGAGAGGCAATGCAATTTTTGTGAACCCCTGGATGAATTGGCAGTAATAGTTGGAAAACCCAAGAAAACTTTGGAGCTGCCTGCGGGTGCGCGGGCGCTCCCACCCCAAAATGGCTTGAATCTTTGCAGGATCCATCTCAATGCCCTTGTCAGAGATCCTGTACTCCAGGTAGTCAAGCTGAGTCTGATGAAATTCACACTTAGAAAGCTTAGCATAGAGCTTAGCCTTTCTCAGTTTGCTAAGCACCTGTCTCACCAAGCGCTCATGTTCCTCTTCCATTTCAGTATAAATCAAAACATCATCCAAATAGACCAGTACACCCTTGAACAAATGTTCATGCAACACTTCATTGATCAATTGCATGAACACCCTTGGTGCCCCTGCCAACCCAAAAGGCAAAACTTTATACTGAAAAGAACCCAGTGGACAATTGAAAGCAGTCTTCCATTCATCCCCCTCCCGTATGCGGATGCGGAAATAGGCTTCCTGCAAATCCAGCTTAGAGAAGATTTTCCCCTTAGCCAGATGTGCTAACATGTCTTTTATTAACGGCAGAGGATATTTGTTTGATATCGAGACCACATTTAATCCGCGGTAATCTGTACAAAGTCTCAATGTCCCATCCTTCTTCACTCGAAACAAGACGGGGGCGCCCACTGGCGAATTTGCTGGTTCAATAAAACCCCTGGCCAAGTTTTTGTCCACAAACTCCCTCAACACCGCCAGTTCCTTTTGAGTCATGGCATAAATTTTTGGTTTGGGCAGTTGAACATCGGGGACCAACTCTATTGCAGTCAGTTTTTCGATGAAGTAGGAGTTGGTCCGCTTCTTTCTCACCAAACACATCCGCAAAGCCTTGGTATTGCTCCGGCAAGCCCTCCAGTGGTGTGACAGCGAAATGCGGGGTTGCTGCCGCTGCCCTCCCCACTGCAGCCTCCGGAGCGTCATCCTCCCCAGGGGCTTGATAGAAACCATCCCCAAAAGTCAAAGTCCTGTGCACCCAATTTATATAGGGGTTTTGTTGGACCAACCAAGGAATCCCCAGAATGACTAAGGGATGCCCCACAGGTGCCACCACAAACGGCAGCCCCTCATGGTGGCTGCCCATTTGCAACACCACCATGCCCGTGAAATGGGTGACTGGTTTCCCCCCCACTGTAGAACCATCCAGCTGGGTGAAAATCATGGGACGTTGCAGTGGAAAGCTGGGCAACTCCAAAGCAGCCACCACGTCAGGGTGCATCAAGCAACATGAACACCCCGAATCGATCAATGCCCAAACTTCAACGGTTCTTGTGCGGGAGCCTAACTTCACTTTCACGTTCAGTGTGGGATAGTCGGCACTCACCGAAACATGTTTGTGCCCGTCCTCCACCACCTGCCCACAGGCGCTCCTTAGAGCAGGTGGCTGGTGTTTCCCGCTGGCTGGTGTAGATCAGGCTCCCCCTCGGCCCCGAAGTAAGGAACCTCCTCCACTTCAGTTTCAGCCATGGCTGCCTTCATTTTCCTGGGTAGGGAGGGAGATTTCCCCATCGGCTTCCCCAAACGATCATCGGTCTTGCCCTTCGGGCATGCCGCCGCTCGGTGACCTTCCTTTCCACATCGGAGGCACTGCCCTTTCGCATAGCGGCGCTCCCTCTCCTCCTCCCAGGCATGTTGACCGGACTTTCCAGTGGGTGCAGCAGGGCGGGAACCCTTGCTGAGCCCGGAATATCTCATCACCTTCCTGTGAGTGAAGGTTTCATGGGCATGCTCAGCCTTCCCTGCCAACTGTATCCATTCATACAGGGTATCTGGGTCCCTACCGAGCGACCACCTCAGGACCTCCATGTTCAGACCGTCCTTAAAAAGTTCTATTAAGGTAGATTGGGACCAATCCTCAACCTTCCCAGCCAGAGCCTTAAATTCCAGAGCATAGTCTGCTACTGATCATGGCCCCTGGCTAAGCTCCCTCAGCACCCGTTTTGCCCTTTCTTTAGCTAACGGGTCTTCAAAGTGTAGCTTCAATGCCCACAGGAATTCTTTGAACTCCTCCAGTTCAGGGGCATCCGATTGGCATAACTGCACATACCAATCAGCAGCCCGCCCCTTGAGCTTAGTGGCAATGGCATTAATCTTGGCTCTTTCTGAATGAAAATACAGTTCCCATTCATCCATATAACTCCTTGCATTGGTAAGGAAGAACGATAGCTTAGTTGGATCTCCATCAAATTTAACGGTAAAGTCCTTAACCCCCACTCCGGGTGGTCCCTTCGCCACAGCTGGGCGGTCGGACTTTCTTTTAGCTCCCAGGGATCTCCGCTCTCGAGGAGGGGATCTTGAAATTCTCACCCTCGGTGCCCTTGCTTCCTCTCTGCACCGGGTCCTACTCCTTTCCTCCGAAGAAGGTGGGGGCGAAGAAGGGGACGAATGCCTATTACTAGACTCCTCTCTCCTCCTCTCCCGGGGACCCCAGTCCATTGATTTTTTCTGAAGCATAAATTCTATTGACTCCAATTTGGCCTCCACCAGTCTTATACAGTCAGGGGTTTGGGAATCCTCCTTTCCCTCCTGCCTCACCACAGTTGGGGAACTCGGGTACTGCTGTTTCCAAGATGTTTTGGGTGTCCCTGGTAGGGGTCCCTGTGTTTCACCCCAGGTGACCAGTTCGCCTGGCGACTCGCTGGTCGGTTCAGGGGCTCTTTTACCTCCAGCCTCCTCTTGTCCCAGGCTGGCGCTCGACACCTCCCAAATTTCTGAGAGCTCCCGAGTAGGGACCCTCTCTGTTCTTATCACCGTGGAGTCGGGTTCCGCCTCATTTGATTCCTCGCTTTCCGTGGTTTGGGGATTTGGATTGCTCATCGCTAGCACTTCTCCCTCACAAAATAAATCTGGAAAGGGGCTAACGGTAAATGTTTTGAGATTCCCAGCTTTATGTAAGGATTGCCTACCCTAATAGACACAGACTCACAAGCAGGAACTTAATGATATCTGATTTATTAAAGAATAGTGTGCAAATACAGAGAAAGCTGAGAATGAGCAAAAGCGCGCCAAATACAAACTAAAAACCCTCGGCTCAAACGTAATCCCTCCCCTCGCCCTGCCGTTGCAAACTCCCCCCCCCCCGCCCCCCCCAGGTGCTGGTAACTGTTTCTGCTGATGTCCTGGGAAAGGAACCTTGAACGCACGAGATAACCCAAACACATTCCAATCCAGCTGCTAACATATAACAATCCCACGAGATGGAATCCTCCTCCCCTCCCAGACGAAACACGCATCAGCCAAATGACATGCGAAACGTTACGATGTACCAGCAACATTGGAACGGTGAACGTGACATTGGCCTTCACGTGAGGTAGATTTCTGCTATACAACAAAACAACCCAACTTTTTCAGGCTTCTGTACAAGTTTGAAAAAAAAGAAGAAAGAGATGATACTACTGTACTCTGCGGAATCCATTCATTCACATTGAGAATCTGAAAGCTACAGAACCTTTTTCAGGCTTGTGGGAAGGCTGAAAAAGAGAGAATAGATATTGCACTCACATGATGTCCAAAGCTGTTCTTCCGAATCATTTCTGTAGTGTTGCTCAGACCTAAAGTATGCATTTTCTTCTAATCCATTCAGTTGTGTCCAATTCTCTGAGACTGCCTGGAGAAGTCTCAGCAGTTTTCTTGGCAAGGCTTTTCAGAAGTGGTTTGCCTTTGCCTGCTTCCCAGGGCTGAGAGAGTGACCAGCCCAAGGTCACCAGCTGGCTTTATGCCTAAGGCAGCACTAGGACTCACGGTCTCCTGGTTTCTAGCCTGGTGCCTTAACCACTACACCAAACTGGCTCTCTATATGCGTTAGGAATGGGGCAAAAAAAAAAAAAAAAGCAGAGTAGGGGAAACAGTTGCAATACCAATATTACATTTTCCATTTGCAAAATGGTACTTATTTTCTTTTTTTTTTTTAGTGCTCAACATTACTTTAGAGAGTGTCAGTCTCTTATCCCAATGTTACAGATGAAGAACAGAGCAGAACTTTTTCAGTGCCATCCTTCACATCTAGAACAAGAATAGGAATTGGACCCGTGTCATCCTGGCCTCCCTGCAGCTTCCTATCTCCTGCTGCAGATTGTGTGCCTGTGACATGAATGACTGAAATTACGCCTCTTTGGCCAGCAGACAAATATCCAGCTGTTTTCTGTAGGTGGACTGATGATGCCTAGTGAAGCTGCCGTTGATGTTTTGTACACAGGACACATTGACAAGACTGCAGAGATGGTAAGAAAGACGGTAAAATATTAATCAAAAGTGCTGGGCAGGGTGGCAAAACTCCCCTCAAGATGTTCTAGTACTCTTTCTTCTTTTCTGTGTAAAGTTGGAAGGGAAATGAAGAACTTTGATCTGTTTTATATTCCAGTTTCTTTCTCTCCCCTACAGTAAGTAAGAGTCCTTGATGGAGAGAATCAAAAGGAAACCAGCTATCATCATGACTCATATTGGGACTCCTAGAAGATGCTCTATTTCAAAGGCAAACAGTTCTAATCTTTAAAATGCCTTCACACTATGTAACCTCATTCGCATCTAAATCTGTGCCAGGGCTGACATGATATACCAAGGCCCAGGGCGAGAGCCAGACATTCTTCTGCTTTTTTTCCCCTTACCAGTTCTCATTCAGTTGCATGAAAAAGAATTCTTTCAAAGGGGTACCGGTTTAAGGAAATTCTTAAAGGTGGAGTAAGTAAGGTGGTGTATTGGGTGTCAAGGGAGGGGTAGCAACTCTGGTGGAGCGGCCTGCCATGCCCTTTCTAGGGCTGCTCATTCACCAACCTAGTGCTCAGCACTCACCTGTGGCTCCAAGTAGCTGTAGCATGCACAACAGCCACACCCTAGTAAATTGTCTCAATAGATGGGCTAAACCAGGTGAGGGTAGCCAGTTGGCCTTTGACTCTTGGTGAGATAGGGGGTTTGTCTATCCCAGTGTGTTTAGTCTGGCCCTGACAAATTGAGTGGAGGAGACTGATCAACTGTCCAACAGTCAAGAAGGCAGGCCCAGCAGGCATCATGGAGCACTAAGAGCGCAACGAGACACTTAGAGGTCCTGGCCACCCACTGCAGCAGGAGAGCTCTTCAGCCATCATGGTTCTCCATGCCACTGGATTAAGGTCTCTTATGCCGAGAGAGTGGGACTGGCCCGGTGCAATGGCTGCTCCACTTAAAACCCCATCATGCACAGGTTTCTGTTGTGCAACATTGCACAACAGCATGTCTTCTTTGAACCTGAAGGACTACCATAATGGGTGGAGTATGATAAAATGGCTGTGTGTGTGTGTGTGTATGTGTGCCTTTCCTTATCCAATCATCTCTCTAGAAATCTACAGCATTCCTGGCCTCTCACACTCTTTTCTTTTTTAAAAATATTTTTTATTGAAAAATTTTATTACAATAGTAAAGGCCAATATAAACTAAACTCAGAGAAAAAAAGAAAAATATAAAGAAAGAATCAAAAGTGCAAGGAAAGAAAAAGAAAAAGGAAAGAAAGTAAGAAAAAGGAAAGGAAAGGAATAAAGAATATTTAGTCTGGAATCTTTAGTCTCCTCTAGTGTCAATTTCTGAAATCATAAAGTCTCAAACTTCTGTTATGATCTAGGATAGACAGAACAATTTAGTACCCATGAAAGGCTGCTTATTTATATCCTTATTTCCAAAATCTTACGGTAAAAGTCCTAATATTCCAAATTTGCCTGGTCCCTTAATTCGTTGGATCAAAGTCTTATTTAGATTTTTGCCCTTTATTTCCAATTCTTTAAATTCTTAAACTTATGGTTAAGTTTTGTTTTGTTCAAGAATGAAGGTGAACTCACCAGGTGGCTTTTCAAGCTTGTAGTTTTGAAGATCTCCAATAGCCTTAAGATAGTTAAATAGGTAAGTACTGTAAGTGATTAGAAAGTGAGGCTAGTGAACCCAGTGTCTTTTAAAAGGCTCCACCATGGTTGAGAGTGTGATTGCTTTTCTTTGTCTACTGGTATTCAAACCCATGGTCTCCTCGTAAGAAGCAGCTGTCTGGAGCACATGTGGGTAACCTCCTATCCTCTCCTTAGCCGGAGAGGTTCTGTAGGACTGGTCTATTTGCTGATTCTTCAGTGTTTGCTGCAGTCGTCATCTTTGCTCATTTGTAGATGTGCTAATTTACCATTCCTCCCATGGAAGTCCCTGGATTTTCACACTTTCATTAAATTCCAGGGAAAGACAACATAAGGAAACTTGTCTATGACTGGCTCTGCTCATCTCACCGGAATGGCAGGGTTGGCACACTCCAGATCCCTTCTATTAGACAATGGCTTCTGGTGGGATCTAGGAGCCATGCCTTCTCTGTTGCTGTGCCTGCCCCAGAATCTCCCCAGAGATCCAGATGGCCCTGATCCTGCTGGCCTTTTATAAGATGTTAAAGACCTAGATGTTCCCACAGGCATTTGGGCTAGAAAGTTAAACAAGCCCTGTTGGTTGGTTGATTTATTGCTTTAGTGATTTGAAGCAGAATGATTTTTTTACCCCAGGCATGCACTATATTACTGTTTTCTGGATATTGATTTTTATAAATGGTGTTACATTACTGGGTTTTTTTGGGGGGTGGTAGTTTTATTTTGGTTTTAATCCTCTGTATACAACCTAGCATCACTTCAGTGAGATGGGTATATAAGTAGTATAAATAAATAAATAAACTTCCCATTGGGTCTTTTCAGTAATAGCACTATATTAATTGTTGCATAATTGTTGCATAATTTCTTCTTCCTTTGAAAAATTTGGAGAAAACATCCAATTTTCTCTGCCTGCAAATTTTGTACAGAATTTCCAAAGGCCCTTTATACCTACTGGAACTTCTTTACGTCTAGCTGTTCCCCAGAGTTCTGTAGAAGACAACCTGAAGTATGCTGGGGGACTTGCAGGAGCCCCTTGTTAAAGTTTTTGGGATTATATAAACAATTGATTTTAAGTAAATGGTTGGCGACATCATTACAAGTCTTAAGAAAGTGGCAGCTGAAAGCAAAAGAGGTGGTGGGTGTGAATGACAGCAGGAGAGAAGGATGGGGCAGAGGTAACCCAAAGAGTGGGGTAGTATGGTGGAGAGCAGAAGAGGGGATGAAGGAAAGGAATCTGAAGCAATTGATTGTGGAGCATGAGAAGCTATGGACGGTCTGGGATATAGAGAAAAAGGAGGGACAGAAGAAGGAGAAGCTGTTGCAAACCAAGGGGATGGACTTTAGAGGTGGAAGGCATGCGGGATGTGTGTGTGTGTGTGTGTGTGTGTGTAAAGAGTTTGTTGATGAACGGAACCAGTGGGGTGCAGGGAGATAGTTGGATTGTAGAATTAAACATTATGTCATGTTTAGTTAGTGTTTCTGTTGTGGTTTCAAACTGAAAAGGCAAAGCACTTTAAATCAAAACCAGTCAATCTATCACTGTGGAACAGAATGCTCTCCATTCATGGTAACAATGGCTACAGTAGAATTACCCAGTATAAGAAAGAACTCATCCAAATTTCTAGATTGTTGGCCTCAAATCCAAGGTTAATACTTTAAAAGCGTATTATGAATTGCTGGCTGTTAAAAGCAAATATTTAGGCTTAATATATTTTCAAATATTCACTAGACAACCTGTGACCCATTGGGTCATCTTTTCAGAGATATTTCCTATTTCTAAACAGAGAAACAGAATGACCACGGGTGGGCAAAAAAGCAGTAGGAGCAGGAGCGACTTCTGACTTCCTGCCGGCTTCCCCGTTGACTTTGCTTGTGAGAAGCTGGCAGGGAGCATTGGACATCCCTCCTCCTCCTCAGCTGAGTCACAGAACTGCCTGCCACCTGCTGGGGGGACGGGGAACAAAAGTTGCTGTGGACTGTGAGGAAAACTGCAACCCCGCTCCCTATCCTGGCATGTCCCCAAGGGCCCCCTCCCTCCAGGGAGGAAGAGGGCTCATCTGTTGACTGCTGGCACACCCCAGCCAGCCCTACTTCACCAGCAAGAATCCAAGTCACTCCCTCGTCCTTCCCTCACTGCCCCCATTTCAAATTTCAGGTTCAGTTCCAAAGCAGCCAATTGGGTACAGGGGCCAGAGGGAGGTGGGAAAGAGGGCAGGGATATGCCTCTCCCATCTTCCCTTGTGCCACACAACCTACGGGTTTCTGGGAAGTATAGTCAGAAGTTGCAGTGGCACTGAAGTGGCCACAACTTTACCAAATTTCAATCCCATGGGAGTAATGGGTCCTGGATGTTGGATGCATTCTGTAAGTTAACTCATTTGAGGTACCTTGGTTCAAAAATTGTTGCCCTATGATCTACCATTTTGACCAACTGAAGGTTACAAACAGACAAAAGAGTTTTAGTAGTATATAGATGGTTTGTGTCCAGAAAAAAGAGAAACATATCCATGTATCTGTGATTAGATAAACTTTTGGTGGGTACAAATGGAAAATCTAAGGAAGTCATCAAGTTTCTTTAAGAAAGAAGAAAATGATGAATATTCACCACTGAGTGTACATTTAAAAATGATCAACATTTTAGAATAATTTTTTAAAAGTTATTCAGTAAGTGACAGCATCAATAGAAAAGGCATGGACATTACTATTCATATTTTTAATGCAGTATACTGTCTGTCAAAACAAAATAGATCTTTGCCTGATACTGATGCTGCTCCATATAGCAGAAGAAAAATTGAGTTGATAAAAGCAATGGTCTTCATTCATGACGTTTGGCAACTCATTGTTGGACACTTTTTTTTCCAGATAAGAAATGTATAAAGAAAATTGCTTAACTAAAATGCAAAGGTATGTATAATCGATGAACTGCTAAAGAAAGTTCTTTGCATATTTTAATTAGCTTATATTTTGTGTTTTATGGAAATATTTGTTCTTAATTTATATAAACCCAACTACATTTTGTAACTAAAAGCTCTTTGTTAACAAATTGGGAGCATTCTTTGAAGACATAGCCATAAACTAAGAAAGTCTTCTTCAGTTTAAATGTTGAAGTTCACTTCCCATAATGTTCAGTCAACTGGCTTGGAGTTATTTAAGTTCAATAAATCTAGAGGATTCGGTGTTTGTATGTGTGTGTTTGTGTGTGTGTGTTTGTGTGTATGTGTATGGGTTCGTGCACATACGTGGGCCTTTAAGTCAGTATGTTGACTCCTGGCATCTGCCTCAACTTGGCAAGATTTCAGAAGTGGTTTGCCCTTGCCTGCTTCCTAGGGCTGAGAGAGAGTGACTGGCCCAAAGTCTCCCTTCTGCCTTTGTGCCTAAGGAAGGACTAGAACTCACGGTCTCCTGGTTTCTAGCCTGGTACCTCAACCACTACACCAAATCGGCTCTCTATCAAACAGTACAACGTCAAAATTCTCCTATAATGATTGTTTTTGTTTCTCAGCTGCTTCTATTTTAACTTTTATAATGTTTGTAATTGCTCAGTGCACTTGGGCAGAGCAAATAGTTAATTGCTTTGGGGGGCAGTATAAAAAATTAGTAGAAATTAAAAAAATTAAAAGGCACTTCCAATGCAAAGGAATGGTGGTACAAGAGGATACAAAAATTATGTAATTTAAGGTGGGATTACTAGGGGTGATTATAGACTAAATATGAGCCTTCAACCAACACAGCAGCAACTGGAGCCTGCTATTGCTCTCTTGAAGTTACCAGTATTTTGTTTTGGTATTACTGTGATTTATTCTTTGTCACATGCCAGCTGGGCAGCAATTGTGTTTTGGGAAAAGATAGTACTGTACGGTGCCTGATATATGAAAAGGGTTTTGGAGTAGACTCTGCTCTGGAGAGCTGTTGTGAAGCCAGTGCTGAGTTAGATAGACTGACATCTATATAAAACAGTATAAAGCAGGTTCCTATATCGTTATGACAGTTTTTGGTGTTTCTGTACTTGTGGGTGCGTGCATGAGTGTGTTTTCACTGATATGCTTTGGTAAAGAGAAATTTAAAAATGAAATGTATTTAACATTTAGTTTTAATTTGATTACTACATCTTCTGCTCTTGGCAAGGCACTTGGGCAGAAAGGGGGGCTCCAAATACATTGCATATGCCAGCAAAACGAGTTCCAATAAATTATGGAAAAAAGAATACTCTCTTTCTTTGATGCATTTTGTGTGAGTATGCATGTGCTTTGCATTTTCCCAGGGAAACAAGCATAAAAGGGACGCTTGATTAGATTAGACACTGCCTTTTATCTGGAGGAGAAAACATTCACCCTTTTGTTGTTTTGAGAGAATCAAGCTTCCTGCCTATTATGTCTGCTTTGCATGCCTCTCTATAGCTCACTCAGGAAAAAAAAAAATGCCTATATATATAAGATCAGGAGCATATAAATTAAACTTCTGGAACTCTGAAAACATGTCCTGCATCTGAATGGTATGTAAAATCATTCTGGCTTCTAGTGACGCCTGGTGGCGGGGGGTATACTAGCATTAATGTTGCTTGGGTCAAAACATGGGGTGCAGATCCAGGCTTCTAGCTGGGAGGTGGGATTTCCCTTCTCCCCTCCTTTGCAGATTCATTTTTTAAAAAACCCTCTAACTGTGAATAAGAACAGCTTTAATATTTGCAGTAAGGAAACAACAACCATACAGACAGTATTGCACTGGTACATGAAGAATGTTAAAACCACACAATGTTCTTGAGCTCTTTGGGTTGGATCCTACAGAGAAGGTTTGCTGAGAATCTAGCAGGCCATTCTTTCTCTTTCTCGCTCTCACATACATATAAATATGACAGACTGAGAATCTCCTTAAAGGTATGATACATTTCAAAGGCACAGTACATATTGAAAACAATCATCTCTCCTTCCCTTTTCAAATGCCCACGACAACAGCTGGGGCATGTAGCTGTTTCCTCACTCTTTTCCTTTTGGCTGCTTGATCCCTCCCTCTGAGTTGGATCACTCCCCTCCTCACCCAACTGATCGAGGCCGCATCTCTTTTTGGCTCAGTCCTTCCTCAATTGATTCATTGGGTGATTTTCTCATAGGGATTTGCCAGCCTCTTTCTCTCCATTGGCCAGGCATTGCCAGCTGGTGCTCTTGGTTCCTTTTGTACCGTTCTGCACTGGCATGAAATCCTCTTTGTACTTATCTTCTCAGCAGAATATCCCACCAGACAGGCCTAACAAATAGGGCACAATGTGTTCATAAGTCTTGCTTGAGGATCTACCATCTTTAGGATAGGTTACCCAATGACCGACTCAGCTTCAAATATTTTTTCCCCACAGAAGCCCAGAGATCTTATGGTCAGAAATGAATTAAAGCAAAAAGAGAGTATCTAGGAATTACACTTTCCCCAGAAGCTCAGGAGATCCTTATACCAAGTTGGAGAGCATTTACAGAATATGCTACCAGAGGAGCTAGGATTTTGACTCCTTTACAAGGCTTAGAAAAATGTGCTGTAGGCTTCTGGAGGAAGAAATGGCAGAATGAAGGTGGAGCAAAGAACAAAGAGCCAGTGAGTAGACTGGCTCTTCGAACCTCCCCAGATAAGGAAGGACAGGAGATCGCCCATTAAGTGCTCCAGACAGTTGCTCCTCATGGTCTGTGGTGGGTTTTGACCACTGGGAGACGAAGGGGTAGCCATCTTGCTCAAACTGTGGTCAGAGCCTTCAAAAGGACACTAAGCTCACATACTTTCTTTTCTAATCACATTCAGCAATTGCTTGTTAACTATTCTCAGCTATTAGAGAGCTTTGGATCAACAAATGTGAAAACACTGGGCGGATCTGTCTTCAATTCTTAATGAAAGAAAATTTTAACTACAAGCTTAAGAATTTAAGAAATTTGAAATAAACTTCAAAAAGCTAATTAAGCCTTTGGTTTTAGAAAAGTTATAACTGGATTAAGGGTCCAGATAAATTTGAAATAAGATTTTGGAATTACTTATGGTATCAGAAGTTAATATCAACAATGTCAATAACAATGTTTGCTTCTACAGATAAGACTGTGTCCAAAAGATGTTATGGAAGAAATGGCAGCAGAAGAACAAGTTGTATCCGAAAAGACAGAGACAGAGTTGACACTGAAAGTGGAACTACAAATGATAAGCTACAAGAATGACATGGTAAAAGATGATTTAAAAATCAAAAGGGAATTACAAATAATATACCAGGAGAATGACCTGGATAATTCTTTTATGCTGGATTCATAAAAGAGGTGTGTTAAAGCTTGGATGAATCTTTAGAACCCTAAACCAAGTTCTACAACATTACTTGAAAGTACTGAAGATTAGCGAGACTCATGTGGCGCAGAGGGGTAGGTGGCAGTATTGCAACTGAAACTCTCCCCATGGCCTGAGTTCGATCCCAGGGGAAGCTGGTTTCTCAGGTAGCTGGCTCAGGTTGACTCAGCCTTCCATCCTCCTGAGGTCAGTAAAATGAGTACCTGGCTTGCTGGGGGAAAGGTAATTACAACTGGGGAAGGCAATGGCAATCCACCCCACTCTATAGTCTGCCAAGAAAATGTCGCGAAAGTGGCATCCCCCAAGGAGTCAGAAAATGACTTGGGGACCTATCTTCAGAGCCTCGTGTGGCACAGTGGTAGGCAGCAGTATTGCAACCGAAAACTCTCCCCGTGACTCGAGTTCAATCCCAGCGGAAGCTGGACTCTCAGATAGCCGGCTCAGGTCGACTCAGCCTTCCATCCTTCTGAGGTCGGTAAAATGAGTACCCGGCTTGCTGGGGAAGGTGACGACTGGGGAAGGCAATGGCAAACCAGCCTGCTCTATAGTCTGCCAGGAAAATATTAGAAAAGCGGTGTCCCCCCAAAGGGTCAGACATGACTCGGTGCTTGCACAGGGGACCTTTCACCTTTCACACTGAAGATTAAGATAGTTAGAAGTAAAAGAAAGGAATATAAAGTTAGTTTATTTGATAAACATTAAAATTTCTGGCAACACTTAATGGACTTTTGCTGACATCAGGACTGAAATGACAATGTTTTACAGATTTGTTTATAGATAAGAGATGGGACATGGGATGAAGAGATCATTGGTTGTAAATTAAGAGGAGGTGAAAAGTTACTAAAATTGTTTATATTTGTAGTGATGAAGGTTGGAAATCATGTCTTTCTATTCTCTACATCTTTTTCTTTTCCTTTGCACTTTTTACTCTTTCTTTCTACTCTTATTTTTTTCTTTTAGTTTGTATTAGTTTTTACTATTGCAATTATAATATTTAATAAAATTAATTTTAAAAAAGAGAAAAGAAAAATGTGCTCTAATGGCAGGGTCAATACTTTTACTAGAATTTTCCCCTTTTTAGCAGCTATTTGTCATTTTCAGAGATGTTTCCAGTTTTAACACTATGACTTTAGTGACCTGCAGAAAGAAAAACCATAGCCTCTCAAGTCAAAGAAAGCAGTGACAGAGAAAAGGTAACAAAATTAATAATTTCATGTCTTAAAATAGAAACTACACATATTCAAAGTTCAATTCTTAAGTTATAGGTCTTGAAAGAATTCAGTATTTTTTAAACGAGTGAAAAATCTACAGACTAATTCTATGCATTATGATGTCGAAGGAACATATGATCTGCTATATGCTGCTAAACTACAGTTCTCAGCATTCTTCACCTTTGGTTATGCTGTCTGGCGCTGTTGGAAGTTGTAGTTCCCCAGTATCAGGAAAGCAAATGTTCTGTATCCATACAATACATATTTACTAGGAAAAAAAGTCTGAGTTTAATGAGACAATGGAGAACCAATATGGTATAACTGGGTGTTGGTGACCATGGTATGTCACCCAAAACGTTGTGGTGTGTCATGTTTGACACATGTGTCATAGGTTCACCATTACTGATGTATACATACCCATGCTGATGTCTCAATGTCCAAAACATTCCTGATTAATTCCACTTTAAAGTAGAATTAGTTGACTCTCTAGAAATGTCCTAAAAGTAACAACAACAACACAAAAAAACCTGGTAAAAACTGTAAGTATTTTCATTTGAAATTAGGTGTATTGCTAGAAACAAATGTGAAGCCCCAGAAGGCTCTAGTTTTGTGTGCAGCTATAATAAAATATTCCAATAACCACAAAACACCATGTGTTCTTGGCTTCATCCCATGGAAAAATGCCACTAATTGGCTTGGGGCAGAGAATATAGTTAAATAGCACCTTTCAAGATCTGGTTCCAGTTGTAGAGCAGATTTACTTGTTAATTAAGAAAAGACATAAAATAGTTGTATACAATATAATGAAAGAAAAAATAGTTGCTATATAAGAAGCATTTATTATACATTTTGTGGTTGGATTTGGCAGCTTGATACTACCTGATGCATGATTTTAACCACTGTGTATTGTTTTGCTTCCATAAACTGATGCTAAAGAAAGAAAACATGATTGGGAGTAAATCTAGCAATATTTTCCATTCCAAAAGAAATAAAATGCCAAGTTTTTTTTAGTATTTTTAGTGCTTTTTTAGATAATAACAGAAAAAAACAAAAACAAAAAACAATACATGAAGATACATACATTGTCAAAAAAATCCAACAGGTGCTTAAAAAATGAGAAAAGTATAATAGAAAAAAGTAAAATAAAAATATGAAATATATCATTACAACAATAATCAGTTACAATTCTCTATATATATTTATCTAATGCAGATATGATGCAAATATATATCTATATTTCTAATACAATTAAATAACCATCATGCTTTCCCTAAACTACTGTATAAATGAGTCCCATATTTCATTGTACTTGTCCATACAAAGTCTATGTCTATAGGCAATCCTCTCATAGGTGGCAAGTGTAACCAGGTCTTCAATTCATTGAGTAAATGGGGCCATACATTTATCTTTCCAATGCTGCAATATCAGTCTTTTGGCCATAGTAAGGGCACAGAGAATCCAATTATGTTGTCCTGTTGCCAAATTCCATGTACTAGGTATGTATTTCAGAAGAATATTGTCCTCTGAAAATTTTAGCTTTTGTCGCACAGTCACATTTATGTGCTCCACTACTTTCCCCCCAAACTTAGTAAATATAGGACACTGTAAGAACATATATTTTAAAGAAGCATTATCCTTATTACATCTCCAACAGTGTGTTGTCTTAGACAATCCTTTTCTTTACAAATGTAATGCAGTCCAAGAAATTCTAAATATTATTTTTTGTTGTATAATACATACCTTAAGGTCCATTGACATGCCATTGGATAAGGTCATCTGTTGGGACAGGGTCAAGACTCATTAGTATGCTGATGATATACAGCATTACATCTTTACCCTCGGTCAACCAAGTGGTGCCTTCAGGGTTCTTTCCCGGTGTCTGGTGACTGTGAGAGTGTAGGTGCAGAAGATAGGCTTCAGCTCAATCCAAGCAAGACCAAGTGGCTGTAGGCTTTAAGACTCCCCTGGATCTGGATACTTCCTGTCTTTAATTTTGGATGGGGTTGCACTCCTTTAGATAGAGCTGGTATGCAGTTTGGGGTCCTCTTGGACTAATGGATCCTACTTAAAAAGCAGATGACAGCTGTGGCCAAGAGTGCCATTCTCCAACTCCATCTGATGCACCAATTGTGGCCATTCTTGGATTGGGAGGCTCTGCTCACAGTCACTTGGGCTTTCGTAGCCTCCTGTACATGGGGCTGCTATTGAAGACCATCCAAATGCAACAGTTGATCCAGAACACAGAATTCCCCCTAATATCCCCCTCCCCAATCCAGAGGATAGTCATAAAATCTTTTCCCCACTCACATGCATGACACAGTTTGTTCAGGCTGCTTCATCACCCCACATGCTGCACTGATTAAGTGAAGAGCCTAGCCCCAAAGAGGTTGCCCACTGCTGTTCTCATTCTTAGAAAATACAGTGTGGAATAGGAGTGTCTGCCTTATGAATGAACATTATATCTGATTAGAGAACCCAAGGCAAACCTTTATCTCATTGCCTCCTGCCCTCTGTTCTGCAAGACACAGGGATATGCAGTGGCCTCCCTTACATGTTTGTTGCAACGAGTGCAACAAGTGCATTCAGTACTTGAGAAAGGCAGACACACACAGAACAAGCATGGCAAAAAGGGTGTTATGAGTAAGATATTCATAAGGGCTGATTAGGGTATGAATTCATTTCAGAGCCTACAAAATCGAGACTTTATGGCAAGCATATTATTCAATAATAAATTCGGGGTATAAAATAGGGCATATAATGGAAATTATTTTCTTAGATTTAATTAAGTTACCATCTTTCCTTCTTTACTTTCATGTTAAAAATGTCCCCTGAGATTTCTGGAACGCCTGAGGAAAAAATCACGATTACACGGCTTGTAATGAAATAGGAAATGGAGCTTTCTGCCTGGCAAATTTGCTCATTTTATGACAGGAAATTCCCACCAGATTCTCTTGAACATAACTGCCCATCTTTGCTGGAATTACTGTTGATGCTTGCTTACACTGCTGCTTCGTTTAGAAGCTCAAACACCTCTCAAGACCATTTTCTGGGTGTTCCTAGCATTAATTAACTCATTAGAGATTTGCACAATCATAATGGCCTCTACATTCAAGTCACATTTAACTAACACGACAATTCTGCAGTATTTGCAAGACAGTGCAGATAGAAGTACTGCAGATCCCAAAGAAATATGATTTTTTCTGAGCCAAAACCAGATCAAGAGATAAAAGATCAAATGTTTCTCAGAGAAAGAGATCCCACCACTCTTGCACACCAAACCAAAGACAGCGCTTGAGGAATGATGGCCTTTCGGGATCCTCAATGTCAGGCCCCAGATGTGGGGCAAAATCCAGGAAGCAAGGACAACACAGTTTTCAGTGAGGCACCTTTAATGCTAGTCTTGGAGTAAATATAGAATCTTGGAAACTGTTAAGAGGAATGTCGAGCTCTTGTTTCTTGTGAATTACTGTAATTATGGTGGAATCACTTTGAGTGCTTTGAACTGCTTCTTGTCTGATTTCTCTTCACCTGGGCTGAATTGCTGTTTGTAAGATAAGATGTGTGGACTTCAACTCCCAGAAGTTGAATGCTGGCTGGGGAATTCTGGGAGTTGAAGTCCACTCATCTTAAAGTTGCCAAGTTTGAAAAAAACACTGTTCTATCTCTTGATCATTTATATTTACTCTCCCTTCCGTTATTTCCACAGCCTCCCCATAATCTCTCATAATCAGGGCATTTCAGCAAAGGTTCTTTGCTCTGAGGAATCAGTTCCATTGCTACCATTCTTGTGGCCTGTGCAAAGTCCAGAAACCAAGCCAGTTTATTACCACCTTTGCTTCAATGCATATGAAACTGTGGGAAATCTGTTTGTTTAAATTTCTCTTTGCAGCTTTACAGATGTTGAGGAGTCTCACCTCATCCCCCCTTGGCTTTCTTTTTCTTGTTTTCTGCATTTCAACTATGGGGGCAATGAGGATGATTGTGGATCAGCTTCCCACTGCTTTTGTTGGGTTAGGATTAGCCCTTCAAGGTAGTCCAGACAATAAGCATAAACCATGAGTACTAACACTACCTTTATTGTTAACTTACAGTAACAGAATCTTGCAAGTCTGAAAGCACCTCTCCCTTCTTTACTTTTATTTTCCAGAAAACTAGGGAGGATTCCTTCTGAGATGCTTCCCATTCTGGAAGTTTAAGTCCACACATCTTAAAGTTGCCAAGGTTGAGAAACACTGATCTAGAAGGAAGACCAGCATCAAGGAGAGTGGAGGAAATAAACTGATGTCCTCATGGGGAGGTTGGTAGCCATGGCTTGTTTCAGTGAACTCATCATGATGAATCTTTAGGAGGTAAGGTGATCTCTTTAGAGACCTTTGTACAGCAAGGAAATCACTGATGTTCATAAATAATAGCAAAAACTGGGGTTTTTTTCCTAGACAGAATATTTCTCAACAACAGGAGCTTTGTTTTGCAGCAGTCATCCTGCCAAAATAGAAGCTACCGAGCAGGTGTGTCCACAGGAGAGGAACAAAAAAATCAAGATGGCGGCCATAATCTTGTAGTTGAAGTCCTGCCCCCTTTTGACATATGTAAAAAAAGGGTGGGACTTCAATTGCACAAATGGGTCTGCCATCTTGACATTTTTGACATCCCCTGGAATGGTCCTTCTACAGTACGTCAATTAGCTACATTTCTTATACACATTTCCATTTGAGAGGCTGTTTGAAGACAGTTCTCTCTTTGAAAGTGCTCTGTATAGGAAGAAAGTCTTATTCTAGTGAGGCAGTATGGTATAGTAGTTAAGGTGTTGGACTAGGATTGGGAAACGCAGGTTTCAGTCCATCCTCAATCACAGAATTTACTGGGTGACTTTGGGCAAGTCACTCTTTTGTAGCCAAACCTACTCCATAGAGTTGCAGTGATAATGAAAGAGGACCCTTCCATGTGAGGAACCTTGAGTTCCTGGAGAAAAGGCAGGATAACAACAACAACAACTTACTCTTTGTTCTTTTTACTGTGTTATTTCTTGAAGTACAAAAACAAATAATATACAATGCCAAGTGGCAGCAGAGTAGCTCAAAAGGAATTTAAAAAGATTGCAAAATAACAGGACTTAACGACTAAAATACAGAGATTATGATTAAACCAGCAAAAGTTTTCCCGATAACTATTGGCGCATTAGGAGTTGTATAACCATAGCATTGTCCAAAGAGTTGAAAAATTAGAATTATTTCATCTCACAACATTTAGTTTTCAAAAAACAGCTTTATTCAGAACCGTGTATATGTTATGGACAATCCTTAGACCTACAGTTGATGTCCTGACAATTGTTTATTGTTTATCTGTTATGCTAACTGCTTAACTGCTGCAGCATGTTCTAATTAGTGGGGATTTTTTTTTAATCTGCCTTGATAATGCCCAAAAAAGTTCTGCCACCTTCATCCTTCACTAAAGTGACAGTGTTGGCAGCTGATGAGTAAGATGTGATGGCTGTTTTTCTCAAGATTAGTGTACAAAAGCTATTAAAGACCCTGTTAGCACTGTAAGTTCCAGAATGTACAGTATACATGGTTGGAGGTCAGCAGATACATTTTTAACTGATTTACTTGAGATGGCTAAGACTCTTCAGGATAAAATGAAGTCTCAGTCTCACTGGGCTTTTAATCTACATGTCATTGGAGTTTTGGACAAACCTGAGGAAGCTTCCTGAATAATATTCAGGTTTGCTTGAATATTATAAGCTAGATGTTAAGAGAGTTTACTGTTTCCAGCATCTCCTTGATAAACATCTGATAAATTCCAGATATTTATTGTAAATGTTCTTTGATTTGCTATCAGGAATTACATTTAAACTTGGCCTGCTGTGCCTATATAATCAAAAGGGGGAGGGGAGCTCCTAATTTTTTCCCCTGATTATACTAAGGAAATCCAACAACCCAGCAAAATGTGAGAACCATATGAAATATCACCCAAGAGAAGAATCCTCAATATTTTATCAGGTTTCCGGTCATCATATTCTGAAATTATCAGATTGTACTCAGATATCATTGCATAAGAATGCAAAAACTGAAAAAAGCTTCTCCTGAACATACAGGATTTTTTCTTCTCCTATCTATTGTTTTGCTGTTACCTTCACTTCTCTACAGTCAGTTATACTTCGTTTTATTTGGCTCTTAATTATACCTTTGTATTAATTTATGTATGAATGTGGTTACAGTGACAGTTTATGAACTGTAAACTCTTTGCACATATTCAATCTCTTTTTCCCCTCTTTTTCTCCTCCCCCCTTGTTTTATTCCCCTCTTTTTAAAATTAGTCTTTATTCTAGTTGTTTTCAGGTGCAAGTTAAGGTCCTGATGGTCACCTACAAAACCCTTCATGGTATGGGGCTGGGATATTTGAGGGACTGCCTCTCTCCAATAACCCCCACCAGTCCCATCAAGTAGTTCAGTCAGTTTGCTTAAACAGCCGACAGACCATAACAAAATAACATGTTTTTAAAATATCCAACATTATGTAACTTCCTTAATTGTAGCCCTCAGTGTCCCTCTTTCAATTAAAAGCAAATTGCTTCCTTTTCCTAATAGTACCAGTTAGAAACTTTGCCACTTCTAAAGTCACTTCAGGAATTTCATCACAGAAAAGATATTTAACATAGAATTGATCTGAATGTCCAGGCAATGATGTTAAAATAGGATTAATCAGGTCATTATGCAAATTAAGACCAAAGCTATAACAGAGGAGTATATGCTTCGTTGAATCTACATCATGGTTATTACAAGGATATACTTGTGGGGGAGCTGGTTCCCTTATACTTTCCCCTAGCATCTGGGAGGGGAAGGCATTCAGCTTAGTCCTACCAAAAGCCCTTCTATATTTAAATATAGAAATATTTTTAATGCAAGTTGTAAGCCAAAAGGCTTTCCCCTATCTTATTCCAAAGTATACCGGGAAGCAAGATGCTTTAGCTGTTGCTTGCAAATCCTGGTGGACGTTATCTAAAAGCCTCTATCCAATTTAAACATTTGCTCAGGAATAATCTAAACCTGATAGCCTTCTCAAATCAATACCTATTTGCCATATCTTGTCTACCAAAACAGATTAGGGCCAATAGGCCATCCAATATTCTAAAAATGTATAATTTCAACCATAATTTAATAGCAGCTAACCTGGTTGAAATTGAAAGAGGACATAAACTTGTTTCCAGTAACAAGACTATACTGGGGACACAATGTAGGACTTGAAGCAGAGCATGAAGGAATTGGGCTTGTAATGAATGATGATAATCTTTCATGCCTTTAACGCAGATTGCTGCCCATATAAAAACTGTGCCACTGTTTGAGGTTTTAAAAACTTGAATTATTGTTGAGGAGTGTTAGTTTCCCTTGGAATTGAAGATTTTAAGTATTGTTGACCTAGAGGCAGATGCCTTCTTAGTAACAAAATTTGAGGAGCAGGTGGCAGCCACGGCTAGTGGGGCCTTTGCACAGCTAGGTCTTGTGTGCCAATTGTGTCCATTTCTGGACTGGGAGCCCCCCCCCACCCCCACATAGATGAACCATGTAAAGTGCCCTCTTAAGAAAACATTTACAGCAAGGTTTCCCATTTTGAAGCTGATGTACAATCTTTTTCTTTTTTAATAAGAATTTTATTAGATGTAAAGCAAAGATAAAAACTACAAAAAAAAAAAAACTACAAAAAGAAAAAAAAACTAAAAAAGTGTGAAAACACAAAGATAATTTTTTTAAAGATTACATAAAGAGGTGACTTCCAACTTTTAATAGCAAGAATATACAACAAATTTCCATAATCAATCCTTTACTCTATATTAAACAAAAATCATATTATTTCTATAAAGCATTCTATTAGCATATTATATAAATCACTAAATACCTTTGCTCCTTCCCCTTATATGAAAAAAGAAAACAAACAGACAAAACTCCTAATCAACTTCCCTCCCCAAAGATAACATTTATTTGATTATTTCCTTCCTACTATTATTTTATATCTTTCTGTCTGCTATAATAAAGATCTAACTAAAAAGCATATAAATTGTTTACCATTATAGTTAACAGTACAATTATAGTAATCATAATCATATTAAACCTAAAACCAAACATTTATTCTTATATCTTATTAAACTTAATCCAAATCACTAAAAAAATGTGAAGTCAAATAAGCCCTAAAAGCAATCCAAATAATTATTCTTAAACCCTTACCCCACTTCAAAATAAACCAAAGCATTTACATATCTCCATAATATACACGGAGCATTTTTCATAAGGAAATCAGACAACCCTGTTGGTATTTGTTTTTTTCTCCCACTTTTGGCTGTAGAGCCATTAAGGTTACCATGGTAATTGAGTACTTCCTTAAGTATCAGCAGGGTGAAGAGGTCGAATTTAATTGTCCTCAATTTAGGTGTTAATAGCTGCATTTCCTGGGGGAGGGCAACTTGCTTCTTACTTGTTTAGTTTTCACTTTTGCAGCCGAGTAAGCAGCCCGGTGCTCTCTGAGCGCGTGTGAATGCACAAACCTGTAAATATGTTTTTGAGCTTTCTGCAAATAAATTTATTTTTATAGAAATGCCTGGTGTGTGATTTTTCTGATCTCTCTGCTTACCAGCACTCTGCAACAAACCCAACTGCCCCCTTTAAAAACACTGACTTCTCAGCAGAAAAACTCCCATAGATAACAACCCCATCTTTTCCATAACATTCGATCAAAAAGTCAATCTCATTCATGGCTTGCAATTCATTCTGCTCCTTTAAATTCTTCTCAACTGCCTGACCATCATCTGGCATTTTAACAAAAGCCTCAATCTTGATGTTATTAGAAACGTTCCTATCGTTTTTCAGCTGTTCAATTTCTTCCATAACATCCCCAGCCAGCTGACACATTTTGGAACTGATGTTCTCTGCGATGTCCCGAGTATCTTGCATAATAGCTTGACAGGAATTGAAAAGAATCTGTTTAAACTCACAACGGAGCTCCAAGAAAGTCTGCTTGAAATACTCCATGTTTCACGCAGTAGATTATGGTGCCCCCTAAGTACTTAACTAGTGAAAGTAAGAGGTAATGGAAAGTTTTCAAAAGATGTTTACACAAGTGATAACAAGCAGTCCCAGAGAAAGTAGCAAGAGAAAACTAGAAGTTCAAAACAGCAGATTCAATGTGCAGGAAAATAGTAAAATCTTTAAATTTAATACAAAAATAATAACAGGGAGACGATTATGTATTCTCAGCACTCCTTAATATTTGGATGGAAAGCAAAATCCAAAGCTTAAGAAAAAAAAATTATAAAATTAATCCCAAAAATAACAATAAGCACCAAGAGAGCTTGCTTCTCCTTGCTGTGAAAATCCTCTCTTAGGGTACATAAACTTAAAAAAGGAATAAATTGGGTGGTTTAGAAATGGGGTGGCTGGTCTTAGTGTCCCTTTAAGGCTACAGCATGGCTTGGAAATGGTGTCATCCCAGCCTCCCAGCGGCTCTTACCAGATTAGCGCAAACTCTGTTTATGATCTTCTGGCTGCAAGTTGCTGTTCTGGAGGGCAAATGGGATAATTCCGAGCATTTTCTCTCCACAAAAATGCTCCAGGGCTTCAGGAAAAACCTGCCTGAGCCCCAAAAAACCTGCTGTGTCGTCAGTTCTGCCCATGGAGCCCACAGGCACAGCTGTTCACTCCGCCATGTTCCCACCAGAAGTCCGCTGATGTACAATTAAGTACCTCTTTAGTAGTCACTGGTCTACAGTATGGTAGGGAGTCATTTATATCCCCAAATGAATGAATGAGGGAATTAATACTATCAGAATCTATACAAATAGACTTAAACTGGTTCTCCCATACTAGAGCTGTTATACTAGGTTCTGGAGCTTGGGTTTGATCATACAGAGCATTACTGTAGAGTCTTAGGACGAAAATGTTTTAGAGTTATCATGTAATAATGCACTTAATACCGGAGACCAAAATTCTTAATCTTTCTTCCATTTTTTTGCCAACTAAGAGAATTTTATAGTTATTTTTCGTTTGGAAGAGGGAGCCTGGGGTTTTAGTAAGGCCAGACTGCCTATAATTTCGGTATGCTTCTCTAAGCTTCTTTTTTGACAGATGTCATTCTGAATCAAACCAAGGATGCCTATTAGGTAACAGTGATACAGTTGCACTTTGAGCAGCCCTAATAGCAGGAAATGTATCCTGAAGCAATGAGATTAAATCATTATAGGCCCTTAAAACACTCAGATGAGTCTTGAGAGCAGATCACGTATTTTAAACTGTTGGCTTTCTCAAAATCTAATAGCAACTCAGTATGTCTACAGCAGGATTTCTCAACCAGGGTTCCATGGAACCCTAGGGTTCCGTGACAGGTCACTAGGGGTTCCCTGGGAGATTTCAATATTTTTCAGGCCTCACCAGGGAACTCATTGCACATTCAGGCTCAAATACAGGCCAGAGATAACAAAATTATTATATTCATTTCATGTGTAGGCCTGTATATACTGTATGCATTAACAACGTTCTTAAACCAAAAATAAAGAATGAAACTTAACCTCTTTACTGTGAAGTTGCCTGTATTTGAAATAATTGTTTAAATAAATTGTGATCTTGTTCATATCATTTATAAAGGATTTAACCTTCTTAAATTGCATGATCTTATCCAAGAGACCTTGCTGTAATGTACTTTATTTTCACAATGTCCTTCAGACAGAATGGGAATGAAATAAAAGGAGCCATCCGTTTGCCAAAGTGCAATTTGCGATGTCATTGAGATAAATTACCCTTTGGCTTAGGAAAATTAACAAAAGCTAACTTATTAGGAACAAGAAACAGATGCCAATCGAAGTTTTGTGAATTTGCTAGTGGACAGATGGGGCAAAGGGAAGCCAAAGCTGAACAATTTAAACTCTGTGGATCTTTGCCATAATTATTGTCAATAGGTGTGTTAGTCCCACAATCAGCTGTAGCTGGATCATAAGAGTTAATTTCCTGAGGTACAGTCTCAAGTGCTGCTGGTGTAGCTGGAATCCATCTAGAAAGTGTCTTTCTTGTGCTGTTTCTTCTCAATAGTAGGCTTAAGGCTTTTCCTATGTTTATTCTCACAAATATTTAAGAGCCTCTGAATCCCTATAGGCTTTGGGTAATATTAGTCTTTTACGTTTTTAGGTTTATTAGTTCGTAGTTGTTTTCCTTTTGCTTCCAGTACATTCCTCCGAGAGGTCCTTGATATAATGGCCTGACCTTTTGATGAATTTGGGCAAACTGGGTTTATAGTAGACTGTGTTGAGGACTGTGAGGAGGTTATAAGTCCAGTCACTTGAAAATGTGAGAAGTCGTTTGTTTCCAGACTTCCTAAGCTTGCATCTGTCAATGTAGTTAGCAATGCTTCACACTCTGACAAGAACACTTTTCTCAGAAGGAATTCAGTCATCCAGAATAATGCGAATGCTAATTCACTAAACTGGACTGTTGCTTGCTCATGAATCTTGGTTTGCAGACTGTAAGTCTTGCTTGTGGATTTGGAAGGCTATTCACCAAGTTGATCTACAGTTTCACTTTCTAAAGTCAAGTTCTTTGAGCAGTTGTTGATCACATTTACAGGTGAGTACAATTCTGTACAGTTTTGTTTCTCTGCCAGAATAACTCTGTGGTTAAGGCATTATTGGGTTTGGTACGTTTGGTTATAAAAATACATGTTGGATCTAATGACCAGTCCAAAACAGAGGATTGTATTACTGGGCTTGCAACAACAGAGGAACAATTTGTTGATTGTTTTACAATAAAGAACTCAGGTATTTTAGTTTGAACTATTCTCCATCCTTCTGCCAGTGCAATCAATATCTGTTATTAGAAAAGGTAAGCCAAAAATTTTATATCCTCTTCTAGTTAATTGTAAGGATCGTCTTATCATAAACAGCATGCAGACGCTGAACTTGGAAAGCAGGTTCTGAGTTTATTTAGATAGCTACCATCCAGGAAAAAGCTGAGAGTAGCGTAGTGTTGTCACAGATTCAAATAAATTACCTTGTTCCCGCCAATGTTCCTCCCCCCCACCATTGCTCCGCCCTCTTTCCCGGATTTCCTTATTTGGGTATGGTCGAGCCGTGACTGCGCATGTCTCGACCTCGCCCTACTTGTTCCTGCATTGCTCGTTGTCGGGACAATGGTGTTGATGGTCGAGTGCCGGCTCAGCCCAGCTAAGGTAATTCCAGGCTATTGCTTTCTTTTGTCCTGCTAACTACTTCTCCCTTTTTTCTTTGTCACTGAGGCTTCCTTTTGTCATGTGGGCGCTGCCATGCTACCGCCCTCCCCCAATAGAAAGATGAGGGGGAGAGGAGAGGGGGGGGCCCAAAGGAGGGGAAAGTTTTTTAAACTGCGGGATTGGCGGGGTGTGCATCGTGGAAAGCGCAGACTAAGTCGGGGGCTCGCACATCGCGAGCTGCTACCCATTTGGGTTGGGGAAAGTGTCGCCATTTTATTAGGTATTGGAGGGTACCCCTGTACTTGCAGGAGTCCAGTACCTCTTTTACCTCGAAATGCTGTTGCTCATCAATCATGATGGGCACTGGGGTTGGTTCTTGCGGGTGCCACTGTGGGTGTTGGTTTGCTGGCTTGAGGAGGCTGCAGCGGAATACTGGCTGCAGCCGTTTTAGGTTGTGCGGGAGGTCTAGTTTTACAGTGACCGGGTTTACGATTCCTGTGATGGGGAACGGGCCTATGAATTTTGGCGCCAGCTTTTTGGAAGGTTGGGTGGACTTAATAAATTTAGTGGAGAGGTATACCAAGTCCCCTATTTGGAAAGTCGGCTGTTTGCGTCTGCGTTTGTCAGCGTGCAGCTTGTATGCGGCTTGCACTTCCCTAAGTGCATCATTGATGACCGGCCAGGACTCCATGATCTTTGCGCCCCATTCTCCAGCGCCTACTGCTGCCTCTGGTGGCTGCGGGAGATCGGGGATGGGGATGAAATCTCTGCCCGAGACCACAGCGAATGGGGTTTTCCCCGTGCTTTGATGGACGGTGTTGTTATATGCCATCTCTGCGAGTGGAAGGAGCTCGACCCAGTCGGATTGCTGGTAGTTCACGTACGCACGTAGGAATTGTTCTAGGGTCGAGTTAAGAACCTCAGTTGCGCCATCTCCTGCAGGGTGATTTGCTGTTGTGAGGGCCTGTTTGGTACCAATGAGTTTTAGGAAGGCTCTCCAAAATCGGGAGGTGAAGCTTGACCCCCTGTCTGTGAGTATACGGGATGGGCAGCTGTGCAGTCGGTACACGTGGGTCAAGAATAACTTTGCCAATTGCTGTGCCGTTGGGACGGAAGTGCAGGGCATGAAGTGCGCCTGTTTGGAGAAGAAGTCTTTGACAACCCAGATGACCGTCTTCTTTTGGCTCGGTGGCAAGTCTACAATGAAATCCATGGAGATTTCATCCCATGGTCAGGCGGGGCTAGCTACTGGCTGCAGTAATCCCTGGGGTTTTCCCGGCAGTCGTTTGGTCGCCGGGCAAACAGGGCAGGACTTTATGTATTCCTTGACATCTTTCCGCATCGACGGCCACCAGAATTGGCACCGGAGTAAATGGAGGGTCTTATGGAATCCAAAGTGTCCGGCCTGCTTGCTATCGTGCGAACGGTTAAGCGCTGTCGCCCGCTGTGGGTCCAGGACATACAGCCGCTGTCCAACCCATGCGAGACCCTGTGCCATTGCCACTTTCCCGGGGTTCGCCAGGAGCCATGGGTCTGATGTCAGCGTGGACGCAAATTCTGCCTGAAGCCCCCCCAGCTCCCGTGCGCGCCTGCGGCCCGGGCCAAGTGGCTCTGCCGGTGTTTGTGCGGCGTGAGAGTTGGCCCGATCTGCAGCGCGGCTTCTGGTAGTCGTGGTCAAGCCCAGTTGGGATGCAAAAAAGACCGTTCCCATGACTTTGGGGGCGGGCTCGTCATCTTGGGGGAGTTGAGAGAGCGCGTCCGCTAGGAAGTTCTTCTTCCCCAGGATGTATTTCAACGTAAAGTTGAACCGGCTAAAGAATTGTGCCCAACGGATTTGCTTTGGGTATAGGTGTCGGTGCGCCCGAAGGGCTTCCAAGTTCCTATGGTCCATCCATACCTCGAAGGGGTGGGTTGCCCTCTCCAGGAAATGGCACCAGTGGTCTAGGGCTGTTTTCATGGCGAAAGCCTCCTTCTCCCAAACGTGCCAGTGCCTCTCCGTCTCGGAAAATTTCCTAGACCAGTATGCGCAGGGTTTGAGGGCTCCAGTGGCGTCTCTTTGGAGGAGGATGGCCCCAATGGAGAAGTCGGAGGCATCTACCTGCACTACGAATTCCTTTTCGGGGTCCGAGTGAGCCAAAATGGGTTCGGAAGTGAATAGGGTTTTCAAGCGGTCGAATGCTGCCTGACACTCAGGGGTCCAGTTGAGCACCGCCCCCGGGTTTTTCACTCTGCGGGTCTCTCCCATGCCTCGCATGCATAACAAATCCGTGAGTGGCAGTGCAATTTCAGAAAACCCCGGTATGAAATTTCTGTAATGGTTGGCGAATCCTAAGAAGGATTGTAATTGTCTGTGCTTTCGGGGCCTTTCCCATTTGAGGATGGCCCGGACCTTGCCTGGGTCCATCTCCACCCCCTGTACCGAGATCCTGTAGCCCAAGTAATCTATGCTAGACTTGTGGAACTCACATTTCGAGAGCTTAACGTACAGTTTAGCATCCCTGAGTTTAGCAAGTACTTGTCGCACTAGCTCTACATGATCCCTTTCGTTCTTTGAATAGATTCGAATATCGTCAAAATACACAAGCACGCCTTTGAACAGAAAGTTGTGTAACACTTCGTTAATAAGTTGCATAAATACTCCCGGGGCTCCCGCTAGGCCGAATGGCAGGACTTTGTATTGAAAAGAGCCCAAGGGGCAGTTAAAAGCCGTCTTCCATTCATCGCCCGCTCTAATCCGCACCTGGTAGTATGCCTCCCTCACATCCAATTTGGAGAAAACCTTCCCCGTGCATAGGTGTGCCAACAATTGCTTCGCCAGGGGCATTGCATACTTATTACAGATAGATACAGCATTCAAATTTCGATAGTCCGTGCAAAGTCGTAGAGTCCCATCCTTCTTATCGTGGAAAAGTACAGGCACACCGACCGGGGAGTTTGCCAGTTCGATGAAGCCCCATGTGAGATTTTTGTCAATAAATTCCCGCAAAGCCATCATTTCGCGCTGCGACATTGCATACGTTTTTGGTCTTGGGAGGTGGACATCAGGGAGGAATTCAATACGACAGTCAGTTTTCCTGTGGGGGGGGGGTAATTCATCAGCTTCTTCCACCCCAAATACGTCTGCCAGGTTGGCATACTGTGCGGCAATTCCTCCAGTGGGGAGTCCTCTCCTGGAGGTTGAACGATTTCCCCCCTCCCCACCAATACAGCTGAGTCCTTGATCTCAGTTGGTGCTTGGTATGTCCCGTCGGTAAACTCGATCGATCGGGCCTTCCAATCAATGTGGGGGTTGTTACGGGTTAGCCATGTGATGCCCAGTACGACCATGGGCTGGCTTACCGGGGCGACCACAAATTGTATGGCTTCTTGGTGTGTGCCGAGTCGAAGGGTGACTACCCCCATCCCCAGAGTTGCCGGTCCCGTCCCCCCCCCCCCCGCTGTGGAACCGTCTAGTTGCTGGAAGTCCAGTGGTTCCGGGAGGGGAAAGTGAGGTGACTTCAATGCCGCGACTATGGAGGGGTGGATTAGATTTCTGGAACAACCAGAGTTTACAATGGCCCCTACTGCGATGGTCTGGCCCCCAAAAGTCAGTTCGACGATGATTTTGAGGATCGGAACGTATTTACTCACGTTGCTGGCCCTGCGTGTCTTCCCTTCCACCTGCCCCTCCGCGCCGTTCAGAACAGGTGGAAATCGTTTCCCACCAGCTGCATTGGCGAATCGGAGGCATCCTCCTCAAAGTAAGAGTCCTCAGTCACGGTTGTGGCGGCGACTTTCCCGGCAAGTATTTGCGGCTGGGGTTGAGGTTTGGAGACTGGTTTTGGCGACGCCTTGGGCAGTTGGTTCCTCGTCCGAGGTTCGCTGCAGTCCGCTGCTCTGTGGCCCTCTCTGACACATTTAAGGCATAGCCCTCGGGTCAGCCGCCGGTGCCGTTCGTCGTCCCAGATCGTTCTCGGTGGTGGTGTTGGTCTTCTTTCATGGGTGGCCATCTCGTCGCTCCGGGTCGCCATACGGAAGACGTCCTTGGCATTCTCAGTCTTCCCGGCTAGTCGTATCCATTCGTTTAGCGAGTCCGGGTTGTCCCTATACACTGCCCACTGCAGGATATCGTGGTTCAGGCCCCATTTAAATAAGTCAGTCAGTGTAGCCTCCCCCCATTCCGGGACTTTTCCGGCTAGCACCTTGAATTGCAGTGCGTATTCCGCTACGGACTTCTGTCCCTGTTTGAGTCCCGTAAGAGCGATTTTGGCCTTGTTCTTAGCTAGCGGGTCTTCAAAGTATTCTCTCAGTGTTGTTAGAAAGGTCTCGCAACTAGCCAGGGCTGGGTCCCTAGAGTCTAGCATCTGTACATACCAGTCTGCGGCCCTGCCCCTCAGTTTGGTGGCCATGGCCAAGACTATCGCTCTCTCAGAGGTAAAGTGATGGCCCTGTTGTAGCACGTAGTCTCTCGCGTTAGCTAGAAAGGAGAGGTTTGCCAGCTCACCGTCAAACTTCACGCCAAAGTCTTTTGCGACTTCACCTCTTGGATTGTTTCTCGGGCGCGCTTGAGCCAGGGTAGACGTGGTCGGAAGGTTTGCGCGCTAGTCGGCTACGAAGTCTTGCGCCTGGTCTCCATCCCTCAGAGCCAGCGATTGGTGAGGTGAGTTGCCGTTGGGCCCCCTTGGTCTTGCTGCCGCTACGTTCGTCGCGATGTCACGGAGTGCCTGCGCCATGGATTGTATCGTAGTTTCGATTGACCGTATTCGGGTCTCGATCCCTTGGCACCAGTCTCTCTGTGCTTCTGCTGCCTGCTGCTCCATCTGTCGTTTGGTGAGCACTTTCGCTGATGTTCTGACGGAGTGGGGTTGTTCCGCTTCATGGGGTGACTCTGGTTGGGGTTCGGAGGCATCGTCCCATTCCAGGGTGTCCGGCTCGCCAATCACCACATCTAGGTCTCCCATCTGTATGGAGTCTTCTTCGTGGTGGCATTGTGCCGTTGCTGTTAGGGGCCACACCGGTGTAGCCATCGCTAGCTTAATCTCTCGCAAAAAAAATTTTTCTTGGTAGAGGCTAGCGGATTTGGAAGTGACTCTCGGCTTTATGTAAGGATCGTCTTATCATAAACAGCATGCAGACGCTGAACTTGGAAAGCAGGTTCTGAGTTTATTTAGATAGCTACCATCCAGGAAAAAGCCGAGAGTAGCGTAGCGTTGTCACAGATTCAAATATATTACCTTGTTCCCGCCAATGTTCCTCCCCCCCACCATTGCTCTGCCCTCTTTCCTGGATTTCCTTATTTGGGTATGGTCGAGCCGTGACTGCACATGTCTCGACCTCGCCCTACTTGTTCCTGTGTTGCTCGTTGTCGGGACAATGGTGTTGATGGTCGAGTGCCGGCTCAGCCCAGCTAAGGTAATTCCAGGCTATTGCTTTCTTTTGTCCTGCTAACTACTTCTCCCTTTTTTCTTTGTCACTTAGGCTTCCTTTTGTCATGTGGGCGCTGCCATGCTTTGCCCCATGGCAGTGCACTCGTGACATTAATACTACTTTCTAATAGATATTGCAATTAGTATGCTGAGTCATAGATTGGCATGCAATGAAATAGATAAGCATCTGCAGTAAATTAACTTAATTTGTCCAAGCAATTAATAAACATACGACTTAAAACAATCTTATCAGCAGTAATATGAGTCAAGATACTTGTGAAAGAGCTTGTAGAAATCTATGAAAGAAAGCTCAGCATACACATCCATCCTCTAATGGTGATTTTCTCTTCTCTGCCCCAGGAAGACAGTCAGGAGGGGCATGCTCCAGGTCCATTTGATTAGGGAATGTCAACTTGCAGGACCCAGGAAGGGTGCCTTTTCTGTTGTGGCACATACCCTTTGGAACACCATAGCACCTGAGGTTAGGTTGACCCTGATCTTGCTGGCCTTTCAGAAAGCCCTTAAGCCTGGGCATGGTGGTTGGAAGATTAGGTGATCCCATTATGTGCTGATTGATGGGTTTCTTCAGTTGCCGTTTTCTGTTCTTTTGTTTCAGATTTTTATTGCTTTATTATATTATTATTTTGCATTAATATTTTAAAGGGTTAGCTGCCCTAAGCCACGTTTGTGAGATGGGCAGCCATATAAATACAGTAAATGAAAATATCAATATATAAATAAATGAATGTCAGTGGACCATATAGTAGATGGAGATGATTTAAATCCAAAGTTGGGTGAATGTTTACATTGTAATACCTCACCACCCAAATTATATTTTCAAGTTTATAATATATTGCTAGTATTAATCTTCTTGGTAGGGAGTATATCTTTCTTTCCTCCATACGTAGGGACTGATCTCAGCTAGATCTTGATTTCTTATTCTTTGATACTTAAAGTTAAAGCAGAACATGCTCTACTCATTTCCTCTATTTCATGAAAATTGCCAAATACTTTTTAAGTGATCTGGAATGTATTCTTGCAGAACGACAAAGCTTTTGTTAAACAAGAAATGGTAGAATATTTTGGTCTTAAGAGGGATTCAGTTGCATTATTGTCTTTGATGTGGGACACCACTAAATCATTTATTTGAGGTTACGGTACTGCATATGCTTCATAAAAAAGAGAACAATAATTGACTAAAGTTAAATTTTTAGCAGAGAAGAAATTATTATTTTATGTATCTTATCCACCTCCAAACTGATGATGATGATGATGATGATGATGATCCTCCTCCTCCGAAAACGGGTTTACTACATTTATCAGAGAATTGTGTTATTGACATTATATCAAATAACATACCACATCTTTCATTTCAAGAAATTGTCATACGTAAGTATGTGAACTTGGGGAAGGCTACTGGTCCTGATGGTTTTTCAGTTGCCTGCTATTAAAATTACACTGAGTTTTTGTCTCCATTTTTAAGGGATCTACTATGAAGCTTTTTCAAATAAGTCCCTTCCTTTAATTTAGTTTATTTGAAGTGAGACAACCATCATAGCTGTTCATAAGCTGGGCAAGGACTTTATTGTTCTAACTCTATTTTCTTGATTAATGTGGATAATAAGATTGTAACTACTACTTTGGTCTATAGATGATAGGATATTCTTCTAACTGTGGTGCCCTCAGCTCTGGCTTGATTTTCTATATTGCCATCGGCCTTCTGACAACGTAAGAATTTTAATTGAAGCTCTTACTCTGACTCAAAATTAACAAGACACAGCATCTATAATGTCTTTGGAAGCTGAGAAAAGTTTAATATTGTCCCTTGGCAGTTTTTACAATGGGTTTTGTTTTATTTTGGGTTTCTGCAAAGTTTTATATTTTGGATTAATAAGATTCATCCAACTCCTAAATCAGGAATGAGTATTACTCTTGTGTCTTCTTTGTTGAATTTATATCAAGATACATTTATATCAAGATACCCTTTTTCTACTTTCCTTTTAAATTTGTTTTAGAACCATTTGCCTGCATAATTACAAATTCTGAAAATATCAATAGAATTTTTAGGAATAAGAATTTACTACATGTTGATGATGTTTGATGTTTTATAAATAGACCAGAAATCTTTCTATCCTATCCTATCCTATCCTATCCTATCCTATCCTATCCTATCCTATCCTATCCTGTCCTCAGTTTTGCATCGTGTCTGGTTGATCTATAAACTGGAGTAAATCAGACTTGATGCTACTGGGTCACAATAACAATTTACAAAATTATAAGGATTGAGCTTTTGGTTTATGATCCAACTCCTTTGTCTATCTTGGTATAAGAATTCTCAGGCAAGTTTTTAACTGGAAAACTTAAACTCATCTTCTGTTTTGGTGCAGATGGAAAAACTAGACAGGCACGGGAGGGTTGCATTCTGAAACATTACATGAAGGAATACACACTTCTCTCTCTCCAGCTTCATCACACTGCCCCTTCCTTCACCACTGCTGGTCAACTGCTCTTCAGAGTGATCCAGGTCTCTGAGCTGCAGACAGGTACAGGGGGAGAGTCCAGTATGAAGGATATGGAGGATCTCCCTACCCAATGCAGAACAACCCTGGAAGCCAGTGCATAGGAACCAGAGAGGAGAGGGCAGGCCCACACCAACCTAAAGTGGCCAATAGGTATCAAACTGATGCTACCCCATTATGATCACTTGACTATGCCAGCAATGGAATGGTAGGTAAAAATACATCCTTGGCAAAACTAATGTTAGAATAAGGAGAAAAACACTCCTTTAATATCTGGGCAATTAAGAACAACTTAAGCCTGTCTCAGATATTAACTGAGGATCAGATGAAGGCAAAGTTATGAGGATCCAACATTAAAAAAGATGCTGCCTGGAAATGTTTTTGCTGCAGTTTTCAGTGGGTAGGGAAAAGTTCTGGATATTTTGGGTGTGTGTGTGTGTGTGTTTGTGGATGTTCTGATTTATGGACAAACAGGGCCTCTCATAACATTACTGTTATGGATTAACAACTCATATCTGAAGAAGTTGCTTTTAAAACTTTTCAAGAATCAAAAATAAATTTAATTTACTGCAGAGTGTTTCTTGTTAATTTATTCAGCTTAACCATTTATTACTTGGTTTCTTTAATCTTCATTAACTGCTGTTTCTGAAGTGCCATGCTAAGAAGTTCTGGAGGAATTATCTGTAGCTCCTAAGTGACTAACCCTTTTTTATATGAAGTTGGAAAAAGTTGATGAAATTGATACTAGTTATTTACATGATCTTTGAAATAACAAGCTTGAATATCCTGTTCTGGTTAATCTATAGAGGGTTTCATTAAATAACATGAAATTAGTTTATACAGCAAACAATTTTGTTTCATGTATATTGAATACTTCACAGTGTATTTAATAGGGACTGATTACATTCCGCTTTTGAAAATTTAACTCAATACTTAGAACAAAATTCATATGATTTTATCTTGTCCTCCTATTGGTAGACTTCGGGCTGACATCGATGGGATAATGACTCTGGATTAATCATTGTATGTTAAGGATGCATATGTTCATATTGACTATATCTCCAATATTGAAATTTTTAAAGAATTGTGGATTTGAGGGGAAGAGTGATTGGCTAAAAAAAAATTACTAGATAACACTGGAAGAAGTCTGTGCTTGCTTTGCAACAGTAGATTACTGATCTGTGCCATTTTTTCAGTTCTTCTATTTATAACATAATTTCCAATATGTTTTTTCTCCTTTTTCTCCTGTTTCCTTTATTTATTGCTGTGCTTATTAATTTTGTAGTTGTGCTGATCTTTTAATACTGCCGTAGGCATTCATATTTTTTCATTAGTTTACAGAATAAAATACAAAATTAAAATATTAAAGAATAGTAAGCATATAAGCCACATGATGTATTGTTCCCCACTATAAGTTAAATTTCTATTTAAATTGTATTTTTATATGTTTACATCTCTATATCTAAATTACTATATGCAAACTTCATTTACACCATCTTTTTTCTTTCTTTTTTTTTTATGAGGCATTTTCTCTGTTTGGAAGCTGGCCTGAAGCCACCAGTTTAATGACATCAAGTATGATTTGTCTGTTGCATTTTCCAATCAAGTTTTTATGTGACCAACTTAAGATTAGGGTAAAACTGTTAAGAGTCAAATTCTTTCTACATAGAAAGGAAAAGAATAACATATGTCTAAGCCTGTACTTTTGTAAAAATGATTTCTTTCTTTGGGAACAGCTGTCTTTTCAGCTGTCGTGATCTTAGACATAATAATGTAATCTCTTCGTTATTTGACATTCCCAACCTTACAGACTCTGGCTGGTAGCTCTGTCACACTCTTCATATGAGACCATTTTGAATGAACTAGAAATAATCTATAATTTAGAAGCACTGGGGTTAGTTGGGAAATTATATGTGTCAGAAATGATTTGAAAGCAATTTAAATTGTTAAAAGAGTGCACTACCTCTAGGCTGCATGGATAGTTTTTTCTCAGCTCCGTTTCAAAGTGTTAAAGTGGCCTGTCTTGGGATTAACATTTATCCTTCTTGTGCTATGTTTTTAAAAATGTTTACAGTATTCTTGAATACAAGCTCCCACTCCCATTTTTAAATGGAAGACTCTGTATTTAGAAATAATTTAGATCCCAAATGCTTAAAATAGACCCACTAAAATTCATGCAAGGTAGTTGAGACTAATGTCAATGGTGTCTGTGAATGGGTGTGTGTGTGTCAAAGAAGTCAAGAGGGCAGTCACAGAGTGCATGTGTGTGTACAAAGGGCTTTGAGTGCATGCTATGACAGCAATCTTGACTTTTTTGACTCTCTTTCCCCCAAATATTGTTTAGGTCCCATAAGATGATACTGCCTAATACAAATGACCTGAAGCATGCCAACTCTGCTGGTTCTGGTGAGGCTGTCAGAAAACCATGTTCAAAAAGACAATTAATCAGCCATTTCAGTGTTGCATCAGCCAGCCTGCCCTGTGAACTAGCTTTTCAGAAAAGGAAAGGAGAGTGCAGGCTACTAATTACAACTGCTGTGCAGTTTGCTGATAAACAAACTGTTAATGGGCAAAGCTCTCTTTCAGGATGAAACACAGGTAGCAAACTCAGGCATAGATAGATGGATGGATGGGGATATGGATAGATAGCACCCCTCCAAGAGAGTGGTGGTGGAAGTCATGTAAAATGGGGGCATGACGTAATATAACATCTGTATCTTTCTGCTCTGTGGCCATGGATTGAAATGGAGAATTCTGCTTCATTTTTAATCTTCCCATCCACCATCTATATACTACTAAAACTCTCATGTCTGTTTGTAACCTTCAGTTGAGTGAAATAGTGCATCATAGGCAACAATTTTTGAATCAACATATCTTAAATGAGTTACCTTATAGAATGTGTCCAAAATCCAGGACCCACAACTCCCACGGGATTGAAATTGGCAAAGTTGTGGCTGCTTCAGCACCACTGTGCCTTCCGACTACATTTCCCAGAAACGCATAGGTTGCATACTGCAAGGGAAGATGGGAGGGGCATATCTCTGCCCTCTTTCCTACCTCCTTCTGGCCCCTGTGCCCAATCAGGTGGTGGCAAGGCCTGACAGGCAAGCAGCAATTGGCTGCTTTGGAACCAAGGCTGAAATTTGAAATTTCTTAATGGTGTGGGGTGGTAAGAGAAGGACAAGGGAGTGACTTGGATGCCTGCTGTCAAGGTAGGGCTGGCTGGGAGGCACTGGCAGTCGATGGGTGAGCCCTCTTCCTCCCTGGAGGGAGGTGAACCTTGGGGATACACTGGCATGGGGAGCAAGGGTGCAGTTTTCCTCACAGTCTGCAGCTCCCTTTCTTCTCCCTCACCCCAGGAAAGCGGCAGGCAGTTCTGCAGGTCAGCTGAGGAGGATGAGGAGTGATTTCCAAGGCTCCCTGCCAACTTCCCACAAGCAAAGTCAGTGGGGAAGCTGGCAAAAGGTTGGAAGGCACTCCTGCTCCCACTGCTGTTTTGCCCACCTGTGGTCATTTTGTTTTTCTGTTTAGGTAAGGAAATATCTCTGACAGGATGGACCAGTGGGTCATGGGTTGTCTAGTATGCTATTATTGCCCAGATATTGGAAAGTAGAGTGAGGGTTAGATACATATGTCTATTTCACTTGTCTGAGAGACAAAATGGGCTGAATATTTCAAAGACGCATTAAGCACATGTCTGAAAAGCTACACGTTACTACTGAACAGAGGAGAGGCAAGAAATAAAATTCAAAGTTAGGAAAGAGACTGAAAGCTCTGGAGCTGTGGAAGGCAGACCCAGACAGATCTACAAGAGTGAGAAAGGAGAGAAGCAGAAGTTTAGCTTGGGGAGCAATGGTGAGGGCAAAGAAAAGGAAGAACCTACTCTAGTTAAGTCATCCTAAGAAGACCAACACAGTCTTCTTAGAGTAAGGAGAAAATATTTAATTTAAGAGAGAGGAAAAGATAACTCGTGAGTAAGAAACAACAGATGGGGGAGGGGGGAACTCTGGATTTTTCTCCCTGAAGCGCTTTGCCCAGCGAATCAGTTCCTCGAACTCAAGACCAACTTCTGTGTTACAGCAGGGGGACACTTGTTATCCCAAAGATGACATAACTAATTAACATCAATTTTATCAACTTTGTTCAACTTTCTATAAGGAAGAGTTTCTGGCATAGGAACTACTGTTAATTCCCCCCAAACCTCCAACCACTATAAGACTTCACAGCAGTAAAAGCATCTGGACTAGATGATGAAGCAACTGAATCACAACTTTTTAAAGTTTAACTACTTGCTAGGATTTCAGTGGCGTCAGATAAGAACTCTCAAGTTTTGCCTAAAGAAAAGCTGAATGTTGGTGTTATTCCAACCAGCAACACACAATACAATCCTTGCCCAGTTTAGAAATAACTGTGACATTTTCCTCATTAAAACTAAAGGCATGAATTTATGAGGGCTGAATGAAAAGTAATGCCTCCACTTTCATTGTTGTCATTTATGTAGGGATATTTTAATAAATGAAACAGGAAAATAATCCTAGAAATGAGCTCTTCTGTTACTGTATTCACCACAGTTCAGTACACACTTCTGCCAACCATGGACAAGCTTCTTAAAGCTGTCATGAAATAATATTTTGTCTCTTCTTTCAAGTCTTGACAGTCATTTCTACCTCTTCATTTGAGTCAAACAGATGCTCACAAAGGTGTTCCTTCAATTTTGGGAAAAGGTGGAAATTGCATGATACCAATTTGGGATTGTATGGCAGATGGGGTAAGACAGTGTGGTCCAACTTTGCAACTGTCTCTTGGGCGGCTCATGAAGCCTAGTGTCATGTTGCAGCAAAATATCTTTCTTGCGCTTCCAAACTCTGCTTATTCATTGTTTCAAATTTTTGAGTGTCGTAGTGCAGTGCTCTGAGTGGATCATTATGCCAGATTTGAAGAAATCCTTGTGAATAATACCATCTGCTTCCCAAAAACTTTAACCATGAGTTTTTCTGCCAAACCTGGGTTTTTATTTTTATTTTTTACAGGTGAAGCTTGCTGGTGTTATTCCATGGAGTGATGCTTCATTTCTGGGTCATAATGGTAATTCCATGTTTCATCGGCTGTCACAATGCTGTGTGAAGAAATTCCTCATTTTCATTCTTATAGCATAACAATTGCTGCAAATCTGAACTCTTCTTTATCTTTGCTGTCACCATATAAGGAACTCAGCTTGCACAAACTTTCTGATATTGAAGAACATGAATATTGTAACTTATACATTCCTGAGAATGCTCAGCAGTGATTTCCCTTTGCACGAACTGCCAATTGTCAATCAGTTCATCAACTTTCTTATTGGTTACTGTCACAGGCCATCCTGATCACACAATCAACTCTTCCTGGTTCACCACCTTTACATTTTTTGGCCCACGGATGCACAGTATTCATGTCAACACAATAATCACCATAAACAACCTGCATTTGATAGAGAATTTCAGTTGGAGGGACTCCTTTGGCAGTCAGCCATGGTGTGTTATTTAAAGTTCAGCCATGGTGTGTTATTTAAAGCACTCTGAGGAGTAATCACTGCAGACTTCCATTTCATGAACAATATGATAATGAATAAACTCTTCTCTTGACCCAATCTCTTTTCCTCCTCCCCAGATTATGATTATTAATTTTTTTTTTTATCACTTGGAATTGCCTGGAGTAATATTTGGCCTCTTGCTCTTCCTGTCTGCTTGGACTACAGGGGTGAGGGAGAAGAAAGGGAGCTGCAGACTGTGAGGAAAACTGCACCCTTGCTCCCCATGCCAGTGTATCCCCAAGGTTCACCTCCCTCCAGCGACACAACCTTTACACAGCAATGTCCAGTACCATCTCTTGGTGACTTATAACATTGAAGGCATTACTTTTCATTCAACCCTCATATTTAAAAGGGTTCATCATATATCTTTATTAAGTAGTTCGAACAAAATTTTTTATCAATCTACTGAAAAATCAAGATGACAATCTTACTGATTACACTCATTTGGAGTGCTTCCCTACAGATAAAAGACAATACGCATCACCAAATAAAAGGCACAGCATGCTTGTTCATCTTTGTATATGAGGGTCTATGTGTAATTTTTTTAAAAAGAGAGACCAAAATGGGTTAAAAAAATGAAAAAAATCCCTCGCCCCCATGCTATTAACTGCAGGAAAGTGGTACCATAAAAACCTAATCTGAAAGCACCATGTCCAGTTAATAAAGCAATGTCCCATCACTTCATCCTGAATATTACTATTCTGAACCAAGTTATGCTGATCTCCCATTTAATAGAGGTGTATGATGAATGCTTTCAAATTCGAGTGTAGGAGCCTACAGACTAATGCATGATTAGCAGTAGGAATCCATAGATCCTGTAAGCACCTACAGACAAGAGACATTAATGATATAAACATCAGCGTGACTTTTCTGACACTCTTCATCCTCCTCAATTTTCTAAAAAGTAGGTATGATTAATATGTGTTGTGCTAATCACTATATTAACGTTATATCAAGGCAATAGTGTTGATGAATATATCTTGCTAGCATGAAAGTACCATGAGACATTTTTAGCATGTTTTCATTTCAGTAATCTAATATGCCCAAGGGTTGCCTGCAGAGAGCCAAGCATGAATTTCTTGTCAAAATGTCTGAATCTCTGCTATCCAAAGCAGTTTTTTCTGGAACTATACATGTTATTTGAAATCCAATAATTTTGCTTTCCTGTCTTACAGGTCAAATTGTATAAAAGCATATAACAATGTAACAACACTAAATATAATATTCAGAATTTATTATATAATAACTAACTCCTTAAAGACAAGGCTAAGTGCAATTATTTTCAGATATGCACACTAATAGATTAAAACAGCAACCTTCCAATTAAAACCAAAAAATGCAGGCATACCTCCCCTGTAGTCCAAGCAGACAGGAAGAGCAAGAGGCCAAATATTACTCCAGGCAATTCCAAGTGATAAGAAAAAAAATTAATAATCATAATCTGGGGAGGAGGAAAAGAGATTGGGTCAAGAGAAGAGTTTATTCATTAACAGCTCTGAGCACGTATTTGACCAATTACAGTTTCTGTTCAGGATGAAAAGCTAAGCCCACAAAACCTGTCACCACTTCAGCAAATTGCTGAATCAGCTATGTCAATCTTTCTGAACCTGGGGCTCACCAGATGTCTTGGATTACAATTCCCAATGTGGGTTAACTGTACTGGCTAGAAATTCTGAGCTGTAGCTCATTAGATCCAGAGGTCATAATGCTGGGGAAGGCTGAATTATTGTTATTTTATTTACATATCTTTCTTCATCTTACTGAATTTGGAATAGCGTACAAGACAATAATTGAAATATCCGATAAAAAGTGAATGAAAATGTAAATGTGTTGTAATTGAGCGGTCAAGCTATTAATAAATATAAGATTATTTATCCAGCTTGGAACAATTCTTTAAGTGTCCTCCTCTGGAAATCCTCCTTCCAAACTTCTTTATCTCTATTTTCTTAGTAGCTGGAGATCTCGGTTTACATTACAATACAACTCATTAGAATTCTGAATGAACTATCTAGCTTCTTAAAGACTGACAGTTGCTAAATCTTTCTTTATTGATGGAATGCTTAATTGTTGTACGCTGCCCACAGTTGCCTTGTGTGAGATGGGCAGCCATTTAAATGCGAGTAATAAATAAATAAATGAATGCACTCATTATACCAAATCATAGTTTACTGAGGAGTAGTGTTGAATATCTCATGTCTTGCTGGGTCCCAACAACATGCTAAATCATGGCTGGATACCCTCAAAACTCTAAGCCAAAACTAGCTAATCTTGCTATGGCTTAGTACTAAGGCTGTGCAGAGACCACTCAAGCTGTTTTAAGAATAAGATGATTGTCCAGAAATAGCTCTTCTTAATTTTGGTTAGTCTGAGAGAAATTTGCTCTGGTTCATTCCTAGTTCTCAAGCATGATTCTTGAAACTGTAATTCCATATACTGAGGTAAGAGTTCTCCTTGTCTCCTTAAAAAAAAATCTGTTCAGGTTGTTCTGTGCTTTCACTGAAAAAGTGTTGGGGTGCAGCCATGATCTTCTAAAGGTCTCTGTTAGGCAGTGAATCGGCCAGACCTTTAAAGGAAGACTATACAAATTGCCTTTAGCAGACCTGTTCTAAGTCTTTCTCAAGAGATGGTGCAGGCTGGATCTTTGCATACAGGGAAGGGCTGACATTCCTTCTGATGCTTCCCCAGCCCATTCTGTCTGACAATACTGACTCAGGTCTTCCAGGCTTGAGTCTGGCACAACCCATCTAAGCATTTGTTACTTAGTGTTTTAATCTGTTTATGACCACAACTACTTGTTGACTTTTTCTTCAGCATCCCAGAAGCCCATTTGTTCCAGCCTGCCTACAACCTCTCTAGCTTGCCCCCTGCACTGCATAATCAGTATCTGAAAAGTCCTCTCCCTATGGTCTCACCACCCATCTAAATGGCTGCAGCTGAGTGACTGATGATGGTCTGATCACCAGGGTAACCCTCATCTGAGAACAAGCCTGTCAATCAATGCATCTAATCTCCTCCCTTCCCTACCAAGATACTTGTCTGAGAAATCTTTTTCTTTTTCTCTCCAGTCTGACAAACCTGCTACAGTGCAGCCCTTCAAAGGGCAGTGAAGCTTCATAACAACAAATCAGGATCAGAGATCTTGAAGCAAGGGGTTTGAATCAAGACTGGCAGATTAAACTCATCCACTTTATCTCAAATGAGTAAATCTCAACTTGCACAGCCCTACCTATCAAAATGTCTGAATCCCATCACAAGCTCTCTTTTGTCAACATGCATCATTTTGATTTCTATTATCTGATGATTGTAAAGAATTATGGATTGTCTAAGTTCAGAAGATGCCAGTTGTGAATAATTGGTTCACCAGCAGACTGTTCTCCTTCCTGTAGTGCAGGAGGCACTTGATATTCTTCATGCATGTGCCTGTAGGTTATTCTGAGTGAAACCTGTTCCAGCAGATCTGCAGAATTATTCAGGACTGATTTCCGCAAAGGGTTAGGAAGTTGTCAGGTTACAAGGTTATTGGTTATTCTAAAAGATAAAGGAGGTTGCAGGAGGACTGTGATCACCGCCTTTCAAGTCTTTGGCAAACTGCTTTTGGCAGCTATACAAGCTGGTGGTCTATAGCTTATTAATCGAGTCCTGCTGATTCTATTGGTGGAAGATTTTCGTGAATTTCAACCTGAATATTTTTCAGATACTCTGGAAAATGTGTGTGTGTGTGTGTGTGTGTGTGTGTGGTGTACGTCTGCATCTCCCTCTTTGGAGATCTGAACTGAGTATTGGTTGCATCAATCCTCATATCACAAAGGAAAAAAAAAATGCATAGCCTTTATCAATGGAACAACAAGGTTCCATTGTACAACTCCAGAAGATACAGCTCTGATGAGAAATCAGAGAAATTCTGAAAATCTCCTGTTCACTTGTTTTTTGTAGCCTATTGATATTTCTCATCAGTTATTTTAATTAAGCACGCATGCATTTGCTTGGATTTTGCAAATCTTCAGCAAACACTGAGGTTTTGCAAGTTTCTCCAAACATGTCATTCTTAAGAGGGGGAATTTTTGCTGTTCATTACCGTGATGGCACATGGGATATTACGTTTTCACAGAGCCATGTTTTGTGCCTGACTGAGCACACTTCTTTTGTTTATCCTCTGGGATGACTCTCTGTAAAGACTGCTACACAGGGCACATTTAATTCACCTAAGGTATTTTAAGAATATACCTAAATGTAAAGTGAGGGACGCGGTGGCGCTGCGGGTTAAACCGCTGAGCTGTCGATCGGAAGGTCAGCGGTTCGAAACCGCGCGGCGGGGTGAGCTCCCGTTGCTAGTCCCAGCTCCTGCTCACCTAGCAGTTCGAAAACATGCAAATGTGAGTAGATCAATAGGTACCGCTTCGGCGGGAAGGTAATGGCGTTCCGTGTCGTCATGCCGGCCACATGACCGAGAAGTGTCTACGGACAACGCCGGCTCTAAGGCTTAGAAACGGAGATGAGCACCGCCCCCGAGAGTCGGACACGACTGGACTTTACGTCAAGGGAAACCTTTACCTTTTCCTTTAAAGTGCAAAAGCAACACTGATTATGTTCAAACATTCAAATATGTATTTCATAATGGTACGTTTCTAAGTATGGTGTAGTTGGGTGAATATGCCAACCTCGTGTAAAGAATGAAATCTGAATCCTACATTAGTCTTTTTAAAGTTACAGGTAAGGGAAAATACCTATAATGCTGACTGGACTACTTGCCCTGAAATAGGTACTAATTCCAACACCATCCAGAAAGAAAGATTTGATTTATACCCCACGCTTTCTGCTCTGGTGAGTGCTCAAGATACTTTGGCTCTCATAATCTGAAAGCATAAACTAAATACAGAGAATTAAAAATGTAGATTAAAAATAACAGTAAAGAACAAACTCATTTCACAGGTAAAGGCTTGGTGAAAGAGTTTCATCTTGATAATTGTCCTAAACACTGAGAAAGTAGGCCCAAACATACACCCTTGAAATAATGCAGAAGCCCCTCTCCTGTATACTAAAAAGATATGCCTTTTGAGAAAGGGAGAATTTTTATAGGGCCTGTCCTGAAAAGATAGCAACCAGACAGGCTGATAACGGGAGTGTCCAGATTGAAGTTACCCAGACCGGGCATACAGAAACCCATTATGAAGAAAGTTATGCAGGTCACCATAATAGATTTCCTTGAGAAAGTGGTGGCTTTGAGTCCCTTGCACTGGCCCCTACGGCCAGCCACGTCTTCCTGCAGTGCTCTCATACTGATTGCTGCAGCAAAGCTAAATCTTGATCTTATTTTGATTTTAACAATATCTTGGCTGAATTTTGCCACAGCCTGATGGTGATTACATCCCTTTGCACACAGTAGGAAGTAATTCTAAAGACTGTGACTCCTGCTGAGAGCTCTTGAGGGTCAAATGAATGTGAGCAAAAAGGTCAAAGCAAATGTAGCAGTCTCTGAATGCTAATAACTGTACGTGTTCAGATGGGATCCACTAAAAATGGATACAAAAATACTCTAGGCTGTCAACTACAGGTTATATACCTTTGTCTACCTATACCTACGGTATACCTATACCTATACCTGAGTCTCGCGTGGCGCAGAGTGGTAGGCGGCAGTATTGCAACCAAAACTCTCCCCACAACCCAAGTTTGATCGCAGTGGAAGCTGGATTCTCGGGTAGCTGGCTCAGGTCGACTCAGCCTTCCATCCTTCCGAGGTCAGTAAAATGAGTACCCGGCTTGCTGGAGAAGGTGACGACTGAGGAAGGCAATGGCAACCCACCCTGCTCTATAGTCTGCCAAGAAAACATCGTGAAAGTGGCGTTCCCCCAGAGGGTCAGACATGACTTGGTGCTTGCACAGGGGACCTTTCATCTTCACCATACCTATAACTATACCTATTTATCTCATACATGATTACATAAGCATAAACATGAGTTTTAACATTCATTTCTAATGTATAGGTCCACCTTTCTCTACATTACAACTATTGCCAAACTTGTCAAGTTTGCAGTCCAGAATTGTATGTGTGTGTTGCACAAATTCCCTTGGTAATGTTTGTAGGCCGGATTTTACTGGTACTTATGTCAGACTGAAACATAGATATTTATCCCCTGATAAGTTTAATTTTGTGGATATTTAGTCTTCTGCCTGCCATCACAGTCCTTGGATGGGATTTGATTTCCTTTTTTTAATCATCTATTTCTTTCCTTGCTGGTACCTCTCTGCAACATATTAGAAGTAGATTGGTAGCAGTAAGTGTGTATCTTGAAATCTTACCTCATGAGAAAGTTTCTGAATGTCTTTCTTTTATTTTATTGCTCTGAAATATTAAAATGAATTCTGGCTGTTATCTAATATATGAGAGATGGACAAGCTCTCCCAGGCTCTTCTGGAATTCACTCAGAAATGATGCAACATTATCTGTGGTGAAAAAAGAGAAAATATTGGATAACTTCTTTGAATTAATTCAGATGAACCCTTTGCTGCACCTTTTTCTCTCTGCCATGATCCCCAAATACTCTCTTTTGCTCCACTCTCAAATAATCGTAAGAAATTAAAGAATGTATAGAAAAAGGAGGTGGCTTTTCCCCCATATTTGTTTTTTTTCTCAATTGCTGTGAAAAAAAATAGTATCAACCAGGAAGGGGATAAGGATATGGCAGATTTGTTCTGGCAATAGATCAAATGAATCTTACATCTAATTAAACCATTTAACTTAGAACTGTCCTTGTCTCCAGAGCTTTACACAGGAGGCCTTGTCAGTTCTTCTACATGGTGATGGCAGGGATTGAACCCAGGATCTTCTCACATGCAAAATAGATGCTTTACCATCAAGCTGTGATTCTTTTCCAATTGTAGGTGGAAGTGAGGAAGTAGGTGGGTAAATGGAAAATGCCCTTAAGCCAAATGCTTGTTTCCTTGTTTAAGTTTGTGGGAGGACTCTGTCTTTCCCTGTTCATTTGTCTGCCTGTGCTGGGACACCTCTCATTTTTAATAGCTGACTTCTGGGCATGCTGTTGTTCAAAATGAGAAGAGGAAAGAAAGGCTATGCTTCTTTTTGGTAGATAAGTAATTGTATGCAATCTAATGTTGCTACCCCGTTCGAGTTCATGTCAACCTATTCCTGTAGTTATGAACCTATGGTCAGACTCTGCAGGTTTGTTTTATGCCACTCTCTGGTCCAACATGGTACCCAAGTCTACCTTTTCTGTCTAGATGATGCTATTATAGGGGGTACTGTTCAGGGCGGTGGAGAATGATGAAGTTGAAGTGAGCCTGGCCACCATGAGTCATTCTACCCCAGGCAATGCTCTTCCATCCATAAAGGGCAGAAACATAAGTGATGGCAGCCTGGAGAATTACCGAGGGAGCCTTGGATAGCAGTCTCCTGCAGCTCTGAGAAACTCCCATGTCAAGTAACCACTGTAGTGCTTATAGCTCCTTTTATTACTTCTAAAGCAATGACTTGGTGGGAATATAGAGGGGGATGTTCTTACAGGAAGAAATAAAAGACTGAAAAAAAGAAAAGAATCCATCCCATCAAAAACAACAACCATAAATAAAACATGAAGCTTCTAAAAGAGGCCATTTGATGTTTATTTAACCTGAATAGCGCTTCAACCTTGAACAGAGCAGCTGGAATTAAAACACGACTCACAGGAAACAATCACCATGGGAAAGCAGGAGAGGTAATGTGGGGACTTGGTACCCGACTCTGATTGCAACGACATGCTCCGTTTCCCTTTCAAGTGGAAACATCCGTTTCAGGCCAATCAGCCAGGAAGAGATCCACAGGATGGCTCTGTAGAAGGAGAATCGTGTTAGTCTCTGGTGGCAAAAAATCAGAAGTCTGGTCGTACCTTTTCTGATGAACCAGTTTTTATCAAAAGACATAAGCTCACAGGTAACTCAGACAATGGGTATAGCAGATTTGGGTTCTCTTTTTCAAGATTTAGACCAAGGTGGTAGTAGGGGAACTCTGAACCCTCCAGAGGGTGTTGAAAGAAACCTCCTAGCAGCCTGGTCAGCTGGGCTGAAGGTTGCTGGGAGTTCCTATTGGACAACATCTGGAGGGCCCCTGCTTTCCCAGCCCTGATTGAAATGATTCAGTGGTGACTCACCTTTAGATTAAGTGTTCTTCAGATTGTGTCCAAAGGCTATTCTAAAGTACAGTGTGGTGCAGGCTTTCTTATTTCTGAGAAATTGGCATTATAATTTTGCTGGTGAAACAGCCAGCAGTACCGTGTTGGAAAGATAGGCAGCACTGCAAGGTAGGCCGATAGGGCCCTGTTGGGATTATAAATCATCTTTTAAAACTGGCACAGGCTGTCTAGGTACTGTTCTTAAAACAGCCGAGGGACACAGTAAGTACTGCCACTTTTACTACTGTTACTGTACTGTAGTTCAGGAATAGAATACAAGCTTTTTGCTGTAGTGAGCCAATCTGAAATTTGACAGCTTGTCATAAACACACACAAAATGGCTGCCACAGTTAAGTAAGAACACTCAGAGAGAGCAAATTGGTGAGGGTGCCCTCTTCTAATTTATTCTGGACTGTTCTCACTTCAATTTTTGCCTTCTTTTGGCCAAGCGGGAACTTTGCAAATAAACCACTGGGCCGCAGCCCCTCACCCCACCCCTTTATTTTGAAATACTGTGAAGCATATGGGTCTGAAATGGACCGTGTCCTGCTCAGGGATGTGGTGAGCTGGTCCCTGTGGCTCTCTCAAGCAGGGCTTCCTAAGACCATCCCACACAATCCTTACTGTTGCAGCCTCCCACTGCCTGGGTGAGGGGTTTCTCTGGTCCTTGCTAGCCCTGCGTTCTCTCTCTCTTTTGGCCATTTGCCTTTCTGCAGCTGCTGGAATGGCCAAGACAAGCGTAGGCTGAAAACAGCCTTTTGGAATGAGACTTACTGGTTTCAGAAGAAGATACCAGTGATTTGTTATGTAGATTAAAGTTAATGGAGAATTGAAGACAATGGGAGGAAGGAAAATAGCGTAACTTCTGCAGGCTTCTAAACTCACCCCTGTCTTCCAGACACAAATACGTGCCCAGAGACACACACACTCTATACAGCTAGAACAAGATAGGACTAAGAAGACAAAGAAATCGCTTAGGTCAATCCATACTAGAAAGAAAGATATTCCAATGTTAATGTGGATTCTAGCTCCACATTTCCCCAGGTGGCTATTTTTTTCCCAACCCTTCTCCAGGTTGGGGTGTATTTCTTAAGTAGCAGGTGCCAAAATGAGAAGCTAGACATCTCTTTGAGATGGAATGCAAAATGAAGCTGGCCCTCTCTCCTAGGGGAGACTCACAATAAATTGCCAGACTCACTATCTAGATTGGCAAATTTATTTTCGACTGATGCTTGGCAAATGTAGCACTTGTTGATTAATGCTTTCATATCTGAATCTTTGGGGGTGTTTTCTCCTTTACTATAGTAGCCTGTGTGGAACCCAGAGGTACTGGTGCAAATAAAGATGATGCCAAGGCTGCTGCACTGCTTTGTCATTTGGTTTTAAATTAAATAATCTTTTTAAAAAAGGAAAAATCAGAGGGATAGAAATCTGGTACACACTGAAGAAAGTGTCTATGGGCACACTGTTGGTAAGAAATCACTGGCAACTCCAGTCTCTTAGGTCACACTAGTTCAGCGGGTTTCCTATTCCTTGGCCTGTAGACAAATCCAAGAAATGACACCAAAATTTCAGAGATTTTCAAGGGGAAAACAACTCAAAGTGCCATGTAAGCTGTTGTTTAGGCTTAATATAGTAATAAAATGAAGCAGAAAAAAAGTTTACTGTCAACCCCAGCCCTCCTAATTTTGGTGATATCAGGACTTGACTTCCTTGACCATCATCTCTTTGATACACTGGGCAATGCTTTGCCAGAATTGATTCCACCTCTGGTGGGAACAGCTCAGGAAGAGTTCTAAAGTAAGAGACCTGGACGAAACGACAGGCCGCCTCTCCAGTGCCACACCCCCCCCCCCCAATGGAACTCCTTATCCCTAGAGATCCATAAAGCTCCCTCCCTTGTGGTTTTTGGAAGATCTTTAAAGACTGTTTTATTTTACCAGGCCTTCAAATCTAGCTAAGCTGTCCATCTTGGAGTAGGGTTCGCTTTTGTTTAAATCATTTTGATTTTTATCTATTGTTGCCTTTATCATTTTAACTGGTTGTAATCTGCCCCATTTGTTTGTTTTTTTCAGTTTGGTAGCCATAAAAACTTTTAAATAAATGAATGATTGAATGAATGAATGAATAAATAAATAAATAAATACACCCCACCCCCTGCCATAAAAAGAAAGTACAGCCTCCTACCTACCTACCTCTCTTTTAGGTTGACGTTCTTCTATTTGCTGCTCCTGTCAGTAGCAACTGCTTTCCTCCTGCTGTTTTCTCATCTGATGCTTACTCAACCTTATGTCCCTGGAAATTATGGACAATACAATGATCTAAAATCTGCTAGGTGTATCACCCTTGGTTGAGGCTAGGGATGGCTCTGCCAATCATCCTCTTCTGAATAGTTCATTCATAGCACCCATATAAACTTGATATTACATTGCAGAGTCATATATTATATTTATTTATTATATAAATTAACACAGAGAGCCAGTTTGGTATAGTGGTTAAAAAGGCAGGACCAGAATCCAGGAGACTGTGAGTTGTAGTCCTCACAGGCATGGAAGCCAGCCAGGTGACAGGAGCAGTCACCTTCTCTCAGCCCTAAATTGGGAATATTTTTCAACAGCTCTCTACCAACCTGCACTGGTTCCATGTAATAGATTACAACCTGTAACCTTCAACAGAGAGGCATTCATCCTGCAGTGGACTGATTTGGGCTGAATAATAACAATAACAGTAATGACAACAACAGATTTGAGATTAGTGCAGAACTTCCAATGATCGTACAGCATTGCCTCTTTTTCTCTAATCCACAGTTTCTCTTGCTTTGTTGGGGAGCTTTTTAAAACCAGAGCCCTGCAGGAATGAACGTTCTGCCAGGGAGTAGCAACAATCTCAAGTGTGGTTTGACCTTGGACTGCTCCTCAGATCCCGCCTCCTGCTCATCCATCATTCTGGGGAGCTGTCATAGCTGAGCAGCGGAGCTCATTAATTATATATTAACTCCATTCATGACTTTTGAGCCATAAGTGGGCAAGCAGGGGTGAGTTTAGTTTCTCTTCCCTCTTCTTCCTTTTGTTTGCTAAATTAAGTAAGCAGCACGTTCTAGGATTATAAGCAAACTGGCACTTAACATTTAAAACACCTGAAAGCAGGGAAAATAAATAATGAATGCTTTTCAAAGAAAGAGAATTAATCAGACTAGATTTTTTTAAAACAGTGATAAATCGTTGAACTTGGGGCCAGCATAGAGAACCTGTAACACTTTAGATGCTGTTGATCTACAACTCCCAGGAGCTCCAGCCTAGGCTAGTGGTGAGGAATCCTGGGAGTTCCAATCCAGCCATAATTGTAGGCCTAGACATTCCTTCCCCCTGGGGTGACTGATGCTGTGTTAGTTCAGTTAATTTAGGAAACAAAAATACACCTGTGACCAATGACAACCAAAATCTATTTGAAGGCATGTACAGGAAATGAGCACCGAGCTTAGGGTATCATTATTTTCATGAATGTAATTGGACTAGCTCCTTTCTAGAATGTAACAAGCAGCCATAGAGTAGGTATCCTATGGGAAACAAGAAGAGAAAGTTCTCTGTCTGCAAAGATCCTACCAAAACTTGCCACTCTGATTTGTACTTCAGTGGCAAGTACCTTAAAAAAGTGATTTTTGTTGGAATCTTGGCACTGAGAAAAAGGTTTAAATTGACTTCTAGCCTTCACAGTCCAGCTATTTTAGTTTTTTTTTTATCACAAAAATGTGTGTATTAATTGCATTTATTCAACTGAAGTTGTACCTGATATGCCCCTTAGGTTAAAATCAAAAGGGAGCTACTGTCCACTGAACTCAATGGGATAATTCTGGGTGACACGTATGGAGCTGTACCCATAGGATTGCATTCTATTCCTGGTCTTGTAACAGCCGTAACAAAATGACGAAGCCAGTGAAGTCTGAAACTAGAAGTGGACAAGACCAGGTCTGAATCTCTAACTCTTTCTGAGCTTAAACCAACCCACCAGTGTCTTGTAAGGATAAAAAACAGGGAGAGAATGAAGGAACAGCGTACTCTGCCTTCAGCTCCTGAAATGGAATAATGTAATATATTAAAATAAATGAAAGCAAACATTTCCATTAACTGACTTAGCAGCCCACATTCTTTTCATGTGACCCTCAATTCTGCAAGATGTGGCTATTAATAATATTGTCTTAGTTCACCCAGCAGCTGTATGTCTTACTGAAATAATAAATGAATGCTGCTTGTTTGAAATATCCTAGAAGTACTACATAAATGTTACCTGTTTATCTATGAACTAACCTGGAACAACTAGAAAGCTATAGTGCTTATTAAAAGATTGTAAGGTGAATCAAGTACATGTGCTTGGGGGGCTCCTAGGTACGTTATCAATTGTTACTTTTGAGGCAGGGAGGCTGATTTCTTCAAATAAGCAGTCGAAGCCACAACTTTTCAAATCAAAGTTCTGGATAGAGGATCTGTCAAATCATCAGGGAATCACAGCCAGCAGCATTAAAACTTTGGGAAGCAGGAGAGGGAAGAAAACTCAGACCTGACAATGCATCATTGTTGCAGGGTCCTCTTATTTATTATATGTTTTAGAACTTATTCCTCTGTGGCCTCTATTGACTATAACAGAAGTTGCCCATAAAGTACAGCTTGCTGGATCATACCAAGGATCCACCAGGTGTCATCTTCTGTAGTTTTTCCAAAGTTTCTGAGAAAATCATAGATGAGGGAGAAAGACAAGAGCTAAGTCACTTTTACTGTTTTTTGAATATTTTACATCCTTTAAATCAGTTGCCATCAGCCTGATGCCCTCCAAATGTGTTGGACTTCAGTAACTGCAAATGGAGTCTACCCTGTTCCACCAATCTTCCTAGACCAAGTTAGCAAAATGTAATTGCCTGACTCTTCAACAGTAGTCAGTGATGCCCATCTAGTCGGCTCAGATGGCATACAGCCATCAACACAAATTAAGACATGTTGAGAAACCAAGTGTTTGCCTTGAAAGAACCTTTATTTTACTGCACTGCAATCTTTTTTGGGAATGGGAGGAATTGATGTATATGGCCTTTACTCACTTGTTTCTACTATGACATGGGTCTTCAGGATCTCAGTAGAAGCCATCCCAGCCTCCTTCTGTCTCAGAAAAGAATATCTGAAGATGGATTTATGTAGATCCCAGGTGTTTCTGCTCTGTTTAGGCAGGAAGACACTTGATTAGATCTACACATTTACCCCTCTATCTCATTCCAGCTTGAATGGCCAGGGGTCAGACCTACAGCCTTGACCATTGTAAAATCTTTTCTGGGCACTCTTTGAAAGACTGAAAATGTCTGGTTTCATTCCATATTGTGATGTGACATTAGATATGGGAACTACTTTGCAATTCTGAAGGAGCTGGCTGGCTTATCCAAGTTAATGATAATATGTTGGCATAAGAAGGATCCAATCATTTAACTGAACTTGACATGCTCCTCTCCACTTGGAAGCAAACATGGACAGCAATGTAAAAACAACTTTGAAAAGGTTATTGCTCTGATGGATTGACAAAATTTAGATTGGAGAAGACATGTATTCATTCAGATTGGAATCAAATATCTACTGTTGGTAACTGAGGCTGCTCTACTATCCTCATCTTTTTGTAACAAAAATCAGCAGAAGACAATGAAGGCTAGGATGCACCACAGGAATTGGGTTCACATACTGCAATAAACACCAGACTTTTCTCAGCCATGGTTTATTAAATAAATAATTAGGTTCACAGAATGACCAAGTCCAAGCCAAACAAATGATGTTATGGCAATAAAGCAAAGTGTAAACACCATGATATACAAACGTGATTTGTCTTTTGAAGTAAGTAGTAGAAAATAACTATTATAAGATTTAGGCCTTCTAAAACTTGAAGTATTATATTCAGAATCAGTTTTCACCAGCCTTAAACTTCTTAAGATTTGATGTTTTAACTTTAAAATTCATTTTACTCCAGTTTATGAACCTTTGAAGCTGGAGCCCTTTGAATTATGTCCCAGTCTCAAGGTTCATTGGGGAAAGCATACAAAGGAAAATGGGTCAAGTGCAAGGTCACTGCATGAATACCCTTTGTGAATCACAGTTATCACACTAATTCAGTGAAAAGCCTCTTGCCAGGGAAACAATCAGTAGGATTGGGAGAAAGCATTGCTTTTCATTGGGCAACTGCTATGGGCAGACACAAAATTAACAACATTCACCGCAAAGGCAAGATTTGGATGGCAGTGCATCTGATTAAATTGCCAACACAAACAAACAGACCAAAAGTACTTCAAGTATGGCTGTTACCAACGTTTTCCCCTCCCAGCTTAGAAATCTCAACAGTTCAATAGTCTTATCACAAATACAAAGTAAGTATTATTTCTTGGAGCATTCAAGTCAGACTTTAATCCCAGATGTATACATTCACCTTCTCACTGATCTCCAGACTGTTTGCTCTCCTTCCTATTGATATATTAGTCTCCTTATCATTTTGTCAAAGTGATAAGAAGAGAGGGAGATCTACTGCTATGGCACCTGAGATGCTGTAAGTTTGAGCTAAGATTGCTGGGAAATGTAGCTTCCGGCAGAGAGATTATTGCACTTGCAAAGATGGAAAGATTCGGCATTACCCACAATGGAGGAATGGTTGGTGAAGATGATGGAACTTGCTGAGATGGCCAAATTGACTTCTTTGATCAGAGAAAAGATAATCTCTATTGCTGACTGGAAAACAGAAAAAGATGAGGTTATGATTTGTGGTTTTGATGATTAGACAGGATAGATTATAGACAGAAGAGAGTCCTGTTGTAACCTTAGAAAAAGAGGTGAATTTATAATTGTACTTATAACTGCTGTAAGGAAGATCAGAAGCCACTTCTTTGTATCTTTTTTCTTCCTTTTCTATTTTTCTTTTACTTTTTTCCTTCCTTGCAGTTTTAGCTTTCTTTCTGATTTTTTTTCTTTTCTTCTTTTTACTTTATATTACTTTATATTCGTTTGTATTAGTATCTCTCTCTCTCTCTCTCTCTCTCTCTGAAAGAGAACAGACTTTCCTACCTCCTGTCTACCACTGATGGAAGAGTTCTTTGGATTTTTCATTTTACAAAATTAATTTTCATCATATTCACCACATTCTTGATAAGGGATAGTGGATGGTCATGCTTGATAAAGGATGGTCTGAAATATTTTTCATAGATTAAAAAAAAGAGAGCGAAGGGTGAGCAACAATGGGTAGATGACTGGGTGAGATGAAGCTTGGGGAAGCTTTAGAGCCTCACCTAAGATTTCAAGTAGGAATTATATCTTGTCACAACCCCAATCTCACTGGGATTGTCAAAAAGCCAATTTGCTTTGTAATACTGTAAAGTATTTCTGATCAACAATTTGGATGCATTTGCCTCCCCACTTAGCACCCTTCAAGCATGAGAAGACAGGATTCATGCCAACAGTATTGCCTACCATGACAATGTCTTCCAAAGGGAAAATCTTGGATTCACAGTAAGGAGAGGCCAGTTTGTATCAGAGGAAATAAAAGCATCCTGCCATCTCCTGTAATGACCCTTAGGAGCATATTTTATTTTTAAAATGTATCATTGCACAAACTGCCTGACAGCACACCGCTTTTCATGTATCACTCTGCTGTGAACTTATAAATCTTACTGTGAAAAAAGAAATTAGACCTATTATTTTTGCAGAGTGCCACTGTTAGATAGGCTTTTGAATCAACAAATCGGCTGTGAAAACATATTCATCTGAGCTTGGTTTTAGCAGGCTGTTATTACGAAAATTGCCAGATATATATTATTTGTATTAATTGAGTTAGCCTAGCCATCCTACTGGGAGGATTTTGGTGATGGTGACAGAGTAAATGATGGTCATAAAACAAAAGGAAGCATGTGCCACTTTTTAATATGACCCAACCTACGCGCTCTTATGTAAGAGCAATTCTCATAAGAGGGTTCAGTGTGATTTATTTCTAAGTTAAAATGCACAGGATTGGGTTATAAAACTACAATCTATACACATATAATTTCCTTAAATGTTATCGGATGGCTTTCCTCAGTTTCAGAAGTACAGGAATACTGCCCCAGATGATGTGTTATAAAATCTGTAAAATATAATCAACTTGGGAATAAACCCCCACCGAACCAGGGACACGTTCACATAACAAGCATCAGAGCTAGAGGAGTATAAAAGCTTGGAGATTCAGCAGTGAACGAAGAAACTGCTAGTTGTCTCACCTGTGCTGTGAACGGGCTTCCAGCAAGTCTTACAATTCAACCTCGCAACTAGAACTCGGTGATAACAACATTAGCGCTGCTCTATATAAAGAAACCCTAAATGATTAATCATACAGGTTCTAACTGATTGCTGGGCAATCTTATCCTCATGTACTCTAGTAAATCCCCCTGAGTTCAACGGAATTTATTCCTAGTTAAGGATATGCTATACTCTGTATAGTAAAGGTAAAGGTTTCCCTTGACGTAAAGTCCAGTCGAATCCGACTCTAGGGGGCGGTGCTCATCTCCGTTTCAAAGCCGAAGAGCCGGCGTTTGTCCGTAGACACTTCCGGGTCATGTGGCCAGCATGACAACTCGGAACGCCGTTACCTTCCCGCCGAAGCGGTACCTATTGATCTACTCACATTTGCATGTTTTCGAACTGCTAGGTGAGCAGGAGCTGGGACTAGCAGCGGGAGCTCACCCCGCCGCGTGGTTTCGAACCGCCGACCTTCCGATCGGCAGCTAAAAAAACATTCAAAGATAACCTCATGATATACAATAAGCTTCTCCAACCAAATGTTAGGCTACAACATCCCCATGGGGCTACTACAGCCCCTTGTGCACTTAATGGCAGTTGTAGTTCAACGTTTAGAGGTGGGGAAGACCGGTGTATGATGACAAATGTGACATCATCTTGAAAGGTTCCCTCAAAGTACTCTGCATGCTGTGAAGTTGTTCCAAGCCTCACATCTGATGGTGCCGTGTTGGTAGAACTATTTTGTAAACAAAACAAAACAAAAACAGCTGCAGAGAGAGACAAACTCTTACTATGCCTTTCACCAGGGATTTTCTCCTGCAAATGAAATCCTTGAAATGAATCTCCTTTATACATTTTTTTTCCAATTTCCTTTTTTCCACTTGAAATCACAAGCTTATAGCCTACCCCATAGGAAATGTTTGTGTGCTTGTGTATATAATACATATGTGCTACCAACAGAAGCACTTAAAAACCCGTAAACAAGAGTGAAATCTTTGGAGGATCATGTTTCTATATACACAGCCTAATATTAAAGGTGAGATGAAATGTAAAATGATGGTGAACTACTTCAAAGGAGAATGCTTCAAAGTTTGTTATGAAATGACAGTTCCACTCTATGAGTGCAAGACTACACTTACCTCCTAAATCTAATTTTTAGATGCACTCAGAGAACGTTTTGCTAAGGGTGAAGATATGAAATAGAATGGAAACAGCTAAGCTTAGTTCTAGAATACCATGGAAAATAGCATTCCTTGTTAAACATAGAGTCTTAGACACTGCCCTACTGTATTGGGTTGGTATCCAATGGCAAGTTTGGATCCTGTTGGTTGAGTGACCAAATTGATGGACAGCATGTTGTTCCTTTTGTGAAAATTATTTTAAGCTTAGAACAAAACTGTTTGTAAAGTTCATTATGTTTTACTCACCTCTCAGTACAGACAATAACAACAGTCACCTCTAACTTTTCCTAGAAGTATGGCAGACTGAGATTAGAAGCAATCTGCTTTTATCTTCTAATGCCCTCTTCTTGTGGAGGAAAAAAATAAAACCCAACCATTGCAGAATTGCTTATTTGGGATCAAGATCCCACCATGGGGGGAAAGGAGAACATTCAGGAGACATGGCTAAGTATTGAATGCACATCACACTGAGCCATCGACCACATGAGTCCACACAACATGCTAAACTAAAACTAAGCAAATATGGCTTAGCACAAAGTGCGAACCCTGTTACAGAGTGCTAGAAAGCCTTTGGCCCAGGAGAGATCAGAAAAGTCACACACCAGGCATTTCTATAAAAATAATTTTATTTACAGAAAGCAAACATATTTAAAGGCTGTTTGCTGAGAGGAGAGATTTCTCTCAGCTGCATATTCTCTGCAAGCCTACACAGAAGGGAAACTGAAACTAAAACAAGTCCAGGCAAGTTCTTCTCCCCAGGTGCAAAAATTAACATTCAAAAAGAAGACAATTAAATTCAACCTCTTCACCTGGCCAAAATGATTAGTTACCGTAGTAACCTTAATCTGTAGTAGAAAACATATTAACACTCCCCCTTTTATACTACAGAATAAGATGCAAACCAATTTTCTTTGACAACTCTGTCTTTCCATTCACAATATTTTAACATTATCTCTGCTTTGGTTGAACAGAAAGCTACCATCCTTCTCCCTGTGTATTTCCAAACCTAGGTAATTTGTTACTGTTCCAAGGCTTTTTAATGTGAAATGGCTTTTCATGCAGGCTTCAAAATCAAGCCTTTGTTTTTCTGTTGGTGTGAACAGCAGCAAATCATCAGCATAAATGCACAGATACATACAGCCTTGTTTGTCTTTCTTCATATATACACATGGGTCTGCTTTTCCTTTTTCAAAACCAAAATTCTGCAGATTTTCATCTAATTTTTAGTTCCAGGATCTAGCAGCTTGTTTTAACCCATAGATTGACTTCTGCAGTTCACAGACTAGTTTCTCCCCTTTTTTCATAGCCAGGGGGTTGCTGCATGTATAATTTGTGGTCTAAATCACCATAGAGAAATGCAGTTTGAATGTCATAGTGGTGAACTGACATTCCTTTGAGTGCAGCAATTTTTAACAGTAATCTAATTGATTCACCTTTAGTAACTGGTGCAGAAGTCTTGTCAAAGTCTAAATCTTTCCTTTGAGTGAACCCTTTTGCAACCAACCTTGCTTTATATTTTTGGATTTTGCCATCAGCATCCCTTTTCAGTTTGAAAACCCACCTACAACCCAGACAGCGTTCATTGGGAGGTAGATTTACCAGTTTCCATGTTTTATTTTCTTTCAAGGATGCTAATTCCTGTTGCATGGCAGAATGCCAATTTTGTGCAATCTCAGGTGGTAAAGCATTCACTTGTTCTAAAGACTCAGGTTCTGTGAATATGTGAAAAGCCTTTACTGTTTCAGCCTGAAAATGTGATGCAGGGACACCTTTATTACTCCTATGATATCCGCAAGGTAATACAGGGCTTTAATTTTGACTCCTATCACTTTCCTGAGAAGCATCTGTCTCATCAGACAGAGATTCAGTTTGCTTTTCTGGTTTAATGTCCTCATCAGGCAAAAGATCACCATCAGCAAGTCCTTGCTGTTCTCTTGTGGTGGTCAGATCAACTGGAGAGCTAGAGTTTAATCTCCCCCAGTTTTGTTCAGCAAAAGAAGCGCTTTTGCTAATTATTAATTTCTCTCCCATTATGAACCTGTAGCTCCTCTGGCTTTGTTCATAGCCAACAAAGATGCTTTCTTTGTTGTGGGGCCTCCTTTCCTTCTCTGTTGGTTTGGAATATGAACCCAAGCAGTGCTACCAAACACTCTCAGATGGTTTACCTTTGGTTTCACACCATAAAACAAATGGAATGGAGTGTCCTGAGTCACAGTTATACAATCTGTTTTGTACATAAGTGGCAGTAGACATGGCCTCTCCCCAGTACTTAAAAGATAAATGTGAATCTTTAATCATGCATTCCATTGCATTTTGCAAGGTTCTGCCCTTTCTTTCAGCAACACCATTTTGCTGAGGGGTGTAAGGGTTAGAAAGAATTTGTTCTATCCCCTTTTCAGCTAGGAACCTTTTGAATTTGTGAGAAAGGTACTCTCCTCCTCTATCACATTGGAGTGCAGATACAGGCCTAGGGAATTTTCCATTTGCCCATGTCACAAAACCTTTAAATTTCTGAAATGCCTCTTCTTTTGTTTTAAGATGTAGATAAAAGTGTATCTTGAGAAATCATCAATGGTGGCATTGCATACCTTGCTTGTCCAAGACTTGGAGCAAAAAGACCAATAATGTCAGAGTGTACAATTTCCAAAGGTCTAGTTGTAACTCTGTCACTGTGCTTACTCACAGGAGCTTTTGGTGTTTTGCATTCTTTGCAAACTACACAATCTAAGTATTTATCACAGGGTTTTATCTTTAGGTCAGCACACAGCTGTGGCATTTGTGCTATATACTTGAAATTAGCATGACCAAATCTCCTGCGCATTAGGTGTACACATTGGTCATGATATGGCGTGTTGCCAACTGCAGCCTTGCAGCTTGGCTTCCTTGCATTTTGCACAATGTACAAGGAGTCTTTTAATATACCAGTAGCACGCAATTTCCCATTTTTACGTATCTCACATCCATTTTTCTTAAATGTTATGACATACCCTGTTGCAGCCAGTTGTGCCACAGATAAAAGGTTTGATTATAAATTTGGCACATACAACACACCTTTTACAGTTTCTCCCAAGCAGGATAAATACAAGTCACCTTGTCCCATAATTTTGGTCACAGACCCATCAGCCAAAGATACACTTTGTCTTTCAGTTTTAGACAGTGACACAAAACAGCTTTTACAATTACATAAATGACAATTGGCCCCAGAATCTAACACCCATACATCAGAATTACCCTTCTCAGCAACCTGTGCAGTTTGGGTTGTCTGAAGAGCCTTCTTCTGTGTTGCCCTTGTGTTCTTCTTCTCTGTCTTTCTACTCTTGGGTCTCAAGGCACAGTCTTTCTGCAAATGTCCAGCTGAACCACAGGTGAAGCATCGCTGGCTGGCTAGCGCTGTGGCCTCAGCTTCCTTTCCCTTCTTTTCCCTTGTTTTCTGGTACTGCAGCTTTCCAGAAGAGATGGGGGGGGGATCTTTCCTCTCTCTTCTCCCATTCAGCGAGTAAGCGCTGTGTAACATACAATGGGGTGAGGTCTGCTTCGGGCATAGCCTCCAGGGTACAAATCAGTGTGTCCCACGTTTCATTCAGTGAGGACAGGAGGATATAGGATTTTGTGTGAGGTGTAAATTCCATTCCTCTCTCCTGCAACTCAACAAACAGCTGCTGAATATAATGCAGGTGCTCAGGAAGTCTATCTCCTTCTGCAAGGTAGGCTTTGTACAGCTTTTTTGTCAGGGTAACTTTACTCCCTGCTGTTGCCTTTACCTACAAGTCTCTCAAAGCATCCCAAAGTTGCTTTGCAGACTGCATACCTCGCACGTGGACTAGCTGATTGTCCTCAACTCCCAGGATAATGGTGGCTCTAGCCCGCTCATCCTGTCTCAGCCATTCAGCATTGGGATTTTGGGGGGGTTGCTCACCAATCGGCAGCCAAAGACTCTCTCTGCGAAGATACATCTCCATCTTCAGGGCCCAATTCAAGTAGTTGGTCTCTGATAGGCGCTCCAGAGGCATCGCTGAGGGCTGGGAGGTAGCCATGGCTTCTTCTTTCTTTTGCAAGTCACCTCAGCTGGCTTCTTTGTCCTGTAGACTGGCAGTTGCTGGAAAATCTCCATGTGGCTCCAAAGAAAATCTTCACAGGTCTTTGCTACCTGCCTTTAAATTGTGCATGAAGTGTGGAGCTGATCTCTCTATTCTCTCTAGGTTTTACTGGGCTTACTGGGCTGCTTACTGGGCCCATAAACTTTCACAGAGTGCTAGAAAGTTTTGGCCCAGGAGAGATCAGAAAAGTCACACACCAGGCATTTCTATAAAAATAATTTTATTTACAGAAAGCAAACATATTTAAAGGCTGTTTGCTGAGAGGAGAGATTTCTCTCAGCTGCATATTCTCTGCAAGCCTACACAGAAGGGAGACTGAAACTAAGGCAAGTCCAGGCAAGTTCTTCCCCCCAGGTGCAAAAATTAACATCCAAAAAGAGGACAATTAAATTCAATCTCTTAACCCGGCCAAAATGATTAGTTACCATAGTAACCTTAATCTGTAGTAGAAAACATATTAACAAATCCAGCCTATTATACTTCAAAATATTGCTAAGAATCTCTACTGCTATTTCTCCACATTAAAAACTCCTGCTGGTAAAAATTAAACATCAGAGAAAAAAGGCCTTCTTTAGCCCCCTCCCTGACGTTTCCCCTGAAGTATGTTCTTAATATAGAGATTACTATTTAACAGAAAGCATTTGAACATCATTTCCCATTGTAACATAATAGGAAATAGTAGGGTGGCTTTTTTTCACTCTCTCTTCTGAATGGGCAAGCTGTCTATCCATAATTAAGCAATCTCCCAGCTACAATAAGAGGTGGAAATAATGTGTTCAGACAAAGAATCAGACATGCTTGATTGTCTTGTCAGTGAATGGAAACTGTAGTAGCCTTCCCATTGACTTAATTATGGAATCCTATCAATTTGAGTTCCAACGGTAGGTGATACAGGGTGGCTGTTGTGGGGAAAATAGGAGGAGGAAGGAGTATTAGGTATGTTCGCTGCCTTGAGTTATTTATAAAAATAAAAAAGGCGGGATAGAAAATAAATAAATAAACTTATTCATCTTTAGGACGGGCTGAGAAAGAAACCTGGAAACTACCATCAGCATGAATGATGCTGAGCTTGTCAAATTAACTGGGGAAACAGAGAACAAGGAGATTTGTAGGCTGTCAGCCCTCCCAGGTAAACCAGTCAGGAAACATGACTAGATGAGCTAATTCTACAGGTAGTCCTTGCTTAACGACCCCAATTAAGACCGGAATTTCAGTTGCTAGCAAAGTGGTCATTAAGCAAATTCAACCTGATTTTACAACCTTTTTTGCAGCGGTCATTAAGCAAATCACCACAGTCATTAAGAAAACCACATGGTCGTTAACCGAATCACCTGGTTCCCCATTCACTGTGCTTGCCAGAAGCTGGCCAGGTAGGTCAAAAATGACAATCACTTTACTGTAGGATGCTGTGACTGTCATAAATGTGAACCGGTTGCCAAGTGCCCAAATCATGATCATGTGACCACAGGGACGCTGCCACGGTTGTAAGTGTGAGCATCAGTTATAAGTCAGGTTTTTTCAGCACCATTGTAAGTCTGAACCATCACTACACAAATGGTCATTAGTGAGGACTACCTGTACTTTATTGTAAGGCTACATTAACAGATTCTAGCAAGTCTGAAAGGCCAAACCTCCCGCCCTCCCTATTTACCACCTGAGTAGTTAGGGCAGGTCCTTCCTAAGTGTCTTTCTCTGGCTGTTACTCTGTTGCGGGCTCCTTTCTCTTTTATCTGATCATTCCCTAGGTGGCATCTCCACCCCGCTTCTTCCAAGGTCACCGTCACATTCCAACATAGCTGTGAAGCATATCTTCATATCTGGGTAGTGACTACATTTGACTTTGTGTATCACTTTTAAAAAGAAATACCCCAGAGAATATACAGCAGGTGTCAAAAGTCAAATGATAATGAGAAGAGCGACAGAACAACTGTCTCCAATTAATGAATTCCTTGTGTATATTTAAATAATTCTCCCTTACTCTCAGGTATTTTCGAAATCAAGCCAAATAGAGATCTGCATTAAGAAGGCATAAATACATATTAAGCACTTTAATTTCCTCATAAATGTACCAATCAACACTGAAAGTATTTAATAATAGTAATAATAATAATACAATTTAATATAAATTTAATGCATTTATAATAAACACAAATTTATTTATTATATTATTGCAACTTTAAAATTAATAATAAATTTAATAATTATGAAATTTATAAGTCACCTGACTCCCAGTGACTCTGGGCAATTTCTAGCATACAAACCGCCCAGAGTCCCTCTTTTGGGGGCAGAAGGGCAGTGGCAAAATTTGATAAATAAATAAATACTCACTACAGTTGATGCAATTATAGGGTAATCTACTCTTCACAGGAGACTGAGAAATCCCCAGTTTGCCAGAGTCTACAAATATCAAGAGGGAGTTAAGTTCTTGGTACTTAAAATCTGCAATATAGGAAGGAGGCTGTTTCCTATGTCCTCAACTGAATATTGTTTATGATGGCTACCACAGTACTCCAGGAACTGAGGCAGGGGTCTTTGGTAAACCCATCTGGAGAACAGGCAGCATGCCCCTCAATATCACTTAAGGCCTTCCAGATGTTCACTACACCTCACAGCAACTCCAGCCAGCATAGCTAATAGTGAGATACACTGGGAGTAGATCAATAACATCTGGTTTGCCATCCCTGCCTTAATTATTTATGTTGCTTCTACCATAATGGGTTTTGTTTTAAACTTTTTTGATTTAAGCTAAACTTCCATAATAATGGAAGTAATATTGGTGTCACAGTCCAAGACATTCAGAGCGAACAGTGCTGCCGTGCCCTGGGATAGGGAGCTATTTATCTCACTCTTTCACAAAATTACAACCAGGTTATCCAAAAATGGTGGGTGGCTCAGATGAAGCACTTAAAATGGTTACATGTGGAGAAGTCCACCAATCAGGATGATTCCAGAAAATTAGAGAAATTCAAGGAGGCTACAGCTGGGGACATGTTCTAATTAGAAATTCCCCAAAGCATCTCTTTGGCCACTATGGGAGCAGAGTCCTGGACTCACCTGCCCTTTGGCCTGATCTTCCATAGCTTTCCTCATGTTCATATACAGAAGATACCCAGGTGGCCTTCTATACACAAAACATGTTCTCTGTCTACAACCTCCTTTGTTTAGTATGCTGAATCTTAAATGATAGAAGTCTGGTTCTTATTATATAATTGAGGTTACATTGCTATGCAAATGTTTGGCTACAAAGTCTCTCCCACCTTCTAAATTATCTTAGTCCATCCCTTTTGAGTAATCAGACCAAAAAGACACTATTTCCCATCTACATTCTTTTTAATACTTGCACAAGTTCCCTGGGTCTGGCACAGACGGCATGGCAGCAAATGCTCTAAAACTCGGGCTTATGCTCTCCACACAAGTAGCCTTCATGCCTTCAAAATATTATTCCCCCAAACAGTGCTCTTTATATTATTTTTCTTCTAAAAAATATGGCCAATTCAAACTGCCAATGCTGAAGGATTGTGCTCTTAAACTTAAATAATGTTGTCTTTATGATGCTAAAAATATGTATCTTAAGTTAGTCTTGGAAGGCTTTCTGCATTCATCTCAGAATTGAGGAGAATGGGCAAATTCCTCTTCCCCTAAACAGGAAATCCCCAGAGATATAGTATTTTAATTTTTTTTTAAAAGCCGTTACAACGCCAGATGGCTAGATGGAATGCATAGTGTGGAAAGACTCACACTACTCAATAATAGGAGAGCAGAAAGAGACTCAATCAGAGCTCACAGAATGCGGGATCTCTTCACAAGGATGTCATTGCTCTCCAGGTCTTCCTTACAGAGGTTAGCCCGAAAAGACTTCACTTTATCCTGGATCTCAGAAAGGATTGCGATCTTTTGTGTCAGCATGGTTTCGAACTGGGTGGCGTAAAACTCCATGTCATATTCAACATCTTCAGCCATTTTCAGGAAAGCTTTGAGCCATCTCAGAGATTCCTGATGATCTTCTGTCTGAGCTTTCTCATCAGCCTCTTTCCTCTTCTTCTGTACTTTTCCTCTGGAGATGAAGCTAACAGCTGGCAAAGGGACTTGATCCTCTTTTTGTACACAGATGACTTTGAACTCATCTGTCTCAGGCAAGCTCTGAATGTTCCAAGGCTGGGTCACCTCCTCCAGCTGATACAGGGACTTGGACAGGATAGGATGGCACTGTTTGAAGGCGCTGGGGTCAACCACCAGCCCTTTTACCCGATCAGCATATCTGAGGGTATTGAGTGTGTGCTCACATGACTTCATGCCTGGGGAGATGGTGGCAATCATGCAGGTGCAAGAGTTTTCTCCAACGAACGAGTCTCTTAGCACTTGGGTCAGCTTGCTAGCTCGAAAAGGTGTGTGGCCTTTATTGCGCCCCAAGGCTCGGATGCATTCCTTCAGGGCTAAGAGGCTCTTATTGATCTCAGCTCCCTCTAGCCTGGTCAGTCGGTCTGCCCTGGAGGTGTCTGCTCCCCGCTCGCTGCCAGCCAAGTCAATCAAGGAAAACTTGCCATATAGTCTCCCCCTGCGTTTGAGGATAATCTGGAAAACTGCATGGCTCCGGGAGGAATGGGAGTTGGCTGAGGTCTGGCCGGAGGTCCTGCATCGGTTCCCTATCTCAATGAGCTTCAAGACGTCCTCAACGCAGATGACCTTCTGTTCCAGCAGCCCCACCACCTGGACTTGCTGATTGCTATCCTCCAGGACCCTTAGCCGGTTCTTCCAGTTCAGCAAATCGTAGACTTTCCCCCAGTAGATCTCAAAAAAGGCCCCAAAGACCTGGAGCTCCAGCATCTTGTAAGTGGGCTCCTGGAGCAAGAAGAAGACATCCCGGGCAGCCATGGCGTAGATGCCTTTGGTGGAGTCCTGCTTCTTGCCAGAGAAGTCCCCTCCCATCGTGTGGGTCTTGCCGCTGCCCGTCTGCCCGTAGGCGAAGCACGTGGCCATGCCACCCCGGAAGATGGTCTCTACCAGCGGCTGGGCCGTGTGCTTGTAGACGCTTTCGTTGGTGGCGCGGTCGTCAAAGGCGTGATCGAAGCGGAAGGTCTGGTGCTCCAAGTAGCGGGTGAGGTCCAGCTTTTGCCTGGCTTCGTGCACCATCACCACGCCCGAGCACGGGATGGTCACCACGTCCACATCCTTGATCTCCGCCTCCCGCTGGTTGAGCGGCCGCTTGCGAACGCAGACGCAGATCTTGCGGGAAGCAGCCCCGCCGTTGCGGCTGCTCTCCGGCGGGCAGCTCTGGGCCAGCAAGGCAGCGGCGCCACCGCGCAGCAGGGCGGCGCGGTACCGCTCGATCGTGGCAATCACGTCCGCGTGCGGGTGCGCGTCCCGGGCCTCGCGCCGGGCCCGCATCTCCAGCAGCGCCAAGTGGCGCTTTTCCCGCTCCTCGCGCAGCCGCTCCACCTCGAGCACGCAGGGCGACTTGCGGGCAGAGCTGAGGCTGGGGCTGCTTTTGCCCGTCGAAGGGGGCCTTCTGAACTCGCGCTCCACGCTGTCCCCTCCCGGCTTCTCTTTGGTGATCGGGGTCACCACGTAGTTGGGAGGCGGCGTGGAGTGGTCGCCCTGCTCCGAGAGCGTTCCCGGGCTGAGCGCCGCTGGGGCCAGGTGAGGGTTGAGATTGAAGGCCAGGCTCAGCTCCACTTTCTTGCCCTTGTTGGCGCCCTTTTCGATCCATTCCACGGTCACGCTGTTGGTGTCCTCGTGCAGCGCCGTCACCAGCGCCGGGTGGATCCGCCCGTCGCTCCTCTTGATGTCCAGATAGGTTCCCACCCGGATGGCCCCAAACTGCTTCGCCATGGCGGTCGGCGGCTTTGGCTCGGGGTCGGAGGGGCAGCCCCTGCCAATCCCCGGCAGCAATGGGAAGCGAGAGAAGCGGGCGGGTTGGCAAGATGCCGCCCAAGATGGACAGTCACGCTCATCCAGCGCCTGGTGGTAAAAGGCACCCGTGCGCATGGCCCAGTCAGAGCCCTTGGCCGTCTGCCGTGTTTGGCGGTCATCCGCACAACGGCCTGCGTCATAAGCGCTCCCCGAAGTAATTACGACCCATGCCTCGGGCTTTACATTTGCCCCGTTGCTTTGCAGGACCTCGCAGGATCCTCTGGGTCAGGGAAGAGCCGTCGGTAAAACTTAATCTTGCAGCAGGATCTATCACCTCCGTTTACCGGTACCTTCTAACGAGCTTGTCAAGTGACCAGAAATACTGTCTTCCGTACTTAATAGGTCGCTGTTCAAAGCTCCCATTCTTATGCATCCAGCTCGTCCCAAACAGGTAGAATACGGATCCCCAAATATTGTTGAATTCCCGGTTTAAAAGCGAGAAGAGGGTGTGGGTTTGAATGAGGCTGAAATGAGTTTAATAAAGATAGAGAAAAATAATTTCCAAGTAAATCAGTTCTAATCTTCCCCATCCTTCCAGTTAAGTTAGACTGTACCTCCTAATATTCACAGCCATTGAGTAAACTGGCTGGGAGTTCTGGAGGGTCCTGGGTTGGGGAAGAGCCAGTTTGGTCTAGTGGTTAAGGCACCAGGCTAGAAACCAGGAGTCTGTGAGTTCTAGTCCTGCCTGAGGCATGACAGCCGGCTGGGTGACCTTGGGACAGTCCTTCTCTCTCAGCCCAACCCACCTCACAGGGTGGTTGTTGTGGGGAAAAGAGGAGGAGGAAGGAGTATTAGTAGGTTCCCTGCCTTGAGTTATTTATAAAAAATAATAATAAAGGGATAGAAAATAAATAAATTAATTAAAAAGATACATAGCTTTTGCCCCATGCCCCCCCCCCAATACTAGAAGGGTAGTAGCTCCCTGGTCAGTCTGCTATCCATAGCATTAAAACTATGGCATTAAGAACTTTAGTAATGGTATTGTGCAATGATGACACAGTCCATGCTCAGTTTGCTGATTGGATAATGGATTCATGGTCCAATATTGTGAGTCTACTACCTAAGCATGCATAGAACCAGAACTGATGCTTTATAGTGCGTCTTCTTAGCAGGAATCCTCCCTGAGTTGATTCTTACTTCCATGTACGTGTATGGTAACTTCAGTTCTTTCTAAATATGTTTGGTGTCCTCCAGGAAAATGGATACCTTATATTTTCCAAGTAGAAGTAGGCTAAAACTGGGAAGACCCAGGTTCAGATTTCTAATAAAGCTCATTGGGCAATTTTCGGCCTGCCACTACCTTGTGGACTAAATTGCCTTACAAAATGGGGTGGATTAGATGGAGGTGGTGGGTGTTTACCGTGTACATTGGCGTGAAGTTCTAGAAGTAAGGCAGGATATAAATGTAATAGATATTTCTAATGAATTGGAAATCTCATAAGATGTCATCATTTTTTTCTAATTTTTATGTGTTACTAAGTGTGGTCTGAAAAATGCACACTCATTTTAAACTATGCAAATTGCTAAAAATTTATTTTGCATTGGTGTTCTATTGGGAAGTAAGGCCAGGATGTTTTGGTGATGTGATGTGATTTCATTTGGGCATCATAGATCCTGGAAATTTTCCAACATCCCAATGTTAGGGGACATTAAAAAAAAGAATCCCTGAAAGCATTAATCACATCATTCATCTAGTTAACTGATTGATTTACTAATTACTGATCTACAGTAAATGCAGTGTCGCAAATAATTAATTTAATTAATATTCCTTTGTAATATCTAGTCATGGGAATCTTCACTGAATAGCTGCAAAAGAACTTATTCGTTGAAGCTGTGTTATAATGCTGTGTTTCTATTCATTGTTTAATTTAGCTGAGACATTTCACTGACTCTGAAACATTTGTGCTGATAACTTCTGTATTAAGTGAACAAGGTGCAAGTCATGGCACAGGAAAAAAAGGTCTTTAAGAACTGTCAACTTAATTTCAGAAAAGAGTATGTATGTGGACATGGTTCGCATGGTGTTCCATCTTCAGGTTAGCAAAAAAGTAGCCTCTTATTTTCTGGCTACAGTTATGTGTCAGGTTTAAATTGAACAGGTGAAGCATTATGCTGCCCATTCCTCTTGCATATCTTTTAAATATATGATTACTAATGTTAAATGCCTGCCAGAAATATGGAAGACACAATGCTCATTTGAGTGTGAGAGAGATGGGAAGGGCACATTGCATTAAATCATGATTTATTGAACCATGTTTCAGAATTGGTTGGATTCACATGAGATGGTAAACCCAAATCAAGCAAACATAATTACTGCTGAGCGTAATGTGTAATTCTGAGCATGGATTTCTTTTGCCCTTCTACAAGTGTAACTCCTCAGATCCTTAAGTACCTCACTGTTTAAATCCTGTTTTCTCTCTCTCCAAAAAGAGCTGACTAATGTGGAAAAGTAAACTATCAGGGACAGTCACGAAATGAAATATCTGGTGTAACTATATTTGCTTTGTGGGGATTTAAGATCAGTTTACGGCGTCTCATAGGAAGCCCTCCCCCCCCCCATAATTCTTACCCTGCAGACCTGCTTTTACAGTTGCATCCAGGTTTTCTTGATTGTGTTGCCTTCCCAACTGAGAACTATAACAAACAATTCCCCCCCCCCCAAAAAAAAACAAGAGAAAACCAGCCCTCGGTTGTCAGATCTAAAAAGGTCAAGAATCATTGGACTGACAAGTTGACATCCCCCAAAAGGGACCAGTGAGGGGTTAGAAAGTAGATCTTGGATTCAGTTCATGCATGTTTATCAGGACATCTTGTGGAAATTTGTGGAGGTTATTCCAAAATAACTGTTGTTCAGCTCCAGGTATTAATGACCGATTTTTATTTTTTTAAAGGGTGTTTGCAGCTTTGGCCACATCATTGTTCAGCTGAGCTTTTTATTCATCCATTTTGGAAGAGATGCACTGTAAGATTTCTTTTCCTATTCCGCTTCTGTTGTTTCTGGAAGAAACGCTAAGAGAGTGGGTGGCCAAAGAGTTGCTTGCCTGTGCGCCCCCCAGTATTCCTTTTACAGCACCCGGTGCACCCCTGTAGTGGGTTGTTGAGGAGGACCTTATAAAAGGGTTGAGAGATTTAAGGGACAAACTGATGCTTTAGTTTTTAGGGCCTGACGCACTCTTCCACCCCTTTAAAAACCTTCCTCCTTGGGGGTAATTTGAAGCAAAATAAGCCTCCGTAAGCCCTTTCACTTCCCTTCCAGTTTCCCAAAAAGGAACTGGAAATGTTGTCTAGTCTCCTGTCTAGTTTTTGGGGCGCTCATGACTAGCTTAGTAGCCAATACATTCAAAGACAATTGCCTCACACCAGGGTAAATGCCAGTGAGATTTTTGTATGAAATATAGTTTAAGATAGGTACACAATGTGTCCATTCTGCTTGTCAGGAGCCCCAGGTGTGACAGCAGAAGGACCCCCTGGAGCTGGCTGACTGGTATGTAACATCTTCCTGGATTTTCAAGTCTACACCCAAGTTCAAAATATTTGGGATGTCTTGACATCTTTTATACTTTTCAGAGAATGGGTGTATTAATAACACAACACTTGGAGATGGTTTGGTGGTACATCTTAGCAGTTTGGATGAAACCCAATCATCTGAATAATGGCCAAGAACATTCCAATTAAGATATTGTCTTTAGCATACATCTACCAATTCTTCCTCACCTTCCTTTGGCCTGGGACCAATGCCAGAATTTCAAAGCTTTCTAGAACCCCCAGGGAGAGGGTGCCATCCTTATCTGGTGCGGGGGGGATGCTGTTCCAGAGAGTGGGGGCCGCAGCAGAGAAGGCAGGTTTCCTCGGTCCCACAAGATGGCAAAGTTTAATGGAGGGGACCGGAGTGCACCGACTCTGCTGGAATGTACTGGGCAAGCAGAAACGATTGGAGACAAGCAGTCCCTCAGGTATCCAGGCCCTACACCATACAGGGCTTTATGGGGAACAACCAGCACCTTGAATTGCACTCAGAAGCCAACCGGCAGCCAATGGAGCTCATGTAGCAGTGGTGACACATGGGCACACCGAGATGAGCCCATTACTGCTTATGCTGCTGTAGTTTGAACCAGCTGTAGCTTCTGGGTGGTCTTCAAGGGCAGCCCCATGTAGAGCATATTGCAATAATCCAATTGTGAGGTGGCCAGGGCATGAGTGACTGACTGAAGGGCCTCCCGATTGAGGAAAGGGTGCAACTGGTGCACAAGATGAACTCGTGCAAAGGCCCTCCTGGCCACAGCTACCATCTGCTCTTCAAGCAGTAGCTGTGAGTCCAGAAGGACCCCCAAGTTGCAGACCAGTCTTGACTGGGGAAATGCAGCCCCATCCAAGACCAAAGATGGTGACAATCCAGACCTAGGGGGTCCGAATAGCCCCAGCCACCCAGTCTTCTTAGGATTAAGCCGAAGTCTGTTCTGCCCCATCCAGATCTGAATACCCTCTAGACACTGGTTCAATACATTGAGAGCTTCACCTGTGCTGCTCAGGGTAGAGATTTAAAGCTGGGTATCACCAACATACTGATGATACTGCACCCTGAACTCGTGAATGACCTTACCCAGTGGTTTCATGTAGATGTTGAACAGTTTATAGTATCAAAAGATGACTTAAAATCCACAAATGCAGCAAAAAGGTCTCCCTTTGGCCATCTTTTATTTGGCAATAAGATGCTGTAAAATCAGGCACTGATCAGTTGCAGAATGACTTTTTCTAAACCTGCCTGCCTGTCTGCAGTGATCTCATTATCTAACCATTATCTAACCAGCCCGCAAATTTATCACAAAGGTGCCTTGCATAGAGGTTCCCAGTTATACTTAGAAGTCTGATAGGGTGATAATTAGGCTCTTTTTTTTAGTCTGGAACAACCACAGCTAGATTCCAGTTGGCAATACATGTAAAGAGGGCAGTCAAAATCAGGGCTTACCTTCTGTAGAAATATGACCATAGCTAGCTTTTCAGACCTTTTATTTTTCAAGTTGTAATAGGAGGCCATCTTGGGAGTTGGGTGAAGTAATCTGCTATTAGCGGAGCGGGAAATGTTCTGTCTGTAAAGTGAGATTGAAAAAACAGGTCCCATCTTTTTGCTGTCATATGGCAGCCTAATATTGATGGAGGCTGCCCTAAACCTCTCCTAATTATATTCTGCAAATTACTGTTGCTATGTTATCCATCTTCAAGGCCTGTATCAATTTAGCCCAGATCTCTTTCATAGCACCTGTCTTCTTTTAATTAATTTCTTATATTGCTTCTTTGTTTGCACTAGTGAATCAGGCATTTGAAGTGAACCACTTAGTCTAAAGCTTTTAAATTATGCAACCACATCATTCTTGTTCTAACACAGTCTTCATCAAATCAAATCTTTGACTTCCCAGGTTGATGGACTATGCTTCCTATCTGAAGCAAAAGCATTCTGAATTAGTTTGAACTGAAGGATCACTATCAGTAATTTGAGAGTATAAAGTTTGCAGTGCCTCAGGCTTTTAAAAGTTCCTCAAATAACCTCTTAGGATCCCCCATTCAGCTAATTTTCTGTGGCATGCATTCAATTTCCTGATTGTTCAACAATTCCACACTATGACATCTAGGTACCCTGAATTTAGAGTCAAAATAGTACTTCCTTCTATGTTTCTCTGCTGCTGGTTTATATAAACCATGAACTAACACTTCAGGCTGTGAAACTTTGCTATCTTGCATACTGATAACATAAGATGCTAGGGTTTAAACTTGTTGTCATGGCGATTATTGGTTATTGGGATGTGTTATGTTTTAATTTGTATCTTGTTTTCAATTGTGCTATTGTTGGCTGATCTCTAATTGTAATAAATTGAAATATAAACATGTACAAGAGAAAGCATGAAAATGAAACAGATAAATCAGGGATTTAAAAATGTCACAGGGATTGTAGCTTTCTAAAAGTCACTCTCTCTCAGCCCAACTCACCTCACAGGGTTCTTGTTGTGGGGAAAATAGGTGGAGGAAGGAGTATTAGGTATGTTCGCTGCCTTATTTATAAAAAAGAAAAATAATAAAGGCGGGGTTTGTTGTTTACTCATTCAGTCGCTTCCGACTCTTCGTGACTTCATGGACCAGCCCACGCCAGAGCTTCCTGTCGGTCGTCAACACCCCCAGCTCCCCCAGGGACGAGTCCGTCACCTCTAGAATATCATCCATCCACCTTGCCCTTGGTCGGCCCCTCTTCCTTTTGCCCTCCGCTCTTCCTAGCATCAGCATCTTCTCCAGGGTGTCCTGTCTTCTCATTGTGTTGCCAAAGTATTTCAGTTTTGCCTTGAATATCATTCCCTCAAGTGAGCAGTCTGGCTTTATTTCCTGGAGGATGGACTGGTTTGATCTTCTTGCAGTCCAAGGCACTCTCAGAATTTTCCTCCAACACCACAGTTCAAAAGCATCGATCTTCCTTCGCTCAGCCTTCCTTATGGTCCAGCTCTCGCAGCCATATGTTACTACGGGGAACACCATTGCTTTAACAATGCGGACCTTTGTTGTCAGTGTGATGTCTCTGCTCTTAACTATTTTATCGAGATTTGTCATTGCTCTTCTCCCAAGGATTAAGCGTCTTCTGATTTCCTGACTGCAGTCAGCATCTGCAGTAATCTTCACACCTGGAAATACAAAGTCTTTCACTGCTTCTACATTTTCTCCCTCTATTTGCCAGTTATCGATCAAGCTGGTTGCCATAATCTTGGTTTTTTTGAGGTTTAGTTGCAAGCCTGCTTTTGCACTTTCTTCTTTCACCTTCATCATAAGGCTCCTCAGTTCCTCTTCGCTTTCAGCCATCAAAGTGGTATCATCTGCATATCTGAGATTGTTAATGTTTCTTCCAGCCATTTTAACTCCAGCTTTGGATTCCTCAAGCCCAGCATGTTGCATGATGTGTTCTGCGTACAAGTTGAATAGGTAGGGTAAGAGTATGCAGCCCTGCCGTACTCCTTTCCCAATCTTAAACCAGTCCGTTGTTCCGTGGTCTGTTCTTACTGTTGCTACTTGGTCGTTATACAGATTCTTCAGGAGGCAGACAAGATGACTTGGTATCCCCATACCGCTAAGAACTTGCCACAATTTGTTATGGTCCACACAGTCAAAGGCTTTAGAATAGTCAATAAAACAGAAATAGATCTTTTTCTGAAACTCCCTGGCTTTTTCCATTATCCAGCGGATATTGGCAATTTGGTCCCTAGTTCCTCTGCCTTTTCTAAACCCAGCCTGCACATCTGGCAATTCTCGCTCCATGAATTGCTGAAGTCTACCTTGCAGGACCTTGAGCATTACCTTACTGGCATGTGAAATGAGTGCCACTGTTCGATAGTTTGAACATTCTTTGGTGTTTCCCTTTTTTGTTGTGGGGATGTAAGTTGATTTTTTCCAATCTGATGGCCATTCCTGTGTTTTCCAAATTTGCTGGCATATAGCATGCATTACCTTGACAGCATCATCTCGCAAGGTTTTGAACAGTTCAGCTGGGATGCCGTCGTCTCCTGCTGCCTTGTTATTAGCAATGCTTCTTAAGGCCCATTCAACCTCACTCTTCAGGATGTCTGGCTCTAGCTCACTGACCACACCGTCAAAGCTATCCCCGATATTGTTATCCTTCCTATACAGGTCTTCCGTATATTCTTGCCACCTTTTCTTGATCTCTTCTTCTTCTGTTAGGTCCTTGCCATCTTTGTTTTTGATCATACCCATTTTTGCCTGGAATTTACCTCCAATGTTTCTAATTTTCTGGAAGAGGTCTCTTGTCCTTCCTATTCTATTGTCTTCTTCCACTTCCGCGTAATTCTTGTTTAAAAATAATTCCTTATCTCTTCTGGCTAACCTCTGGAATTTTGCATTTAATTGGGCATATCTCCCCCTATCACTGTATATCATATTAAGGGGCTAAGAATCACAGTTGAACTTAAGCTAAAAATGAATAACTCAAACCATGGTCAACACAATATAAGTCACTAAATGGAACTGTATATTGTACTATGTTCAGTCCATATTGCTAAAAATCTGTTCAGATATAGGTATCTCATCAAATGAAAATACAGATTCTGGGGGTTCAAACTTTAATCTCTTCCATCTCCTTTTTAAAAGTAAGCCATGGGTTCTCTGAAAAAATTGTTCTTACTGGGAGATTTAATTAGGAATGATTGGGCATCTTCAGTAGCACTGAAAGACTATGAGACTGCAGAAGCAGCTCCCCAGAATAATAGCAACATGTTCAGTATTCAACAAAGGCCCTTGGAAACTTATATTCCAAAATGGGCAAAAAGCATGAAAATGGTCAGGAAACAATGGTAAAGGTCAACAGAGACCAAGCAGAAGCTGAAACATGGGAAGAGCACAGATCGTTTTCTTGTAGTCACTAGCAAAGACAAAAAAGGGACCAAAACTTTAAGGGCCAAAGTTAAGGGGTAGATTGATGAAAAGGGTAAGAAGTCTCTTGAGCTTTAGGGCAGTATTGTTTCCTTGGCAACAGTTGCTGCCTTTTGGGATGTTTTGTTCAATTTGCCCATGTAGTCTGTGAGCCCTGTGATTTCCACATCTCCTCTCCAGGTTAACACACTATTATGCTTTTTGAGATCAGCCAAGATCACTTCAGTGCTGCCACCTAGTTGGGATGGTACAGAATAGAGGAGCTGAGACTGTATGTTTCTCAACCTTGACAACTTTAAGATGCGTGGACTTCAACTCCCAGAATTCTGGGAATTGAAGTCCACCCATCTTAAAGTTGCCAAGGTTGAGAAACACTGGTATAGTCTGTCAGGTTGATGTTAATATTCTTGCTTACACTTCCAAATTGGAGGATCCCAGTCTTCTGTTTTTGTTTTTAATCTAGGCCCTAAGTCTGCTCCCTCTTTCACTGGAAGTGTAATTTGAAATGGTAACAGAGTAGAATTCAGTGGCATCTTGGGATACCATGAACAATAAATTGCCTGTTAGAGATTCGTCTTCTAGATTGACTACGGGTTTCACATATGCAGTGGGGAGAAGCAGACAGAATCCTGGTGTGATGAAATGAACCAAACAGCTGCTAGGTGTCAATTTAGCCCAATGCTCTACAAGCTGCCAATTTTAGTTTTTTCTTCAGGGAGATTAAAGCAACTGGAATTTAATAATACTCAACACAAAACTCACTTAGAAAATTGCTCAAGGCTAAAGTGATGGGGGCATTATTCCAATTTAAGAGTTGCTATTTGGAGCTTGTATTTTTGGTTTTTAAAAATATATAAGCCATAAAGGAGTTGTATTTGCTATCTCTCATGAAACTAATCTCATGTATAAAGTAGAGCCAATAGTTGTGAAATATGAAGGATGCTAGCTTAATGTCCTGTTCAGACTATGAGACGGCCAGGCAGAACTACTAACAATATTCTTTATTGAACAAACTATTTACAATCATAAAAGTTCTTGCAATAGATTAGAACATGTAATTCAATCAAGTCCACCCAGGTGGCAAAGGACACCCAAGCAACACTGCAGAGTCAGATTGAGGCAAGGCAGCAAGGCAGAACGTGGACAATTTTTGGTTCAAAGCTGCAAGACTGGAAGGAGCTATGGTGCGTGGCAAAGGAGAGATGGGACACTCAGGTAGGTACCCTGGCACACAGGCTGGATCAGGCTGGCACACAAAGGCTAGTCTATGCTTGGCTGAAGTATCTAGACAGAGCTTGGTTCTGGAAGCAAGGCTGGACTGGACTGGAGCGTTCAGTCAAGGCTGAAGTCTGGAAGCACGCCCGGATTGTGCTGGAACTATGCAACAAGTCTTGGAGCTGGACGTGAGGCTGTGCTCAGCAGGGACAGCAGAGAGAGGCTGTACTGGAGCAAGCCGTGCAGATGGAGGTTCCGTGAAGGCAGAAGGCGCTGGCGCTGGTTCCATGCTGGCTACAGGCAAGGCTTCCGACATGGTAAGGACTCTTCTGCAGATGCTGTGAGTTCAAAGGAGCAGTTGTCTCCGGCAGCTTGCTCTTGGCACGACTGCCTTTTTATCCCCTCCTTTTCGTGCCGTTTTCCTCTAGCAGCCAATTGGGTTTCTTTTTCTTTCACACGCTTCTCTGCTCTCCTCTTTCGAGCACTGATTGGAGGCTTCAAATCTCCCTCTGGAGTTCGTCCAATCTTTTCCTGCGATTTCTCCTGCTCTGCTGAGTCACTTCCTGGATTAGATTCCTCAAGTCCTTGCTGATAGGTTTTGTTTTCCCCTTCTGACTCCGCATAGGTTTCATTTTCGGAGTCAGAAGCAGGCTGAAACCTCACACTTAATAGTCTGTGTTCTGGAAGACTATGATTAGGCTGAATGCAGGGCAATTATGTAATACAGCCTAAATAATACAGCCTAGCATGAGGTTACTAGATCTGGGCTCAAGAATCCAGAGGAACAAACCTTCTTGGAGTTGTAAACAACTCCAAGATTTTGGAATTCTAGGCAAAAACACAGATAGTTGCTTGTGGGCTACCATATTTAGATGGCAGATTACCAGCTATGTACACATGTCGTTCATTATAATAATGCCCAATGGCAAAAAATATTAACAGCATCAATAAATGAAGGAAAACAAGAACTCTGTCCTAAGAATGTGTCAGTATACTACATGTATCTCCAAGTTGGTGGGATTTGGGCAACATTATGTTAGCTTGCAAAGTAGTCCCTAGGTAGAGAGCATAGTTTGTATAGAACAGTGTCAGTAAGCTTGGAGTAAAACTGGCCTCCTTAATGGCCATGGTTTGACCTGCTAAGTACTTGGATGGGAGACCAGTGTTCTGTGACATCAGGAGATAAAGTCTGTAGTAATCATGTCTGCATTATTTTAGGCTGTAAAGTGGGCACATGGTTGGATTTATATATTTATTTTTACTAGGTCTACATGGAAATCAAGAGGAGCAAAGCTTTTTCCTTGATGAGGTAGTAAGAAAATATCTAAAGGGTTGGCAGAAAACGGTTTGATTTTTTGAAGCTTACTGAAAAAGATCATCCCAACTGTAGCTGATCTTTTATTATTTTAGGGATGTAAGATTGTCAGTTGTACAGTAAATCTAGGAGCCTGCAGGCTGTTGGATAACTCTTGATATTCTTTAATTCTAAAAGCTACTGTCCTCTTCCAATGTGAGGGAAAGGGCAGCAGGATCCAAGTTAGAAGCAGCAGCTCAATGTTTGTTTTTGTTTTTTGAGTCTGGATGGCTACAGGTTCTGAAAACAACCAAGGATTATAGGAACAGGTTTCTTGAGTGGACCTGAAACTTAGCCCCTGTGCCCCAAAACTCTGGGAGAACTGGAACTAATAGCTTGAGGTGTTGGAGAAAATATAGGCAGAAGCATCAGGGATCTTTCATTTCTTTTCAGTGCTGCTTGGCTCAGTTGGACAGCTTTATGGTCACTCCCATTCTCTGTCCCTCCATCTCTTTGTTTTGCTTGCTTGTTTTCAAGTTAATAATTGCTAGTTTTGGTACACAGTTCTAAGCCTCCTATACCCTGAGCATCCTATCCCTCACGCTCATACTTTGTGATCCTTACTGAAATAAAAACCTTTACTCCTTGCTACTTCAGAGTTGGATTACATTAGCAGAGAATACTCCAAAATCATTTGGGACTGGTTACCCTGATGAAAAAGGAAAACTGGAACTATTTATTTTAAAAACTCAGTCCTGGGGAAGGGAGATCTCCTGTTCTCTGATATCCAGGTTCCAATTTAAGAGGCTAACTCCCCATTCAAAAACAGGTGGGGACATCTACCCTGGGAAAACACTTTCACCTGGTGGAAAACAGCTACACCTTGGAACTTGGGTAGAAAGGAAAAATCCCAGGAAGGGATCTGGCAGGCTTGTGTTGGTATTTGTGACAGATATCCTTAGTACAGCTTGTTTGTTTACTACTGTATTTAAGAAGGCAAGACTTTAGGAGTGGAGCAGGTAAGTATCAACACATAAAATAGGTTTTTTTAAGTTTGTCCACCCCATTTCAATTTTGCAGCTTTTAAGGAGCATGATTTCTGAGAGATTTTTTTTTTTATATCTGCATACCTTTATGCCGTGTAAGGCATTTTTATTATATAATTGTCTGCATGCGTGTTTAAATTTAAACCTAGGACCAGACAAGGCAACATATTTACATAATACCGTAGTAAAAAATTGAACATTAGCCTGCTATTTGCCTTTCCAGAATGCTTTCTTATACCAAAAACTTTCTCTGATTAATTTTGTTGTGCTTGGTTGATGTTCAGAGCACAAGAGCAGAGCTGTTGGCAATCTGTTGTTACAAACAACTGATTTTATATGCCAACTCACTGAGCAAATGGTCAATTTTCTCTAATTTTCTCCCAGGAATCAGCACTGGGCTATTTTATTAGAGTTCCAGTGAAAATATTCAGGCTGGTGAGCCATAGTGCAATAATTTAGACCTGACACGTTTAGCCGTATTTGGCCTTCAGCCTTATTCTCACCATGCTCTCTGAGTGAGTAATTGCACTCCAATTCACAGCCTGGAGTAACTTGTTGTTCATATATCAACTAACTTTCTAATTGTGGGAGTAATCACTCAGCATTTTCTACCCTAGAGAAAGTGTGTAAAGCAAATGTCTCAAAAACTCATTTCCTTCAATAAGAAGCAATCTTAATACAGTGCCTTGTGGATGAAGCAGATGTGTTTCTGTTCAGCAACCCCTCCCAACCAGAGCATCCTCCAAGTGTGCAAATTCCCATTTTCAGAACTCTCAGCAACACCCATGCTGGCTGTGGAATTCAGGGGGCTGAAGTCCAGACAGGTTTGGAATGGTTCCTGGCTTGAATGCCTTGCCAGAAGAGGCAAGAACAAAAGTGTCAGGGACCAAGGTGACTGACCTTCAATGGACAGTCAGTGGGTATGGCTAGAGGTGTGATCACCATAATCCAGGACGGGATGGGATCCATTTCCTGAGGCAGCAGACCGGGGCACAGAAACATCTAAAATCGGGAAATCAGATCTCAGGGGCAGTTAACTGCTTGTCCAAAGGATTAGCATTGCCTTCCCCAATCTGTGGATTTCTAATTGGGTAGGGAGTACAGCCCTCGGGTTTCCCGGTGAGCCTGGCCAGGGCAAGGGACTTTCAGGAAACCCTCCTTTTCGTAGAAGGACTGGGTGGATAATTCAGTGATTTTTTCTCTTCTGTATAAAGTGAGAGTGGTTCTTGTCTAGCCTCATAAAATATCCAAGCTTCACTCCTATAAAAGGAAACATTAGAGGAGGGAACCTGATAAATGTGAGGGTCACATAACCTAGAATTTAGTCTGGGACCAAATTCCCATTCCTTACTTTATTATGCCAGAGGTTGAAGGCTGCTGTAGCTTTTAGAATATTTTCCCTCCTGTTTTTGGATTTTTTTTTTTCCCTTTTTGAGAATTCTGTTATCTTTTCTCACCAGTGCTCCTCCTGCTAGGAGCAAGGACGAAGTTGCCTCTGAATTAAATGCTAATCTAGTCTCAGTGATTGATTTTAATACCTCTGTGACCAACACATGCAGCGCTTCCAAGTCGTGGATAAAAAATGGCAAAGGCTATAATCAATCCTTGTGCCTTGGTATGTAATTCAGACAGTATTTAGAATTGATAAATTCCCTTTGCAAAATAGCTTTTATGGAAACATTTATCAGAGAGCCAGAACCTACAGGGGTACTACCTACTTTTTTATTTATTTCAGAATTTTCCAACATGACCAGATGGGATTAATTCATCCTAACATCTCCAGCAGGAAAAAACATGGAAATGCCATCATTCAGAGAGTCATTGGTCCAAAACCTGACGTCTCTCACTAGTGCTGAGAAAGATCCTAGCTGAAAGTTTTACAGTTACTGCTGTCAAGAGTCAGGCAGGCTAATGATATAAAACTTAGGATAGAGACTTATTTTTCCAGAATTTGAGCTGCCTTACTGAATCAGACCAGGGACTCATCTACACCATCAGTATGATGAGATCCCCATTAACATAGCCATGATGTAGTCATGGCTTGTTAGCTTAGTCAGCATCTGTTAGCCAGCGGTACATTGTCTTCTCCCTGGACTTGTGTCCACTATCCTTGATAGACCTCTTTTCCCTAAATTTGCTGACTTTTAAAAAGATCTAAAGTATAGCTACTCTAATGACTATATAGTGACTTTGGTGGTTGTGAATTCTATATAATTGCTCTCTGAGTGAGATGGGCTGTGAATAAGTTTGATAAATAAATAAAGTTACCATCATCATTGTTTCACTTTTTCTTAAAAGAGTTCATTACTGTACATACTCTCTTTCCCAGTCTTCTTATACTATATCTTTATAGTAACATTGGAGACAATCCCTGATAATAGATCTGGAGGGCCTAATAGATGGGCCTTTTCGAGAGCCTGTTTTGATGCCCTTCAGCACTGCTGGCGGGAAGGTTTCATGGGACTCCTTATTACAGGGAAGAGTACTAAAAATACTTTACAGAGTATTTACATTACTCTGTAAAGTCTCCTTTCAGAGACTTTGCCCTTTGTGAATCTCTTGCCCATGTCCTCACACAGTGTCCTTTTGATGATGCCCCAAGATGCGCTTTGATTTCCCCAATAATTTCTAAATTGGAGGGTCATACTAATAGATTTTACGTTTATTTCTTTTTAAGTGATGCTAACTCTATACTCACATGCCAGGTGGCCAAATATTTTTATCAAGTCATGCAATTGCGCAAAACTTTTAACTAGATATGTTATTTTACTGTTTTATTGTTTTCCTTTTTTCATGATAATGAATTGTGGGACTAAAGTATTTCTCTTCTTCTGTTGTAAATTCTGGTCAAAGACCATAATAAAGGTAATTATTTATAACAGATCTGGAGGTACGTTCCATTAAGAGTCCCAAGGCCTCAGTCCTAGCTGTCCCACATATCTTTATACTCATGATTATTTGCTACAGTAACACTTAAGCATCACAAAGCTCTTCTGTGCCTTGAACCTGCTTCCTAGCAATTTCATTATGTGACTTTGAATTCTGCTTACAGAGCAATATTTAATTCTACCACATCTATCTCTTGTACCCTTCTACTGGGCCATCTCCCAGTTTGATTGCCTCTTCCACAAACAAATGATTAAATCTTGGCCTTTTTGGTGTTTCTTCATAGGAAAGATACTTCAAGCCCAGATATATCCTACTTTTATTCATATGAAAGAAATAAAAATGTTAAAAGTGTTTAAGAGAACGTTTCCTTTCTTAGACTTTCTTCATATCTCTGGCTTTAAACTTCCAGAATTCTCTGCATCAGCTCTGCTGCCTGAAGAATTCTGGAGGCTGAAGTCCATACATCTGGAGAGTACCAAGCAGAGATGGGTGCTAAGTTTTTAAATGCAACTTTTCAAAACTTATACAATATCTTTGCAAATATTGTTAGGTGAGAACAGTGGACTGTAGCAGGACTTCCTTCATTCCTGCTGTTTGTGACCCAGCAGAATTCACTTTTGCCAATCAATATGAGATTAAAAAAATAATAATCTGGGATCAGTTTCTTTTACCTCCCTAAGACAGAGACATGAACTAAGTTTGGGTGAGGGTGTAGGTGTACTTCCCTTATCTTGCAAAATAGATAATCACATGCTTAATAATGGTGACTTTCCACCTGCATTTCTATCTTTAGAATGATGTGTACAGTCCACCTTTTCTTACATGGAATATTCTCAGCAGAATATGCTTTCAGTTTCATTGTATACCACCTGGGCTGTGCATAATTGTTCATATGCTTTCTTTCCTATTTCCCCACATATATTAACTGGTCTTGTCTTATAGGAAGTTGTTCCTGCCCTGGCAGGCTGTACCTTTCTTTTGGGCTGATACATCATTTAGCAGGTAGAGGACTTTCCTCCATCACAATGTTATGATTTTCTTTAGCTTTACAGATTGAAGCAAACCTTTCTTTTCATTCAGTATTGAACAGTAGGATTACTGCAAGTCAAAAGAATGTCGCTGACTAACTTCCACCCTTGCAGTTTTGCAGCTAGGAAGACATGTTGCCCCATGGCGGCTTCTTTCTTAACCTGCTATTGTATTCTTTTGCCACCAGTTGAGCAACAAAAGCAAAGGCTTTTGACAGTGACCAGATGAAACGGACAAGACAACACCTGTATCCTAGCTGTGAATTTCAGTGGGCATCCTCCCCCCACCTCAACTGTAAGGGTGAGGAAGATTACATCTGCAGAAATTCATGCTTTTATACCAGCGATGAGAAATCTGCAGCTCACACTTGACACACAGTATTGGCATACTCTAGTATTCTAGGTTGTTTCACTTAGCTGCAGATAAGGGTATGAGCCCACGTTGTCTCGGTACAAATCCATCCTCTGTTCCTCACCCAATAGAAATATAAGGAACTCTTATGGCATGCACCAATACTTGCTTGGCTCAGTTGCCTTGATTGAAGTGGTATATAAGTTCATAAATAAAGGCAAGTTACAAAGTTAGCAAGTGTTATATCCAGAGTAGTTCTAAATTTGAAACAGTGGAAAGATTGGTAGCAGCACTGTAGCATTAATGTACATACTCATCAGTGTAGTAAATAACTCATCCGTCACTGCCGTGCAGTAGGCCTGTAAATGGAAGCATTATGGTCTTCCTTTAATGACCCCTATCACTTGTATATTGGACAATAAAAGAAATGGCATTCCTGTTTCTTCCCTGCCCTTTGTGTGGACATGCTTACAAAACTAGCTCATACATAATGCAGCATAATAAAGCGTGGCATGTAATGGCTGTTCTGTCTTTTACCCCAGTGTGTAAATAGCAGCAGCAGCAGAAACCTATTACTCATAACGCAGCTTTCAAACAACAACTTGAACCCAACAAACTAAATAATTTGAAGCTGCAATGCAAACTGGTGTTTTCTTGGCATATCTTCCCCTCTGCCCCTGTAGCAACTCAAATACTAGGAGAAATGGATGGGTTTCTTTACAGGTAAAACTGTTCTGAATTGAAAGGGTTCCAAGAAGTGGTGCACATGCTGCATTTTCCTTGGGAAAGTGGTGCTGTTTATTACATCTCCCAGCATTTGTTAAGCCCCACACAGCCAGGCAAGATTGAGGAAACAAGAACTATACAGATTTCAATAAGGTATCTTTCATGCTAGTCTGGTGTAAATACAGGGTCTTGGAAACTGTCATAGGAACTTCCAGCCCTCATTTATAGTGAGTTAATTATGGTGGAGTCACCTTGAGTCCCTTGAACTGCTGCTTGCCAGCTTCTCTTCACCTGGGCTAAGGTGTCATTTATGAGATAAGCTGTCAACTGCCTCACCTTCTATCTCCTGCTTGTTTATGTCTACTCTCTTCCATTCCTTGCCTTTCCTCCCCATAATCTCTTCCAGCATGTGGTTTGTATCACCCAATTTGGATTGTATTTAAATGACGTGTAATGGAAGTTTTAGCTGAATATGACTTTTCCATTTCATGATTCAGTCATCATGAACTGCACCATCTCATTAAGTTCAGTTTAGTTCAGCATCCTATTTAGTTCAGTGTTGTTTTGCAGTTAATTTCTTAGCTTAGAAATAATTCTTAAGCTACCCTGGTACTCTATCTTGGCTGAAAAGTGGGACAGAAACAGAATAAATGCCTGATTATTGTAAGAGGGGACAATTTTTTTTGCAACTGGGAATTGCAGTTTTCTTTCTTGCTTTCAAGGGACTGTATCATCCCCAGATGGGGCAGGGCCAACATTGTTAGCCCACCCTACTGCCTTTTTGTTTTCTTTTAAGTTAAGATTAAATATAAAATATGAAAATATAAAATATGAATATAAATTTTCCCTACTGGAAATTTTGCTATTTTTCAGAACCCACAATCAAAGAACTGGTAGATTGTTTGATCATGCTCTCTGTCTTTTGAGTCAACGTGTGTCAAGTACCGGATGGGAGGGGGAAATTTGATGAGAGTGGGAAAGAATACTGTTTTGTCTAATGACGATGTCCAAAGTCGTATCAGCCGGAGATGGTTGGACTTGGAATGCTGGACTGTTGGGGGAAGGGGGAAGGAATGTGGAGGGGGTTCTGGCTTGCTTGTGTGCTTTTAATTAGGTAGTTTGCGCTGGAATCTTTAGTTGTGGCTTTTTGCTTCCATTTTGTACACATCTGCAATAAATCTGAAATCTTCATTTTACCTGAATGCATGAGTCAGGTTATAATTGAGTCAGTTGTGTCAGATCTTTACATGAAGCCACAACTAAAGAATTCAAGAGCCTGGTGAGAAACCTAACTGACTGGCTGGAGTCACTCAAGATGGAATTTTTCCAGATGGGATTGCAGCCCAACATCTTAGACTGGTGCATGGCCAGAGGCGACCCAGAAACCCTGAAGGTGTGGATTTGTCTAGCTGGAATCCGTAGATTCGTCTGAAGAAGCAGTATCAGTTTCAACCACCAGTCAAGAAAACAACCCCGTGAGGGAGTACAGCCTCAAGGGCGCCTTTACGGAAGCCTTGGGATGAAGAAAAGGATCATTGTTTAAAGGAGGGATTATGTTTTAATAATGAGCAAGGAGGACATCGAGAAACCCAAAATGCCCTGCAGATTTGTCATCGTGCGCTCTGTGTAAGATTTCCCCCCGCAGTGATTCGGGCACGTACAAGGCTTTCTCTTTCCAGGCGATGTTGTCTTTGAAAGATACATGTTGTTGGTTATTCTGCAACCATGTATCTTGCTGTAGTGCTTGTGTGAGTCTTTGTTGCCAGTTCGGTGAAATTGAGCGTCGGCTCCGATCGCTCCCCGCCGTTCGTGCTGGCGTGCGCTGATTCCTTGTCTGGCTCCGCGTGACAGCTGGGCAGCCGAGCTGTTTCTCGGTCCATACTGTTCCCACGATGTCGGAGGCTTGCGTGTCGTCCTGTGGCCGTCGGGAAAGGGCGTCTGCCAAGAAGTTTTTCTTGCCCGGTATGAATTTCAGCGTGAAATTGAACCGGCTGAAAAACTGAGCCCATCGCACCTGCTTCGGGCTGAGCCGTTTTGGCGTGCTGAGTGCCTCCAGGTTCTTGTGGTCCGTCCAGACCTCGAAGGGGCAGGAGGCCCCCTCCAGCAGGTGCCGCCACGTTTCCAAGGCTGTCTTTACTGCAAACGCCTCCTTTTCCCATACGTGCCATCTCCGCTCCGTTTCGGAGAATTTGCGGGAAAGGTAGGGGCAGGGCTTTAGGTGGTTGTCGGAGCCCTTTTGGAGCAGGATGGCTCCGATGGAAAAGTCGGAGGCATCTGCCTGCACCACAAAAGGCTTGGTGGGGTCGGGGTGTTGTAACATTGGCTCAGCTGTGAAGAGGGTTTTCAGTCTCTCGAATGCCGTTTGACAGTCAGCTGTCCAATTCAGTAGCGCCCCCGGGTTCCTCGATTTTCACGTGTCCCCCAAGCCCTTAGTCTTTAGCAGGTTAGTTAGGGGCAAAATAGTCTCTGCCAGCCTGGGCGTGAACCCCCTGTAGAAATTAGTGAATCCCAGGAGGCTTTGCAGCTGTCTCCTCGTGCGTGGGCGTTCCCACGCCAGGATGGCTTGGACCTTGCTGGGGTCCATTTCTATCCCTTTAGCAGAAATCCTATACCCTAGGTAGTCAATTTGTTTTTTGTGAAACTCGCACTTGGAGAGCTTAACGAACAGCTCTGCCTTGCGAAGTTTCTTGAGCACGTCCTTTACCAAGCGTTCGTGCTCACGTTCTGTTTCTGTGTAGATCAATACATCATCCAGGTAAACCAAAACCCCCTTAAAAAGGTGGTCACGCAGGACCTCATTAATTAACTGCATGAATACCCCCGGTGCTCCTGCCAGTCCGAATGGGAGTACTTTATATTGAAACGCCCCCAATGGGCAATTGAAAGCAGTCTTCCACTCATCCCCCTCCCGTATCCGTATGCGGTAGTAGGCTTCCCTTATGTCCAGTTTGGAGAATACCTTACCCTTTACCAGGTGGGACAAAATGTCCTTTATTAAGGGTAAGGGGTATTTATTTGAAATGCTTGCTGCGTTTAATCCGCGGTAGTCTGTACAGAGCCGCAATGACCCGTCCTTTTTCTCGCGAAAAAGGACTGGCGCTCCCACTGGAGAGTTTGCTGGCTCGATAAAACCTCTCGCCAGGTTTTTATCTATGAAGTCCCTTAATGCTGCTAGCTCTCGCTGGGTCATAGCATATATTTTTGGTTTGGGTAGGGGTACCCCCGGGACCAGTTCAATGGTGCAGTCCGTCTTTCTGTGGGGGGGGAGTTTGTCCACCTCTTTCTCGCCGAAAACGTCGGCGAAATCCCCGTATTTGGTTGGCAGTCCCTCTGGCAGTGCTGCCTCTCTGTGTTCCGCAGTCGTCGTCGCCCCCCCCATGGCTGCTCAGGGAACCCTGTTCCCTGAAGGTGCTTGGTAACGCCCGTCAGCAAACTTAATCTCTCTGGTTCTCCAGTTGATGACTGGGTTTTGCTGCACGAGCCATGGGATCCCCAGTATGAGTCGGGGTTGCCCCACCAGTGCCACGATTAAAGCCAATTTTTCCTCATGGCTGCCGAGCCGTAGCGCGGTTTCTCCGGTGTATTGGGTGACCGGGCCCCCTCCCGCTGCAGATCCATCGAGCTGCGAGAACACCAGGTGGTGCTGAAGTGGATAGCAGCGGAGGTCGAGTGCGGCTGCCAGGTCAGGGTGCATCAGGCTTTTGGAGCAACCCGAATCAATGAGTGCCCAGACCTTTTCGGTTTTATTTCGATGGGTGAGGGTGACACGGACATAGAGGGTGGGGCATTCCTCACTCACCCCTTTGTCGAAGCGCCTGTCAGTGTCCTCCACCTGTCCTTCGGCGCCCCTTAGGCCAGGTCGTTGTCGTTTCCCGCCGCCTCATCGGGGTTGCTTTCCTCCTCCTCTGAACTGTAGGGGACGTGTCTGCGTCGGTACTCCCCCTTCGCCGCTGGTCGCTTTCTTGGCGCTGGGGTTGGTGCTGTTTGTGCCCTCCTTGGGCTTTCTCTGGGCGTCGTTTTGGGGCATGCGGCTGCTTTGTGATCTTCCCTGCCGCACGTGAAACATTGCCCTTTTGCGAAGCGTCTGTCCCGTTCCTCCTTCCAGGGTTGGGGTCTCGCCCTCACCTGCCTTGCGCTGGTGCGTGGGGGTCTCGCTGTCTCCATCTGCTGCGTTTCCCTCCTTGCGTGGAGGAACGTGTCGTGAGCGTTCTCCGCTTCTGCTGCCAGCTGGATCCAACCCGTGAGGGAGCTGGGGTTGTCGCGGCCGAGTGCCCACCGGAGGACGTTTACGTTGAGTCCGTGTTTGAACTTCTCAATCAGTGTCGATTGAGACCAAGTGTCCACTTTTCCGGCTAGGGCTTGGAACTCCATGGCATACTCTGCCACGGAGCGCGGGCTTTGTCTGAGTGTCTCTAGCGCCCTTTTCGCCTTTTCTTGCTCCAGGGGGTCCCTGAAGTGCCGTTCCAGCGCCTGCAGAAATTCAGTGCTGTCCTGCAGCGCCCGGGCGCCTGATTGGCACAATTGGACGTACCAATCGGCGGCCCGCCCTTTTAATTTTATGGCCAGGGCATTGATTTTGCCCCGCTCAGTTCTGAAGCAGGGACCCCATTCTTCGAGGTAGTACCTCGCGTTAGTCAAAAAAAGGGAGAGTTTCGAGGGGTTCCCGTCGAACTTTATGCCAAAGTCCTTGGCGGGTGTCCTGGTCTGGCTCCTGGCCCCCTCTACGTCGTGCCTCGGGCTCTGCGGGAGCTGCTGCGGGTCGGGGTGTCTCCAGTTCTCTTGCGGCATTGGTGCCTCTCTCTGGGTCTCCTCGCAAGGTCGTCGTCCCATCGCTCGGGGGGGAGGGCGGGGTGTTCTTCCTCGGTCGGGCTCCTGGATCCAGGCTCCGCCGTCGCCGCCCGCCGGGTCGTCCCTCCGCCTCTCAGCCTGGCGTGTCTCCCGTCGTGGGGTGGGCTCCTGGGACCGGGCGCCGCCGCCGCCGAGGTTGTCCCGCCGTCTCACGTCCGGGCGCGCCTCCGATAGTTGGGTGGCCTCCTGGGGTCGGGTCCCGCCGTGGTCACCGCCGTCCGCTGGGTCTCCACCCCGTCTCGCATCCCGGTGCGCCTCCGGTCGTCGGTTGGGCTCCTTGGGTCGGGTTCCGCCGTCGCCGCCGCCCCGCTCGCCCCGCCGCCTTTCGTCCGGGGGTGCCTCTGCGCCGCCTCCGCCGCAGATTCCCTGCGCCGCCGTCAGCTGTTGGAGCATCTGCCGCACCGCCTGCATCCCTTCCTCCAACGCGTCGAGCCTCTCCGCCGTCCCCGGCTTCCCGCCGAGGTGTTCGCCGCTCCGCTCGCCCTCGCCGTTGGCCGTGGTAGAGGACGGATCGTCCCTCGTTCCCGCCGCGGTGCCAGGCGCGCCCTCGCCTTCGAGCGCCCAAGGTGGCGGTTCGTCTCGCGCTTCCTCCAGGGTTGCCTGCGGGCTTGGAGAGGGTCCCCTCGTCTCGCCCCCGGTGCCTCGCGGGCTCCAGGGCACCGGGGTGGGTCCCTCCCCCGCTGCTTCCCCCCAGCTGGGTCCCATACTTACCGGGGCGTTGCATCGCCCGGACCTCAGCTGCATCCCGCCCTGCGAGAGCGGGGCTTCATTGCCGGGCGCCGAAGGGTTGCGCCTCCTCGGTTCCTGGTTCTCCATGCCTGGCTGGGTCCCTCACAAGCTTGTTGGATAGGTACCAGGTGGAAAAAAAAATTTGGGGGGTTCCCGTTTTTATGTCAGGGCCAGCCTCGCTTCGCAATAAGACACAGACTCACTTAATGGGTATTAAGGATTTCTGGTTTATTGGAATGATAGCTGACAGAACGAAAAACGGGAACGGGGTAGGTAGTGTGGGGGCGCCCCTTTTATACCCTCCTGTATTGCCCCGGGCTTCCCCACCCCTCAATGCCCCGATCCCTCTCTATGGGACCCTTGATGGCTGCTTGGGCGTTTTCCCCAGTGTCCTCTTTGTCTCCCTGCGACGGTTGTGTCCTCCGGGGCACCATGTGCTTCTTATCTTCACTCCTCTGACGTCTCTCCTTTCAGTTGTTTATGGGTCCATGGGTGTGGGTGCCTTTGGGTGCTTGTGTTAATCCCTGGTTTGATTATCTTCTTCCCCTTTTCCTTAATGATCATGATCCACGTTGTGAGGCTCTTTGTGCCTTGCAACGAGGTCATGACACAGTATCAGTTTCAACCACCAGTCAAGAAAACAACCCCGTGAGGGAGTACAGCCTCAAGGGCGCCTTCACGGAAGCCTTGGGATGAAGAAAAGGATCATTGTTTAAAGGAGGGATTATGTTTTAATAGTGAGCAAGGAGGACATCGAGCTGTGGATTGTTCTAGCAGACTACCCACCATGTCACCAAAGTCGAAGCCCAAGCCTGCCAAGTCTCCCACTGCTAAGGGAAAAGCAGTGGTGGCCAGCGAAGCATTGCAGCTGGCAATCAGCTCAGAGACTTCCGAGGTAGACTCCTCAGATGAATCCCAGTCACTGGCGGGAATTGAGTAAAGCCTGCCTGGATGGGTGCCAGCAGGCAGGCTGGACAGAAGGGGTGCAAAAAAGTGGTGAGTGGAGATAACTGCATGGTGGTGGTTTGGGGTGCAATTAAGGGCTTTAGGGAGACATAAGAGCACTGATTTGAACATGCTGGTGGACTCAGGGTGTGGTAAATGTTTAATTCACCCTGCCATAGTAAATGGGTTGGGATTGAAAATCCAAAAATTGAAAGAGCCTATAGTATTTAACCAACTGGATGGCTTTGCCGGGGTCCCAGCGATGTTTTGCACTGAAGAGGTGGAAATGAGAGTGGGCATCCATCAGGATGTTCTCCGATTCATAGCTGCAGCCATAGCTAATTATTTAATAATATTGGGAGTACCCTGGCTAAAGGCTCACAACCCCCATGTGGATTGGGTGACAGGAAGCATTCAATTTAAATATGGACTGTCATGATTACGGATGGTGAGCAGGAGGGGGCCCCTATCCAGGGGGGAAAACGCATGTGTAGTTTAGATGCTTTGAACTGTCCTTCAAAGAAACTCAGAGCAGACCCACCTTGAGTTTTGGGGTTTATCTGTCTGGGTTTCCCACACTCCTTCAGTTTGGCAGGATTTTCTGTCTACTTTAGCAGTTAATAAACACTAGAGACTAATTTCTTGTCTCAGTGTTTTTTTTTTGCTTAAGTCAGGACATGGACTGTATAAGTGGAACCAGGAGGAAGAAGAGAGGGGAGTTGGCGAGGGCTTAGTAGCAGTGACAACTGAGATGGGGAGTAGTGCAACCATTGATGATGAACCTTATCGGGATTTGAAGGAGGTGTTTGGAGAGGTCGAATGTGACCAATCACCCCCCCCCCCTCCATTGGAAGACAGACTGTGCTATAGAAATTGAGCCAGGGGCGAAAGTCCCCAAACCTAAAATGTACGCTATGTCTCTTTAGAAATGCCCAAATTTTGTAAATGTTATCCGAGAGAAGAAAAAGCAAGTCATTTTTTAACCCACAGTACTGGTTATTTTCAACTGGATATAGAATTTGCATTTGTCAGTTGGAGATTTATTCACCCTCAAGTCTCAAGACTCCTTTGGAGCTCTTCACAGTCTCTTTTGGATCGTGTTGTGCTAAACAGTTTGGTATCACCAGTGAACTTCGGCATTTCACCAGCTATCCCTAATTCCTGTTTGTTTCTTAAGTTAAAAAGTATCAGTCTCAACCTTGATTGTTGCGGGACCCTGCTCTATTTTTCAGAATGTGTGTTCAAATAGGATTTTACAGATATTTCAGAATGGTCCTGATTTGCCAACTTCTGTTCTGTCAAATCAGTCTAAGAGAAGGGATGTGTTTCTTCAAGTGACCAAATGAAAGACTGGAATTTGCATACAAATGTACTCATTATCAGGAGCCAGTGTTTTAGTTCAAATTCCCCTTCCCTGCAGTAGGGCTCAAAACATGATGCAGGACTGAATAGAAGATGGAGCTACCTGTAAATGTTAGGAGAGCCAGAACCAATCCCCCAGCCCACCCCTCCTGCCATTACTTTTGTTTCTAGATGTGAAACTCCTGGCTACATAATTTTCCCTCAGGTTTATCATTTTCTAAAATACAACCCTGGTGCTAAAGAACCATGCAGCTTATTTTGAGATAGATCTTCCTCTCCATCCAACTCTGGCTTCCAGTTGAAACAGACTAATTAAGCTGGATATCAAATGGTTGCCACCAGTACTTACCCAGCAGGAGAGATGCCACTGAGACTTGAGCTCAGAGAAGATTGTGACTCCTACCCATGAAATTTCCAAAGACCATGGTATCTAATTCCTTTTTGCTATTTATGGCAGTCTTACCCATATTGACAAAGAAATAAGCCTACTATGTGCTATGGGATTTATCCCCCCTAATGAAATATATTTAGGTTTCTAGCCTCAAAGCTATCTCACAGAAGCACAGGAAGTTAAATCATTTGTCCATCTGGCTCTGTATTATCTATCCTGGCAGGAGCTATCCGTGGGAGGAGATTTCTGGTTTTACCAGGATATGCTGGGGGCTGAATGGGTTATGTTTGAGTTATTTAAGATGAAATAAATCTCTAGAAGATGTAAACGGGCTGGAATTTCCAAGATGGTAGCAGCAGGAAAAGAAGTCACTAATGCCCCAACAATATTATCTACTCTGAGTGAAAGCCAGTCTTCCAGTTAAAAGGATTTTAAAAAATAACTGACAAAGGATTAATTGCCTGGCATGTTAGCCTTCCCCCCTTCAGTATTTATAGCATTTCAAGTTATTAGCTTTCTAATTAACACTGAAAGATCCAAAACCACCTAATTGTATTCCACAGTAATTATAGAAACAAAGAATGAGTGCTGAAATTAGAATGTGGATGTTCTAGTATTTTTGTTTTAAGAATATACAAAGACAAGGAATGGTACTATTAGATGTCCCAAATGCATTTTTTTTTTCAATTAAATAGTGAGGAGGTGGCTTGTTCATTGAATGCCAAATATTTTTGCCTTCATCTGGGACTGCATCAGGAGAGCAGATGGTGAGCCAAAACATTACAATCGGAACACACGCCTTTTATTAGTAGGAGGGGGGTGTTCCTCCAGAGCTAATATGTTTTCTAAATTATTCAGCACATACCCACTAGGGCTTGGTATTGTATTAGGGCTTGGCAAAAAAACACCCAAAAAACAAAATGATTTGCTATCCTATTGTAGGGGAGAAGATGAAAAGATGAAAATCATGGCCTCTGCTTTTGAGATCTTGAAAGAGTAATGTTTAGGGGCAAAATTCAAGGACATGTTAAAGTTTGTGATTGCATGTTTTATCTGCTTGATGTCTGGAAGCAGAGTAGCACCCAAGTGGCCATTTGAAATCCTCTCCGCTAAATTCTTGGGGAAGGAGAAATTCACCACAACATTGCCCCTTAATGGTGATGATAGTGTCGCTAGTGAAGAAACCCAATGGGAGGAGTTCCCTCACAATGTAGATCTAATGGAAGTAAGGGAAGCCGGAGAGTTGCAGAACTCCAGAGAAGGAATTACACAATGAAAGAAAGAAAACTCTTTCCATTAGGCTTCATGCATATCTCTTGGCCACTATATAACTGTTAGGTTCAGGAACGCTCCACTTGACCCATAAGATTTTCTTTGAAAATCTCTGTGACAGTGCCAAAAAGCAGGATAAATTCTCTGCCTGTCTAGAAGGGATGATGCAGATCTAGAGGATTAGCCAGTACTTGCCCAAAAATGGGGGGACTCAGAAGAGTTGCTTCCTCCTAAAGCAAGGGTTGGGCTTTGTGACTGTCTAGCTGTTGCTGAATACTTCTTATTGGCCCTGATGGCTGGAGCTTTTAGGAGCTGGAGTTAGCAACATCTGGCTGGGGACTGGTTCTTAAAGTCTCTCCAGTGTGAGGTGGTGCATAAGTGCTACCCTCTATTGTTCCAGTTGTTGCTTAGAGTAAGTGTTGCTATGAGGACTGTAGATATGGGAGCCTTGGATGCCAAGATTTCTTTCAGAAAGAGGAAGCTTACTCTGCACTTCAGTTCTGAATCTCTCAAGGGGCCCAGGCAGGAAGACCCTGAAGGAAGAACTGCTAAATAATAGACAGTTTTCTGACACTGAGTGCAGTTTTGTCCAAGCTGGTTATCTTCCAAGATGTTGGGCGGTACCTCGGGGAATTCTCAGAGCTGCAGCTCTGGCAAGAAGGAGAATCAGATTGGCAAAAACTACAGTATCCTGGAATCTGCTGCCTCAGATGGTAAGAACTGGTTTTCTCTGAATAAACAAGATACTCATATTTCTCCTCTACATTTTGCATTAAGTTGGTTTTGTTGCAATTCAGGTTGTGGATAGGGAGAGCATTTATCCAGAAGTATGGCAGGTGTGCCCCTTGGGCAGGAGACATTAGGATATGCATAATGAAGGGAAGCAAGCAGAGTTCCCTTTCCTTGAGATTCTCAAGGCAGCTGTGATATGGTTGACAGGCAAGGGAAGGTAGGGAGGACAGGAAGAGTACAAGTTTTTGGAAGATGGTATTATTTGCCCTGGGACACTCAATCCAGCTTCTTGAGCCATCCTGTCTTGCTGCAGAATATTAATAAAGCACTTCCAGAGATGCTGAACTTCATAATTAAGGTGGGGGCATCTAATTTAATGCCTTTTATCTGCTACAGCTCTTTTAATGTGGGCTAGATCAAGAAATCCTTTTCCTTTATGGCTGCATCTTAACAAAAAAACACAAAAACAAAAACTACATAGGAGCAAAATAAACACACAAAATAGTTTGAAATGGATGAAAATGTATTTGTCATCTTAAGGAGCAATAAGGTTCTAATATTTCTGTGCAAAAGGACTGCTACAGAGATAATCCATTACAAATTATTTTGATAATATAATGAAGAAATTGAGATCAAATGTGCAGAAAAACAATATTTAATTAAAGAGATTCTTTGCTGTTAATTTTTCAGCTAATGCTGATTTTTCTATACTTTTAAATTCCATTGATCCATGAAGATACTTGTTTAGTTTTCCAGTGTTTTGCTTTGGTAAAAATCTGGCAGCTAGCACTAGAAATTGAATGCTTTCTTCTCTTGTGCCCTTTTATGCCTTGGGGAAAATGGACAATAAAGCCACATTAGCATTAATTAAAGTACCTTAGAATTAATTACCAAAGTTTCTTACATCATTTTTCCAATTTCTCCAAAACTGTTGGACAGAATGAGTAGCTAAATGGATATTACCACCAGGAATTGATATGTACCAGTTTGGTTATAACCCTCAAATATACTCTAGAAAGGCTTAGATAACATAATTTATGGTCCGAGCTATGACTTATAGTCAATTCTGGATGATTTCCCAAAATAAAGTTGAAAGAAAGTTTATAGTTCCACGTGGCTGTTTGACCTCAGAGCCTTTCCTTTCCCCTATTTTCACAGGAGCCTGTTCTGTTTGGAGTAAAGGTTTTGCATAGAATGGAAGCAATTATTTCTATTTTAAATGAGGAGAAATGGCATTGCCTTAAAAGACCGAGATTTCATTGCTAATTTTATATTGGCCCGCTAAACAATGTCTGTGTTCCCAATCATACCATTTTTAATTTTCTGGGTTTGGTTGAAGAATAAAGAATGCCTCTTATCCATCTCTGCATCTGAGAGTGCATGATTGTAGCAGGGTAGCACTGCAGAACTCCATATTCCAATAATAGCTTTATTTTAAAGGGACTGCTGCCTTTTCTGGAGTCCAGGAAGGCCTTGCAAATTTCTATATAAATCAAGGTGATTGTTTATTGATTTCTTTTTTTCTTTCCAAGATGGCTTTCAAAAATATAGTGGGAGAAGCTATCCTCATAGCATAAACTAGATAATAACCCCAGGACAGATTTGCTATTGCTGTAATTTTGTTGGCCTGGAGAGAGAGTTCATTCATTGCAATGAAGATGTTTATAGAACCAGTGTAACTGAGACACCAGCAGGATGGCATGGCAGTTCACAAAGAAATGGGGAGGAGTAATATCAATAGCAGTAAAGTGCCCTATTAATATTTTACTACCAAGTAATCCATACTGAGATGTATTGTCTTAATATATAGAATGATTTAAACATTGCATCATGTTCAGGAGTGCACAGGTACTTCAGTACAAAATCCATCTTGCGAAGCGCAACTGTTGAGGTGACCTTACAGCTCTCCTGGTTGATTGGTATTGATAAAAGGAGAGGAAGCTGCTTCTTACACATTAAAGGTTCCCTGCAATCAATTTACAATGAGGTGTAAGACCAGCAGCAGATTGGCATCTTTTAATTCAGTGTAATGAAACATGGGCCTGCGTCTCATGAATGTTTTTTTTTTTTAAATTGGAGTCAAAGAGACCAATTCAAGTGAAAAATTAAAAGCAAAGGGCGTGAGGGAAGAGGTGAAAGAAGAGAAAAATACATGCTACACTGAGGTGGCATAACAAGTTGTGGCAGAGGAACTAGGGACCAAATTGCCAATATCCGCTAGATAATGGAAAAAGCCAGGGAGTTTCAGAAAAACATCTATTTCTATTTTATTGACTATTCTAAAGCCTTGGACTGTGTGGATCATAACAAATTGTGGCAAGTTCTTAGCGGTATGGGGATACCAAGTCATCTTGTCTGCCTCCTGAAGAATCTGTATAACGACCAAGTAGCAACAGTAAGAACAGACCACGGAACAACGGACTGGTTTAAGATTGGGAAAGGAGTACGGCAGGGCTGTATACTCTCACCCTACCTATTCAACTTGTACGCAGAACACATCATGTGACATGCTGGGCTTGAGGAATCCAAGGCTGGAGTTAAAATCGCTGGAAGAAACATTAACAATCTCAGATATGCAGATGATACCACTTTGATGGCTGAAAGCGAAGAGGAACTGAGGAGCCTTATGATGAAGGTGAAAGAAGAAAGTGCAAAAGCTGGCTTGCAGCTAAACCTCAAAAAAACCAAGATTATGGCAACCAGCTTGATTGATAACTGGCAAATAGAGGGAGAAAATGTAGAGGCAGTGAAAGACTTTGTATTTCTAAGCACAAAGATTACTGCAGATGCTGACTGCAGCCAGGAAATTAGAAGATGTTTAATTCTTGGGAAGAGGGCAATGATAAATCTCGCTAAAATAGTTAAGAGCAGAGACATCACACTGACAACAAAGGTCTGCATAGTTAAAGCAATGGCATTCCCCATAGTAACATATGGCCGCGAGAGCTGAACCATAAGGAAGGAAGGAAGATCGATGCTTTTGAACTGTGGTGTTGGAGGAAAATTCTGAGAGTGCCTTGGACTGCAAGAAGATCAAACCAGTCCATCCTCCAGGAAATAAAGCCAGACTGCTCACTTGAGGGAATGATATTAAAGGCAAAACTGAAGTACTTTGGCCACATAATGAGAGGATACCCTGGAGAAGATGCTGATGCCAGGGAAAGTGGAAGGCAAAAGGAAGAGGGGCCAACCAAAGGCAAGATGGATGGATGATATTCTAGAGGTGACGGAATTGACCTTGGGGGAGCTGGGGGTGTTGACGACCGACAGGAAGCTCTGGCGTGGGCTGGTCCATGAAGTCACGAAGAGTCGGAAGCGACTGAACGAATAAACAACAACACACTGGGGTGGAGTTTCCAACAGAAGGTCAGCACCAGGCAGTTGTTGAGGCCTCTGTCTTTTACTAATCCTAGGATCCTTTTCAAACAACCAGCTGAACTTGAGAATTACCATTTTGGGAATTACCAGCATTTTCTTAACTGAATATTTTAATGCTTTTTCCCATGTAATCATCTTGAAAAAGTTTATAGAGTGAAGTGCTGTACCCTTCCTGAGCCTTGTGGGAAATTTAAATGATGTCTTCCATACCTTAAGAGTGCTCCTTCCATCCCGCAACTGGACAGAACTTCTGAGAAAAATATTAAAATCACTCATGGCAAATTACCAAACATTTTCTTTGATTTAATGGACAATTTAGGGCTTGTGGACATATTGAGACAGAAAAATTGCAATTCACAAGAGTACAGCTACTTTTCTGAAAGACATGGATATTTTTCAAGAATAGATATGATATGGATTTTGAAGAATTTGGCTACTAAGGTTTCTAAAGTAGAGATATTACCAAAGACATTTTTGGTTCATAATCCTGTGAGTTTGGTTTATAAAAGGAAATCCAGTTCTTTTAGATGGAGACTAAATGAAATGTTGTTACAGAAAGAAGCATTAGTGGAGGATTGTAAAAAGAAATTAAAAGATTTTTTTGAAAATAATTTAAACAAAGGTACTGATTTAAGAATGGTTTGGGATGCAAGTAAAACTTTTTATCAGAGATTATTTCATGCAACATAAAAGTGAACTCAAAAAAGAAGGGTCAAGAGAAAACAAGCTATTTTGGATGAAATAAGAGAAAAGAAGAATTAATTTCCAGAGAAGATAAATATTTCTCAACAAATTAAGCTTTTACAATGACAGTTATCTATGTGTTAAGTAAGAGAAATGGAAATAAAAATGAACTATGTAAAGCAAAAAAAACCGCTTTGAGTTTGTAAACAAACCAGGGAAATGGTTGGCCTATAAATTACAAAAATAAAATTATATTGAAACTACAAGAGGGAGATACTGTATTAATGGATAGCATGGCTATGCAAAAAGCATTTCATCAATATTATTCTAACTTGTGGATGGACCTATAACAATAAAGGAAATTTCTAAAGCTATAAAAAAAAGATTGAACCAGGAAAGGTTCCTGGACCAGATGGTTTATCATGCTTTGAGGATGAACTTATTTTACATGCTTTGAGGATGAACTTTTTGCAACCTTTACAAAATACAACTAACTCTATCTTACAGGGACAAAAGATGCCAGGGAGTTGGAAAAAGGCCAGTATAACAGTAATACCTAAAGAGGGACAAGATTTGACTTTCACAAGAAACTATAGGCCGATATCATTAGGCTGATATCATTGAAACATGAATAATGAGTACAAGTTATTTACAACGATTCTGGCTGATAGACTGAAAATAATTTTGCAAGAATTTTATTCATGAGGATCAATGAGGGTTTTTATCTAAAAGACAGTTAAAGGATAATCTTAGAAATGTGTTAGACATTTTGGAATATTTGAAGCAACATAATGAAAAACAATCTGCATTGATTTTCTTAGATGCGGAGAAGGCCTTTGACAACTTGAACTGGGCTTTCCTGTTCAAAGTTTTAGAAGGTAAGAATTTTGGAGAGAACTTCATAAAATGGGTAAGATCAATTTATACTTAACAGAAAGCACAAATAACTGTTAATGGATCTCTAAAAAAGCCTTGTCAGATACAAAAAGGATCAAGGCAGGGATGTACATTGTCTCCTGTCTTGTTTATTTTGATTCTTGTAATATTGAATAGAGATATAAGACAAGATGAGAGGATTGTGGGAGTAAAGATTAAAAAAGAAATTTGTAAGTTCAGTGCTTTTGCAGATGATTTGGTGTTGGTCTTGGAAGATCCTTTAAAGGGAATTGAAACGTTAAGGGGAAAACTAAAAGAATTTGGTGAATTAGCAAAGAACACTATGCTGTGAACTCTTTCAATCCTGTAAAAGTGGCAACTCAATACAAGAGGCAAACTTTTAAAAATGTTGGAAAACTTCATGGTAGCCAGGATGAAAAAGTTAGAAAAATAAATAGCCTTTGAGGTTTGTCCAAAGCCTGGAAACATGATAACAATACTCTTCTGCTAAGCAGAAATAAACCATTTTCTGACATCGAGTGTTGGAGAATACTGGGTGTACTCCCCCCATGTATTCTCAGGGAGGAAGTTCTGTACAGTAGAAAAGCAACAAAATAGCACACTTAGTATGCTGCTTTTCCTATCTGCAGGTCACCAAACATTTGGATTATAATTCTTGCTACGTTTCACCTTTAGCCAGGCTGGCTGGTATTGAATGTATTTTGTTCCCAACATCTGGAGGGTGCCATGTTTGGGAGGGCTGCTTAAAGCATCTATCTACTTTGATTGCCTGGTCCAACCAATCTATGGGGTTGTTTCTGATATAGACAATGCTGTGTTGAAGTAGGCATTTGGATTCATCGTTCATCAAGTCCCTTACATGTCATTTTTTTTTACTATTCTTCCTCCCTTTTATAATTACAATTCTAATAATGTGAGTTGTATAATTCATTGTGTTAAGATTTTCTCTCTGGCAGTGTAATTAGATACTGTGATAAAATTATGTGAAGTCAACCTGAAATAGTTATCATCAACTTAGCTGGAGTCTCAGGTTCTGTAAAATAATATAACGTTCTCCAATTTCTCCTACATTTGGAAGACAAATTGTAGTCCACTGATAATGCAAGGCTTTTATTTTACCATTTAGATGGGGCCTGGAAAAATGTTCTTCTGATGAAGGACTTTTGAATAAGAGACCTGTTAATCAGAAAGCAAATTAATCTGCTCGTGGACAGTATGGGAGGAATCCTGACATTCTAGGTAGAGCTGTTAAAAGGGTGTCTGAGATCGTTCATATGATGTGTTACATCAGTCTTTCTCAACTTACTGTGCTCAAATGAATTCCAAGACTTCTAGCCAGCGTGACTGTTTGCTAGAAATTCAAGGAGTTGTAGTACAACAGATCTAGAGGGCAAGTTTGAGCTTTATGCTAGTTCAGATATGTACCTGATACCAGTCTATGTGTCTCCATCATTAATCTATTGCCAGTATTTAAATAGACCTGTGATATGATATTTATGTGTTGCCATTCTAATCTTTCTCACAAGTGGCAGCCACTGAAGTGGGGTGTGGGACAGGGAAATGTTGAGGACAGTGTGATAATAGCCCATCTGCTTTAATTATCACCAGGAGAAGATGTGTGTGGGTGGCCATTCTTTTGAAAGTCGTGTGACATTTAGCTTTGGTGGGAAGAGAATGAAGGTGGTCATTCAACATGCCATGATCCCAGTCAACCTGTAGCAAGTAGGTTAGCAGCAATTTGACCATCACATTTTGAAGTTCAAGAGCTTAACATGAGGAAACAATTGCATTGCTTATTTCTTTTTGCAAATATAATTTTTAACATTCTGTGGATGTAACAGCCATTGTAGATGGACTGAAAGAGCATTGGAAGCTGCTTTACACCAAGTATGACTGTTATGGTTGACATGGATGGTCAATGTCTCTCCAGGATTTCAGCAAGGAATTTTTTTCCTGGAGATGCTTCACTACTCAGCTATAGCCTCATCATATCAAGACCACAGCTGTATTGACTGAACAGCAGACGAAAACTGTAGGAAAACGTGTTTCTGCTTTTAGCTTGAAATTAAATGGTTGGTTGGGTGAAAATGGATTGAATCAACTTATTTCTCACTCCTGTCCTGTTCTGTCCATTCATAGATAATACATTTGTGACTCCGTTCTCTCTCCCTCCCACTTGCTCTCTTGATTGAGCTAATCAACTAATTATTTCAGCAGGAAGGAAGGAGGAGGAAGGAACAATAGCAGAAGAATTGAATATATGTCTGCAATTGTTTTGTCATTTGTAGCAAAGGCAGCCAAACAGTTTGTGTGTAGCTGTGGATAGCAATTCTTAAGACTGGTTTTCATTCAAGCCTGGCATGGAGGTAATTTATCTGGGAAATTCCATTCCAAATGGAAATGGATGTTTTAATACAGTCTGAATGTATTTTGGCACGTATGTGCATGTGTTTTTTCTTAGACTCCTAAGGAATGAGAGGCTATCAAAAAATAGAGCACAATTCTGGACCAGTGGTAGTTGAAAAATGACTTTTCTTGCACAGAGTCTGTCTTGGCCTATAGTATAATAAGCTGTAAGAATGACCTTAAGGAGAACATGGGAAATGGAGTAATAAATTCCCTTTTGAACTCTGTTCCTCCAGGCTAAATGAACTCGATCTGGTTTCAAGACTGGACTGATCAGGATTTTCATCCATTGCATCTTTGCATTCCACATGTCATCTTGGATGCTCATTTGAATTCTCTGCTCTAGTCATGATTGCACTGAGATTCAATTTCTAAAAATCTGGATATGATTTTTACTGTGCTTGTTTTTATGTTTACATTATTGTGCTGCCTCAGTTCTCTGGAAGATGCACAAATAGTTAAAAATGCAGTCTAAAATAATAGAATGTAAACCAATTAAAAACACTACTATGCAGATTTTAGAAACAGTAGAATAATAACTAGTATGGCAAGGAAGAAGGCAATAAAATCAGCAGCAAAATAATGTTTAGTAACTGCATTCCTTTTTAATATAGTCTACAAAACTATAGACACTAGGCGAGCCTCTGGGCTGGAGAATGACATAGGGTTTATTTATTCAACTTACATGGCTGCCCAACTCCTGATGCTAGGCAGCATGCAAACAGATCTGAAATAGACATTTAAAAATATGTATCAAAATAGCAAAATGAATTGGCAACCAAAGATGTTAACCAATATACTGCTCCACTTCCTGGAGATGGGTATACTCAGTACTCTAGTCCAATGCCCAAGGGAAAAGCCAGATCTTAAGAATGATATGGAAGGCCAGTAGGGTTGGGGCTATCTAGATCTCGGGGGAAGGGGGAGGCAAGCTCTTCCGCAGGTGGAAATGCAACCAGACACACTTTCTGGATCCCATCAGATGGTATTCCTTGAGGGAAGGGATCTGGAGCATGCCAATTCTGTTGTATCTGGTGGGACAAGCAGAGCTGATGGGAGACAGGTGGTCCCACAATCCTTGTATCCCCCTAAACCACAGCATAAACATGCCCCAGCAACCATTTTTTATTCCATGTCCTCATTATGTTGTCTTCATCTCATCCCTAGTCTACAGTGGAGGCAGCTAAAATCGGTTTAAGCTTTTTCAGCTTTAAGGAAGTGTTCAATGTAAAAGCTCCAACTTCCTTCAGCCCATGTCTCTCCTCCATGATTGTGTTCTGCCAATCATTATACAGCCATTGGAGGCTCCATCTCCAGCTTCATAGGGTATGGCCCCTATGAAATCCTGTTTGGTTTCCCCATGCATCTTGGTGTGTACTGTGAAACCAGGGGAGGATATGTAGATTGGGATCAGGCATGGTTTACAAATTTAGCAGAAATAAGAACAGATATTGCCAAGGGCTTAGAACAAGCCCACCCTGGTTCCAGAAACTCCAAGGATATCCCAAGTGACGTTAAACCTGGGGATCAAGTTATGGTGAAAAAAGGAAAACCAGGGTGAGGCTTGGGACCATGGTGGAAGGGACCACACACAGTCCTTGATGCAGTTTCACCACACCTAGTTTACCTGGACACAACTGATAGTGGCACAGCTCCTAAGTTAAGCCTGTGTAAGTATCCTTGGTTACTTTTGCCCCCCATTCCCTCTTTTGTTTTACCACTCACCCATTTTTCTCTCTCCATATTCTAGCCATAACCATATTCTTTTCAAAATACTCCTCCTGGGACAATGTCTAGAAGTCCTGTGGCACAATTCCAACAACTTTTTTTTTTGGTAGAATTGGCACAAGCAGCTATGAACAGCTCAGCTTTTTGTGTAGGGTGACTACTGACTGGGGTGATGGTGGTCACGTCCGCCTGTATCGTTGGGATACCCTCAAGCCTAGAGACATGATGGAATGTTACTGCTTCAAGGGATTTTGCTAATAACTTGCGGGAGGGAATGTTCCTTCATTTTGGATCTTCTCCAGAATCGAAACCATGGACAAAAGGAAAGTGATTCTGAAACTTTTAGGCATGACCAAAACAATGCAGTGTATCTATTTCACTAATCTTAGGAATCATAAATACCCATTGCCTCCAGCTCTCCTGTTTTTACCAGTGAAAAGTTTTACAATATCTCCCATGCTACCACCCCTTTATTTTTACCTGAAGGTTTCTTTTTGTTATGTGGGCATGGGGCTCATACCTGTGCCCCGGTCTACAGTTCAGGGAGGCCTTATGCCATTGGGTGCTTGACCTCTATATGCCCTGCCTTCCATGCAGGAAAGCCCTTTGACCCGACTTAAACAGGAACTACCATCTGATTGTAAGTTTAATGTGATGCCCTTCTCCAAATCAGAAATTATGCCTCTAACCCTTTTCTTAGTGGGGTCCCTGTACTAAGCAGAAGAACCTACATGGACGTCCAAAAGTGGCAAGCACCCTAGCTAAAGGTGTCCACCTTACCTTTTCCCTCATTGTAGCCCTAACTGAAGAAATGTCAGCTATCAGGACCGTGGTCATCCAAAAATGTGTGGCCACTGACTGACTATTGTTAAGGGCAGGCAACTGCTACAAATCTTTTTGAGGTCTTTGTTGTTCCAATCTAACCAACAATGAGGACTACATCAAAGCCAAACTAGCCAAGCTTTAAAATCCAGCCTCTCCCATCTCTCAAGATCCGGAGGGATAGAACTGGTCTTGACTCACATCTTGGTTACCTGACTTGGGATTCTGGGGGAGAAAAATTATTCAAATCTTCCTTTTAGTATTATTTGCCTTTATGTTAATTTCCTCAGTCTTTCAGTATGTTAAATCTGCTTTCCTGAACTGTGCCTGCATGCCAACTGGACAGCAAACCTACTGGCAAGACTACATGATAAAATCAGTCATGCTCTGAACAGGTTATGTGTGAGTCCCACTTTGTGGCATCTCCTGTTTAACTCAATGCCAAGGGAATGTGGAGGAATATGTGAGAATGTGAGACTTGGCTGAAGTTGCCATAATCTAAAAATAGAGGAGGCACATAAACAGAGAGGACAAAATTCTTAATGACGTGATTCTTAGCTTCCTCCTGAAGGGATCTTGTCAAAAGATCCCTCCAGGAGGTAGGTAAGAAAGAATCAAGTCCTTAAGGATCAAAAGAGATGCCATCCGAAGAAGGAAAAAGGCTGGGTGCTGAGCACATGGAAACCCCCCCCCCCATCCCATTGATAGCTACCAGACTTGTGAATCAACAAAGCAAGGGCTTTTGGGGATAAAAGGAGTCCTGAAGCCTGCCCACTCTTTGAATTGTTCTGGATCTGGACTTGGCAGCATCTGTCCCTCTAGCTTATACCTGGCAGCCTAGTTGAGAAGGACATGGGGAGGCAGGGATGAGCATATGAGTGTGTGAGTGATCAAATGTACATGGTAGCCAGTAAAGTTGCATTGTGATTTTGAAGTCATTGGACCTCTGCGTATTCCATCAGAACCTGACATACCTCAGTGTTTGGTTGAAAGTGATTTGCATGTGTTCCTAATTATTTCCCGACTTTCAACCAAGGCTGTGTGTCTTGTAAACTCTAGATGCACCTATATGGAAAACCCAGGTAGCGAGCAAGGGGGAGTGAGATCCACATACCTCGATAAGCTGTGTGTGCAGAAGGGAGTGACCGAAAGCTGGACCTGGGTCTGTGTGTAACACAGGCAAGAGCAACAGTGAGACCTGGTATAGCAACAAGGATGCCTGTCTCTCACAAAAGGCTTGATCTGATCAAGCAGTTATCCCTGATGCATTCCAGGAATCTTTCAATGTCTGCTTAGCTTGTCTGTCTGAACACGGAGAGATTGTGTTTGACCCAAGGCTTGATTGCTCCAAACCTCTTTGGTCTTGTTCTCCTGTCTCCCTTGATTTCAACTTGACTTGTTCCATTGTCACACCCATAAGCAAAAGCCACTGGGGGAATAGGATACATCATGTGAGCAAGAAACAAGGGATGCATGTAATAAATCAGAACAGCTCTAGCAACTGTTCCATATAATAGGCTACAGGGGAAGTAAATGGATCAGAAATCAAGACACTCTGCAAGTTACTAAGGGGGCAAAAATGGCCATTACTATACCTTTGAACATCACTAAAATGAAGGATATCTGCCACTGATATATATAAAAAGTATCTGATGTAATTTCATACTATGATCCTTGAGGTATCAAAAACTTTATGGCTGTTTAAAAAGGTCTATTCCAGAGATGTATGGCATGCCCTCAGAAATTTCAGATGCTATTAATTCCTACCACTGTAGGGAAGGTACTACAGTGCTGTTTAGCTCGTAACTTGTAAGTTTTATTTTGACTCTATAAAGTTACTGGAAAGTTGAGGCACAAGGTTAGCAGGCTCAGTATTTAATCTCAAAGAACATGGGTGTTCTAAAAGACAGAACTGATTGTAAAGAAACAAAAAGGCCAACTTGTTCAAAAATTAAAGTTATAATTCTGTGCCACTCAAGTTTTAAAGAAGGTACCAGCAGTGATATGCAACTTTATTTATTTATTTATTTATTTATTTTCTATCCCGCCTTTATTATTTTTATAAGTACCGCAAGGTGGCGAACACTTCCTCCTCCTATTTTCCCCACAACAGCGACCCGTGAGGTGAGTTGGGCTGAGAGAGAGGGACTGTGCACAGCAAAAGCGGGATGACATTTTGGGCCTTCCTGATTATATTCCAGTCTTGATCAAAGAAGAGAATAGTTCTGGTAACAGCTTTTTAAGATGACTGCAAGCTATTCCTGTTACTTTAGGTATGTGAGTATTTTCAGAGCTCCCTTGGTTATGTTATTGATTAAAAGGCCAACCAAAATAACTTAAATAAAATCAACTGTAATTTTTAAGCTGTTCATTTTTAGAATAATGTAGGTCTTGTTAAGGATTTCTGGAGATAGGACCCAGGAACCAAATCCCCATATCCCCCACCCCACCCCACCCCACCCCACCTCCATAATTGTATACAGCAGTCCTTCACTAGTTATTATTTTTGATCATACTTATTTGAGGCTTATTTTTGTCTCTGATAATTGTCCAAACTTCATGGTGAAGGAGGTCTCCATCTGGAAAGAACATGGTCTTGGGGAGCACTGAAAGTTGCAAAAATGGGTTTGAAATGCCAAATATGACGGTGGACTTTGGATTGCCCATCACTGCATTAGAAGGACTTAAATATGTCACTTCACAGAGACCCCCTGTTGAGCTCTTATCCTCAGGAAAATCCTGCACACGCTCCATCAGCATTACTAAGAATGAATGGCTGCTTGCTTCACTGTCTGTGTGCAATGGCCAAATTAATCATTAGGCTTCTTGAGTGGATTGATATAAGTAAGATAGAGGCTGTTAACAGTTAAAAACAACCATACCTTATCTTGAAAGCAACTGTTCTTAGAGTTTCCTATACTAACAAGCTAAAAACAACAATCAGCCCAACTATACAGTATGCAGTCTTATTCATATCTTAGTTTGCCTCAGGAGCCAGAGCTTGGTAATGTTCACAATGCCTGCTGTGGTATAGGTGGTAGGAGAGGCACAAAAGTTTTGAAGAAATGTCTTCGGGAAGGAATATTTGAAAATGCTAAACTCACATGGAAGAAATGATGCCTCCTGAATGCTGAAGGCAAATATTCAGGGAGCTGTCATAATACAAATGTGCTATAATGTGTCCTATTAGTTTGAGCTTGTTGTTTTATTGTGAAGCATGTTTTCAGAGGGGAATGTTAATCTGGTCTTCTGGCAGCCATTGTTAATTCCATGAAAGACTTTACCAACCACAGCTGCATTGCAGCCTTTGTTTGGTCTGTTTTCCTTGTAAGCTTTCCCAGATTCTATTCAGCTATAATTAGAAGACAAGCAAAATCCTGTATATAATTGGTTAGCATTCCCTGAAGAGAAAATAAAAGACAGAAAAGGTGCAAGGAGATTTTGAAACACATTCTTCTTGAGATGCATAAAACTGCTAGAGTTTTATGCATCTGGTTTTTGTGTTATAGGTAACAGCCTGACAAGCATGAATGAAGCTCATTCAATTATCAACATGTATCCAACATTTCATCCTATACTGATTTACACTGAAGTCAATTCTGGGAACTGAGTATAGACTATTCCACATTTGGAAGTCTTGGCAAGACACTACATACATGGTTTAGGGATTTTCAGCTGTACCATCGGCCAGCCCCTCTTTAGAAAATAATGTATGACTTGAACCTTAGTTCAAACTTGCAGCAGCCCAGATCAATCTGAATTAATAGGTAAAAGAAAGATGGGGAATATAAAAAGAATGGAATTCATGTGACTTTACTACTAAGATCAAGAGAAAAGACCACACATGCACGTCTGATCATTTCTGAAGACCTTAAAAATTTAGAGGTAGCAAGCTGTTCCTCATTATATCATTTATATATCACAAAATGTATGCGTTTTAATTTCTAAGCAAGTTGTCTCTGTGCCTTGTAAGTACTCCAATATGCTAAATGATAAGTTTGGGTCTGTGAGGTATTACATGACACCCCCCTCCCCCCAAAAAAAAAGAATTGAAGATTTTATTTATGGCTTATTTTTCCATCCATTTTCAGATTCTTCCCTATATTCAAGGAATAAATCTCAAACAACCCAGGCTGGTGCAATATGATTCCAACAGGCTGCTTCATAGTCCTTGTTTTCTTTCTTTTTCTTTTTGCATTTCTCATCTGCTGTAATTAGACGTCATACAGACTCATATTTATAAATGCTTCTCTTTTCTGTTGAAAGAAAATAAAGGACAGAAAATGAGCCCAGGGACCTTAAAACGTTTGTCTGAGATTAATAAACATAGTACATGAATTTGCAACTTATTAAGATCACAACTGTGATGCAAAGTGAATTGGGTTGCATCAGGGGGTGGACCTGGGCATTCTTCAGGAGTGGGAGCTTTTGAAATTGGCAGACCTTGATCTTTTGTTTTGAAAAAATAGCAAGTAAAAAACTTGCTGCCCACACAAATATGTACCAGGTCAGGGATAAAGCAGAAGAGATGCCTCTGTAAAGATAAAGGTTGAAGAGGGTGCCTCATGAAGCAGTGTTAGCTCTCCATTGGAAGGATGGGAGTTAGCACCCACCATTCTTGTGGCTTTTTTGCAGACATTGGTGGTTTGCTTTAATAAGCTTGCTGACAAAAATGCAGATTAGCTTCTGCCAAAGGACATTGGTGGAGCATAAAGAACACTTTGGAGATCTCCCAGTCTTCAAGGGACAAAGTCATTCTGCAAAACAAAACAACTGTCCCCTGCTACCATAAATTTCTGACTTCTTTAACTTGGTAAGGATTCAGCTGTACAATCTGAAGGTCAGCTGAAAGGAGAGGCCCAGGAGCCTGGAAAATCAGAAAGGAGGAGGCAGACTAGACACCAGAAACTGGGTTTGCAGGGTTGCACCTAAAAACTCGTATGAATCAAAGTCTACGATTAAGGACTTGGCTTGCCAATTCTGTGTTCCAACACTTATTTATAAATTTCAATGGCTATGATTGCATAATGCTACTCTGGTCAATGACTAAAATAAAGATTTTGATCTGATGGCTTCAGTGGCTATTAATGCCATAAATGTTGAGGTGGGAATTGGGGTTATCATATATGGGCTGCAGTAAAGAGAGATTTGCAGGTTGGTCTTATTGAATTAAGTTAGGAGTGCACAATCAAGATTTCAGAGCTGCCACTGTCACAGAAATAATAATTTCCAAATATTTCTTTGTAGCAATTAAGTGGACAATGGTAGGAAAATAACCAATATTTATTCAGCAATCACAGACCACAAACTTTTGATCAAATGTGGTGCCTCCCCAGCAAAAGGGCTCAGTGAAGGACCCCTAGTACAAATTGACCTAAACTCCTCTGTTAAAAAATATGCAAATACAATTGAGCCATAGTTTCCATGGTGAAATCATGCTATCACAAGAAGTAACAATTCTCACTACTGACCTTTATGATTTAAGGCTCCCCCAACTGTCATGAACTTACTTTTAATTTTCAGAACTTATTTAATAATATTCTCTAGATAGGAGAAGAATAATATTCTCCTATTTAGAGCTGGGCTAACTGACGTCATCTTTTAATTCTCAAACACTGCAAGTCTTGAAAGCTTTGGGCAAAGCCTTGCAAATTGCCTTTGATCTCCTTCCTTTTCCAAGCAACATGAAAGAAGGCCCTTCCAGTGTAGAGGTGAAATTAACAAAGAGTTGCCCTTTGCAAGCTTAACGTCTATAAGGAAGGGGGCTTTGTAGAGATTGGAGGAAATCTCAGTTTCAACACTGCTGTTTGTAGGAATTTAAATAGAGTTAGCCGAACTCTAACTGTACTTAGCATTCAACTACATTTCTGGTCTTTTCCCCCACTTTGGGCAGCATGCAGAAGACCCGCCAATACTTTCTCTTCCCTGGACATTTAATCAGATAGAAAAAAAGTGAGTCCAGAATAGCTTCCCACAAGGGACAACATAAAACAATATGACTTTCAGGGGCTTATTGAATGTACAATATAACCACAGTTAAATATCTACAGTCCAACTAAAATGAATAATGGGAGCATGAAACCCCCAATGAAGACAGAAAATAACAAACAAAAAATTAAGAGGTGTGCAGTGCTCCTGCACCTTTAATAAGATGCCCTAAATTTCCCCTCCTATGCAGCTATTAAAGGTACAGGAGCCCTGCCCTCTTTTACATCAGGTTGCCCCAACAGATAATGAATTGGTAGGTTGCTTACAGTGTTTAGACTCTGGACCAACTCAAGGCCGCAACAGATAAGTCATTTTGCCCCTGAAGGTTTTTGCTTTTTAATGCACACAGTGATGAGAATGTTGTTGCTAATACTTCTGGTACTGAGCAATAAATTTGAAATGAAGAAATCATAATTATTTTTTTTCCTGAAATGAGATGAGTTGAAGGTAGCTGAGAATTTCTTGTGGCTGCCTAGCAACCATACTGCCCCCTCTCCCCCTGCATCATCTGTCAGGACTTAGAGACAAAGGAATGGAACACTCCTGTCAAGGTTGCATCAAGTAATGTACAGTGTCTGGATGGACCAGCAATGGCCATTCGGGTGTGGTTCCCTGACCCATTGTAATACAGGCTATACAAAATCGCCTGTATTGCAGAGGTGAGCCTACAGTCAACTTGGAGGTTTCCCAGATAATTTGTTCATGGACAGATCATTTTCCATGGGGAAGGGAGCCAGAAAATAGGAGCCATAATGCCAAGGGATTTGATACCTTCACTGCAGCAAAAATTTAAATAGAAAATGTTCCTATTTTAATACAATCAATTAAGTTCCCTGAGAGAAATGAATTGGGATTACATTCAAGCCAGACTGGAAAAAAAGTGAAAAGCTTTTTATACATACAGCATAAAATTCAATCTACGAAACTCATTGCTACAGGATGTGGTGACAGCTACTGTTATAAATGGCATCAAGTGGGATTCTGGAGGTGTCCAAGTTCATGAACACCATTATATTGTGGGCTGGTAAATTTCATAATTATGTGAAGTTTGAAATACTTTCTTTTATTGTTCGTTTGTTTGTTTGTTTTATCCCCTGCAATTTGATGACTTTCCATACCTTACAGAATATACAGTGTATAACCACAATTAAAACATCCCCAGTACTTATAAGTACAGTACAGCATTACCCAACTAAGACAGCAAACAAGACAGCAAAATAGCAACCGAAAGGAAAAACAACAACACTGCGTCAACTTTTTGTTTTTTATCAAGTTATGAGAATGCCCTCTGGAATAATGCTGTCTTCCGCAGTTTCCTGAAGGCCAGCAGGGAATCTGATCTCTGTAACGAGGCCATTGCAGAGCATCAACTGGCAGCCAGCACATTGCTACAGAACTGGTGTTATATGCTCTCAATGTTGGGATCCATTATGTTTGCAGGCCATCACATTCTGGATTAGTTGCAGTTTCCACATAGTCTTCAAGAGCAGCCCCATGTCAAGAACATTGCAATAATCCAGCTGGGTGGTAATGAGGGCATGAGTTAGTGTAGCCAGGTCTTCAGGTGGGGCACAATAGGTGTATCAGCCAAAGCTGGACAAAAGCCTGTCTAGCCCCCACCTTCTCATTGTTCAAGCAGGAGCCATGAATCCACAAGGAATCTCAAATCGTGAATCCACTCCTTCATGGGTGGTACCTCCCAATCCAGGAGAAAACACTGGTGTCCATAGAGAACCCCAATGTACACAAAGTAACTTTTGTTTTACCTGGGTGCAACTTTAACCTGTTCTCACCCTCCAGTCCCTTACAACTTCCAGGTACAGGTTAGGATGTTGACATCCAGTTTAAGAAGCAAAAAGCATTGTATGAATCAGTGTATGGAAAGAGAGATGGTTTGGAGAAGTTATGAATGGTCCTGGCATAAATTAGATTGAGCTATATTTGCTTTGCTTTGCTCTTATCTCATGATTTTAATTTCCTTCCTTCCTTTCCTTACTCTTTTTCTGCACTTTGTATAACATTGCTTATCTCAAAAGAGAATCACATGAGGGATATACTTTGCTATAGTTGTTGTTCCTATCATAATTAGTACATTGGCATCAGCATCTTTGCCTCACTCTACACCCTTTAATATCATTGTTTTAATGAGAAGGCTTTGCTTTGCTTTTTTCTTTGTGCATTGTGTCATTTTTAATTTATTTCGCTCTTTACTGCTGCTAGCCTGTTTGAGTATGGCTGTCAGATGGAAAGGCAAGTTATAACAGAGCAGTTATTATTACATGATAATAAAAGCCAGAAATCTCTGTTAGGCTTCTAGGCTAATAAGGCCTGATCCAGGAGGAAAAAGGGCTGGGGAGGGAAAAGGAAAAAAGAAGACAATTTAGGCACCAATTCTTAATATTTTATGGTTTGCATCATGGCCAGCAGAGGAGAATGGGTTGCTAGGAAAGGCCAGAGAACATCTTCGTAGGAAACAGCTTTTTCCTTGTAGGTTTTTTGGGTTTGGTGGTCTCTCTTAAAGGTGAGGAGGACTGCCAGCTCACTGGTCGCACAGCAATACTGAAGGGAGAGGAAAGCTCCTCACATGCTGCTTCTCACCTTCACAGAGCAGTTGGTCTCAGTGGCCTCAATCAGGTTTAAGTGACATTGAAAAGCAGAAGATTCAGGACTTAACTGGACCCCATTGTTGGTATTTGTTTTTTTCTGCAAGAAATTTTGCTGTAGAGGAATTCAGTTACTATGGTAACAAATCACTCTGGCAGGGTCAAACTTAAGTATCCTCAGGTTGGGGTGTGAAAAGATGACCATATAAGGAAAAGCTGCTGTTTGGGGAAATTGCCTGGAGGGGAAGGAATTTGCCTGGGCTTGTTACAATTTCAGTTTCCTTTTAGTAGCGTCTCTTTCCAGCCCTACTCTGAGCACGCGTGCATGTGTATGAGCTTGTAAGAAGCTTTTGAGCCTATCCAGGATATCTGGATATGAAACTGTTTATGTTTTTATGCTTTCTGTACATACATTTTTTTTATAGAAATGCCTGGTATGTGTTTTTTTTTCTGATCTCTCTGGCCAAATGCTTTCCAGCAAACTCTAACACCCACCCCACCGCCTTTACTGCAAGTGAGTTGGGACAGAACAGGGATTTAAATCTGAGTGCCAACAAATACTTCAGTTATCAGTCAAGGTAGAAGTTTCAATGGGTTGATGGAGGGAGTGGTAGATGGAGGCCCAATTAGGCAATATTTCATTCCAGGGTGGAGGTAATACAGGTCCCTGCACCCTAATGCTTCATTCCTTTCTCAAAACAATTCCTTGTAAATCACTAGTTGACTAGATGGTTAGATACCTGGAGGCTTTGTTGGCCACTGGAGCACAACTAGAAATGCCACAGGGAGAGTAAGAGGAAGTGGACTTCCACTCAAGTGATACTGAATGTTACTAAGCTATCCATCATTTCGGCAATTGGTTTTCATGGATTCCGGGAGAAGAATACTTCTGTCTCCGCAACCCTACTGGCAAATGCAAGCATTAGCAGTTAGAGTAGTAATTAATTCAGTTTAGCACCAGTACTGCCATTAATTACTAGAACTTTGGCTGCAAGGCTGAGAACCAAATATTAAGTTCACCTGGAATGTTATACTTGGAGAGAAGTACTATTTTACTATTATAAAAGGATAAATATATAAAAAGAGGCACAAATCCAAATGAATTTCCTAGTGCTGAAAACATCTATATTCTGACTCCAAGTTCTTTAATCCTACAAAAGCATTTTTTTCCCGAGGAATGTGATGTACATCACATAAAACCACAGATCAAATTGTACAGCTGAAGAAAGCTCATACGGCGTCATGAAATATGATGTAGAAATGAAATCTTTTTGCTGACATGGAAAATGATTGGAAAGAGGCTGTACGAAACTCAGATAATTTTCTTTTTCCATGAAAGAGTTCTTAAAGAACTTAAAAGAAATATTCCTCTTCAGGTTTTGGGGGGAAAAAACCCTAAAAATAGCCAATGAAACCAAGTAAAATGAGACATGAAAACTCCAAAATGTTCATATGAGCAGTCTTTTTCAGCTTTAGCAAGATAGTTACACATTCATCCTTTTAAGTTCTCCTTTCTAAAACTTTAGCTGCAGTCTATAAAGGTATTAAATCAATGACAAAAGCCAGATTTTTAAAGTAGAAGTATCATATAAGGGTACTAGTGATTCCGATCAATTTAGCAGCATGGAACAGTTTAAAAAATGGATGCTTCACTGAAGCGCTTCTGAGATAGTTACCCATCTGCAGATGCTCTAAATCAGCTCAAGGTGGCCTCCTAGGGATGCTGGATAAACTTTATGGGGCTGAAGTCCAACTCCTTTGGTGAGTGCAAAGTTGGGGAAAGCTACATTACTTCCAATGCCTTTGCATGGAAGATAGAATAAAGAAAATCAAAAGAAACAGGAGGATGGGGATGCACTTAAGTTTATTGATCAAGGGTGTATAAAGGATAGCGTGATGAAATCTCTGCTATATCTATATTTCTTTTAGCATTCTTGTTCAGATAGAAAAAATATGCTTTCAAAATTTATTTCAGAGTGAAAAAATTGCAACTAACTTCTCACGACTGGGGTATGGGGGTTCTATCTCTTATTTGAGCTACAAGGAGGCTAAGGGTTGTGTGAGTTCCCCATCCTGTTCGATTGTTGCTCCATGGTATGCGACAGCCTCCCTGGCTTTCTGAAAATTGTAACAGAGGACTGTCCTAGTCTTAATAGTGAAGATTAAAAAAATCTGTTCATTGCATTTCCAGCATTTTGAGGAAAAGGAGGTACTCATTTTAGCAATAACAACTGGGGTAATATACCAGTGATAAAACATCTAATACCAATTCTCTCCAAGTATGATGTTCAAGGTGAACTTAATATTCTTTTTCCATTGAAATTTCCACTGTTCCATCCTATAAACGTATTCAAATTTTGCATCCATTTTATCATACAATCTTTGACCTGTTCAGATTCTGAATCATATTTTACTAATAGATCACAAATTGTTTCAGAAAATTTTCAGTATTATGGGTTATAAGATTTTCAAATTCAGTTAAATTTCTCAATATTCCCCCTTGTTTCCACAATTCTCTGGTTGCTGTGCTATTTATTTGGAATTAGAACCAACTGAGTGTGGAAGAACACTGTGTAACAAAAGACAAATGATCTTAATTGTGTCCTGCTAATAATAATAACTTGTAATCTAAACAGATTATTTTTTCTCCATTGAGAAAATTCCTTAGTGCTTTCTTCAGAAAAGTAGGCATTCATTAAGAAAGGGGTGGGGGGAGATTGGGTGTATTCTTTTCCTATATTTATCCCAAACTTACAACTTTCAATAAGTTGCTTAATACTAGATAATCTCTTGAAAATTATTTATTTCTGTGTATATTAACCTAAATATATCTATGTGACCCCTATGGAAGATTTGCCCCTTCCATTAAAGTGCAAGAGCCATAAAGAGATACAATCGATTCTGAAATCCCTATTTGGCAACTGGCATGATAGTACAATCTTTATCTTATCAATAGCCTTTAAAATATATCCAATATTATTTCTCATATATCTGTTCAGGACAAAACCTTTCTGATCAGGATGCATTATCTCAGTTAAAAAAAACATTTATCCTCTTAGTAAGGTAGACTGGATGGACCATAACATTAATAGACAAACTTTCTACAGTGGGGAGGAGCACATTATTTTAAATTATTTTTGTAACCACTCTAGGCAGGTTACTTCTCAGTATACTGTATATAGTCCACCTGTCCTTAAGCTCTCAGAGCAGAGATACACAGATGTTATATTATGCCGTACTCCCAGTTATGGGGCATTATGATACTACTGAAGAGACCTTAGGCAGGTTTTGAGATTATTTTCACCTTTCTTGTTCTGTGGGTAGGGATTTTTCAGTTGTACTGGTAGGTTAGCCCTATTGGAGTGAGGCTTAACTCACTTATTTCCCATCATTTCCTGTTGAAAATCAGTAGGGAACTATTTAATGGTTCACACAGAATTTCAGCAGCGTGATCTTGGGGGATTATAGGCTACGGGTTGTTCCACCATTGCTGTTAGGAACAGTTAGAGTACATACTTTGGGGCCATATTAGGGCAAAGTAGTTATACTGCTACAAACTAGCTTGATTACAACCAGTGGAATTACTGCAGTAATGAATCCAGGTGAGGATGAACAAGCCCTGAAGGCAAATTCAAACCATCTCACTCTTGGAGGGGATTGAATTGACTTTTCTTTTGCACTGGCAAGCAAAATGACAGATTTGGCTACTACTAGACTGAACATGGTCAGGCTTCCCCAAATATGCATGCCTAATTTATGTTCAAGTTATCTTTCACATACACATTTTTCTAAGCACAAAATTGCTGGAGGAAGTTTATTCATGCTGTTTAAGAAAACTCTGAAAACACGTTTACATACACAAGCTTTCCCCTGAATAGGACTTACTGCTCTACCTGTGGCCCCCTAGTCAGTGGGCTTTGTCTCTTTGGGATAGATGTTCTAATGTGGCAATGTTTTTGATTTGCTGCTTTGCTTTTGATTTATTATAGGTTTAGTTAAAAATGTATATCCTTTTATATACGTGAGCTTTCTTGGGAGAACTTTTACCCTTTAAGGTGGCTTAGAAATATTTTAAATAAATACTGTATAGCTACTGTATTTGGGCTGCAAAACTCAGGATAACCACTAGAGGGCAGCAAGGATATGCAGAATAACACTTTCCTGCCTTCTGGCATGCATCCATATTTTACTGTAGGTAAGAAACAAAATATATATTAGTGCAGAGATGGGTGGATAAACATTCCAGATTTTTTGGGTCAGTGAATACATTTGAATTTTGAGAATATGATTTCAAAGCTCTCAACAAATGTATGGGAACTGCTGTTTCATAAAATGGCCCATTACAAAGCAACTACCAGAAAGTGGCTAGTGAGGTTGTCTGCCACCCCAATGATGCTGTCCATCCCTTCAGCATCATTGTCTTTGTCTTTGTCTTTGTCTTTTTTTTTTTTTTTTTGAACGGGCTGGATAGGCTGGTTCACTTCCAAAGTCTCCTTGAAAAAGCTATAGCCACCTGTCATTTTTATTTCTCAGGAATGCCTCAAACATGTGGCTCAAAGGAATTATTGAAAAAGAAAGATGACTTGAGAGGATGACACTTTGATTTGCAGCATACCACTTCACCTTTCCCTGTGAAAAGAGAATCAAATCAGGTGGGTCAGGTAGGTGCTGAGCAAGGTGTCTGTGGGCATCACATTGTCTATTCAGAATTAGTGGAATGAATATTGATAGTAAACTGCTTGGCTCAATATAATTTTAAAATAGCCTATAAGCAAAAATCAGCACCTGAATACTGACTCATTCTTGAATGTAAGGCAAAATCTCATGACATTTAATGAAAGAAAAAGAACATGTCACTGGAGGGTAAGAAGCCTAGAAGATGAGATTTTAATTACAAATGTGTGGATTGTTGCTTTCATGCTAAAGCCATCATGAGGACAATTTTCCATATTTCACTCCATGTTAGAAATTAAAACTCCTTGTTAAGCCTGCAAATGGAAGTCTCAGAAATTTCCTTCATGTAATAAGTGATGGGAGTTTACCCATGAAAAGAAAAAGAGGGAGGCAGGGAAGACACAGATGCCCACCTTCATCAGATCTGTTTTTGGGGTGAGCAACATGTGGGGTGGAGAAAAGAGTAAGAAATAAGTCGATAAATTAAATGCATGAGATAAGGAAAAGAAAAAATGAAATACAGCTAGTTTATTCCAACCTGATTCATTATACTTCTCTATACCATTCTCTCCTTGAAAGTTGTCCTCCTATGACAATCATATACCACTTCAGACATTGCCTTTTATGCTTGAACTTCTCAACTCTCTCTCTTGAGGATCTCATCAACTTCATCCAATCACTACTTTCTCAGACTTCCTCCCTCTTCCTCTCGCTCTTCCTTCTGACCAAAATACCTCAACACAGTTTTGTGCTGATCATCCCCATTTGTATTCAATTCATACTCATTCAGACCCCATTCATTCTTGACCCTATCTCTTCTTGTTTCACCAAACCCACTTCCCTTTCCTGATTGACTTTTGTACAAAACAGAAGACAGAAGTATGCTCTTTTGCACATCCTTTTTCACTTCTTCCAACAAGTATTCTTTGCAACGGCCAACATACCACCTGCTATCTGATTTGTTGTTGTTTATTCGTTTAGTCGCTTCCAACTCTTCGTGACTTCATGGACCAGCCCACGCCAGAGCTTCCTGTCGGTCGTCAACACCCCCAGCTCAGCCAGGGACGAGTCCGTCACCTCTAGAATAGCATCCATCCACCTTGCCCTTGGTCGTCCCCTCTTCCTTTTGCCCTCCACTCTCCCTAGCATCAGCATCTTCTCCAGGGTGTCCTGTCTTCTCATTATGTGGCCAAAGTAGTTCCGTTTTGCCTTTAATATCATTCCCTCAAGTGAGCAGTCTGGCTTTATTTCCTGGAGGATGGACTGGTTTGATCTTCTTGCAGTCCAAGGCACTCTCAGAATTTTCCTCCAACACCACAGTTCAAAAGCACCTATCTTCCTTCTCTCAGCCGTCCTTATGGTCCAGCTCTTGCAGCCATATGTTACTACGGGGAACACCATTGCTTTAACTATGCGGACCTTTGTTGTCAGTGTGATGTCTCTGCTCTTAACTATTTTATCGAGATTTGTCATTGCTCTTCTCCCAAGGATTAAGCGTCTTCTGATTTCCTGACTGCAGTCAGCATCTGCAGTAATCTTTGCACCTAGGAATACAAAGTTTTTCACTGCTTCTACATTTTCTCCCTCTATTTGCCAGTTATCAATCAAGCTGGTTGCCATAATCTTGGTTTTTTTGAGGTTTAGCTGCAAGCCAGCTTTTGCACTTTCTTCTTTCACCTTCATCATAAGGGTCCTCAGTTCCCCTTCGCTTTCAGCCATCAAAGTGGTATCATCTGCATATCTGAGATTGTTAATGTTTCTTCCAGCGATTTTAACTCCAGCCTTGGATTCCTCAAGCCCAGCATGTTGCATGATGTGTTCTGCGTACAAGTTGAATAGGTAGGGTGAGAGTATACAGCCCTGCCGTACTCCTTTCCCAATCTTAAACCAGTCCGTTGTTCCATGGTCTGTTCTTACTGTTGCTACTTGGTCATTATACAGATTCTTCAGGAGGCATACAAGATGACTTGGTATCCCCATTCCACTAAGAACTTGCCACAATTTGTTATGGTCCACACAGTCCAAGGCTTTAGAATAGTCAATAAAAGAGAAACAGATGTTTTTCTGAAACTCCCTGGCTTTTTCCATTATCCAGCGGATATTGGCAATTTGGTCCCTAGTTCCTTTGCCTTTTCTAAACCCAGCTTGTACATCTGGCAATTCTTGCTCCATGAATTGCTGAAGTCTACCTTGCAGGATCTTGAGCAGTACCTTACTGGCATGTGAAATGAGTGCCACTGTTCAATAGTTTGAACATTCTTTAGTGTTTCCCTTTTTTGGTATGGGGATATAAGTGGATTTTTTCCAATCGGATGGCCATTCTTGTGTTTTCCAAATTTGCCGGCATATAGCATGCATTACCTTGACAGCATCATCTTGCAAGATTTTGAACAGTTCAGCTGGGATGCTGTCGTCTCCTGTTGCCTTGTTATTAGCAATGCTTCTTAAGGCCCATTCAACCTCACTCTTCAGGATGCCTGGCTCTAGCTCACTGACCACACCATCAAAGCTATCCCCGATATTGTTATCCTTCCTATACAGGTCTTCTATATATTCTTGCCACCTTTTCTTGATCTCTTCTTCTTCTGTTAGGTCCTTCCCATCTTTGTTTTTGATCATACCCATTTTTGCCTGGAATTTACCTCCGATGTTTCTAATTTTCTGGAAGAGGTCTCTTGTCCTTCCTATTCTATTGTCTTCTTCCACTTCTGCACACTGTTTGTTTAAAAATAATTCCTTATCTCTTCTGGCTAACCTCTGGAATTTTGCATTTAATTGAGCATATCTCCCCCTATCACTGTTGCCTTTTGCTTTCCTTCTTTCTTGGGCTACTTCTAGTGTCTCAGCAGACAGCCATTTTGCCTTCTTGGTTTTCTCTTTCTTTGGGATGTATTTTGTTGCCGCCTCTTGAACAATGTTGCGAACTTCTGTCCATGTTCTTCCGGGACCCTGTCTACTAAGTCCAGTCCCTTAAATCTATTCTTCACTTCCACTGCATATTCCTTAGGAATATTAGTGAGCTCATATCTAGCTGATCTGTGGGTCTTCCCTAATCTCTTTAGTCTGATCCAAATTGTGCAAGAAGTAGTTCGTGATCTGAACTAAAGTCAGCTCCAGGTCTTGTTTTTACCGACTGTACAGATGTCCGCCATCTTTTGCTGCAAAGGATGTAGTCAATCTGATTTCGGTGTTGTCCATCTGGGGAAGTCCATGCATAAAGCCGTCTCTTAGGTTGTTGGAAGAGAGTGTTTGTTATGCAGGTGAGTTGTCTTGGCAAAATTCTATCAGCCTATGTCCTGCTTCGTTTTGTTCTCCCAGACCATGCTTACCTGTAATTCCAGGTGTCATTTGACTGCCCACCTTAGCATTCCAGTCTCCTGTGATGAAAATAACATCTCTTTTAGGCGTGTTGTCCAGTAGGTGCTGCAGACCCTCACAGAACTGCTCTACTTCAGCTTCTTCAGCATCTGTGGTTGGGGCATATATTTGGATCACTGTGGTGTTAGATGGCTTGCCCTGAATTCGAATTGAGATCATTCTCTCGTTTTTTGGATTGTATCCAAGCACTGCTTTAGCCACTTTACTATTAATTATGAAGGCTACTCCATTTCTTCTGTGGTCCTCTTTTCCACAGTAGTAGATCTGGTGGTCATCTGATGTGAAGTGGCCCATTCCAGTCCATTTCAGTTCACTGACACCCAAAATGTCTATCTTTAATCTTGACATCTCACCAATAACCACATCCAATTTGCCCTGGCTCATAGATCTTACATTCCAGGTTCCAATGGTGTGTTGATCCTTAGAACATCGGATTCGCCATTCACCACCAGCACCCTCGGCCGCTAGCCGTCCTTTCGGCTTTGAGCTAGCTGCGTCATCACGTCTGGGGCTAGTTGAACTCATCCTCTGTTCCTCCCCAGTAGCATTTTGACCATCTTCCGACCTGGGGGTCTCATCTTCCGATGGTATACCGACATATCTCTGGTTGTACTGATCCATTTAGTTTTCACGGCAAGAATACTGGGGTGGGTTGCCATTACTCATTTAGCCTGACCTCTCATGACGTTCCCATCTTGGGTGGCCCTTCACGGTTTAGGTCATGGCATCATTGAGGTGCTCAAGCTCCAGCACCACGACAAGGTAACAGTCCTTTGCTGAAGATTATCAGGTTGGCTTTTCGTTAATTGGATTTAGAGTGATAATACTTTCAGAAACAGAATGAAGATAAATCCTCCACCGATACCATGCTCATCAAATGAGTATGATCAGAATAAGCCCCCTAGAGGGGAAGAACAATTAAAAATAAATGACGTCTGGGAGAACTAGAATGAAACTGTTCAGCGTTTATTGATTTCATTTTTGGGGGTCCAGACTGTTTAATGGGATGGTTTTTTGCTATAGGATTGTACTTTGAAAACTGAGGAATTCGTGATAGAAGTATGGCCACATTCCAAATAGCCATTTGCCATTAAACTATTATTTATTTCATTTCATTTTTATTATTCTAAAAAGAGGGTGCTTTCAGGCTATTTTACTGCATAACATAGCCCCAACTGTTTAGTTTGCATTTATATCTCACTTGGGGTTCTCTCCTCAGATATTTTGCCAGACAATAATCCTGTGACGTAGGTTCTACTAAGCAAGTGATTGGTCTGGAGTGAGTAAGGAACTTGAACTGGTTCTTCTCAGTTAAACTTCAACACATTCTCATGGAACACCCACATGTGCAGCCATACCTCACACACAGTGCATTCATATTCCCCTCTGTGCTCCTTCTGGCACCACTCAATTTGCTGTTATCCTTTGTAGTAGAACTAGCAGCAGGGCTGGAAGAAGGAACAGGAGGAGGAGAAGGAGGAGGGCAGCCATAATAACAACAGAGGGCTGGATCCTGGTGGAGAAGATGAGATTTTGGGACAGAGGAAGAAGGTTGGTGAGTGGAGATGGAGACAAAGCTGCAAAGAGGCTGCTCTTCAGCCTCTCTGAAAAGAACTGAGCAATCCTGGATATCTTAGCTCCTTTTAGATTACAAACTGGACTGAGCATTTGGAGTCTAAAATCTGGACATCTAGAAATATTGGGTGTTCAGTAATATTTTTTTTTCCTGTGATAACAAACATCAGGTTTGAACTGCCAAAAGGCTGAAACAGAGTAAGTGCATTCAGAACTGGATTCAGAGGAAGAATAGGATAGGATGCGGGGGGAGTGATCAAAACGATGGACTGGAACTGAGGATACTATGGTTCAAGTCTCCACTCAGCCACAGAAGCTGACTGGGAAACTTTGGGCCAATAATCCCCCATCAACCCAGCCCACCTCACAGGGTTGTGCTTACCGAGATCACATGCAACCTTGTTAAACTCCAGAAGAAAGGCAAAGTTCGGTGTCCTGATCATTATTATCTGAATTCTGCATTGTGAAACTTAAAAGGGAAAGCTTTTTAACAATAAAAATCTGCCATTTAAGTCATAATGATAAACACCCTTGTTATGTGGGAATAATCTTTAGTTCTACTAGCAGCTTCCATTTTTTTCAAACCAGTGCCAAATCTGAAAATACGCTAGTTTTTGTATATTGACTGGGGCTGCATTAACATCAAGCTAGAGGTGGGGAGGACATCAGTAACCTGAACTGCAGCCATTTATGTATCGTTTTTATCAGGGACTTCTTGCTAATTATGATCATATAGTGTGGAGTGAGGGAGAAGTATGCTACCTTGAATCAGGCCCCCAAGTGGTACCAGATTACATAAATGCCTTCCCAAAGAGGTGTAAAAAGCCTTCACATTTGATAAAACAAAATCTTCCTCCAGGCAGTAAACACGGTCTCCCTTTTCTTGGCAGAATCGCTTTACAAGGCTGGAGCAATTCACCCAGACATTTGCTTTTGGTGACAACGCTCTGTGGCAGAGACTTCTAAAAGTGGATTGCCCCTTGCCGTCTGGCGTAAATGCTCTAGCCACATCTGTGTTCACAACATACAGCTCCGATTCCCTTTGTGCATCATGGTGAGCCTTCACTTGCTGGCCTGGCACATTTGACTGCTTTACACAAGTTGCTCTAAGTCACTCTTAAGGCGAAACCAAACATGGCTTGGAACAGGCATTTTTAAAGAGATCACAGTTCAGATCAGCATTAGGCTCACTGGATGATCTTCAGCTAGTCACTTAATTTCATTTCAATTGATAGACTGATTTGATTTCTATCCTGCTGTTTTTGTACAGAAACTCAAGGTGGCATACAGGGTACTGTCTCCTCCCATTTTTCCCCACAACAACAACCTTGTATGGTGGGTTGGGCTGAGAAAGAATAACTGGCCCAGGTCATCATTTTCTCTTAACCAAGCCTACTTCATAGGGCTATTATAAGCAGCACATGTGGGAAGGTTGTGAACCGGTCTGAGAAAGAGCAGCAGAAATATGCACAAAATGAATACTGTTCACTGTGACCTTTCTTACCTTTCTTACTGTGTTGTGTTTGGTTTGGTTTTACATTTCTACTCTGGACTCAGTCCTCTTTTATCTGATTGTTGTCTTGGTAGCAGCTCTTCCTCCTGTTTCTCAAGGCCATTCATTCTCTCTGCCCTCTACAGCATCAAGCACCTCTGTGAGAGAAAGGCTTGATGCCACAGCCAGTTTAGTCTCCAAACTGTCTGGTCTGGGAAGAAGCTCGGCTTCAAAAGAAAGATCTGTTTCTGCAAGAGAGTTTATTTTCATGGTAAGACAACCATGGTTTTTCTTAAAATAATTAAGCTGCTAGACTTCCAGAGAAGAAATGGCAGACTGAAGATGGCTCCACAAAAAGCACAGCTGGCAACCATGGCAAAGAATGAAGAGCTGGTGAGTAGACCGGATCTTTGAAACCTCTCTGGACAAGGAGAGGAAGGGAGATTGCTGACCTGCTCTCCAAACATTTGCTCCTCACAAGATCACAAGACAGCAGTCCTGGTGGGTTTTGAGCACTGGGAGACTGTGGGAATAGTCATCTTGCTCACAACTGAATTGAAATAAACAACAAAAAGCCAAATAAGACTTTGATCCTAGATCCTAGAAAGTTATAAATGGATTAAGGGTCCAGATAAATTTGGAATAAGATTTTGGATTTTAGTTATAAAGAATCCTTCCCATGGGAATTAGATTTTGTTAGACTTTTGCAAGAATAAATAAAGATTAGCAATTTTAAAAACTGGACAATAGAGGGAACTAAAGATTTTAGTTAAAGGAGAAAAATACACAAGCCTAATGAACAGCTAATTAATCAGGATGTATATAATGGCACAGGGATGCGGTGGCGCTGCGAGTTAAACTGCTGAGCTTGCTGATCGGAAGGTCGGTGGTTCAAATCCGCGTGACGGGGTGAGCTCCCGTTGCTAGTCCCAGCTCCTGCCAACCTAGCAGTTCGAAAACATGCCAATGTGAGTAGATTAATAGCTACCACTTTGGTGGGCAGGTAACGGCGTTCCGTTCAGTCATGCCGGCCACATGACCACAGAAGTGTCTACGGACAAACGCCGGCTCTTCGGCTTTGAAACGGAGATGAGCACCGCCCCCTAGAGTCGGACACGACTGGACTTAATGTCAAGGGGAACCTTTACCTTTACTATATAATGGCACAAAACATTTTAAAATACTGAAGGATACTTAAAAAATGGAATCAGAAGTTACTAGCAACAATGTCAATAGTGGTATTTGCTTCCATGGATAGACTGTGTCCAAAAGATGTTATGGAAGAAATGGCTGACGAGGAACACTGTCTTTATTTCACAAGACAGAGATGGCATCAAAAAGGGATCTACAAATGACAGGTTATGAGAATGATATAGAAGAGGATGTCTCACTGGACATACAAAAGAAACTGGTTGATGTTTTAAAAATCAAAAGGGAAATACAAGTAATAAACCAAAAGATATAAATTATATTTATTATATATACATTATTTTATATTGGATTTACAAAAGAGGCTTGTTAAGGCTTTGAAAAATCTTGTGAGAAGGGACAAAGAAGAAATAAAATCACATTCTACAGCATTATTTGAATGGACTAAAGATTAAGACTGTTAGAAGTAAAAGGAAGGAATAAGTCGGTTTATTTGATCCAAGATTAAAATAAGATACGTTGTTATTTCTGGTAACCCTTAATGGACTTTCTGCTGACACCAGGACTAAAAAGATGACATTTTATGAATTTGTCTTATAGATAAGAGATGGTTCATGGGATGAAGAGATCACTGGTTGTAAACTAAGGGGGTGAAGAGTTACAGAAATTGTTTATGCTTCCGATGAAGGTTGGAAATCACGTCTTTATATATTTCTTTTCGCTCTCTTTACTATATTCTTACTTTTCTTTCTATTTTCTATGGCTTTTTCTCCTCCTTTGCACCTTTCACTCTTTCTATTGTTTCTTTCTTTTAGTTTGTATTAGATTTTGCTATTACAATTAAAATCCTTAATAAAAATTATTATATATGCTGCTAAAAGCGCTGTGAATAACTCTTTCAGTGATCCTTTTGGTATTCAAGATACATCAATGGAGATGCCCATGAGGACAAGGGCTGCCAGCTGAATTTGCCTGGAAAGCTGAGCTTAACCTGTTTTACCTTTCTTCTTTGCGAAGGCTGATTCTAGGAGACAGATGGGATGGAGGGTGAAGATAAAGAGTAAATGTGCCAGCTATAGAATGGCTACAAGGCACCTGGAGAGAAGATAATAATAAATCAAGATTGTTCATATGTAACACTACCAAACAATATTTCTGTGTTACAAAATTATAAGGAAACTATAGGAATGGATGAGGATTGGGCACTAACTGAGGGGCAGAAGTATTGTTCACCCATGGAAGAAACAACTAAAATCAACCTTCCAATGATTCTGAAGCATATAGATGTCAATAGATGCAGCAGAAATTTACACCAACCTACACTGCACCTCAGCAGTCAGTAAGCACCTGTTGGTGCTACAATGTCCTACACCCCCCTAAATGTTGCCCGTGGAACTCCCCAACATTTAATTAAAAGTTGCTTTTTAAAAATTGAAATGGCTGAAATCTTGCAAGATTGCCCAGAGATGTTTATTTTCTCATAAGTGTGCTTCTAAGAGCTTGGGCACCAAACCACTGTACCAAAATCTTACCAGACTTGGATTCTCTCTCTTTCTTTCTCTCCTTCTTTCTCTCTCTCTCTCTCACACAGGGGCAAACATTTGTCACCCACATTATTGCAGGAAATCAGCTTTTTGATTGAAAAGTTTGGCTAGTTCCTGTATTATTTAAGACACAGATAATGGTTACATTTTTTCTTTCTTATTATTCTAAAATGAGACCCCATGGTCCCTAACTTTTCATTCTTAAATCATCTAGGATTAATCAAACTATAGCTACTTTTTCTTTATTGTTTCAAGAATAAAGATACAACTTCATACATATAGCCATTTTGTAGAGGAAGGTAAGCCATCTTAAATAATTACTTGTAAGCACAAGGATCCAGGAGACCTAGCTTGGTAATAGTACATAGTGTGTTTTTCTATGTGGGCCAGCAGTTTGACGCAGCTGCTAAAAAAGGCAAATTGCCATCTTGAGATGCATCAATAGGAACACAGAGTGCAGATCATGGGAAGTAATTGCTCCCTTCTTCTCTGCCCTGGTCAGACCCTGGCAGTCTGAGTATCACATCCACTCCTGTGTATTCAGTTCAAAAAGGACTGAGAAATTGCAGCAAATTCACAGGAGGTTTATCAAGACAGTGAAGGATCTGGGAACCAAGCCCTACAAGTCACAGCTAAAGGATCTGGGAATGTTTAGCTTTCAGATAAGTGGTGATATAACAGCAGTCTATCTGAAGGCTTGTCACACAGAAGAAGGAATGGTCTTATTCTGGTTTGCCTCAGAAGGCAGGACCAGAACCAGTGGGTTAAAATTATAAGAGAGGAGGTTTAGGCGAGACATCAGAAGGCAACTTGTGACTATACGAGCTGGCAGCCAGTGGTGTCACACAAAGTGATGAGTTCTCCTTTGCTGGAGGTCATCCAAAAGAGGCTGGAGAGTCATCTGTCAGAGATGCTTCAACGGATCCTGCACTAAGCAGGGCTGGGCTAGATGACCTCTAATATATCTTCCAGTTCAATAATTCTGTGATTCTAACCCATTAAAAAAATCAGTATTTTGCATCCACATTTTCCCACCATATGTCATGCGCTGCCTGCCGCCGAGTAAAACACAGACACTGATTTCAGGGAAGAGCAGGTTCCGGTTTATTACAGCGTAGTGCTAGACATGAAAAAAGCTGAGAGTGAAGGGAGCGCGCCGGTGCGGGGTTTAAATAGCCCGCGCCGGTCAGCGCCCCTCCTACGTCGGTTTGCGTCATCCCCCCTTTGTCCTGCATGCTTCCGTGCCGGTAGGTGAAGGGTTGCGGGGCCCCTGCTGGTGCCCCGGGCTTGCCCATGATCGGTTCCTTTCTCCGGCCGGTGATTGCTGTCAGCTGGGCGATCTCCGTTGCGCTATGCTGACAGCTTCAGGTGTGCCTTGTGACCCGCCCTGTCTGTTGTCTTTCCTTCCTCTTCTTTTGTGACTCGATGGCTGGGTCGTCCGGCCGGGGACCTTCCCTTCTCCTCGGGGTCTGTGTCTTTTGTTGTGCGTGCTTTGCTTATCCTAAATCCCTTCCCCTGCTTGATAGGTATTGTCATGTGTGCCGTTGTGCTGATGCCTTCAGCTCAACGGCACTCATGACACCATACTTACAATACATTGCCTAGAAGTTAAGAAAGGAGCTCATGTATAATAGCAAGCATGCAGTGGAAATTGCAGCAATTTGGTAAAACATTAAAAAGCAATAAAAATGTACCGAGATTTCTTAAATAAAAAATCATGCAAATCCTCAAGGATCCATGCTACAAAAGCTATTAATACCTTAAATGATAAAAGGCAACTCTATTCAGCAATTTCTTAAAGAAAGCAAAAAGCCAGCCAAAGAAAAAGATTTGAAGCAAAGCAAAATAAAACAGCACCAAGCCAGGAAAAAGCTATTAAGACCTACTTCTTTCCCCAGACACTAGGCTAGGTATTATCTGTCCAGGGTGTGTGGGGGTGGGAGCTAGTTCATTGTTGTAGTTCGGATTAGATTAACCAGTTTAATGTGCAGTACCACTTTAATCTCAGCAAAGTGTGCTATTCTAGATGGTTGAATAGAGAAATTGACAACTTATGTCCTTCTTCCCTGGTGTTCTAGGTCTTGTCAAGGATGCTGAAGCATTGATTACTTATTTTTGGTGACCATTTAATATTTAGTTGACATGCTTCAAGCTGACAAATTACTGCTTCTACAGTACAAGATTGTTTGTTCGCAATACATATAACTATGTCACAATTCTAGAGTGGAAACTCTATTTCAAGATGGAAATGGATTACATGGTGTGAAATTACCTGGTCAGAATCTAATGTATAATGTAAAATATGGGAGTAGGTTAAGTCTGTGCTACAAGAAGAGTTCAGGAGCAACTAATCAGTCGCTGGCAATACACTGGGGGGATCAGATGCTTTGTTAAACCTGAATCAGCTCATTCATACAAGAAGTTTAGCTACTTGTTCTGCATTTGGTAGAATTTATTTACCTGAGACTCATAAAACTGTTGTCTACTAGCTGTTGTCCTCCTCTGAGGATAATAAATCTTCAAAGCAAAGGATATTGAATGAACATACTTTTGCTATAGGCACCCCTCAATGGGAAATAGCACTCCAGAGACTGAAAATATCACATCCAAACTCAGACGGAATAAGAAACATTACTCTCCAAAGGGGATATCAGATTCAAAGAGATTCAAGGAGAACTAGTTTTGATATTGTTGAGGAAAAATAAAATCTTTTATAGAATATTACACTATGCTGTACTCTGACTTATGTGCTAATTTAGTGCCTTTGTTTATAAGACACTAAAATCTTTGAAAAAATAGGCACCACTGGACAAGCAGCTGCCTTAAGCAATGCCCTTGTTTCCAGAAATATGAGAAACTGGACACACTTTCCAGTAAGCAGGGCACATGCAGGCAGAATGCTTGTTCCAGTAAGAACAACACATAGATCTTGCTAGACTGCCAACACATTACAGGTACAATTATCAATGGGCCCTAGCTGGGTTGAAGTTGATTTGGGTATGTGTAACCAGTAACCACAAGAATACCCCAAACCTATCTTAGATTGTATTTTGAGGAAGTAAGCTAAGAAAATTTCTGGGGAGGGATGAGGGGTGAGCCATAGGACCATCTGCAGGGTCACTTTGAGGAATATTCTAGGCTTCTGACACAGAGTTGCTCTGATTTGCTTGGAATTGGACTCTGGCCAAGTGTTATTGACGTGATGGAAACAAGGTTATGTGGTTAGCTGGGATGAGTTTGAACCTGTAGTTCCTGGAAGTGGTGGACAGGATCCTTGGGTCTGCTAACCTGTTTATTAAATCCATGTCCCTCCTGGTTGGTGGCCACCTGGGAAATGACATGTGGTTGAGTTCATGCTGTAGTACCTGATTTGTTGAGGGACAAGATGCATCCCACTGCCTTAAAGGAAGTGGTAGTGCATCCCTTCCTCAAGAGGCCTTTGCTGGACCTAACTGCACTAGACAATTTTTGTTCAATCTCCAACCTCTGTTTCTTAGGGAAGGTTATCAAGAAAGTATTTGGGTCATAGTTATAGGGGTCGTGGTGGAAACTAATTATCTAGATCCTCTTTAGTCAGGTTTCAGGTCTGGACATAGTACTGAGAGAGCATTTGTCATATTTGTTGATGATATCTGGCAAAACTGGGATGGGGGTAGTGAAACCAACTTGGTTCTTGATCTCTCAGCAATTTTTGATACTATTGACCATGGTATTCTTCTGGCCTGCCTGCAGGGATGAGTGGGGGACATGGTGTTCATTAGTTCTCTTTTCTCTGTGGTAGGGTCCAGTGGATATTCAGGAGGGGACAGGTGAAGACTGAAGCTCCTAGTGTGTGGGGTACTTTGGGGGTCAGTACTGTCACCCTCCCATTTAACATCTACATGAGGCAATTGCATGAGATTATCAGTTGGTTTGGGATTAGGTATCCTCAATATTGTTGTTTTAACTTTATATGCCACCCAGAGTCACTGTTGTGAGATGGGCAGCCATATAAATCAAATAAATCAATACATAAGCATGGTATTTTTTTCATTCCCATCACCTAGTGATCAAATGAGAATGCAGCAAAGGAAAATGTGTTCAATTCAATGCATAGGACTGATTTTGGACACCTCCAATGCTTGCTAGATATCTTTGGGTGAATGTGGCGCTTGCATAGAAGGAACTAAATTCTTACTGTCAGACAATTCACCCTCTTTCTTACCTGTGGACTATGACCAAGTCAGGAAAGGTAAAGATGAACAATGCTATGTATGCAATCAGCAGCCCGCTTCTTTAAACCTGCATTTATTCCTGAATATTCACTAATCAAGAACTCTTTAGAACTGATAATGGAATATATACAGCAGTATAGTTCATTACCTGGATATCAGATTAATAAAAGCAGGACTCAAATGATAACATGGAACTTATCTGAAGATGAAAAACAGTATTTACAGCCAATAATGGGTTTCAACATTGCTGTCAAAAAGATTTGGTGTTTGGAACTTTATTTAACACAAATAATAAAGACTTGTTCAAGTACAATTATTCCCAGACTTGGAAAAGCATAATGGTAGATATCTGAAGATGAAGAAAGTTGAAAATGTCCTGGTTAGGTAGAAGCACAACAGTAGAAATGAACATTTTACCAAGATGTATTTTTTTTTTAAATGGTCCCAATAAAAAAAGGAGACATAATAATAAATGACTGGCAGAAAAAACCCAACTAATTTTATATGATCTAATAAAAGATTCTAGGGTTAACTTTAAGATCCTACAAAATTTGAAAGATTGAGGTGGGCTGGCAATACCAAATTTTAAATTGTATCCCCATGCTTAACTTGGCTAACAGATTGGATTACAGCACTTTCTGGTTTGCTCCTATTGAAGGAACAGGACTCTAAGGTGTTCTGCATGAATATCTTCAGCTTCTTATAAATAAAAATATACAACCAATAACCCATTCAATAATAAGTAGTATTCTGAAAGGGAAGGATCAATACAGAAATATAATTCATCCAGATATATCACCTCTTGTTTTAATATTAAATATCTCTCTTTATGAAGGAGAACATATGAAGAAATTTGACCAGTAGGGGGATAATTTATACAGATTGCAAGATTTACTTATTAACAACAAAGATGAAGTCCTTTGAGACAAATAGGCAGTGTAGTCCTACAGTGGAATTACAAAACAAGGTGGAACACTTAGACATTTGACTGAATTTGAAAAACTTATCACATAAAACTCCGATATGTTATAGGGGATTATCTACAGGTTGTTGGTGAAGTAGAGTTCAGAAAGCAGACAGGGTAAGGACTGATGAAATGGATGTTCTCATCTAAAGAGAACAATTGATTTGCAAAAATGGGAGTATCAATGGGAGAAAAACATCTTTTGTTTTTCTAATATTACACATAGAGAAAATTCATGGAAGATATTTTTATGATGGTTATATTACTCCAGTACTGATTGCCAAAATAGACAGTTTTCTAGAAACTGCTGGAAAAGCCATAACCAGATTGGATTGCTCTTCCGCATTTGGTGGCAGTGTTGTAAGGAACAACAATTCTGGAAAATAATTTATAATAGCATGAATAGATTTTAAAGGTAGACTTTTTTTTCAGCCTGTTACCTTTTTGCTAAATATTACTAAACTTTATATTTCGACCAAATATGCTGACCTGGCTTTGTACATGACAACAGCTGCTAGAATACTCTGTGCTTCTTACTGGAAAGCACAAATAATTCCTTCATAGAAGGATGGCTAATTAAGTTATGAATATATATTTTTAAAAGTGAGGGAGTAAGAGGAGTGGAATACAGAATCTTCCTATTCCTCAAGGTAGCTTAAGAAAGGAAGAATGAAATACTTTGGCGCTCTAGATGTTTTCATGAACTCCACCCAGAGAATATATTCCTTATCTCTTAGTATGTATGCATGCATTATCAGATCACCAATTAAATGCCATGGCTATGAAAGAGTGCTCCATGAAGCTGAGTTCCATACCATTTCAGACCATACTAGCCTTAAGCAAAATTCCTGAAAAATTGGCTCCTTTGTGCAGTATTTATGATCCATTTCAGCTGGAGGAAGTATTCAACATTTCCTTTGAGATTTACAGCTCAATTTCTGGATCCAAAGCACTTGGAATAAGTTCTGAATAAGCATTAATCCTACACCAGGCTCTAAAAATCAAATAATATAAATCTGTAAGCAAATAATATATATTTCCAATCCAATGACTGTCAAGTAAGGGTTTTGCCAAAGGCAAAGAAACTGAAGAAAATATTTTAACATATTCCAGGTTTTGAGTGTCTGTTCATTCTCCTTTTCTTCTTTCCCCCTTCTAATTCCATGCAGCATCCATTTTTTTTTGACTATGTGACAAATTTCCAAAAGGAAAATAAGCCAAATAAGCCAATTTGCATTGAGAAAATGCAATTAGTTCTTCTAATCAATATCTTCTAGGGTCTTCTGAATCACACCAGATAAGCTGAGTCTACAAAGTGTGACAGATTCAAGGGCGCAATGAAATGCAGCCCTATTAAGATCTGGGGAGAGTACACTGGTTTTGATTACATAAAGCCAACATGGGAGAGTTTTGCTGTCAAGAAATAGAGGAAAGAGGCTGGATGCCCTTGTAAACATCAAACTCCTTTCTTTTTCTTCATTCTTTTTTCTCTTTCTCTCTCTCTCTCTAAGTGAAAAGATCCTTGCTTAAAAACATGGTCATAAATGCCAGTACTTTTTGATGAGAATCTCCTCACAGCATAACCTTAGCCTGAATCTGTTCAACAGAAGGATTGTTGTATTCATAATTATGAAATTAATTGCTACCAACTAAATGTAAGAATCAATATAAACCCTTTTGTCTACCTGCAGCTGATAAATAGCCTGTGAGGTGAGTAATAAGTCAGGAGATAGGTTGATTCACATTTCAGGCTTGCATCATCTGGGAACGTGGATGGTCTTTTTCCAGCTCCTTTTAATTAGATGTCATATTTAGGCTTACCAGAACTGGTTGAAAACTGTAGATGACCACTAGATGGAAACTAAGAGATACAGAAAGCTTAAATGCTTTGCTGCCATCTAGAGGTCATATCCATTTTTGCAGCCCAGATCTAGCCAGGATGTGAGCCCTTTAGTTCTAAAATAGCAACAGAAGGGTCATTTTTGTTTTGCTTATATTTTCAAATGAATGAATATTACAATAACTTCTGCACCATTAACAAAAGGAATATTACACTAATTGGTAGTACAGACTATGGCCATTATTGTCCTCCAGATTAAAGAGCTAGGGTTTAAGATTGAGACAGAGCCAGAACCAGGAAATCATCACTGAGGTCCAATTGAAAGGAAGGACTTCTCAAGCAGGGGTGTTGTAAAAGAACAAAAAATCAAGATAGCGGTTGCAACCACATGATCGAAATCCTGTCTCCTTTTAATGTGTGTTTTACATTACACACGTGTAAAAAGGGTAATGTTTCAAACATGCAGTTGTGCCTGCCATCTTGATCTTTTTTTTTTTTACTCCACCTGCAGACACCCCTTTTCTTTCATTAAGAAATTTAATCAGTGATGGCAGCAAATGGAAAGTAAATAAGAATTCAGTGAACCGTATGAAGGGGCAGTGAATATTCTACAATGAAACCATTATTTCCTTTTTGGGAGATGGGCGGTGATAAATTTGATTAATAAATAAATAAAAATTATTGAAATAATAGCAAATTAAAATAGGAATCAAATGGTTGCAGTGGAATAGTACATCTGGGTGACATTCAGTAAAGAAAAGGAAGATAGCTCTTTTCTTAAATGGTTAGTTGCACAGTGTTTGAATAATGTATCTTTTATTTCACACCCCAGATTCTATCCTGTATCATTAATTAGATTCACAGCAGCAAATGGAACAATCTCCATAATCAGTTTTAAGAACTGGAACACAAATGTCTATTCTTTATTACTGTAGCTCAGAACAAAAATAGAACTTAGGTTTATGCTAATCCAATTAACAAAGAATAGGGTTGAATTAGTCTCACTTTTAAGCTGAATGTAGTCTCAAAACTTAATAAGGAAGTATAGATTAAAAAAACAGTCTTCCCAATAGTCTATATCTATGTTATACAAAGTTGTCCCCCACCCTCACCTTTATGTAATAGACATTGTTATGTTTGTGAGCTACAACTATGATTTAAAAGGAGGAAATACCACTATTTTCATCAGGTGAGTTGATAACAGGTATTGAATTTTAGGTGCAAATCTTTTAATGTTACCCTGCACTACTGAAGATTACTTGGCAAGATACTGTATTGACTTCTCCGCCTATCATTATCTTGTTGAGACATCAGATCAATGGAAAAGGTAACGTAGCCCAGAGAGAAAATGGATGAAATGCATACATTGCCAGTGTTTTGTTCTGAAAAAAATAAAAGCGAGGGTGGGGAGGGAAATACAGTATGTTTTTCCCACTGAAGACAGAATTCCCAAGCAAGAGAGTTACATTTTAAAGATTACTCTGATTATAGATACTTGTTTATATTTTATGGTTTGGTGTTTTACTGTTTTGCGCATTGCCCAAGGTTGTTGTTACAATACGGGTGGCTATATAAGTCTTTTAAAATAAGATGATGTAAGCATTTCCCTAAAGAGATTCTAAACAATCTTTGGAATCAAGAGTCACAACTTTATTAACAAGCAGAATTTGTAAGTGAGAATAAACATACAGGAAGGCTGAGTGTGAATACACAGCAATGGCAAATTCCTGGGAGAATCCGGCAGAGATTCCTATTGGACAGGACCACCTTGGCCCTCATAATGGATCTCCTTAGGAGGCTTCTAGGACTCATGACCAAAGGACTCTCAGCTTTCATGGATTCTCTGTAGAGATGTATACAAATGGGGCTCAGGGTATGGTTAGGATTAGGAAGGGATAAGCTATATTAGGGGAAACATAAGAGAGGATGGAATTGTAAGTCTTGCTGAACATGGAAAGGGTGGCCTATCAGTAACTGAAAAATGCTGCTTTCTGTACATTCCTACTCTTATCCTAAGATCATCTTCAGAAGTCCTGTTCCAGATGCTGTCCCATGCTGAAGAACGTGGGTGGTTCTTTGGCAGAAGGCCTTCTCAGTGGTAGCCCCTCTCTGCCCAGTGAGCTACACCTCACACTGATGTGATCAGTTTCTTCTTTCAGGTCCTTTTAACATAATCTACGAAGATGTCAATTTTAAATTGTACAGTATGCTGCCCCCAAAGCCCTGTAAGTACTCAGCTGGCTGCCTTAAATTAACTGTGTATTTAAATGGTTAAATTTACTTGGGGTTTTAATTATTCAAAAGTTTCATGTTGGGATAGTAATGGAGCATAAACTACCCTGTGAAAGCTTGGTTTGGAAGAATGGCACCCATGTTTTAAATCAATCAACAAAAACAGGCATAGTTTGCCACGGAGAGAGAGGTGAGCTAAACTGGACAATTGGTTCATGCTAATGCCGGGCTTATGGTACACAAGGCCTGCTTGGTTCTTGGGGCTCCTCTCCTCTTTTCAATTGGGAGCGGCTCCGCAGTCAAACAACGGCCTCCAAGATGTAAAACACACCTTCCATCCTAGCACAGTTTCTCTTGTGTCTCCTGTTTCTAGCATCGATCATGGGATGCTGGAGCAGGAGGACCATTATTGCACGAGCTGTGCATTAACCATGGTGTGGTGGTTTCTGATGTTCGCAGGGTGGATTTGACTCCCCAGGCCTCCCTTTCTTTTGTCCCAAATTGTTTCTCTTGTCAGAGAAGACAATTTTAGTGGAGGGCCTTCCACCACTTTTTTCTTGGGGAACTCAAAGTCTCCTTCCTAGCTTTGTATTCTTTAGCATGGGTGGGCAATCTGCAGACTGTGTGGGGTCCTTGAAGCCCTTCATTCTACAGATACCCATATGCCTATCCTTTCCTCTTTCCTACCTACCATTGTTGCCATTGCTCTTGCTGCTCCCTTGTTCAAATGCAGCTCCTAACACAGTTGCTTAAAATGTGATATAGTTAGCAGCCGCTTAGATAGGAGTTGGAAGAAGTCTCTGGAGTAAGTCACAGAGCCCTTTAAAAGTGGCTCCTGTCACTTTCAAGGCTTGAAGATGCTCTGCCAGCAGCTACCTTTTGATAACAGGACTGTGATAAGGATGAGTTGGGAGAACAAATGGGAGGTTCTTTCTCTGTTGCTAGCAGGGAAACAGCAGTCCTGAAATGAGTGGGCAATGTCAGAACCTCTTCTCTATGTGAACAGTTGGATGTTTGTGTGTTTATGTGCACCCATACAAACAGGGTTTCAGTGATGTGTGTATGCAGGAATGCCACCAAACCCAGGATAACATTGCAAGGATCTCTTAGGGCTGAAAAGTTTGCTCACCAGGTCCTGGAGAGGATACCACCATAGCTAGAGAAATGAGGGTATTATGATATTACGTGTTGCCTGTGTTGTGGAACTAAGTACGTATACTGAGGGATATCAGCTCCTTGGAAGATGATAGCTGCTTCCATCATCTTGGCAAGGGGATACATCTGTCAGTTCTAGCTTTGATGAGGGCCTATGAGATTTGGATTATATATTACATAGCATTACTCTTTGCAGACTAATCTACAGAGGTCAAAATTCGATTGGAGAATGCTTTGTCTTTGTAAGTCTTTAGATAGAGGATAACTTTAAAGTGTCAAGTTTAACGTGAAAGCACATTGCTTTGCATTCAAACTGTTTTTGTCTTCAAAGGCTTCAGGAAATATCTTCAAGGCATTCATGGTTTTGGCTTTTAAAACATTCTTTGTAATACTGTCATATCCCTGCAAATCTCTTGGCTTCAAGCTGGTACACTGCGTAATTTAATTATTACAAGACATCTGTTGTAGGAGTGATTACATGACAAATCCTAGTGATCCCCTCATTTTGTATACCCAAACAAATTTTAACAACTCACACACTTAACATGATCAGTGAAGCAGGGTTTCATAGTATATAGAAAGGAAGCTAACTTTGTCCTGTTGACATTCAAAAGTTCACATCTATGGACTCCCTACAGCCAGAGTAAACTGTAGAATCTTGGATCAGTCAAACAGGTTTGGATCTTGCCTCTCAAAAAAGAGAATCAGCCAAGTCATAATTGCATATGAATAGTGAAGATCTACTGCCTGACTTGTTATAAATACAGATAATCTCTCCTTCCATAGGGTCTATGACTGAGATGGACAACCTGCAGCCCATGGCCTAGTCAAAAGTGCTTTGAAGGGCCCATCTCTGTCAACAGAGATATTTTCTCTCTCCCAGTTGCCCATTGGGCAGGAGAGTATGAAGGAGAATCAGGGAGAAAATTGGGTGAGGCAAAGAGAGAAGAGGTGTACCACCAACTAGCTCATGGGTGGCTTTGGCCTCTTCTATTGTACTCCAGATCATAAGCTCCTGACTTACTTGTTCAAATCAACATTTTCTCTGTCTCAAGCAGAAGCTCATGCGTTTTGGCATGGACACAATGTGCAGATTACCCAGCTCCTCCATCTTCAATAGAGGAAAAGGCTTTCTTCTTTTAAAACCAAGCAGAAGGTGCTGGCAAGAGTCTGGAACCCACTGGGGCTCACTGTTTCCCCTCAACTTCAGATGAGTTGGACTTTGCAGGAAACAGGATTCCCCAGGTAACAAATTGGCAGAGAGGTAGCATTTGTCCCAAGGCTAGTCTATTCCCTAGAAGAAGAGGGAAAACTTAAGTAAGAACTGTACTACATTTAATGTATTTCCTGTGTCTGCTACCTAATGCTTTATGGCCTGTGCTATTTATGTTCTCTGTGCCTGCTCACTAAATTATATATATTTTAATACAACATGCAACCTCTGTACAGTAAAATTCCTTTGATATATGGGCAGACCAATACCATCTTGCATTTGCCCAGAGCCCTCTATTGTCCTTAATAGGTTTTCTACAGCAGATCTTTTTAAGTTGTGATCTGTGGTTTGACCTTTCTGCTTTTAGCAACTGTGGTGATAAAAGGTACCCCTCCATCCACTTGTCAGCTGCATTCACTACCAGTCCTATGAGATGCCCCCCCCCCATACATGTGAACTGCTCAAAATGCCCTTGTAAGAAAACATCCACAGCAAGCTGAAGTGACCCTGAGTGGCAACAGGGGGAGGAAGCAGACAGGGACCAGTGGCCCAGGAAACCTCACAGTTTATATTCAGGGGCCATATCTTGAAGATAGTATAGCTGCCTTGCTGACCTAGGAGGAAGGGAGAAATAATGAGAAGGTCATCCAGGTGGGTTTATCTAAAACATTCCAACACCATGGTGTAATTTACACTGGGTCTACATTTTTGGGTCTTGTCTTTGAACGATAGTAGGCCAAAGCTGTGGTTCTGCTTTTGCTCAGGGCTGCTCAGCAAGCTGCCAGTGCTTTGCTCATAGCTTGGTGTATATAGTTGTTGTTTGCATGCTTAATAAATGTATGTTCTATTTTCAAAGTGATTTGGTTGCTTTAGGTGAGACATGTTTTGGCCACAACACAGCCTTACCGTTGAATGTTCTACATGTGACTACTTATGCTAAAAAGGATTTTTTCCATATTCTTTTTCCTTTAGCACTTTAATCTATACTTTGTGAGACTGATCTATCTCCCAAAGGAGAGGATTGATTTCCCTTATAACACACCTCAACATGCTGGAATCAGGAGGTGATGATTCTATATAATGGATTTCATTATTTCCTTTTTGTCAAATTTCCCCCTTTTATTTGCCAGAAGCGTGCACAGCATAAAGGTTGGCGGGTCCTTTCTCTTTCACACGCCAAGACTGAAAGGTTTAGAGGAGAATGCCATGTAGAGGTGGTGGCAGTGAGCACTACCCAGCTGCTATACCGAGGCAGGAGGAGCTAGTGTGTGTAATCCCAAAGAATTTCTGCCTAGGGAGATGTTACTCCACCAGCTCAGCCCTGATGCAGCAGCTGCATTCAGTGCCAGCTTGGGGTGCACTGCTCAGTCTGTTTTGTAAGCTTTCCATAGGTTGTTCGATCATTGTTCCACACCATTCTGCAAATCTTTTGAAGGAAATCTGTGACAATTTCTCTACATTCCTGTCACTGGAATGCTGCTCTTGGTATGTTACCCTTGAAGGAATGCCCTCTTTAGTAGTGAGAGGAAAAAAGAGATCCCCCACCCTTGTGGTATAGGGGAATAAAAATTCCGGAGTCAAGGTCAACTCCTGGTGATTACATGGAACACCCAGGTAGCTTTCTGTCATGAGTGCCGTTGAGCTGAAGACATCAGCACAACGGCACACATGACAATAACGAGGAAGCAGAGGAAGGGGCTCAAGATAAGCATAGCACGCACAACAACAGCCACAGACTCTAGCCGGAGGAAGCAGCCATCAGCTCACAAAGGAGAAAGAAGAAAAGACAAAGGCTAAGCGGATCGCGAGGCACACCCAAGCTGATAGCACCAGCGCAACGGAGATCGCCCAGCTGACAGCAATCACCGGCTGAATGAGGAAACCGATGATGGGTGATCCCGAGGCACCCGCTGGGGCCTCGCAACCCTTCACCTACCGGCAAGACAGCATGCAGGTCAAAGGGGGGATGACGTAACCCAGGGTGAGGGGGCGCTGACCGGCGCGGGGTATTTAAACCCCGCACCGGCGCGCTCCTCTCACTCTCAGCTTTTTTCGCAACTGTTACTACATAAGAAATAAACTTGAACCTGCTCTCATATGAATCAGCGTCAGCGTTTTACTCTGCGGTAGGCAGTGCATGACACTTTCTTTATCATGTTAAGGAAGGGGTTTGCTATTGCCTTCTTCTGAGGCATGTTTCTGACTTCCAAATCTCCTTGAAAAGAAGATACATCCCACTGATCTGGCCTACAAAAGCTTTCAATTATTACAGACTGCTCCAACCCATTCAGAGTGCTTTGGAAGAACAAGGATTCTTCAGAAGCCATATACTGTATCCCATTTATCAAGTGATCAACAGGAAATCAGAAATGTCTAATGATCTGGGGCAACTTGAGTCCTATGTTGAATTCAACATTCAGACCCAGATACTGATCCACTGTTGTACCTTGAGACAGTCCAACTACTTCTGCCTGTTGTTGCTTGTTCTTCCAGAGCAGGGTTCCCCAAAGTGGTCAGTATTGATCTCCGGGGTTGATGGGACTATCCATTATTGTTGCTATTACTATTATTCATACTATTAGTTAAAATAGTATTGATGAAGTTATTTTCATACAATAAATGTTTGGGGGTCAATGAACAATCTGAAACTTCATGAAGGGGTTGATGAGTTGAAGAGTTTGGGGACCTCTGCTCTAGAGAATGCTGGGAATAGAATTTGATTTGGACCAGCAATATAATTCTTAAGCAAGACTGCCTTCTCCAGCTTGCTTGCTATAATAAATAGTTACATTCAAAATACAAATGTTAAGGGACCCTGTCTAAGTGCAGGGACTTTTAACAAATGCACAGCTGGCCTCTGTTTGTCCGGGAAGTGGCTGCACAAGTTAAAATGTACCACGGAGCCGTCGTTTCAAAGAAAGCAGCTCGTGCAAGACTGAAGTTGTCTTATCCCTACTGTGCAGCAACAGATCAAGATGCATCTTTGAGTTGTCTAACAGCACACTTCAGGTGCCATGTTTTGATTTGCTTAATTAACCAAATGACACATTTTGCTGATTAAGTATGCTTTGATTGAGCGGTATGTTGTGCTCTGTGTTTCACTCATTTTCCAACTTGCTTGCACACCACTACTTACCGAGATGGAGGTAAAAAGTAAATAAAACTACAGCTATCCTGAACACGTCTCAATACTGCCTACCAAATACAACCACAGGCTTCACTGAGTGGCAAAGAGTTGATAAAATTGCACACACTCTACCTACTGCTCCATTATTCTTTACTAATTGAGGTGCATAATTTAGCAAAGAATTTACACAGTCTGCTAAGAGAGATGCATACAAATTTTGTTCAATGCATTATGCTAAAGAGGAATGTTTACTACCTGCTGAGCCTTTGGAGTCATGGCAGACAACACAATTCTATAGTTATCATCTTAGTCAATACAAGCTGATAACCGTGCAAACCGTTCCTCTGGCAGGCTCATTATCTTTCCATTAGTGGTGCATTGATGAAAGCTAACCAAAGCAATTATTTGACTATGGTTGCTTCCAGGCAGGGGCTGGGGAGAGGCAAATGAAACACAAAACGCCTTGTTATCCTGGCACTACTCTTTGCTTTTTCTCTTTTAATGATTCCTAGTGAAGCTGCAGGTCATAAAGGTTGGGATCTTAGGCTTGCTTAGCTGGGAGTAATCCAGCTGGGTTCTTGAAGGGCTTGACAGGAGGTTGAAAGGATGGCTTGCCAACTAATACAGGGAAAAAAATATTAGCCATTCATAGTGGGTGGACTCCTGTATGAGTACATTGGGAACTGTTCTGTACAATTCCCCATACACTTGCATAGGAATATATCTCGCAAATCCAATACAATTTCCGTATAATTGTGCTAAAGAAGCATTGTTGGAGGTCCCAGCAAATCAGCATGCCTCATTCGTATGTGGATGAGTTCACTCCAGGATGCAAATTCTCTATGTGCTTCTGGAGGAAGCTGTTTGTTGCCCGTCCCACATTCCTCACTTCTTCCTCCTTCACCATCTGGGAAAGAAGTATGCTTTTGCAGCTCCTTCCCTCTCTCTTGGGCCATGCGGTGGGCCTAGAATTCAGGAGGTCCCCCCTTTCTCCACGCAGCCTTCATCTGCAATGAGGGCTGAGGGTAAATTAAGTTTAGGGAACAGAAAGAACCAGAATAATCAGCTTTTCTTCTGAGATGGATGTAACTGGACCAAATAAATCAATAAGACTTCTTTTTACTTACTTTTGAAACTACTTTGTCTAAGTGTGTAATTCTTTATGCTTGGTTGGGCTATGTGTGTAAGATCAATAATCTATATTTCTCTAACGTGCTTATTAATGCTATTTTAGATAATATTCTTTTTCTGTGTGCAGCTTTTGCTATGTTAAGCTCTGCTCCATTCAGTGGTTCTAGCTGTCCACTAATGGCTTCGAGCATGACTTCAATCAGTGATGACAGGTGGAAAGAGATCTTGCCCACAGCCCCTCACTTGAGGGGTGCCACAGGACTTGATGCTCTCTCTGCTTCTGTTTAATGCCCAAATGAAACTGCTGGGTGAGGTCATCCCCAGGTTTGGGGTCAGATATCATCTATTTGTGGATAGTACCCTGGCTGGCCAAGTGATGTGGTCGAAGTCCTGACCTGGAGGCTGTGCAGGCCCAGATAGGGAGAAATAGACTCAGGCTTAGTCCTGATAAGACTGAGTCACTCTGCCTATTTGCCCTCCCCTGCTCAACCCCAGATCTGAAGATACTCCATTACTGATTCTCAGTGGAACTGCACTTCCCCATTCGAGACTTATGTGTAATCTGGGGTCCTCTTGGACTCTCAGCTCCTGCTCAAAGGGTAGGTGGAAACTACGGCCAAGAGGGCTTTTGCCCAGGTTAGTTTTCTGCATCAGGAGGCACTTCAGACAGCCACTAAGCCCTAGTCACCTCACGATTGGATTGCTCTAGTGCACGCGACATGTGGCTCTCAACCTTATGTCATTCAGGAAACTCAAAAACCTGGTTGTTCCCCCAGGCCTTGAGGACAGAGCCCCTTTTTTGTCCTTGCTTGTTTTCATTACTTTGCTTTTCTAGTTTGTGGTATCTCTAATATGTTTTTATATATACAGGGAGTCCTCATTTAGTGACCACAATTGGGACTGGCAGCTCAGTTGTTAAGGAAGTGGTCGCTAAGTGAAACAGTGACTGTGCTTATAATCGTACTTCAGCTTTCCTTTGCTTTACAGACCTGCGAAGGTCATAAATACGAAGATTGGTTGTAAAGTTACTTTTACATCACTATTGTAACTGCGAATGGCCGCTGTATGAGGCTGTCACTAAACGAGGACTTCCTGTATATTAGTTTCTAGTTGTAAGTTGCCCAGAGGTATATGGGAGTTGGGCAGCCTATATATAAAATAAATAAAGTAATTGACTTACCACCGCTTACTAGAAATAATTCTAGGTAGATATATGGCACATGCTCAATTGCATAAATCACAAATATAATTGCTGATGAGGAAGGGGGTGGTAGGAAGGCTTGAGTTGCCTGAATCCATCTTGGCTATACGAACTCATGGACTGGAAACTAATCTCCATCAGCTTACTCAGAACCTAATTTTATACCTATATGAAACTGTTAGTTTTCTTATGAGTGCCGCCCTCAATATTTACAATTTGTTTATTTATTGTCTTATTTATTTATTTGTTTGTTTGTCAAATTTAGAAGGCCATCCAACTCCACAAAGACTCTTGGTGGCATACAACATTAAATACAGTAAGAACCAATAAAACAAACAAACAAACAAACGAAGACCAATATAGGCCCAAAAGAGGAGGTATTCAGACTAACCAAAAGACCCTCTAAAAGGGTCTTTTTGGTTAAGATAAGGCCACTCATCTTAACCAAAAAGTTTTCAGAGACTCCCCCAGAATGTAGTTCACCAGGTCTTGTTGCCATGCAATCTTGTTTTCTGAGTTCCAGACAGGTGGCAAAAAGGGTTTTACCAGACTTCTGAGAGTAAATGTTCTTGTTGGTTCATCAGTTACTTGCAAGGCTGACTTAGCTTGAGATGAAAAAAAAAAAAATACTTTGGTTACATCTGGTTAACTGGAAAAATGAGAAGGCCCACTTTTTCATTATTTCCTTATCTTGTCTTCTAAACCTATACAGAAAAAGAGAAAAGCCAGAGAATTATATATACGTAGGTTATATTATTCAGTCATATTGCATATCCTCATTGCATCCTTATATTGTTCTTATCTCCTGCTGATGCCAGCTGGACTCTAAGATGGTCTAAGACAATTTTGTTGGGATTGAGATGCTTCAGCAGTCATTTGGTAGGTGTTCAGTTCAAACTACTGCAGCCCCCCATCGCCAACCAACTCTCCTTCTGCTGTGCCCTCCCAAATTGCCATACCCTGTGCTAGGAAAACAAATGCAATCACTTTCCTTTCTATGAGCAGTTGTCACTGAACATATATATTTTGGTATGTATGTAGGTATGATTGTGTGTGTATGTGTGTGTGTGTGTATGTATATGTATACACACACACACACAGATACATATAAAAATATATGTATACAAAATAAAATTAAAATGTGTGTGTGTGTGTGTGTGTGTGTGTAGTTGCTCATAGAGCACTTGCCGAAGACTTAACTTCTAGACAGACCAATCAGAGCACCACCTGGATTGACTATAGGAAAGCCTATGACTCAATGCCACATACATGGATCTGTGAATGCCTGGTGCTATACAAAGTCAACAGGACACTCAGGACCTTCCTCAAGAACTCAATGGGACTGTGGAAGACAACACTGGAAGTCAACTCAAGGCAGCTTGCATCAAGTGTGGCATATGCACTGTCCCCACTGCTGTTCTGCATGGGCTTGAACCCACTCAGCCAGATAATCACAAGGACTGGATATGGATACAAGTTCAAGAGTGGAACTACCATCAGCCACCTCCTCTACATGGATGACATCAAGCTGTATGCTAAGAGTGAACGAGACATCGACTCAATGACCCACCTGACACAGATCTACGGAGGACATTGGGATGTCATTCGGACTGGAAAAGTGTGGCCAGATGGTAGTAAAGAGAGGGAAGGTAGTTAAGACTGATGGGGTGGAATTACCAGCAGGCCACATAGCAGACATACAGACCAGCTACAAGTACCTTGGTATCCCACAGACACATGGGAACCACAATGAGGAGGCAAGGAAGACAGCAACAACCAAGTACCACCAAAAGATAAGATAGATCCTAAAGAGCCAGCTCAATGGGAAGAACAAGATCCACGCCATCAACATGTATGCCCTGCCAGTCATCAGATACCCTGCCGGTAGTGAGTTGGCTAAAGGAGGACATGGAGGCTGCTGATGTGAAGACCCAGAAGCTCCTCACAATGTACGGAGGCTTCCACTACAAGTCCAGCACCCAGAGACTGTATACTAGGTGGAAAGAGGGAGGGCGGGGTCTGGTGAGTGTCCAAGCTACTGTCCTAGATGAGACCCAGAGCATCCAGGAGTACATCAGTAAGATGGCACCTAAAGATGAGCTGTTGAGAGAATGCCTGAGGCAGCAGCAGACATGGCAGGAAGATCAATCAGAGGAAGTGCCATGGCAAGACAAGACCCTGCATGGGATGTACCATCAACAGATAGTTGAGGTGGCTGACATTGGGAAATCCTACCAGTGGCTAGAAAGGGCTGGACTAAAAGACAGCACTGAGGCACTGATCACAGCAGCACAAGAACAGTCACTAAGCACCAGATCCATAGAATCAGGGGTCTACTAGACAGGACCCAAGGTGCAAACTGTGCAGAGAGGCCTCAGAGACAGTCCAACACACAGTGGCAGGCTGTAAGATGCAGGCGGGAACAGCATACACTGAACAGCACAACCAAATAGCTGGAACATCTGCACAGCGTATGGGCTAGACCCTCCCAAGTCCAGATGGGAGATTCCACAGAAGGTCATGGAGAATGACAGGGCTAAGATCCTGTGGGACTTCCAGATCCAGATGGACAGGCAGGTACTGGCCAATCAACCAGACATCGTAGTAGTAGACAAGGACCAGAAGACAGTGGTGGTGATAGATGTAGTGGTGCCAAGTGACAGCAACATCAGGAAGAAGGAGTATGAGAAGCTGGAGAAGTACCAGGGCCTGAAGGAGGAACTAGAGAGGATATCGAAAGTGAAGGCCAAAGTGGTCCCAGAGGTGGTAGGAGGACTCGAGGCTGTGACCCCCAAGCTGGGAGAGTGGCTCCAACAGATCCCGGGAACAACAACAGAGCTCTCTGTCCAGACGAGTGCAGTGCTAGGAACAGTTAAGATCCTGTGCAGAACTCTCAGACTCCCAGGCCTCTGGTAGAGGACCTGAGGTTGAGGAAGACACATACCACCCATAGGGGTGAGAAGGGATTTTTTTTTTCATACATCTATACATATACCTACACACACACATACATACCTATAAAAATATATGCATACTAAATGAAATTAAAATGTGTGTGTGTATATGTGTGTGTGTGTGTGTATGTGTGTGTATACACACACACACACAAAAGCATGAAAATACACATATATGTTAGCACAACAACCAGGTTTAAAATAAGAGTACCTTTCTTGCACTTCCCCTGCTTTAGCTCAATAAGGTCTGCTGCTGCAGCTTCTTACTAGCAGTGCTTCAATAGCATAGTGTTTATATTATCACTCGACCCAACCAGTTTGGATAGTTTTTGTCCAGTCTCCAACCTCCCCTTTTTAGGGAACGTTGTGGAGAGAGTGGTCACATGGCAGCTGCAGAGGACCCTGGATGAAGCAGATTATCTGGATCCTTTTCAGTCAAGATTCAGGCCAAGTTATGGGACTGAGATGGCATTGATCGCACTCTTAGATGACCTCTGGCAGGAGTGGGATGGGGGCAGTGCAACCATCCTTGCTCTTCTTGACCGCTCAGCGGGCTTCAATACCATCAATCATGGTATTCTTCTGGACCGGCTTCGGGAGTTGGGGGTGGGCAGCACAGTCTTGTGCTGGTTCTCCTCCCTCCTCCATGGTCAGTTCCAGTCGGTGTTGATGGGGGGGAGAGGTCCAGACCATGTCCCCTACTTTGTGGGGTGCCACAGGGCTTGGTTCTCTCCCCTCTCCTATTTAACATCCACATGAGGCCACTGGGGGAGGTGATCTGACGGTTTCGGGTGAGGTATCAATATGATACCTCACCCAAAAGGTATCCCATTGGGGAGAGATGGGCGGTGAATAAATTTATAAAATAAATAAATATGCTGATGATACCCAGTTTTATATCTCTTCCCCGGGCTGTCTGAGTGATGCTGTGGATGTCCTATCTCAGTGCCTGGAGGCTGTAGGGGCCTGGATGATGTGCAATGGGCTTTGACTCAACCCAAACAAGACTGAGTGGCTTTGGGTATGTGGGCCTTCTGGTGACAAGGTTTTTCCATCATTGGTCCTCGATGGGGTGGCACAGCCCCAGATGGACCCAGTGCGCAATCTGGGGGTCCTCATAGACTCATGGCTACTGCTTGAAGAGCAGGTAGCAGCCATGGCTAGGAGGACCTTTGCACACCTTCAGGTTGTGCGCCAGTTGTGCCCATTCCTGGACTGAGTGGCTTTGCTCACAGTCACTCATGCCCTCCTGACCTCCTCTCTGGATTACTGCCATGTGCTCTACATGGGGCTGCCCTTGAAGAGCATTCAGAAGCTTCAACTGGTACTGAATGCGGCTGTATGGGTTGTAAATGGTGTCAGATATTTGACACATGTAACACCACTACTACATGAGCTGCATTGGTTGCCAGTGTGCTTCTGGGTGCAATTCAAGGTGCTGGTTGTTAACTTTAAAGCCCTTCATGGCTTGGGACCAGGTTACCTAAGGGACTGTCTTCTCCCAGTTGTTTCTACCCATCCACTTCGGTCTGGCCGGTTGGGCATGCTTCGGGCCCTGTCAGCCAAGGAATGTCAGTTGGTGGGGACTAGAAGGCATGCCTTCTCTGCCGTAGCACCTGCCCTCTGGAATATTCTCCCTTCAGAGATCAGGATGTCCCTGACCCTGTTGGCCTTCCGTAAGGCCTTGAAGACCTGGTTATGTGCCCAGGCCTGGGGCCCTGAGTGTGTTAAGGGCCCCGTTTCTTGGCTATATTAACAGCCATGCTATGTTTGTTTGGTGACCATATATATTTGTTTTGTACTTTTAATTGTTTTTAATTATTTTAACTACTTTATGGTTTTTATAATTGTAAGCCACCCAGTCACTTGTTGAGATGGGTGGCTATAGAAATAAAATAATAAAATAAAATAAAATAAATAGTACTTACTTGATATGCAGAACTTCAGTGGTTTGAAATCTGGAAAAAAAAAATTAATTACTATTTTTCTGTCACTGTCATACTTATTTTTCCAAGTGACAGGAAAAATGATGAAAAGGGGCATCTTTTTTTTTAATTAAAAAAAAGCTCAGCAGAAAAGTAGGTAGCTCAGAGAAAGAAAAATAGTAATATAAAAAGTTACTTCCCAATTTCTGCATGTCAGGCAAGGGTTGTAACCATTAAGCTATTGAAGCAGCACTGTTCACAGTAGCTGTAGCAGAGAATAGAGAGCTACAAGGTGGCAACCACTGACCCAGGTGAGAGAACATTTCTGCATCTTCACAGTAGCCAAGCAAATTGAAGGGAGCTGTCTAGAAGAAAGTAAAGTGCAACAGGCAAAACAGACACCAACACTTGAGCTGAGTGGAAGATGGCAATGTCCATTCCTGCCCTGCAGAAATGGATGGTGGCCCATATTCACAACAGAGCAACCTGAAAGTGTAGATATACCTTAGTCTCTTTGAAGGATTGCTAAAATGAGTAGCATAGGAGTTTGAAAAGTGTTGTGTTGCAAGATTTCTATTATACACATATAAACAACAGCTATTCTACAAATCACTGATTGTCACAGAATGTAATTGGCTATAAATCTGCAATAAAAAAAACAATAAAGAGGGTCTAGTATCTTTGATCTCTCTCCTTTTAGTCTCTTAGATAATTAATTAAACACACATAAATGCTATGATTACTATCTCCTGTGTCCTTAAAACTGTGACCATGTACACACACATGCTCAAAACAGAAGATAATAAAATATAAGATTTGCATAATATTTTGAAATGTTTAAAATTCTTCCCATACATTAACCTTCTAAAGTTATTCAGCACTGCCCACTCCCTTCTCAGCAACTAGGATGCTGAAGCTAGAAAGAAACCCACGTGTTGTCTTTTATAGCAAAGTTAAAATTTGAAGTTAGGTTCCCTTGGTTCATTTTCAGTTCCTTAGCTGCTACGTTTCACCAGCAAGAATTGCCCTTGAAGAATGACCAGTTTCTCAAGGGTTAGTGAGGTTATTCTCTTATTTCCACATGAGAAGGTAAAGAAAAACAATACGCCTTAGCAGGTCTTGGAAACCAGGTCTTCAGAACTCTTACATCCGTGCTCAACTTTTCTGACCCAAATTTTTCCCCTTTTGGAAAATTTGTAATGCTTTGTTTCCCACTTTATTGTTTTGAAAGCCATAATTTTTGCATTGTGTCAACCCCCCACAAAAATCTGAGTGGCTTTAATAACACTCCCATGCAGAGTAGCAAACTAATTGGTCCCTAATGTGGAAAAAGGCACTTTAAAAAGGCCAGTTGTGTTTTAGTAGATGGTTTCTAGGCAGCATCTCTCTTTTACGCAATCCATCACTGGTTGCTCAAGAATGTGTAGAGGTTTGGTGTACCTCTGCTTCCTTATGGCACTGAAAACATTAATAATACAAAGCACAATGACAGCATATAATGACTGTGTCTGAGCTTTAATGATGCATCCCATCAATCTCAGACTCAGGGACATTAATAAGTCTGTTATACGGCACCCATCACCAGCATAGGTACATCTAACAGGTAGCTATTTTTCCCCTGGGTAACCATAGCACGTATACCAGTTCATGACTGCTCAACATTTAAAAAGGAACAGATGAAAAGGCTGAATTTCATCAACATGTTCAAAGCCTGCTCCCCCCTTTGTCATGTGAATGTTCAGGATCTGAAGCCAAGGTTGCTCTGAAGAACAGCCAAGAATAACACCTCAGACACCTTGCATCTAGCAATAGATGCTTCTAAGGAAAGCCTTGGGCATGGGGATTGCCCCATTGGGTCTACTCGTGCAAAGCCTAGGCTCATGTTGTATTAATAAGACCTGCAAGGAGGCAGCAAGTGGATAAAAAATAGATGTGCTTAATTTTAGACTATCTGTAGCTGTAGTGGCTTTTATTTCTAGCAAAGTGTGCACAGAGCACGAGGGAAATCAGTTGAGCCATAAAACCATGGCTGGGTCCCTACATCAAACTAAGCCAGTTTTTTTTTTTTTTTGGCTAATGGGTAAAAATGAGTGTCTGCTCACACAGCATTCTCCCTATGGTCTGGTGTTGTAGTGGCTCCTTTTTGGACAGTTGCTCTTTCACAAATTAATTGTGAATGAATATTACAAACTTTTATCTCCGTTAAAATAAAAGAATACTAGAAGGTCACCACCCATCCTTCATCAAGTAGTCAAGGGGCTGAGAAATTCATTTCTCTTTCTATATTTGAGCAAGCATTTTACTGATTGGTGGGCCATTTGGAGGTTTGGACTGAAGCTGCTATTATACTTCTAATTTTCCATTTGTTTCTTGTTGTTAAGCACACTGACTTCAAGGTTAATCATTCAACTGTATAATAAGACATGAACATACTGTATATTAAAGACTAGTTTTGTTCAGTTTTTGAGTGATATATAGTTTAGTGATTTTCTTTCATCTCCCTTTTCTTTTCTTGCATCTACAATACAAATAGTTTGATGAAGAAGCCACAGCGGTTGGATTTTATATATAATGCTAATCCTTAAACCATGGTCAGTTAACTACAATGGCTGGATTCAAACCATGTGCTAAACCAGGCGTGGCATTTTTTAATGTCTTAGAGGCTGCCATTCAGCCTCCTGATTGGTCAGCTGCAAAATAGCTTTGGGAAGAGGTGAGGCTGAATATTTTCTGCCTATTTCTCACTTGATTTCAGGAGGTGGGATTAACAGCAAGAATGGAAACCTTGCACTCCCATTAACATCCTTAAAATTGCCCCCAAACCCCTAATTGACAAATACTGGCAATTTTGTCACTTAATTTTGACAGCATGACCTTGAGCTGCTTCAGGTGGTGTTGGAGGGACTCTATGCAACCCCCCCCCAACCATGTGTTGCCCCCATCTTGTGCTAAACTAAAAGGAAACCAATTGTATTATAGCCTAGCATAAATGTATGTGAACTCAGTTGCTCTATGCGAAAAGGAATGTTAATCTCGTTCAAGAATAATGATTTTAATAATAGGATGTCATTGATGTTTCTTGTGTGGTGCTAAAGTTGAACAAATTAATGCTAATACAGAGCTTATTTTATATGTTTCATTTTCTCTCCTTAGAAAACAGCTGAATCTCATTCAAAAAGAGAAGATATAGTAGCAGTAAAATAGATAATATTCCAACTAATGCATGGAAAGATAAATATAATCAGTGTTGCTGTAATGCCTACTGCACAAAACCATGTATATTAATATTTTACAAGAGGTTGAGTGTAATAATTCTGTTTATAACATTTAAAACTTACATATATTGCCAAGACATTTCTAGTGACGCCTCTTCTTAAACTGCTATGTAATTCATTTAATATATTTATAACACAAGATCAATGTTTTTTAAAATTGATATTTATCATATATATGGATTTATGCTAATCAGAGCAATGCAGCACACAGTAGTTAATATAAACCATACCCTACCAAAAGCATCCTTTTCCACCAACAAAGGTTGCTTCTGAAATTCTCTCCCTCTAAATTTTACTGAACTTTCTCAATTACTTGGTCCTGTTTCTGTATAGAATATTTTAACCACCATTTATCCTTTAGTTCAAGGATTGATAGTCTGGTGTCCTCCAGTTGTTTTGGACTATAATTCACACAGTCCCTTGCTTTGGGCCATGTTCTCATCTGGAGGCCATCAAGCTGCCTACCCCTGTGTTATTTTCAGTTTGGATTTTCAAAGTACATAAACACTGCTTCACATGCAATTAGCTTTTCCTGCAGTTTTCTATATTTTAAACTCCTTCAGTCAAATGAGCTTCCTCCTTCCCTCCCTCCCTTCCTGGCACATTCTGGTTTTGAGTCTCCCAAGCTGAGCTCTGATGAGTTCAGCTCCCAAAATTCCCAGTACAAGACAAATTGCGTACAGATATACAGTAAGTGGAGATGCTTTCAGGACTCTTGATAAATTATCAAGGGTCCAAAATGCATGGGATCTCCCAATAAACCTCAGGTACTTTGAGGGCTGATTCTCCCAATGCCTAATTGGGTGGGTGGGGGGATCCTTTTAAACTTGGTTCTTCTTACTACCATGACAGCTGATGAAAATTCTAGGAGTTGGTCCTCACATCCAGAGGGCTGGGTTGGGAATATGGCTTAGTGTTATATCTGAATGTACAGTATGTGGCTTATTCAGCGAACTATGGTCAAACAAAAAGCTTGGCTTACCATGATGAGTAATTCAGCCACTCTCTACAGATTATAACAACACATTCCAAGATAGATATACATAGAGTTATAACCTAATTTATGCACAACTAAATTTAGACCTTATGCTTTTAACTGAAATTCAACCCTAATCTGGCAGCATATATCCTTTAGAAAGCAGGTAAGTAAATACAGTATATACATATATTTTTATATATACATATATACAGGATGTTGATAGAGTACAACTCTGATATGTGAAATCGCAAACTGAGCAAATAATTCTCCTTAATTCAACATCTATGTTTTGGCTGGTTAAATGCAGGTAACTGTCTGTCCTGCATGGCTGCCTACTCAGGGCATTAGGATCCATGTTGATTGTCCCAGAGTGATACTGGATGCTGAAAGGAACTCTGCGAAAGATCCTTTGTCCATTGTGGGCTGCCTATGAGACTACATTTGGATGACAGGAGATATCCTGAAAGTTGCCTGATCAAGATACTGTAGAGTGGTTGGAATGTATCATCCACAAGGGGATCCAAGTGCATTTTAATGGATATGTTGGATATATAAATATATCTGATATATCCATTAAAATAAATATATAATGGATAAAATAAATATATAATGGATATATTTTAATGGGTATAGTGGAAACTTTGAGGGACCTACATAAGAGACATTGGAGTGACTATATGAGTGTTTGTCCATGCCTGTTACAACAGCAAAAATTCTAGCAATTTCTTTTTCCATCTTTTCTTGTGTTCAGCAGAGAAGCCAGGCTTCTCCTTGTTTTGGGGTTGCTGATGATGCTGCCCCACCACAGTAAGTACTATCTGGGTTATGGTTTAAAAAATGGCCCCCAAAAACAAAAAGCAGAAGGCTTATCAACTGGCACAGGACTTTGCAGACAAAAAGTTGGCTGGAAAGATAGCCCGGTATGACACCAGGATTAAAAACAGTGCATTAAAACCAGGGGACCAGATATTCTTGAAGAAGTAGGATTTAATGGAGAGGCACAAGCTGGCTGGCTGGCTGGCAGGTGGAGGAGTTCACCCTAAGTTGTCTTTGAGAAATATTGCATACGTATAGGATGCAGCTGGAACCCAGTGAAAGTAGAATTAGAGCATTCACCCAAACCATTTTTACTCATTGGGGCAGCAATATTTGAACAGGGAAATCCTGTTAAGCCATGTCACCCAGTGAATGATTAGTTAGAGAGTAATGTTGCTATATTGCATTTCCAAATTAATGTTCTCCCCCAACATTTTATGCAACCATGTGTTTTATTTTGTTGCACAAAATATTGAGGGAGAAGAACACTGTTTGGTTTTGTTATGAATGTCTAGTAGGATCCAAACATAGGCTGATTTTTTTTCCCCCCTGGGAGGACAGAGCAAGAGGCCAGTGGGCGCCATCCTTTGTCTCTGAGTGGATGCAGCCACAGAACCACATTAGTTGAAAAACAGACTGGGACTTGGGAGAAAAGTCCCACAGAGCTCCCTCCAATCAGCCCAGTTCCTGAGCAACCGTGGAAGAGTCCCCCTGGATCGTCAGAAAAGAAGAAGGGGAAAGGGGTGCTACATGTTAGATGATCCAATCAACTAGATATACATTGCCTTGTTAGCCATATTGACATTTTGTGTAGTTGCTGCACAGTGGATCAGGAATCCATCAGACTAAGGAATGCACAGCTAAGAAGCAGGCTGTAAAATAAGCAAAAATGAAGAGCAATGTACTGAGGAGAACTCTGAACTCAGGTGCTGCCTGAGGCTTGTGGCTTGGCAATGCACTTTGGGCTGGACATCATCCTTTCAGACCTGACGGTGAATGCTAGGCAGTATCAATTTTTCAAATTTCCTGGGTATAAGAAAGGATACTTGTTTGGAAATTATTAAAGTAGGATGATTCTCTATTTCCAACCAACCAACTCTGATCCTTCCGCACAGACTCAGGGAAGAATCATATCAAATCAGGGCTAAGGTTGTAGCACAAAATCAAGGTCAATCTGATTTTTGGAAGCCCTGGGCCAAAAGTCAAGAAAACGAAAAGCTTCCAAATGGGGTTGCTTTTGAATTAACCAGAACCACTACGCATCCTTAAACGTTTAATTTGATTCATGTCTCAATGATTCTTCCAGAAGCTGGAATATATAAGCAAAAGTACGAGTTAAGACAGTTCATATAGTTCCATTCTTTATGACATCCTTGATGTAATTTACTCAGAAGCTACTCTGCTGACATAGTGAAAGCCATAAATATGGATGATTGTGTTCATCTCAAATGTTAAAAGAAGGATGAAATATGATTGCCTCTTTGCCAGCAATGCAGTTTTAATATCCCAGAATTTTTTCTCTCTCCTGTCAAAACATAGAGTCGTAAGATAGAATGACAAGCTTTGGCAAGGGGGCATGAAAAGGCAGCTGTGTAAAGTGGACTAGATGCTCTGAATTTCAGGGAGCTGTGGATTATATACTGAAAAAGGCATGGGAAGAATTATCTTGTAGAGAGTGCATTGATACCTCCTGTAATGCAATGGGGAAAAAATGGGGTGTGTGTGTGGAGGGGTCACTGTTTTGTCTTTTTCTTTTTATCACTAAAAAGGTGGTGGTATGAGAATTGATTTTATACTCTACCTTGGAAGGTTATGGTGAAGGATGTATCCTGTGTTTCTGAAATTAATTAATTAATTGAGTAATTAAAGAGCTTGACATAAATCTTAAAAGGATAAGTTCAATCATGGGCTGCTTGCCAAATGACTATTATGATCTCATTAAAAAGAAGTCTAGTCATACCCACACCCAAAATAAAGAGATGGAGCAGATACCATTCTGTTGATAAGTGCCACAAAATGGTTTACAATTTAATGTAATAAATACCAGCAATAAGTCTGACAATTGTGATTCTATAAACTATTTTTTAACTAGGGTAAGCCTGACAATCTGACCTAACAGCTGGCATCCTATTGCTTATTGATAGGATCTTCCTGTCTTACCACCATTCCAAAGCTGCATAACTCAGATCAATGGTTTCCAATCTGTGGTCTCCAGCTGTTGCACTATGGTTCCCATAATCCCTGACTATTGTCCACACTGGATCAGGATGATGAGGAAGCATTCTAACAACATCCATAGTTTTGGGCTACAAAGTTTTGGGCTACAAGGACAAGAAACGCCAAAGAAACTTCACCCTCTAGATCCCATTGTCCTGGGTGGCAAATTATCTCCCTTTCAGTACCTCTGATTTTACTAGCTTTTGTTACTGTTCCTCAAGATTCTGCTATTACTGTACATACATACATACATACATACATACATACATACAGTCATTCATTCATTCATTCATTCATTCATTCATTCATTCATTCATTCATCTATTTACCTGATATCCATCTAGCCTAATTGCCAAATTTTTCCATGGTGAACAAGGTAATGTAGATCAAACAAATTATGCCTGGTCTTCACATGCCAGTTAGTTAAGGTAATGAGTCTTAAATTAACTCTCAGACGAGCAGCTTTTTCTATCCTCCAGAATAGAAAAGGATGCAGTACATCACTACTCCAGGCTGTAAGGGAGATGTGGTTCCTGTCATGTCATGTCATGTCATGTCATGTCATGTCATGTCATGTCATTTATTTATTATTCAAATTTAGTTACCGCCCATCTCCCCCAAAAGAGTCATTCACGTCATGTCATTCGGTATATGGGAAAGAACAGGCTGAAGATGAACCCTAGTGAGATGGGGTTGCTGTTCATCCATGGTTGCTGGGGGTGGCTCCTTGACAGGCAGGCTCTACCTACGAAGGAGCAGGTCTGTGATTTGAGGGTCCTTCTGGACTCACAGCTCCTGATTCAGCAGTTGGGGGCTAGAGGGGCCTATGCCCAGCTATGGCTGGTGCACCAGTTGTAATCATAGCTGGGGCAAGAGGATCTGGCTACAGTAACTCATGCCGTCGTCATCACCCATCTAGACTACTGCAATGTGCTTTATATGGGGCTGCCCTTAAAGACTGCTTGGAAACTGAAACTGGTCCAGAATGCTGTGGCCCACAAGCTTACTAGCATTTGCTGCTAGGACCATATAACACCAATTTTGCAGGCCCTGCACTGGTTACCAGTTAGTTTCCAGGTACAGTTTAAGGTGTTGGTAGTGACCTATAAAGCCCTTTATGGCTTGGCACCCAGATACCATCAGGACCATCAGCTCCAACTGGTATTGGCCCAACCAGTTAGAAGAGCTAGCTAATCCCACATTTTCAAGAAGTTCTGGGGGCTGTACTAGATGGCGCTGCTTTTTTGTGGCATTACTTTTGAACAGCCTCCCAACTGGGATCAGGCTGGCTCCCTTCATGTTGGTTTTCTGGAAACTTTTAAAAATGGAGCCTTTTAGAGGACTTTTCCTTGGGTCTATATCTGATTCCATCTTGATTTGGGGTTCTTGTTTATTTTTTTGGGTTGTTTCCATGTCCTTATATTTTTATATGGGGGCTAATCTGGTTACTGTTTTTCTTGTTATGATTGGTTTGATTGTGGCAGGGTTGAAGTATGACAAACAAACAAATAAACAAATAAGCAGCGTGTGCACAGGCACTAACATTTCTGGCAAAGAGGGCCAGCACAGATGATGTCGGGATTAATCACCCACTACCTGCTCTGACCCAAGACAACATCTTGAAGTAACAATGGTTTGTATTTTCAAACCATTTTTCATGTGTCACATCTCCACATAGAGTCTGTGTGCAACAAACATGGCTCAATCACAGCAGGCCAAACAGAGAAGTGGTGTATGATCACGGCTCTTAACATGGCTCTTGTTGGCATTTGGTGTTAATGTAGAGACTCACATGCTTCTCCTCCTGGGCATTAAGAGTGCATTTCTCCATGCACTGTTCTGAACAGGTTAATATGCACCATGGCAATTTTTCTCCATTAAAAATGAAAACTCCCTCAGATATTGAACAAAACAAAACTCCCCCTTTTGGGGGAGATGGGCCGTAGCAAAATTTGAATAATAAATAAATAAATAAATAAATAAATAAAATAGGTAGAGATGGGTGGAAAGCTGTTTCTGACTGACTAGTGGTACAAATAATCAAGGAAACAGTCTAGTGAACTCTGCCTTAGTAACAACCAAAATAAAGTTGCCCTTTAAGGTTACAATTAATAGGGTTGAAACCCAACAGCAGGGTGTCATGAGTGCCGTTGAGCTGAAGGCATCAGCGCAACGGCACACATGACAATACCTAGGAAGCCGAGGAAGGGATTTAAGATAAGCAAAGCACGCACAACAACAGACACAGACCCCGAGGAGAAGGGAATGACCCCGGCCGGATGACCCAGCCATCAGGACACAAAAGAGGAAGAAGGAAAGACAAAGACAGGGCGGATCACGAGGCACACCTGAAGCTGTCAGCAAAGCGCAATGGAGATCGCCCAGCTGACAGCAATCACCGGCCGGAGAAAGAAACCGATTATGGGCGAAGCCCGGGGCACCAGTAGGGGCCCTGCAACCCTTCACCTACCGGCACGGAAGCATGCAGGACTAGGGGGGATGATGCAACCCAAAGTGGGGGGGGGCGCTGACCGGCGCGGGCTATTTAAACCCCGCACCGGCGCGCTCCCTTCACTCTCAGCTTTTTTCTCGTCTAGCACTACGCTGAAATAAACCTGAACCTGCTCTTCCCTGAATCAGTGTCTGTGTTTCACTCAGCGGTAGGCAGCGCATAACACAGGGTAAGAGTGGGATAAGCCCAAATTGGAAGTTTGCAAGCATGTGCTCTCACAAAATGGCTGCTATGAGGAAGTTTGCCCATTCACAAAGTGGCTGTTCAACCTACACACACACACACACACACACACACATGGCTTTCTATTGCTACTGTTTATGTTTGACTTCTCCCTTGCTATGGGGCTGATTTCTCAATGAAACCTGGACCTGTACTCTCCTCCCTACTACAATTTGCTAAGAATGTCTGTGGGTCCTAGGTGGGCCGAGAGGCATTTAGGGAAATAAAGCTGAAGCCAGACTGGTATTTTACTTTCAAAAATCCCATCTCACCATTTATTTATTTTAAAAACAAATTAAAGGAATCCTTGATTACAGAAGAGGAGAGACCACGGGAGGGGTGGTGGTGAGGGGTGTGGATATCTGACTTGCTCCACAGCTTGCCCCAGAAACTTCCTCTACAGCAGTGTCAGAAGCACCAATGCCAATTGCCTACATACACAGAGACACACCCCGAACCTCCACCTGAATCTTGTTCTGCTCTGCCTTTCCATGAGGTCGTTAACAGGCAATGTCACGCTCCCAGATCAAATGTTCTCAGAACAATTGATTGGACTCACATGCATGTTTCAGTCAACACGTGTATTCTTCTTGCGAGTCACAGGCACAGGAGGGGGAACATCAGAGCGTGAACTCATCTTGTTTGGACTATCTTGTAATGCCAAGGTCGTTTGTGAGGAGACGTTGAAGACAGCTGCAGATGCTTACGCTAACTGGCATGAGAGGGAGGGGGTGCATACCTGAGACAGGGAGTTGGGGGAAATTTCAATTCACTAAAGATGTTTAATAGGGAAAAAGCATGGGCTTTTCCATTCTCAACTTTTTCCTTAGTACTGAATGCTACACACCATTAAAGAGAATTCTAAGTAATTGCTTATGAGTCAGATTTAATGGGAAGTTGAGTATTGCAGTCATCACAGGCATCCCGAGACACTCAAAAATTAATGACAATGAAACGTTATGGGAAGAGGCTGGATGTGAGTGGACGAGGAGGGGGAGATGGGCTTTGGAGCTCATCAGACTGCTAGGAGAAACGAGCCAATGTCAGCAGAGTTAATGTCAGAAAGAAGTGCCAGAGCTTTTGTGGCACCATAAGACTATCCGATTATATGGCTGAACCACTGGTGGAACAGACTTGCTTCATCAGGCAGGTGCAGCCTTCTGGTCGGTTGGCAATTCTGCCTTCAATGTTTTTCTTCTCCCTCCTTCTAGATGGGTAGGAATGTGGAGCTGTGTGTGTGTGTGTCTATCTGCCCACTACCAGAAGCTTTATGCTTCTGATGAATTTGATTCTAATCCACTAACATATATGCCGTAGACATAATACTTTATTTGTCTTTAAAGTTGCACAGACAGTTTTGTTATTTCTACAACTTGGTATAAACAGTGAAAATAGATACGATGGGCTAATGCTAAATTCCTAACAATACTGAGGCTGTTAATCAAGCAAAAGGTATGTCTTGATGAATCACTCTCTTAACTAAAAGCCTCTTCAACAAAACATTTAAAGACCCATCTCATAATTCCGGTGGCTCGACCAAATAATTTAATCATAGCTCGATTCTTCAGGTTGAACTTTCCAGCAATAGGAGTGTTTACAATGGACTAGATTCGGTAAAAGCTTTCTGTAAACAGAATGGCTCTGTCTCTCATTGAGAAGCTTATGATCCAGCTGAGTTTTTGCATTAGCAGATCAGTGGAGGAAGTTTTGCCCTTGCTTACGTCCCCCAAAAATGGGCCTCTGCAGCATAGCATGGTGGCAAACTGCAAGACTGTAGTAGCAGTGCAGAGAGAAGACCAATCAGCTAAGATTACTTCCTTTCCCCCTTTTACCACCAGCAGGACTGTTCTGGGTATAATTCTACTTAGGGAATATCCTGCTGGCAGAATAAAAAAATTGGATCCAGTCCTATATTACTCCTACATTATGTTCTTATCTTATTTCCCTAAGCAGCTCAGGAAAGTGCCTGTCTGCCTTTCCCCACAACTGGGTGCTTTCCAAATATTTGGGAGTTCAGCCTTCACAATCCCCCAGCCAGCATGACTATTTGGGCACTAAATTAGGAACAGCTATCATCTATGTTTTTTTTCACACCATCTTATTGCTTAGGGGCAACCCACAAGCTTAGTTTTTTTCATTTTAGCTAATATAGTTACATTCTATGGAGGTTGCCAGAAATTGGAAATGAGGCAGAAAGAATTGCCAAAAGTAGGTTGTTGTTGTTTTTTAATCCATTCAATTGTGTCCGGTTCTCGGAGACTGCCTAGACAAGTTCCTGCAGTTTTCTTGGCAAGATTTCAGAAGTCCTTTGCCCTTGCCTGTTTTCCAGGGCTGAGAGAGAGTGACTGGCCCAAGGTCACCCAGCTGGCTTTGTGCCTAAGGCAGAACTAGAACTCACAGTCTTCTGGTTTCTAGCCTGGTGCCTTAACCACTGCACCAAACTGCCTCTCGATCTATGTTTTTTCACACTATTTTATTGCTTAGGGGCAACCCCAATCTAGTTTTTCATTTTGGCTAATACACATAAGTTCTATGGAGATTGCCAGAAATTGGAAATGAGGCAGAAAGGATTGCCAAAAGAAGGTAATGGCCAGTTATTTCCATACTGTTCCCAAGAAAACTTACTTACTTACTTACTTACTTACTTACTTACTTACTTACTTACTTACTTACTTACTTTATTTATTTATTTATTTATTTATTTATTTATTTATTTTTCAAATTTAATTACTGCCCATCTCCCCCAAGAGAGGGACTCTGGGTGGTTTACAATAAAATCTTGTATAAGTGTGTACATGACATTTCCCAAATTCAAACTTAGCTGAAAGAAGACTTTACAGCAGAACAGCACTCAGTTAGGAAAGGCTGTTCTAGATGCCTGGACAGAAATACCAAGAGCTGTGTTCATAGCATAATAGCTGTATAAGTAGAAATACTAGTCCTTCTCTGTGGCCTTCATTTTAAGTCACACTGTGCCTCAAGAATTAAAGGATGGTTGACTCACAAAGGACCTGGGTTGACTTTCCCAAAGAGGGTATTCTCCAGTCATAGAGATGACAATTCTCAGAACATTCCAGCTGCAATGGTCATTGCTGAGAATTCTGGAAGTTGAAGCCCACATAGCTGGAGAGTGTCATGGTTGGAGAAGGCTCTTCTAGATGAATGCCATGATTTGCAGAAGTTATGTGTACAGTATAAAGCCCATCTCCACCCCACACATATACACTACTTCCCTTCCTTAATCTGGGTCACTTCAGAAATTCTTCTGCTCTGGTCTTCTTGGATCTAACAGAAATATCCAAAATGTTAAGCATTTTAATTTTCAGAGAATTTATTCATATCCTTGGCATGTCAGATGCAATTTTATGGATAGGCATAAGAACTTCATATCTGTAAACACATGCTCATCTTACATTTTTTTAAAAAGATAGAAAACTAGGTTTGAGATTATAACCACCACTGGGGAAAGAGGCTATTCAGAATTCATTGCTAAAGAGCTTGCCTGTTACTGTAATAATGACATATGAATGATGATGCAACCAATTTCAGGTGGCATCATAAGAAGGTGATAGATGAGGACAAGGATCAGTCCCTGTATGTTGCCACAAGACTCTTTAAATTGTCAAATTGTCCTAAAGGGAGGCGAGACTATTCAGGCTTTGCCTAAGACAGAACAAAGACTTGGGCCAGTGATGGATGAGAGCAGACCAAAAAGGAAACATGCAATTTAAGTCTCAAAAAAAATATACCAGAGGTGTATCTACTTTAAAACTGGGGCAAATAATTTTTTCTAGGCAGCAAAACTTCTAATAGTATTGGTGGTGTTTAGGTAAGTTTACAGCAGACCCAAATATTTTACTTGGAAATCAAACTTAAAACCTGGAGAACAATCCTCAAATTCTTTACTGGTAAAGACAGTTTGAGAGCCAGTTTGGTGTAGCGATTAAGACACCAGGCTAGAAACTGGGACACTGTGGGTTCTATTCTAGTCTTAGGCATGAAACCAGCTGGGTGACTTTGGGCCAGTCACTCTCTCTCAGCCCAAGGAAGAAGGCAAGGGAAAGCCACTTCTGAAAATCTTGCCAAGAAAACTGCAGGGGCTTGTCCAGGCAATCACCAGGAGCCTACACTGATTCAAAGGCACACACACACAAACACACAGACATACAATATTTAGATTTGTTAGCTATAAACAAGAAATATAATAAAACAATGTGACTGCTCACTTACTCTTTACTGGATTAGAACACCTGGATCCTTAATAGGTAGTTAGATAAATGCTAGAAAATGGTTATTATGGGTCACAGAGCTGGTTGGGAGATTCAGGAGGTAAGGTTTTCACTCAAAAGAATGTTTAGTTTCTATCAATAAGGGGAGGAAGAAAACACAAGAGAAGCATGGTTATCTTGGGGGCAGGGGGAGAGGAGACCAAGAGCATGTCAAATGATGACACATACATGATAATGTCTTCATGCAAATGCCACATCATATGTCCTTGTGTAAGACATTCTGACTCAAGTATGTAATTGTAGCATTTGTGTGGGCACGGCTGAAGTGAAGTGCTGATCATTCACATCAGTTTCTACCTCAGATCAAGGAAGGAGGGCTAACGTTTTTCTGTCAGATCCTTTCAGAATGGAGTAGGGACTGGAATGTAAGGAAAGGAATGGATTTCTTCTCCAAAGCCTAATTATGGTGTTTTAAGCCCAAATCTTGCCCTTTGACAAATGAGCTAACATGTCCTTCATGAGGGGCAGAGGGTACTTGTTGACAATAGAGATGGAATTTAACCCCCGATAGTCCGTACAAAGTCTAAGTGTGCCATCTTTCTTTTCCCAGAATAACACAGGAGCCCCAACTGGGGAATTAGCAGGTTCAATAAACCCCCTTGACAGATTTTTGTCAATGAAGTCCCGTAATGCCTCGAGCTCCTTCTGAGTCATCGGATAAATTTTTGGCTTGAGCAATTGAGCATTGGGGACCAACTCTATTGCACAGTCAGTTTTCCAGTGGGGGGGGGGGTAACTGATTTGCCTCCATCTCCCCAAATACATCTGCAAATTCTTGGTATTGAGCAGGCAAGCCTTCTAAATGTGGCAAGTCAGGGCATGGTGTGGCGATTGCTGCCCTTCCAACCCCCGCACGTGCAACTATCTCCGCTGTAGGAGCTTGGTAAAATCCATCTTTAAAAGTCACAGTTCTGTGCTCCCAATTTATATGGGGGCTTCGATAGGTCAACCAGGGGATCCCCAGGATTACCAAGGGATTGCCAACAGGTGCTACAATGAATTTCAAAGTCTCACGGTGGCTGCCCATTTGCATTGCCACAGTTCCAGTGAAATGGGTTGCCGCCCATCCACCCACCCCGCTGTTGAACCATCCAACTGTGTGAAGATCAAAGGATGCTGGAGGGGGAAACTAGGCAGTTCCAAAGCAGCAACCAGATCAGGGTGAATTAAACACCTGGAACACCCAGAGTCAACTAAAGCCCATACCTCTGTAGTTTTTGTGTGAGAACCCAATTTCACTTTTACTGCTAAAGTAGGACAGTCAGCACTCACCATAGCATCTTCGCACCCATCCTCTTCCACCTGCCCGCTGGCGCCCTTCATGGCAGGTGGCTGGCGTTTCCCGCTGGCTCCTTACAGTCATCTTCAGCCTCTCCCGAGAAGTAGATTACTTCTTCAGTGTTGGCTGTCCCTTTGGCTGCTGTCATTCGCTGGGGGGGGGGGCGATTTGGCCGGCGGCTTCCCCACTCGATCTCCAGCCTTGGCTTTTGGGCAATCAGCTGCTCGATGGCCCTCCTTTTCACATCAGAGACACTGACCCCTCGCGTAGCGCCGATCTCTCTCCTCATCCCAGGCTCTATAGCTTGGGCGGGCAGCAGTCGCAGCACTTCGGGGTCCTCCCATGGTGGCGGGTGGTTTTTCAGAATTTTTAGTTTGCATGAAGGTATGCTGAGCATGCTCAGCCTTTCCTGCCAGACAGATCCAGTCGTACAATGACTCGGACTCATCTCTACACAATGCCCAACACAGGACGTCCCAGTTGAGTCCCTCTTTAAAACGCTCTATTAGAGTTGACTCAGACCAGTCAGTGATTTTCCCAGCCAGAGCTTTAAACTCTAGGGCGTAATCAGCTACTGACATTTGGCCCTGGGTGAGATCCTTCAGTGCCTTCTTAGCTCTTGCCTTGGCCAGAGGATCTTCAAAATGCAGCTTTAAAGCCCACATGAAATCATCGAAATAATCAAGTGCAGGGGAGTCAGTGTCACTTAACTGAACATACCAGTCAGCCGCTCGACCCTTCAACTTGGTGGCAATGGCAGTTATTTTAACTTCTTCGGAAGGGAAGCATGCCCCAAACTGCCTCATATAACTTTTAGCATTAGTTAAAAAGAAAGATACCTTTGTTGGATCCCCATCAAACTTGACAGAAAAGTCTCTCACTCTGCCTCCGGTTAGAGTGGAACCAGCAGTCACTTGAGTGGTTGGGCCCCAGGTTACAGTAGCTTTCCCTTTTTGGGGTGGGGATACTGATGGCCAGGCTCTGCGGGGTGGAGTCTCTGGCCCTGCTCCGCAGGTGGTCTGGATGGGAGGATGGGGGATGGTTGCGGGAAGCTGGGATCTCCTCCGTGCCTCCCCTGCCCCTCCAGTGACAAAGACAGGTTTTTCAACATGTACTCCATCGTTTCTATTTTGGCTTCCACCACTCTTAGTCTCTCAGGGGTTCGAGAGTCCCCTCTCCTTCACATGCCCGGTTTCCTCTCAGTTGACACCATAGTAGATTCTTTGTCTGGGGTTAGTGGGAACCGATACTTCCAGGACGTCCCCAACATCCCTGGTTGGGGTTCCCCCACTTCATCCAAGGTGATCAACTCTGCGAGCAATTCGCTGGGTGCCGGTTGCTTTGGCTCTTCCCCATTGTCAGATTCCTCTGCATCAGAATTGGAGTTCGATTCATCCCTTGACAGATCTCGGGATTCTGAAGGTTCTGGGGTGAGATTCAGTTCTCCGCTCTTGACCGTCGACTCGGGCATCAAGCTAGCCATCTCCTTGAGTCCCCTGGTCATGGATTTTGACTCAGCCATCATTAACTATTTTCCCTCACAAGAGACGGATCTTGGTAGGAGCTAACGGTACAACTTTGGGATTCTCAGCTTTATGTAACGGTTGCCTATTCTAAAACACCATCAGACTCATGAGCGGGAATTCAAAGATATCTGATTTATTAAAGAATAGTATGCAGGATCACAGAGAAAGCTGAGAATGATGAAAGCGCGCCAAATTCAAACTAAAAACCCTCAGTGCAAATTAGATCCCTCCCCCCGTAGAATCTTCCCAAGTTCACAATCCCAGGTGCTCCTAACGGTTTCTGATGGTCTGCGGGAAAAGTCCTTGAGCAGAGAAAATAACCCAAACACATTCCATTGTCCTGATTCCACATACAGAGCTTGGTACAAGGTCTCACAGCAGCTCCCTCCCAAACAGAAACGTGCGTCAGCGCCATGGCAGGTGAAACGTTACGATGTATAAACTACATGGAATCAGTGAACATGACACTGAGTATAAATGAAGCTAGCAGTAAGCCTCCTGAGATTCCTATTTCTGTGCCAAGGAAGAGGGGTTCCTGCATCATCACTATATATTTAGTAAATGCCTAAGAGATCTATAGCCCAAGGATGGAAGTTGATTAGCATAGACATTGCTGTACCTCTTACCTTTGGGGGAGGAAGATGGCCATGACAGTTAGCTCAAAGATGTATTTCCCTACATAGAGAAAATCAATATAGTTACTGCTTTGGGAAGTAATACTATGCTGTAAATTCTGTCTACTTCATGTCCTGTTTTAGACTGCTCAAACATACCACAGCAAGTTGCAATTGGTTTAATGATGAGTTGCATTTTGGGCAAATACAAAAGTAGGTAGAAAGCTGACTGAGCAGACACACACACACTCTAGGCAGTGAAGTCTTGTCTGATAGCCAGGCACAATGCAGGTAGCACAAAGTCCAGTCCAGAGTTGTAGTTATAGAAGACAAACTGTGGGGAGGGAAGACAGGCAGCCAATGTAGCACAGATTTGGGGAAATGGGGCAAGACAGCAGCAGAGAGGCAAGACTGGTTCGGGGCAGTCCAGGAGTCAAACACTAGAAGGTTCCTTAAGTCAGTCTGGATGCAAAGATGAGAGTCAAGGAACCAAACCAGAAGCATGGCTGCAGGAATACATTGGGACATGCAACATACAATGCAACACTGTCTCCAGTGGAGAACCAGTCTCTGGCAACTGCTCTTAAATAGTCCTAGCTGAAGGTGCATCTCTGCTTCTTGCGGAATCAAGCAGATCTCCTTTGCCCTGCTCTCCAAAGTTGCTGACACATCTGGGAGCTTGGAGCTGGCCCCTCATCTGAGTCTGCCCTCACCTGCTTATGTGGGCTAACTGCCTGGTCATCCTCAGGTTATTGATTGTCTGCTGGTTCCTGAGCTGCAACTCAGTGGATCAGACCCCTCAGCCACTGAGTCCAAGAAGTCTGAGTAGACCATAACACCTCCCACCAATGAATGGCTGAGCTGTTATCAAACAGAACTGCAAAGCAGGGCATATTGTCCTTCTGCCTTCCGAAGACATCTCATGGATTCCCTTGCACACACCCACCAAGAGCTTTGTATTTAAGGAGCACCTTCTTTAGTTCTTATTCAAGGCCTGGAGGTAAAGTCTGATTTATAGAATCAGGAGGGAGAGCTTGGTTTCGGGGAAAGAAATAAAACTGGCCCATTTCTTGCCCTTGCTATTTCTGTGGCAGTGGCCTCAACACTGAAAAAGAGTCTGGGAGAATGAATTGCCTCAGTTCACCAAAGTATGGTCCAGTCCTTGAAATGACCAGTTGGATCAAAAGTTTTCATTCATGGCTGGAGATGAAATCAGTTGAAATATCACTCCAAGAGTTTTTTAAATGTCTTCATACAGTGCTTCCTAGCTGTTGACTTCAAGGCACAAGAAAGAAGAAAGGAACACTTACATTAGCATGGCATGCACTCGGAAGAACGAGGTCTGAATGTTCAAAGGCCATGCCCAAGGGTTTGTCTTCCAACTCTCAGGGACATGAAGCAGTAGTGGACCTTTTTTCCCCCCAATTCTCACTCAGTCTGATGAGATATTTGCTTCAGAAATTATTGCAAAGAAGAGAAACCAAATGGGATAGGGGACTGTGGTGTTCATATCCTACCTAGTTACAAGGTTGCTAAAGGGCAAAGATGAATGGCTACACCCTCCCTTATTTGCATTACATCCCAAAGGAAGGCATCAGGAGGACTTTCCTCCCATGGATTTTTTCCTAGAGCAGTGCTACTCTCTCCTCTAAGGAGAAGCCCGGCAGGAGAATTTCTCCTTCCCTTGGAAAAGTTTAGAGAAATCCTCCACCAGCCTCTCTGCCTCTGACTTTGATGGAGGATTTTGGAAAGGGGTTTGTGTTTAGCTCTGGTAGGAAGGCTGCCCAAGTGTTGCGGTTGAGACAGGAGCAAGAATGGGAAAAAGTGCATGGGTACCATTGTGAGGTTTGCTGAAAAGTACCTGGAGCAGGGGGGGTGGGAAGCAATTGTATACAGTCTTCTGCCTCTTAAGTATACCTCTTGAAAATACCTTCCATTTTCTTAAGAAAGAAAGTGTCATGTTCACCGTTTCAACATTCTGTTAACATCGTAACGTTTCACATGTCACAGCTCTGATCCGTGTATTGCAGGCTTGCAGGCTTGCTGGTACATTTCCGTTTCTCTTTGTTTCTTATTTTGCTGCTTAGGAATGTATGTTTGGGTTTGTAACTCTGTTCAAGGTTACTTTCTCAGGCCGATGTGGGTAACGGTCGCTAGCACCTGGGAGGGGGTGGTTGCTAAGAGGGGGTAAGGGCGGGACTGGTTTTGAAGCAAGGGTTTTTAGTTTGTATTTGGCGTGCTTTTGCTCATTCTCAGCTTTCTCTGTGTTTGCATACTATTCTTTTAATAAATCAGTTATCTTTAAGCTCTGGCTTGTGAGACTGAGTATTTTGGAGTAGGCAACCATTACATAAAGCTGAGAATCATAATTAAATTTTCCACTAGCCCCCATCCAAGCCTTTGGTGAAGGGGAGCACTAGCGATGACAGAACCCAGGCTGCAAGAGAGCGAAGGGAGCGAAGAGGAACCAGATACCACAAAGGCTACTGTGATCCCGAGCTCCCGAGCTCAGAGGGCAGCCCGCTGGGATAAGCGGGGTATCCAGATGGAAGACCGGGGTTTAGCGTCTGAAGGGAGGGGCGCTACAGGTGATGGCTATCGAACCGGGGAGGAAGAAGACTCCGAGGTCGAGTCGCCACAAGCGTCCTGGGAACCGGAGATTCCGTTGTCACCTACGGTTTTGGTGTCCACGGGGCCACTGGAGGAACCTGTTACCCCCACCCGCATAAAAGCACTAGAGGAGAAAATCGAATCTCTAGTAGCCATGTTAAAAGAAAACCCCAGAGGGTTGGGGTCCCTGGGGGAGGGTCCGGAGGAAATTCAAACCCGCAGGCCCAACCCGGTGGCGAGGTCCCAATCGCCCAGGGGGAGAAGTAGGACTCGGTTTTTCCGGCAGTTGAAGGGAAAAGGGTCGGGAGTGACCAGGGAAAGGTCACAGGAGGTGGGCAGGCGTTCGTTGGCATTCGCGGAACAACCTGAGCCAAAAAAGTTGACACGAACCCCTCCACCTTTTATGGTCAAGTTTGATGGCGATCCCACAAAGTTGTCCTTCTTTATTACTAATGCTAGGAACTATATGGAGAACTGGGGGCGAAGTTTTCGCTCAGAACATGGCAAAATCAACGCCATTGCCAACAAGCTAAAGGGGAGGGCAGTGGACTGGTATGTCCAGTTGTGCCAAGCTGAAGCCACGGAATTAAAAGACTTGAGGAGTTCCTGTGGGTGTTAAAACAGCACTTCGAAGATCCCTTGGCCCAAGAACGGGTGAAACGGGCATTGAAGAAACTTTCCCAGGGGTCTCTCTCAGTAGCGGACTACGCCTTAGAATTTAAAGCCCTGGCTGGAAAGGTGGAGGATTGGTCCCAGTCAACTCTAGTGGAAATGTTCAAACAGGGGCTGGAGACGGAGGTCCTCCGATGGGCTTTGGGACGTGATGATCCGAAAATGTTGTATGGGTGGATTCAGCTGGCAGGCAGTGCTGAAAATGCCCTAGAGACTTTCGCACATAACAAGGAATTGAAGCAAGGGAAGTCAGGTAAAAGCGCCCGTGCCCCAGGATTCTCAGGTCGCCCCAAACAGAAAAGTTGGGAGGAAGAAAGGGAACGGCGCTTTGCGAAAGGTCAGTGCCTGAGATGCAGGAAAGAAGGACATAGAGCAGCTTCGTGCCCAAAAAAGAGATCCGAGGAGTGGCCAGGGAAGTTGTCCAGAAAGTTTCCTTCTGTACCGAGGAAGATGAGGGCTGCCCGCGCGGAGGTCGATCCTAGCGACAACCCTTTCGGGGGAAAGGAGGAAGAACTGGATTTCGAACAGCCAGCGGGAAAAGGCAACCACCTGCTCTGAAGGGCGCTGTGGGGCAGGTGGAAGAAGATGGGCGCGACCATGATTCGGTGAGTGGGAATTTTCCTACCCTAACTGTCAAGGTGAAATTGGGATCCAGTACCTGAACTGTGGAGGTGTGGGCTATGCTTGACTCAGGCTGCTCACGTTCATTGATGCACCCCGACCTCGTAGCTGCCTTAGAACTCCCTATGTTCCCCTTGAAGCGGCCAATGATTTTTACACAATTGGACGGGACTATGGCTGGGGGAAAACCAGTCACCCACTCTACAGGACTGGTGGCACTACAAATGGGTAGTCATTGGGAGAAATTACCCTTTGTCATAGCGCCGGTGGGGGGCCCATTAGTCATTTTAGGGATGCCCTGGTTTGTCACACAAAATCCTTTTATCAACTGGATGCATAGGACTGTGACATTTGCTGATGGATTTTATAAAGTGCCAGGAAAAGATTTACTGGGAGACAATGAGGGTGGATGGGCAGCCACAATGACTGTACAAACTCTTGAACCACTAGAAGGGCTGCCCGAGCAATATCAAGACTTTGCAGATGTGTTTGGATAAAAGGAGGTGGATCGCTTGCCGCCTCACCGAAAGACAGACTGTGCTATTGAATTCCTACCAAATGTGAAATTGCCTAATCCTAAAATCTATGCTATGTCCCCAAAGGAGCTGGCCACACTGAGGGAATTCATTGACAAAAACCTAGCCAGGGATTTTATTGAGCCAGCCAACTCTCTGGTGGGCGCACCTGTCCTCTTTAGACCTAAAAAAGATGGTTCTTTGAGACTATGTACGGATTTCCGTGGGCTCAATGCAGTCTCAATTTTAAATAAATATCCTTTACCCTTAATCAAAGATATGTTATCACATCTGGCCAGAGGCAAAATCTTCTCAAAATTGGACTTGAGGGAAGCCTATTTTCGTATCCGTATAAGGGAGGGGGATGAGTGGAAAACAGTGTTTAACTGTCCTCTGGGTGCTTTCCAATATAAAGTGTTACCCTTTGGCTTGTCAGGAGCGCCTGGGGTTTTTATGCAACTAATTAATGAGGTCTTGCATGACCACCTGTTCAAAGGGGTGTTGGTATATTTGGATGATGTATTGATTTATACTGAGACAATGACAGAACATGTTCACTTGGTGCGTCAAGTGCTCACTAAATTGAGAAATGCTGAGTTGTATGCTAAACTATCAAAATGTGCTTTTCATAAGTCTGAAACCCCTGCTAAAATTGAAGCCATTGTCGCATGGGAACCCCCACGCACGCGACGCCAATTACAAAGTTTCCTTGGCTTCGCCAATTTCTATCGGGCATTTGTCCAAAAATTCGCAGAAATTGCCCTCCCCCTCACTGACTTACTAAAAACTAAAGCTCAGGGGGATACTCGATGTTCAAAAAATCCAGGGGCATTACTTAAGTGGACCCCAGCATGCCAACAAGCGTTTGACACGTTCAAACAACTCTTTACAACAGAACCCATCCTGAAGCATCCTGACCTGACCAAGCCGTTTGTGGTGCAGGTCGATGCCTCCGATTTTTCCATTGAAGCCCTTCTGCTCCAAGCAGATCAATCTGGCAGCTTAAAACCCTGTGCATACCTCTCTCGCAAGTTCACGGAAACAGAGAGAAGGTGGCATGTTTGGGAAAAAGGCGTTCGCTGTAAAAGCAGCACTGGAAACATGGCGGCACTTATTAGAGGGGACTTCTCACCCTTTTGAAGTCTGGACTGACAATAAAAACCTTGAGGCACTGAGCACCAGTCGAAAACTCAGCCCTAAACAACTTAGATGGGCTGAATTCTTTAGCCGCTTTGATTTTTGCCTCAAATTCATTCCGGGAAAGAAAAACTTTTTGGCAGACGCCTTATCCCGCAGACCCCAAGATTCTGGCCCTGCACCAATCGTTCAGGGTACTGTGTGGACTGAAAAGCAATTGGGCTTTGCAGCTGTGACGCGTAGTCAGACGCGGACCCAGCGAGCTCAACAAACAGCCACTCCTCCTCCCTCCAGTCCGGGACATTTGCCAATTACTGCAGATTTGCAACAACAATTTCTTTTCCACTTGAAATCTGATACTTGGTTGCAGGCAAACTTAGACAGTGTTACTTTTGACCGGGGTTTTGCTTGGAAGAATGATCGTCTTTACGTACCTGAGGCTTTACGAAAAACGATCCTTGTACGTTCTCATGATGATAAACTGGCTGGATATTTTGGGTACCTTAAGACTCTCCATCTCATCAGATGTCAGTTTTGGTGGCCGACTATCATGCGGGATATAAAAGCTTATGTGGCTGCTTGTCCTGTTTGCGCTGCGACCAAGCGAAAGGGAGGTAAACCCCAAGGCTTTCTGCAACCTGTGGCTACCCCCTCCTATCCTTGGCAAGAAATCTCCATGGACTTTATAGTTGACCTACCCCCCAGTCAACGTAAAACGGTGATTTGGGTTGTGAAATACTTTTTCTCTAAACAAGCGCATTTCATTCCATGCGCTTCTATTCCCACCACGCAACAGTTAGCCCGCCTATTTCTAGTACATGTGTACCGTCTTCACGGGAGCCCCTCCCGCTTGGTGAGTGACAGGGGCTCACAATTTACGTCACAATTTTGGCGGGCATTTATGAAATTGGTTGGTACTAAACAAGCCCTCTCTACAGCGTGGCATCCTGAGACAGATGGATCTACTGAGGCTGTTAATTCCACATTGGAACAATATTTGTGTGCTTTTGTCAATTATCAACAAGACAACTGGGTGGATCTTCTTCCATTTGCTGAGGTTGCTTACAACAACGCTGTACATCAAAGCACTGGCCAAGTTCCCTTTAAAACTGTTTTTGGCCGTGATTTCATCCCGATACCAGAACTCCCTCACCCGCAATCTCTGCCTTCCTCTCTAACTGATTGGGCACGACATCTAACGGACTCTTGGCAAAAAATTCAACAAGCACTGCAACATGCCCAAGCCTCTTATAAGAGACATGCGGATGCAAGGTGCTCCCCGCAGCCTACATTTGCGGTGGGAGATAAAGTCTATCTCTCCACGAAGTTCATCAAATCACCACAACCATCCAAGAAGCTTGGTCCCAAATTTGTCGGTCCTTTTCCCATTGTTGCACAAATAAATCCTGTGACTTTTAAATTAGATCTACCACATAATCTTAAACGTTTGCATCCTGTTTTTCATTGCAGCTTACTCAAGCCGTTTCAGCAATCCGACCGATGGCATCCACAACCATCACCACCCCCACCCATTATGATTGATAACCAACAACACTTTGAAGTAAAAGATGTTCTTGATTCCCGCCACCAGCGGTCTACATTGCAATACCTCATTCGTTGGAAGCATTTTCCACATCCTGAATGGGTCGTCGCTCACGATGTTCGGTCCCCTGATTTGGTTGCTAAATTTCATGCTGCCTATCCAGCCAAGCCGGCCCCTTAGCCCCTTTTTCTTTTAGGGGGGCAATATGTCATGTTCACCGTTTCAACGTTCTGTTAACATCGTAACGTTTCACATGTCACAGCTCTGATCCGTGTATTGCAGGCTTGCAGGCTTGCTGGTACTTTTCCGTTTCTCTTTGTTTCTTATTTTGCTGCTTAGGAATGTATGTTTGGGTTTGTAACTCTGTTCAAGGTTACTTTCTCAGGCCGATGTGGGTAATGATCGCTAGCACCTGGGAGGGGGTGGTTGCTAAGAGGGGGTAAGGGCGGGACTGGTTTTGAAGCAAGGGTTTTTAGTTTGTATTTGGCACGCTTTTGCTCATTCTCAGCTTTCTCTGTGTTTGCATACTATTCTTTTAATAAATCAGTTATCTTTAAGCTCTGGCTTGTGAGACTGAGTATTTTGGAGTAGGCAACCATTACAGAAAGAAAGAAAGAGGAGGAGGAGGAGGAGGAGGAGGAGGAGGAAATAATAATAGTAATAGTAATAATGCATTCTCCCAGAAGCTGGGTAGCTAACAAGCTTCAGTAGCACTGGTTTCCTTCTGGCCTTTTATTTCCACCCATGAATTCAAGCACAAAGGATGTGCTCCTATAAAAAATGGAACGATCTTGCTCAACATGGATCATATTTCTGACTGACTGCTTGCAAGGGCTCTCTCACTACATGCTGCCTGTAAACCCCCCCCCCCCCGCACTGCTTTCTTACTCAACAATTTATCTTTATCAAAACTTGGCTATCTACTCTCTACTCCCCACCCCCTTGCCCCCCCATGGATCTCTTTTTTCATGCATACAACTCCAGAACTTCCATTTCTCATTTCCAGAACTGATTACATGCTATTTGGAATGACAGAGCCGGTGCAGTTTTTAAAGCCCACATTATTTAGAGACCAGTAGCCAGGGCTATGCAAACAGCCTTCAGCTCTTCAGTGCAGCATCTTGCCCAGTGTTAAGGACAAATGGCTAATATATCACACTTATTAGGTGAGCTGAATAAATCACAGTGCAATCTCAGCCAGATAGTTTAGAATCAACCAGCATTACCAAGAGGAAACAGCCGCAACAAAACAACAGCAATAAATTGAAGAATGGTGGTCTCCTGGACACTGAGAACTGAATCTTATTTCAAAGACATTTGTGGAAGCTTGATGACAAACATTACCTTTTAATAGGCCATCATTCTTTTACCTTATTTACGTTGCATTAATCAATTGCTTGTCCACACAAACTCTAGGCTCTAGAACAAGAGTGCAACTTTTCTCCCATTGACAACACAGGTTGGCCTTTAAGTGATGGGTCAGGTGCTATACCCCCCTAAAAATAGGCTGGGGCCAGGACAAAATAAACATGATTTAATGTGGCTGTATAATGTATAATTAAATAATACTCTCCATATTATTAAATACTTGGAATCATATTAATTGCATTAATAATTTTCCCTTTCTGTCATATTAAACTTAAAATATCTTGGCAAGTTCTCTGAGAACCATAGTCAAAACTTTTGGGGTTCAAAGATTACCCTATAGAGTTTGAGCTCTGTAGAGCATATTAATCTATTGCTGTCCTGAGGAGTGGTGTGGAGGGAATGCAATTATTGGGGGGGGGGGGCAATAACCAAGGGGTTAGGTTCAGTGAAGGTTGTTGTTTGTGTGCGTAGGTGTGTGTGTGCACACCTTCAAGCAAGCTTTTTTTTATAGTAAATTTTATTAAGTTTCAAAGAAAGAATAAAAGCTACAATAAAAACAAAAAACTTCAAAAACAGAAAAAATAAAAAATAAAAAAGTGCAGAAACACAAAAGAAGATTTTTTAAAAAAAAATTACAGGAAGGTGTAGCTTCCAACGTTTAACAACAAGGCTATAGAAAGTTTCCATAATCAATCTCTTACTCTATATTAAACCAAAACACCACATTATTTCTATAAATCATTCCCCTTTAACACATAATAAAAATAACTAAGTACAGTTACTCCTCCCCCTTATATTAAACTAAAGGGAAAAAAAATTATAAACCTCCTGAACATCTTTCTCCCCTCCAAAAGATAAATCTTATTTATTTATTTATTTATTTATTTATTTATTCATTCATTCATTCATTCATTCATTCATTCATTCATTCATTCATTCCTCATATTTCACCACCGCCCATCTCCCCCAGAAGAGGGACTCTGGGCAGTTTACAATAAAATTCTCCATAAAATATAAACATTAAAATCACATAAAACAATTACAATAAAACCCAATAAATAAATAAAATCCAAGAGAAATGTAAAATCCAGGCTGGTGGGAGGGACTTTAGGGTGCAAGCCATCCCCAAGAATGGTTATTCCCTTTCCCGCCCCAGGCGAGATGGCAAAACCAGGTCTTCAGGGCCTTCTGGAAGGTCAGGAGTGAAGGGGCCTGCCTCACTGCCGGGGGCAAGATATTCCAGAGAGCGGGGGCCACCACAGAGAAGACCCGTTTCCTGAACCCCGCCAGATGAAATTCTCTTATGGACGGGGTCCGTAACATGCCCTCTCTGGATGATTGGGTGGGGTGGGCTGATGTAATGGGGATGAGACAGTCCCTCAGGTAACCTGGCCCCATGCCATGTAGGGCTTTAAAGGTAATAACCAACACCTTGAATTGGACCCAGAAACAAACTGGCACCCAGTGCAGCTCACGCAGCAACGGTGTTATATGTACCCACCTAGGTGCACCAAAAATAGCCCACACGGCTGCATTTTGGACCAGCTGAAGCTTCCGGACACTCTTCAGGGGTAGCCCCATGTAAAGCTCATTGCAGTAGTCTATATGGGAGATAACCAGGGCGTGAGTGACTGTTCGGAGGGCTTCACGATCCAGGAACGGGCGTAACTGGCGCACAACCCGAAGTTGCGCAAAGGCCCTCCTGGCCACGACTGCCACCTGCTTTTCGAGCAGGAGTCGTGAGTCCAGGAGAACCCACAGATTACGCACTGAGTCTGTCTGGGGCAGTGCCACCCTATCCTGTTGTTCCCCATCCAGACCCACACAGCCCGCAGGCACTGAGAAAGGGCAGTCACTGCATCACTTACCTCACCCAGGATAGAGATATATAATTGGGTATCATCAGCATACTGATGATACCTCAACCCGTGGTGATGGATGATCTCACCCAGTCGTTTCATGTAGATGTTAAACAAGAGAGGAGAGAGAACCGAACCCTGCGGCACCCCGCAATGGAGGGGTTGAGGGTCTCTCCTCTCCTATCACCACCGACTGGGACCGGCCCTGGAGGAAGGAGGTGAACCAGAGCAGAACTACGCCATCCACCCCCAACTCCCTGAACCATCCCAAAAGGATACCATGGTCGATGGTATCAAAAGCCGCTGAGAGGTCAAGGAGAGCGAGGATGGATGCACTGCCTCCATCCCACTCCTGCCAGAGATCATCCATAAATGTGACCAATGCAGTTTCTGTCCCATATCCTGGCCTGAAACCTGACTGAAAGGAGTTCAGATAATCTGTTTCCTCCAGGACCCTCTGAAGTTGTAATGCCACCACCTTCTCAACCACCTTCCCTAAAAAGGGGAGGTGGGAGACTGGACGAAAATTGTCCAGCACAGTTGGGTCCAGAGATGGCTTCTTGAGGAGGGGGTGCACCAGTGCCTCCTTAATGGCAACTGGGAACACCCCCTCCCTCAAGGATGTATTTACCATCGCTTGGACCCAACCACACGTCACCTCCCGAGCTGCCTTCTCCAGCCAGGAGGGGCATGGATCTAAATAACAGGTGGTGGCATTCACAATCTGGAGGATCCTGTCCACTTCCTCAGGTCCAACCGGATCAAACTGCTCCCAGATAACAAGGCTAAAACGTTCCCTCAGTATCTCCACAGACCCTGCTTCACGCATGGAGTCCAACTTAGACCGGATCTGAGTGATTTTATCCTGCAGATGCTCAGAAAACTCTTCCGCACAGCCCTGTAGGGGGGTCACTGAGCCCACTTTCCCCAAAAGGGTACGTGTGATCTTAAACAGGACTGTTGGACGGCAATCTGCGGATGCAATAAGAGTGGAGAAATACTGCTGTTTCGCCACTCTTACCGCCACAAGGTAGGCCTTAATAGCGGCCCTAGCTTGTGTTCGGTTGGATTTGGTCTTTGTCTTCCTCCAGCGGCACTCTAGGCGTCTCTTAAGCCTCTTCAAAACCCTCAGCCCCTCCGTGAACCACGGGGAGTGTCAGGTTGGATGAGGCAAGAGAGGAATTATCCATATATAATTATTCCCTTCCTACCACTATTCTATACATTTCTGTCTACTATAATAAAATTCATAAATTTTATGAATTTATAAAATAAATTGAAAGGCAGATAAGTTGTCAGCTATTATACTTAATACTATAACAATTTTAATAATCCCAATCTTAATAAACACAAAAACAAAGCCAATTCAAAACAGTAAATCCAAATCTTTAAAGGCAAATAACATCAGTCAAATCCTTAAAGCAAACCAAATAAACAATCTTCAACCCTTATCCCACTTCAAAATAAACCAGAGCAGTTACATGTTCCCAAGATAAACATAGAGCTTTCTTCTTAATAAAATTGAACAGCCCAGCTGCCCCCCTCAAAAATTCCATGATCCTTTCATGGCATTCCACAAGGAGATCGATCCTATTCATAGCTTGCAGATCACGCTGTCCCCTAGATTTCTCCAACTCTATTATCTAGTCTTCATCCAGCATCTTGACAGAAATCCCAATCTCAATCTTAAAACAAACCTTTCTGTCACTCTTTTATTCCTCAGTTTCATCCACCACATCCCCAACCTGATGGTACATTTTAGCTCTCATATTTTCCATAATGTCCTGGATATCTTTCATAAAGCTTTGATAGAAGTAAAAAGATATTTGTTTGAAGTCCTGGTGAGGATCAGAAAGGATCTGTTTGAAATTCTCCAGGTCTCATGCAGTATATTATGGCACCCCCTAGGAACTTAATCAGCAAAAGTCAAAGATATGGGAAAGTTTGAAAGTTGTTTACACAAAGTGAGAGTGAATAGCAGACAGTTCCCAAGGGAAAATGAAGACAGAAAGCTGAAGATTCAAATCAGCTGATTCAGCATGTAGGAAAATGCTAATATCTTCAAATTTAATACAAAAATAATAACAGGAAGACAATTATTTACTCGATCTTTGAAATTTCCTTTGGAAGGAAAATGAAATCCAAAGCTTAAAAAAAATGTAAAAAGTAATCCCCAAAATAACCTTAAGTACCAAGAGGACCAGCTGCTCCTCGCTGTAAAAAGCATCTCTTGGGGTACATATATTTAAAAAAAACCACACAAATTGGTGATTTAGAAATGGGGTGGCCAGACTTAGTGTCTCTTTAAGGCTACAGCATGGCTTGGAAATGGTGATGTCTCCGCCTCCCAGGTGCTCTTACCAGTCAAAAGCAAAACGTGATCTTCTGGCTGCAAGCTGCTGTTTTGGAGGACGAATGGGATAATTCCAAGTATTCTCCTTAATCTGGAGAACGTTTGGGTTTCAGGAAAGCCTTCCTGAGCCTGAAAAAAGTTGATGCATCGTCAGTTCTGCCCGTCGAGCCAGCGGGCACAGCCATTCAGTCCGCCATCCCCACTGGAAGCCCACCTTCAAGCAAGCTTTTTGACTCCTGGTGACTGCCTGGACTAATTCTTGAAGTTTTCTAGGCAAGGTTTATTGGAAATGGTTTGCCCTTGCCTGCTTCCTAGGGCTGAGAGTGTGTGACTGGCCCAAGGTCACACTGGCTTTGTGCCTCAGGTGGGACTAGAACTCACAATCTCCCATTTTCTAGTCTGGTGCCCTAACCACTACACCAAACCTCCTGTCATTATTAAAACTAGCTCTATTTACATCTGTAGCCATTTTCTTCTAGCTTTACCCAACTGTGTTAATATCTTTTGCAGATGCAGCTACTGCACTTAGTTATTGATTGATACAATCAGGCTCAAGGCAGATACTTTATAACCTTAAGAAATCTATATGACAATGAAACAATGGTTTTTATGTTTGGAATTAGCCAGACATTAATTCCTGCTGCTTCCATTCTGAGCAGCGTAAGCAGAAGGATCGGGTTGAAATGGTATTACTTAAAACAGAAAACTGACAAGAGAATTCAAGAAGGGGAGAGCTGTACAGAATTCTCTACTACCCTCTTACATGTTTTTCAATCTTGGAGGAAAACTCTTAACTGTGATTTACCCATGTTAGGGCTTATACTACAATTTTTACATGTTTCCCATCTCAAAGTGGCAAAAAATTGTGCTGCCAGTTTTCAACAATCACAATCAGAGAGGGCATGCAGGCCTAGAGCCATAGGTAGCTCACCCCTGCTCAAAACGGTCTAAGTTCAATATAGAAAACCATATAAATTTAATAAAAGAATAAATAGGAAACACCCAAGCCTATACACTGAAATCAGCCCCATTGTGTGAAAAGGTGGAGTGTACAGTTTAATAATGAACCATAAAAAGAAATATTTCATCACTACACACACACACACATTATGTTAATAATGAAGCTTTTGCTGCAAGTCGATGGGGACTGCTCCTCACCTCTGTTAAAAAGGAAACATTGAAAATAAGCAGAAATGCTTTCTAAAACACTAGTGTAAAGTTTTCAAGGGTAATGGAAGAGAAGATAAACACAGCTCTTCAGAATAATTAAATACGCTTTGTTGTTGTTTATTTGTTTAGACGCTCCGACTCTTCGTGACTTCATGGACCAGCCCATGCCAGAGTTTCCTGTCAGTCGTCAACACCCCCAGCTCCCCCAGGGACGAGTCCGTCACCTCTAGAATATCATCCATCCATCTTGCCCTTGGTCGGCCCCTCTTCCTTTTGCCTTCCACTCTCCCTAGCATCAGCATCTTCTCCAGACTGTCCTGCCTTCTCATTATGTGGCCAAAGTATTTCAGTTTTGCCTTTAATATCATTCCCTCAAGTGAGCAGTCTGGCTTTATTTCCTGGAGGATGGACTGGTTTGATCTTCTTGCAGTCCAAGGCACTCTCAGAATTTTCCTCCAACACCACAGTTCAAAAGCATCGATCTTCCTTCGCTCAGCCTTCCTTATGGTCCAGCTCTCACAGCCATATGTTACTACAGGGAACACCATTGCTTTAACTATGTGGGCCTTTGTTGTCAGTGTGATGTCTCTGCTCTTAACTATTTTATCGAGATTTGTCATTGCTCTTCTCCCAAGGATTAAGCGTCTTCTGATTTCCTGACTGCAGTCAGCATCTGCAGTAATCTTTGCACCTAGGAATACAAAGTCTTTCACTGCTTCTACATTTTCTCCCTCTATTTGCCAGTTATCGATCAAGCTGGTTGCCATAATCTTGGTTTTTTTGAGGTTTAGCTGCAGGCCAGCTTTTGCACTTTCTTCTTTCACCTTCATCATAAGGCTCCTCAGTTCCTCTTCGCTTTCAGCCATCAAAGTGGTATCATCTGCATATCTGAGATTGTTAATGTTTCTTCCAGAGATTTTAACTCCAGCCTTGGATTCCTCAAGCCCAGCTTGTCGCATGATGTGTTCTGCATACAAGTTGAATAGGTAGGGTGAGAGTATACAGCCCTGCCGTACTACTTTCCCAATCTTAAACCAGTCCGTTGTTCCGTGGTCTGTTCTTACTGTTGCTACTTGGTCGTTATACAGATTCTTCAGGAGGCAGACAAGATGACTTGGTATCCCCATACCACTAAGAACTTGCCACAATTTGTTATGGTCCACACAGTCAAAGGCTTTAGAATAGTCAATAAAACAGAAATAGATCTTTTTCTGAAACACCCTGGCTTTTTCCATTATCCAGCGGATATTGGCAATTTGGTCTCTAGTTCCTCTGCCTTTTCGAAAGCCAGCTTGTACATCTGGCAATTCTCACTCCATGAACTGCTGAAGTCTACCTTGCAGGATCTTGAGCATTACCTTACTGGCATGTGAAATGAGTGCCACTGTTCGATAGTTTGAACAGTCTTTAGTGTTTCCCTTTTTTGGTATGGGGATATAAGTTGATTTTTTCTAATCTGATGGCCATTCTTGTGTTTTCCAAATTTGCTGGCATATAGCATGCATTACCTTGACAGCATCATCTTGCAAGATTTTGAACAGTTCAGCTGGGATGCCGTCATCTCCTGCTGCCTTGTTATTAGCAATGCTTCTTAAGGCCCACTCAACCTCACTCTTCAGGATGTCTGGCTCTAGCTCACTGACTACACCATCAAAGCTATCCCCGATATTGTTATCCTTCCTATACAGGTCTTCTGTATATTCTTGCCACCTTTTCTTGATCTCTTCTTCTTCTGTTAGGTCCTTGCCATCTTTGTTTTTGATCATACCCATTTTGGCCTGGAATTTACCTCCAATGTTTCTAATTTTCTGGAAGAGGTCTCTTGTCCTTCCTATTCTATTGTCTTCTTCCACTTCCGCACATTGCTTGTTTTAAAATAATTCCTTATCTCCTCTGGCTAACCTCTGGAATTTTGCATTTAATTGGGCATATCTCCCCCTATCGCTGTTGCCTTTTGCTTTCCTTCTTTCTTGGGCTACTTCTAGTGTCTCAGCAGACAGCCATTTTGCCTTCTTGGTTTTCTTTCTTTGGGATGTATTTTGTTGCTGCCTCCTGAACAATGCTGCCAACTTCTGTCCAGAGTTCTTCCGGGACCCTATCTACTAAGTCCAGTCCCTTAAATCGATTCCTCACCTCCACTGCATATTCCTTAGGAATATTAGTGAGCTCATATCTAGCTGATCTGTGGGTCTTCCCTAATGTCTTGAGTCTGATCCTAAATTGTGCAAGAAGAAGTTCGTGATCTGAACTACAGTCAGCTCCAGGCCTTGTTTTTACCGACTGTACAGATGTCTGCCACCTTTGGCTGCAAAGGATGTAGTCAATCTGATTTCAGTGTTGTCCATCTGGTGAAGTCCATGTATAAAGCTCTCTCTTTGGTTGTTGGAAGAGAGTGTTTGTTATGCAGAGTGAATTGTCTTGGCAAAATTCTATCAGCCTATGTCATGCTTCATTTTGTTCTCCCAGGCCATACTTACCTGTAATTCGAGGTGTCATTTGACTGCCCACCTTAGCATTCCAGTCTCTTGTGATGAAAATAACATCTCTTTTAGGCATGTTGTCCAGTAGGTGCTGCAGATCCTCATAGAACTGCTCTACTTCAGCATTTGTGGTTGGGGCGTATATTTGGATCACTGTGATGCTAGATGGCTTGCCCTGAATTCGAATTGAGATCATTCTGTCGTTTTTGGGGTTGTATCCAAGCACTGCTTTAGCCACTTTACTATTAATTATGAAGGCTACTCCATTTCTTCTGTGGTCCTCTTGTCCACAGTAGTAGATCTGGTGGTCATTTGATGTGAAGTGGCCCATTCCAGTCCATTTCAGTTCACTGACGCCCAGAATGTCTATCTTTAATCTTGACATCTCACCAATAACCACATCCAATTTGCCCTGGCTCATAGATCTTACATTCCAGGTTCCAATGGTGTGTTGATCCTTAGAACATCGGATTCGCCGTTCACCACCAGCACCGTCGGCTGCTAGCCGTCCTTTCGGCTTTGAGCTAGCTGCGTCATCACGTCTGGGTCTAGTTGAGCTCATCCTCTGTTCCTCCCCAGTAGCATTTTGACCATCTTCTGACCTGGGGGTCTCATCTTCCGATGGTATACCGACATATCTCTGGTTGTACTGATCCATTTAGTTTTCACGGCAAGAATACTGGGGTGGGTTGCCATTACCTTCCCCAGGGATCACATTTAGTCTGACCTCTCTGTCATGACCTTCCCGTCTTGGGTGGTCCCACAGTTTAGCTCATGGCATCATTGAGGTGCTCAAGCTCCAGCACCACGACAAGGTAACGATCCTTTGCTGAAGTAAATACGCTTAGAATTGTTTTATTCAATGGAAACAGTAATGAACCAAGACACTACAGTGCTGGATTCATGTTGGGGGAAAGCCAAACAAACCAAGGTCTACAAGAAGAGAAGAGGGAGCACATCCTTGTCATTATTGTCTAGGCTTCTCTGTCATGAGCCAAGTTGCAGCTGATGAAAAAGTGAGAAGATACTCTCCTCTCCAAAGGTGTAGTTGAGGGCAAGGCAATTGTTCTGTACACACAAACACAAATACACACACCTGCCACTGCACTGAACAAAGGAACATTCCTTCTTCTTTACCAAGCAACTGCTGGAGCCTTGGCTAATTATTAACAAAGAAAAAGGACCGTCAGCTGGGGAGAAATGGTGGTATTCTACTGTGGATCCAATGACATATCTCACTAGGTCTGGATTACATAAGAATAAACTGGGCTGTTAGATATACACCATGCTGTAGATCAGTGTTTCTCAAGTTTGGCAAGTTTAAGAAGGGTGGACTTCAACTCCAGCCCAGCATGGGGAGAAACAATGCTTAGATACGTAACATCATGTAATTTCTTTGGGATGAAGCTTGAACCATCCTTGTTTTGGTTTGATATAGTAAGCTTTTTGGAAATAGATGGTTCAGAAAGTCACTTTTTTGAAAGTTTTGCCAACAAAGACCTAAGATATCATTTCAGCTTGGACGCCTTTCTTCCATTTTCTGAATGTTCGCATCTTTAAACCTGATTTTTTCTTTGCAAACATTTTTGAATCATATGGAGTAGAGGCAGGCAATGTGGGACAGATGGGAACAGGAAAAAACCTCCAATATATGTTACTGAACACAAAGATGATTATATTTAAAGTGAATACACAAGAAAAACAACAGCACAATTATCAGTTTAAAACTTCTATGAAATATTCAATACTGGTGGAATATCATTCCAGGTAACATATATCTTTTGGTAGAAGTATCTCTGTTCCTTATCAGGAAAGCCCAATGAGAAAATGATGTTGGAAAATTCCAATTAAAATTAGGATTTTCAGCAAAGAAAGGAAGAACTGGCCAAGTCAAAGAAACCGCATGATCTCTTAGCACGATGTATGGATCCAGACATTGACATTTCATTGGCAGAAAAGTTCAGCACAACTTTCAGATTATGGCTACTCTTTTAGTCCTTCCTGAATATAACTAAAACTTTCCTTCACTCCAATCTTCCTACAAGACAGGGGACTCTGCAGATTCAATAGTTAGAAGTGATCCCAAGGACGGTCAAGAACATGAAAATTGTGGGCATGACTGGGCAATCAAGGCCCTGCCCCTTTTTATACCCATGTAATGCAGTTTTAAAAGTGGGGCTTAATTGCCTGGTCATACCTACCATTTTGTCACTGACTACTCTTGCAGATGTCCTTGTTTTTTTTCCTTGAAATTCCATATTTTTAAATACATTATTTTTTAGCCAGCAAAAAGGCAAAAAGGTTTATTGGCTAGAAGAAGAGAAATCCAACCATGCTTCCCTAGTCTTTGTAGAGTGGGACAAATGAACAAATGAATCAAGGAAACCCTTCTAATTGCCAGAGATCAGGACATATACACACAGACACCCATATATGCAAATGCATGTATTCTTTTTCTCTTTTTCTTTCTTATTTCTCATATGCAGATAGACATACAAAGAGAGAGAGAGAGAGAGAGAGAGAGAGAGAGAGAGAGAGAGAGAGAGAGAGATCGGCTAAATTAAAATTGAGCTTAAGACCAAGGTTGTGCAGATAATATTATTCAAGAACTATTGTGTTATTTGGGATATTGAGGCACTCTTCTTGGCTGTGTGATCCTACAAGACCCATGATTGACCATGTAGAGCCACCCAGATTCCATCCAAGCACAAACCACATTTGCAGACTCTGTAGGTCCTTGATAATTTGATAAATAAAGACATTTACAGACACCATCTAAAATATGCCCTTTAAGAATCATCTGCTAAAATATTCCATTGATCTGTATTTTTTAAGAATGGAATAAGGTGATTTATTTTTCCATTGTATTCATAGATCTTTCTTTGTATCATGAAGTTTCCATCCATATCCTACCCTTGCCAAAAGCTCAATAAATATTCTTAGTATTACAAACCTAATCTTTATGGGCTATTTAGTAAATTAATATGCTTGGAATACTGGAATGTATTTTATTGGTGTTTATCAATATATTGTTATTATTGTTATTATTGCTATTATTATTGCTATTATTACTATGATGACTACTACTATTATTTATGCTGCTACCAACACAACTGAGTCCCATTCTGAGCACTCATGCAGTCAGGTTACAGTATTAGTATTTCTCTGAGTACCAGGCCTTTCCCATCGAGTCTGAAAGTAATATGCCACGTTGAAAAATCAATAAGGCAACGTGTGCAACATCATGTACAGCAGGAGAAAAGAATGGCTAAACAATATGATGAACTTGTAGAAAATCAATGGAGTATTCAACCAAATGGAAAAGAACAGATAGAAGAGTTTGCCGGCATCCTTTTTTTTTGCTTAATCCCTCAGATACTAAAAAGATCAATGAAATATGCAGTCAAAATATTTTAAAGCACATAACAGAATAACAAAATGAAAGACTATTACCTGTAGGAATTAGTTCAGTAAATCTAAAGAAAACTGTTTCTACCATAGTTTGGCAAAAGCATGACATAACTATGGACTGTCGTCTTCTCTTGCTGTTCACATGGCATAATCATGTCTTGATAATAGCAATTTCTCCTCTTATGCCCATGATGTCCTTATTTCATCCCCAGCTCATGAACAGACAAACTTAGGGTGCTATTACCTCATGGCCCGGTGAATGTGCATTCATCCCATTCTTGAGCTGACAAAAAAGCATGTCAGAGTAATGTATATTATCCTGACAATCAAGCTCTGTTCTATTTCAGTGGCAAGGCTGGCAACTGATGTTGTCCTCACAGGTTTAATGCAGGACTAGTTAAGGACAGCAGTTGGTGGATTCCCCTAGTTGTATTTCTTCTGCCACTGAGCATCAGCTACTGGTGGGACCACCAATTGCTGATCTTAACATGCAATGGGACAGAGCTGGGTCACTGTGGCTGAAACAGCTTCATCCTTTTTAGGTTGCCTGAGTGACAGGTCCCCAGTGCCTTGTCATGCTGGCTATTTCCGAACCTGGTACATCTAATGTTCTTCAGTAAGACTGCTAAACTCATAGCTAAAAAGGAGCCTAGCCTCCTCCACTCCACTCTACTAATCTGCCATATGGTGAATTTTGGGACATGGGTTTAGTGGTCTCCCATAAAATTGTATGAATCTCATGTTCAGAAATAGACTGAGCGACAGGACATCAGTGTGCTGGAGAGGTTGCAAGGAACACTGAGTGATATTTCTCCCACTTGACCTTTGCTTGCATCTGGGACCTGCAGTTCAGCCTAAAACGAAAACTGACAGAACTCTCATCCATTTTCCCTGGCTCTCACATATACCTAATCAGTATGTACCTCAGGAATGTTAGTACTTAGGCTAGTTAGGGAATATTAGCAGCAAATGGTCATGGGCAGCAGTACCAAAAGCAGACCACGGGGTATCCAAAATGGGATTGGAGTAGGCAAAATGGCCACACCTCCCCCAGATAATAAAACTGTAAAACATAGTATTTCTCCCTTATTCCAAGAACAGCCTCAAGGAATATACTGTAAAATCTGTAATGCTTTGCAGAACATTAGCTCAGAGATTAGTTACCCATTATGGCTATGATGAGAGTTGTGATTGGGGAGGGTCTGGAGGCATGGGCCTGCCCCTCCCCTCTAATCCCCTCCAAACACTTAATCTTAGCAGTTTCAGGACAACCTCATCACTAGTGACTTGGAATAGGCTCAACAAAGGCAGGATAGAGGGTGGCAATAGGGACAATAAGTTTTATGCTGACATTTTTTGTGCCAGCTCAAACAAGGGAGAATAGCTCTTTAACTCAGTATAACATTAATTTTGCTTCATGGTGTGGGGTGTAGTGATTAAGGTGCTGGATTGCTACTGAAGACCCAGGTTCAATTTCATCCTCAGCCACAGTTTACTAGGTGACTTTTGGCCAATCACCTTCTCTCAGCCGAAATGGGTAAGGACCCCATCCACAGCATAGGTTATTGCCTGATATCTCTGTTAAATCTTGATGCTAACACTGGTAAGAAGATTGGAGAAGGTATTACCCACAATACTTCACCCTGCACAATCCACTTTGATGTAAGGGTGTCAAGCTTCAGATAAAATAAGGCTTTTGGTTGATATAATAGTCTTGTATGCTAATAATTATAAATCAGTAATGGGGCTTTGTTGGATGCTGAAAAAGCCTTTGAAATGTTGAAACATTGAAATGTTGCAGAAGTTTAGATGACCTAAATATTTTTTCTCAGATAATAATTTATTCTTCAAATCCCTCCACTTGAACATTTATTAATGGGATCATTTCAGCAACAAATAAAATTATACATAGAATCTATCTATGTCCTTTATCTCCTCTAATTTTCAGTGTGGTGTTAGAACCATTGGCTTGACTAAAAAGACACTTTTCTTATTAGCTAACAGGAAATCTAGTTAGGTTTGAATATAAATTGCTGTTACTGTATATGTTAAGAATATTTTGGATTTTTTTCAGTCATTACCCAAAAAATCTTTACCTAAATTTGTAAAAACGGTAGGTATACAGTACATTGGAATAAGTCAAAATTATGCCAATTAGCAAGAAAATTCCAGTGGATGTAGGGAAAAAAAGGCTTTTTTAATTACTGAGAATTGATTAAAAACCTGGGGATAATTATCCCCAGGAAAATATCTTGTTTAGTGGGAAGGGATATGTGTATATATATTACCCCTATGAAAGTGGATATTAAGAGGTGTGTGAAATTACCCTTCAGTTTATGGAGTAATATTATTATAATGAAAATGATTTTTGTATCAAGACCTACACATTTTGAGAGCAATACTTGTGTTGGTTCTACTAAAGTATTTTAATAGATTAACAAATTAATAGTTACCTTTTTATGGAAGAAACAACTACCCAGGATCTCTCCATTAAAGTTATGTTTCTCTTATGATAATGGTGGCTTTAATTTTTTCTAATTTTAAACAATATCCTGGGGCATACTTGTTAAATGGAACCATGTTTTATAATAAAAATGATATTATTTACCACTGTGGATTCAATTTCTCCAAAGTGGTTAAACGGGTTTTAAAAGAACAAATATTTTGTGCAGAGTCATGCAGTTTGGTCACATATGAAATAATGGGATCTGATCAGGAAAGAGATCTTGGATCTTGGGGGAGACTCAGTGAAAACACAAACCCAACCCAAGGTACATCCATTGTAAAGAAGGGGATGATGGGAAATGGAACTGAAAATAAAACCACCACTGCAATAATGTCCTGATGCAAACTGAGGTGTGGCCATACTTAGAGTATTATGTTCAATTTCCAAAAAAGAATATTGTGGAACTGGAAAACAGGCAACAGCAGGATCCAAAATTAAGGCAGCTTCACCATGAGGAAAGGACTACAGAACCTGGGTTTTTTTTAGTTTGGAGCAAACGGAAGGCATTATAGAGGTCCATACAATCATGCATTGGGTGGAAAATATGAATGGAGAAGATTGGAAGTTAAGGCAAGCCGTTAAAAATAAATGCGAAGTCATTCTGGACAGAGAAAAGGAAAGACATTTTTACACAGTGCTTTGTTACACCATGAAAAGCTCTGCCTTGAGGGGCAGAAATGCTCACTGAAGGCTGGCCCGGTGGAGAGCAGGATTCCGTAACCCATGCCACCCCTACAGCGGCGTTAGAGGCTGCTGCTTTTCTCAGGATGAGCAAGCCCTGCCCCTTTTGGGGGAGGGGTGTGTGCAAGTAGGAAAAGGGTGGGGCTTGCATTGCATTGCAATACTGCAATAGTGCTTTTGTCTGTTTCCAGCCTATGTGTGGGTGCCACATCTATCTGCATCCTGTGGCCTGGTCCCACCTCATTTGACTGCCCCACAGCACAAGCCCTGCTATCTCTTTGCCCAGCTACACTGATGGCTGAGGAGCCTTCCCCTTTCTCGGATAATGCCGGTGGAGGGATTAGAAGGAACTTTGGTAATAAAGGTAAATAATGGATACAAGGATGGCTTCTGTTGCTCCATCTAGTGAAAATAAATGTTTTTTTTTCTTAGCTCAACCATGTCAGATCAGTGACTGGGAACTGAAAGGTCATCACAGATTACTGGGTCCGTAATTAAACGGGTTATACACTAATGAACAGAAGCTTAAATTAATTTTGCTGATGGTTGGGTAGGACAGTGTAGCACATGGATCCTACCGGGAATGTGAGGAATAATATGCATTCTTGGCTTGATAAACGAGTGTTACCCAGCTGTTTGTTTCCTTCTTGCCATGAAAAGCTCTCTTCTGAGAATTAAAATAACACAAATGAAACAAGGTGGTTTTGATGCTGAGAGAACTAAAAAACTTAGCTTGCTGGTCAGCAATCTATGGTCTTTCAGGAAGTCTGTCCCCACTCAATTCTCTTTAAACAGGCTGTTGCCTTCCCTAAACTTTATTAAAGCAGGCTAAGATCCAGAACAATTTAATACACTTGTACATAACTTTCTGTTCTCATCCATTACTTATACATGATCAGAATATCTCATTATATGTGGGAAGTGGCAGTAAAGGGGGTTCCTTGCCCACGCCTGCTTTGGGCACCTGAGGGAGCATGCTGCCTCTTTCCCTCAGCCTGGGGGATGGGAAGAGGGACATTTCTGGAGATGCACATATTTCCACATATAGATTTGCATGTAAAGAAACCATGGACTAGATAAGTCCAACTTCTCTAGGGCATTCTAGTGGAGGTCAAGGAGAGTGTTCTGGTCTTCAGCTCTGATTATTCTGCATTAATATGAGTCTGAGGAGAGATTGGAAGCGTGATTCTCAAGTTTGTCACAATGATGGGGCAGTTACGATTTCATATAAAAATGGTGGACAGAAGTGGATGGAAGGGACAGTTACTAACTGGAGATCTTTCTCTTAGTTTTTCTCTGGCATGTTCTACAATGTGGTGAATCATCTGTGAATCAACTTGATGTATGTTTGACCTTATTTAAATGAGCCCTTAAAATCTGGCTCTATCCTGAGGTCCTGGGTTAGAGTGGACAGTGGACTTCTTGTACAATGTTCTGCTTTTTAAAATGATCGTTAGTTTTTTTCCAGACTTTTGATGACTTTTTGTGTTTTATTGTATCATTATTGTCATATTTTGTAAGTTGTAACAGATTGGGGTGGCCTATATATGTCATAAACACCTATCTGCAAGTAATGCAAATAGCAAGGTGAAGCTGAAACTGGCTCTACATACCTAAGGATACCCAACTAAGATGTCAAACATCCCAGTTCACATTTGCTTCCCTCCATAAGGAAAAGTGCATGTTCAGTGCAGCTCTTAGATGAACTGGAGGTGGCTTTTCCCCACTCAGAACTGAGTCAGTGCCATGCAGTTGTGAAGATGTTGGACTGTGACCAGGATGCCCAAGCTGTACTAATGCATTTAGTTCACTGATCAACTTTGGGCCAGTGACCTCACTTGCAGCTGATCTCAAATGGTTGTTTTGTGGGGGACAAAATTATTCTCTCCCACAGTTATACTCCCTTGTACACTGTCTTTTGCTCCCACAAAAAAGGTGGAGTAGAAATAAAGAGAACAAGAGGAATTGGGTCTTTATGAATAATTTGAGTGAAGGTAGCAGTTGCTTGAGAGCCAGTCTGGTGCAGTGGTAAAGGCATCAGGCTAGAAACCGGGAGACCTTGAGTTCTAGTCATGCCTTAAGTACAAAGCCAGCTGGGTAACCTTGGCCAGTCACTTTTCTCAGCCCCCAGGGAGGAGGCAATGGCAAACCACTTCTGAAAAACCTTGCCAAGAAATCTGCAGGGACTTGTCCAGAGAAGCAGACATGATTGAACAGATTTTTTAAAAAAGTGGTTGCTTATTTAAAGGGGAGATTAAAATTTATTTCATTTTATTTATTCAAATTTTTAGCCACCCAACTCCAAATCAAGGGAATAGATGCTATCCTAATAGGGTCCATCGGAGTGGGTGGCCATATTAAATCTAAATCTCTAAACCATCATCATCATCATCATCCTGTTTCCCTGGAAAAGCTGAGGTGGGTAAATTCACACACACATACCATTCAGTGACTGCAAGGGGATGCTTGGGCAAGAGAACACCACCAGCTGCTTTAACAATTCTGTTTCCCCTATGACTGATGTTTCACACCAGAAAGTAATCACAGGACAGAGTGAAAGTGGGGAGGGGAGAAAGAAACCACTCCAGAAGAATTACTTGAGCTTAAAGTAATTTAAGTGCAGGAGAAGGAGAAATTCCATTCCTTTATGACAGCAGGAATGGCAAGAGAAGCTAAGTGTAAAAAACATGATGAAGCCTGGTTTTTTTTTTAAAAAAGCACCACTGAATGAGACTGCAAATTTTGAAAGCAGCACCAAGTTTTCTCCACTGTTTTGTGTGCATAGTTGATGCCATTAACCAATTTTATGACTGACCAGAAGTTCTCAGTTGAGGAAAAAAACAGAGTTCAGGAGTATAGGTGTAGAAAAACACCCTCCTGTTTTATGTTTCATGGAAGTTAATTGCAGAAGTGGAGAAAAGGGAACATTTTCCAGTATTCCTAAGGGTGTGCAAAGAATTTGATCACTGTAAATTCCACTAGAGCAGAATTGGGCCTGTACTGTCCAGACGAAAACACGGGCCAGCTGGGTGACTCTGGGCCAATCCCGCTCACTCAGCCCCACCCATCACACAGGATTGTTGTAGAGGAGGGAGCATTAAGGACACCACCATGAGTTTTGCAAAGTAAAGGCTGTATACAAATCTAATCAATTCAGGAAATGAATGACTATCGTGTAGATAGAAGACCCAACCATTTCAAGCTATTCAGCACGTGGGATTTTGATGTCATACTATGGGGGTGTTCACAAAATGCCTTCTATTTACCAAAGGCACACAGATGGGGTTGCTGCCTGCCACCATAGCTACCTCAGCCCCCAGATGCCTTTTAACACTTCAGTTCATCTGGACACAAAGGCATACTTTCAAAGCGGCCTTTCTCAACCTTCTGACCCTGGAGGAACCCTTGAAATATTTTTTTTTGTCCTCAGGGAACCCCTGCACATTCAGGCTCAAATATAGGCCATACATTACAAAATTATTATATTTGTTTCATGTTTAGGCCTGCATATATTCACTAACAGTGTTCTTAAACTAAAAATAAAAAGTGAAACTTACCTCTTTAATGTGAAGTTGCCCGAATTTGAAATAATTTTTTAAATGAATCGTGATCTACCTAGAGACCTCTCACAGAATCCTAGGGCTCCACAGGACCCTGCTTGAGAAACCCTGCTCCAAAGCAATAAGCTGCAGCCCCTTTGCTCTGTATTTCTGTTTTCATATCAAATTATCCTGGAAAAGACTTGCAGGTTTTCATGCAACAGTGACATGAAGTGGAAACAGATTGATCCACCCCTCTCTTCCCATTTTACCTTTGCTTCTACTCCGATAGAAGCACAACTGTGCCTTCCCCAAAATGCTCCAGCATGGCTGTATTTCAAGATGTTTTGTCTGCAAATATCAGAGCAAGTTGTGTACAAAGTGGATGCATCTAGGTCTGTACCAGGTGGGCCCAGACGGGACTCTGCTGGAAGAAAATAATGCTTATGGATGAGAAAAGCTCTTGCACTTATTACACAGAGTAGCAATCCTTATATTGGCTGTCTTTCTTTCTCAGGAAAGGCAGGCAAGGGCAGGCTGCATCTTATTAACCCATTCAATCCAGCAGATAGAGCCCCTCTTCCAGTGGATAATTGCGATTTCCATCAGAGGACTGTTGTGAAGGTAAACACCAAAATGCAGTGCTGCTGTTCCTGGGAGATTCTGGGGACAAATGTTGATCTCCTTCTTCCTCAAAGGTGTGGATACGGGGGTGCAGGGAGAAGGTGAAGGAGATCAAGGGGGAGCACTGCCATCAAAGGAGATCTGACTTGCACGCTCCTTTCACATTTGTCCTATATTTCCATAAAGAATATAAAGGTAACCTATCTGGAAAAACATGGTTAAACATCGTGGTCAGATTTCAGTAATGTGGTCCTTAATTGTAAATGAGCCAACAATTTGTTTTTAAAAAAGCATGGTTTTCAGAATAACAAACCTAGCACCTAACAACAAGAATTTCTTAACATAATATCAATTTGTATACCTTACGAATAACTGGGCATAAACTAACACTGAGATTCATGGTCAAGAATTATCTATGATTTTCCTAATTTCTTCAAAAAAGTTTTGGTGAATTGGGGAATTGTTTGCTCCAGTGAAACATTCTGAAAAATTGTAAGAGAAGCCAGAAAAAAAAAAAAAAGAATAAAAATAGCACAATTCCTTCTAAGCATCATCTTAAAATATGCAACATTGGAGAGCTGACCTTGATGAAGGGGGTATGAAAGCTGTCTGAACTTACAACATTTGCCAGCCGGAAAGTTTTGTTATGCATTGTTAAAACCCTTGCTTATTCTTTTATCTGGAGAATGTAGCCACTCATGTATTGTCCTTTGGGCTTTACCTTTATCAGTATTTGAGATCCAAGTGTGCCTTGTCTCATCCAACAATCATTTATCTTCCTCCATTATGTATCTGGAAGCAACGCATCAGCATTCTAATTGACATAATAGCAATTTTATGTTTGCTATTGATTAACATACTTACAAAAGGTCAATAAGTATTTTAAGCACTTTGCTGATACAGTACACACTCCAATTATCCTGAAGCATTCATAATCATTTTGTTAAATGTCAATTAAATGCAAGCGCCATTTCCTACCAGTGTGACACTGATATGTAATGAAGTGTAGAACTTTGATACTTGATTGATTGTGCACTTTTTTCAGACAATTAGTCCACGATCAAGCCAGCCTTACAGTGATATGATGGGGCCCTGTGTTCAATTAAGGTAAAGGATATAATTTAAAAGCAATGGATGAATAATCCCTAAGAACTAGCTGGGTCAGTTCTAATATGATAGCAGCACTCAGTGTTAAGAACTATTCTACATAGAAACAAATAGGTTTGTTTGTACCAGATTATTAGCTGGTATAGTCTGGTCATCACTCAGAATATAACCCATAAGGTTATAATCTTAGAGAAGAACCATGTGGTTAATGGTTTGATTTCAGTATAAATAAGCCCTTATTTGATGCAAATCAATGCAAATGCAAATCAATGATTTGAGATTTGAAGAGGCTTGATTCAATTTGCAATTCTACTTGGATTCCTATAGATGTTGCACTCCTTGATGAACTGTAACTTTTTCATTAATTAACGATTTATCACCTCCCTTGTCCATAGAAGCATACAGGATCAGTTTGTTAGAATAACCATTAAGAGTTGGTCTATTTATTTTCCATATTTTCCTATTATCTCTTTCCTTTATCAGCTGTAAAACAGTTTCTCTGACATCCTGTATAAGAACTTTGCAACAATGTGGTCTTGCTCTTGACTACTGGCTCTCTATAACCTGCTGTATATTTAATGATGGCATTAAATAAACAACAGTTGGATCCTCTCCAGCTGTTGGCTTTTCTTGGATGAGTTTTTCATCACAAATATGACCCAAGGACACAACGGCAAAAAGCCAGAGCTTGCTTCATGACATTATGACTCACATTTTGTTATTCTGGTATCACTGTAGCTAGCTATGGATTCCTGTGCCTGTAGCTGCTTCATTTTTTTGGACAAAATGGAATGGAAATAACAGGGATGGTAGGCACTTTAGAGAATGTTGAAATTTTTCTAGTTGGATGTCTTCAAAGGTTTAATTGAAATAAAATTTTGAAATTTTCCCTTTGCACCTCTGTTAAATTACAGATAGTTAGGATAAGCAAAGCAGAGCAGTCTCCAAATGGAGAAGTTATAGTGAACCAGAACCAGAACCAAAATGTTTCTTTTAAACCAAGAAAGGTGGTTGAGAAGTAAAACATTAAAAAAACCTATTTTAAAAGGAAGCTTTTATTTTCCACTTGCCATGACACTGGAGAATGACCATTGAGTTAGCCTTGTGGGTAGAATGCTTTGGTACTCCGATTTTCTGGGGTCAAGAGGGCTAATTGGCAGGCTTGTCCTCCCTGGGAAGGACCCCTCATCACTGACTTTGGTGAGGACCCAGGATGGGCAGTGCCCATGGCACATGGGCAAAGCCTGACCTCTTCAGCTCAGAAGGTAGAAGAATGACCACCGATCTGCCCTTCAGTGATTGGATCATTTGGTGCCTCTGACCATGAGTTTTTCTGGGGGGGTAGCCGGCTGGCAAACTCTTGGAAAAACAAACCTCATCAGTGAGAGTTGGTGTCAGGGTTGGGACTCACTTGCAGTCCTCTATGCTACTTAGCTAATTAGCAGAGGCAGAAGAAACAGGCTGCCATAAGGAGATATAATGTCACAGAGGGACTGAGAAAGTTGGTGACACTGAACTAGGAGCATCTGTGGCCTTGCCACCCCTTATTCTTAAAAACAGTAAATGTCTAAGTCCATTCATTAATGATTATATTATTACACCATTTATTCTGGTGCAACTCATGATGAATGAATTGATTAATTAATTAAATGTATATGGCTGCCCATCTCACAAGAAGTGATTCTGGGCAGTGTACAGCAAAAAAAAAAAAAAGGTATAAAACAATAAACATGTCAAACAGTCATATTTAAAAAGTTTTTTTTTTTTATAATTGCACTCAAGAGACTTATTTATTTATTTATTAAATTTATGTCACTGCCCATCTCCTACAATGGGGGGCTCTGGGCGGTTTACAATAAAATAACACTAAAAACATAACCACCTAAATTACCATTAAAATATAAATACAAATGAATGAAAAATCCAAGTGGAGATGGAACACAATCAGTAAGAGGTGCTATGGCGCCAGCCATCCCCAGGTGGAGCTGACCTTTCAGTTGGGTTGGCAGGATCAACACAGGAGTGTAATATTCCATTAACACAAAAGAGAGCAAAGTTAAGGCTTGTAGAAGGCCACATTAAAGCAACTGAGAGCTGAGAAAGAGTACGAAGCCCAAAGCAAGGTTAGAATTCCTACCCCAAAAGACTTGTTGAAGAGAAAACACTTATCAGCCAGCAGCAGCATCCATAACAAGCTACAATTATCTCATTGCACCAATAGGACAATCATTAAATGATGTCATGATCTGACACAGATATATAAATAACAGTATTTGTGAGATGTCATCACACAATGTTGTTACCTGTCGCTCTTCCTTCCAGGGATGATGATGCAACCAGCCTACTCATCGCAATAGTGGGAAGCCCATACATACATCACTTCTCTGTTATAGCATGTCTATGTAATTGCAACATTGCATATTGTCTACAACAACTCAAAAGCAGTGGAAGAGCACCATGGTATCTGTAAAGTGCTTCATACAACCTTGAAGTGCTTCAAAGATGCCAGTAATATATATGAAATACCAATTGAGAGGCCTGTGGCCAAAGAATTATTGAAATTTGAATAAATCGTTACTGGTCATTGTCATTATGCATTTATTAAGGTCATTGACACTTGTTCATTTATTCAGTCATTTCCATTGCATTTCTGCACCACCTCTGCACATGTATACTTTAAAATGCACTTTTAGATTTCTTTTGTGCAAAATACATATTTCTAAATGTATTTACTTTAAAAGTAAACACTTCTAATGCACTTTATCGTAATATAACATCTACTTCTAAGCATGGCATTTGAAGAAATAACTGCACTGCAAAATGCAAAATGCAAAGAAATGTGAAATTTGAAGGAAGACTACATTGCACATAGTCTAGACCAGTGTTGGATGTGTGGACTTTAACTCCCAGAATCCCCCAGTCAGCTGCACATCTTAAAGTTGCCAAGTTTGAGAAACACTGGTCTAGAAGATGCAGTTGGAATTCATATTGATCAGATTTCTCAAGCATCTATAGATTAGATCGAGAGCACTGGAAAATTCCATTGGCAAAAAAATTAACATAACAAAACCTCTTGAAGAGCTCTACACTTATGGATGACTTTATTCAAATATGATTTCCATTTCATAACTATATAAGCAAAAGAATTTAATTTTTTTTTAAATATTACCTTCATCTCTACAAATATCCTTTTGGGCAGAATTAGTTCCATTGACGTGAAACATTTCTGTATCCTTTCAATTATATTTGTATTATTTCTGTACAAGATTTCACACGTTCTTCTTCTTTTGAGTACACACAAAGATGAAGGACACTACTGTATTAAAGTACCAACAACCAATTATAAACTTAGACTTTTTTTAATGCAATCCCATGGACAATATATAATATAAGCTGCCAAGGTCTTCAAGAAACATCAACAATTCCACAAACTGTTCTAGCATTCTTCAAACACCATCAAATGTTTCAAAACATAGCCCTCATCAGTTTGGGAAGTGTGTCTTTTTTCAAGAAGTTATATACTAAATAACAGTCATAATTTTAAATTATATGATGTCTATTACATCTTCATCTCCTACAATGGTAACCACAAACCCATCTACTTATCCACATCTTTGCACAAGGGTGACCGGCAAGACAAATTCTTACTCACAGTAATAAGGACAACAAAATTTTATACGTCAGTCAATATGTCATATTTCAAAGTAATTTGTTTTAGATTAGGTTTTTTTTTAAATTATTCTGCTTTGGTGGATCAAGTTGTTGACTCTTCAACTGGCCAGGTTGCAATTTCAGACCATGCTCCTTTGATTCTTACACTGAAACTTAAAAATTACTCCAGATGGTACCTGAATATTTCTTTACTAAAAGATCTCTCTTTTGTAGGATGTATTCTGAAAGAAACTTGGTTTTCGGTGTTTTTTTTTTTCTTCCTTTAAATGAACAAGGGTTCTACCAATGCATTCACACCACAGGATACATTTAAAGAATATATTAATGGATCCACAATCACTTCAAAAAAAGATACATAGAGATTTTAATTTTGTACAGTTGGCAAAAACAGTTAAAGGCTCACTCTCATCTTATGCCAGAAGTCCTGCAGATGAATCATATAAAGTATTTATGATAAAAAAAAAATCAAAGTATTTAGTCCTTTTGGTGTTTATACTATCTGCATCTTGTTTTTAGCTGCAGAACATTCTTCTCTTCTTCCCTTCAAAATTACTCCTACAATATTTTTAGACAGGAATGTTCAGACCATCATGGTTTTCAGTCTGCAAGCAATGAGACAACCACTAGATGGTGGCAATGTGTATTCTGAAGCATTTTCCTGCCATCTATGGCTGTTTGGATTTCTGCAGACTGGATGTGGTAGGGTTTAATGAATAGGCAAATGATGTGTCTCACTAAGCACAGAAACTGCAATCCACACAGGCTTATTCAGAACAGCTCACTTAACATTGTGCTCATTTTAACAGTGAAAGCAGAAAGTTGGGTAATGGAATGTCTGATTATCTGGAAGTCTCCTGAGAGGCTTTCCTAGAAACCCCTCAGAAGGGCTCTCCAATTTAGCATCAAGTTTTGAGTTGAAATTTCAGTGGCATCATGATTTTCAAAGTCAAGATATACACAAAACTCTCTTGCACTCCAATAATTGTTTCTGTCAGTTCAACATCATCACTGGCTCCCAATGGCATTGCTCAGCTTTTCTGCCATAACATTAATCCTGACTTTGGATCTGTATTTTCTATGTGGTGGTTCAATGCCATCTCAGCTCAGATGGATCAAAAACTGGAGAACTGAACACTGCCTTTAAATTTGGTTTTGAAAAATGAATTACATGTTGACAGGACCCATCCCTCACCTCCTGCTGTTTAGCTTACTGCTTATATAATGCTTTAATGTGAATAAATATGACTTGTGGTTGGCAAGATTAATTGACCTTGGTTTTCAACTGAATGGCATGAATCAAGGTGCTTCTTATTTATTTCTGAGTTCTTGCATGTGTGTGATTTTCAGCACTTTCAGCACCAGAAATCAGGAGAGCTTTCAAAAAAACTGCTCTGAAAACCCATACACATTCTTTCCACCTCCTGATTTTCCAGGAGCAAAAATTCTCCTTGCACCATCTATGCAGTGTCCACCCACTTTCTTTTTCAAGGACATGGGTAGGAGATCAGAGTGAAGAAACAGCCAAAGGCAAGCAGGAAAAGGTTTAATATATGACCAAAGTCTGTTTCTTCTGTTAAGCACTCTGAAGGCACCTTGACTCAGAAGAGATTCCCATTCTGTCCAGTCGGGGCTTCTTCCTCTAGAGCAGTGTTTCTCAACCTTGGCAGCTTTAAGAGATGTGGACTTCAACTCCCAGGATTCCCCAGCAGATGTCCACACCTCTTAAAGTTGCCAAGGTTGAGAAACACTGCTCTAGAGCTTAGACACAGAGGTCTATATCTGCTCAAAGTCATGTTCCCTCTTTGGCTGCTCTGAGTTTTCTTGTTCCAATCCCACTAATAAAGGAGAGGGGATGAATAAGCCTTGAATCCCCTGTGCTGATAATGCTATTTCAGAACAATAGATACTCACTTTTAATGTTGCAGCATGTGGCCATGCCAGTGACTTTTTCTTACTAAAAGTAAGCATAGAAGACCCAGTCCATCTTTTGATCTTAAGCCTTGGAACAGGCAAATATATATATGAATGGAGAGGAGGAGGAGGAGGAGGAGGAGGTGGTGGTGGTGGTGGTGGTGGTGGTGGTGGTGGTGGACAAAGAAGAGGAGAAGGAAGAGGTGAAGGAAGAAGAAGAATCATATAACCAATGATCAGCAAATTTACAAAAAACACATCTGTAGAACAATAATCTGTCTTGTTTGCATCATCTGTTGCCCTGTTTTCACCGTGCCTACTACACACGTTTGTCTGACCTAGAGGTCATAGTATGTTTCATATTGGAAATAAGTAATTTAATATAAATACTGGCACAGAAGGGGCAAATGGGCAAGCAGGGGCAAAGCATAACATTTATAGAGAAACTCTACTGTATAACAGAACATGCTGCATTGTTTCAATTTCTCCAGAGTTACCTGGACAAGTGTGCTGAGCTGATGGGCTTTTTTGGATTACAGTCTTACTTAGCTTTTTGCCATTTGTTTTGAAACTCTTAAGCTTATAGTTAATTTTTTCTTTTATTCTGGAATGAAGGTAAGCTCGCCAGGTGGCTTTGCAAACTTCTTGTTTTGAAGATCTCTAATAGCCTTAAGATAGTTAAATAGGTAATTTCGGAAAGTGGTTAGAAAGTGAAATTAGCAAACCCAGTGTCCTTTAAAAGGCTCTGCCACAGCTGAGAGCATGATGGCTTCTCTTCATCTCCCAAGGCTCAAACCCATGGGAAACTGCTATCTTGCAGTCTCCTTGCAAGGAGTAGCCATCCAGAGCACAACTGGGCAATCTCCTGGCCTCTCCTTATCCAGAGAGATTCCATGGGTCCAGTTTATTTTCCAGTTCTTCGGTCACAGCTGCATTGTCGTCTCCATTCATTCAGAGATGTGCTAGCTCACCATTTCTCACCCAGAAGTCTGATAATTTGTGGGTTTCAAAGTAAATATTGCGACTTGCAATGAAAGATGGTATCCAAAACCATCAAGAGACCTTATTAGTTAGTGGTATTTTTCTTCAGTGGCCACAGGAATTACATGATGTCACTGTTAGAATTTATGGTTAGACTTTTCAACCATTTTAATATCATTCTATGGTGTGGATTTGTTTGGATTCTTTAAAACAAAAGATAAAAAAGGTATAGTAAACCTACCAAAGTTTAATGCAACTATCTGACTAGTTTGACCCAAATGGTAGGAAACCATGCCACTGTTCCTTGGTTGCTTGCTGCTGAAATTCCTAACTCGATCTTGGCATCCTCTGTGGGACCACAACAATGCATGTGTTGTGCTGCACTTTACTTTCAGACTCTGGAATACAAAGGGGTTTGTTTGTGTGCTGTTCTGTACTTCACACAAATAAGTCCTGCAAATGTTTTTGAAGCTGTGAAAATGCAATGACTACAAGGACAACGTTGGTTCATTGAAACTGGGCATGTGTGTATTTGTATGCTGTTGAACTTCAGAATGTTGAACTTCCCCTTTCGCTTAATCTGTTCACTCTTTCTTCATATATTTGTTTTGCAATTTGATCCCCAGGGGACTGATGGAATAAAGCAGAAAGGGCTGATTTTTCAATGGTGACAGCAGATCTGTGTCCCATTGTTTCCTGGGGAATTTGATTTATTTGTCAAAAATGCTTTAAAACTATGCTTTTGGCCATTTTCTTCTTGGAAGATGGCTGGCTGGTGGTAATCAGCAAGAACTGCCATTCTACCTACTCTTATAGCCCTGGGGTAAAAAAAAATGGGGCAAGGGGACAGAGACTCCCCATTGTTTCACACGGCTAGAAGACTCAAAACTTTTTTAGTGTTGCTCTAAAAGAACATGAACACTTGAGTCTTTCAGGGTTGTTTTTTTTTTTTGCAGAACATAGCCAACTCAAAACATTTGGGCAGAATATTCAGATTTGGTTGTTTGTTCCAGGCTCAAACCATAACATGTTTTCTGTTTTTTATTTCATGCATACTGTTAATCAGTCTCCTACCTCCTCCTCAAATGTTGTCTTAACTGCTTTCAGCAGTTTAGTTGTACGGTTGTTCTATGGGCATGATGTTACATTTTATATAGCATCATTCTCAGTGATTGAAGACGACTTCCCCTTTTGAGGCCAACTTCCACAAGGGAGAGACTGAATCTGAAGATTCATTCTATATAGAAATACAACATTTACATGTTCAATAAAATTGGGCCATTAGCCCTAACAATATTAAAATAAACTATGCAAAGTAAAATACAAAATTCCTCATTGCAAAAGTATATCAAACATGGATTTATTCATAATTTTTTAAAGCTGTGAAGATAAGAATAATTATGGGTCACTGTGAGAATTTGAGCTCAGGTTACTATTTCTTTGATTTACACCTTTTTTTGTATATGGACATTTATATATGGAGATTTACGCAGTTACGTATAAAGAATCAGATGATGATATGATGTGATGAGATTGATATGATTGATATGATGTGATATGATTAGATGTGGCTGCTAGGAGTTGAAAATGACTTGATGGCACATAATCAATCAAAGAATAAGTTCCCCAACTTTAATAAGGAAAAATGGTGTCCCTGTATATATCAGCCTTCTCCAATTTGGTATTTTCAAAATGTACTGAGATTAAAATTACCAGCATTCTCAGCCACCAACCATGCTGTCTGAAAGTTCAAGCCCCAACACATGAGGAGGGTTTTAAGTTGGGGAAGGCTGAGCTATCTGAATCCATGTATTTAACTTGGAATAGGACAACAGTATTCTTATGAGCATCCTAACACATATCCAAGCATTAAAAGACAGTTGTAATTACAGTTTTCACATTCTGTTATCAGTTCTGCTTCCAGACACCAAGGAGCTTCCTGTTACCTATATAAACTCAGGAAAATATAAAATCAGAATGCCATCTAAGTTTCAGGAAGAAATGCTTTATGCAGACCTCAAGTTGCATGTGAGTTAGTAAAATATTTTTTCTTGTTGATAATGTTATTCTGAAATAATGTATTTGGAAAACAAAAAGGACCAATGGAGGATGGTATTTTACTTGCTGATTTGGTTTTTTCAACAGTGGCTTATCTCCTCATTCCATTTGTTCTTCCACTGCACAATTTATAGGATTTCAGCTATCTGCTTAGACAGCTATTCTCTGGCAATTCTGTATGACTTTCTACATTCCTGCGCCCAGCTGAAAAATCTATAAACCATATTTGCCTCACTGTCTCCATGCTTGCCTTGTTGGTGACGGCAACCTTGAAGCAAAATCACTAACATTTCTACCTGAAAAACACATATCATGATTGTGTAAATCTTTCTAACAAGTTAGTGGCAGAAGAGCCATAAAGACTATCTCCCCATATATTTTAGTTGGCACTCAATGCTTTCCACCCCACTTTTTTAAAAAAGAGCATATACAACATTGCGTAATTCGTAATGATTGATGAATCTGCAATCTCCTAGAGAAAACTATCACTTGAGAAAATAACTGAATGCTTCTGTCCCAATAACTATTTGTTCTCCCAACTGTTGACTTGATTCATGATGTTATTTTATCCTTCCAAGTTGTGCTTCTTTTTCTTTCATACATCCTCATAAGTCGTATCTTAAAAATTGGGCCTCAAAGAACCTGGTCATATCTAGCAATTTCTCCCATCCCTTCCCAGCAGCATAAATTATTTAATATCTAATGACATTAAGATTTCATGATGCTTACATAAGGTGAGGAGAAAGAGGTGGTAGAAATGCTAGTGACTTTGAAATCCTAAGTACTCTTTGTTGCTACGTTGTAATCCCCCAAGAGAAGCTTGATTTATTTTGTGAGAATATGGGCATCAAAGTGAGTGGGAACAAAAGGATGTAGTTTCTAGGCTTGGCCTATCTGGACATTTTAATGTAAGCACATACATTGTTCCTTTATTTAAGGGGCCAATGTATCTACTTCTAGCTCTATCATCTCTCTCTCTCTCTCTCTCTCTCTCTCTCTCTCTTGAAGCAAGAAGACTTAGAATCTTTCCATCAAGGAGTGTCCACAAAGGGTGGGTCAAAAAGTGATAACTGTGGCCACAACTGTCCAATTGAAGCCCCTCCTTTTGTTTCTGCATGAGATGTAGACACACTTACAAAGAGGGCATGCCTTTGACCTTAAGTTGTGACTATCATTTTGGTTTTTTTTTTACACCCTGCCACCCCTCCAGTTATCTTTGTTTCCATCACTCCTTTCCAGGTCTTTCAATGGAGCTAGCCACATAGTTTTGAAAATAACTTAAAATACTGTAACAACCAAACTAAACTCTATGATACGAAGCAGCATACCTTAAAAATAAAGTGGGTCAACAATATTGCGTATCTTTGCCCATCTAGTAGAGCAGAATCATTTGACTAATGGTTAAATGACCAGGGGAATTAATACCAAGCAAATTTCTCTGTGGATGGAGTTCCTTAAGGGAGAGCCACTACTGAGAAGTCCTGCCTTTGAAAATTATCTGCATAAATTGGGGAGGGGAGACACTTAGGGCTGACTTGACTTGATGATCTCAGAAAATGGGCAGGCTTCTTGGGACTGGATTAGCTATGTTTGCTCCAAAATGCATTCTGTTAGGTTCAACAGCATTTACTGTCAGATGGTTCCCTGAATGGCTGCAACTTTAACTAGTTCTTTAGATTCCCCTCTAAGACAAGATGCTGAGTAGCAATCTAAGCCTCCACCAACATATAAGATTTAGTTCAGTTGTAAACTTTGTGGAGATGACTTGTCTGTAAACAGAAAGCTGCTGCTGCTGCTGCTGCATGTTTTAGATGGGGTTAAAAATAATCTGCTATGTATCCTGTAAGCAGAAAATTTAGGAGTTTGCCCATGTACCTACTTCTGCTACTTTGCTATTCGCAGGTAGCATTCCCCAGCTGGAATCTGCAGATGCTGAGGCCATAGCTCCTAAATCCTCAGCCAGCATGGTCCCAACATAGTCTTCTGGCCAGGCTACCAGGACATGGACAGTCCTTTATGAGAATTTGGGACCACAATCGTGTTTTGGAGGTTTCAGTAACAAGTACTGTACTGCATAGGAATACTACCTCTGCATACTACTAGCGACATTTTAAAAGCAATTTTAGATGCAGACTATTTGAATGTTTTTTAAAAAAACATATTTATATTTCAGAAGTAATAACTCTGACACCCACTGACATATATAGTACCATAAAACTTTTTTTTCCACATTGAAACTTAAAAGTTTTCAAAACTGGAAAGCAATTGACACATTTCTAATATTATAAAGCCCAAACTGAATGCAGTTTGCATCTCATATGTAGCAGCACTAATATGTTTCTATGAAGTCAACAAAATACATAATATTGTAGAGAAACAATATTTAAATGAACAGGGGGAAATGCAAGACTGTGGTCCCATATGGTTACAGACAGCGTATAATCTAATAGCTATTATAAACAGAAATCACTGAATGTTTCTTTGTTTGTTTTTTGGTAGAAAGAATGCTGTTAATCCTAAATCACCTTCACAAAATTATGTCTTGTGACAGTACATCAGAAAAGACATTTGATTTCTTCGTGTTTGCTTCAGAATGTAACAGATTGCCAGATAAATACAACTGCAATATCAGATCATGACCCATTTACAGTTTCTTTTCAACTGGAGAATTTCTGTAAAATAATGAACATTTGGTGTTTGAATGCTTCATGGTGAAATGGCAACAATTAAAAAAACAAACAAAAACAAATAGCTATTGAGCTTCAAACATATTTTAATTTGAACGATAGTTCAGCATCCTCTTGTGTTACTGAGTGGGAAGCATGAAAACATGCATGAAAGAACAAAAAACATCCTAGGTTGCAAGTAAGAAAAGAAACAGAAAAGAAAGGAAATTATAAGAAATAAAATCAGATAGGAAGGCTATCCTTTCATAGTTCAGTCTGCAATTCATATGCTTCATTTGTTGTTCATTCATTTAGTCGCTTCTGACTCTTCGTGACTTCATGGACCAGCCCATACCAAAGCTTCCTGTCGGTCGTCAACACCCCCAGCTCCCCCAGGGACAAATCCACCACCTCTAGAATATCATCCATCCACCTTGCCCTCGGTCGGCCCCTCTTCCTTTTGCCTTCCACTCTCCCTAGCATCAGCATCTTCTCTAGGACGTCCTGCCTTCTCATTATGTGGCCAAAGTATTTCAGTTTTGCCTTTAATATCATTCCCTCAAGTGAGCAGTCTGGCTTTATTTCCTGGAGGATGGACTGGTTTGATCTTCTTGCAGTCCAAGGCACTCTCAGAATTTTCCTCCAACACCACAGTTCAAAAGCATCTATCTTCCTTCACTCAGCCTTCCTTATGGTCCAGCTCTCACAGCCATATGTTACTACGGGGAACACCATTGCTTTAATTATGCGGACCTTTGTTGTCAGTGTGATGTCTCTGCTCTTAACTATTTTATCGAGATTTGTCATTGCTCTTCTCCCAAGGATTAAGCGTCTTCTGATTTCCTGACTGCAGTCAGCATCTGCAGTAATCTTCGCACCTAGAAATACAAAGTCTTTCACTACTTCTACATTTTCTCCCTCTATTTGCCAGTTATCAATCAAGCTGGTTGCCATCATCTTGGTTTTTTTGAGGTTTAGCTGCAAACCAGCTTTTGCACTTTCTTCTTTCACCTTCATCATAAGGCTCCTCAGTTCCTCTTCGCTTTCAGCCATCAAAGTGGTATCATCTGCATATCTGAGATGGTTAATGTTTCTTCCAGCCATTTTAACTCCAGCCTTGGATTCCTCAAGCCCAGCATGTCGCATGATGTATTCTGCGTACAAGTTGAATAGGTAGGGTGAGAGTAAACAGCCCTGCCGTACTCCTTTCCCAATCTTAAACCAGTCCGTTGTTCCGTGGTCTGTTCTTACTGTTGCTACTTGGTCGTTATACAGATTCTTCAGGAGGCAGACAAGATTACTTGGTATCCCCATACCACTAAGAACTTGCCACAATTTGTTATGGTTCACCCAGTCCAAGGCTTTAGAATAGTCAATAAAACAGAAATAGATGTTTTTCTGAAACTCCCTCTCTTTTTCCATTATCCAGCGGATATTGGCAATTTGGTCCCTAGTTCCTCTGCCTTTTCTAAACCCAGCTTGTACATCTGGCAATTCTCGCTCCATGAATTGCTGAAGTCTACCTTGCAGGATCTTGAGCATTACCTTACTGGCATGTGAAATGAGTGCCACTGTTCGATAGTTTGAACATTCTTTAGTGTTCCCCTTTTTTGGTATGGGGATATAAGTTGATTTTTTCCAATCTGATGGCCATTCTTGTGTTTTCCAAATTCGCTGGCATATAGCATGCATTACCTTGACAGCATCATCTTGCAAGATTTTGAACAATTCAGCTGGGATACCATCGTCTCCTGCTGCCTTGTTATTAGCAATGCTTCCCAAGGCCCATTCAACCTCATTCTTCAGGATGTCTGGCTCTAACCCACTGACTACATTGTCAAAGATATCCCCAATATTGTTATCCTTCCTATACAGGTCTTCCATATATTCTTGCCACCTTTTCTTGATCTCTTCTTCTTCTGGTAGGTCCTTGCCATCTTTGTTTTTGATCATGCCCATTTTGGCCTGGAATTTACCTCCAGTGTTTCTAATTTTCTGGAAGAGGTCTCTTGTCCTTCCTGTTCTATTGTCTTCTTCCACTTCTGCGCATTGCTTGTTTAAAAATAATTCCTTATCTCTTCTGGCTAACCTCTGGAATTTTGCATTTAATTGGGTATATCTCCCCCTATCACTGTTGCCTTTTGCTTTCCTTCTTTCTTGGGCTACTTCTAGTGTCTCAGCAGACAGCCATTTTGCCTTCTTGGTTTTCTCTTTCTTTGGGATGTATTTTGTTGCTGCCTCCTGAACAATGTTGCAAACTTCTGTCCATAGTTCTTCTGGGATCCTATCTACTAAGTCCAGTCCCTTAAATCTATTCTTCACTTCCACTTCATATTCCTTAGGAATATTAGTGAGCTCATATCTAGCTGATCTGTGGGTCTTCCCTAATCTCTTTAGTCTGATCCTAAATTGTGCAAGAAGAAGTTCGTGATCTGAACTACAGTCAGCTCCAGGTCTTGTTTTTACCAACTGTATAGATGTCCGCCACCTTTGGCTGCAAAGGATGTAGTCAATCTGATTTCGGTGTTGTCCATCCGGTGAAGTCCATGTATAAAGCCATCTCTTAGGTTGTTGGAAGAGAGTGTTTGTTATGCAGAGTGAGTTATCTTGGCAAAATTCTATCAGCCTATGTCCTGCTTCGTTTTGTTCTCCCAGGCCATGCTTACCTGTAATTCCAGGTGTCATTTGACTGCCCACCTTAGCATTCCAGTCTCCTGTGATGAAAATAACGTCTCTTTTAGGTGTGATGTCCAGTAGGTGCTGCAGATCCTCATAGAACTGCTCTACTTCAGTTTCTTCAGCATCTGTGGTTGGGGCGTATATTTGGATCACTGTGATGTTAGATGGCTTGCCCTGAATTCAAATTGAGATCATTCTGTGGTTTTTTGGATTGTATCCAAGCACTGCTTTCGCCACTTTACTATTAATTATGAAGGCTACTCCATTTCTTCTGTGGTCCTCTTGTCCACAGTAGTAGATCTGGTGGTCATTTGATGTGAAGTGGCCCATTCCAGTCCATTTCAGTTCTCTGACACCCAAAATGTCTATCTTTAATCTTGACATCTCACCAATACTATATCCAATTTGCCCTGGCTCATAGATCTTACATTCCAGGTTCCAATGGTGTGTTGATCCTTAGAACATCGAATTCGCCGTTCACCACCAGCACCGTCGGCCGCTAGCCGTCCTTTCGGCTTTGAGCTAGCTGCGTCATCACATCTGGGGCTAGTTGAACTCATCCTCTGTTCCTCCCCAGTAGCATTTTGACCATCTTCTGACCTGGGGGTCTCATCTTCCGATGGTATACCGACATATCTCTGGTTGTACTGATCCATTTAGTTTTCACGGCAAGAATACTGGGGTGGGTTGCCATTACCTTCCCCAGGGATCGCATTTAATCTGACCTCTCTGTCATGACCTTCCCGTCTTGGGTTGCCCTTCATGGTTTAGCTCATGGCATAATTGAGGTGCTCAAGCTCCAGCACCACGACAAGGTAACGATCCTTTGCTGAAGCATATGCTTCATAGTATAAAGCAAATACAGACATTTTGGCTTTTAAACTTCAATGTCTTTATCAGAATGTATTTGTGACGAAGTATCATTTTGTTTGGGAAAGAGCTGGCTAGTGAGGAAACAATGATATCCCGATGTAATTTATTTCATAATTTTACTCCTGTCACAAGGCCCTGTCCTTTCTTTTATAGGTCCCCTTCCTCCAAAGCCACAGGACACAGAGTATTGATAACTCTACCAATTTTAATTGATTTATACAATATTTTTCCAACTTTACTCTTCAAGACAAGGAAGAGATGAGGAATGCCACTTCTTTACTGTGGGAAGATGCTTTTACTTTCTCCTTCACAATAAAGCAAGACATGGGGATCCTCCTGAGTGTCACATACTGTAGGTATCCCAGCAATCCAATGGAGAAGATGGTTCAGCTGCTCCAGCTACTCTGAACACAGTAAGGCTCCCTATCAGCCTCTTCCCAACCAACACAGTATCATACAGAGCGTATGGCAGCTCTCTTTTTTTTTCCTTTGCATAATGAATGCCTTACATGCATTTTGATTGTGCCTGGGGATAAGAATGACTTCATCTAAAGTTCTGAATGGGACCTACTGTAGGTCACCTGATCAGCCATGAAGCTCCAAGGTTGACTCTAAATTAAGCAGAATGAGACAACTGACTGAGATGGCAGATCCTGGGAGGCAGCCCTGAGTTGCTGCAGAACAAAAATACGGGTGCTTTGCAACCTGAGCTGCACTCCCTAAACTATCCTGCTGTCCTCAAGGGTAATGAAGGACGTTGCCACACCAGAGTAAAAAATAAAATTCAGTACCAGCTGGGTCAGCTTCTGTGTGTAAAAGATCTTTTGGCTCTGACAGCAAAATATCTTGGGATGGTTCTGAAGGCTTTTTAGTGCATGACGGTCTGATCTATTCATTCAAGTAGGCGATTAAGTGAGGACAATAGGGACTGCATTGTTATGCCTCTGCGTATGAGCCTGTTTGTGATGGTTATGAAATGTTAAAATGCCCAAGTTTATGTGATCCAGTATTATGAAACCCTTTTTGACAGGTCACTATCTAATGCTGTCCGGATACATTGGAGTATAACTCTTACAAGTCAGCATGACCGGAGTTGCTACTCAATACAATTGGAGGTACCAACTTGGGGAAAGCTCCATTAAGGACATCAACAATAATGAAGACTGATCGTTGAAGAAAGTGTCATTTCATGTACTATGGCATATTTATATATCTCAGCAAGTGGAACATTTGGATGACCTTCTTGGTCCTGATTAGTATTTGGATGGGATATCATCAGGAACTTTTAGGGCTGAATACTAGTTTGGTTTGCATTCTGGAAGAAATACTTCCATAATTTTGCTGAGAAAGCTACATAAACATGTCCAGGTAGTCACCAAGAGTTGAGTTTGACTTGAAAGCATTGTTATCTTTAGCGCACTGACCCACTGCACCATCTCTACTTCCCAATCCCTCCAGAATGCTTTGAAGGAGACCTCTGATTGTCATCACTCTTGCCAGGCTTGGAGCCCTGAGAATATTCTGAAAAACAATAAACCAGTCACCTCCAGATGACCAATAAGAATGGGAAATACAGTACAAATAAAATTCATGGACTGTCTAAGCTACTGCTGGTTTTGAAGCAACAATAATAACAAAATCTTCCATCTCCATGAAAAAGGAACTGAAGTAAATGCTACTACTCTTCCATATGCATGTGTTCAGAACATGTTATGTGCTCTCTAAGATTCTGTTACTCTCTCTTACAACAATAAAGTAACATTCCTGGAAGCCCTGCTTCCTGTTTCTTGACTTGGGTGAAGTCAGTCTTGAGAACCTGTCCAACTTTCTCTCTGTCCTATCATATACTAAACAAAATCAAGGTGAGGTTATTGTGAGTTTCTTTTCCATGCTTCTCTCTTTCTTGGGGCTGTGTAGAATCTGCAAGACCATCCTTAATAAAGCACATTAAATCAGTATATTTCAAGGGCTAATTCAAAATGAGCTTTTTGATCTTTCTGTGAAAAATGCCTTGTGTTAATTGTGGAGATATATGAATGCTTTAGTCTATTTCGAAGTGGGGTAAGGATTTGAGAATGTTTATCTGGATTGCTTTTAAGGCTTGTTTGACTTCATACTCTTTTTCAATTATTTGGATTAAGAATAATAAAGTATAAACAATAAATGCTGGTTTTAGGTTTAATAGACTTAATATTGTTATAATTTCAGTATTATTAATTTTAAGAGTAGACAATTTATATGTCTTTTAGTTTTATTTTTATTATAGTGTACAGAAATCTATAGAAAGAGTGGTAGCAAGGAAATAATTAAATAAATGTTGTTTTGTGGGGAGTTGATGAAGAGGTTTATATATTTCTTTTTCTTTTAATGTAAGGGGAAGGAGCCATTGTATTTAGTGATTTTTATAATGTGCCAATAGAATGATTTATAGAAATAATGTGATTTTGGTTTGATATAGAGTAAGTGATTGTTTATGGAAATTGCTGTATATTCTTGTTTTTAAAAGTTGGAAGTCACCTCTTTATGCAATCTTTAAAATTCTTTTTTTCTTGTGTTTTCGCACTTTTTAGTTTTTTTTTCTTTTTGTAGGTTTTTTTTGCTTTTTTGTAGTTTTTATCTTTGTTTTAAATCTAATAAAATTCTTATAAAAAGGGTGAATTCAAAACAAAAAGTGTTCTGTGAAACAGCTCAGGTTTTTTTTAGCATTTTCTTAAATGAGATCAGAGGGGAGGCAGGACTGGGACAGTCTAATTTCACCTGGAAGGTTGTTCTGAAGGGCTGGTACTGCTGCTACTGAGAAGCAACACCTGCTGGTTTTGAGCCGCTTGTTGGCCTCTTGGGGTAATTCAGATAGGAATCACAACCAGATGAGCTAATCCTACTTTATTGTAAAGCTACATTGACAGAATTCCTGCAATTCTGAAAGTATAATTTCCCACCCACCCCCTTTACAGCCAAAGGGTCTCTTCTGAGCCTCTGGCCCCACCCACTATCCAGCTGTGGGCTATACTGTCTGTTATCTGACCGTTCCCTTGGCAATGTCTCTTTGCCCAGTCTCCCAACGTCTTTCCCACATACTATTACACCCTTTGCATCGTGCAAGTGGTAAACTATCAGGTGTTTCTCCTGAGATGACCTTACAGGTTGTGTTGATTCCAGCAGCCCTGGAGATAACTGTGTCCTTTATTTATAGGTCAAAACCAGCCCTGAAACTGCACCCAGAAACTGATCAGAAGCCACTGTAAAGCCCAAACCACAGGTAGAATATGCTTCCCATGACAGGTGGCAATTAGCACAAGGGTCACTGCATCCCAGTGGTCTTTAGAGGTAGTTCCATATAAAATACACTGCAGTTGTCTAACTGGGTAGTATAAGGGCCTGAATTATTGTTCCGGAGGCCCACTTATTGGCCAGTGCTTGTGCCTTTGATCATATTGCGCCTATTTTGTGTGCCATAAATTTGCTACCAGTAGGTTTCTGGGAGAAATTCAAAGTTCTTGCTTGGACTTATAATGCCTTAAGTTTTGGTACCAAGGTATCTCCAAGACTGCCTGTTCTGTCCAGACACAATTCCCTAGGATAAATGGCTAGCAGTGCCTCATGTTTCTGAGGTGAAGGGGACTGAGGCCAGAAAATGTTGCTTTTTGGTAAGGTTCCAACATGCCTCTCTCTTAAAAGTGAGATTGGCTCCTTTGGTAATGGTGGCCTGGAAACTAGTAAAAACCAAGTTTTTCTGGAGGGCCTCTGGAGTGATTCTCACCACTGTATTAATCACACTGATATATTATTTAAGCTGGGTTCTGTATTTCATTTTTGTTTTGTGGGTAGGTGAGGTTTCATTAAGGTCGTTACAATGGATGTCTTCATTTTTATTGTATGTTTCTCTTCTTGACAGCTGCTGGGAGCCTGGGAGGATGCAGCAGCACACCAGTCCCATGAATAAGTAATTGCTAACCTGGCAGTTGTTGCAATGCAAGGCACTTCTGCCCCGCCATCATTTCCACTCTACTGTAGTTACCAAAATTCCCTCATCCCTCCTACTTCAAATGGAAAGAACTGGAGTTAAAAACTCAAGGTATCTGGCACTTTGCATGTCAGCTTAGCCTCTGCAAAGGAATTTAGAGCTAACTGTGGGAAAGCTATGAAAGAGCTGTTAGGAGGGACTTGGATAAGAGATTACACAGTCCAGAGATTGAAGGAACATGAGAAAGAAATTTGAAATAATTCTGCCTTGATTTTCTTTAGTATAAGATAGGACAGATAGAAACTTGAACAGGCTTTCAAGATTTTGTTATTATACCCTACAACAATAAAGTAGCATTCCTGGAATCTGCAGTGTCTGTTTCTTGACTGGGCCTTCCTTGAAGATCTGACAGCTTCTGACAAAGAGAAGGGGGAAAATAACAGAGTGAAGGTCAATTTCACCCCTCTGGAATCAATCCAGAATTCCTTTAAAAGGCCCTGCTAATGTGGTTGAAGTTCAGGAGCTAAAAGAAAGAGTAAAACAAGTGTTGTTGTTTTTTTCCCCTGTGGGGAAATCAACTGCCTACTAGCTTTGTAGGACTTCCCCACTGCAGAAGGTGTATGTATGTCTGTATATCTATCTGTCAGTCTGTCTATTGTAGGATCAGAGTTCAGAGATCCTTTTGAACTGGCATGGAGTTCTTACATGGAAGGGCCTGAAATTCACTCTCCCCTTAGAATATAGAATGCTGACATTCCTGATGCAGATAGATGAAGGATAAATGAGAGATGTCACAGCTATCTACTTCTGCCCTGTGCCACACAGTCACGCTGGAGATATCAGCTTCTGGCATGACCCAATTTCTAAACCCAAAGTAAAGTAATCTATGAGGAGCTGATAGAATAACAAGCTGCATGCATTTTCTCTGCTTCAGCTCCTGACTGAAATTTGGAATAAATATTTTCCTTGATCTTCATGCCATTACTGCATCCATGGTACCTTTAGATGTAAAAGGCAATCTAATATCCACTAGAAGAACCCAAGGACTCTGCAATCTAACATTTCGATCCAGTATTGTCATAGCATGAAAATCAGTCATTTGACATCCAAAGGGAGATTAGTACAATAGAGCTTTCTGAAGCAGTGAGTTCTCAATTATTACCCAGCAGTAAAGGCCTCATATTAATGGGAACACTTGCCATTTGAGTCCATTATGTCTTATGCCTAATTATACTGCTGGTTTTCAAACTTCCAATTAACAAGGACCTCTTAAAAAATAAATCTATTAATGCTGCCCTTAAAGAATCAAAAGTAAGTCCTCAATTATTATCTCAGTTCTGAGCTGGGAAACTGAATTTTTATTTTAGCCAGATAATGGGATGGAATGCACTGTACTGGAGATATTTGCAACTCTGCAGAGAAGATAAATCCTTCTTGCTGAAGCCCCTGAAAAACATGGCATTTTACCTTAGGACTTATCTCTAATATTAGACCCAAAGCCCGAGGCAAAAGTTCATGTTAGTTTTGTCTTGGGGCAAGATTAGTAACTGCATTCCTAGGTAACCAAGAGGTTGTAACCAGTTTAGTGGTAGGATTACCACTTTTGTTTGAGAAATCAAAACACGATCCAATCGTGGAGGAAGAGCAGTATCCATACACAAATGAAGATGGCTGTTTTTTGTTTCTTTGCTTGTGTATCCCTCTTGTAAAGGTAGAACTGCTAAATTGAAATGGAGCCTCAAATACTTCGTAATTCTGAAGTAATGTAAAGGATGTGCCTGAACGGAGCCCTGAGGAACATTTCACAGAGGCACATGAACAGCGACTTCTAAGCAGCTGAGGCATTTGTGTGGTGTGGATTAGTACTATCCATACTGTAAGTCACCCAAAGTGACATGCAGTGAGGGCAGTCCTGAGAAACAAGGCACATTATTCTAGAAATGAAATGGGCCAGGTAGTCCTTTCATTCATGGTGCTGCACCGTGCTGTTAGGTGCAATCATGGTCTGCCTAATACTCAGAAGTGGTCAGTGGTCAGTGACCAGCAGGACCAGTGGGTGGGGGAAGATTCTATTTCACCTTCAAAGGATACCTTTACTTTCCCAGATGTTTCTCTTGTTGCTTGTTTTTCCCTGGCTTTTGTTTCACTTTTCACTATGGCAACAGAAGTGCATCATGTTGCTCTCGGTTTGTTTATTTCTTATTATTTATAAAATCTGTATCCTGGATTTTCATTGCTCTGTGAAGTGTGGGAGAGTCAGTATTGTTCCCTGAGACGTGGGTTTTCTGGAGAATTTTGGATTTTTTTCCTATGCAAATTGAGCATAATTCCAATTAACACGTTCACCTCAATATCCAGTCTGTACAAGTATTTGAGTTACATAATTTGATGTGAAAAAAAAAAAATCTAGCCTTTCTTCTGAGGTTTGAACATTATATTCAAAGAAACTAAAATCTTTGATATGTGGAGAACAACTAATTTAATTGGAAACACTGTTGGAAAATAGGCAATAAAATAATATGCAATTACAATGTACTTTTAGCTTTACAATGTTTAGAACAATTGCCTGAAAAAAACCCCACACAACTTTGAAACTGCCAGACTTAGAAAAGTGGAAAACTTTCCAAGATCTGGGAAAGACTGATTTACAGCATGGGTGCAGAAGATACTCTGTTTATTAACTTACTTACTTACTTACTTATTTATTATATTTCTTATCCCGCCTTCTCTTCAGGAACTCATAACCCTCTTTTATTTTTCCTCACAGTGACAACCCTGTAAAGTTGCTTAGGCTCGAGAGAGAATGTGTGGGCCAAAGTTACTTACTGAGCTTCCATGGCTAAGGGCAGACTAGAACCTGGCTCTCCTTGGTGACAAGCCAACACTTTGACTACTATACTGTTAGTATATTGTTTTCTGCTACAGATTAAGGTTACTATGGTAACTAATAATTTTGGAAGGGTTAAGAGGTTGAATTTAATTGTCCCCTTTTCAGGTGTTAATAGTTGCACTGAGGGGGAGGAACTTTGCCTGGACTTGTTTTAGTTTCAGTTTTCCTTCTCTCTTAGGCATGTAGAGAGTATGCAGCTGAGGGAGATCTCTCTCCTCTCTGAGAGCCTGTGAGAATGCAGAAGCCTGTAAATAGGTTTTTGGGCTTTCTGTAAATAAATTTATTTTTATAGAAATGCCTGGTGTGTGACTTTTCTGATCTCCCCTGGGCCAAATGCTTTCTAGCACTCGGCCAACATATACCTCATGGGCTTAAATGAGGGACTGGATTGAGAGTGGAAAACAGAAGAGGAGAATAAACTCCATGGCCTGAAGCATCCCAGTTAGAATCTAACTCCTTCTCCCGCTATTCACACTGAAATGGAAGCTCTCCCTTTCACTAATGGAAAGTCTTTTCTCTTCATGAATACCAGACACTCAGGAGTCCAGTTCTAATAGGGACTGGAGCAAAGACAAAACTCAGAGTGATGCACAATGCATTAAGCTAAACTTAAGGTTGAAGAAACAAGGAACTGACATCGTCACATTCATTTTTTGAATGATTTATTGTGTTTGTTTGTGAAATGTCTGCACTGCCAAAATCAGGATCAATTCCCACTGGTGTACAGTGAACAGCACATACAATAAAATAATAAAAAAAGAAACATTCAGACAATTAAATATTAACTGCAAAAACAATAATGTACATATTAAATGTAAAAATAATAATAAAATAAAATAAAATCATCCATTGCTATTACATACTGCCAGATTTTTTTTCCTGTTCAGAGTTAGCTGGAAAATGTTGACTGCTATTGTTGTGTTCTTTCTTGAAACAGACTCCAGAATAAGTTGTAACTTGAATTTTTTTATTACATTTCTTACATAACAGTTTTGCACATAGTATTCTCACACTTTTCGTTTCATCTCCATCTTCATTCTTCCCCTATATCCTTCCTCCTTCTGTCTGCTGCAGTGTCTCCTGGAATATGTAGTACTCCATTATAACTATTGCAAATTTTAGAAGACGATCAGAAACAATAGCATATACTTGCCCAATGGTTACACATCCACAGAACATCCACCATCAACATTTGCAGCCGAACATTGTATCAAGAAGACTTTCTTTGGGTCACTTTTTTCATTTTTGAACTGTTAGCTCTACAAAAAATGACTCTACAATGGATCTAAGTCACCTAATTCCCATTAGGCCTGACTTCAATTTGTGTTGTTCCTTCTTGGGAAGGAAAAACAAAAGCAATTTTCCTCTTGGCATTACTGTATCAATCTTGGTAGTTATCATAGATTCCTGATACTTTGAAGTCAAGGGATGTAGAGATGCATAACCTGTTGTTGAAGAGAAGTCTAATTGTGCTGAATTAGAAATTTCTAGAGCTCTGAACAATTTTTGGTTAAGGAATGCTTATCATTCTGATAACGCTGTATGGGAAGACATTGATTAAATGTCATGTCCAAGAACTAGAAGATGAGATGATCTGAGATGTTCTCTTTAGAGAGGAACCCAGAGATCTTTGTCAGTTCTGGAAAAGAGGACACAGCGGTATTTTTCCTAACTCTTCTAGTCAGGAGCCAACTGGAACAGGGTGGAATTTAGTGTTTATTTGTAAGGTTGCTAAAGATAACTGTTCTAACTTTGGCGTTAAACTTTTGCACGTTACAAGCTTCTCTCTCTTTTTTTATTCCCTCTGAATTCCTGTGATTTACAAGGCTTGGGATCTTAGGCTTACTTTCTAACTAACTTACTGTATACTGATGTTACTCTTTTAAGATGTTTCCCATTCTTTGACAGACTAACGATTCAAACATCTTCCTTTCACCTGATGTGACTTCTGAACTGAAACCTGACTTTGTAATTAACTTGTGAGGATCTCTAGTGAAACAGTTGGTGTAGCACAGTATATAGGGATGTGGAAAAAACTGGTTAGGTTCTCATTTTAATACGAAACAACTTAATTCATACTTCTCAAATATAAAGTGAATGCAGTCGTTTTTTTTGCTTTTTGCAGTCAGCTTCTTGATGCGGTTCTCTGATTTAAAAACATGCACCAATTACATGATATACAGAAAAGATGAACACAAATGTATAAAAAAACCTCATTGATGAGAATAAACAGCAGCTAGCAGAAGAAGGAGGGATGGAAGGGGAGGACACCTTGATTTGTCTCCTGGCTTTGCAAGGGGAATTCAATTTTAGCCTGTGGCTGCGCAAAGCATGGGAAAGGGTGCTTCACAAGGTTTGTTAGCACAAGGGGAACATCCCTTCTGGAAGTGTTAAACCAGCCATGTCCTTCTAAAGTTCTGGCGAAGCTGCTTCAAGGGTTTTCTGTGACTGTCTGTGCAGGTATGTGCAGGCACCAACTATGCTTCCATTGAGATTAGCAATGAATCATGGCTGTGACATGCACATGCAGATGCAGTGTGGGCCAGTCTCCAAAGCAACTGCACAACCCTTCCAAAAGATGCAGCTGGTCTCAGACTTTGGGAAGGGGTGTTCAGCTGATGTGGATATGCTTTGCAAAGCCCCTCTTTGCCTCGTCCAGCCCTCTTTCAGACTGCTTCTGTCAACTACCTTCGATTTTATTTTTTGCATTCAGAAAGAAAAATGGGAAGACATAGGAATGAGTGGTAAAAATAAACAAACGTGAAAGAAGAACTTGGTTCTGGATGTGACAGAACAACATTATAACAAGCAGTAAGGCTCTTGGGCTGAGCAGATCTGGGTATTAGCTTTGCCGCGCATTGCACCTTAGCAGGTTCAATGGTTGTAGGAATTGAAACAGTGAAATACGGGGAGCGCATCAGCCCTGTCACTGCTCTGTCCTGCCACAACATGAGTCAACTTGGCTGAGAACCATGGAATAGTTGGCACATTTAAAATGCTATAAAAATACTAATATCTGAAGCTGCTCATTATCCAAATCCACTGGGTGTCTCTCTTGTCAGCGTAAATCTTTGGAAACAGCACTCCCATTTATCAAAACTTCTAATTATCTAAACTGTTGTGAAACTCTCCCAGGCCATTCCCATGAATGGGGATGAATGAAAGAACATTTTACAGTCTGCATCTGGGGTCTTCAGAACATCCAGTCTAAAATTAAAAATGGCAGGGAGGAAAAAGGGTTCAAGCAAAATTCTGGGAGAGAAATGAGGAAAAGCATCAAGAGTGACAAGCATCAAGAGTAAAAAGCATCAGAGGTTTGAGAAGCAGGGTCTGAGGGAAATCCCAAATACCTTGTAGAAAAACTGAAAGCAACTGTAAAAAGAGCTTTTGAGCAGTTGCACCAAAGGTGATGTGCAAAATCGAGCCCCAAAGGAAAGGAAGCAAAGAAGGATAAGCTGGGTATAAAATATGCAGAAGGGGCAGGAAGATGAGTAAAATTACAGGAATTTCTCTCACTTTTCTTCTAACATGAGATCAATGATTTTGGAAGAAGATAGCTCTTTCTTGGCATCAAAGAACTTCATGGGAAGTCTAAAAAGGAGATAGGATTGATTTACATATTGCTAACACAAAGCAGTAAATGGAAATCTAAAGACTGTGGAAGATTAAGCACAGACTTGAAGAACACAGGCAGGACTGGCATCAGAGCTCTGTATCACAGGCCCCCGCCAAGCAGAGGTCCCATTACTGACCTCCTGAGACCCTCTTTCTTTTCATTCTGTTGACGATTTATATTTTCTTGGCAAGTATGCAAATTACAGGAGCCAGGATGAAAGGAAAAAAAAAATAGCAGCCTCTCTTTATTTTGCACCCCTTTGGGTTCCCCCAGCAGTAGTGTAATATGGCAGTTTTGAGACTGGCCAGTTAGCATGTTGGCTGCTACCTTCTGGACCAACTGAAGTTTTTGGTGCCCTTCAAGGGCAGCCTTGATTAGTAATTAATTCAACGTATGGTGAATTGCAGTAATCTAAGTGAGAGGTGGTGTCAGGATGTAGAGCGAAGAACCATGCTGAGATCAGAAGCGTTAGCTCTAGTGTTTATTGTTCTACCCTACAATACAGAATCCTGCTAAACTGAGAAAGTACCAGCAAATTCCTGCCAGAAAAGCTTAGAAGGCTAAGGCGGTTCTCTTCTGGATTTCTTGATAGGGAAGTGAAGAGAATCAGTACTGTGCATGCGTTTTTCCCCCTGGAGAGGGCCCTCCTCTCCTTCATCAGCAATGTCCATCACAGGTGGCAAGGGCATGAACGACTATCCTCAGTACATCCTGTTGCAAGTGGTCCACCACCAAAGCAGAGCAAACTCCATCCTGGCCATAGCCTCCACCTGCTCTTCCAGCAGCAGCCATGAGTTCAGGGGAACCCTCCCTACCCCAGCTTGCAGGCCTGCTCCCTCTGGGGGAGCACATCCCCATCAAGAGTCAATGTTGGTAGAGTTGGCTTCTGGATTCAAATGTTCTTCTGAGAATAGGGCTAATTACAAGAAGCCATTTAACAGACAGAGAACAGGTGAGGTTAAAAGGCAAATAACCTGTCTAAGTACAAAACAAAACTGTTCCCCCAGTTTTATACTGCACCTGAATCACATTTCACAGAAGACAAATCAATTGGGGTCCCCCAAATATTTTATCACCACATTTTTTTTTCTAAAGTTATTTCATTACTCACCCACCACCTCCTTCCAGTCAATCCTCCTTCAGTGAACTCTAAATCCACATGTCTTGTTCTGCCAGCCCAAATTAACACACTCTCTACAACACGCCACATTTTTGTCTTCCCACAATCAATTGATGACCAAGTTTGTCTCTTCCACACATACATCTTCCCTTTTTTGTCACTGCTTCTTCTTTTTCCATTCATGCCACAACTCCTCATGATTGTTCTATTTTTAAAAATCTCTTTCCCCCTCCCTATTTTTATCTCTCTCTTCCTTCTTAGATCCTTCTTGTTTTCCATTTAGATACAGCCTTCCGCTTTTCCTGGTCTGGAAACTGCTGGACAAGAAAGTTGCTGCTGTTTTCCAGTCAAGGCAATATAGCTCTGGACACTGACTTTGGGCAGTCAAGGGGCTGGTGGTTGGGAACTGGTGCCATTCTCAATTTCAGATCTATTATCAAGTATCTGGAGGAGGCCTATGGATATCCTGATGCATCTTTGTGTACAACCTAAGCTGTGTAGAAAAATCTGTCTTTTTTCCCCCCTAGCAGTTTTAATTCAATTTTACGAAAGAGATTTTGCTTTTGAGATTTCTTTCCAAGAAGAAAAGAAGGGCTAGAGCATGCTATTCTTGGAATTCATTAGTCTTGAAGATTTTAATATTGCATTAGTATCATCACCACAATGGATGTCAAGCTGGGGATTCTGGGTGTAGTTAAGCTTTTGGCTGAAAATATGGAGGCCTAGAGATAGTATGCATTTGCTCAGTTGAGCGAATCCAGGAGCTTAAGTTAAAACTCACTTTTCCAATGAAGCCCCATTCCATAGGCTTGTATGTATCAATCCAAATCCAAATGAAGTAGCTGAATCAACAACTGAACAACTGGAAAATAAATCCTATTCAATGGGAGAATTCAGATAATGTCAAAAAATGAATCTGATTCAATAATTCAAACTGATGTGGAAAATTGATTGAATTCAGTATGGATGTTTGAACCAAATGGTTAAATCAAGTTGATTCAGATTTCTGAAAAGCCATTTCTGGGTATGCATAGAAGTGCCAAATTTATTCAAAGGTATCAATTCAATCATCTGAACTGACTTTCTTATTTGATTAAGAATGCCAATTCAGTTTAGAGATTTAGTCAAATATTTACATAGTCTTACTATCCCAGCCAAAAATGTTTATTTATTTCCTAGCTAGAGATATGCAAATTGTGCAGAATGAGAAGTACATGTTGATTCTCATTTTGTTACTAATCCACTGTTTAGTTAAGTGAAACATCATGGGGCAAAAATATCCACAGCTGTTTCCAATTAAAAAAAAAACATTTTATTTTTTCTATAGCATTGGCCTAAACAATCTGTACTTCATGTTCTATAAAAAAATACCCCACAATAATAGATTATTAAATATATTCTACCACACTGCTGGCCTCAAAGCTGTATCAGATAAGACTCAAGCCTGTAAATGTAAAGACTTATCTACTTCCTGCCCCCTTTTTTTGCTGTGAGGTGAGAAAAGTTGCTCTGTATTTATGACAGCAAAAAATATAGGTGTTTCTTCTTGATCAACCCCTTTTCCATTACGATAACCTACATTACTCTTTTAGAAGAAACGTAAGGCACACAGTGAAGTGCCACTCAACTTTTAAACTTAGTTTGAAATTTCCAGAGATTCAGAGGATTATGATTTGTAATATCCTCATACCTGTATTAGATGGTTATTTTTTATTACTATGGTAGCAGAAGCTCCTTTATCCATCAGCAAATGTCTAAAGGTCTCATCAGTCAGAGGTCAGCAACCTTTCCAGGTAGGAGTTCCCACAGTGTAATGCTGAAAAGTGGGACAAGAATCAAAGCAATTAAATTCAGTGGAAACTAAACTAGTTGAAATGTCATCAGATCACCAAATTTTGCAAGATTTGAACAAATCCATCTTGAGATTAGGAAAAACAAACGTGTGTATGTATGTATGTATGTATGTGTGTATGTGTGTGTGTGTATATATATATATATATATATATACACATACATACATACATACACACACACATACACACACACACACATACAATATATATATATACATACACACACACACACACACACATATTCCCAGTGGTGCTTGGAGCACTCGGGGCTGTGACCCCAAAGCTGGGAGAGTGGCTCCCACAGATCCCAGGAGCAACGTCAGAGCTCTCTGTCCAGACGAGTGCAGTGCTGGGAACAGCCAAGATACTGCGCAGAACCCTCAACCTCCCAGGCCTCTGGTAGAGGACCCGAGGTTGAGGAAGACACATACCACCCACAGGGGTGAGAAGGGAATTTTTTTGAAATGTACGTATTTGTATTGTAATTTTAAAATAATCCAGACTGAGCTTATATGGAAGCATTGCAATAAATCAATTTATATACACACATTTCCCAAAAACACTTTATTCCAAAGCATGACTGTATCAAATAATTTCAACAGCTCCCGTCCAACTCCTCTTTGTGCTCCAAGACAGTTGAAAGACTACAAGTTCACAGTGTAGTAACTAAAACTCATAGAACAATAACTTAGTCCAAAAGCCTGACAGTCTAAAACCCCAGTTGTGGCACCTCCATAATCAAGATAACCCATCAGTGAAGAAATAAAGGGAAGGTAGGACATCCACATCCAGGGATTTCTGTCCTTCATTTACATCCTTACTTCTCCAAGAATCTGAGGGGATGGATAAGACTGAGTGCAGTGTGGAAGTAGACAATGAGTTAACTTCTATGGCAGCAAACTAAATTGGGGCTCACAGCAAGACTGGGGTTTCTGCTGCCAATACTCGGCAAAATTTCAACCCATGTGTTTCAGCAACATTATCAATATATTTCACACCTCCATTGAATTGTCTGTACATTCATGTCTGGGCTGTTGGGAAAATCAGGAAGTATTCATTTTGGTTTCGACATCTAGATGAACAAGTGCAGGTTTTCACAATGCTACAGATAGGTATGTGCCAGAAGTCTTCTACTTCTTAAGAGCTACTAAAATAAAATCTTAGACTGGGAAGTAAAAGAAAAAGAAACTGTACTGTTACCGAGAAAACTGCATCATGGTGCCCATGTTGTCACCATAAATCAAGCCTAATCTGAGAGTATCTTTACTGCTACTACAAAGCCTATGTTGTTTTGCTGTCCCAGCACACAGAATGATATATGAATCATTCTCTCTTTTGGTTTTATCGTGTGGCCATTTAAAAAAGCAGCATGATTCTTCCTCTTGCATACATGCACCCAGCCTCATAGCTTAACATTACTTCACCAAGTGGCTATCCAGCTTAGCCTCCACAATTCTACTGACACACACATGGCCATTCAAAACGTCCCCTTCATTTTGATGAGAGGAGTTTTCTGTCAGTTTCTTGTGGTGGAGAATGTCCCTCTGTCATAGGCCATGTTCAAACTAAGCATGATCAGAAGAATTTCTGCAGGAGAGTTCAGTGTTACTTAGAATCCAAGGCTGCAAACCAATAGTACTGCAAAACGCCTTAACTGTAACACTAATCAATTTGAAAGAAAAAAAAGTCTTATGAACAAATCTGATACACATAATTAACCTAATTTGAGTAATGCATGATAGAACCTTCATCTAATAAATTAAGTCCTGATAAAAACTTACTGTCCTCCAGTCATCAACTGACTTTATGCATTAATGTATGGCATCATGTAAGAGTCATTAAGTCAAAAATGAATGAATCTCCTACTTCTTGCACTATTTATTTTAGCCCTTTAATTTTTATACTACTGTTACATATTGTATATTATGCTTGATTAACTTTATATTACAGTGTTTAAGTAAGGCAACTTGTAGTGTGATAAGAATACATTGGCTTTTGCTGAAAATCTAAGTTGACCTACAGGATGATTTTTCTGGGGGTATATTCCTAATTGGGACTTTCTGGAATGCAGAGGTCCATCCTGATATTATGTTCAGGTTTAATTCTGGCAATCCAGAATACAAAGTTACTTTAAAAATAGAAATGACCCTCAAGAGTCACTAAATTAAGATGGGGAATTTGAGGCCCTAAGTCTGTAGGATTTCTCTCTCTATTTATTTATCTACTGTGATTCCTAAACTCCTTCTGACCAGAATTGCCAAATGTTTTTATAATATAATTGTTATTGAAAATGTTTTTAGCAAGATAAAAGCAGTACAAATATTAGAAAAGAAACAAAAATAAAGAAAGAAAGAATAGTTAAAAGTAAGAAAGAAAGTAGAAAAAGAAAAAATAGAAAAGATTATAAAGTGGCTTCTGATCTTTTTGACAGTGGTTATAAATGCATTTATATTTTACCCTCTCTCTCTTAGATTACATCAAAATTTCCTTGCAGCAGTGATCATATATAAAAACAGTCTTCCGTGGCCCTTTTTTAGTTGTCTGTCCATTAATCCCAACAAGAACAATTCTGGTTTCAGTTGAATCTTAGTCTTTAAAATTCTTTGTATCAGTCTATATATTTGAACCCAAAATTTTCTGGCTTTTTTACAAGTCCACCAGGAATGATGAAATGACCTTTCTTATTGCCCGCGCCCGTGTCAACACCACCTGGATGAAGTGGCGCCAGGTGACTGGAGTCCTGTGTGATCGTCGGATGCCCCTACACCTCAAGTCAAAGGTCTACAGAAAGGTAGTGTGCCCGGTCACCCTCTACGGATCGGAGTGCTGGCCAGCGACAGCAAAGCACAAGCAGGCCCTGCACATGATGGAAATGCGAATGCTCTGATGGTGCCTTGGACTAACATGATTCGACCACACCATGAACAATGACGTCTGATGACGACTGGGCATCACGCCAATCGTGGCAAAACTGCGGGAAGGAAGGCTTAGATGGTATGGACATGTCATACACGGCAAAGAAGACTTGGTGGTGAGAACAGCCATGCGCTTGGACCCTGGTGGCCAGCAGCCCCACGGTAGACCCAAGAAACGGTGGATGGACCACATTAAGGAGGACATGGAATGCGTGAACGTCACCCCTGAAGATGCCTTGGACCGAGCCAAATGGAGACAGATACGCCAACAAGCGGACCCTGCCATAGCACAGGAAAAATGCTAAGAAGAAGAAGAAGAAGAGTATTGCCCACATTTCTAACATAAATTTGAAGTACCCTTATACATTCTAGCTAATTTTTATTGAGTCATATACCAGTGGTACATCATTTTGTAGAAATTCTCTTTTAAGTTATAATGTAAATTTCCATTCTTTCAACCACATAATTTTCCCACTGTTCCAACAATGTTATGTCCAAAATTCTTAGCCCATTTCATCATACACTCTTTCAATTCTTTGTCCTCCATTTAAATTTCAGCAAGAGTTTATACATTTTGGCAATTACATGTTCATCATTTGTATGTAATTCAACTTCAAGTTCCATCTTTTGTTGCTCAATTCCAAATATCCTGTTATCTACCTTGAATCTTTCTCTTAGCTGTGCATGCAAAAACCATTGAAAACTAAATCCCTCTGCAGTCATTTTTTCTTTTGATTTCATCTTATATTCTCCATGTTCTTGTTCTAACAGCTCTCAGTAGGTTAACTATTTTTCTTTACCTGCTGTTTCTTTCCTATAAAATGCTTCTTGTGCTGAGACCCATAAAGGCATTTTCAGGCATGGTCTGGCTTATATCTATTCCATATTCTCAATATGGAACTTCTAATATAATGATTCTTAAAATCTACATTAACCTTAACTTTATTGTACCATAGAAAACCATGCCAACCAAACCTCAGATCGTGCACTTCTAATTCTAAAATTCTTTTATTTCTCAGCAGCACCCATTCTTTCATACAAACCAGATAGCTAGCTGCAAAATACAGTTTTAAATCAGGCAAACCCAATCCTCCTCATTCCTTTGCATCTTGAAGGACTTTTCTGAATATTTAGCCCTTGGCGCTTTCCCTTGCCTAAATATATCTTTCTACCATTGCTTAAATGGCACATCAGTTGTCAAAATAAGTATTGTTTGAAACAAAAACATCATTACAGGCAGTACATTCATTTTAGTAACAGAGATTCTCCCTAGCAGTGACAATTGTAGTTTCTCCCATCTTAACATGTCCTTCTTAATTTCATTCCATGTCTTAACATAATTGTTCTGAAATAACATACAAATGTTGATGACATGTTAAGGATGGAAATCACAAAAGAACTTAGTGAAAACTCTGAGATTCATCAGAGAACGGAGCATGGCCTAGAAGTAAATATTGATATAGTAATTGGCAGAGGGACCTGACTATTGCAGAGATAGAAAGTTTGTTTAGATACTATCATGAGAATGGGTTAAAAAAGACTAGAAGAAAAGCAAAGCAGAGTTGGTTTTACACTTGCTTGCTTTCATTCCTACAAACAACCATGAATCCAACAACTATAGTGAGCATCTCTTATCAGGATAGTAACATATTTCTTAGTAGCAAAGTTCCTGCATAAATAGAAATATATTCCACTTCCATAAGGCAATATTGTAGAGCTCAGCTTGATTATACATTCCTGTCAAAGAATAAATGCTAACTTAGAATGCCATCTAAGCATAATGATATTGCAACAATGGGAAATCTTGGTGGGCTTCACAGAGCTGTCCAACAGCAGAATGTATGGAGACTACCTCTTGCCTCATTTTTAAAGGTGTGGAAAGGTTCACTGTTGGGGTAGTTGTTTTCCATTTTCTTCCTGTCATTCTCAAGGCCAGGAGAAAAGCCCTTAGCAGGAGTTGGTGGGGAACTAGCCCTGAGGAAGTGCTGGATAGCATGGCAATTAAGTGGATGTATAGCTGTACTCATCAACTTTTGCAATTGCCATCAACTATTCCTCATCAAACTGGAGAGATATTGAGTAGGGTGTCATAAAGTTCAGCTCTGTGACCTCTACTGATCAATACGTTTTATTAATAATTTGATGAAGAGGTGGAAGGAATTGCTTATCAGATTTTCAAGTGACACAAAATTGGGTGTGTTACCTAATGTCTTAGAAGACAGAAATAACATTCAAGTTTCCAAGAAGTTAGAGAAATAGGCTGAAAGTAACTGAAAACATGTTCACTTTCCTTACTTAAGAAACCAATAGGTAGGTAAAGGTAAAGGTTTCCCTTGACGTAAAGTCCAGTCGTGTCCGACTCTAGGGGGCGGTGCTCATCTCCGTTTCTAAGCCTTGGAGCCGGCGTTGTCCCTTAGGACACTTCCGGGTCATGTGGCCGGCATGACTCACGGAACGCCGTTACCTTCCCGCCGAAGCGGTACCAATTAATCTACTCACATTTGCATGTTTTCGAACTGCTTGGTGTGCAGGAGCTGGGACGAGCAACGGGAGCTCACCCCGCCGCGCGGTTTCGAACCGCCGACCTTCCGATCGAGAGCTCAGCGGTTTAACCCACAGCGCCACCGCGTCCCTACAGAGGTGGAAAACACCTGTGTTGATAGTAGCACTTGTAAAAAAGATTTTGGAATAGTAGTGATTACCAACTAAACCTGAGTCAGCAGTGTGATGTGGCTACAAAAAAGGGCAAAAGAATTGTTAGGCTTTCAACAGAAACTTAGAAATCACAGAAAATAATCACTCCACTATATTGTGCTTTGAGTCCATATCTGAGTACAATCCAATAAAAACTCAGAGCAACTGGAACCTTCTCTGAGAAGGGGAATCAGGATGATCAATCAACTACAAGTCAAGCCCAAGTGAAAAAAGCTGGGTATATTTATTTTTGAGAGGAGAAGATTGAGGAAACATATGACTGCACTCTTCAAATACATGAAAGAATGTCACACAGAAAGTCAAAACTGTACTTTCTCATTCCAGGATATGGGGCATGAGTAATAGATTTAAATTACAGGAGGTTAAATTCCAATTGAATGCTAGGAAAAAAACTTCCTAACAGTAATAGCAGCTCAGCAGTGGAACCAACTACCTGGAAAAGTGCTTGGTCACCCTTCACTGGCTGTCTTCTAGGGGAGACAGATCTGTCAGAGATGCTTTAATTTGGATTCTTGCACTTAATGACAACATAGTCCCTTTCATCTCTGTAATTCTATTAAGAATGTGAGGCAATTATGTGATACCTTCTATGATCACCTCCACTTTATACACACTGAAGAACAGGGCTGAGGGTATACCTTCCTACCCACTGTAAAGGTGCCATCAATAATTCAGGTGAGAAGGTAATGTCCTCTGGGATCTATGGATATATTGGCTCAAATTCTGTCATTAATTTCTGGAGTTTATTTGGGAAACTGAGCATGTGAAATAGGCATGGGTTTCACACAGACTGTAAGTGCAAATTCCTTTTCATTCAAGAATTGTATGAATGACTGGTGCCATTTGAGAAGGAACAGAGGAGGAGGGGATTAAGGCACCTAATTATTCTTTCTTTACAAGAGTGATCCAGCTCTGTTTTTCACCTCTCTTAGTTCCTCTAAATTGAGAATGTCATTATTTTAGGAAACCTTGATTAATGTTCCATGTTTGTTTGCTCCCCTCTCTTTTTGAACCCATATCCAAGAAATCCGGAACCCGGGTAGCCAGTTTCCTAAGCCAGGGTGGGCAACACACACTTGCACGTAGGTCCCCATCATCTTTGTATTCTCCAGGGCAACTACAGAATTAGGAAGCGGTCTAGGCAGAGAAACAATTCCTTGCAGATATCAGGGTAGTCATTTTATCCCTTTAAACCCAGGAACTCCCCAATTTGGGTAATTTTCTCCATTTTAGAGTGGCCTCGAGGAGCAAAATGGATACTTTCAGCCTTAAGACATTACACCCACTAAAACTTCCAAACTTCAGAACAATGGACAGAATTTTGATCACGCTCACTCCAGTGGTGTCATGACTTTTTTGTGGTCTTCAGAGGCCTTTAAAAAAAAAATTGTCCCTGGCTCACATCTTCCCTAATATGAAAGGGAATTTCCTAGTGTAGATTTCTTTAGAAAATAATTGTTAGACTAGTGTGTGTATACTGTCATACAAGTAGCCCTCATTTAGTGACTGCCTCATTTAGCAACCATTTGCAGTTAGGACAGTGATGAAAAAGTAACTTTGTGACCAATCCCCACATTTATGACATTTGCAGGTCTGCAGACCAAAGGAAAGCTGAAGTAAGATCATAAGCAGAGTTGCAGTTTCACTTAGCAACCACTTCACTTAACAACCAAGTTGCCAGTCCCTATTGTGGTTTCTAAATGAGGACTACCTGTATAAGCAACAAATAACATCTAACAAATATACTGTGTTTTATAGTATGTTGTTTGGTTTTGTCAGTAAGTGGCACTGTTTAAGGTTATTCTGTGTTTTAGACTTTATTATATGATGTCATATCCTCCTCCTTCTTCATGTTGTATAAAGAATAAACTGTCAGACATATCTGAAGTATCATCCTGACTGGAAAGTGTCCTGACTGAAGCAGCATCTCCAGATATCAAAAACACAAGGATAAATGTTACTTAATTTCAAACTAAAGATTAAGGACAGTTTTATTTTGGAACTGGGCACTTTGTGGTTCTTCCAATGATATGCACTTTATTCAAAGGACCCCTTCAGCCCTCTCCCTCAGAACTGTGTGCAAGTTAGTTCAAATCAACCTCCTCCTCCTGCTATAAGAGATTTCCATTTCACATATGCTGAGTCAAAACTACTGAATGATTTCTCTGAGAGGATTGCAGAATAAAACAGGTGAAGTGGTAGAAGTGCTATTGATCCTGCATCACTCATTACATTATAACAAATATTGAGAAGTAATGCCAGATGCCCTAAGGCCTTACTGGAATAATCAACATTTTTTTTCTCCCTAGCATTTTTCCCGCAGGTGCAGGGTCTGCTTTTTTCCCCCTCTGGACCATCCAAATGTTGATCCGTTGGTTGTGACAGGAATTGACCAACCAGCTTGTCGCCTGAGCCTGACATTGGGGGCTGAGAGAGAGTGACCCAAAGTCACCCAACCAGCTTTCATGCCTAAGGTGGGACTAGAACTCACATATAATGTACATATGTGGTAGAGAAAGAAGCCACTTCTTAATTTTAAAAAAGTATACAGTAGTGATTTCTCTGCATCCACTGGTCCAGCTCATAAAATGTTAGAATCAGAACACTGTTTCTTATCAGCATAAGGATGTTATCCTGGATGCAGAGAACTTTCATAGAGAGTGGCAGCATTTAATGGTGGGTTAGCCATACAGGGAGTCCTCTTTTAGCATCTGCCTCCTTTAGTGACCGTTTGCAGTTACAGCTGTGATAAAAAAGTAACTTTATGACCAATCCTCGCATTTATGACCAATCCTCGCATTTATGACCTATCCTCGCATTTATGACCTTCACAGCTTTATAAAGCAAAGGAAAGCTGTAGCAAGATCATAAGCACAGTCATGGTTTCACTTAGCGACTGTTTTGCTTAACTTTTTAACCAAAAGAGTAAAACAGTCCTTTCTGATATGCAATCCAACCACAGGCTACTAACCACCAATGGTAACCTTTTCTTAATATAATTGTACTGAAAATTTTAAAGAGTAAGAATTAATACAAACAAAATAGAAAAAAGAAAAAGGAAGAAATAAAAGAGAAAGCTAAAGTGCAAAAAAAAAAGAAGAAAAGAAAAATAGAAAAGAAAGAAAAAAGCTATAAAAGAAGTGGCTTCTGATCTTCTTTGCAGCAGTTGTAAGTACAATTGTAAATTTACCTCTTTCATTAAAGTCACATCATGACTCTCTTCCTTCAATAATCTATCCTTTCCAATCATCAGAACCATAGATCATCAGTTTATTTTTTTCCGTTTTACACAAAAAATCCATAAGGGGTTTCCAATCAGCAATAAATGTAGGTTATTATATTTTCTCTAATCAAATAGGTCAGTTTGGCCATCTCAACCACCAATGGTAATCTCTCAGAGGTTCATAACTCCATTATTTCCTCAGAAGCACCACAAACAACAGAACCTGGAGACCTACTGAGCTTTTCTGAAGCCTCCTTCCGACATCACCCACTCAGTTTACTGCATGGCCTATGTCTGGCCTTGACTATACCAAGCATCTTAATAGAATAGTAATACAAATACCAAATACCCAGCAAATGGGAAATATCCGTACTCATGAAACAGAAATAGACTACACTACACTAATATCTCTAAAAGGCCAAGGGATCAAGCCACTCTGTAGCTGAAGAATCATTGTGTATTATACATTATGCGTATATAATAAGGTATTGTGAAAGAACACTGTAACAACCTAGCACATCCTATCCTAGTTGCTAGAAAATGCATGGAATGTTTATTGTCATACACTCCCACTTTACAAATAAGGCAAAAAATCATTGAGCAACTGTCCATTCAGGTTATTAGCTATGGTTCAGCAGAAAAAAAAAAGGGGGCCTATGTGAATTTGACAGGTTTTCCTGGCTAAATTTATGAGGACTGGGAATTCTGCAATTGCCCTGGAAGTAATATATGATATTATAAACAATTTATTGTCTTTCTATAACATACTTAGTTTGTTTGCATTATTAATGTTTTTTTCAGTGTAACACATATATTCAGGGAAAATACTTGGGTTCCACTGAACTTTTATGTTGATTAAACTGATTAAAGTGTGAAATACTTCTCAGTTATATAGCTTTCCAAAACAGTATTTGGAAACTAACAGTTGCATACAGAAGTTCTTACAATGATTTTTGAGGAGGTAGACAGAGCTTTTCCCATTGTTTTCAATCTCTGAATGGCTTAACATCATTACCTTAAGGTACAATTTTTCATGCAACCCTAAAAATCCAGATGGCATCATACATCTTCTGTTCAAATACATATTAATCAATGGATGACAATGTTTCTCACACAGTGATGTGATTAAAAGGTGCTGAAAATAAAGATGTTTATCCTCCCAAAAGTTTCCCTTTGCAAGCTTCAAGGTCATATAAAATGTCCTCAATTCAAAAGTATGGCAGATATTTAAAAAAGTTTAAAACAACTACCGTAAATAACAGGCCTAGCTTTATTTTAATCTGATGCATGGAACAGCATTAAAAAATAAATAAATAAATTTAAGACAGCTCTGAAATATCCTGCAGTTAAATCAAAGTTGAGCTCACCTCCTGGTGGCGCTGTGGACATGTCCGCGCAGCTCAGGCAAGTTTGGCTAGGTATGACCACCTGCGGAGCTTGTAAGGTATTTGTGTCTTTTAAGATCAGCCTTTTCATGAATTAGCACACCACGATGCCTGTGCATATGAGGAAGGAGGTTGGGGGTCTTCATTCACTTTCACAGTTAATAGGTGAAGGCTTGCTGACCAAAGTCTTCTTTTGTCATGTTCACTGTTTCAATGTGCACTGTACATCGTAACGTTGAACATGCCATGGTGCTGACACGCATTTCTGTTGGGAAGGAGCTGCTGTGAAACCTTGTGCCAAGCTCTGTATCTAGGTTCATTTCAATGGAATGTGTTTGGGTTATGTGCTCTGCTCAAGGACTTTTGCCACGGACCAGCAGAAGCCGTTAGGAGCACCTGGGATTGTGAGCCTGGGAAGATTCCACGGGGGGAGGGATCTCGTTTGTACCGAGGGTTTTTTAGTTTGCATTTGGTGTGTTTTTTCCATTCTCAGCTTTCTTTGTGATCCTGCATACTATTCTTTAATAAATCAGATATCTTTATGAACCTGTTCATGAGTCTGATGGTGTTTTAGATAGCCAATCATTACATCTTTATCTCTGGAGATGCTCCATGTAACTGAGAAAGTTACCTTTTGCGGGCTGCTTTAAGGATGGGCTATAGCTCATTGCTGAAGCACATGCATTACATGCATACACTCCCAGTTACAATCCCCAGCATTTCCAAATACCACTCAGAAAGCCCATGGCTGAAATCTTGGAGAGCCTGTGGATATTGGTAGTACTAGGCTAGATGGACTAATGATATTCAGTACAAGGCGATGTGAACAGTGGGAGAAGGGATGGAGCTAATATGTTCATTTCTCTTCTTTGCACATCTAGCCCAGAGAGGGCTTACTGGCAATAGTAGTGAGGTTACAGCTGCTTCCTCAGTCACTCATATGGAGAGTTCTGTCCTACCCACAATGAATACATAGGACTTCCCTTCAAAAGAAACTGATTATCTATCCCCCATTGTGCAGTGGTCTGTGGGGGGCTTCCTGCTTCTAGACAATCTCAGAAAAAAGCTGATGAGTGAACAGATGGAACATCTTATATATGATGCTGGGGCCAGATGGATGCAGTGATTATTAATTGTTTGAGATGGCCCAAGCTTTGTCTGCATGTTGCATCACTGGGTTAAAATTCAGTATGGTCCATGTGATCAAATAACTATTTTTTACAATGAACTTCCATGTTGGCTCAATGTTTGTTCCCAACTTACTCTATACCAAACTTTTAGGAATGAAGGAGGTGCTATTAAATATCCAGGATTTCATCACAAGACTGGTGTGCATTAAAGTGAGGGTAGATAGAGACTGAGTTACTGTCAAGCATAAGGAAGCATCTTCAAAGGGCTGCTACATCTTCTAGCCTCACTACATCACCCATTGACAGAGTATGACTTGAGGAATTGTGACTCAGGAGACTCTGTTCAATACCTGAAAAGGACCTAAGGCTGGGGACTATCATTAGACATTCGGCTGAATGATGGAAGAGGATTGCCTTTGCTGAATAACCCTGTAATGGCTGCACATTCTACAACTTTTACTACTGCAGATGTTAATTATGAAGTAATCCTATCGATCTCTGAAAGGGAAACAATGGCAAGCCACTTCTGTATTGTTGCCAAGAAACTGCATTAGTAGTCACTAAGAGTTATGCTTGATTCAAGGACATCACTACCTTTTTTACCTTTTTTATCTGATTTACTCAACTTCTGGTCTTTGTTCCTGGATATAGCCACTACTGCGGATTCCACTGATTTCCAGATCTTTTGCAATGCAAGAGTGTTTTAGTCAGATACAATAGGTATAAACTGTGGTGGATCAAAAGTATACAACCAGTATTGCAGAAGAGAGATTTGCCAAAGATTGAATGAGTATAATGGATGCTGTAGGAGATAATTAAGCAGCCAGTCTTCTGAAGAAGGCTAATTGCAAAACAAACCACACACCAGGTCAAGGTTAGAACATTTCAGAAATGGACCCCAATGTTATATATTCTTGCAAATTTTATTCAGAAGGTTTTTTGGTTTCAGAAAAAGGAATATTGTGAAACCTGATATACATATTGACCTCCTGAAAGCATCTGCAGATCAAAACATTGCTCCCCTTCAGATTTCCAAATGTTATGATGCCATTTTTGGCTCTGAAACATTATCATATGTTTAAAATGTATAATATTAGAATATATGTTTTGAGAGGAAGAAAAATGAATATTTTTTGACAAAATTCATTTAAAAATGTATTCAGATATATGCAATTAACTGGGAATTTTCTTGCAGACTGTTTTTCTTAAAGCTAGAGAGGAATCTGGAAAGAGGACAAAATTAATGAGCCTGTGAGCATGAGCACCATATAAGCGTGATATATGTCTCTATGATCCACTGAAAAATAACTAGGAACCTGCAAAGATATGAAATTAGCTTATGAAAACTTATGTTACAGACTCTTTCCTTGTGAATTATGACAATACCAGAGAAAACACAGAGGTAGCTGAAGGAAGTGAAAAGTTTTTTTTTTTTTTCCCATGAAATTAATTTTGGGGAAGTGGTGGGAGAAGATATTCACTCCCAAGAGCTGTTTGATTTCATAGGATCACTGAAGCATGTGCTCGTTCTGCTTGCTGTAGTTGTAGACTAGCTTAACTCTGTTTTAATTTATCTCATTATGTTGTTCCTCCCTCCTTTTGCCTGGGTTCTCCCTGGAGTCACATTCTGTACTACTCTGTAGCTGGGATTAAATGCAGGAAGAAAACCAGCTAATCTATTCCAATTAAAACTATAACCTCCCTTTCTACCCAGCTCCTCCACCATAGGCACACTAAGCAGATTTTTCTAGTCACTCTCATTTAAGAAAGCAAATAGTTCACCTATAAAGCTATCATTATCAGCCAAGTGGAGAATGGGTTTTCTCATTTGCTTTCATTAGTCGTGACTTCTGATAAAGGGACACATTGTTCCTCTCAGACTCATTGCTTTTAAACTAAAAATGGAAATATTTAAGAGAATGCACCAGAAATGCACACATATCCAAGAACCAATTAAGATGCAAAATCATCATCATCATCATCATCATCATCATCATCATCATCTTCATCCTCATCCTATAGAAGTTGTGCAACCTGGCAACCATAAATTAAGCTTCAAAAATCCATTGAAAGGGCTTATGTAGAGCCTCCCCCAAAAACTACAATCCCTACTAATGTGTAAGGCACCAAGCATTAAGTAGACTATCCAAAGACCACCCCCAATATGTTTAAAACCCCAGATGGCACCAGTTAATCAACAAATGCTCTACAGAAATGCTCAGATTTCACCGTCTTCCAAAATGAAATCAAGATGGAGGCAAACCTGATTTCAACAGGGAGGTTTTTCCAAAGAGTAGGCATTGCTACTGAAAAGCAATACCTTTGTACCTCGTGGATGTGGGGTGCTACTAGCAGCCTCTTCCAGGACAACTAAGTTGGCCAGGAGGATTCTAGCTCAAGAATGCAGTGCCATATGTAAAGAAGTGCCAAGCCATATAAGGCTTTCCAGATCAAAACTAGCACTTTGAATCACACCCATAGGAAGCCACCAAAATGGAGTCTGTAATACATACGTAATGTGTTTTTGGTGACAAGTGCTGATTATGGGCTGCCCCCCACCCCCAGCCTGTCTGCTCAACCAACAGTAGCTGTGAGTCCAGGAAGTTATGGAGCTCCTCCTTCAAGGGTAGTGCTTCCTTGTCAAGAGATAACACTAAAGAGGTTTGATTCAAAAGTGGCAATTCTGTCTTGCTTAAGTTCAGCTTTAGCCTGTTTCATTCCAACCAGACTCTAACAGCCTCAAGGCATCAGGATGGGACATTAACATCAACTGCAGCATGGCTTGGGGTAATAACATAAAGCTTAATATCATCCACATATTTATGTAACCAGACTGAGGAAAGAGTTCTCCCAACAGCTTCCATCAGAAGATCATCCTTGTTGGCATTTCTTTGTTTTTTGCTCGGACCAAGCCACTAGGTTCCCACAGTAATTGAGTACTTCCTTAAGTATCAGCAGAGTGAAGAGGTTGAACTTAATTGTCCTCAGTTTGGGTGTTAATAGCTGCATTGCCTAGGGGAGGGCAGCTTGCCTGGGCTTGTTTAGTTTTGCTTTTGTAGCCTCCAGGCCAGTTGCAGCCCAGTCCTCTCTGAACACGTGTGAATGCACAGCTTGTAAAATATGTTTTTGTGTTTTCTGTAAATACATTTATTTTTATAGAAATGCCTGGTGTGTGTGATTTTTCTGATCTCTTGGGCCAAATGCTTTCTAGCACTCTGACAATCCTGTTTACTATTCAGGACATGAAAGACAAAGAAGAAATGTATGGAAGATATAGCAAGGACAGTACTTGAGTACAATATAATCAATGATGGAATAATATCAATTAGACTTTGCAGACAACCCTTTAATATCATAATTATCCAAGTTTATCCTCCAACTACTGATACAGAAGAAGAGCTTAATGAGTTTAAAGGTCAAGTTCGTTCTGCGACCAACAAAACATGAACACAAGATGTGCTGCTTGTGGCTGGAGACTAAATGTCAGAGTTGGAAATAGTAAGGAGGAAAATGTAGTTGGGTAGTATGGACTAGGAAACCAAAATGAAGGAGGATGACTTATCAATTTCTGCAAATCCAATAATTCTTCATTGCTAGTACATATTTCCAGCAACCAAAATGATGCCTATATACATGGACATTACTAGATGGAGAACACAGAAATGAAATTGACTATACTATTGATACAAGGAGATGGAAGATTTCTATTATAACAGTAAAGACATGGCCAGGGACTGATGGGAACAGATCACAAACTGGTTATGTACAAGTTTCAATTCAACCTAAAGCAGAAGAAAGTCAACCAAGTTCCATGAAATGGCTGTAACCATATACCCACCATTTTAAAGCAATTTTAGGAATCCTGAACCTCACTGATAGGTAAGTCATAACTTCATTGATAGGGAACCAGAGGACCCATGGAAGGAAATCAAAGAAGTTAAGGATGAATGTAAAAAGACACTGCCAAAAGCAAAAACAGAAGAAAGCAAACTGGATGTCAGAACAGTGGAAATTGCCAAGAAAAGAAGAGAAATCTAAAGATAAAGACAAAGATCTCAGGAAGGAACTTAACAAAGCATTTCAGAGAGCTGCTAGAAGACACAAGAAGCAGTGTTATACAACATCTGTAAAGACACTGAAGATGGAAAAAGACATGGAAAAACAAGAAAGGCCTTCTGAAAGGTTTCCAAACTCAGAAGGAGGTTCCAACCTCAGATTAGTGTGCTAAAGGATTCTAATGGGCAGATGGAATTGATTCCAAGAACATCAAAGAAAGATGGATGGGCTATACTGGAATTTGGTACATTAGAAATGTCAATATATAAGATACCTTGAAAGATATTCCTTACTTGCAAGAACCTCTAGTACTAGCAGATGAAGTCAAATTAGCACTGCAGCCGTTACTAAATTGGAACACTGCAAGAATTCATGGAATATTTATCGAATTATGGCAAGCACCAGAAGAAGAACCTGTAAAAGTTCTAACCAAACTATGCCAGCAAATCTGGAGAATGATGTAGTGCCCAAAGATTGGAAGAAGTCAGACTACATAGCAATATCAGGCAAAGGAGACTTAACAGAATATGCAAACTATGATACAATATTCTTAATTTCACATGCTAGCAAAATAGTGCTTAGAATCATCCAGTGAAGATTAGAACCCTAACAGAGATGCCAAATGTTCAAGTAGGTTTTAGAAAAAGTCAAAGAACAAGAAACATTCTTGATCATGTATGCTGGTTAATTTAGAAAGCCAGAGAGTATCACCCCCCCCCACCCCAAATATGTGCTTCATTGATTATAGAAGGGCATTTGATTGTGTCAATCGTATGAATGTGCTTAGGAAAATGGGAATCCCAGAACATCTCATTGTCTTCATGCCAAATCTATACACAGGTTAGGAAACCACAGTCTGGATGGAGTGTGGTGAAAGAGAATTTCTTTAGGTTGGCAAAAGAGTGATACAAGGCTATATACTCTCTCCTTATTTATTCAATCTATATGCTGAATATATACTGAAGGAAGCTGGATCGGAAAGAAAGATGAGCATGGTTTTAAAATTGGAGGAGGAAACATAAATAATCTCCAATATCCTGATGACTGAAAATGCAAATGACCTGGAAGCTCTAGTAATGAAAGTCAGGGACAGAATGAAAAAAAATGGGGTTAAGATTAAATGTGAAGAAGACCAAACTAATGACAACAGATACAACAACCAGCCTTGGAATTCACAATGAAGATACTGGTGGGGATAGCTTCTAAATCCTAAAACATAGATTATCTCCAATATCCTGATGACTGAAAATACTTCAGGAAATGCTTTACTTTTAGGATTGACTATCAATGCAAAGGAACCAGCAATCAAGAAATACACTGCAGACTAGCACTTGGTTAAGTATCAATAAAAGCCTTTGAAAAGATATTCAGATGCTGTGCTGTGTCTACAGCTACAAAGATTACACAGGCAAGGGTTTTCCCTGTGATACTCTATGGAAGCAGAAGTTGGACAGAAATATTTTGATGCTTTTAAGCTTTGGTGTTGAAAAAGATTCCTAAGAATACCATGGATAGTCAAGAAAACAAACAAATGGGTCATAGAACAAATCAATCAAAGCATTCTCACTCGAAGCACAAATAACCAGTTTCAAATCATTGTATTTTGGACACTTTATGTGAAGACCTAGCTCTTTTGAGAAATCCACAATGCTGGGAAAGGTGGAAAGAAAGAGAAAAAGAGGATGACCAGCAGCAAGATGGATGCATTCAGTTACAGCAGTGATGAGTGCAATGTTGGAAGACCTGAAGGACCAGTCTGGAGACAGAACATCCTGAAGAAAATCTATCTATGTGATCCCTAAGAGTTGATATGAACTTGATGATGCATAATCATTATCACTGGGAGGCAGAGCTCCTGGTCACAGGTCCTTCTTGGCCTAGGCATCCAAATTGCTAAAAGACCTAAAGCTCAAGAGGGCATATCTCAGAAAAGTTGAAATCACTGCCCTTGTCCAACCAGGTCTCAGTAATTTATATCAGGTCTGCTTGCTCATCCACCGTAAGGTCTTGCACAGTATAAACAAGCTGTTATTGCCGATGGATTTACCATCAGTAAAAACGCCCTTGCAAAATGAACAAATTAGGAAAGGCTGTATATAAAAGTGAGTATTTTAGGAGAAAACACCCTGTTTTCATGCAGTTCTTTTAAAATTGTAAAGTGAATTGGAAATTTAGTAGTACGAACCTAAGTTTGGAAAAAAAGAGAAACAGAGGGTAAGATTTGTCCATCCTTAACTGTAACCTTATTTATTTACTGTGGATGATGTTCGTGAGACACCTTAATAATTTTGAATTCTGCCAGAGTTCTGTAGGTATTTTGCAGACCTGTTTTTTGATCTTTAGTGACAAGAGATTTATACAGAGAAATAGGTAAAACCTTTTTCTGCATATGTACTCTATTCTTCAGACTTTCTCTGATCCAGCATTAATCTTGACAGAAGGTGTGCGTATTAAAGGGCATAAGATGAATACTGATTGTCTGAACATAGTGACAACATATACACTATTTTTTTTTAACTGAATAGCAAAAGGCTCTAAAAGTCCAGTCAGAATAACAAGACATGTCCTCTGATTTTCATGCCTCTGCTGTGGATTTTCAAGGAGAATATTGAATAAAGGCAGCAAACCCAGGTAAAGTTCTGGACTCTTTGTATAAGAGAATTTGAACTTTTTCACTGAAATTTCATATTGAAGGTATGTCAGAATTAGAGCACTGTTGCATTATTGAAATCTAAAGTTGAAAATATGGGTCAAATAACTAAGAGGAAAAGCCAGGACGAAAATATAGACAGAGGCAGTTTACATTAATGGGCAGAAGTGGAGACGGCATGGCTACATTTCCAGTGCCAATGACCCAACAATTTAATTAGCAGTTGTAATGGAGAAGTTGCATGCCCCAAAGGACCATGCTCAAATTGCAGTCTTTTGGAGCCTGGAAGCCTAAATGGTGTGTAAATAAAGAGGAGAAGATATAGGCTCAAATTCCTACTTAACAGAAGCAGGACTGCATTGGGTTACTCTCTCAATCAAAGTTATCTCATAGGGTTCTTCTAAGAATAAAATTACTGCAGGGCCCTATGTGTGATACCTTCAGCATTGGCAGGAAAGGCAAGATATGAATGTAATGAAAGAAATAATAAAGAAACAAACATATAAAGAATGCCAAGTTGGAAAGGGAAAAGTAGAATGACCAAATGCCCTCCTTTAAGACCCTTTAACCTATTATAGGCTCTACTCATCTGGAGAGCAACGTGTTGAAGAAACTGACCTGCTTCATACTGAGCAGCCTTATGCTTCCCTGTTTATGCATTACAATTTTGAGAATCCAGATAAATTCTTCCCCTGCCAATTTCAGTAGGAGCAAAAATGGGGAGAGGGATTTTTATGTGCAAATGAGTTGCTGTTCTTTCTTACTAATGGACCCATTTAAAGATTAACCATGTCCCTGTTTGTCACTCTCAGATTGAAAACTAAAATAGGGGTCAGGAAAAGCTAATTACGTGGACTTTTTTTTTAGTTATAAACTATGCACCATTTATTCTCCTTAGTAAGTAATCTATGAATCAAAATATCAAAGAAAGTTGTAAATTGATTTGCATGCTTTATCACCTCAAGAAATACACATCTTTGTGAGGTATAAGGAGAGTTGATTTTTTTTTTCCAGCTATGTATCATTTATTCTAGCATGTGTGTCCAACATACTGTGGAGCGCTGGATTTTTAAATCTTCCAATGTTCATTAAGTTTGGTGACATGACATTTTTACTAACTCAGCAATTTACAGTGACAGAACAAATGTGGATGAGAGAGGCATAAAATTGTGGGGAAAAAATCACCCCCAAATAAAGGGGCTAAAGTATTTTTTTAAGAAAAACCTTTTATAACAATTATTTTAAAAAATGAATATATTTTCTTCATTTGGATTAGCTGTGAAGAAGACTCACAATTTGCACTATATTAAGATTGAAAGGAGCCATTCTGATTGATTGAGACAGTGTGGTGTAGTGGTGAAGGCATCAGGCTAGAGACCGGGAGATGGTGAGTCCTAGTCTCACCTTAGGCACAGAGCCAGCTGGGTGACCTTGGGCCAGTCACTCTCTCTCAGCCCTAGGAAGCAGGCAAGGGCAAGCCACTTCTGAAAAACCTTGCCAAGAAAACTGCAGGGACTGGTCCAGGCAGTCTCTGAGAATCAGACGCAATTGAATGGGTAAAAAAAAAAAGGATTGAATTGGGCATCTATGAAGGTGAACTTAGATTCCTTTCTATCTTTAATTAAAGTGATCACACTGTGCCTGAGTTGTTTAATAGCTCTGATGCAGAGAAAAATTCAGAGATGATCTCAACCTTTCAGAATTGTGCCAAAGGAAAGGCTATGGGAGGAAAAAGTTGCAGGTGAAACACAGAGAGATTCTACCCAAGATATATTTTCTTTACCACTGAGATCAAATGAGCTATTGCATTCTACTGCAATGCTAACTTGGAAAGACCTTGTAAGTCATGCAAGTTTTCTAGTTGTCAGAACTAGATTCTCTACTGATCTGTGTCACTGAGTACATTCTAATCTATGTTTCAGCAGCAATCTCTGCAGTTGCTACAGGAGATATTTTAATTCTCTTATACTGACTGCCAGCCCTAATGTATATAATATAGAATTTAACAAATATCTTCATACTGATGCCTGTGTTGATTTCTCATCTGAAAGATTTTAAACAGTAAGTATCTAGGCTGAGAGAAGTACAAGGAACCCAGCATAATTGTGTGTTTGTTTTCATTCCTGAGCTGTATCCCAGTTCTACCAAGTTGTTGAAAGAGACGTTCTAAAGTCCGTGCGGTTGGCTGGGATCACAGAATATACTGTAGCTTCTTATTCTGACCTGATTAACCATTATAATTCAAGAACTGATATAGTAAACCTTGATTTCGGATTCAGTTCAACATATAGCTTGACAGTAAGACCCAAATAGTCCAATTTGCAGTAAAAAAAATGCCAGAATCCATCCTTCCTTCCTTCCTTCCTTCCTTCCTTCCTTCCTTCCTTCCTTCCTTCCTTCCTTCCTTCCCTCCCTCCCTCCCTCCCTCCCTCCCTCCTTCCTTCCTTCCTTCCTTCCTTCCTTCCTTCCTTCCTTTTTTCAGTATTGTCCTACAGCCTGAAACAAGTTATTACTTTTATAGGAAACTATAACTTAGTATAATCTGTTGTGCAATATAATTATTGTGAGACACATAAAGGAGACACATTTTCTTAGTGAGTAGAGTTGGGCCATGTTGGTGGAAATCTAATGAGGAAATGAGCATTTGGGGCTGATACAGTACATTACAGGGGGAGTCTATGTAGCTATTGCTATAAAATACTGTAGCTTGCTATTGACATAAATTATTTAGAGCAGTAGAAATGAGTTGTCAATCAAGTCTATGTGGATAAGCTCTGAAGTCAAATGGCATGTGGAATCCCATAATATCCTGTCTGTAACCCATTATGATGCTGGTTTCCATTTTTAATTTTATAGAAAGAGAGCCTAGAACTTTGAATATGACACATTTTGTTATTTTGACATTCCTGAATTGACTTGTTTTTCTTTTTTAGAAAATTGTATAATGCTGCCTTTCTGATATTTCTATATCCAGTGGAAATTAATATTGAATAGAACAGCTACAAATTGTAGGGCTTATGTTTTGAAACTTGCACAGCCATATCCTAATTTTAAATATTAGAGGAGACGTAGGATGGTATCGGGATGTCAGTGAGGTATTCACATCTCACTAGGCAATGAAATACATTTTATTTTTCAAAAGTTAAAGATTAAAACTGGAGAGTACATATATTTATATGTGAGAATGCTCATATTTTTTTCAGACAATAAAAACAAAACACTGAAAACTACTTATCACACCTGGTTTCTATAACTGTTGATAGCCCTGATTAACTGTAGACAATTGGATTGTTTTCTGACAACTGATATTTTTTATTCCAGTAGCTGGCAGAAAAAAAAATGGCAATGGGTTTTTATGCATTCCTTAGGGTCAGTATAACAGAATTAGAATTTTTATCTTGTGATCAGTTGGCCCCAATATGCACTTCTATTAGTTTAGGAACTTCTAACATTAATAGCAAGCAGAAGCTATTTCATCAGAGGTGTGATAAAATTCTCATTTCTGTTTTAGATGACTCCTTTAATTTGATGTTATCTCTCTAGGAAGCCTTGCTTCATCTTATATGGAGGGACTGGAAGACTGCCCTTTAAAATACAGTGTATATATATGTCTGTGTGTGTATATACTCTGTGTGTGTGTGTGCGTGTGTGTATACTGTATGTGTATACTGTATGTGTATGTGTATGTGCATGTGTGGGTATGTGTGTGTGTGTGTGTGGGTGTATATTAGTGATGATAAGCATAATGCATAATTAGGAACATTTCAGAATTTCCTGTTCAGAATATTAAAATTCCAACTTGCAAGACTATTTCTGTTGTGAATCAAGCAACATTTCAGAGGCTGGACGGTCATCTGTCAAAAATGGTCTAGTGGATCCTGTGCCAAGCAGGGGATTAGATTAAGTGTCCTCTAAGGTTCCTTCCAACTCTATGATTCTATTCCCCATCCCCACCTCCAACAGTTCTTATGAGATGCCACCAAATGAACACTGCAGACTCCAGTGAAATGAAGCAAAAATCGCTTCTCGGCCTTTTGGCTTAGATCAAGTGTAGTATCTGTTCTTATCAGTTTAATATTTGATATGTCCTCTATTTGAGGACCACACTCCAGTGAAACGAAGCAAAGATCTCTTCTATATGAAGCACAACCTATACCAGACCATAGAAGCCTCATTTCAATATTCCCAAAGGATTCATATGCTTTTGCAGCAGTTAAGGAACAGCCTTTTGATGAATCCATTTATTGTTGTTGCAAAATGTTTGAATTGGTTGAAGCAGCTGGCATTACAAATCTAAACTGTCTCATCCTGCATTTTGTCATCATGTCAGTCCGGGGTTACAATTAGTAATCTGCAAAGATGGATGACTGGTTTAATTGGCAATCCTACAGGTATTGAACAGGAACATTCTATTGTTGTCAGGAGATCCAAGACACACAAGTTGCAACAGAAAGCTTCTCCTGCTTAGCATCTAATTAAAAGGAAGGAAAAAGGAGCTATTTACTAACACTATAGCACATTAATTTTTCCCTGTGCATTTATCTGGAAGCTCTGAAATTTGAGGAACTCAGCTAATCTCTCGACCATCCTGCGCAGATGGACTAGAAGGCTGAGGAATCCTGATTGATGTATTTTTGGAAAAGGAATAAACCCCCATGAACACTGTTCCTTGAAAACTTTCAAGGAGACTTTGAGTGTTCAATATGAGTTGGCCACTTATGCAGAAGCAAAAAGTGGATAAAAGAGGGCAGATATACATCATTTTTTTCAAGTGTTAATACAAGTGCAGAGGTATGGAATTAGAAAGGTTTACAAGATAATTTAGGAAGAAATGTATTTAATCATAATAGGAACAAAGAAGAATACTAGATGGTCTGTGTGCTCATTCTGTTGCACAGGTGCTTCACATTAATAGATAACTTCAAGGCCATATTCTCTTTAGATGAGACTTAAATTTTATCTTTAAATCAGATTTGAAACAGAGTATTCCTCAAAAGCCTGTCCTCTGTAAAGCTGGACAAGAAGTCATATGTATCTGATACACTGGAGATCTGTTGATAAAAGTATTTTTCTGAATTAAAAACAAATACTAATGCAACACTGGTGAGTTTTACATGTTTAACAGTTAAGGGGGTTGTTAAGTAGAAAGGTTGGAAAAGACCCTGACCAGGTGGCCCCTCTAAGCCAAGCACCCAAGTTGAATGCCTGCATTACTGGTCTCTGCATTTGGACTTAGGATGGGATATTGGATGGCTATATCATGAAGAGCTGGACTCAAAAGGCCTTTTGAAATTCTGCACTAGAATGGTGAGAAGAGAAAGGTTCAGGATATGGATACTTACAGGACCATCTTTCTTCAGTTGTCTCTGTCCAGTAAGATCTGATGGGGTTAGCGTGCTCCAGGTCCCATCATTAAAGCAATGCCATCTTATAGGGCTTCAGAGGCTGGGTTTCTCTGTGGCTTTACCTGCCCTATGGAATAGCATTCCTTCAAAGTCCACATGGCCTTGACATTGCTGTCCTTAGGAAAGCCCTGAAGACTTTGTGCTTTCAGCAGGGTGATTGTTGTCAGACTTGTGAGGTAGAACAGACAAGAAGCACAACCAGAAATACTAGGTCTAACTTTACTGTAAAGTTACATTAACAGAATCTTGCTAGTCTAAAAGTACATCCCTCCCCTCTCACCTTTACAGCTCAAGAAAATAGGGCAAGTCCCTTCTGAGACCTTTGCCATGCCCCCATTCCTTCTGCAGGCTCAGCCGCCTCTTATCTGACTGTTGTTTAGTCTGCAGCTCTTTCTCCTGTCTCCCAAGGTCATTCCCACATGCCATTACAATTTGTGACTCTGCTTTGGATATTGACTTGAGATTCACTGTTGCATGTTAGATGTGCAATTGTTATGTTATGTCTACAACATGGGTTCTTAATTCTTTTATTTTGGTTCTTCTTTCATTGTTGCATATCATTATTGTATATTGCCTATACAATATAGTGGCCACTGAGGGTGCTTGTAAATGGATCAAATAAATAAATAAATAAATCTGGTGGATTTCTCTGGATTTCTCCAGGGGAAGGAGAAATTCTCCAAGCAATTCCTGAAGGGTAGGATTTCTCTCTAGTCATGATAGTAGCACTCTATTGAAAAAGCACCATTGAGGAGTTTCCTCACAAAGGAGGCTGCAGATGTCTGGAAAGAAGATTGCACAATAAAATACAAGCTACACACATAAGCATACCCACATCTCAGTCACTCCATGTAATGATTGCCCTAGCCCAAATACTCAGACTCACAAGAGGCTGCTAAATGAAATCTGATTTATTAGGGAACTAAAGACAAATACAGAGAAAGCTGAGAATGAGCAAAAGCGCGCCAAATACAAACTTAAACCCTTGGTGCAAACATATCCCGCCTCCCTCGTAACAGCCCCGCCCGGCACAGGTGCTAGCAATCGTCAGAGTTGCTAGCCTGGGAAAGTAACCTTGAGCGCAGTAGATAATACAAATACATTCCAAAGCAAAGCCAAAAGATAACTGTTCCCATCCTCCCCAGAGAGATGAAACATGCATCCAATTAATGACATGCGAAACGTTACGATGCATCAAAGACATTGAAACGGCGAACATGACATACCGCCTCCCTAAAAATACACCTAGGGACCCGGCTTAGTGGGATAAGCAGAGTGGAAACGCCACATCTGGTGCAGCGACCCACTCTGGATGAGGGAAATGTTTCCACCGAACTAAATATTGTAAAGTATTGCGAAGACGTCTAGAATCCAAAATTTCTTTCACTTCAAAGTGTTGCTGACCGTCAATCATGATGGGGGTTGGCGGTGGAGGTTGGCGATGCCAGCGGTCAGAAGGAATAGTCGGTTTGAGCAAACTGCAATGAAAAACAGGGTGTAAGCGTTTGAGGTTATGAGGCAAGTCAAGTTTAAAAGTCACAGGGTTAATCTGAGCGGTAATCGGGAAAGGACCCACAAATTTAGGCGCAAGTTTCTTTGAAGGTTGTGAGGACTTGAGGAACTTGGTGGAAAGGTAAACCGAGTCCCCGACTTGGAATGCAGGCTGGGGGGCCCGCTTCCGATCAGCATACAGTTTATAATCCGATTGTGCATCAGCTAATGCCTGTTGAATCATTGGCCAGGAGTCTGCCAGTTGCGTTGTCCAATCATCTGGAGTGGCTGATCCTGCCGGAGGTTGCGGTAGATCAGGGATAGGTACAAAGTCTTTACCCTGGGCTACCCGAAATGGGGTTTGGCCAGTGCTTTGATGCACTGCATTGTTGTAAGCCACTTCAGCAAACGGTAGGAGGTCTACCCAATTGTCCTGCTGATAATTCACAAAAGCTCGAAGGTACTGCTCCAGAGTAGAATTTACAGCCTCAGTGGCCCCGTCCGTCTGAGGATGCCAAGCCGTGGACAGGGCTTGCTTCGTGCCTAACAATTTGAGGAACACCCACCAAAATTGTGAGGTAAATTGTGTACCTCTGTCCGAAATCAAGCGGGAGGGACATCCGTGTAGCCTGTACACGTGTACAAGAAATAGGCGAGCCAATTGACGTGCCGACGGAATGGACACGCAAGGGATGAAATGAGCTTGTTTGGAGAAATAGTCTTTGACCACCCAAATGACCGTTTTGCGTTGGCTGGGTGGTAGCTCTACAATAAAGTCCATGGAGATTTCCTCCCAAGGGGAAGAAGGGGCGGCCACCGGCTGCAGAAGCCCCTGGGGCTTGCCCACCTTGCGTTTCGACATTGCACAAACAGTGCAGGAGGCAATGTAGTCTTTGACATCTTTACGTAATGTGGGCCACCAGAATTGCCTCCGTACCAGGTGCAAGGTTTTTACAAACCCGAAGTGACCTGCGAGTTTGTCATCGTGTGAACGTAGTAACACATCTTTTCTGAGGCTTTCAGGAACATAGAGGCGGTTAGATTTCCAAGCGAAGCCTCTGTCAAAAGTAACACTGTCTTTATTCGCAAGCAACCAAGTATCCGTTTTCAGTTCTTTTAGAAACTTTTGTTGCAACTGGGAGGGAATTGACAAAGTGCTTGGCTGGGCAGCGTCCGTGGTGGGCGGCTGCTGCGCGCGCGTTTGGCTTCGCGTCACAGCCTGCATGCCCAATTGGGGCGCCGTCCATAGGGTGCTAACCACTTCTGGCGCTGCCCCGGAGTCCTGAGGTTGCCTTGACAAGGCATCAGCCAAGAAGTTCTTTTTCCCCGGAATAAATTTCAATTGAAAATTGAATCGATTGAAAAATTGAGCCCAACGGACCTGTTTGGGGCTCAGTTTTCGAGGGGTACTAAGAGCCTCCAAGTTTTTATGATCAGTCCATACTTCAAAGGGATGATTTGCCCCCTCTAACAGATGCCGCCAAGCTTCTAATGCGGCTTTTACTGCAAATGCCTCCTTCTCCCAGACATGCCAACGTCTCTCAGTCTCGGAGAATTTGCGGGACAAGTAGGCACAGGGCTTGAGGCATCCTGTCTCGTCTTGTTGCATCAACAATGCCCCAATGGAATAATCGGAGGCATCTGCCTGTACTACAAAAGGCTTTGAGGGATCAGGATGCTGTAAAATGGGCTCTTTGACAAACGCTGCTTTTAGCCGCTCAAACGCCGTTTGACAAGCAGGCGTCCACCGCAACAGCGCCCCGGGATTCTTGACTCTCCGAGTATCTCCCACCCCTTTTGTTCGAAGCAGTTCAGTTAGTGGCAAGGCAATCTCAGCGAATCCCCTTATGAATAATCTGTAGTAGTTACTGAACCCCAGGAAACTTTGAAGTTGCCTGCGGGTGCGGGGACTCTCCCAGTCCATGATAGCCTGCACCTTGGCAGGGTCCATTTCTATGCCTTTATCTGAAATTCTATACCCCAAGTAGTCAATTTGGGTCTGATGAAAGGCACATTTAGACAGTTTGGCATACAATTCAGCTGATCTGAGTTTACACAATACTTTCCTTACCAGAGCCACATGCTCTTCCATGGTTTCAGTATAAATCAATACATCATCCAAATACACGAGTACCCCTTTAAACAGATGTTCATGCAGTACCTCATTGATTAATTGCATAAATACCCCAGGGGCCCCAGCCAAACCAAACGGTAACACCTTATACTGGAAAGCTCCCAACGGGCAATTGAATGCAGTTTTCCACTCATCCCCCTCCTTGATTCGTACACGATAGTAGGCTTCTCTTAAATCAAGCTTAGAGAAGATCTTTCCCTTGGCCAGATGTGACAACATGTCCTTGATCAATGGCAAGGGATATTTGTTGGAAATTGAGACGGCATTTAATCCGCGGAAATCGGTACAAAGTCTCAATGTCCCATCCTTTTTTGGGCGAAAAAGAACCGGCGCCCCCACCGGTGAATTCGCCGGCTCAATGAATCCGCGCGCCAGATTTTTGTCCACAAAGTCTCTCAACAGAGTCAGTTCCTTTTGTGTCATGGAATAAATCTTTGGCTTGGGCAATTGGGTGTTGGGCAGCAGTTCTATGGCGCAGTCCGTCTTTCGATGGGGGGGCAACTGGTCGGCTTCCTTTTCACCGAATACATCAGCAAACATCCTGTACTCGGCCGGCAAGCCGTCCAGAGGAGGGGCCGGGTAAGGCGGAGTCGCAGCTGCCGCAACCCCCACCATCTCCTCTGGGGCACCCTTCCCCTCGGCCGCTTGATAGAACCCATCCCTAAACGTGATAGTTCGGTAAACCCAGTTTATTTGGGGGTTTTGCTGCACCAACCAGGGCACCCCCAACACCACCAAGGGTCCCCCCACAGGAGCCACGACAAAAGACAACCCTTCCTGGTGGCTGCCCAGTTGCAAGGCTACGCGCCCTGTAAAATGGGTGACCGGTTTGCCCCCTGCCATGGACCCATCCAGTTGTGTAAAAGCGATGGGTCGTTGTAACGGGAAAGTGGGTAGCTCCAAAGCCGCTACCACGTCAGGATGCATAAGACACCGGGAACACCCCGAATCAATCATGGCCCATACTTCTACAGTCTTGGACTGGGAGCCCAATTTCAATTTCACCGTGAGAATGCGGTAACTGCCACTCACCGATGAAGGCTCGCGCCCTTCCTCTACCACCTGCCCAGCGGCGCCCTTTAGAGCAGGTGGCTGGCGTTTCCCGCCGGCTGCAGGATTTCGGTCTCCCCTTCAATATCGTAGAACATCACATCGTCTCCCTCGGTTTCAGCCACTGCGGCTTTCTGCTTCCTCGGCAATGCAGGGGACTTCGCCGACGGTTTTCCGGGCCGTTCCTCTCCCTTTGCCTTCGGGCATGCTGCCACTCGATGCCCCTCCTTACCACATCTCAAACACAAGCCTTTTGCGTACCGCTTCTCCCGCTCCTCGTCCCAGGGTCGTTGTCCTGGTTTCCCCCCGGTGCTTGATGGGCGGCTGGGTTTCACCTCCCGCCCCGATTTGGCGGTCTTCCGCTGGGCAAAGATCTCCTGGGCATGTTCAGCCCTCCCCGCCAGCAGGATCCATTCGTACAGCGTATATGGGTCGTCCCTCCCCAGGGACCAGCGCAGCACCTCTGTATTCAAGCCATCCTTGAATAGCTCGATAATGGTTGCTTGGGACCAGTCATCCACCTTCCCAGCTAGCGCTTTAAACTCCAAAGCATAATCTGCCACTGATCTGAACCCCTGCTTGAGTTCCTTCAGGGCTCGCTTCGCTCTCTCTTTTGCTAAGGGGTCCTCGAAGTGTTGTTTCAACGCCCAGAGGAACTCATCGAAACTTTCCAGTTCAGGCGCTTCCGACTGGCACATCTGGACATACCAGTCTGCCGCCTTCCCCTTCAGTTTGGTGGCAATGGTGATGATCCTTGCCTTTTCCGAGTGGAAAAACGCCCCCCATTCTTCCATGTAAGCTTTCGCATTCGTCAGGAAGAACGAGAGTTTGGTCGGGTCCCCATCAAACTTGACAGGGAAGTCTCGCATGCCGCCTCCCGCCGGGCTGCGCCCCACCACCGGTGCTGCCGCGGCTTGTGCTTCCCTGGCTCGGGGCAGCACAGGGCCCCGGGGCGATCGCCCTGGCGATGCTGCGATTTCCATCTGGACCGACTGGTCCCCTTCGCGCCTCCGCACCGCCTGTCGCCGTTCCGGGAACAGCCCCTGGGAAGAAGAGGTTGAATGCCGCTGGCTTGATTCTTCCCGGACCTCTCGCAACGAGGTCACATCCAAGCTCAGCTGTTTCAGTATAGCCTCCAATGAATCCATTTTGGACTCCAGCACTCGGATCCGATCCGGAGTGGGTGAGCCCTCCATTGGCTGCACCTGCACCACGTTGGGGGATAATGGGTATCTCTGCCTCCAGGATGGGCCCCCCGCTACCGTGGCATCTCCTTGGGTCTCATCCCAGGTGAGCAGCTCGCCCGGAGAAGTTACGGTGGTCTCCGGGGCTGTTTTCCGCCCCCCGGCTTCACTTTCCGACTCGGAGCTCGCCTCTTCTCGGATGGTTGACAGCTCCCCACCTTGGGATGGTCGGCCGGACTGCCTCACGGTCGAGTCCGGTTCCCCTTCTTCCATCATCATGATGTCGGGTTCGGTCATCGCGGGCTCTCTCCCTCACAGGGTTAGACACTTGTCTTTCCTGGATAGGGGCCAGCGGAGTTAGGATCTTAGATTCTCAGCTTTATGTAATGATTGCCCTAGCCCAAATACTCAGACTCACAAGAGGCTGCTAAATGAAATCTGATTTATTAGGGAACTAAAGACAAATACAGAGAAAGCTGAGAATGAGCAAAAGCGCGCCAAATACAAACTTAAACCCTTGGTGCAAACATATCCCGCCTCCCTCGTAACAGCCCCGCCCGGCACAGGTGCTAGCAATCGTCAGAGTTGCTAGCCTGGGAAAGTAACCTTGAGCGCAGTAGATAATACAAATACATTCCAAAGCAAAGCCAAAAGATAACTGTTCCCATCCTCCCCAGAGAGATGAAACACGCATCCAATTAATGACATGCGAAACGTTACGATGCATCAAAGACATTGAAACGGCGAACATGACACTCCATCCCTAAATAAGTGCAAGAACACCACACTCCAACCCAAAGAATTTCTCTGAAATCTTTTTCTGAAGGAAATTCTCTTTTATCAAACTGAATAACAAGTGGTAGGAAAATTGCAAGATAAATTTTCATTTTGCATTAGGATCATGGATCCATGTTAATCACTTAGGGGACTAGAGAACACCAATGAAATGTTGGATGTAGTAAAATGGGAATGTATTGAAAACAATATTTGAGAAACTAAGGAAAAATATGATTGGCTTTTGTTTTTTTTTTACTTAATGAGGTAGAAAGATGATAAATGATCACCACTGAGGTTGGTTAAAGAAGCTTGAAGTTGATAAATGTGCAATTCTCAAAATGTGAAAATGTTTCATCCCTCATGATCTTGAAAGAATAGTTTAAAAGAAGAATACAACTTTGATACTGAGGGAAGAAAAAAGACGGCTGGCGAAACCATGATGATCATCACTAGACTGGAGTCATACTAAAAATGTTATAAAGATTCACAACAAAAATGAGAAGGCAGGTATTTCTATGAACACCATGCAAGCATGTAATAATTGGTGTTCTGCCATTTGAACAAATTAAAAAGGAGTGGAAATGGTTGTGTGTATATATGCATTATTTTAAAGGGTGAGAAAATCTAGTGAAGATAATACTCTCCAAAAGAGGAGTCTTCTCCCTCCCTCCCTTCTCTCACATGGTCATGTGAACAGCGTTCTAGTGTTATGAAATGTTGAGGGGAAAAGTAATATTCATTCATTTGGAGAGTGTTTTTTTTAAATGCAGCAGGTATGATATAACCCTTTTTGATAATAAAAATTACAGATTCTTGCATCACTATTCGTAAATCCACATTTCTATTGTTCCAATATTAATTGCACAGGCCACCCTTTTTCCAACTTTGAACTTTGGCATTGGGTAACATCACATGATGGCTCAGTACTTTACCAAAACAGTGATACATTCCATCATGCTAGTCAGCTAAGCTTTTCCTGCAAATTATTCTAATTTTTCCAGTGATCATAGCAAAGAGTAAATCTCTCCATGAAAAATACAACAGCAAAATTGTCTATGCAGTTTACGTTAAGCAATTAGAAATGAACTTGCACATAGCTGATCAACTTACTTAACATTTGACAATATAAATAAGCTCACAAATTTTAAATTACTCTCCATATATTAATAGAGTTGCACTGAAAATTTAATTTAATTAGATGGGCAATAGCTATGGCGCTATTCTTATTAACCTTAAAAAATGTGGTAAAAATCAGACCTTGTAGGGCCTAGGCACATTTATCTTTGCAGGCCCTTGTTGTGGTAATAACCCATATGCTTTAGGGACATATATTATTCAATATATTGCAGGGAATAAGTCAAAGTAAGTATATGCATAATAAAATAGTAAAAATCATATAGTATAGTATAAAATAGTAAAATAAAATAGCAATGATATGTTGTATATCATTGATTTTGAGCTATACAAATTTTGATGTTATTGCTACTTTTCATATTTTCAGGATTTTTTTTAAAACTTAAAACATTTTCTTAGGCCCTAGACACTGTGCCTTTTGTGCCTAATGGAGAATATACAGTGTTTGTGTGCATGTGTGTGTGTGTATTCCATTCAGTTGTGTCTGATTCATGGAGACTGCCTGGACAAATTTTCTTGGCAAGATTTTTTCAAAAGTGGTTTGCCATTGCTTCCTTCCTAGGGCTGAGAGAGAGTGACTGGCCCAAGGTCACCCAGCTGGCTTTGTGCCTAAGGCAGCACTAGAACTCACCGTCTCCTGGTTTCTAGCCTGATGCCTTAACCATTAGACCAAACTGGCTCTCAATGGAGAATATAGGCATGTCAAAAATCAACCCATACTGCAGGAACTCACAAGCAGGGTTTAGCATGCATAATTTCTCATTTTAAAAAGATCTTGTGACATCAGAAACTATTCCTTGACTTTGAATGGAATGTGGGTACTGACCATAAGGAGAGTGAAATGAAACCATAGGCTAACAGGCATTCTTCACATTGATTTATATTGGATTTTTTCCCAGAAGCCAAAGGAGTCACCTTGGAACATCAAACTAAAGATGGTAAAGGTTTCTTATTCAATTATTCTCAGCATTTATTTATTTAATTTATATAGCCACCCATCTCAGACCAGTGATTCTGCATGGTGAACAATAATAAAAACAATCAAAAAATTAAAACAATACAAAAAATTAAATATAAATACAGCCAAGAGATCTTAAAAACCATCAGTGTCAACACAACCATGAAACAGGGCCCTTTGCACAGTCGGGGCCTCAGGCCCGGGCACAAAGCCAGGTCTTCAAGGCCTTCCGAAAAGCCAAAAGGGTTGGGGCCATCCTAATTTCAGGAGGGAGGATGTTCCAGAGGGCAGGCACTATAGCATAAAAGACACATCACCTGGTCCCCACCATCTGACATTCCTTGGCTGACGGGACCTGGATCATGCCCATCCTGCCAGACTGGACCAGATTGGATGGGTAGAAACAACTGGGAAAAGATGGTCCCTCAGGTAACCTAGTCCCAAGCCATGAAGGGCTTTAAAGGTGACCATGAGCACCTTCAATTGAATCCAGAAAGACAATGGCAACCAATGCAATCCATGAAGCAGCGGCGTTACATGTGCTGAGTAGCCGAAAACATTTGCAACCTTTGCAGCTGCATTCTGTACCAGCTGAAGCTTCTGAATGCTCTTCAAGGGCAGCCCCATGCAAAGCGCATTGCAATAGTCCAAATGGGAGGTCACAAGGGCATGAGCAACAGTGAGTAGAGCCTCCCAGTCCAGGAATGGGCACAACTGGCGCACAACCCGAAGGTGTGCAAAGGCCCTCTTACCCACGGCTGCCACCTGCTCTTCCAGCAGGAGACATGAGTCCAAGAGGACCCCCAGGTTGCACACCGGGTCCATCTGAGGCAGTGCCACCCCATCCAGGACCAAAGGTGGAAAAACTTTGACACGGGAAGGCCCAAGTACCCAAAGCCACTCAGTCTTGCTTGGGTTGACCAAAGCCCATTGCACTTCATCCAGCCCCTACAGCCTCCAGGCACTGAGACAGGACATCCACGGCATCGCTCAGGCAGCCAGGGGAGGAGATATAAAGCTGGATATCATCAGCATACTGATGATACCTCACCCCAAACCACTGGATCACCTTACCCAGTGGCCTCATGTGGATGTTAAATAGGAGAGGGGAGAGAACTGAGCCCTCTGGCACCCCACACAACAGGGGACGTGGTCTGGACCTCTCCCCTCCTATCAACACCGACTGGAACCGACACCGGAGGAGGGAGGAGAACCAGTGCAACACTGTGCCACCCACCCCCAACTCCTGAAGCCGGTCCATAAGCATACCATGATCAGTGGTATCGAAAGCCATAGAGGCAGGGAATTATCATAGTTTCTAGTCAGCCTATCGCTTATAAATACATCTCCATGCAGTGGGAAAACATGTATTTTATATGAAGAAGCATTTGGGATTGATGCAGGTAAAATAACCCCCCAGGAAGACCTGAAAGAATGTGGTGAGGAGGACTCTCTTCTTCCCCCTGATGGCCATTCTGGGTTAGACTCAGTTTGATCTATGTAGGGAATCCAGAATGGCTTATAGTGAAATTAGGCATGGCTCCTTTAAAAATATCTAAAATGCTAACTGTAGCATAAAAGCTAAATCTTACACCTCTCTTCCTAAGTAGTAACGAGAAGATGATTCAGGCAAGCGGGTGATGATTCTTATGGATCTTAACACATTGCCACTACATTCACTTTAACACAAGCTGATATAAGAAAGCTCCATTTGTTCTTATATGAAAGTTGCCCTACACCAGCAAGGGTCTTGAAAGCATGATCACAGGACTAGATGAACCCCTGCCCCAATTTTGGGCCCTCTTCTCTATGAAATAAGGAAAATGTTGGCAATTTTTACCCTTTTCAAGAGAGAGTTTCTTTAGCCCTCTTTCCAGGTAATAGCTGCTGATTTCTGAGCATCCCATTCTGAGAAAAATTGGTGAAGAGAGGGAAACAATAACCTATAAAAAATGCCCATTTTTGTGCTCAACATCTTTTTTACTTCCTAGGAGAAATTTCATCCTACCGTAATAGGGCAATCTGGGAAATTTAAAATGGTGCCTGTCACCTAGAGTGAGTTCTTCAACTGCTTTGACAGGTTTTGTTCTGAAACCCAATTTGCAATTTTGTCTGATTGATACTTCCCCTACCAACGTTTCAAGCAAGGGATTGTTCTCTTCTCCACTAGAAGACCAATAAAAGCAGCCATCTAGTGAAAGAGCAAGAAATACTCCCTGATCAAGAACTGGTCTTCAGACTGCTGCTGTTCTGATCTTCAAGACATTTCTTTGAGAAATAATCCACCCAGCCCTCCCGTTATATGCAACCTGGGATTAGACAACTGACCTCCCCCATTTATTTTTTTTAAAAAGAAACCTTCATGTTGCTAAGAGAGGCATGATCTTTGCAGTTAATCTAGCCAACTATTTTCTTTTCCTACCTTTTAATGAAAACAGCTGGTATGCCAGTGTAAACTGGGAGGAAACTGGAAATATATCCTGATAAAAAAACTGAGGTACCATTAAGATTAGTATATTGTCTCCCATAACTGTAGATGCCTATGGTTGCAAATGTACAGTTATGGCAGGCAATATCCTAATAATTCACATTGTTTTCAGGGCTTCTAAGAGAGGAATATGCAGCCTTTCCCTCTGAGAATTTCCATGATACTTATTGATTCCACAACTGACCTTAGATTATGCAGACGGAAGAGAATTCTCACATTTTCTGTGTTCTCTGCAACAGAGAGAGCCCTTTGGCTATTGTACATCAGTTTTTGTTTACAGAAACTATCCTGTCCTCCACATGGGAAAAAATAAAACCACATGTAAAACACAGCAAGAGGGACCCAGCATGCTGCACTGGGGAAGTTCCATTCATTTTTCAGTGAAGAATGAATTGCCCTTGGTTTCCTTACAGGTCCAGGTATACTGAGCTATAAAAATCAGCTTTAAAAAAAAGAAGAATTGAAAAAATCCCAAGCTTTAGGTCATGTCAGAATTTTTAGAAAATAATCAACAGTTTGTATAAACCTTGTGACAGAATAGGCACATGGTTTAATGATCTTTTTGTTGGAAAATCACAGATTGCTTCAGATGCTCATTCTGTGGCTAATGAATGTTTCCCCTTTGACCGGCTGGTTTGGTAATGTATGGAAGGGGTGGGGGGAGGAATGGGGAAGGCATCTGAATGGACAGACTCTACTTTCTATACTCCTACTTTCACCTGGTAGTGGTGAGGTAGACATCCTCCTCCTCCTCTTCCTCCTCATCTTCTTGGCCTTGACATTTGTACAACTTTTACTCAGCGGGAACTGGACAAAATGTGCTTCATTTCTATGGACTAGTTCTTTTTCCTTCTTTTTCCCCACAGTCACTTATGAGAACTATTCTCTAAATTTGAAAAACAAAACAAAACACGGCAGGCTGTCAGAAGAAGGGAAGTGATTGTGGAGTATAACCCGTCAAATGGCAGGTGTGGTCTTTTGAGCAGAAGGCAGGGTTGGATGGTTATATTTTGAAATGCTTCAGCACCTAAAAAAACCCCTCAAACCTGCATGCATTCAACTAACACATCCATGCCTTTTTGTGCAAGCCAAAGTGAAAAAGCAATTGTGCAGGGATGATACCTCCACAGAAGCAGCTTATGACCAAAGCTTCCAAGTAGCCTGGCGGGGGAATTCCAGCTTCTCCAGGAGAGTGCCGGGGCTCTTGAAGGCTGTATCAGTTAACCATGTTAGTGTGCAGTGGAATTCTTCCGAACTAGCCAATTTACTAGAGAGCATTGAACAGCTCTTCCGGCAACCTCACAGGCACACACACGCACACACCACTGCTCCCAGCTGCCTGTTCACGGCTAATCAAAGGCCTTTCAAAGCTCCTTTTCATTAAAAAAAAATGTTGAGGAAAAAAACCTGAACCATCAAGCTGACTTTGGCTATGAGAAAGAGGAACTTGATAGCTTGATGGATGACAGAAAGAAATGTGGAAGAGACTGAGGAAACGAGAGGATAGGAAGTATAGAAAAGTAGAGATGGGAGGGAAAGAAAGAGACCCTTATAGAAGGAATGAGAGCCAGCTTGTTGTAGTGGGCAAAAAACCAACATCAGGCTAGAAACCAAGAGACCATGAGTTCTAGTCCCTCCTTAGGCACAAAGCCAGCTGGGTGACCTTGGGCTAGTCACTTGTGAAGATTCTGCAGTTGTTTCAGTTATGATGTGGCAGTTAAGATGGTGGTAAGATAATTATTTTGCACAAACTCAGTGACACCTCTTTAATGCTACTTCATATTATATTTCATAAATGGAATTACAAGCACGGGGATCTGCTTGGCATCCATGATTATCCATAAGTAACAGCCTGGGAGTTCTATGGAGCCTACTCATGAGTAAGTGCCTTAGGTTCCAACTTTAATTTTGCACTGATTAGGACCACAGCAGAGAGGAGAAACCAGGAAACCATGAGTTCTAGTCCTGCCTTAGGCACAAAGCCAGCTGGGTGACCTTGGGCCAGTCACCCTCTTTCAGCCCTGGGAAGCAGGCAAGGACAAACCTCTTCCAAAATACTTTGCCAAGAAAACTGCAGGGGCTAGTCCAGGCAGTCACCAGGAATCAGCACTGACTTGAAGGAACAAAAATAAATAAGTAATTATTATTAAAAAATAGAAGGAATGTCTAATGTCTTTCCAAGACAAAACAACAACACAATAATAGCACTGTGGCATCCAAGGACAATCAAATTCAAACCACATGACCGCAGTCCTGTCAAAGAGAACCACAGTGATAAGCCCAGTCAACCCACAGACCCCATGACAAGGAAAAAATCCAAGTCTTCAAGGATTTATGAAATACCAGCAGGATCGGGGCCAAATGAATGTTAGAGAGTGTGAAGTTCTAAAGGGTAGGTACTGCAACAGAGAAGTCCTGCCTTCTGGGTCCTGCCAGATAGCACTGTTTAATAGATAGGACCCAGAGCATGCCTACCCTGCCAGATCTCATGGGCTGGACAGAAACAATGGGTGAAAGGTGGTCCTGCAATAATATGGCCCCAGGCCATGAATGGCTTTATAGGGGGTAACCGATACCTTGAAGGTAACCAGTACCTTGAATTCTACCTAGAAGTCTACTGGGAGCCAGTGCAGCTCATGTAGCAATAGTGTAACCTGAGTATATTGAGTTGTGCCAATAACTGTGCGCTGCTGCATTCTGGACCCATTGCAGCTTCTGATTGGTCTTCAGGGGTAACTCCTTCAAAACAATTTCTCTTTAATCAGGTTGAATAGAGACAGAGAGAAAAAAGGGGGGGTATATAGTGAAAAGCTGTGGGCTTTGCATCACTGTGCAAAACAGTACAGTATTCCCAAATGTATCGTTTTGAATGACTGGGTAGCCTTGAAAAAGCTCCTGATATAATCCAAGTTTTTCAGTTTTGAGAAATGTATGATACAGGTTTATTTAAAAGAACCTATTTGAAATAGAGCAATACAATTAACTAAGGTAAAAATAAGGAAGCACAATTAAACGCTTATCTGAAGTATACAGAACCTGCTCTACACAAAGAGAAGGAGATATAATCTCCTTGAAAATAAGAACAGGTATCTGTTAAAATTGTCAGATAGCAAGTGGCTTTATACAACAGAAAGAGTGCATACAGAGAGAAACACTAAATTAGGATTGTAAATAAAGTATTGTTGTGGTTGGTGCTTGTGAGAGAGACTATGAAGATAAGCTTTAGGTGAAAATAACATGGTGATGGGAAAGCCGGAGTTATTTAAGACTATTTGCAGTTCAGAGCCTGCATTGGATTCTTATGGAGAGACAGCAAATTAGGTGAGAACCTGAACTGCACAGCTCAGAATCAGAAGGAACTGAACTGATGAAATCCCTGAAAATTCCAGTTTAAGCAACAGGAGGTATCAATATTTTGAGGCAGACCAGGTCTGGAAACAGGCACCAGATGAACAACCATAACTCTGCTTTGTTGTGATAGAGTATAGTAACAGAATCTTGAAAACCTGACAGAAATTCTCTCTCTCCCCTCTTATACAAAAGAAAATCAAGGCATGGCAGTCTTGAGTTTCTTCCTCACCCTTTCCTGTCTATCTGGGCTAGGTTGACATTTACATAACAGCCACTGAATTCCACCTTCAAGGCCTTCTTTGTATTCTACAGGAGGCATGTTACATAGAAACATGCAAAGTGAATCTTTTTAGATCAGGAGATTAACCATTATCTCCAGCTCTGGATTAACCATTAAGCAAAGTAAGCACATACTTAGGGCACCCAGGGAAGGGGGTACCACAGAATTTTTCCCCCCTAGCTATCATGCCCTTACCTCTTTCACTTCCACACTTGACTTCAGTCAATTTTTTTGCAATTGTTCATATCTGCCATGTTTGACTTTGACCTGCTTTATTAAAAAAACCTTTTCTTTGGCATTAAAAGTTTGGTTTGAAGGCATCATCAGATACCACATTTGCTTCCATCTCATAGTGTGAGAGTTTTGCTTCCATTGATGGGCACCATTGTTGGGCTGTGCTTAGGGCATCAGTTGCCTTCATCCAGCCCTGCATCTCTCTTTCTATTCCCCATATGGTCGATAGATGTATAAATGCGGAACGCCAGTACATAAACTGAATTCCAGCAAAATTATATTCCTTTTATTTTGCTTCCTCATTAAAATACAGCATTTCTTTCTGCTATTCCATCTAAGCAGACTTGATCTTGCTTTCCAGCCTCAGTCTTCTCATTCTTCCTACGATGCCCCTTGTTCACTAACTTTACCCACCTTGACTCCCAACCTTGTTTTTAATGGAGTAGCACTGCTGAACTAAATGGTTTGGTTATTTTCCAAAGAAGCTGCTATAACTGAAGGAACAGAATACTCAGACTGTTTATTCCAACTCCAGATTAGGCCAAGTTGGTATCTGATAAATATACATTATGGAAACTTACAAGTTCCATACGAATGTCATTGTGCTCTATAGGTGAGAAAAGCAAAGCATCAATACAAATAATAAATAGTATCTTCTCACAGAGAGTAAAATTCAACCTCGTGTGAGTGAAAGATACCTCACACAACAAATCGTTCTGTTCCTTTTTCCTTTACCCAGGTCTCTATAACATCCACAACCCTCCAGAGATGATCCTACTAGTTAATTGGGGGCATCTACCAGACTTTGTGGGCTGTGTCTTATGGGGTGCCTATATGTTGTATATTTCTCAACTGCTGACTGAACAATTTCCATAGACAGTAGCAACCAGACAAGGCAGGAGCAATCTTTTTCTACAATTCTGCCAGGGAAAAAATTGGACCAATATCAGATCCCACCACTGGAGCAGGCAGCAGGAATGTGTTCCAAACCACTGGTGACACTGATTGAAAGCTCTGGATCCATAAATACAGTCCAAATAGTTTACCTAACAGAGGATGTATTAAGCAACACAGCAGGCAGTCCTGCATTTTTTGAGATACTGTCACTAGAGGCTAGCTTTAGTGGCCATTAAGTCAACCAAGCAATTATGTGAGTGTGGTTTATCATCAGGCACTACTTTATACAGGCATGTAATTACTTTTTGTATGCGTGAAATTTTGATTAGGGAAATGTCAGTTTGTACATTCCATCCTGCAAAGCGGAATGCTGGTCAAATGAGATTTTAAAATGTTCCGATTCCTTGTATTATTTGTCAAGTGTATACGTGTGTGTGTGTGTGTGTTTAATTTTATGAATTTAAATTTATTCAGAGAGAGGAGTGAGGTCAGTTGTAGAAAGTGTTTTGAATTCCCAACAAAAGTGTTGCCTAGACTAGAAGACAAGCAGCATTTTGGTCAGGATCACCATGTCTCCAATACAGTGCAAGACAAGATCCTGAGCATCGTTTATTTGACTGCAGAGATTGATCTATGTGCCACATTGAGCTTATTCTAACTTGGCTTTACATCTGAGATGCCACAGAGCTGGCTAAGAAGCTGTACCCAGGATACTGATTAAGAACTTATAAGTAACAAGAATTGGTGAGTAACATTTTATTCTGAGAAGCTGCCAAAGCAATCATGTTAGTGTGCTCTGAGATTGTTGGAACCAGAAGCTCAGATTACTGCTCCTCTGGGAATAGTTCTTGTTATTTTAATTAATTGTCACATTCCCTAAAGGAATTTGCTGGCTCTTCTAACAAGGCCGTTAAGCCTGATTTTAAATAATCTGCTGTGTTCTGTTTTGGAAAGCTTGGTCCTGAAAAAGTAAGCATGACCAGCTATAACCGTGGATGTGTTATGAACTCCCACTTTGGGAAGCTTGAATAAATTTAAGTTTGGGGGCTAAATGAGTGAGTGATTCTTCCAGTGAAAGGGAGCATGCTAATACTGCCAATACAGGTAGCCCTCCTCTCATTCACTTAGTGAGTGAACTTGTCATGGCTTCCACAGAGTATATGTCTTCAGTCAAATTTGGCAGCTCTTGAGGTCTTAAGCCAAAGAGATATTACGCCTCTTTGCTTCTACAAATAAAGGTTCCAAGGCAGGTTCATGTACTGCGTCCCAAAGTGATGATTTTCACCTGTATATGCAACTGAGATAGATGTACAGTGTAATGTTTAGTTAGCCTCTGCTGAACTGGGTGCACCTGAGAGGTGGGAAAAACCTTAAGTGAAGCTGTGTTGGAATCTTTCCCAAGCCATGTGCCGACAAGAAGCCTAACCGGGGGAGAAATTGGTATACGTGCAGCATCTGTGAGTGCCAGCTTGCCTTCCTCTTTGGGAAGAGATGAAGGAGAATTATGGCATGTTATATGAAGCTTATTTATTTATTAGATGTATATCCCACCATTCATTCAGAAGCTCAAGGGGGCATACATGGCACCCCCTCCTCTCATTTATCCCTATGGCAACACTCCTGGGAGGTAGGTTGGGCCAAGAGAGAGTGACTGGGCCCAAGTCACCCACTGAGGTTCCACTGCTGAGGGTGAGCTAGATCCTGTGTCTCCCCACTCCTAGTCCAAAACATTAACCACTTCCCCATGCTGGCTGTCCTTTGAGTTCTCATCAATTTTTGGTTGTGAGAAGGCTGCTTAGTCTACATACAGGTAAACAAACTGTGTTTAGGTATACAAACCTAGAATCTTGGGGTTCTTGAGGTCTTATTTGGGATCACAATTAACATTTTGGTCAGCCAGGGTCTGTTTATTTGTCTTAAGGCTGTTTTCATCCCTTGCTTCAGATTGTCTACATTGCCAGTTCTGTAAATGTTATTTCCAGGGACAGGTGTATAATTTTTTAAAATTATTATGACTGTTCTCTCTGATTTATTGTATATCAGTGGATAATATTAATTGTTGACAGAGTAGACTTCTGCTTACACAATATGACTCTCTATTGCTTGCCTTTCCCCACATTCCTCTGGAATAAAATTGGGGATATGCAGAAGTGTAAGGAGGACACAGAAGTTTTTTCCATAGTATATGCCCCCCTGTCAGGTACTGATCTCTTTTTTACCAAAGAAATTCACATGTAGGAGAAAATGAAGCCTGATTAGGGCTCAGAGAAAATTCAGACTTTATCAGCACAGCCTATAGCCACACCTTATACTGTTCTGTCAATTTTCTTCAGCATTTTTTTTTTTTAAAGGGAGTGTCTGCAAATAGTTTCAGCCTTTTTTTAAAAAAACAAACAAACACTTTCCCACAATTAAGTTCTTTTCCATATACAACTTATATTCTGCTGCTAAGGACAACTCGCAGCCACTTTTTCCAAACAAAACTACCTCGACCGTATATTGTTTTAACACAGCTTTCTAAACAAGACACTGATTTGTTCACACATCCTTTTTTAGCCCCTGTTTAGATTTTTACCACCTTTCTAGCTGAGTGCTGGATGGCAAGGGACTCCATTCACTGCTACCATCTGTGCTGTGTCCAAGAAGCACTTCCATGAATCCTGGGCTTTTGCTATCAAACAAATCCAAGGGGAAGTTCTTTCATATCCATATGCATGGTGCTATTGAATTGCAGCCAGAATGACTTCCCCAGACATAAGGAAAGTGTTGATTTCTGTAGGCAGGTGAGAAATAAGAATCCTCCTAGAGGAGAGAAGTAGAGAATAGTTGCTTCCATCCTATGAAAACTGCATCTTGCTGTGCTTAAAGAGGATTGACAGTATTAGAAGCCCAGAATGACAAATAAAGGGATTTTTCTCTACAACCTCTTTGAGTATCAGAAGGCCTAAGAACATACCCTATTAAAGAGTGAATTCTAGGGACTCTGCCAAAATGAAGTTGCTGAGAACTTCCCCTCAGAAATCTCTATTCTCTCACAGAGTGTATGTGCCTATATTTTCCTGGACAGAAGGAGTTGCAAGTTTTAGCTTATATAATATGCTGAACTCAGTGGCCTGGTATGGCTGCTGTTGTGCTGGTGTGAGTCAGCAAAAGGAGAGAGAACAGGGGAGAAGCAGCTCAGTTCTGGCCTTGAAGGGCAGCTGTGCTGTCACCAGGGCTGATGAGCTGACCTGGCGTGGGCAGAGGTGGAGACAGAGTCCCTTTGGTCTGGCCTGGCATATCGGTGTTGGGGACTAGAGCCCTGGAGGACACCCACCTCCTCAGTTGATGGGGGACATGCTGCCACTCTGACCCAAAACTGGAGAGACAGAGGAGGAGAGGAGAGAAAACAAGGAGAGAAAATGAGAACGACAAAGGCTGTTGTAGAGGGGAGTGGCTGGAGAGAAAAGGTGGAGAGTAAAGATGCTTGAGTGTGTGGAGCAGTTGTTGGTTCCCGGGTGGAGAGGGAGAAGAAAAGTCCATGGGTGGCTTCCCTGGGGGAAGAGAAGGGAAGTCCCAGAGAGATGACATCTTCATCCAAGAACCAAGACGGGAAGAAGGGAGAAGGCTGTCTTTGGGAAAGCCCTGGTCTCTGGGGAAGGACTGGGCAGAAGACCCCAAGAGAGGTTCTTCACCTAGCCGGGGAGATGCAGGCGGCAATCAGCTGAGTGGATCCAAGGAAAGGAGGCGAGCGGCCCTGAGCACCCTCAGTCATAAATCCAGAACATTCCTTCCTTTTACTCTCTCTTGATAATGGCAGAAACAGGGGAGGGAGATGGAGCAAAGGGGAGGAAGTTAAGCATTTGAGAGGACAGTTAGAAGGAAATATTCTCTGGGAAAGACTTAAGAAGAAACCCAGCACTGGGTAGAAGCCAGGATCTTGTTGTAAATACCTATTGTAAATGGTTTGGTGTGTATAGTAAAGAAGCATAAAAGCCTCCACTGTCTTGGTTTCTATGTGTCAGTTGCCATCCTTGTAAACCAAAATACATCTCCAGTTCTAAAAGAACCCAGTCACGCTGTGACACTACAAAGTAGTCAGTCACATTTTAGTCTTGTGTGTTGTGAGCATTTGGCCAGTGTGGTTAGTTTATGGTTCACTGTGTCCTGAAACTTGAGTTAATTGAATAACTGATGGTTACGTTTGTAAGACAGACCCACATCAGAGTTGTGGATATGACCCTGGATTCATCCTTCTGCTGAGACCTGATCTTTTAGCCCAGTTTTGTTTTGGCCTGCCAGAAATGCTTTCTCTTTGCAGAATGCTTCTTTGATGTGTGTGTTCCCTTCCCTTGGCCATTTATCTTTTTAGGGTGATTTTCTTTATTGGAAGACTAAGGCCGGTCTAAGGAGTTCTTAGTAACTGCAGCTTCTGTTTGCTCTTCTCCCTTCTACTCTACACACTCCAATTCTAGCTTCTGGATTGGGCACCCATCAGTTAATGTGAGAACCTGAAGTAGTAAATTCTACTTCAGGCTAGCCCGTCATAGATAGCAAGCCTTGTGTTTTATTCTTAATCCCCTCTTTACTTCACTTTCAGGAAATGAATATAAGAAATGGGGGCACAATTAATCATTTATGGTGTTTCCCTTGAATGCAAAATTGCTCTTTCCAGATCTGTGTGGCCACCAATTTAAGATAACAGCATTGGGTCAAGTGAGGGGCAAACTTTTAGCTGTACTTCTGAGTCCCCAATGTAGTGTGCATGAATAACAACGTGCTTCTCGACATCTTTGCCACCTGTAAACCTCCCTGACCTACTTAATTTTACTTTCCTAGATTCTTTTAATTAACAAAGGAAAGAATGGGAAGTGAGCATACTGCAAATCAGAGCATCAGCCTCAGGCATAACTAGCATGTCTAACAAAGCTTCTGAGCCCTACATAGTATCCAGAGACATTCTTGGAAAATAAAATAGTGGCTAGCTCTAACAGGCCAATGCTTTGTTTCCAGTTTCAAAAAGCTAAGCAAGGTTGGACTTAATTAGTACTTGGGTGGGAGATCTCCAGAGATTTCCAGGGCTGTAGGCCAGACTGAGAAATTGGGGAAAAAAGGAAGACATAAGGCAGCAGTGGCAAACCATTTCTGAATTATTACTAAGAAAACTGCATGCCTATGTCTTTGTAGTCACCAAGAGTCAAGCTCAATTCCCAAAATTGTTGTCACATGAACTTTACCTTTAAACCACATGGCAACCATTTTGTAAGAGACTTCATAACAGCTCTTAAAATTCCAAAGGTTTCCATTAGCCAAGGTATGAATAATTGTCATCAAATCTAACTAGCTCAGGAAGGCTACTTTCAATATTTAAATTTAAATATTTTAAACTGGTCTATAATTGTATAGATCTCCAATTTATTTAACAGGTTAGGAGAGATAAGTTTGAATAAGCAGATAACAGCCCTCATCCCTCCAACACCCTATCCACATCCTCAAGATCAACAGCTGAAAATAATCCAAAACATTTTGGATTATTGCCTGAACACCAGAGTCCAGATCATTTCAGATCTGATCAACTTTATCCACAAAGAATAATGCAGATTATCCCCAGCAATTTACCAAATTGGTGAAGTAGTTACCTCACAGTACAGAAAAACAAGATTTGCCAGTTCTATTTGACACAGTGGGAGAGAGAAGCAAACTCTGTTATCCCCATTGCATGGAATAGGATTTCAAATGGGACTTCAGATGATCCTCAATCAATGCTCCATTTGAACCATCTCACAAGTTGTAGCTGCCCCATCCACTTCATTGCTATCAGTTCCTAACTAAGCCAAGGAGGTAATTTGGCTCTGTAAAAGGAAAGAAGGGCCTTAGGAGTGAGTGTCAACCATCCAGACCATCTCTATGCCCCACAGATCAGCCAGGGCTTCAACAATATCACTGACAAATGAAGTGAGCAATTCCCCAAATATGTTCAGGACAGCATCTAGTTCTACCAGGCATTTGATTCAGATGATTTGAATTAGTCTTCTACCCCCTGAACATCTATCTAAAACCAGATTCTAAATTCTAAATTTGGATCCTCTTCTGATTGGGCTATCTCACTGAAATCCCCCAGTACAAGAAGTCTGGGGTAATCTAGCAATGTGCCCTAGTTCACTCTGGCTAGAAAAAGAAGAGAAGCAATTAGCAAAGTGGGCAATACACTAATAGATTATCTACATTGTACTGGCCATCCAAACGCTACAGCATGTTTGTTTGTTAGATTTCTATCCCAGCTTTTATTCAGGAGCTGAAGATAATCTACACAGCATTCTCTCTTCCAGTTTTTCCCTACAACAGACCTGTGAGATAGACAGGCTATGAGAGAGTGACTAGCCCAAAGTCACCCAGGAAGCTTCCATAGATGAGGGTGGAGTAGAATCTGTGTCTTTCTGCTTCTGCTTAATCACTAAACCACGGTTACTCAGAGCTGGCAAACTGTCGAGTGGAACATCAAACCTACTGAAATGAAATTTCTATAGATCATAATTTTAGCTTTAAAGAAAGATCATTTTCTGTGATGTTTGAGGCCATAACAGAAATGTAAACCTTGGAACTAAGATGCAAAGCTAAAAATAAACAAAAGGCACAATAGCACAATGACTGCTTTCAAATGCTGTAAATTTGTCAAGGGTTTGTATTAGCCTTCTGGATCTCTGCCAGTAGTTTGTGCTGGAATTCTCACCACAGACATGGCATTAAAACATACGCGTATTATAGATCAGCAGAGGATGTGTGTGCGTATACACACACACACACAATTTCAACATCACAATGTTACTGCTGTATCTAATGCAAAATAGAAGTGCCCTCCCAATGCAACACAACGCAACACATCCAGATAGATAGGTGGGCGAGTTCCTGAGAATGCCAGAATTGTTGATGCTGTGTAAAACTGACTGACAGATAAGGATTTCTAAACAGGAATTAGCAAATTTCTTTTCTATTAATCATTTACTGCCTGGGTTACAATGCTTCTTTATCTTCTAAGGAAACTACAAAATGCATTAAAGAGTCCCCTTTTCGGGAGAGATGGGCGGTGATAGAAATTTGAAATATAAATAAAATAAGTACATCTGTAGGGTGCAGCTGCCATTCCTTGTTATTTATTTATTTATTTTAAATACGCACACAAATCAATCAATCTGGATTAGGCCAACCATGCAAGGACATGGTATTAAAAAGAAAACTCAACTGAATTTTAGTAAACAAGAGGCATAGATTAAAAACTCCCCCCCCCCATGTCTCCTGGGCTCAAGCTGGATCAAGCAACCATGTACTTACTCTAAAGTAAAGGAAACAAGTCCTTAGTTTAAGAATTTGAGTGAGAAAAAATGTCCATACCAGCTTTGAATTCTCTGTTACATCTTTTGAATCTGTACATTTTTTATATGAATTCTCCAGTAAACGTTGAAAAGACATATGCCCTGAGTCATTTGTAGTGGCTGAGAATAGTGGCTGAGTCCCCTGACAGGAGGAGATGGGTGGGGACAAATTAGATAAATTAATAAATAAATAAAATAAATATTTCATAGTGAATGTCTCAAGAGAGAGGTAAAGATATGAGTAGACAACTTAGTGCCCACCAGATGTTTTGGACCACAACTTCCACAGATCTTTTCCATTGGTCCAAAATCTTGGATTAAGGAACCATTTTCTGTTAACTGAAGGGAAAAAAAACAGATCACTTTCTTCAGGGATGTTGTATAACTAAGAAGTCCTTGATGTTCAAGGTTTAGATACACTCTTCAAGATCAGCATCACCCAAAAGCCCAGCCCTTACTATTCAACATCTTGCTGCTCTGCCATGTCCCTTCCCCCTGCTAGGTGCACTGCACTTGGGTAGCTGCAGGTTATTCTACCCATTTTTGCCTTCCAGAAATAGGTTTTGAAATCTCCAAAATAATTTTTTTACTTTATTCTACAAAGTCCCCCCCCCCACATTCTTGGTTTTGTAACATTGGTCATATGAAAGTTGTGCACACCTGATTAGATAGGATAGGCTATCATTTTTTTTAAAACTCCATTAAAAATCATTATAGTGTTATACAGAGAATCCATTTAAGACACAGCTACTTTAATGAGTTGCAGACCAATGCTACCTTTACATTCCTGTATTTTCTGTGTTAAACACTCTCTTAGAGGGCTCTTGACACAGACACCAGAGTTAACATAACATACATGCATGTTTATCTTTATTACATGGCAATTTAAACATAGCACTCTTGGAGTTCATCATTTTGTCCACCCTTCTCCTAAGTTTCTTTTCTGCTGCAGTGTCTCTTGGCATTAGTAGTTCTACATTCTTAAGCACCTTTTTCTGAAGTGTTTTGGATGCACTGCACAGCTCTACTCATCAGTACAGAAATACAAGTGGATAATAACTAGTTTGTGAGCCAGTTTGGTGAATGGTTAAGGCACCAGGCTAGAAACTGGGAGACCCTGAGTTCTAGTCCCACCTTAGGCACAAAGCCAGCTGGGTGACCTTGGGCCAGTGTGGAAAAGCAGGCTGCTTAGAAAAATTGCAGGCCCCTGTGCTGCCTTCTTCCCCTCTCATTTGAGCCTTCTCCCCAGTTTCAGCATAGCAGAATTGCCAATACAGTTGCAACCTTGAAACAGGTGGGGGAGGTGATGGGAGGAGAATGGAGGGAGACACGTGTTTTGGAAGCTCTGCACCCAGCAGCAAACAGTAAAGCAGCTGAATAAAAGAAGGTATTTTTCCTTCACAGAGACTGGATGGTCCAGAAGAAAAAGAAAAGAGGCACAGCACAATGTGGGCAGGTGCAGCTACTCTACATGCTGACCACTAACAGAGAAGAAAAAAAGCAGAAGAAATCCCAGAGAGAGGAATTAAGGCAGAAGGCAGAACAAGATTTGTAAGAAGAAAACATTGCTAAATAACAGTAATACTATAGAGTGTAGTATAGTAATAGTTAAGAGTAATTGTTATAGAAATTAGCATAGTAATATAGAAATAATAGCAACAGAATATAGGATAGAGGCAATAGAAATTGAATAGTAATGGAGTACAGGAAATGTTGTAAAAATAATAGAATAGTTATACTACAGAGTATAGTATAGAAGAAATATTGTAATAATAATAGTAAGCAGTCACATATAGGTTTGTAAGTTTCACACTTCACTTTTGTATCTTGTTTTTTTCAAAATAAAACATCTCCCCAACCCTCACAGGGAGATTTTAAAAAACACCCGTCCAGAGTCCAATGCTTTTGTGGCTCTTTTGAGTCTGGGTCCATCTAACTGGGTACCGTTTAAAAAGAACCTGTGATAGCCAGTCACTCTCTCTCAGCGCTAGGAAGCAGACCACCTCCAGAAATGCTGCCAAGAAAACTGCAGGGACTAGTGCAGGCAGTTGGCAGGACTCAACACACACACACACACAACTTGCCAGTTGGTGAGGAGGGGTGGCAATTCAGTAAATGAAAAGATTTGGAAATGGTCAGACCCATTTTCATTTTTCTACTTAAGAGACAGACTTATCTCCAGCTCTTACAAATATTCACACTTTTATTTATCATTAGATTCTTATCCTGCTTTTAGTTTGGTCAACTCAAGGCACTGTACAGACCTAATGTTCCTGCCCTCTATTTTCCCCACAACCGCCACCCTGTAAAGTTTGGCTGAGAAAGGAGGACTGTCCCAAGGTCACTTGACTGGCTGTTGTGCCTAAGGAAGGACTTGTACCCATGGTCCCCCAATTTCTAGGCCAGCTCATTAACCAATACACCAAACTAGCTTTCACATCTTTTCCATTTTTGCTCTGGCATTCGAAAAATAAGAGATGCTGGTAAGAGAGTGTGGCCTTTCCTTGCTTTTTGTAGCTGGGGAAGAGAAATAGCTGGTGGAGCTCTATCTTTATAGCTGGAGTCTGGTTCCAATTTCTTTTAAAGGACTTTATCTCTAATGGCCCCAAATAGAAAGGAAGAGGAGTGAAGAGGAATTAAGCCGAAAATGGAATGAGAAAGTAGGTGGGGGGAAATAAGAAAAAAGGCAAGGGGAGTATGAAAGTGTCTATAAAGAAAGAAGAAAGGGTACAGCCTGTTTCTATTCAGATCTTGACAAGTGTGTATCCCTTACCAGATGAGGATTTAAAAGGTTTGTTGAAGCCAAGCTATGTTCCTGATCTGGCATTCAGCAGTATTTACTCAAACGATTGAAGTCAAAGGAAGAAAAGAACAATCAACAGATAAACACAAATCTTCAGACCAATTTCAAAAATTCCCCTGTGCTTTTTGGAGAGGGAGAAGGAAACTTCCCTGGAAAACTATTTTCTTGAGGAATAAACACACACACAGACACACATCCTAAACAGATGTTTTAATGGTACTCTGCTTTGTTTGGGGACCAGGGATACTCTCTCCAAGGAGAGTAAATCACCCTAATTCTTTCTTGATGGCAAAAGCATTGATTGCTCTCCAGAAGCATTTTGTGGATTGAGTCAGAACCTAACTTGCTGGGGGTTTATTAGAAGAAAGAGGAAAAGTTTTTAAAAAACATGTCATGTTACCTTGAGAAATGTTCCTACCATTCTCAACTATCAGCTAGGAGGTATTATAAAGGGCAGGGCTTTTGGATCCTGGTGGCAAACATCTGGACTAGCACTATGGAGCAGCAAAAAGGGTTTGCTATAGCTCACTGCTTCCATCTAGTCATCTGGATATTTGCACCCCAGATATAGCTAACATAATAAAGGGAAAACTGTAAAATGTTGTTCAAATGGAAAGCCACTGCCTGTCACTGTCCTCCAGAATTAGAAAAACTCACTCACTTAATATATCCACTCAAGTTTACTTATTGACAGTATTTTCCAAATCACTTTTCCTATTTGCCTAAGTTGAGGGGGTGGGGGGAAGATAACAATATAAGTATCATTAAAAAACCCAAATAAGGGTTCCTAACAGACATATGAAAAACTATGAGTGGGGAAAACATATATACTATTGATACAATGAGAGCCAGTTTGGTGTAGTGGTTAAGGCACCAGGCTAGAAACCAGGAGACCGTGAGTCCTAGTCCTGCCTTAGGCACAAAGCCAGCTAGTGACCTTGGACCTATCACTCTCTCTCAGCCCTGGGAAGCAGGCAAGGGCACATCACTTCTGAAAAACCTTGCCAAGAAAACTGCTGAGACTTCTCCAGGCAGTCTCAGAGAATTGGACACAACTGAATGGATTTTAAGAAAAAGATACAACAGAATGGATCTGTCAGATCCCCTGATCAAAAGTTTCACAGAAACCCTTATCGGGGCATCTCCCATCATTTCATTCTCCCATGTTGCCAGATGGGAGGGGTGTGTGAAGTTGGAGTGTAAAGGGGTTTATTATGGCTATGGAGCACATCAAGGACACGGGGTTGAGTTACACCAGGAATACCATCTGGATGGGAGGGGAAGTGACATGCTTTGTGGGAAAGGGGACTAACTAAGGGGATGTAGTTTTAAATTAGGTTTGAGTGGGAAATCTTTATTTGCAGCTTGCCTTCTGTACTGTTCATTATGCTTCATTAAAACAGTTAAAAGAGATCCAGCCTCCTGACTGTGTGTGTGTGAATGCTCGAATGATCAGGTGCTGACATTAAGCTGTGAATCCATAAATTTGAAAACTCTTCCCAAGCAAGTAATCAGCTGAGAGTTGACGAACCATGCCTAAACACGGAATGTCCCGGGCTAAGCAGCCATTGCCTCTACCATCATTGGAGAGGACCATGCTGTATGCCAAAGCGGAAGAAGAAAAAATTGAGATGGAGAAAAGTTCGGGGAGCGGAGACAGCGAGTGTGAGGTGGAACCCTGGCTCAACAAGACAGAATTAGAAAGTGCCCTCCACTCCCTCAATTTCATGAGAGAACCTCAGATGCTGAGTGTTAACAATTGAAGAACCACAGGTGGGACCTTCCCAGATCAGTGCCAGAGAAGAAGAGGGAAGACCCCCTCCACCTGTGGAGGCGCAAGTAAGAGTGCGGAGTCTGGGGTTGCATGGAACCATTCCAGACCCGAATGGAACTCCACAAGACATGCGGAATTTGGAGGCAAGGATGCCTGCCATAGAGGTGGTGTTGCAGCAGGTATCGAGAACCCTGGAGACCATGGCTTACCCCTTGGCAGAAATCTCAACTCAGCTGGCCAGGGCAGAGTCACCAGACTCACAAGGAAGATGGCATACTCTAACCCCAACCTGGGATTTTGAGTCCCCAGTGAGGTGCAGGCAGTGGGGGCCACCCAGAAAGCCAAGGAGATTGGGGAAAAGCAGGGCAATGCAGGGAGCAACCCCAAAGGACATGCAAGTTAAGTTCGATGGAGAGCCATGACATTTGGCATTCTTCCTGACCAACGTGTCCATATACATGAAGGAATATGGCTCTTGCTTCCCCACTGAGTACAAGAAAGTCAGCCAGGTGGGCGCCAGACTCAGGGGACCGGCTGCTGAATGGTTTGTGAAATTGCATGATGCCATGGCCCCAGAGCTGGGTAGCCTGTGAGAGTTCATGAGGGCACTGAGAGACCAGTTCGAGGACCCACTGGACAAGATGAGGGCGAAGACAGGTATCCAGCAACTTAGGCAAGGGGGAAGGACTGTGGCAGAGTATGTGTAACGATTGCCTAAACCCAAATACTCAGTCTCACAAGCTCGGGCTTAAAGATAACTGATTTATTAAAGGAATAGTATGCAAATACAGAGAAAGCTGAGAATGAGCAAAAGCGCGCCAAATACAAACTTAAAAGCCTTGCTTGTGGGCAGGTCCCGCCCCGTCACCCGTCAGGACGCTCCCCCTCCCAGGTGCTGAATGCCGTTAGACGCGCCTGGGAAAGTAACCTTGAACAGGAGCGCAAACCCAAACATGCATTCCAAGCCCTCAAAACAAGGGAGGGCAACAGAATGGAAAAACCCCGGGTGAAGGGATACGGAACAGAGAATGACATGTGAAACGTTACAATGTTAACCAGACATTAGAATGAGAACATGACATATTGCCCCCCCCAAAGAAATCAGGGAGCCGGTTTGTCAGGATAGGCAGAGTGAAATTGGGCTACGAGACGAGGAGAATGCACGTGTGGAGCAGCAACCCATTCAGGATGAGGGAAATGTTTCCAGCGGACGAGGTATTGTAGAGTAGAGCGCTGGCGTCTGGAATCGAGAATAGATGTCACTTCGAAGTGCTGCTGGTTGTCAATCATGAGGGGAGGTGGAGGAGTGGGTTGCGGATGCCAACGGTCCGATGACAGGCAGGGTTTGAGTAAGCTACAATGGAAAACAGGATGTAAACGTTTAAGGTTGTGAGGTAAATCAAGTTTAAACGTAACAGGGTTGAGCTGAGCAACAATTGGAAAAGGACCGACAAATTTAGGACCAAGTTTTTTAGAGGGTTGTGGGGACTTGATAAACTTAGTTGATAAGTAGACTTTATCCCCGACTGCAAAGGATGGTTCTGGGGAACGCTTTGCATCAGCATGGCGTTTATAGGTGGCTTGGGCATGGTGGAGAGCGAGTAGAATATTAGACCATGAATCTTTGAGAGAGTCTGCCCAGCCAGCGAGGGTGGCTGGGAGTGGTTGAGGATGAGGAAGTTCAGGAATAGGAACAAATTGACGTCCAAAAACTGTTTTAAAGGGAACTTGACCAGTGGTTTGATGAATGGAATTGTTGTAAGCGACCTCAGCAAATGGGAGTAGATCGACCCAGTTGTCTTGCTGGTAGTTGACAAAAGCTCTGAGGTATTGTTCTAATGTAGAATTAACCGCCTCTGTAGATCCGTCCGTTTCCGGATGCCAAGCAGTAGAAAGTGATTGTTTCGTACCCAAAAGTTTCAAAAATGCCCGCCAAAATTGTGACGTAAATTGTGTGCCTCTGTCACTCACCAAACGGGCGGGGATACCGTGGAGGCGGTACACGTGGATGAGGAAGAGGCGTGCCAGCTGTTGTGCGGTGGGGATAGAAGCGCATGGGATAAAGTGGGCTTGTTTGGAGAAAAAGTCTTTGACGACCCAAATGACAGTTTTTCGTTGACTAGGGGGTAGATCAACGATAAAATCCATGGAGATATCTTGCCAAGGGACAGACGGAGTGGCCACGGGTTGAAGGAGACCTTGGGGCTTGCCCGGTTTGCGCTTTATCGCCGCACATACAGGGCACGCAGTGACATATTCCTTTAAGTCTTTGAGTAAAGTGGGCCACCAAAATTGGCGGCGAACGAGGTGCAAAGTTTTCACGTAGCCGAAATGCCCCGCTAGCTTGTCATCGTGGCAGCGCTGAAGTATGGTTTTTCGCATTGCGTCGGGGACATAGAGACGATCGTTGCGCCAGGCAAGATCATCGGTGAAAGTTAACATGTGTCTGTTGGCTTGTAACCAAGTATCTGTTTTAAGGTGGGAGAGCAACTGTTGTTGCAAATCGGAGGGAATTGACAAGGGAGGCGGGCCGCTGGAAGGCTGAGCGGCTGGAGGCGGAGTCGATTGTGCTCGGGTCTGGCTGCGAGTCACCGCTGCCAGACTTAATTGTTTGTCGGTCCAGACGGTGCCTTGGACCGTTGGCCCTGGGCCAGCATCTTGGGGTCTGCGCGAGAGTGCATCAGCCAAAAAGTTTTTCTTGCCTGGTATAAATTTAAGAGTGAAGTCAAAGCGGCTGAAGAACTCAGCCCAGCGCAGCTGTTTGGGACTGAGTTTTCGGCTGGTGCTTAGAGCTTCCAGGTTTTTATGGTCAGTCCAGACCTCAAAAGGGTTGGAAGTACCTTCCAATAGGTGTCGCCACGTTTCTAAAGCCGTTTTTACAGCAAAAGCCTCCTTTTCCCAAACGTGCCATCGTCTCTCTGTTTCAGTGAATTTGCGAGAGAGGTAGGCACAGGGTTTTAAAGCGCCAGATTGGTCAGATTGTAACAAAATTGCGCCTATGGAAAAATCAGAAGCATCGACTTGTACCACGAAGGGTTTAGAGGGGTTTGGATGCTGTAAAATTGGTTCTGTGATAAAAAGTTGTTTGAGCGTTTCGAACGCTTGCTGACAGGCTGGAGTCCATTTAAGGAGCGCGCCTGGGTTCTTCGAACGTCGCGTATCCCCCTGTCCTTTGGTTTTTAACAGTTCAGTTTAACTTTAACAGTCAGTGTGGGGAAGTTTCCACTCACCGAATCATGGTTACGCCCGGTTTCTTCCACCTGCCCTAGGGCGCCCTTCAGGGCAGGTGGTAGGCTTTTCCCGCCGGCTGCTGGAATTGCAACTCTTCCTCCTCTTCTCCGAAGGGTAGGTCGGGGGGGTCCAGTTCTGCGAGGGCCGCCTTCAGTTTTCGCGGTGGAGCAGGAGCAGGCGTCTTTACCGTGGGTTTCGTCTGTCGTTCCTCAGGACGGCGTCTCGGGCACGACGTGGCTCGATGCCCTTCTTTCCCACATCTGAGGCACTGACCCTTGGAGAACCGTTGCTCCCTCTCCTCTTCCCAGGTTTTCGGTTTGGGGCGGCTGGCAAGTCCAGATGTGCGCGCTCCTCTAGCAAGACGTGTTTGTCTAAGCTCTTTGGTATGGGCGTAGGTTCGTAGGGCATTTTCTGCGCTTCCCGCCAACTGAATCCACCCATATAGCGTTTTGGGATCGTCTCTGCCTAGCGCCCATCGAAGGATTTCGGGTTCTAGCCCCTGCTTGAACAATTCGATGATTGTTGGCTCAGACCAGTCTTCCACTTTTCCTGCTAAAGCTTTAAACTCCAACGCATATTTAGCAACTGAGAGGGACCCTTGGTAGAGTTTGCGCAGGTCATTTTTGGCCGTTTCTTGAGCTAGGGGGTCTTCGAAATGCTCCTTGAGTGCCCACAAAAATTCATCAAAGTCCTCTAACTCAGTTGCCTCAGCTTGGCATAGTTGCACATACCAATCTGCTGCCCTTCCTCTCAGCTTGTTGGCAATGAAATTGACCTTGCCGTGTTCAGACCGAAAGTTCCGACCCCAATCTTCTATATAATGCTTGGCATTCGTAATAAAGAAGGAGAGCGTTGCGGGATCCCCATCAAACTTCACTCCAAATGGTGGGAAGGTTCTTGCCGGCTCAGCTGGCTGTGGCGGTGCCGCGAATGACAGCGTACGCCGAGCCCCCACAGGTGGTCGATCCCTAGGAGGTCTTGCCTCTCGCTCTCCCCTTTGATGGGCTGATCGAGTCTTACTTCTCCCCCGGGTCGACAGGGTGCTGTGCCTGGGGTACTGTGACGGCTCTTCCTCCCAATCCTCCGGGGTGGGCTCTGCCTCTCTGGGCTGATCCTCTCTGGGTAGATCCTTGAGGATCGTCACTATTAAATCCATTTTATCTTCCAATGCCCTCATACGGGCCGGAGTGACCGGCTCCTCCGGGGGTTGGTTGGTTATCACCACCTTCGGTGACAAGGGGACTTCGTGCTCCCAGGACAATTGGGGAGACCCCCTCCCCGTGGTTCTTTCCATAACAGATCTCTGTTCACTCCTAAGACTCTCCTGTATGGATGTCAGCAGCTCGTCCAATTGGGTATCTCGCAACTCCCGACGTGCTGCTCTTTGCGCTCTCGAGGTTAGCGCTGGCCGGCTTTTGGCCACCTCCCGCTCTTCTTCGCCTCCCTCACTTACGCGAAGTTGAGGTTCTGTCATCGCTAGCGTTCCCTCTTATCCAAGGATTGGATGGGGCCAGCGGAAAATGAAAAAAAAATGATTCTCAGCTTTATGTAACGATTGCCTAAACCCAAATACTCAGTCTCACAAGCTCGGGCTTAAAGATAACTGATTTATTAAAGGAATAGTATGCAAATACAGAGAAAGCTGAGAATGAGCAAAAGCGCGCCAAATACAAACTTAAAAGCCTTGCTTGTGGGCAGGTCCCGCCCCGTCACCCGTCAGGACGCTCCCCCTCCCAGGTGCTGAATGCCGTTAGACGCGCCTGGGAAAGTAACCTTGAACAGGAGCGCAAACCCAAACATGCATTCCAAGCCCTCAAAACAAGGGAGGGCAACAGAATGGAAAAACCCCGGGTGAAGGGATACGGAACAGAGAATGACATGTGAAACGTTACAATGTTAACCAGACATTAGAATGAGAACATGACAGTATGCCATGGAGTTCAAGGCTCTTGCCAGAAAAGTTATGGACTGGTCAGAAACCGCTAAGATTGACTACTTCAAGGGGGGATTGCAGCCAGAGATCCTGAGGTGGGCACTCTGCCACGGAGACCACCCCCCCACTCTGAAGGACTGGATCTGCCTTGCAGGGGAGGTAGAGAACACCCAGTACCAGTTCTGTCAGCAGCTCTGAGCTCAAACGACGGGGAGAAATACAGTAGCCCCAAGTTGATTTCCTTTCACCCAACAAAGACAATTCCATGACAGGGATGATCGGAAAGACCAGCCAGGGAAGAAAGGTGGCTGCTTCAAGTGCAGGAAGGACACCCACAGAGCAGCAGAATGCCCAGACGCACTGAAAGGAGGAACCAAACTGGCTAAAACCCCGCCAACCAGATGAAAGGCAGCCGCTGCAGCTGCACTGGCCCGAAAGGATCCAGACCTGAAGGCTCAAATGGAATCCGGTGAAGACTCCAAACAAGAGGATCTGGAGCCGGCGGGAAAAGAGTTTCACCTGTTCTAAATCGCACCTGCGAGCAAGTGGAAACTCCAGGGTGCAACTTGCCTACTTCGGAGATAGACGACAAAGAAGACCCTTTGGTGAGTGATGATTGCCCCACCTTGCTGGTGAAAGTAGAATTAAAAAACTTAAGGACCCAGAACAAAGCCATTTTGACAGCAATGTTAGACTTGGGGTACACCAAATGCTTAATACACCCTGCCCTCATTGACACACTGAGCCTTAAAACCAAGAGACTTAAAAATCCAATTATTTTCACCCAGATGGATGGTTCAGTTGCCCACGGGGGTCCCGTGGAATTCCGGACTGAGACTTTGGCCATGAGGTGGGGGGGGGCATAAAGAAATCTTGCAATTCATTGTAGCCCCTATTGCCAACTATTCTATTATACTGGGACTCCCGTGGCTAAAGACCAGAAAGCCGCAGATCGATTGTGACTCAGTTGCCTTATTGTTTAACAATGGAGTTGGCAGCCTCTTTACTGTACTCCAACCGGGGTGGGGGGGAGGTAGCTGGCACGCTCCTCAACCACACACCCCTGCCTGAAGCTTTGGCACAACCCGACATTCCACCTGAATATGCAGACTTTATTGATGTCTTCGATGGGAAAGAGTGTGACCAGTTGCCTCCTCACAGAAAAACTGACTGTGCCATTGAAATAGACCCGAAGGCTAAACTACCTAAGCCTAAAATGTATGCCATGTCCGAGACTGAGAAACACGTTCTCAGGGAATTTATTGACAAAAACTTATCGTGCAGGTTCATTGAGCCTGCAAATTCACCTTTGGCTGCCCCGGTACTTTTCTGGGCAAAAAAAGATGGCTCCCTCAGACTCTGCACGGACTACCGTGGAATAAATGCCATCTCAATTAACAATCAATACCCTCTTCCCTTAATGAAGGACATGCTATCGCATTTATCGCAGGGAAAAGTGTTTACCAAACTTGACCTCAGAGAAGCCTACTTTAGGATTCGGATTCGGGAGGAGGATGAATGGAAAACAACGTTTAACTGCCCTCTTGGTTCCTATCAGTACAAGGTCCTCCCATTTGGGTTGGCAGGGGCCCCTGGAGTGTTTATGCAATATATCAATGAGGTCCTCCACGAGCATTTGTACAAAGGGGTTCTGGTTTACTTAGATGTCATTTTGATTTATTCTGACAATTTCAAAGACCATGTTCAGCTTGTTAGGAAAGTCTTGCGCAAACTGAGAGATGCTAAACTGTATGCCAAGCTCTCTAAATGCAAGTTCCACAAGTCTCAACTGGACCATTTGGGCTATTGTATTTCTTCCAAGGGGGTTGAAATGGATCCTGCCAAAGTGCAAGACATCATGGGGTGGGAACCCCATTGCACCAGGTGTCAACTTCAAAGTTTTCTAGGCTTTGCGAATTTCTATAGAAATTTTATCCCCCAATTTGCTCAAATTGCTTTGCCTCTCGCTGACTTGTTAAAAAATAGGGGGAGGGGGGAAACCCGCAAAGTTACCTCCCCTGGGGCCAAACGTACATGGACTTCTGAATGTCAAACAGCTTTTGACAATTTAAAACTGCTTTTTACTAGGGAGCCCATTCTTGACCACCTGGACCCAACTCGCCCATTTATTGTACAAGCAGATGCTTCTGACTCAGCTATTGGGGCAGTTTTAGTTCAAAAGGATGAAACAGGGTTCCCTTGTCCCTGCGCTTACCTCTCACACAAATTTTCTGACTCTGAGTGCAACTGGCCAATTTGGGAAAAAGAGGCTTTTGCTGTAAAAACTGCTCTTACACACTGGAGGCATTTGCTAGAGGGTGTTCTTTATCCCTTTGAAGTTTGGACTGATCATAAAAACCTCCAGGCTTTGCAAACTTCCAGGAAATTAAATGACAAACAAATTTGTTGGGCTCAATTTTTTAACTGTTTTAATTTTACCCTCAACTTCCTTCCGGGAAAGAGGAACTTTCTGGCTGATGCGCTTTCTCGCCTGCCACAGTATCACACAGCACAAACTCAAATTGTAGACACTGTTTTCTCCCAAAAGCAGCTTGGAATGGTGTGTGTAACACGCAAACAAGCAGTAGCTGGGAAAGTGAAAGTGCAGGCTGATTTAAAAGAGGAACTGCTTCAGGCGCTGCCTAACGATCCCTGGCTACAATGTAACAAAGCCCAATTAACTGAAATTGACAACGTCTGGTATTCTAACAGCAAAATCTATGTTCCTGAATCTCTTCGCCAAACAATTTTGCACCACTCCCATGATAGTAAATCTGCCAGTCATTTTGCCTTCACAAAAACTCTCCACTTGGTGAGGCACCAATTTTGGTGGCCCTCCCTTCGTGCTGATGTGCAGTCCTATGTCACATCATGCCATGTCTATGCCCAAGCAAAGAGGAAGGGGGGGAAGCCACAAGGACTGCTCCAACCCATAGCCTCCCCCAAGGCTCCATGGAAGGAAATAGCCATGGGTTTTATTGTGGATTTACCTGAGAGTAAAAACAAGACTGTAATTTGGACTGTCATTGACTTGTTTTCCAAGCAGGCTCATTTTATACCTTGTACTAAGATCCCAACTGCTCAGCAATTAGCCAAGCTCTTTCTCATGCATATCTATAAAATTCATGGATGTCCCATGTGTGTAATTTCTGATAGAGGTGTCCAATTTATGTCCAAATTTTGGTGCGCATTCTTGAAATTAATTGGTGTCCAGCAATCCCTCAGCTCGTCGAGCCATCCAGCCACTGACAGGGCAACTGAACAAGCTCAGTCTACTCTCAAGCAATTCTTACGTTGCTACATTAGCTTTCAACAGGATGACTGGGTGGACCTCCTACCTTTTGCTGAGGTTGCTTATAATAATGCAGTTCACCAAAGCACTGGATTTTCCCCTTTTCACATTTTTTATGGCCAGGACTTCGTTCCAATACCTGAACTTCAACTGCAACCCATGCCTGACTCCTCCGTAGCTGACTGGGCTGCACAGATTGCCACTAATTGGTGGGTCATCTGCCAGGCATTAGATCACACTCATGAAACTCAGAAAATGTTTGCTGACTGTCACAGATGCCCGGAGTGAAAATTTAAAGTGGGAGATTTGGTTTACCTCTCTACTAAATTTTTACGCTCCCAACAACCCTCAAAGAAACTTGCTCCCAAGTTTGTTGGACCTTTCACATCACTAAAATAATTAATCCTGTGAGTGTTCAGTTAAAATTGCCCCCCACCCTAAAAAGACTTCATCCTGTTTTTCATTGCAGCTTGCTTAAACCTGCACCGGACCATTCTAAGTGGCACCAGCCTGCAGTAACCCCTCCACCCATCATGGTCGATGGCCACCAGCATTTTGAAGTTAAAGACATTCTGTACTCTCATTTTTTTTGCAAATCTTTACAGTACTTAATTCAATGGAAGCATTTTCCAGATCCTGAGTGGGTTAATGCATGTCATGTTAATGCTCCTCTTTTAACCAGAACATTTCATGCTAAATATCCTTCTAAGCCCTCTCCTGCATAGCCTCATTGTTTCATTTCTTTGATACTTGATTATTTTTTTAGACTGTCTTGGGGGGGCGGTATGTCAGATCCCCCAATCAAAGGTTTCACAGAAACCCTTATCGGGGCACCTCCCATCATTTCATTCCCCCATGTTGCCAGATGGGAGAGGTGTGTGAAGTTGGAGTGTAAAGTGGTTTATTATGGCTATGGAGCACATCAAGGACGTGGGGTTGAGATACGCCAGGAATACCATCTGGATGGGAGCAGGGTAACTTGGTTTCATGGGAAAGGGGACTAACTAAGAGGATGTAGTTTTAAATTAGGTTTGAGCGGGAAATCTTTATTTGCAGCTTGCCTTCTGTACCATTCATTATGCTTCATTAAAACAGTTAAGAGACCCAGCCTCCTGACTGTGTGTGTGTGAATGCTCAAATGATCAGGTGCTGACAGGATCCTTGATCAGCGATTGGTTGAACAGCCTACGCAAGTACCACTGAAGAGGTAGACTCCTTTGCAGAGGGAACTGCAGAGCTGCAAAATGAGAGTCTTGTCTTTAAAAAGAGAAAGCATATACTTAGTATATACTACGATCCCAGTGTATGAATTTGGCACATTCCATTAAGCCAAAAACAAACAAATAACATTGTCTCATTTAAAGCATCAATCTAAAGCTGCTTCATGGTTTTAGATGCTCTCTCATTTTACAGTTAATTCCATTGTTTTATTCATTTATTTTAACATTTTATGATGGAATGTCATGCGTACTTGCTGTTTCTGACCATGGAATCTACTGGAGGAAGGAAAAATAATATGCATGTGCTTCAAATAAATACAGGAAATAAAATCACATTGCTGGCTACTCCTGGCAGAGGGTAAGGAGAGAGAGATTATAAGAGCATGGATATTCTGAAGCACCAGGGGATAAGCTTGGGTTCATATGTTTCCTTACCCATTATGGATGATTAGAGACAGACAAATTAGAATGTTGATTACAGTTTCTCTTTGAAAAACGGCATAATACAATCTAAGAGTGTGAGTGTGGGAAAAAAATTGAGTTTTTATTTACAAATGGCTTCTGGATGTGCATACTAAATAGATTTCTTTCCCTCTATCCTTTGGGAAGGAGAGAAGGAACTCCCTGTGAACTGAATAGTTTTGATGCCAACTCTGCAGCTGTTTCACACTCAGTTCAGATCAGATATACTTACCTTCTGTGCTTTGTTTTGACTTGTGAAATCATGTAGAGTGATTCGTTAGTTGTTCATTTTTTAAAACCCAAGTCAGTTTTAATGTTCTTAGCCCTGGAAGCATTTTTATTTACTTCAGAAACTGAAGATAAAATAGCATTTTTTTAAAAAAGGAGAAAAATAAATCCATTATGTCCATGGCAATATACTGAAGAGAGTCAGTTTGGTATAGTGGTTAAGGCACCAGGCTAGAAACCAGGAGATGGTGAGTTCTAGTACTGCCTCAGGCATGAAGCCAAATGGATGTCTTTGGGCCAGTCCCTCTCTCTCAGTCCCAGAAAGCAGGCAAGGGAAAACCACTTCCAAAAATGTTGTTGAGAAAATGGCAGGGACTTGTCCAGGCAGCACTCTGAAAGCTTCACAAGAGCTCCCATTCCTGAACTGAACATTAATCAACAAAACAAGTAAACAAGCTATGTATGAGAGAGGGACTTCTGCCAACATTGTTTGAGGAATATTTTGGAATGACAAGTTAATTCCTACACGTACCCTTTTATTTATTTATTTTATTTATTAGATTTATATTACCGCCCCTCTCCCCCAATGGGGGACTCTGGGAAGTTACCCCAGTTGTCAAATTGAGACAACAGTGAGCTGAACCAGAGTTCAATATGGTATGTACAGAAGCTGGGAAAAATCAGAATTAACTTGATAAACATGCATGGCACATGAACTAACATAGAGTGGATGTCCTTTGAATACAATAGGTCTTGCACATACTATATATAGAATAGCACTATAAGATGCTTGTGTATTTAAAAAGAAAGATTATTTACCTCTGCATTGATAGCTGGTGCCTTACATGGACACATTTATATAGTTGCTTGGCAGCATTATGGAAGTGTTTTGCCACTGCCTTTTTCTGGGATTTATTTCACTTCCCAGTCTAACCTCCAGCCCTGATAATCCCTGGGAGTCTCCCACCCAAACACTAACCAGGGCCAACCCTGCATAGCTTCCAAGAATAGCAGTCAGCACAATGTACCAGCAGCTCAGAAACTTACCAGTCATTATCTGCAGCCCCCTTTCCCCCCAGCCTTCACAGTTTCTCAAGATTGTGCCAGCACAATACTCTCCTTTTTGAATAGCAAAATAAATAAGAAAATAAATGTGTTAGCCTCTTATCCTTTTTAAAAAAATACAAAACAGCAAAACATGAAAAATGACTGAAAATTCAACCCTTCCCTCAGTGAAACTGCTACCACCTTGCTGTGATACCTACTACACCCTTTGGAGGCTAAAGATAGAAAGTTTGGGGCATAGACAGGTATGGGATAATCTTTTCTACTTTGTACATTTGGATTTTTAGCTGGGATGGTTGGGAGGAGGAATTACATTGATTTTTTCTAAGTATCCCTTAGAACTTTTATTTAATTGCAACCTATAATAGAGCTGATACTGATCTAAATGGACCAATTGTCTGGCTCAGTTTAACAAAGCATTCTGGGCAAGTGCTCCAGTTCAAGGTACCCAGGCTATTTAATGTGGGAAAGTGGCTTTGTGCTCCTTTGCTATTCCTAAGCTGTGCTGGTAAACTACTTTTTAGCCTTACAGCTTGGTGAGGCTCAGCGTGTCATGCCCAGTTTAACACATGAAAGATAAACATTATTATAAATGGGCTTCTAGACGTAATATTATTATGGAGTGAAAATGTATTAGGGAGGTAAATTATCTCAATGATCATCATTTAATGTGCAAACAGTTTTTCTCACCCTACATTTAATACCTATTTTATGCTCTCCTTGAGCCTACCATTTACCTTCACAATTTTTAGCAGAACTCATTCAATGCTAGAAAACTGCAAACTGCTAGAAATCTATTTTCTTTCTTTCTTTTTCAGACATAATAAACACGAAATGATATTCCACATATCCGTCACCATATTCTTTATGCTCATTAACTTTATTGGTTGCTTCCCTTGCTTGAAGGGAAGAACAGACCACTTCTTATTAACTTTGGGAAAGCTAGAGGAACAAACCCACAGAGCTGAGGGCAATCTTTCCAACACCGGGTTCTGAGGCTTTGACCCTGGAATCCAGCAGGCCTCACAGTGGAGAAACAACCTAGAATTTTGCACTCAAAGAAAAATAAATGCTGTGTATTGAAATATTTTGAATTTTATTCCTCAGGGATATTAAAATTTGAGTGAAAGGAAGGATGTTGAGAATTGGATTGAATTAAGGAAACAGAGACATGCAATGGCTGGGACACCATCTGACAGATTTATCTCAAGCTTTGTTAATATAAAGCTTTATTTTGATGTGGTTTTCTCCCTCTTATATCTCTCTCCTTTGCTTCACAAGGAATCCATAAGTGTAATTAATGTCAGAGAGAGGTTGAAGTAACTTGGCTTTTGTATTGCCATGGGAAAAATCACCATTGTTTACCCAATTCCCTCAGTGTGCCTCATTGCAACCCAATATGTAATTAGCCTATAAATATGCCTTTATCAGAAACAACTTTTAAAACATTCTGTATATTTGTTATCAGGGATGCATAGTCTAAAAAGCTTCAGCAGGTGCCTGTGTCTAATCTACCTAAACAAGCTAAACAAGGCTGGTTAGTACTTGCATGGGAGTTCCAGGGCTATTGGTGAGACAAGACAAGACAAGACAAGACAAGACAAGACAAGACAAGACAAGACAAGACAAGACAAGACAAGACAAGACAAGACAAGACAAGACAAGACAGCAATAATTCTGGAAGAAGGCAGTGGAAAATTTAATTCAGACTGTTGCCAAGAAGGTTGCATGGATGCTGTCCTCAGGAGTCAAGCAACTCAAGAAGATCTTCATGTTCACTTCCCAGAGTTGTAGAGTCTTATAAATTTCTAAAATAAAATAAATTCACTAGCCTAAGAAAATGAATTCTTTAAAACTGTCATTGAATATTGATTCATATTAATAAAAAATAGACAGATGGAAATTTATTTATCTTTCTTTCTTTCTTTATCAAATTTGTCACTGCCCATCTCCTCCCACAAGAACAAAGCTGCTGTTCCTTTCTCTCAATATATACTGGGTCAGCAGTGCAGTGCCTGCAGACACCACATCACCAGCAACACCCCAGGTTGCATCAAGAGGACCCTCTGTTAAGGCATGTAACCACCAGACCTGTATAACATAGTTCTTACATTTTGTTTTACACTGGCACAGAAAAATACAGAAGATTGATATACATGATAGGAACTTAAGAGCTGTATTAGGAGAAAGGCCAGTGTTCTGTTTCCACAACTGCCAACCAGATGCCAGTAAGAAGCTCACGTTAGGACATCCAATGCAGTAGTGCAGTCCTTGTCACATTTCTGAGCAACTAATATGTCACCTCTAGTAATGGAGATAATTTGTAATCATGAGGACAATTAGTAAGCCTTTCTCTCCATAGAAGTTGGTGGTCTATCTGTTATGTGAAGAATGACTCACTTTGGTCCATCTTAATTCTTGTATGATTCAGGTTTATTGGATGACCTCAGATTCTAGTTTTAAAAGAGATTAAATTTCCTAATCTATATTATCCCTCTAACTGATAATTTTATAAACCTCTAGATGTCACAGTTTTATATAGCCAATGAAATGACATTGCTGAGAACAAAGTAAGTCCCATCACTATGATGAAAGCAAGAGATTAACTAATATCTTATCTGATGACAGGATACTTTTTAAATAAAACATCTGTAAACCATTCAGATCACATTTATGAAACTTAAATGGTTTTCATTCAGCTATCAAATGAACTTAATTTTCAGTGAGAATTACTCCTGCCTCAGTGGCCTTCACACATATTTCCCACTATGAAAGATTTCATGTTTCTTCTGTTTAGTAAAGATAAGTGAATTTTTTAGATGGCAAAAACAGAGAAGATAAAAAAGGTACTTTTATTCTTTTTACCCTCTTGTGGGCAAAACTGACTGCAAATACATTGATAAGGAAAGGAACTGTCAATGGAGTTTAGAGCCAGAGGGAATCATCTGATAAATTACATTTTTTTCAAAGTCTTATTGAGAAAATCCTTTCCTAATTAACCAAATCCAAGTATGGATTTCCATTGTAAAAGTCAACATTTTGTACATCATCTATTATTTCATGAATGAAATTTTTAGGACAGGATTCAGAAGGCTCAGCATTTTTGAAGGGAGTTTCAAAACCAGCTTGTGACCACCATAGATGATCCTCTGTATTTATAACCAACATAAGTATTTTTCTTTTTTTCTTTTTAAAAACCCAAACAGGATACTCAAATGTTTGAATAGTTCTTGGAACCCAGGACATATGGGAAGAGTTGAGTTGTTGTTGGAAGTAGCAATTTTTGTGCCTACATACCATAATATACACATCAACACAGAAGTAAGCCTTATTCTATTAAATGGGCTTGGTCCCATGTAAGTATGGGGATTGATGCTTGAGTGAATAGGAAAAAAATTAATGTAAAAATCCAACCTATAGGATTGGAATGAAACTATTTAGCTATTCCATGTTTATTCCCTTTTTGTAGGTCTATAGAATTCCCTGACCATGTTTGTTTGTTTGTTTATTAGACAAATTTATATGGCCACCCAACTCACACATGGTGACTCCAGGTGGCTTAGAAGATTAAAATCCACAAAACAAAACACGCATCCCACAGCAGCAACAAACATACTCCAGATATTAGGAAAAACTATCTGGTTAGCCTTTCCAGTTAAGGAATGCTGCATCAACCAGGCAATTTTTAATGGTTGCTACTGAAAAAATGACTTCACTTAATAGAAACTCAGTCATATGGTTCTAGGGCACAGGCAAGGAAATAATGCTGTAAATAGAAGCAAGCTAATAAGATGAGGAGATTCTATAGACCTATAAAAAGATGTCTATTAAAGTAATTATTTACATAAACAAATAACATAGGTACTTCCAAGTAAAGATGTCAGGTAAAAACATGCTTCATTACAGACCTTAATATAGTATATATTAGTATAGTATAGTCTTTGCACTTTAATAAGTTCTACCAGCTTTCCTCTGAGACCAGATTCTTCTCATCTTCAACCCAGTTAATCCTTCACAACTAGGAACAATATAGCATGGCAGTCTTTGCTTCAAGCTTCTATGCTGATTCTGATGTCTAGGGAAAACCATGTGTTCCACCACTATTGCTCGAAATTTCCTTTGCTCAGCCTTCAGGTACTGATCAAACTTACTTATCTGAAATTTCATAACTGTTTCATAGCATAATTTCTTGTACTTCTTACTACCATCTTCAATCTTCAAAACTTCTCCCAGCAGGGATTCCATCTTTTGCTGGTTTCCATATTTCAGGAATGGCCATAAATGCAGTGACAGACAAAAAAAGCTAACGTGCTGTTGCAGCCATTCCTGAAAATGTCCACCTTGGCCACGAAGGCAGATGTCCTAGGTACATTCTGTTTGGACTCCTATGAGGAACTTTTTGCTGGACTGGAAAAGTGTTGGAAACCTCAGTGATCCAGATCACTGCCACCAGACTATGACTGGGCCTAGCTGTAGGGAACAGGTTACTCTCTTGTTAAAAACAGCTTCATTGTCTTTTCAGCTGGTCTATTTCTGAGCCAAAATCTGAGCTATAACATATAAAGTGATTATTGAATAATCCGTAGACTCCTTTATGAGTTGCTCTGGGATTAAAAACTTTGGAAGAACCTTTAAGATTTGGAACTCCCTGACAAAGGACGTCAAGATAAACTCTGTTATTCTTCTACTGCAATCCTAAATGGTTCATTCAGGCAGCCTTTGATGACTTCATTGGTTTGTCTGCTGAGCTGGGCTTCAACTGGTGGGTGGTATATAGTTTTTAATGATGTCTTTAATTAATTTGCTTTTATTTTATTCTTATTATTGTTAACCATCTCGTGTGCTATTCTTCAATTAAAGTCAGGCTGTAATTTTCAATCAATTCATTCTCTACAGTACTTAGAATTTCATTCTCCTGGGAGAACGGTGCAGTCTGGGAGATGTTTTTATCAGCTCTCTATGGGCACTGTAATGCACACCCATTACAATTACAGTGAAAAATGAAATAGCTCTTAAGAAGCAACCCCATATGCACTCTTACTGGGATGTTAATCCTAGTGAATGCCATAGCATTTCAAGAAACCATCTGGCCACTTATTCATCCATTTATTTGGATATACAGGTGTCATTCAGTCTCAAATTCTTTTAAATATGATGTAAATTGCCTATAGCATTGTGATATTTCCTCTTGTTTTTTAAAGCTCTTTTGAGGAGTTACACTCAGCAAAAATCAGTATATATCCCCCACATAGAGTTCAGGTAGTAGGGGGGTACTCTTGCTACTCGGAATCTATAATTCTCTTTGATCTAAAATATTAGTATGTTCCATAACTACTAATGACACTGAACATTTAATTCAACCCTGCAACCCCAGTGACATGAGAAATGAGCTGCATTCAGATCATAACGTCCTTTGACTGGAATTGCATTTCTTGCAAATGTTTTAGTCACATAATTTGTAGAATTTTACTTTAGGAAATCATTCTAGAGTTGTAGAAACAAGAGAGAACATTAAATTTTGCTTACAGCAGGGCTTATTCAAATGTTTTGCATAATGCATGTCTTATTCAACAGGCAAATAAAACACTGTAGTATATATATTTTTTCACTATTTCATATATATATGTGGGATTAGGAACAGGGAAGTCCAAATTTAGTTCCTCCTCAGCCATAGGTAACATTGTGTCAATAATTCTTTGTCCAGCCTAGCTTCACAGGACTTTTGCTATGGGGACAAATAGGATGATGAAGTGCCATCTATACTTCCCTGAAGAAAAAGAATGGTATGAATGAATAAACAAACATTACAGGGATTTCTAACCCCTGGAGTTGCGGGTTGGCCAACTAAGTGTTTGAGGCAAAATATGAGACATGATTATGATAACTTGCAAATCAGATCAGGACAAATTGGGGTCCACTAAGCAGGATACAATTCAGCAGTTCACAATGGATAGTTGACCTGAAGCAGTAACTTTTCTTCTATTGCTTCTCTGGGAACCTTAAGAGGCAGCACATGATACACATTAGACATAGCAAGGAGTGTACATTGCAAATTTTGGTGGCCAGATGTATATTCACCATTTATAGGCACAGCATATCGATTTAGTATATTAATGTATCAGTCATTCCACAATGTTCAAGCAAAGTATCTATTTTCTCTCTGCAAGGGGAGATAGTTTCATAACAATAAAGGAATTAATGATGACTCTCCAAGGCCCAGTTTGTTCAGTACCCACTGATACATCATTATTATTATAATTGCTAGAAATACATGATATCTTAGCATGGTGGAGAAGACTGTTACCAATATCCAATATATCTCCTCAGTCTGCTGAACAGGTGATAATTACTGATGGGCAATTTCAAGGACTCTGTTCTCTCTTACTATTTTTCATCCTTAAAGTGGATTTAAACTGACAGCATTTCAAATGGAGGATACCACCAAATAGAGGGTTATTCTCTATAATGAGGATACATCCTCATTCTCCACACAGCATACCCTCTGCCCGCTTTGAGGACAATGATGAAGAAATTTACCAGCCGCTGCTAAATGGCCCTGCTGTTCCTTTGCTGCTGCTGATTGGAGTGCTGTTTCAGGGTGCGCTGATAGGACTGCTACTTGATGAATGTGTAGCTTCCCCTTCCACTCTTACTAATCACCACTCCTGAACAACTCAGACACTCCTGAGTAGTTTATTCTTATTCTTCTTATTCTTCTTATTCTTCTTATTCTTCTTATTCTTATTCTTATTCTTATTATTATTATCCAAATTTAATTACCACCCATCTGCCCCAAGAGAGGGACTCTGGGCGGTTTACAACAAAATCAAACTCCGATCATAAACATTAAAATCTCATAAAACCAGTCACATCACAATTATTATAAAATGCAATAAATAAATGTAAAATCCAAGAGGGTATAAAATCCAGGCTGGTGGGAGGGGCTCTAAGGTGTGAGCCACCCCCAAGAATGGTTGCTCACTTTCCCACCCCAGGCGAGACAACAGAACCAAGTCTTTAGGGCCTTCCAGAAGGTCAGGACTGAAGGGGCCTGCCTCACCTCTGGGGGCAAGTATTCCAGAGAGCAGGGGCCACCACAGAGAAGGCCCACTTCCTGGACCCTGCCAGATGGAGGGGTCCGCAACATGGCCTCTCTGGATGATCAGGTGGGGTGGGCCGATGTAATGTAGATGAGACGGTCCCTCAGGTAACCTGGCCCCATGCCATGTAGGGCTTTAAAGGTGATAACCAACACCTTGAATTGGACCCAGAAGCAAACTGGCACCCAGTGCAGCTCGCACAGCAACAGTGTTATAAGTGCCGACCTAGGGGCACCAAAAATGGCCCACGCGGCTGCATTCTGGACCAGCTGAAACTTCCAGATACTCTTCAAGGGTAGCCCCTTGTAAAGCACATTGCAGTAGTCTATATGGGAGATGACCAGGGTGTAAGTGACTGTTCGGAGGGCTTCTCGTTCCAGGAACTGGCGTAACTGGCGCACAACCTGAAGTTGTGCAAAGGCCCTCCTGGCCACGACTGCCACCTGCTCTTCGAGCAGGAGTCGTGAGTCCAGGAGAACTGCCAATTATGCACTGAGTCTGTCTGGGGCAGTGCAACCCCATCCAGAACTAAAGATGACAATTTCCCGGAAAGCAAGGCACCATCAATCCACAGCCACTCTGTCTTACCAGGGTTCAGTTGAAGCCTGTTGTTCCCCATCCAGACCCCCACAGAGAAAGGGCAGTCACTGCATCACTTACCTCACCCGGGATGGAGATGTATAATTGGGTGTCATCAGCATACTGATGATACCTCATCCCGTGGTGATCGATGATCTCACCCAGTGGTTTCATGCAGATGTTAAATAAGAGAGGAGAGAGAACTGAACCCTGTGGCACCCCACAATGGAGGGGTCGAGGGTTGGATCTCTCCTCTCCTATCACCACCAATTGGTATTGGCCCTGGAGGAAGGAGGTGAACCAGCGCAGAACTACGCCGCCCACCCATAACTCCCTGAGCCGTCCCAGAAGGATACCATGGTCGATGGTACTAAAAGCCGCTGAGAGGTCAAGGAGAGCGAGGATGGATGCACTGCCTCCATCCTGCTCCTGCCAGAGATCATCCATAAGTGCGACCAATGCAGTTTCTGTCCCATATCCTGGCCTGAAGCCTGAAGGGGTCCAGATAATCCGTTTCATCCAGGATCCTCTGGAGTTGCAACACCATGACCTTCTCAACCACCTTCCCCAAAAAGGGGAAGTGGGAGACTGGACGAAAATTGTCCAGCACAGTTGGGTCCAGAGATGGCTTCTTGAGGAGGGGGTGCACCAGTGCCTCTTTAAAGGCAGCTGGGAACACCCCCTCACTCAAGAATATATTTACCATCGCTTGGACCCAACCACATGTCACCTCCCGAGCTGCCTTCAACAGCCAGGAGGGGCATGGATCTAAATGACAGGTGGTGGCATTCACAGTCCGGAGGATCCTGTCCACTTCCTCGGGTCCAATAGGATCAAACTTCTCCCAGATAACAAGGCTAAAATGTTCCCTCAGCATCTCCTCAGACCCTGCTTCATGCATGGAGTCTAACTTGGAACAGATCTGAGTGATTTGATCCTGCAGATGCTCAGAAAACTCTTCCACACAGCCATGTAGGTGGGTCACTGGGCCCACCTTCCCCAAAAGGGTACGTGTGATCTTAAACAGGGCCGTTGGATGGCAATCTGTGGATGCAATGAGTGGAGAAATACTGCTGTTTCGCCACTCTTACCACCACAAGGTAGGCCTTAATAGCAGCTCTAGCTTGTGTTCGGTCAGATTCAGTCCTTGTCTTCCTCCAGCAGCGCTCTAGGCATCTCTTAAGCCTCTTCAAAACCCTCAGCTCCTCCATGAACCATGGGGAGTGTTGGGTTGGATGAAGTAGGAGAGGCCACACAGGCGTGATCCTGTCCAAGGCCCCGGCCACCTCCCTATTCCAGGCAGCAGCCAGGGCCTCTGCTGGACCATGCAGCAGATCCTCGGGTACAACTCCCAGCTCCCTCTGAAACCTCACTGGGTCCATCAGTCGCCAGGGGTGGACCAACCGAATGGGTCCTGCCTCCCTGTGGAGGGGGGTGGCATAGGAGAATCTCAGTGCCACCAGGGCATGATCTGACCATGACAATAGGGACAGATTCGGCTCTCCCCTCAGATTACGTTGCCACTGCTCCAACAAGAAAACCAAGTCCGGAGTGAGACCACTGTCTCTAGTCAGGTCCCGAATAATCTGGGACAGGCCCATGGCTGCCATGAATTCCCAATGGTCCCTTCTATCTCAAGGAATTTATTTTTGAAACACCCTCCCACTAAACAATGGTTCCTCATACCATCTGATATCCTTGCATAGCTTCCTCACCATATTCTGCACTGATGAGAGCAGAGGGTTCCCCAAATCCTATAAAGGAAGCTCTCCATCTACCGTGGGATAGACTTCACAAGGGAAGCATCTGGCTCAGAGGGGCAGTTCTGGAATTTAGGAACTCAATGGCTTTGAGAAAAGGCTTGAGGACCAACATGAACTGAGAGATGACATCCCATTCTTGCCTGCTGAAGGGCCCACCAATGCTACCTTGTGAGTTACTCATTGCTGCACAACCAGATTTTTGAACCTAGGTTCCACTAACTCCCCAGGTCCTGAAAGATTTGTGCTGTAGGAAGTTTGATACCACCTCCCAAAGCAGCTTGCCACCCTTCCTGATGCAGTGAAAGTAGCTTGCAACATCCTGGAAGTACTCTGTGAGTCTGTACTGCATGTAGGTTTCCTTTACGCTCCAAAACATGTCCTGGAAAACCAAGTGGCTCATGTGAGCAAAGGAGCAGATGCTCATAATGGACCACACTGAGAACATCAGCACTATGAAACCTACACTGTGACTACCACAATGCTTAATTTTATTATCATTATATTCACTAATGCATAAAATGCATAGTACTTATGCAACAATTAAAAAAAACCCCTCTGAGATGCATGTTTCATCACTGTTGTGTATATGAAACACTTGATAGAAAAAGGCAGACTATTGTATGCGTATATAATGTAAACAGCAAATGCACTGCCTCAGACCAACTCCTGAAGATTCACTCAAGAGGGTGACAGACAAGTAGCAGATAGAAAATGTGTTGGTTTGGGTTTGGGTTTTTTAAATTTTTGCAATTTTTCAGGAGGAAAGTGGGAGGATTTCAAGTAGAATGAAAAGGGGCAAAGGGTTAAGGAATATATAAAACACGTTAAAACTAACAAGGGACTAGTGTGCAGATAAAGAAAACAGAAATATAAATAGGATTTAGGAAAAGGAAAAAGTCACAAGAATAGCTGAACCAGAGCAAGAAAGAGCAGCTGGTCCTCTTTCCCACGCACATGTCAGACAAACCTGCCTGACTAATCCTAGCTGGAGAGTGGAACAGAGAGAGTGGACAAAGACCTGGGGCAGTAGCATCCCACTTTCAAGCCCTTGATAGGCAGGGTTGGGCTGGCCATTCAAGGCCAATACCAAATAGCCCATCACTCTTTCTCACCTCTCCCAATGGTTTCGATCAAAACTTTATCAAACCGGAACACCTGGAAAATCTGCCAAGACTAAATCTGCCGTGTGATTTAGCTTAAAACTAGCTTAACTCTTAGCTTAAAATTAGCTTAAAGAATGGTCCTTAACCCGCAAGTGTTTGTTGAAAAATGCAACAAAGGGCAATCCTTTTGTCTCTAAATAGTGTGCTTCTCATTCCATGATTGGAAGCACAGTTGGAAGATTAGAGACAAAGCACAGAACTGACCAGAATGGGGGAACCTAGGATTAGACATTAGGGCTGTGCAAATGGACCACGAGACTCTGCTCATGCCCTCGTGACCTCCCGTCTGGATTGCTGCAATGCGCTCTACATGGGGCTGCCCTTGAGAGCATTTGGAAGCTCCAACTGCTGCAGAATGCAGCTGCACGGGTAGTAAATGGTGTTGGATATTCGACGCGTGTAACACCACTACTGCGTGGGCTGCCAGAGTGTTTCTGGGTGCAATTCAAGGTTCTGGTTGTTGCCTTTAAAGCCCTTCATGGCTTGGGACTGGGTTACCTGAGGGACCGTCTTCTCCCAAGTGTTCCTACCCATCCAATGGGCATGCTCCGGGTCCCATCAGCCAAAGTATGTTTGAGGTGTGCCTTCTCTGCCATAGTGCCTGCTCTCTGGAACATCCACCCTCCTGAGAGTAGGATGGCCTTGACCCCGTTGGCCTTTCATAAGGCCTTGAAGACCTGGTTATGTGCCCAGGCCTGGGGCCCTGAGAGTGTTAAGGGCCCCGTTTCCTGGTTATATTGACATCTATGGTTATAATTTTTTCCATCTGCTGTATATATTTATTTTTGTATTGTGTTTGTACTTGGTTTTAACCGATTTTGTGATTGTCCGCCACCCAAGACAAGAGTCACTTGTCTAAGATGGGTGGTCATAGAAATTGAATCAATCAATCAAACAAACAAACAAATAAATAAATAAATGCCTTGAAGGGGAATTTCACTTCTATGAAGATTTGAGTGTTGTATGCTGTCCAACATACTCAAGCATTTGCAACAGGTGAAAGAGGCTTCTGCATAGAAGTAGCATTTGCACATAGCTTTTACTCAGATTACTGGTCACCAGAGAAGGATACAAGGAGCCAGATGCTGGTGAAGAAAGCTTAAAGAAATTCCTCACAGCCTATTCTGATGCAAGAAGCCCAGAAGCATTTCAGGGTGATACAAATTGCTTTGTCAAGGCAAATCATGTTTCTGTGTTTTGACAAAACACAAAAATGTCACATGAAGCTGCTTATCAAGGCGAATCTTAGTCTCCTTGCATAGGTCTATTAGACATCCCCTACATTCTTTTGGTATCCAAGCCTTTTCCAAAGTGAATGGTGCCAGCCTTAGAACATCTGGCAAGAGGACATGCTGTGGATAAGTCTATAGGCAGGGCAGGAGAAGTCCAACATCCAGCCTGAGCCGCCCCTTCCAGCTTCTATCACATCCCTGATTTGGGAAGAAAGTTGACCAGACTAAATTATACATTCACCCACCCCTAATTGTTCACAATAAGAACACTACCACCACCACCAACAACAAAATACTGGTCCAGGAAAAAGTCATGTTCTTATTTCTGCTCTGCCAAGCTGTAATACCAAAATAGTATTTTGCTGTGTTTGAGGTCAGAGCACTCTCCAGGTAAATGACAGGTTTGCTCTAAATTACCTCTTCTATAAATTCTTATTTAAGTAGTCACTCTAAAAGGCAAATAGAAAAACCCTGCTACAAATGATTAGCATGGGTTCTTTAACAAATTAAATGTATAATTTAAACATTATTTGAATAAAATCGTACATGATTTAAAATGGACAGATTACTTAACCCTGTACTTATTGTACTTACTTAAAAGCCACTAAGCACTGCATTTGGAGAAGGGTCCAATGAAAGACTATATCCAGGAGATAACATTTGGCTATGAGGTGCAGATTGGATAATTTCATACAGGAATCTGCAGATGCCAGACTCAACTACCAGTCATTATACACAATGAAAGGCCAAGGCAAACAGTATAGAAAGAGAAAACATTAGGTGGTATATGCTATATACACAGACATACACCTCTCCTGGTGGATATGGAAGATTCTTAACCAACCTGTCATGAGTAAGGATGGCGAGCAGGGGGCTCCCATCCAGACTGTCAAGCGCATGCGTAGCACTGAGGAATTGGTCAGCCATTCAAAGAGACACAGATTGGGACCGCCTTAACCCTTGGGGGTTATATGTCTGGGTTTTCCCACGCTTCTTCAGTTTGTTAGGATTCCTGTTAAGTACTAGCAATAAATATTAGAGACCAGTTCCTTGTCTCAGCGTGTTTCCTGGCTGTTAGGACACAACCTCACATTCAATGTTGTTGCTTTTACAAGGTTGCTGAAAGCCAGGCGGGTGTCTAAGTAAGCTCCTCTGAAGCCTATTAGGGAAAGGGGAGCAAAGATTCTGTGTTATGCCTTTGATGACATTTCAACTCTACCCCATCTCTAGGATATATTGGGAAGATCACAGACATTTTAAACTGCAAGAATAGTACTGATCTTGGTCTTTCCATGGTTTGGTCTACCAGAGATTCTTGATGTTCTCTGCCAAGTAGTAGAATGCAACCTTTCACTTAAGAAAGGTTTTCTGTAATTCTCAGCTGCTGTGCTATCTGATGATGATGATGATGAGCCATCAAGTCAGTGTCAATGCTTAGTGACCATATAGATAGATTTTCTCCATGATTTTCCCCAATGTCACCCTTCAGATCTTCCAATGGTGCACCCATCATTGCTGTAATCAGATCCATGTACCTTGCTACTAGTTGTTCTCTTTTTTTCTTTTCCCAGCATTGTAGACTTCTCAAGAGATCTTCGCATAATGTGTCCAAAATATGCTATGCTATTTAGGCACAATGTATCCACAACAAGGCCAGTTGAGTTTATTTTGCACTTTTAATAATAAACATTTCTGTTATAGGTCATGCCTCTAGAGGGATCTTTCCTCTCTTCTTAATTAAGAGATCAATAGCATGGTTAATTATGCCTTCTTAACACCTTCACAATTTAATCTGTTAATATATTATTGTTGTTGTTACCTCTGAATTTTAAAGTAGTTTAAATTAAAACAACTTTTTGCACCTGGGTTCTAATTACTTTTTCCTCTCACTCAATACAACTGTACTGGAGCACTGATTTGAATATTGGGGCATAATGAACCATGGGTTCATTGCAGAGGGGGCAATCACAAAGCAAATGCTTTGTCTTCCATACTTCCAACAGATGCTAGCATGCAAGTACAAATATATGGAATTACTTCATAACTTCATCATGTCAGTATCATTTTGGCTTCATCATGGTTTGCTAAGGATGTCACCACAATGAACTTGGAAAGTTCTTGAGTTTAGAATCCCCACATTCCATGCCACCCTTTGTCACATGAAACTTAGGTTCATTTCCTGAAACTAGAATTAAACAGGATCTCCAGAGGAGGTCTTGGAGAAATATTGCCAGTTCTAAATTAGTTGGATGAATGGGATCTTCATGTATATAGAAGTTTCACATATTCATAACTTGCTGTCGGAATGCATTGCTACATACAGTATCATAAGTTTTACCTCCAGAGTCTCAAAGGTAAGACTCTGGAGGTAAAACATATGTGTAATGTGTCATCCCTCTTGATTACTAGTATGCTTGGTACAAACCTGTCTGTTGGTTCAGTAATCATTTCAATCACCCTACACTGGACCATCCTCTCTAGGTCTAGTTTTGCCTTGGGGACTATTTGCATTCTGACTGTATGGTCTGCAGATGGAACGGCCCTTTCTTTAAGTATTATTATTTTTTTATTTCAGGGATCCCTTGGTTTTCTATTTCCATGTTAGGCTCAGTGGATATTAGATTAACTGCAACAGATGCCTCCTTGTCCATAAGATAGTTTTACTTATACAGCACATATACTTTAAATTCATATTTTCTGCCTCTGTGCTGTGCATTGGTTATGAAGTATCCTAGACAACAGGAAGTCTTGCTGCCAGGGCCAGAAATATATGATCTGGTAAAGTCATCAAGGCATACAACCAGTTCCCCACCATTACAAAGGCCATTGGTATGCTTCTCTCATGATAAAAAGCTGCAAAAGGACCTATTTTCTTACCTTTGTGGCATTCTGCAGTTTCCATAGGTTTTCTACCTTATGCACAGCCCTGTATCTATTCTTCACATTTGCATAACCTGCTAAGAAATTATTTCATATTACACCCCTGAACCTGACGGTGGTCCACTTAACAGTATGTTGTCAAGGCCATCTCTCTTTCTTTTTCTCCTTGGGAAAAAAAAAATAGCTCATACTTGAAAAATATTTCAGTGTTAGCAGTGGAAAATGAGTACCAATTACAACCAGAATTTTCCTCCTGGATGTCAAAGAAATTGCTACATGCTGTCATGACACATTTTCAGTGAGCACAATAGAGCACAGTAGATTTTTGTAGAGAGTAAGGAAGATGGCCCTGACAGAGATGGGCAAAATCTATTACCAAAGCAACACAGGGGAAAAACACACCTTAAATCTAAAACCAGCAGAAAGTATGTGGAAATGGCTCAGACAAATACCTCCCTAATTTACATGGGTATAACAAAGGGAGGAGGTACAGCACAATCAGACTGGCAAGTTTCTGTTATTATAGCTGCTTTCAATAAAAGTAGTCTTAGACTTCCTGTGGAGTTGATTCCTGGTCTGGTCTACCTGGTGAGGATGTCAGTTTTGGAGAAAGCTCAACCTATGTTAGAAGGTCTAGATTTTACTTTGGAAAGGACCAAGGAAGCTTCCATATACTGAATCAGACTATTGTCCAGCAAGTTTAATATTAGGTTTAATGGATCCTTAGTATGATTTAATCTGATCCATCTTCCAGTCTTTCCTCCTCCTAATTGGAGGAGCAAGGCTTTACAAGTTTTGATCTTGCAAATCATGAGCCAGAGGACTCTCAAATATCTGCAGATGAGTCTCAGAAAGCATAGAACCTGCAGTTCTGGAGCAATCAGGTCATCAGCCCCCTGCTGCAGAAACACAGTGCAAGCTGCATCAGCTGATTCAGAGCTTGAGCAGGAAAGGATCCTTAGCCTTCCTGCATGCAGAAAGATCAAGTGAGTAGAACAGAGATGTTCAATGGGACTTCTCAAAAGGAAGAGGCATAACTCAGGAAAATAGGCAAGATTGAGTCAGTGCTCTAAGAGAAGAGCTTGGGAGTCAAGCTTCTGTTGGCAAATAACTTTCTAACCTTGGATCTGGCTTCCTGAACATGTGCTACTTTTGATTCTCTGGCTGATGTTTGGACTGATATAAGACTATATTCAACTTTGATTCTCCATCTTACATTTGTCTGCATGGAACTTGGGGTTCTGAAGTAAGTTTGTTTGGTTTTCCTGAACTCTTGCATTCCTGCACTAAGGTGAGATTTTAACCATCCTAGAGACCTTTGATCTTCTTCTGGCCTCTTACACTTGTAGCTGCACAGGGCATTCAGCTACTTACAGAGACTTCGAAGCATACTGCAGAAAGTGAAAGAAAGGTATACAGAACAAAGGGGGAGATGAATTTGCAATAATCATGATTCTATGTACCCTTTTCTCCTTCTGGGTTTCAGGGAAATTCTTTTCATATAGCAGTCTGTTGGGTCCCCTCATCTGGTCATATGATTACAAAGATGTTTGCAAAAGATTTTAGCAGACTAGTGTCCACAGCAGGAGCACAGTGCCCAAACTATGGATTGATGGATAAGAATTTCCTCTGTAGGGAAATATTTTTCACCAGTCCTGTGTGGGAAACAGGTATACAGTATGGGCCAGGGACTGTTGGTATTTTGTTGATGAGCAAGGAGCAAGTCACAGAGATGCCAGGGAGCCTGGTTACCATGGTAACAAATCATTTTCTTAAGTGTTTGGCAGAGTCAGAAGGTCAGGCTCCATTGTTCTCAGGTTAAAATGTGGCCAGGGGTCAGAGAGGTTAAGTGTTGCATGGCCTGATATGGGAAAACTGTAGTTTGAAACTGTCCTCCACTTCCTTGCTTAATTTGCATTTAAATAAGCCAGCTCTGCCAGAGCCACGCTCTTGCTTCTCTTCCACCCTTCTGCTCAGCACACTTGGGTGTGTGTGTACTTGTAAATATGCTCTTTTGTATTTAAGAAGCTTTTGAGCCCATCCAGAGCCCTGGATGAGGAAACTGTTTATGTTCTATGCTTTGCTTGAATACAATTATTTTTGTTGAAATGCCTGGTGTCTTCTTTCTGATCTCTCGGGCCAAATGCTTTCCAGCACTCTGCACAAACTCCAGCAGGGACAACATTCATAGGAAACAGTGGTTAAGTTAGGGAAGGGAGATGGAACATGTGGCCATTTTATTTTGAAGCATGGGCACCTCCCATTCTGCCTTCTTCCAGATGCCTCAGCAAATGTGTGAAGTTGCAAGTGCTACACTTTATCTCCCATAACTAGAGTTTTATATAGACTACTCCTATCCTCCTTCCTTATTTAATGCAAGGGTCCTTTCTCCATAGTTCCATGATGGAGATGAATTTAGGGAAAGAAAAACCCATTTTACCTATTCATGACAGCTTCCTAAATATTATCCAACAGATTACAGCATATAGAATGTATTTGGATTATGTGACACATCTGCCCTCTTTATGAAATGTGGGGAGACAATTAAAATAAATGTATTAAATATGATTATTTAATATTTAAAATTATTAAAATAAGTGTCTTACAAGAAACATATTAAGATTCATGGTACAGGTTTTCTTCAGACTAAGCTTATTGGTTATAAAACACGGGACCTGAATCCTCAGATTCAAAAACCCATTTTGGGTGCTGCTTCTGTCTAAGGTTGTGACTGACATTTTAAACCTTGACATGTTAATAATCATTAACAATTGTTTGATCTGCCCAGATAAAGCCTATGTTGTCTGTCCTTAATGGCTAGTCATGGTCCCCCATTTGGTTCTTCAGGACCTCCTTTATTAACTTTGTAAATCTTGGGAACTGCCACAGAAATTTCAGATCGTCATTTATTAATGAGTTGATTAAGGTGGGATCTCTTTGAAATGCTTCTTCCTAGGTTTCTTGACACCAGGGCTGAGTTGCTGATTATAAACTATAATTATATTATTATAAAACAAGATACCAATGGACACTCACAGGATTGCTGTTATGAGGAAAAATTGGAGGAGAGGACTATTATATGTCTTGAGCCCCTAGAACAAAGGCAGGATATAAATCTAAAAATAAAAATGGTATATCCTGTTTGCCATTGGATGGTGATGCCTATTACATTCCTTGTTTCCACCTTTAATAACACAGCAAGTTGCATTCAAGCTTCAACTCCTGTGTATTCTGCATGAGCCTCTGTGCTTCTATTCTAAAATCTTCTCCCAATCACAACAATGCATTGCTTAATACCTCATTCCTAAACAAAGGCAGAGTGAATATATATATCATGACATAAGAGGCTGGTCTTTTAAGCAAATCTATTTTTCCATGCTAATGTCCGCAGCCTCTTTCTTCCTTCAGTTGTTGGTTTCCAGCCCTTAAACATTCCATATTAACACAGCAATTACAATGTGGCTGCTTGTTTCCCCAGAACTTTGATAAAATATTCATTCCCCACCATGTACTTGCATAACATTCAGCTGCTTTGCCTATAATGCATGGGCTATAAAACCAAGTCACCCAAATCAATAACCAGAAAGTATCACATCTTTAACATAAATTATATAGGAACAGTTAATCCTCAGTGTCAAGGCATGCTAACTTTTACTCCCCCTGGCTTAAGTAATTTGAAAGATAATTTCCCTGTGGAATTAAAATAGAAAGAAAGAAAAAGAACATTGTACTTCATGCACACCAAGTCCAATCAGCTGTTCCAGTGGAGATGGGGAAGGATACACTTCACAAAGCTTTGGCATAAATTGATGAAGAGGGCATTGTAGGATTGCTGCCTGATTTAGCCCACTCATTTTATTGGCATGATGGGGAGTGGTAGGCTCAATGCTGAGGCAAAATATTTCATACTGCATTCAACCATACAAAAATATTATTGGCGGTCTAACTATTTTAGTGGTTTGGAACCTTGGCAGAAGCTAGATGATATCAAAGTCATCAGTGTCTCCAGAAAACACAGTGACGCCAGAATGATGACGTGCAAACTTTACCATTAGGCACTTGTGTCCTAGTGTCTGCAAAGTTGCATTTACATGATGACGTAAATGCAACTTCGTTATCATTCGCCTCTACTTCCCTCTCCCCCACAGATACACACGATCAAGGGATTTGGATGTTTTATTTATTTATTTATTTATCATATTTTCATCACCACCCATCTCCCCTACAAGGAGGGACTCTGGGCGGTTTGGTAACATATTAGTACTTTGCTAAGTATCAAAGGCTGCATAAGCTTGAGAAAGCTTCAGTTTAATCACATCATCAAAGGTGATTCGCCAAGATCTACTTAGGTGGAGTGAATCAAATCTGGTGGATGCAAAGTAGCATTTATGATTGTTGCAGCATCCTGCAGTCACATGATCACCATTTGTGTGCTTCTCAACTGGCTTGGGACAAGCTGAGTTAATAGAGAACGCACAAGAAAAATGTCAAGTCACAGTCACATGATGTTTCGCTTAATGACTGTGGTGATTTGCTTAATAACTGAAGGAGAAGTGAGGTCATAAGTCCATCATGGCCATGTGATTTTCAACTTAGTGACAGAGTTGTGGGTCCCAACCGTGGTTGCTAAGCAAGGGCTACCTATTGCTTGCTGGCAGCTCTGTTTAGGGTGGCCAAGTCCCTCCTGGGTAAGAAGGGGCTGGAAGAATATTGGCAAGAATGCTATGAGGACTATTTGAGGTATTATAATGGGCAGAAGGAAGAGCCGCTAGAAAGACAGCTGTCAAATAAAAGAAATCTGAGTCTGGACCAGAACTGTAACCTGAGAAAATGTCTCAGATAAGGCCCTCCTTAATTCTCATGCAGGTTAAAGGCGGGCTGGGAGAAGCACATTCAGATCTGCAAGATTCTGTTACCCTAATGTTACAATGAAAGTAGTATTGGCCTGCATGACTTTGGTTTCGTAGTTTGGTCAATACTGAAGGGCTAACAGGTATTTGTTGAATCATGTCTCTCAGGTTTGCTCTGAGCTGGACTCTAGCTGTGCATGCCCCACAGAGTTCACTAAGACATGGTCTGGGTTAGTTATCGGAGGGGTGTTTGAGCCTGTGGGTCCCAAGGAAATAAAGAGAGCCCCATAGGGCTGTGAGCATGGCCACCTCTGTATTAAATCCATGACCTTTCTGCTGGTCAAGTCCTCCTGGGAGACAATACGTGGGTACAGGCATAGCGGATGCCTTCTTGCGGAAGGGCACTATCTGCCACCTCCTGTACTGAAAATAGAGGATGGCCTTGAAGGACGAAAGGAAGCTCTGCCACCAAGACAGTGATCAACGGGACTGGAATCCAGGTCAAGACAGGAGAGGCAAAGTAGGGGGCAAATTATGACCTGCATGGCAGCACTGTGTAAATGCCATGACTAACATATATGAATCAGATATCAGAATGCATGAGCCACCATTTTGGCATTACTGTGGTTTGCTGCAGAAGCTGCTGCGCTCATAGTAGTTTCCATCAGGCAATGTTGATCAGAAAGCCCTGCATGGCCAGAAGTTTTCTTCCTGTATTCTCTGGAGCAAAGCATTCTTGCTTAGTAATCACAGACAAGCAGCTGCCAAGTAACTGCACATTTCCATAGACTGAAATACGGTTTTCAAAATGAGGTAAGATTGTCTCTTCCCTTTTTTGCAGCAGCTTTCCATCTCAGCAGTGGTTTCTTCCTCACCTTCCTGTAGCTCTGCTACTACTGTTTACACCCCTACCCCCTCCACATTTCATCCTTCAGCCCAGGAAACACTGTATTTATTTGTCTTCTGACTTCCCAGTAAACACAGCATTATCTGTTGCTAAGATAACTCCCTAAACTAGCTGAAGCCGCTCTCGGCTTGCAGTCTCAAAGCATACGTGCTGCCTGCAAGCCCGTCATCAGGTTTTTCAGAACAGCCCACAGCTTGAACCTGCCTTAGGAGAAGCTTTGGGTCAAAAGTCCCAGGCAAATTAAGTCAGATATCTGGTGTGTGTTCGGTTTGCAGCATCCGAACAGTGACACACACTGCTGTTTTGTGTTTGATGAGTAGAAGGGCTTTCAAAGCCCTGAACTGGAGGATAATCTGGGCTGTTCACATGCTGTATTGTTCTAAAGTGATCTGGTATTGTCTAATATGGTGCAAGAACCCAGCCATATAATTTGTAAAACATGGTTTATGGTTTAGTGTGACATGACAACTCACCAGTTATGGATTATATAAGCTATAGTTAGATAAATGATATACAGGGGCTTCATCCCACTGATCAGCTTTAAGGTACCTCCATACTAGGGCTACTAGTTCTGTGCAAAAAAATATCAAACTCTCTTACTTACTATTGGGTAGCCATCCTGGTCTACCAGACAGATCCGCTGGCCCCATTTTATACCAACTCTTTTCAATGCTCCAAAATCAGCTCTGGACTCCTGTGTTCTCATGACATCCTCTGTGTTTGACAGCTAAGCTGATTTAATTCTGGTTCAGCTGCAATGTATCCAAAATTGCAAAGAGTGTGAAATGAAAAAAGCAATGTTTGTTTTCCCATTGGCAGGAATGCTAGCCTACACCCCATTTGTTAAATCCAGCCCACTGGGTTCAGCGGTCATAGTATTTGGTTCACAGGGCCTTAAAGGGGAAGATGGCTTGACACCTTCACAAGTGTAGACAAAGAAATACATGCAACCCTGCTAGTTCTGCTTTAAAATGTATCTAACTATTCTGATTATTTCTAGATCCAGGTAGAAATTCTTCCACATAGAGTAACCAAGAGAATGGGATGGAATATTTCCTATGGTCAGGTAGAAGAATATGTGTTACCAACCTGTTGTCTGCATTTTCAGGCTGCTGAGGTGAGGAAGGCCAGCTTCAAATTGGTTTTGAGGCCTGAAGAGTAGAAACCGTGGCATTGTGAGGTGTCTTTAGACTTGACAATCCTCACTGTTTTATGATAAATTTTGAATCATCTGTTTATTACTGTTCAAAGAATAAACATTACTTCTGCAAAGGGCCAGCTTAGAGGGAGACAAGTTATTTGTTAGATTTCTGACCAGGAATAAGGATAGTCAATTAAGATAGATTGGTGAAATTAATGATTGATGCTGGTGAAAAATTAGTTGGTCAAAAAAGTGGGAGGAGTGATCAGAATGCTGAATACTTGGGCAATGGACATGCCAACAAGAGAGAAAAGCTGGAACTTTGCTTGCATGGACTATTTAACAACAAGCAAGGGAACAGTCCATAAATCTTGACCTGAAGTTCTCTTTGTTACTGTAACTCTTTAACATCTGGAGGGCTTTAGGTTCAGAATCTTACCACAGATAAGTACTTTGTGACATTTCTTTCTTCAAAAGGTGAGCAAAAGTACCACTTTGCTTTGTTGGAGAACAGGCATGAACATAGGCCTAACTCTGTGGTTCATCACTTCAGTTAAGTGACTCTCCAGAACCATCACAAGCTCCTGTTCCAATGCCCAGATAAGTCAGTGACAAAAGAGGACAAGGTCATGAACTTTTGATTATAACATAGAGATAGGAATTTCAGCAAGTTTAGCTTTTGTGACTAGTCATGTTATTTATGCCATTAATTAACTAGCAACTAACAACTGCTAAATGTCTCCTGAGTGTTACTATTGTCAGTTGAATTCTCTAATGTCAGGGTTAGAGTAGCTGTGTTAGTACTGGAACTTAATGTGAACAAATCAGAAAATGGTAGGAATTCTGGAAATAGTGGGTTACTATACTGCAATACACAGTTTACTCTTCCTACAACTACCATTCCCATAAACCATCATAAAACATAATGAAGCATTCCCTTTGGCTTGGGGATCTGCTGGGTTCAGAAACTGTTTTATACCTACAGTACAGCCTGCTGGATCTTTCTGAGCAACCATCACTTCCATTAAACAAAATGGGTGCTGAGGATGTCCTGATCCAGTTTTAGGGCTTTTACAGAAAGGTAGTAAATCCCTCTAATCCTTCCTTGGGAAATAGAGACATAACAAAACAAAGCTGGTTTACTATTACTTCTTTAAAAATTATTTTGCAGAAATTAAACAGTCATACAGCAGATCCACCAAAATCCCTTTTTCAGCTGACCTACCCAGTCCTTTTGAACTTCTAAACTCTTTCTACCAGATTAGTCATGATGAGATCTGTCATGGGGAACCCCTTCATTTTTTCACAGGAGAGCAATGTATGTAAGAACCTGTGTGTTTCATTCTGGCTCCACCATCTCCATCCCACCAGCCTTTTGGGCAGGCAAAGGTTAAGGCTTTCCACCTCACCAACTACTATTTCATTCTTCTGCTTTATCAAGTATTCTCCTGGCTCTTCTGTTCCTCTCCATTTATTGCTCCATTGTCCTGGTTGCTTCTTTGTGTTCTCTTCCTGGTTGTGCCTTTCTATCTTGGTCACTTCTTGCTCTCCTTCTGACTCTTGTTGATCTTTTGCAATCCTTTCCACTCCCCTAGCCACTTCCTTGTTCTTTCTGTTGCTCTTGTTTTTCTACTCTCTTGCTGCTATATATCACTCACTCTTCTCTATCTCTCCCCACGCTTTCTCCTACATGGTGACTTGCCACTTCCCTTGCCTCCCAAGCTTTCACCATGCTTTTTCTCCCACTCACTTTTACTGTTGTACATCCCTCTCACCATGTCACCTTCTTTCATTCCCCATTTCCCTTTCCTTACCACCACTATCCCCTTTTAGGACAGGATGCTGAATTTTGTAATCATGTGCCAACTTCAGATGCTGAATTGAAACCTTATTAAACCAAGTAAAAAGAAAGATAGTTTAACTTGGTCTGGTTCTGTACGGGTTGAGTCTGAATCAGTCTCAGAAAACAACACCTATGCTGAGTCAGGAAGGGAAAACAAAACTTACCAGGAAGGTTTTGGGGAAATAGAAGCCAGGAGTGACTCAGCAGAGCAGGAAGATTTGGAGAGGCTGATTGGGCAGAATCTGGAGGAAGGTTTGAATCCTCCAGTCAGCGCTTGAGAGAGGAGAGCAGAGAAGTGTGCCAGGCAGAAGGCGGCCCAATTGGCTACAGAGGAGAAATGGCACGAAAAGGAGGGGATAAAAAGGCACCAGCGCAAAGAGCAAATTGCTGAAGACAACTGATCTTTCAAGCTGCCAGCATTTGCGGAAGAGTCCTTGCCAGAAAACAGAGCCTCACCTGTAGCTGATACGGAATCAGCACCAGCTTCTCCTGCCTCTGAGGGTCCTCCTTCCTTACACCCTGATTCAGCCGAGTTGAGTCTTGCTCCCAGCTCCGAGCCTCATCTTGCCGCTTTAGCCAGATCCAGCCCTGCCTCCAGATCCCACCCCAGCCAAGTTCTGTCCTGCCTCCAGTTCCAAGTCTCTTCCTGCCATCCCAGTCAGATCCAGCCCTGTCTCCAGATCCCAGCCGTGTCTTGTTGCTCCATCCCAGTCCAGCCTTGTTCCCAGCTCCAAGCCGCTTCTTGCTGCTCCTGCTGCACCTAGTTGTGCCTCCAGTCCCAAGCCTCATCATGCTGCTCCAACAGTGCTTTGTCTCGCCTCCAGTTCCGAGCCTTGTCTTGTCGCTCCAGCCGCACCTAGCTTTGCCACTTCTGCCGTGCTTACTCTTGCCTCTAGTCCAGAGCCTTGTCTTGCTGTATTGCCAAGAACTGGTTCTGCCTTTGATCCTGCAGACTTACCTTGTTGCTTTTCATTGCCTAGGTGGACTTGACTTTCTTCTGATGTAAATAGTTGCATCAAATAGTTGATGTAAAGAGTAGTATGGCTACTCTTGAGCAAATGAAGTGGATGACTGAGTGAGATAAAGACCAAATAAATGCAGGATACCTGGGACAAGGTGTTCCTAGTCTGACTGACCAGTCCAGCTGCTAAATGTGAGTAGCCTAAAAGGATGATCTCAGAGTGTGGTCCACTGACAAACCGCAGTAATAAATATGAGGAGCCTATGGAGGTGATCCCAAAGTACAACTGACTGACATGTTTAAGTATTTAAAAGCGAGAAGATGCTCCCAGAGTGAAGGGTTGGCTGACAGTTAATGGCTGGTGCTGCAACAAAGAAGGGACACTTCCTGGGTCCTGCCAGATGTCACTGTTTAATAGATGGGATCATGCCAACCCTGTCTGATCTTGTTGGGCAGGCAAAGACAATTGGAAAGAAATAGACTTTCAAATATCCTGCTATGTACCATGAAGGGTTTTGTAGGTGATTGTGGAAGGACAGATTGCCTGAGCAGCTTATAAGCACCTGTGTACCTTCCTTCCCTTCCTGGCCCATTCACACTGTCAGGACAACCCACCTGCCAATCAGATAGCAGTATTGGGAGGAGGAGGGAAGACAAGATGGCTGCCTGGGAGTTCTGCAGCCCTAGGCCTCATGAAGAATAGGCTGAATAGATGAAGCCAAAGCCTAAAAGTAAAGCGTAAAACTTAACTATAGACAGCCCTGATGAAAAAAAAAAGGGCACCAAGAGAGGAGGCAACAGCTGAGAGAGAGGCACTTTTTTCCCTTTCCTCAGTCTTGGTGTGAGAGAAACATTCTTCTACATGTTTCCCTCAGCTGGAACCAAGACATGGGAGAGAAGAGTCAGGAAGCTTAGCCAGGAACAAACAACTGAAAAGCCAAAGAAGAAGTAAAGATTTGACAGAACAGAAATAGAAAACAGAAGCTGAAAAAGATAAAAGACAGGTTGAACTCTGCAGAAAAAGCTCTATAGAGAGTGACCATAGAGATATACAGAGATTAAGATATAGAGGTATACAGAGACTAAGTGAAATTGGACTTTAAAGAATATAGTGCAGATAAAGAGCTCATAGAAAATAGTTAATATAGAAATAGTTTTATTAAGTTTAATTTCTGCACCAGTTGAAGATATTTATAATTTACAATTCCTTTTTTTTTATTTGTAAACTTTCCTTTTGTAACATAAAAGTCTCCCCCCAGCCATTGAAGGGAGATACAAAACCCCAACCAACTGTCCAAGTTTCCAGTGCTTTGTGTCTATTGAATTTGGGTCAGTCTGGTTATCTGCAGTTCAAATAAAGAACCTGTAACAGAGATAACCATGATACAGCATAAGCTGTAGCTTCCAAGTGGTCTTCAAGTTAGTGTGAGATGCAAAAAACAGGAGTGGGTGAATGCCAGACTGCTGGCAGTGCGTTCAGATGCAGAGCAAAAACCATTCATGCTCTCTGATGCAATATAGGATCATTCATTTAGGTGGCTGCAGGATGTGCTGCTACTGTTCTTGGAGTGTAGATAAAAACTACAAAAGTTCACAGTCCCTTACTCCTAATAGTGGTTCTCAACCTGGGTCTGGGAAACTCTGGTGGTCCATAAGGTACTGTGGATATCCCCCAATGCTAGTGCCACATATGAATAAAAATAGATACTTTATGGTGACTGAAGTTCACCAAATCTCTCAGGATTTGGGGGTAAGAATATCAAAATGTCATGATCTTTGACAAATGTCATGTGATGTCAACCACAATCTATTGATTATGATTTTTGTATCAATTTTAAAATATTTTTGGGACACAATGTTTACTTGGTTTTGTGGGACCAGAACTAACATCTGGGGGGGCATGTAGGTTATGATTTCATAAGTGCTATGTTGCTGACCCTGGTTATGCGGAGGTTGTCAAATGTTTAGATAATGATGTAGTGGTTGACCTAAAGGAAAAAAAAACTGTTAGTGTGCCTTACAAGGAAGATTCCAAAGGAAGAATAACTTTACTTTTTCCCTTTTTGATGAAAACCATAAACCAAAAGATAAGCAAAAGCACCACAATAGCAAGTTTAAATAGAACATTTAAGGTTTAAAGAGAAGGGATAGGACAAAGCTCATAGTAAGAATGGGTATTGTTGGAGAGAAACCATGTGAGTAATCCACGATTCCTCTCTTCCTTCTCAACTGTCATACAGTGAGGTTGATCCTGAAGAACCAAAATTTAAATTACTACAAGAAGACAAGGAAAGAGGAGGCTTGGGTCTTCCTGATTTCAGGCTATATTATGAGGCATGTGGTTTATTATGGTTAAAAGAATGGACCACCCTAGTAAAGGTAAAGGTTTCCCTTGACGTAAAGTCCAGTCGTGTCCGACTCTAGGGGGCGGTGCTCATCTCCGTTTCTAAGCCTTGGAGCCGGCGTTGTCATAGACACTTCCGGGTCATGTGGCCAGCATGACTCACGGAACGCCGTTACCTTCCCGCCGAAGCGGTACCTATTGATCTACTCACATTGGCATGTTTTCGAACTGCTTGGTGTGCAGGAGCTGGGACGAGCAACGGGAGCTCACCCCGCCGCGCGGTTTCGAACCGCCGACCTTCCGATCGACAGCTCAGCGGTTTAACCCGCAGCGCCACCCTACAAGATCATAAATTACTAAATTTAGAAGGGCATGATTTAAAATTTGGATGGCATGGCTTCTTATGGTATAACAAATTGAAAGTAAATAAAACATTCAACAATCATTGTATTAGATGGTCTATTCTTAAAATTTGGGAAAAATATAAATCTATTTTAACATCGACGATACCACTATGGATTTCCCCACAAGAAGCTTTTGTAAGGCGAGAAACAATAGAAAACTATAAGTGGCTAAAATATTCGGATTTGATAAAATTTGAAGGGACTACATTTACAATGAAAACAAGAGAAGAATTGGAAAATGAAGGATATTTATGTCATTGGTTTACATATATTCAATTAAAAGAACAATTTAAAATAGATGCTAAAAATTACAAATTTACAGAAAAACTATCTTGGTGGGATGAACAAATCTATGCTAATAATGACCACGTGATCTCTAAAATATATAAAATGTTATTACAAATGAGAATACTAAATGTACAAATTAAGCAAAGTATGAATAAATGGGAGAAAAATTTTGGATACAATATTGAATATGATGTTTGGGAAAGAATGTGGACTAAGGGATTAAAATTTACATCAAATTATAATTTAAAAGATTTTTTTTATAAAATGATGTACATGTGGTATACCACCCCTGAAAAATTATCGAAAATGTTTCAAAATACATCAAATGTCTGTTGGAAATGTAAAAAAGAAATTGGAACTTTATACCATATGTGGTGGACCTGTAAAAAAGTGAAAAAATTTTGGTCATCTATACATAATATAATTTGTAAAATGCTGGCAGTTAATATTGATAAATTACCGGAACTCTATTTATTGGGCTTTATGAACAAAGATTTGGAAAAAAAACTATGGAAAACTTCTACTGTATTTGATTACTTCAGCCCGAATTCTCTACACTGCAAAGTGGAAAGAAGAATTAATCCCATCTGTGGAGGAATGGATACTTAAATCCCTAAATTTGGTGCAAATGGCAAAACTAACAGACCAACTAAATGATAAAAATATCGAAGATTTTCAAAAGGACTGGACATCTTTTTTCAAATATGTGGAATGGACTCAAAAAGTTAATATGAATATATAGTATATAAATAGCAAATTACTTAATTGTTTAATCTCTTATTAGAATTAATGAAGGCAATTTAGAGAATTAAGGGGAAAAAAAATAACACGCTAGGATACTAAGCTGTACCATCTAGAAAGTTGGAAACCCTAATCTTTCTTTCTTTCTATTTATTTATTTATTTTTCACCTTATCCCCTTTTATTTATATATATATATATATATATATATATATATATATATATATATATATTTTCCCCCTCTCTCCTCTTCTTTCTTTTTTTTCTCTCTTCTTTTCTTTTTTGTATTGTAAGATATTATTGTTTGTATGTAATTCTCTATATATTAAATAAATTAATAAAGATTTCATTAAAAAAAAAAGAGCATGACAGCATCATTGGTGCAAGTGGTCATTTGGCACCAGTTTGCTGATGGCTGACCAGAAAATCTGTGTTAGCAGCAGTTCTGTCAGTCTGGAGACATGTTTCCCTCCTTTCTTCTTCAAACGCCCATCATTTCTCATAGCAATTCCACTTCTTCAACTCCTTGAGGGATGCATTTGCCTTATAGAAACTCATAGAAAAACTCCTAGGACAGGAAAAATAGTAATCCTATCAGGGAGATATCTCAATTTTTGAAAGTCTTTCAGGAACTGGCTCTAATATTTTTCTCCAAGTTTTTTTTTTTAATCTGCTAAGCACAAAGCAATATACTATAGTATTGAGTTGAAACTAACAATGGCAGCTAGAAGAGTCAATTTATGCTTGTCTATGAGTCATAGTCTCAAATATTTTTGATGAAAATTTAGCATAATCTTGGAAGTTTGAAATTTGAAAACCTACTGAAATTAATTTGAGGTCAATTATATAACCATTGAACTAAATATTCTGGAACTAAACGTGTTAGCTGTAGAACATTAAATAACTAATTAATTAGTGTATAGACTGAGTCTTATGTGATACTATGATCTGAGAAAATTGATATTTAAAAACCTGAAATGGCTGCCACAAGCAACTCCTCTTATTTAAAACTGGAATATAGGCAGCACTTTGTAATCAAAATGGTAACAAAAGGTTAACAGCATGTGAAAGAACATGTGCTATTGCCAAAGAACATCTTTTTACAACTTCCTGTTCTTTTTTAATCTGTTGTTTTATCAGCTTGCTAGATTTTTCTGTTGAAGATACAATGGAGGAAAAATAATAGGACTCCATGACTATTTTGCAGAAGTTTTGTTTCCCTGTAGTTTTGATGGAATCTAATCAAGAAAAGGAAGAAAACTGGAGGTATATTATAAATAAGCAAAAGTATGCTTTGAGGGAAAATCTTTAAATCATGTTATATCAGCTGTTTCTTATGCTGAACCTTTTAAAATGTGGCCATCCTGGGAAATCTTCTTGACTACATCTATACTTGTAGAATTTCAGTGGTGGCCAATATATGTAATAATGGTGTAAATTTCTTTCCTTTGAATTATCTTATGCGTTATCTCTCTTTTTCAGCAGGAATGGTTTATGGTAAATTGCTTTATCTCCCTGAACTGTTGAATTCAAATATGTGTGTGCTCTGTGCTTGTATGATGGTTGTATGTGTAGCACACACACACATTTTTGGAGCTGCTGATTGCATCACAATCCCATACAAGAACAAGAACCTCATGCTGGTCCTTAAACATGTTGTTGTCTATGTCTGATGAGAGGAGATGAAACTAAAGCACAGAAACAAGTGTACATAATGCAATTTCTTTCCTTCAGGAAAGCTTATGAGAGCTTAGTGCCAAAGTGACCAACCAGAACAAGGCAGATCTTCCCCATTGTTTCATAATAGACTGAACTTGAAATATCTTGTGTGCTCATTGAGCAGACATCCATTAACAAAGAGAAATCACATTATTTCAGATCTGGTGAGTTGCATCAGATCACAACCTCTTTTATTCCACTTTAATCTGATACACTGTTTAGTATCTTCAGTCTATAGAAGGAAGAGACTCATAGTGACACCTAATCAGAGTTGCTCACCTGGAAAATTGTAGTACTTGTTCAGTGTTACCACAATAGAGCTCATTTAGCACAGAAAATAGGCTAGCATACAAAATTTTGTCATGGTGTTTGGAAGGTTTGGCTTGTAGCTTTAAATTTGGGTATCTGGATGAAAGATAAAACACATTCTAAGCCTAGGTTATTCACATTATTCCAACCATTACATTATCCTTAATAATGCTTAAATTATAGATAGAGCTTCTCTAATACTATCTTGAGGGAAAGGGGTGGATAGCTTAAACTGGGTAAACTAGGAGAACAGAGAGATCTGCTACACGGAAAGAGCAATTATAGCTGATGGATGCAAATATCTCATCCCCAAATGCAGAACAACACAATAACAATCCTCTAACCACACCTTTGATCTGTGTGTACTGGGAGCTACCTCCATTGCTTCAACCTACCCAAATCTTACAAGTAGTTTTTATGAGCTCTTTATTTCCCCAACAGATTCCATTTGTGCTCCAAGTCTTACAGCCCTGGGCGACAAATCGCAGGAGTCCTCTTTCATTTACTTAGCATCCAGGTAGTCACCAACCAGCAGTGTCCCACTCCAAATAGATCCATCAATAAGCATATTCTGCAAGTCATCTATGGCAAATAGCAAATAGCAAATACTGTAGCAAACAAGCAGACAAAAAGAGTACAAAATACATTTTTAGCCAATCTGGGAATTAAGCCAGAAAATTATACTTGGCCCATAAACATGATTTGCCATTACCAATAATGCAGCCATGCACTGTGCCATGTACATGGTTGAGGACAGGCAATTTTCCTCCCTTAATCTCTCTTTTGGATTTTAATGTTTTCTCTTTTTAAAACTATGTTAATCCTATCCTAGGCTTACACTACAGTTCTCCTGTAATTCCTGCCTCAAAATAACAGGCCAATTTTCAGCAATAATGGCCAAAAGAGACCTTTAAGTGAAAAATCAGCATTTTTGTTCATAGTAAGGAAATAAATAATAGGTGGAATAGGGGAATAAGCCACAGGTTAGTGGGTTTTTTTTTTTTTTTTGCATGCCTCTCTCTCAGTAGTCTTACACTGTTCTGTAACAGATACCAGACTGACTGTTTACTCACAGCAAATGAGCCATTAAACTGAGCCTTAGAAGATAGTTAACAAGAGACACTTCTCCAATTGACTTTATTGCTGGAGTAATTAATGACATCCACATTCCCCACTTTAGATAAGATTTAGCTCTATGTTGCTTGCTCAGTGCTTCAAACATTTTCCCCATGAATGCCTGCATCTACTGAAAATCTGTTTTGAAGTAAACATTTGCTGCCTCTCTGCATTGATGTGGTGTGCTCACAGATGTTTTCTTACACAGGTATGGTTTTCGTCAGCCTGGTCCTGTGTCTCAGCTTGAGTGGCTTCAAGGCAAACAGCAGTTTGTCTTGCAAAAACAAATGTTACATCTTAAGGATAGCACAAGAGGTACCAATAATGTCTTACAAACACAACAAATACACCATCAATTTCTTCATTGGTGAATCATGAAACATTGTTCAGCTGCCCAAACACTTTTGAAATGCCACTTAAACACCAACTCATTGACTTCTTACAAAAAAAAATAATTACATGCCTTTAGCAACTTGTGCCTAATAAGTGTGTGTGTGAGTGTGTGAAAGAGGGAGGGAAATGACAGAGATTCTGAATTTCTTTTCCTTAAGTCATTACAAACAAAATAATGCATTGGAAAATTAGCCTCCCTTTCTCATTCCTTAATTTTTGGATTGCTTGTCTCTTTAACTACTGGCAATTTTATCATCCAATTAGGCATTTCTGTGATGTCCAGAAATGTACTGAAGTTAGGTATATCCTACTTTTCTACTTTGTTAATTGTCATATAAAAGCATGCAAGCACTGGGTTACTTTGTAGAAGCATGCCTGCTGATCTATGTAAGCTTTAAAACTTAATATCAAATCTGTGCTTGAGCAGGCTGCATCCAGAAATTAAAGCTAAACTTTGTTCTTGCCTCCGTTCAGACTGAAATGGTACAGCAAACTAAGGCAGGGAAGCAAAAACAAAAACAAAAACAAAACCTCTGTTTAGATAATAAGCAGTTCAATAAATACTTAAAAATAAGCAATTTTCTATGCATATTTCAAAAAATGCAATAAGTAATGGAAGGAAAAGTTGGTTGGAAAGATAATTTATAGAACAACATTAGGAACTTCGTTCCATGGCAGTGAAAGATATAGGTTAAATATATTCACTGTTGCACACTGATCTTATCTGAAACTTGAAAATTATTTCTTGGAAAGATGATCATTGGTTGTGCAGGTTTTCTCCTTCAGAGCTATTAAACATTACGAAGCTCAAATTTAACATGTCTACAATTAATTCCTGATTGAAAAAGATGAATGGCAATTACTTGTGAAGATTCTGCAGTTGTTCCAGTTATGATGTGGCAGTTAAGATGGTGGTAAGATAGTTATTTTGCACAAACTCAGTGACACCTCTTTAATGCTACTTCATATTATATTTCATAAATGGAATTACAAGCACGGGGATCTGCTTGGCATCCATGATTATCCATAAGTAACAGCCTGGGAGTTCTATGGAGCCTACTCATGAGTAAGTGCCTTAGGTTCCAACTTTAATTTTGCACTGATTAGGACCACAGCAGAGAGGAGAAACCAGGAGACCATGAGTTCTAGTCCTGCCTTAGGCACAAAGCCAGCTGGGTGACCTTGGGCCAGTCACTCTCTTTCAGCCCTGGGAAGCAGGCAAGGACAAACCTCTTCCAAAATACTTTGCCAAGAAAACTGCAGGGGCTAGTCCAGGCAGTCTCCAAGAAACAGACATGACTGAACAGATAAAACAAAGAGAGGAGAAAATAAAAAAGAATGCAGGAAAGCTACTTTCTAACTTTCCTCTCCATGGGGAAGCACTAGGATACACTACTCTCAGTTTGGTTGCTCTAAATCAGTGTTTCTCAACCTGGGCAATTTCCAGATGTGCAGACTCCAACTCCCAGAATTTTCAGCTGTGGCTGTGCTGGCTGGGGAATTCTGGGAGTGGAAGTCCGCATATCTGGAAGTCACCACAGTTGAAAAACACTGTTTTAAATACTTTCACTTCCATTGCTTTAATGGGAAGGATGATTTTTATTACTATTCTATAAAATACTGATCCTTTCATCTTTCCCCCAACTGTCTGCAACCAGCAGGGACTTAGGATCATTGGACTGCTCTGAGCCTGAGCACTCTTCCTAAACCAAGAAGAAAACTTGGTATTGCTAACAGTTCCTACTCAAAACAATTTTATTAGGGAAAAAAGTCCATTGCATCCTTTCAAAGAGGATGTGAGAGGTTTTGAATAGGGGTAAACATTGAAAGAAGCTCTAATATTTTGTAGCATGCTGTCTCTTCAAGGGATTTTCTTTAAGAGAGAGAAAGGATATTAAACTACCAGTACTATTATCCTCCCTTAATGCCTTCCAGAAAATGATAGAAAAAAGAAATGAAACACTCTCAGGGAAATGCACAGGCAGGTTTTCCAATGGCTTACTTTAATCAAACCAAGAAGAAGAAAGGAAGAGGAGGAGATAGTGGTGGCAGCAAATTCTGACCCAGTAGGCCAGTGGCAAAGAAAGAAAGAAAGAAAGTACAATTCCAGCCTGACAGCTGTTAAATGCTTATAAGAAATCTCATCTGTGGCTTCCAGTTGTTCTGATGAATAAGTGCCTCTAAATCACAATAGATAGTCTTGGTAGAGACTAGCCAATACTCTTTGCACAAAAGAGACTAGCTGATACTCAGACATTTCTTGAGCCAAGCCAATACTGGTCAGTATTATTTTTCTCTTTGGCCCAAAACAAGCCAAGCCAAGCCAAGCCAAGCCAAGCCATGTTCTTTGAGTTCTACTTCTGACATGGTGTAGTTATTTGCCCTGCCTTTGCTTTGTCTTTCACTTAAGAGTGGATGAGTTTTGTAGCATCAGAAACTGTACATTAATATTTATTTATTTATTAAATTTATGTCACCGCCCATCTCCCCCAGTGGGGGACTCTGGGTAGTTTACAATAAAATTACACTAAAAACATATCCACCTAATTTACCATTAAAATATAAATAGAAAATGAATATAAAATCCAAGTGGAGTTGGTACACAATCACTAAGGGTTGCTATGGTGCCAGCCATCCCCAGGTGGAGCTGTTGCTCTCCCCATCCCAAGCAAGGCAGCAGAACCAGGTCTTCAGTTTCTTCCAGAAGTCCGAGAGCGAGGAGACCCATCTCAACTCCAGGGGCAAGATATTCCAAAGCACGGGTGCCACTGCAGAGAATGCTTGCCTCCTGGACCCCGCTAGATGAAATTCCTTTGCTGATGGGGTCTGTAGCATGCCCTCCCTGCCTGACCAGGTGGGATGGGTCAATGTTATGGGGATGAAATGGTGCCTCAGATACCCTGTTCCTATGCCATGTAGGGCTTTAAAGGTAATAACCAACACCTTGAATTGGACCTGGAAGCAAACTGGTACCCAATGCAGCTCACGTAACAGTGATGTCACATGGGCTGATTTTACAGCCCTGATAACTGTCTGCGCAGCCGCATTCTGGACCAGCTGAAGCTTGTGAATACTCTTCAAGGGCAGCCCCATGTAGAGCGCATTGCAATAGTCTATATGGGAGATGACAAGGGCACGAGTCACTGTTCAGAGGGCATCTTGGTCTAGGAATGGGCATAGCTGGCACACCACCCGAAGATGTGCAAAGGCCCTCCTGGCCGTGACTGCCACCTGCTCTTTGAGCAGGAGTCGCGAGTCCAGGAGGACCCCCAGGTTCTGCACTGGCTCTGAATGGGGCAGTGCCACCCATCCAGAACCAAAGAAGACAACTTCCTGGAACCTGAGGGGCCATCAATCCACAGCCACTCTGTCTTACCAGGGTTCAATTGAAGCCTGTTTTTCCCCATCCAGACCCCCACAGCCCCCAGGCACTTGGAAAGGGTAGAGACCGCATCACTTCCTTCACACGGGATGGAGATATATAACTGAGAATCATCAGCATATTGATGATATCTCATCCCATGGTGATGGATGATCTCACCCAGTGGTTTCATATAGATGTTAAATAGGAGAGGAAAGAGAACTGAACCCTGTGTCACCCCACAATGGAGGGGTCGAGGGCCAGATCTCTCCTCTCCTATCACCACCTATTGGGAATGGACCTGCAGGAAGGAGGTGAACCAGTGCAAAACTACACTGCCCACCCCCAACCCCCTGAGCCACCCCAGAAGGATACCATGGTCGATGGTATCGAAAGCCGCTGAGAGATCCAAGAGAGCCAGGATGGATGCACTCCCTCCATCCCACTCCCACCAGAGATCATCCATAAGTGCGACCAATGCTGTCTCTGTCCCATATCCTGACCTGAAACCTGACTGAAAGAGGTCCAGATAATCCATTTCCTCCAGAATTCTCTGGAGCTGCAACACAACCACTTTCTCAACCACCTTTCCCAAAAAGTGAAGGTGGGAGACAGGGTGAAAATTGCCCAGTGTAGTAGGGTCCAGGGATGGCTTCTTGAGGAAGGGGTATACCAGCGCCTCCTTAAACGCAGCCAGAAATACCCCCTCCCTCAAGGATGCATTAACCATCACCTGGACCCAACCACAAGTCACTTCCCGGGCTGATTTTATCAGCCAGGAAGGGCATGGGTCAAGCTGACATGTGGTTGCATTCACAGTCCAGAGGATCCTGTCCACTTCCTCAGGCCCAACAGGATCAAACCATTCCCAGGTAACAGGGTAAGTACATCCCCCTGGCATCTCCCCAGACTCCACTTCATGCTTAGAGTCCAACTTAGAATGGATCTGAGTGATTTTATCCTGCAGATGCTGTGAAAACTCTTCCGAACGGCCCTGCAAGTGGGTCCCTGAATCTACCTGACCCGGAAGAGATCGAGCAATCTTAAACAGGGCCATCGGGCAGCATTCAGTGGATGCAATAAGAGTGTAAATAGTGTCTTTTCTCTAATCAAAGAAGTCAATTTATCCATTTCAGCAAAATCTGTCAACTCCACCAACCATTCCTCCATAGTGGATAGTGTTGAATCTTTCCATCTCTGTGCATATAGTAATCTCTCCGCACTAATCATTAGGGCAATGTTTATGACCTTAAAACCATTTAAATATGAGCAATTAAACCAAAAATTATGACTTTTAAAGCAAAAACATGACTTTACAATTTTTATGAAATTAGCATCCAATTTTTTAAAATCTGTGCTTACACACACACACACACACACACACACACAAATTAAAAGGTTTATTCTTCTTCACTTCCAGTGCAGAAGTGCTAGTATTGAAGGAATCAAATGAACATTTTGAGAGTAAAATGGTCATCCCTGGATTAGTTTCCATTAACAGCAGAATTGCATTGGATGACCACGTGCATCTTGAGGTTATCAAACTCAAAACTCCTTCTGTTGTCCACCAGTATGTTCTTGTATCTGGAGAAACTCTGTTCAACATCACAGGAAGTTATAGGAACAAATTTGAAAAAAGCAAACTCATCTGGAGAAAATTCTGGCTCAAAGTCTTCAAATTTTGCTTCGAGTCCATTTAGAACATTACTTATTTTGCAAAGTGTTGAGTAACCCAGATTAGATTGCAGCACTCTTTGCGGTTTATCACTAATTTTTTCAGCCACTTTCCCCTTTGCTTGCTTTAAATCACTCTCAGTTTGTTTTACAATGTTCAGTGCATCACTAAGTTTGATTCCTACAGTTTCAGGGCAGGTAATTGCTCTTGATAATCCACTGAAGTTAGATCCTATATATGCTAAATTTCTAGCCAAGGTTTCAGAAAAGGAACCTTGCACAGTCTTGATGGAGGAAGATTCACAACAGTCAAATTTTTTTAACTATCCGCTGCAAGGAAGCATAATTTGTGAAATAATACATAGCCGCATCCAGCCAAGTCCCCCAACATGTCATGACAGGTTGGGGAGGGAAAGCCAAAGTAGGAGCAATTTCTTTGAACGTTTGTACTCGAAGTGGAGCTTTAATGAACATTTTTTTCCCATTCGAAATTATCTACATCAGGATAGTTGCTTCAAATCTCTTTGGCCACTCTGTGTAAACCATGTGCAAGGCATGTGATATGGATCATTTTTGGATAAAGAAGTGTAAGTCCCTTGGCTGCTTTAGTCAGTTATGGAGCAGCATCTGTTACAAAGAGAAGGATATTTTCCCTTTTTACACCATCCGGCCAGAGTAGTTTCATAGAATTGTCAAAGAGCATAGCAATAGTGAAATTGTTTACTTTTTGTAGAGTTTCACGCATTAGAAGAAATACTTCACCAGGCTTGTCACATTTCAGAGTGCCAATAATAACATTGGCTATGTATCTTCTGTTTACTTCACTTGTTTCATCTATTGAAACCCATATCTTATTGTTGTCAACAGCAGATCTTACCTTTCTAACACATCTTCATAGCAGGCAGAGATGTAATTTTTCCTTACAGTTGATTCATTTGGAATCAGGTGACTGGTGTACTTCTCCAAAAAAATGCCTGAGGCTACCACTACCTAATTTCCTTAAGGGAATATTTGAAGTAGCCATAATTGTACAGGGATCCTTACAAAATTCTGACTGGGTATTTGATGAACCTGCAGTTGAAGAAGAAGCTCTCTCAAAAAGGAGATGTTGCCTGTTCTCTGTGAAGGTAAATCTTGCTAAACAATTCTTATGTTTTGTGGTGTCACAGTGTTGTTGAACGTTAAAACCCTTTTGGGATGATACCTTAACTTCACACAATTTACAAAACAAAATATCACCGCTGTTACTGAAAATCTGCTCTCCAAATTCTTGAACAAGATGTCATAATTTCACACTCAATGAACATCTACTTTTAGGTATGTTGAAATCAGATTGCAGCTCTCGTGTGACTCCACCACCTTGAATATACATACACCTGAGTTGGGGAGCAAATGAGAAAAAGAAAAAAAAAAGAAATTCTCACTCTTTTTTTCAGGCCTGGTCAGGGGAGAAGCCTTTGTTCCCACCTCTCTCTCTCTCTCTCACACACACACACATACCCCACCCTGAGTTGGGGAGCGAATAAGAAAAAGAAAAAAAACAGGCAAATTCTCACTTTCTTTGCTGGCTCAAACTTGCTGGCTTATCAGGAGGGTTGCCAATGACCAAAATATGACCAAAATATGATGTTTGTTACAAACTTAAGCAGAAATACGACGTAACACCTTTAAAAAGTCAAAATGTGACTTTTCAGGCAAAATAAAATGCATCTAATTCTCACCAGATTACTCTAAAACATGTTTTAACTTACTTATACATTCAAGTAATGGTTCCAGAAAAAATGTGACATGTCGTAGAAATCCTCACCCTACTGATCATATATTGAAACAATATAATCATATATTGAAACAATCTTCCATGGCTTTTTTCTAACTGCTTATTCATTAATCCTAAAAGGAAAGTTCTGGCTTCAGCTGAATATTGATCTTTAATATTCAGATCAGACAGAGCAGTTGTATCAACATGGAACAGGTGGATTCCAATCTGAAGGTTGAGAAAAGAACAGTGAAAATGTTGATCCAAAAGGATAGGAGGAAAAAGCTTAAGATTTAAACCCTGGGGCTGGTATCTGCTATTTTGTACCAAGTAATATATGGGTTAGGCTAATCCCAGGGTAAAATCTCACTGATCTGAATAGCTGGATGAGAAACCATCTGGCAACTCTACAGTGCTCCAAAATCTATGGACGAAGGGTGGGAGGTGAATATAAACAAACGGTATACTGCGTTCTTGAGGTTAGTGAGATTATAGCATAAAAAATGAAATACGGGCACCATGTCCCTGTTTTTATTCATCTGGCTTTAAATTCACTGAAATAGTCATGCCCCACAAGACTATGGCTCCTGTCACAAAAGTACCGTAGGCACTTCCTGTTTTATTTTGCCATGGCATTTTTCTTCTCCTACACAAATTACTAATAGGTTGCTACTACTAGATGTCACTGACACGTCTGAGGCTAAACGTGAGTGTGTGATGGAGGGTGGGGGTGGGGAGTGAAATTCCATCAAGATTTCCCCAAGTTACAAGCCCAGTTGGAAAGAGTAAGAAGTATAGCACACCAAATGTAAATATTTCATCAAAATCCTAAACAGTTAGAAGAAATTCTCATTTCACAAGAGAAAGCATCAGATCTGCCCAGGGTTTGTACTGAGATGTTGGCATCTGAATCCTTCAGTCTGTTATTCATTTTATAAGAAAGCCTAAGAACCTGTGAAGCTGTCATAAACTGATGTATACGACTGGTGCAATTTGCACAAGGTTGTTCACCATGAGCAGCCATTCCTTTCCAGTGTTTTAGGCTGGAATCTCTCCCAGTCTTCTCTGATGGTGCTCAGGATTGACTCTGAGGCCTTTTGCATGCAAAGCATGAAGCTGTGCCCCTGAACTATGTCCTTCCCTGATGCAGCAATGGTCAGAATGTTGGTTGGAATTGGCGAGAACTTGATGCTGTTGTCTGCTTCATCAGGGACAGAAAATTATTCAGGGATGGTAAATTATCATGTACTCTCCTCCCAGTTCTAAACCACCATCTGCTATTCCTCTCTTCAGTTCACCTAAGCGACAAACTTCAGCAGGCAAGTGTTCATCATGGCTGTACTGAAGTTGTAGACAACTTTGCTTAAAATCAGGATAGCACAAACACACTGATGGATAAAATGCTTTGGATTTACAGTGTGGGTATTGTTGGAATTGGAAACTGTTAGCTAACCTCCAGTTATATTTTAAATGATCTGAAATGCAGTCCATATAATTTGACATTTATGGTTATTATATTTAAGCTATCTGTGCACGAATCGCTTTGAGCACACCATTTCTTTGATCACATACATGATGTACAAATAAATTGATTCTGGGTATGAGGTGTTAATTGAATTATCCAGCCATCAGCAGAAGATTCACTGGGCCAGTTAACAAATCTCAACCAAACTTGTCTCACAGTATTCTTGAACAATAGTTGTAATATGAACAGGTGGGCTTTAAAAATGTATTTTGGCATGCATCAAATGTGTTTATTTCAACTGAATCACATCATTTTTTTTCTATTATGCTGAAATATAATGTGTTGCTTGAACATTCAGAAAAATCAAGTTACTATAGTGACAATGAAAGAGTTTATAATAACTTTCTTTCATCTTAATCCTTTTGTAGCCATACAAAACCACTGAAAAGCATGTTTCAATTTTCTTTGAGGCTTCAAAGTTAAATAGAGTCCATTGAGTGTTATGTATCTTTGGCAGAAGCTTCCTAAATAAAATAAGTTGCTATCTCTTACGTGGTTGCATATGGATTAGGGTAACGTCTTGCACTTCTGGAGAATACAAATAATGCTTTTTCAGTTGCTATGCATTTTGATGGTTAAATTCACGTATCATAAAAGAACTGGAGCCACCACACTTGCAGCATTATTAGGATTAAATGCAAAACATATTCATCATAATTGGATACCAAATATACAAGAACTTGATACATCCATGCACAATGAAGGAATCAGCCAAGAGACAAACCATCTCTTGATTCAGAAAGTATGAATGTGGTAACTGGATGAATCAAACAAAGAGCAACCTTACAAAGTTCATTAACATAATTAACAGTCTTCCATTCTTAAATTGTAATCACCACATGAATGTACCCTGAACCATTACACATTAGAAGTGTTGATATAATGCACCGTTTGTCCCAGAGATGGTAAGAAAAAGAGTTTATAAGCTTTAATATCAAATAATAATAATTTGTTAAATTTATATGCCACCTGACTCCCAGTGACTCTGGGCGTATGGGCAGGTATGATGGGGGTATCCTGTTTTTTTTTCCAGGAAAAGATGTTTGGAATTGTATCTGATATTTGCATTATTTGATCTCAGTCCACATAGTCATACCCCATGCCTGCATTTTTCAACTTTTTTTTTTTAAGAAGATGATATGGGTAGGCTCTCCTGAGTGATACTGAAGACAGGAGAGGTAGTTGCCTTGGGCCCAGCAGGCAGAGGGGAGCTGGCTGGTCCCCTTGCTGCCCTCTGTTTGCCCTGCCCCATTAACAAATTCTATTGAGCTGGGTAGAGCTACCATATCTAAATAGCTGGAAAATCACTAGATGGGTTTGGGGTGTGGCATCAATCGAGATGCTGGGGTAGGGATGGTGGGGTGGTAGTAGCCATCCAAGATACTTGGGAGGCATCCCAGGGCACTCCCCCACAGATTGCTGGGTGTGAGATCCTATTTATTAAGCTGGACTCTAAGAAGGATCAGTTGAAACAGTTGCTTTGTACCAGCCTCCCTGCTTTGTAGCAACCTCCCTGCCTGAGCTCCTTGACTCCATAGCCGGGTTGGCGGTGGAGTTCCCAGGCATATGAACCTGGGGGGCTTCAACACTTCCCTGGGGGTAGTGTCCAAGGTAGCTTGGCCACCATGACAGCCATAACCTGTCCCAGGATATCCAGGGCCCCACACATAATAGTAGTCATATGCTTGACCTGGTTTTTCTGTCAGAGCAATGGCAAGGTGCTTTGGACTGGGCGGGGGGGTGGATATTAGTTTCTCCCATCATGGTCAGATCACTCACTGATGAGCCTGCAGTTCTCTGATGTTACCCCCCACTACAGGGAAGCAGGAACTATTATATCAGTCTACCCCAGGTGACTAATGGATCTGGCTGGGTTCCAGAGGGAACTTGGGGTTGTTCCAGAGGTCTGCTGCATAGTCCGACTGAAGCCCTGGTGGCTGCCTGGCATGAGAAGGCAACCGAGTCTTGGGATTGGATCACACCTGAGCAGGCTCTCTACACCCATGGATCCTGTTACTTCCCATGGCATACAGAGGAACTTAGGGAGGTGAAGCAGGTGAAGCAATGCCTGGCTTATGACAAGGAGCGAACCCAATCGAACATGGGCTAGAGCCATTGTTAGAGCCCACCTTGTGGTGGTAAGGGTGGCAAAATGCAATTATTTCTCCATCCTTATTGCTTCTGCAGATAGCCTCCCAGTGGCTCTGTTTCAGGTGATCTGGATGCTCCTTTGAGGGAGTAATTCTGGGGTTCACCTAAAGTGCTGCTGTGAGGAATATGCTAAGCATCTGATGGATAAAATCAGTTGGATTCACTGTTGGACTCTGGCCTTTATGCAGGGCCAGTGGAGGCTATGGGGACTGGGTCTTCCATGGTAAACTAGGAACAGTTCAATCCTATTGAGTCTGAGGAAGTAGACAGGGCTCTTGTGGCTGTTAGTTTGGCCACCTTTGTATTAGACCCATGGCCCTTTGGTTGGTCAAGGCTGCCTGGCAGGAGATGTGTGATTGGGTTTGGGTGGTGGTTAATTCCTCCTTGTTCCAGCGCCTGGAGGCTGTGGGGGCCTGGACGGGGCACAACAGCCTTCAGCTCAACCCAAACAAGACTGAGAGGCTTTGGGTGTTTGGATCTTCTGGTGCTAGGAAACTTCCATCTTTGGTTCTGATGAGGTGGCACTGCTTCAGACAGACCTGGTATCCAACCTGGGGGTCCTCCAGGACTCACAACTCCTGCTGGAGGAGCAGGTAGCAGCCATGGCTAGAAGAGCCTTTTCACACCTTCAGGTTGTATGCCAGTTACACCCATTCCTGAGCCAGGAGGCCCTACTCATGATCACTCATGCCCTCATGACCTCCTGTCTGGACTACTGCAATGCACTCTACATGGGGATGCCCTTGAAGAGCATTTGGAAGCTTCAACTAGTGCAGAATGTGATAGCACAAGTAGTAAATGGTGCCAGTTACTCAGCGCAGGTACCACCACTACTTCATGAGCTGCATTGGTTGCTGATGTGTTTCTAGATAAAATTCAAGGTGCTGGTTGTCAGCTTTAAAGCCCTTCATGACTTGGGACGAGGTTATTTGAGGGACCATCTCTCCCCAGTTGTTTCTACCTGTTTGGTCCAGCAGGTTGGGCATGCTTCAGTCTCATTGGCTAAGAAATGCCGGTTGGCTGGGCCCAGAAGGTGTGCCATTTCTGCTGTAGCATCCGCCCTATGGAACATTCTCCCTCTGGAGATTAGGATGGCCCCAACCTGCTGGCCTTTCATAAGGCCCTAAAGACCTGGTTCTGGGCCTGGGCCTGGCTTTTGTGTGTATGAAGGACCCATCTCCTGGCTGTATTAGCATTTGTTGTCTCTGTTATTTCCTTGGCTGCTATGCATTTTAATTTTTGTATTTATGATTGTAATTATTTTTCTTTTTATTTAATATATTTGCTGCCCAGACTCACTTGTTGAGATGGACAGCTATACAAACTGATTAGATAGACAGATGATGGATGATAGATAGATAGATAGATAGATAGATAGATAGATAGATAGATGACAGAAAAGTGATAGAAAACTCTTGGGATGCCTCCCAGTGGTCCTCTGGATTTCTGGAGCCCAGATGTGATTGCCCTCCATTTTCCTTTTTCATGGCTGCCCACAATGGCCGCAACTGGGATGGTGCCTAACCCTCTCCCATTGGGAAAGAGCCCATCTTAGAGGTTGGCCTTGGGGCCCACAAAGCTCTACCTGGATATTCTACAAAATTTTATATTTGTAGGTGACAAATATAAACCCAAATCAGTGATACCTGAATTTAATTTGAGAGCACAGGGAAAAGAGATTGAAGCAGAAAAACCAAGGAAATTTTAAGAAATCTGTCAATTAAAACTACTTTAGGTAAAGTTCCAGATGTTCTGGCAAATGAAAAGATCTTCCCCTTGCTGTATTTCATAAGAACATATGATGAGGAATCCCCACTGTCAGCACCAGTTCATTCGAGCATTCACATAATAACAGTCAGGAGACCAAGATCCTTTAACTGTTTAATGAAGCAAAATGAACAGTACAGAGGTAAAGCTGCGAATGGAGAGTTCCCGCTAAAACCTACATTTAAAACTTCATCCCCTTAACTTGTTCCCTTTCCCATGAAAGTATGTCACCCCCCTTCCCATCCAGGTGGTGTTTCTGGTGTATCTCTACCAATTGTCCTTGATGTTTGCCATAGTAAATGTGCAGCTTCACACTCCAACTTCACACCCCCTCCAACCTGGCGACAGAGAGTCTACACCATTGATAAGGAGATGATGGAAGATGCTCTGATAAGGGGTTCTGTGAACCCTTTGATCGGAGGGATCTGACACCCACTCCACTCCTACAAAATGTTGCTAGTCTTGTTAAAACACTTTGCAGGCTTTGTTCAAAATCTTTTTTGATATTTTCTATAGAAAGGATCTTCCAGATTTGCTCAGATAAGTACATGAAGCTACCATGGTTCGGTTCAGTTCAATTTTATTACAGTCACTGACCAGTACAAAGTTACCACGGTTGTTCAGTTACATTCAACTTTGCCTCCTTAGTATCTGACAGAGGTTTCCAGCTTGGGTGCTAAAGAGTTTTTACCAGGGGAAGCCTGCAGTTGGTTCCAGACCCTTTTCTGAGCCAGTTTTGAACAGCTGCATTTTCTCATCACAAAGTCTACCTGCTCTTCCTAGAAACAGTTCAAAATGCTTTAATAAAAAAATCCCAAACAAATCAGGGACTTGGTCACAACTAAGTCAAAAGCATAACAGGGAATTTCACAGTGAACAAAGAAGGCATCAGGTTTTGATTTTTTTTCCTGTATTTACAAGTGGTTAGGGATTAGCCACTGCAGATCCCAGAATAATTTCTTTTTCTTCATTTGACTATTATGTATTTAAATAGCATTTATACATCTCCTTTTAAAATCTCCTACAACCTTTGCTTTTTGCTATCACAGATTACAAATTTCTTGTCTCAACATGATTGGTTTAAATATATTATGTGGGAAGAGGTAGGATACTGTCTTTGATCTGAGGATTTTCCATCTTTGTTTTTTGATGGAGTAGCACTTGACCATTCAAGACTTACAAGCAATCTGAGGGTCACCCTGGACTCAGAGCTTTATAAGCTGATGATTTATGGTTTTGCATATAGATAAGGGATAGGTTATGGGAAGAAGAGATATTTGTTTGTAATCTCATAGGGGATTGGATTAGGTCCTAACCCTGACCCTAACCTTATAGGGGGTGAAGTTATTAAGTTTCTTTATACTTGTTGTGATAAAAATCAGAACTCACTTCTTTATCTATTTTTCTTTTTCTTTTTTTTCTTTGCACTTTTTTTTCTTTCTATTTCTCCCTCTCTCTCTGAGTTTAGTTTGTATTTGTTTTTATTCTTGAAATTAAATTAAAAATTACAATACAACAATACAAAACAATATAATCCATTCTAACCACCTTTCACCATCCATTTTTAAGCTGCTTAACTGTGCAATAAGCATCCACGTCTGTAGAGTAAGTTATTAGTAACTTAATTGCAATCCAAATTGCTCTACTAATTTATCAAATCAGTGAGTTGGTTTGAGATTATTTTCTTATGAGAACTTCTACCAATATTTGCTAGGCCTCCAAATTTATTTGGAGCACTGCACTGATTTGATGGATCAGTTCATCGTACTAAATCAAACACATCTAAATTGTTTCCAACCCATCTGGATGGTGTTCTGTGCACTTGCAGATGTGTGGACTGAATTTTGTCTGATTTGGACTAAATAAATGTGACCATTCAAATTAGTTCTGATTTGCATACCTCTAATACATACTTTTCAGGAACAAAGCTGGGGATGCTCCACAAGAGCCTATTATTAAGGATGGTTGGGGATTTGCTATTGATTGTTAATTCTGTAGAACAGGCACTGGCATTTTGCTCTTAACCAAAAGGCAGAAAAAAATGCTTAAAAATGAATGAAGGACCTAAGTAAAAATTCGTTTTACTCTGTCAGTCAATAGAAAATAACAGCCAATAGCACTGGATCTTTTGGGAGAGGGGCAATTTGACTGATTATGTCCCATCTATGATTTCATTCTACTTGGATCAACGATCAATGCCAAGGGAAGTAGTAATGAAGAAATCAAACAATGAATCATGCTGGGAAAATCTGCCACCAAAGTCCTATCTAAAGTTTTCAGAAGTAAAGACGTCAGTTGAAAAACAAAGGTGCGTCTGACTCACGCCATGGTCTTCTCAATTTCCACATATGCCTGTGAAAGTTGGACATTAAAAAAGGAAGATAGAAGAAGAATTGATGCATTCCAATGGTGGTGTTGGAGAAGATTACTGAAAATACCATGGACTGCCAGAAGAACAAACAAACCAGTTTTAGAAGAAATACAACCAGAATGTTTCCCAGAGGTGAAGATAACTAGGCTCAGACTCTCATACTTTGGGCACATTGTCAGGAAAGACCGATCACTTGAAAAGGACATCATGTTTGGTTAAGTCAACAGCCAGAGGAAAAGAGGAAGACCTCCAATGCGATGGATTGATAACAATTACTGCAACAGTGGATGCAAGCATTGGAACAGTCAGGCATATGGCGCAAGACCGAACAGCATTTCGTTCTGTTATACGTAGGGTCTCCATGAGTCATAAATGACTCGACGGCAACTAACAACAACAAAACAACAACAACATGTGCCATCAAGCTGGGGCTGACTCTTAACCACATAGATAGATTTTCTCCAGGATGATATGTCAGCAGCCTGGTCCTTCAGGTCTTTCAACAGTGCATCAATTTCTGCTGTAATCAAGTCCAATCAAGTACTTTGTTCCTCGTCATCCTCTTTTCTTTCCTTCCATCTTTCCCAGTATTATAGATATTTCAAGACAAATAGGTTTTTGCATCTGTCTAAAATGTGGTAACTTGAGCTTGGTCATTTGTGCCTCAAGTGAGAACTTTGGATTGATTTGTTCTATAAACGATTTTTTGTTTTGTTTTGTTTTCTTAGCTATCCATGGTATTCTCAGGAGTCTTCTGCAGCACCAAAGTTCAAAAGCTTCAATACCCTTTCAATCCTGCTTCTTTAAAGTCCAACTTTTGCTTCCATAGAGTGCCTTAGAGAAAAACATTGACTGCATGATTCTGATTTTTGTAGGTTCAGATAAACACATCATGGCATCCGACTATCTTTTCCAAGACCTCCATTGCTAATCTGCAGTGTATTTCTTGAGTGCTGGTTACTTTATTGCTGATAATTGATCCTAAAAGGCAGAAGCTATCCATCACTTCAGTGTCTTCATTGTCAGTTCTAAGGCTGGTTGCTGTACCTCTTGTCAAGAGTGGCCTTCTTTATATTTAATCTTATTTCCATTTTTCACTCTGCTCCTTTTTCATTTCTAGAGCTTGCAGATCATTTGCTTTTTCAGCTATCAGAGTAACGTCATCAGCATAGTGCAGGTTATTAATGTTCCTTCTTGGAACATTTATTTTATACTCCAGCCTTCCTCAATATTTATTCAGCATATAGGTTAAATAAACAAGAAGAGAATATACAGCCTTGTCTTACTCCTCTGGCAAACTGGAGCCAGTCTATCTCACCATGTTCCATCCAAACTGTGGCTTCCTAACCTGTGTATAGTTTTTGCATGAGGACAATGAGATGTTCTGGGATTCTCATTTTTCTGTGCACATTCCACAGCTTGACATGGATGACAAAATCACCTTTCTATAATCAATGAAGTGCATATTGACATCTTTTTTATATTATTTCACTTTCCCAATTATCCAATGTGCATCAGCAATAATATCTCTTGTTCCTCAGCCTTTTCTAAAGCCAACTTAAATAACTGGCATCTCTTTCTCCATGTAGGGATCTTATCTGCATTGGATGAGCCTAAAGACTATTTTGTTAATTAAGGATATTGTAATATAGTTTGTAAACTCTGTTAAGTCTCCTTTCTTTGATATCTATATGTAAACTGACATCGTCCAGTCTATTGGCCAATGTGTCATTCTCCAGATTTGCTAGCATAGTTTGATTAGAACCTTTAACGATTCTTCTTCTTTTGCTTGTCACATTTCGATAGATATTCCGTCAATTCCTGTAGCCTTCCAACTTGGTAATGACTGACTTCTAGTACTAGAGGTTCTTATAACTAGGGAATATCTTCTAAGGTATCTATGTTGGATGTTGACATCTCTGCCGTACAGAATTTCAGCCTACTTCTTCCCTCTTTGTTTGATGTTCTTTGAATCAGTTACTATCTGTACAATCTCTCCTTCTGAATTTGGAAATATTTGGAAGAAGTTCTTTATTTTTCCATGTCTGTTTTTATCTTCATTGTATTTACAGATGTCATTGTAATATTGCTTCCTGTCTTCTAATAGTTCTCTGAATTTTTTTGTTACATTATTTCCTGAGACCTTTGTCTTTCTTTTCTCTGGCTTCTTTTCTTGGCAATTCCCACCATTTGTTCTGACATTCAGTTTGCTTTCTTCTGTTTCTTCATCTTTGACACTTTACACATTCATCCTTAATGACTTATTTTATTTCATTCCAAGGTTCTTCTGGTTCCCTACAAATGAGGTTCAGTACTTCAAAGCAATTTCTGATGTTCTCCTTGGAAATTGGGGCTATATACTAATATCATACTATGGAAACTAGTTGGCTTTAGCTTGACTTGCACATCAGCCATTCTTGATGCATTTCACAGTCAGCCTCTGACTATGTCTTTGCTAATATAACTGACCAATAATATAGTCAATTTGATCATTGTTTTGGTTATTGGAAGACTGTATAAACTTTATAATACCATGAAGGCTCCAACAATGTAATTCTAATTGCCCCCAAGTGAGAAATGAGTTACCCTAAAATGGAGTTACCTAATATGAAATACTCACTGGACTTTTCCTGTAATCCAGGAAGGGGCAATAGGCAAGGTGATCTTAGTAGATGATCAGTAAACATTTCTGATCCCAATTGTTTGATAATTGCTAGAACTAGAAAATAAAGGTCTATAACAAACCACTAACAAAAGAGCCAGTTTGGTCCAGTGGTTAAGGTGCTGGGCTAGAAACCAGGAGACTGTGAGTTCCAGTCCTGCCTTAGGCATGAAAGCCGGCTGGGTGACCTTGGGCCAGTCCCTCTCTCTCACCCCAAGAGCCAATCAGGAGGAGTAGGAGAGTTCTAGTCCCGCTTTAGGCATGAAAGCCGGAGACTGTTGCTGGGAAAGTTAAGAGGTTCAAGGTAGCTCCGCCTTAGGGTCTTCCAGGTTATTTACCCTTAGGTCAGTTAGAGTAGCTTTAGTCTGGCAAGATTCTGTCTGTATGGTGAAAGCAATAAAGAATTGGAGTTTGGATTATACTGACTCAACATTGTTCTTGGGCTGGCCCTGAAAATAAGCCTTGATTGATTGATTGATTGATTTAATTTTTATCCCACTTTTATTATTTTTATGAATAACTCAAGGTGGTGAACATACCTAATATGCCTTCCTCCTTCTATTTTCCCCACAACAGCAACCCATGGACAAATGATCTCAGTGGGTTTGCAGCAACTTCATTTATGATGAAACAGAACCTCTGACATTTTAAACTAGGAAAGACAATCTTTTTACTTCGGGAAACAATCCTGAAACATATGAAATGTCTATGTCACACCATTTTAGTTTGCATGCAAGGAATTGTTACTCTGTTATTTATTATTTTATATGACACTGAAAGTTTTATTATGCTTTATATATCTTGTTGGGAGTATTGACCCTTTCATTTTAAAATCACATTGATTATTAGCCATTTGGAAAGAATTATCTTGAAAACTGGGGTAGAAATAATTGTAATAAATGTCATATAAAGATATCCATATCTATGTTTTTTTAAACTGTGCAAATGTTGCATTAATTAATATGCTTGTCACTAGAATTAAGCTAAATTGGATACAATATTTACTATTTGTACAAACACATAAAGAAGGGAACACTCTATTAAATAAGAAGAAATAATTTCTTTACCTATTCCTAGTGGTTTGAATGAAAACAAGGTTCTCAACATTTCCATTTTCAGCAACAGAGTTGTTTTCTAGTTGTCACTCCAACTTCTTTTTTTCTGTAGATAATATTGACCAACAGGCAAAACCTGTGTTTATTTCAGATTATTGGAGATGTAGAGTAAGGGAAAGTAAAATGAACAAAATGAAAGCAGTTCAGTAGAGCGGACATTTTTTCTGCTTTTTTACATTGAAATTGACATAATGAAACCCTAAATAGGGATTACCCTGTTACACAGACAAGGCAAAAGGGAGGACTAGGAGAAAATAAGGAGAAAATACAGCTTAGGAAACCTTTTACTTAAGGAATAATAAAAGCAAGAAGGAACAAAGAAGAGTAATAAAGGTCATAATCATTGCTAACTAGAGAATAGGAACCTATTTTACTGAGAAAATATCTGAATGTATCTTATGTGACCTTACAGAATTTGAGGTAGGAATATATTCTACATTTAAAAATAGCATCCATGAATAATAGAGGGGTGGTATGAACTTTCTGGAAGCTACGTGGTTAGCTGAGGTTACACAAGGAATGGATGGGGTCAGAACCCCAAATAGGTAGGATAGCCACTCTCCCTCACAGACCCTCTTTTTCCTCCTTCAGATACTCTCTTCGATCTCTCCCTCTTTTCCTGAAGCAGCAGACTGCAGGGAAGGAATATATTTTGTTATATCTGAACTGATTTCTTGTATAAGAATTTTGAAAATAAGTCAAAGGGTCTCATGCAGACCCTAAAGCCAAGATATCTATCTCTGGCCTACACTTAATTATAGTCAACTGAACAAAATAAAAAATAAAGAGAGAGGATGCCTTCTCTTTGAACACCGAGATGAAAAAACAAAAGCACACTGCTGCATTTATGGTAGGAGTAAATCCCTGAAGAACAAAAGGGATGCAGTTTTGCACTCCAAGAAGGCATGGAGAAAAGACATGGTAGCTGGTGACTCAGTATGACGGCCAAAAGAAAGGTATGACAACCTGACCTACTGGATTGTGAATTGTGCTGTTTGCCATGAGTAAGGATCAGAGATATGTCAGAACAGTTTCTAAAACGTAACATGCCCACTGAGAATTACCCATTCCTGCTCAAGAATTTGTTCCCATGTGATATGGCAAAGGACAGCTACCATTTTATCTCCATTGATTTTGAAGGAGGTCAAAACCCTGAGAGCTCAGATGATGTTCTTATCCATCCTTCCAGTCCACAAAAGAGGACAGGAAAGGGAAAGAAGCATACTTCGAGTATGCTGTACTTATACGCTATAAAAATATGTGCGGATATTGCTGTAATGGGGCCCATTAGTGGTTACTCAATGAAAAATCAGAAGGAACATTGGCTCATAAAATTCATAGCCATCATTGTTTATACATTAAAGCTCAAAGTATGTGAAGTAAACAAGATCAGCTTGAACTCAATACATGAAGACAAATGAAATTTAAAATGCATTTAATAGGAAACATTATGGAATTATTCTCATGATTGGAATACAGCAATTGAAGGATATAATTTGTTCAAGAAGCAACAGAAGCAATAGAAAAGAAGGAAGAATTACACTGTAAGTTACAAATATCCCCTCCTGTTCAGAAATCCGAGTGAATGCATTTGACAGTGCAATACGGTGCATCTGGGTCAAAACAAGTAGGGAAAGAAATAAAAGCAGAGCTGTTCTTAGTGACTGCTATTGCTCACATAACCAAGGAGAAGATGTGTAATGCCTTCAAAAACAAACTGTAAATCTTTCACAGAGACATGAATGAATACTGATGGAGGACTTTATTGGGAGACAAACTCTAGCAAGTCTGGTCCTTCAGGAAATTCCTGAGTTATTTTGTCTACAATTCCTTCTTCATGGTGTGGAGAAAAACATCAGGGGATCAGCTACCTTTGACATGTACAAGCCAATTGGGGAAACTTATTTCAGGAAGTGGAAGTAACAAGAAGTAGCAGGGACAAAGTGACAACACTGGAGTTTTTTTTTTATTATTTTAGGGAAATTAATGTTCAGTGTAATCAAACACTGACCCTGCACTTCAAAAAAGCAGATTTTAATAACTTAAGAGCAGTAATAAGTGGAATTACACAGCAAAAGAATCTAATTGGAGAAATAATTCAAGATGGATGGCAGCTTATAAAAAAGGAAATGCTGAAAGCACAATTGCAAATAATTCCAATGAGGAAAAGAAAATAGAGAACAGCAGAAAAATTGAATGTGGCTATCCAAAATGCACAGTGAAAATTTGGGGGCGGGGGGGAAGAGACACATATAGGAGATGAAAAGAGGGACAAGTCACCAAGAAAGAGTACATACAGATAGCCTGGAATTGTAAAGATGATGTCAGTAAAGCTCAGAATCAGCTGAGGTTAGAGAGGAATGTTAAAAACAACAAAAGGAGCTTTTTCTGATCTGCTTTTTTTTTAAGAGTAAATAATCAGTATTCTAGCTGCTCAACGAAGATGCTAAAAGACAGAATTAGCTGGCTCCTCTATTTTAAACTTCTCCAAAAGGAAATTGTGCATAGTAAGATAAAGGGACAGAGTGGAAGTCTGTGACTGATAGAAACATGATCGGGGAATATCTATTTACTTAGAATGAATTGAAATCTCTAGGACAACATGATCTGCATAGGTACTGAATGAATTAGATGACGGCCAGACAAAAAAACTTTGTATTAGCTTAGAAATCCTAAAGTACAGTGCAAACATAATCACTATCCTTAAACGGAGGGGGGGTGTGATCCAGGGAATTACAAATCAGTCAAATGTGCAACGAGTGGAAAGGTACTCGATTCTGGCAATGCGTTAAGCAAAGCCTTCCTTGAAAGCTGTGGTACAAAACAATCTGTCCAGCTCACATTCTTACCTCCCTGCTTCAAAAGAGCAAAGTGAAGCTGCAACCTTGCTTCGCCTTGTCTTGCTCCAACAATCTCCTCTGGCAGTTCCGGTAGTTGGAAGAAGTCGTCACAGTGACTGGAAACACTTTGACAAGATGAATCATGTCATCATGGTGTGTTAATGATGTTCATCCTGAAGAACTTCACTGAGGGAAATGATGACCACCTCATCAAGGCCTAACTCTTATACTTGCTCCTTTAATAACCTATTTTCATGTTCAGTTGCTGAGTTTAATTTTCATTGCTATCAATGGTGAGTTTTAGGATACCTGTTCATTTATTCTAATTGAGGATCTTGTCCTATTTTAACAAACTGTCTTTCATGATTTTTTAAAGCTTGTCCCATCTTTTTTTTTTCACTTCCTCTAACAGCAAAAATAATAGAAGCCAGTTACAACATAGAAACTACTGCAAATATTAATTTTTCTAATAATTTACTCTGAAGCTGTGAACTGAAAATGGGCCCTGTAGAGAGAAAACCTTCTTAAATTAAAGGATGTGGGTGCATTAGCTGGATTTAAAATTAATAATGAGAAAACAGTGATGTTAACCAAGAACATGAGAATGGAAGAGCAAAACAAATTGATGGAAAAATGGCTTTAATATTTAGAAAAAAGTGAAATACTTGGGTATTACTATGACTAATATCAATTGTATGTTACTTCAGAACAATTAAGTTAAAACATGGAATGAAATTAAGAAGGACATGCTAAGATGGGAGAAATTACAACTGTCATTGTTGGGGAGAATTTCTGTGATAAAAATGAATTGAATGACTAGAATGATGACTAGAATGATGTTTTTGTTTCAAACAATACCTATTTTGACAACCAATGTATTATTTAAGCAATGACAGAAATATATACCTAGGTTTGTAAGGCAAGGGAAAAAGCCAAGGGTTAAATATAAAATTCTCCAAGATGCGAAAGAACAAGGAGGATTGGGACTGCCTGATCTGAAATTGTATTTTGCAGCCTGGGTGGGTGGGTGCTGCTGAGAAATAAGAGAATTTTAGAAGTAGAAGAGCATGACCTAAGGTTTGGATGGCATGGTTTTCTATGGTACAATAAAGTTAAGGTTAACATAGTTTTTAAAATAACTATATTAGAAGTGCCATACTGAGAATATGGAATAGATATAAACCCAGATTGTGCCCGGAAATGCCTTTATGGGTCTCAGCACAAGAAGCATTGTATAGAAACAAAACAACAGGCAAAGAGAGATGGTTAACGTATAGAGAGCTGTTAGAACAAGCACATGGAGAATATAAGATGAAATCAAGAGACCAATTGACTGCAGAGGGATTTAGCTTTGAGTGGTTTTCATATGCACAGTTAAGAGAAAGATTTAAGGTGGATAACAGGAAATTCAGAATTGAACAGCACAAGACAGGATTTGAAATTGAACTATGTACAATGATGAATATGTAATTGCTAAAATGTATAAACTTTTGTTGAAATTTGAAATGGAAGAAGAACAAGTGAAAGAGTGTATGATAAAATGGGCTAAGAACTTTGGACATAATATATTGATGGAAAAATGGGGCTTGGTCTAGCATATTAACTGTGATCCCTATTCCCAGAAGGAATAATATAAACAAAAGGGGCCTGGCCTTACAGTATATTAACCTTCACTGTTATTTCTTGTTTCTTATCTATAATAATGCCAGAAGAAGAAAAAATCCATTTAATTTACCATTTAATTTCTCTGCCTCTTGATTTATTACACTAAAGCTGGTCTCTGCTTCTATTCATGAATCTCCTTCAACAAGGTAATTGATTCCATCAAAGCTCTGTCAAGAAAGTATTACCTCCAACACTTCCACAGCCCTAGCTGGAGACAGAAGAGCCAGACCTCCCATACAAACAAGAATTACACTATGCTTCCAAAGCATCACGTTGACACTTACTCAGCTTCCCTTTCAGGTGACAGTGACCTCAACATCTTCTGTCATCTCCACAGAAGATGGCTGAGGTAATTTCCATACACTTCAAAGTTTTCATAGCCTTAAATCCAGGTCTTCCTAGCTATCTCTTCCATTAGTCCTTTGCACTGAAAGGAAGGAGGAATTGATTTGTTTCCCTCAAATGCCCTTCTTGACATTTTTCTCAGCCACCACAGTGACCCCTAAATTCCCTCATCCTTCTCCACACAATGCTGCTGATTTGCTTTTATGGGCTGGTTTAGCTTTGTTGCAACTATTCACCAAGATTTCTGGATAGCTAGAAGGATTGGTATAGCTGGTTGGAAGCTTAGCCCCTCCTGGAAAATGCCACCCTATTACTGGTATGAATGACTGTATCAGAATTGTGGCTGGCCGATAGTGTACGTAAATTAGGCTTGTCCCTATTCACTTATTGTCAGATTACTACCTACTCCAGTCATGCAGAATTTAGAAACAAAGTTGGGCCCAAGATTGCAAACTAGACTTATCTGACTTGAGCCCATCATCAGAGTGCTGAGAGTTGATTTCTCAGATGTGTTAGCAGGAACAGCAGTGGCACATGTTATTCCCCTTGAAAGAGCAAAGCTAAGCCTTATGGTTGAGCCCAAGAAGGAAGTTGAGTATGGAGAAGATGAATGAGGTGCAAAGCAGTGTTCTGGTAAGAAGATCATAGAAATCATTAGAGAACTTATTATTCATGTCAGGGTCAGGGACCCATTGCATCATGTAACACCTCTTCTCCATTTTCAGCAGACCATATCAAGGAACAGACTTCACAGAAGATTGCAGTCTTAAAGTAATAAAAATAATTTTATTTAGATTGGCTATAGTACCATAATCGTTAAAGTATGATTGTGCTTCCCCTCATCCATCTTTTATATTCATGTGAATTGTGTGTGTGTGAGAGAGAGAGACAGAGAGAGAGATATATATCTTTCTAATCTTCCTCATAATTTGCATATAAGCAATGTTTACCTTTTTGTTGCTTTGATAATGGATCCTCCCTCTGTCCATCAAGGTCATCCTCTTTACTCTCTACACCCATATATTCTCTATATGTGGAAAGCTACAGAATAGTCCTTGAATCTGCAAAGTGCTTCAGAAGAATACAGAGTGCTTCAAAGCCACCAGTTTGATTCATTGCTTTAAAAGTGACCCCCCCCCCCGCCTTTGATTCATGAATGTCTTTTGAAGGGGTGATTCAATCAAAGCTTCATCCAAAACATTCCTTTGAAACTCTGAACAATTCTAATTATTTGTCATGTGGTGAAATGGGAAAGAGGAAACAACTTCTTATATCTACTGAAATGTACAACTTGATGAAAAAAACAACTGGTTGCTACTTTAACCAATCAACAAACAATATAGTTGATCAAATGATAATTTAGAATAGTACACGTATGACCACTTGATAAGCTGATAAAAAATGTATGGCTTCCTGGAAATTCTATTTAAAAACAGAAATGTAATAAACTATCTGGCTCTAACACAACAATGCACAAGGTATGATTAACAAATCCAGGGGATATATATATATATATATATATATATATATGTATGTATGTATGTATGTATGTATGTATGTATGTATGTATACACACACACACACACACACACACACACACTGCAGTAATCTATAAACTGTTAAAAGGCCTTCAAGTATTCATATCTAGCCAATTTTAGAGCTGTCACATCACATCTCTGAAACTAAGAAAGGAATCTAAATTTCATGGGAATCAGTACACTTTCTTAGATCCTTCTAGATTTTATATGTTATCAATGCTGCAAATTAAATAATCCTCCAATCTTATGATTCTAGCATAAAAGAAACTAATTAATTAGGGCGAATTCTCAGAAAAATGCCTTGCCTTTCTTCAGATTTCATCTTCCTTACCCCAAAATCTCAGGAGAGTTTGATTTTTCTCATTCAGACTGTGGATAAGACCCTAAAGTCTCAATAAAAGTGGTGATCTTGTGAGAAATGGTCCCATGGGTGTTATCTGAGGGCACTGTGGGTGGTGGCACCTGCAGACATTTTGTTGCCAACTCAATCACTACAGCAGCTGATTATTCAGGGTTCTGATGCCCACCCAGGTAACTCCTACACAGATAGTTCACTGATTTCTCTTTATTTGCTAGAGCTTTCTGCTCAACCTTGAACTTGCAGCCACTTTGACCTTGGGAGATTTAGTGACAAGTGATCAGTCCATGCCCACATGGTATGTATTCAGGTGTTATTCTATTGCCTGTCCCCTTAACCCAAATCATGGTTGCACTGCAGATGCATTTTACAAACATCTTTCCCTAATATGCTTATGTTGGTACATCATGTTTCCAAATGCATGTTTTATGGAGAGAAGAAAGTAGCTTTGTATGTACCTGTATATGCTCTCCTGGTGTGCAATTTTTGAATCAAGAAATATGTCAAGGCAGATACTAATTGATTATTTCATTTATGTAATTGTTCATAAGGCACCCCTATTGGCAGACATTTTTTTTTGCTTGAAAAGAAATTTGTTTTAACCCCCATAATGTGCCAAACTGCTATTCCTGAATCCTATCCCTCTACCCAGAACATTCTGACTTATAAGGCATAGGCATCCTTTTCTCCAATCTATTTGTACTTTAGGCATAACAAATTAATGCTTATGAAATTCACTGCCAGAAATGCATGGAGGTAAATAGTACGGCTGAGCAGAACAGTGAGGGATAATTCAATTCAAAGAAGATTCAGTCAGTTCACTCCCTTGAATTAAATGTTGAAACTGAAACTCCAAAGTGATTCAAAGTCTAAAATCAAATCAGAAGCCTTTGAATCATTCAGAGAGATTAAAAAATGTAGAAGTTCAGGAAGGCTTCTGAGTTTGCAGAGACTTAAACATTGTAGCAGTGTTGCTTCCATTTATGGACAAAGGTAATGTGGGTGGAACTGAATGGGTAGCTGGATAATTAGTTTTATCACTCCATCCTATCCTGCTTATCAGAATGCTTGAGGAAGTACTGCTCTCAAATGCCTGTCTCCCTCTCCTGTTAGAAATTGTTTAGGCAAGTTTGCCTGAAGTGTAATGTGAAAGATTTGGGTGTATTTTGATAATCTTTGAAAATCTGGTTTGCTCTTTCTTCCGCAATCCTCTACCTTTTCCCAGATTACTTTGTCCTTCTCTTTACTTTCAACCTGTTTATCTGATTTACATAGACCCTGTTTAATCTATGTATCCAATCTGTCTGCAATTTTTTAGCTCTTGCAGTCACATTTTCATCCTCCACTGATTGATTTGATTAAGGTTGTGTGGAGGGACTGGTTCAAATTCAGTTAGCCAGCTTTCATGCCTAAGGGAGGACTAGAACTTATGGTCTCCTGGTTTCTAGTTCAGCAGCTTAACAACTACACTAAAGTGCCTCCCCCCTTTAATTCTCCCCAGTCCCCAGATAAAATGCTAAAAGGAAAGTCCCTCTCAAGTCCTAGTGACTACATGCACAGCTCCTGATATTTTCTTGGCAGCAACATCAAGTAGTTTGTTTTTGCCTACTGGTGGGATTTTTTAAAAAAATGCTACAGCCCTGGGATTTCGTGGTGGCTTTGCATCTAAATTCTAACCCTGTATGGGCTTCCTTATCTTTTTGAGATCAGCCAGATGCTGCCACCTATGGTTTTTTTTTTTTTTGGTACTTACTACTATTCTGTATTTTCTTGTACTGAGTGAGCTTTCTTAATTATGCAAATGGCTCTGAGATAGTGTATTTGCTGACTTTTTCTATCACAATTTATTATATATGCAATAATGATTGTAAGCTAATTTTAGATCTTTAAAAAATGCACAGCCAGAAGAAGCTATCTTTGCAAATAAGACATACATCCCAACAAGCCCACCAGCCCAGAAAAAGCAAGTTGTCACTGAAGTCAGGTCAACACTTCAGTGTTAAATTAGAACTTTGTTTTTAAGGAATTCTTGAAAGGACAGTTTTGACAATGGTTTGGACAATTTTTCCATACCTTCTTTGCTGGACAGTATGAAGGATGGTTCTATTCTCACTCCTATTTATCTTTGCCTAAAAAGAAATTTTAGGGAATGTTTCAAAACCCAATTGCACTTCAAGCTCTCTTGCTGAAATTTTGCAAAATTAGTATCCTCTAAAGGATGTTTTTAATCCATCCCTGCTCTTTTCATTCCAATTCTGGTAAAAATAAAGCATCTGTGGATTTTTTCCTACTCCACATCAAATCTTTCATCAAATCTCAAATCAAATCTGGTTTTAAAATCTTTAATTCAGACTGGGACATGGCAGATTTTCATGAGTATGGTAAAAATAGAAAGTTGAGTTCCATTAGTGCACCTCTGCTTCACCAGTGCTCTGCCATTCTTTATCAAAGAACAAGGACAAAATATGGGAAATGCAGAATAATAGCGGGGATGAGTTTTGGAAGGAAGACATGTGGGCTAGATGATTGAGATGGCTCATTTAAGATGGTTTGACTTAAGGATGATGTGAGAGAAGGAGATTCCAGCTAAAATGATTCATATAATTGACTGAACTCTTATTACCATGATTTATATATTTTTAATAAAACTAATCTAGAATAAGTGATTTATGAATCGTGTATGAGTTGACAGTTGAGTTGAGCTAAGTGATGAGGATAGTTTCATGAACATTTGTACCAGTATTTCTACATTTTTGGCAATTACCTTAAAAGAAGATGAAACACATCTCTTATGCATTTCTGTTTTCTATTTATTGTTGTTCTAAACAGCCTTTCTCCCAAGATTTATGATGACCTGGACATTTCTTCCTGTTTATAGCAAGCCTGTTATGTAGGTTAGGCTAAGAGACTGTGATTAACATAAGCTTACTCAGTGAGGTCGAAAGCTGGGCAGGGCTTTGAACCTGACTTTGTCTTACAGTCTTATTGCCATACTCCACAAATTTCTCTGCTTGAAAACAACTTTTATTTTGAATAGTCCATTTGCTTCTGGTGATATCAGTTCAAAGCATCACAATGTTATTGTTTCTAGTGTGATCCTTGATTGACTAAGATAACTTATGTAAGTAATCCAGAAAAGATTGTCCTTACTCTGTTGTTTGTTTGCTTCCATTGACAGCCATATATTGGGGGCTATGCACAATTATGACATTATCACATACATGATCCCTGACCACTAGGGTCACTTGAGGAAGGAGGAAGATGACCTAACTAGGGAAAAAATGGAATATAGCAGAAAGAGAAAACCAAGGCAACAAATGCAGGTTTGTTTGTTTGTTTGTTTGTTAAATGTATAGGCTCCCTGATTTCATCCTGATTCAATTCCTTCCCTTGTTTGCTTCCTGCAAACTCAACAGCAAATTCCAGCTTCTCCGGATAGAGAGTTGAAGGCTTGATTGCTTAAACATTACAGTCACTGTTTTATATTATTGATATAAATCCTTTACTACAGATTTCTTACCTATACATCACCTACAAGATTACAATGCAATCTGTTCCGGTGCTATTTCACCCTGCCTATTTTGAGTTCAGCTTTAATTATATGCAATGTAACATCTGTGCAAACCAAGAAGAGTTGTGATTACAGAGAAGAATTGACATTTGAACAATTATTATGGCTTGATTCCATCTACAAACAGATTTAGAGAGAAACTGCAGTGAGTAGAACTCTATAAAAATAACTCGGGCTGGTTTTCCTTTCTGTTTTTACTTTTATTTGATAACCTAGGTTTTACATCTTGAAGCACCACCTAGTGCTGTCTTCATCACATGACTCGTAGCCATTCATTCACAAAGCACTGGTGACCATTTCAAGGCTCACTAATCATGCAGTTGAACATGTGCCCGCTCTGAGGCAAGACCCACTGCGTTCAATGTAACTGACTTGGAAATAAGTATAACTTCTAACCAAAGCCTTTTCACCTAGGACTAGAAAAACAGAGATATTGAAAGTACTAAGCAGCCCATTATGGTCAGCAAAATATGGCCTTATATGTCCTGAGGGAGCCAGTGTGTGATAAGTGATAAGACTGTTGGATGAGCCTGGAGGAATTCCAAGTCCAAATCCCAATTCAGCCGTTATGGTTCTTGGACAACCTTTGCCTCTTCAGTGTCTCTCAGCATCTCATTTGCAGGGTGATTGTGATGATAAAGAGATAGACAGGAGCATCTTGAATACTAGGTTAAGTCCCAGTAAGGAAATGTGAGATATTTTATAATAATTACTTCCACAGGTTTGATTCATACTAATACAGGCTAACCAAGATATTTTAATATAACTACAATCAATATAACCAGTGATGTAAGCAGTATTTGGTTAATGTCACATTTTGCGACTGATATGATGTTTGGTTAATGCTATAATGTTAAAAATAAATAAATAATAAAAATAAAAAAATATTATGTAATCAGTAACATAAATCATATAATGTTGTCATGTATTAGTACGTATTATATTCATCTCTTACCATTCCCATCCAGTAGCAGCAAATGCCTCATTCAGATCACATGTTCTGACCTGTCCTTAGTTTATTACCAATCAACAGATGACACTGGATTCTACTAGCATGACAAGCAGGAATGTTATGTCTTCACTTTCTTTATAATTGTATCAGCTAGTGCTCAATTTATGGCAGGAGAAGAACAGGGATGGCCTTCTTCTCTTATGCCCTCTGAGCTACCATTTCAGAAAGCTTCAGAAAGAGTTAACTACTTTCAGCACAGAAAACCCCCTTCCACACAGCCATAATCTGAATATTGCTCAACAGCGATCATACATCCCATTGCCTCTAATCTGAATTATCTTTTTTTTAAAAGTATTGTTTACCTAACTCCTAGAGAGATCTTCATCATTTTAACAGTCCTCATCAGCACTTTGTCCATCTCTATAATAAAATTATTGAGATAGATAATACAAATTATAAGGAAAGAAAATCAAAACATGTATATAAAGGAACTGTAATTCTTTTAATCCCTTTTTTAACAGTCTGCTCAGGTAGGTGGCATGACTTAATCTACCTTGGCTGATCTTAAAAAGCTAAGCAGGGTTGACCTGCTTGATATTTGTATGGGAGTCCATCAGGAAAAATTAGGGTTGTAAAATAAAAGGGGAAGTTAAAAAGAAAAAAGAAAAGCAGCAGTGGCAAATAAGAGTCAGTGTAGTTCTAATCCTAATGAAACAGCTGAATGTATGTTAGAGAGTATGAACTGGTGTGATCTATGCTGCTGTGGATGCGTATGAAAGTAGGACTCCATACTTTCATGATAACTGCATGTATGTTCCTGTAAGTTATGATCATGGAAGAATCAGAGATGAATATTATGCCTCATGCTGAATGCATGTTTTCTGGGGCAAGTGTTTCTGTGTGTGGGGAGGATGATTCTGTTGGGTGGCATGAATGAGTAGATGGGAACAAGATGAGATACTTAGAAAAAGTTACTGGGTATCCAGAGTTCCAAGAATGAATGAGAAGGGAGATGGAAGAAACAAAAAGAGGTGAAAGAAATGAGAATAAAAATAGAATGATTGCAGGAAAAGAAACTATAACTCCTGTATGAAACAGTATCAGACATAAATTAATATTTCAACAGAATGAATGGAAAGCAGATATAAGAAAAGAGGACATGGAAGTTGTTTGAACCAGTGCAAAGAATTACGTTTCAGAAAGCCACAAAGTTTTTCTAATAGGAAGAATGAAAAAGGATGGCCAGTGGAATTATTAAATGAAACAGACTATGGATAATAAAAAAATACATATAAGATAATGATACTATCTGGAAAAAAATGAAGTTGAAAGAAAGATACTATATAATGTGTATTGAAAAAAAAAATCAAAGATAGCAATGGATGTTACAATTACAATTACAGGTAGTCCTCATTTAACAACCATTCATTCAGTGACCATTTGAAGATATGATGGCACTGAACAAATGGTAGTTATGGCCAGCCCTCGAAGTTATGGCTGTTGCTTGCCCCTCCAGTCATGTGATCAAAATTCAGTCACTTGTCAGCCTGCCCACATTTATGACCACAGTGTGTACTTCAACCCCCACACACACCTATCTCCCCTCCATCTCTGCTCTTTTGGCCACCCTGCACTCTGCTGCTGCCACCTACCCCTGCTGCCCCCCCCATCACCCCCAGCTGACCTTCACTGTCTTCTTCCACCTGTTGCTGATGAGCCCTGTCTGGTAGTGAAATGCAGGGTAGCCAAAAGGGCGGGGGCGGGGTGGAGATAGGTGGGGGGGGGGAGTTGAAGCGGAGGTGAGCATGTGTCTTGTTCAGACTATGAGATGGCCAGGCAGAAAATCTTTATTAACAACCAACTATTTACAACAGAAAAGAGTCCTTATTAATAGGCAATATAATCCAATCAAATCCACCCAGGCAATGGAGGAACACAGGGCAAGGCTGCCAGATCAAGAGTAGCAGGAGATTGTGGCAACACAGCAAAACAGAACTCAGCTAACTCTCTCAGTGAAGCAGCAAGACTGGGCATGGCTAGAGCACGTGGCAAGGAGGTAGCTTGAGGTTTGATTGCAGGATGTGGCATGGAGGAAAGGCTAGGCTTGGCAACGGAGGCTAGGCAAGACTCTGCTGGAGCAACAAGACCAGGCTTGGATGTGGAGACAAGGCTGAACTTGGCTGGATCGGTAAGATAAGTCTTGGGACTGGAAGCGAGACTGGGCATGACTTCTTTACTCTCTGTTTTCCAAGGTCACCCTCACATTCCATCACACCTCTAGCTTAGTGAATGGAATTAAAATAAAAGTGGTTAAATGAAACTGAAGTGAGGGAATGTTGAAAGTACAGTTATTTGTATCAGAATAGTGGTGATATCTTGAAATAAATGCGGTCTTAGCATCCAGGGAAAATACGGTGAAAATTATATAAATTCTGTGAAAACGTTGAAATGTAGTAAGGCTGCAGAAGTAGATGCTGTAACTGGAGAAATTTTAACATATGCATGTGCCTGATGGAGTGACTATGAGACTTGCTTAACTTGATGCTACCCATTTGAAGGAACTTCCTAAAAGATAGTCAGTGGAACAGGCTGCCATTTGAATTGGTGAATTCTTCTTCACTACGTGTCTTCAAACATAGCCTGGATGTTCATCAGCCAGAGATGTTTTAGTGGATTATGTACTGAGCAAAGGAATGGACTAGATGACTTCTAAGGTCTCTTTTAACTCTTTTGATTCTAAGACATACAAATACTTTCAGAATCTCATTGCTTCTTTGTAAAACTGTCCTTGATTTTTAACCAGTTACTGTTTTACAGGATGACTTCATTAATTAATTAATTAATTCATTCATTCATTCACTCAGTTTTTATGGCCACCTATTTCAGCAAGTGACTCTGGGTGGTGAACCATCTTAAAATAAATTAAAAACAAATTTCCATCATAAATACAAAAAAATTAAAATACACAACAGCTGAGGAAGTTGTCACCCAAGACTTTACCCAAGACTATGAAGTTTACTTAAGGGCAATAGACTTTTTTATATACATATAAAATCTCTGTACCATCAAGGCTCATTGGAATGAGTGACAAATGCCCTTGATCTTTCTTCTGATATCTGACATATAGCATTATAAATATTAATAGCCTTAAGTCAAAGAAGACTTTTGGTACTGACATATTAGAAAAATAAAGAATGCTGTTACGTAGAGTTGATTACATTTTCTAGGGCAAATTTCCCCCCCCAAATGGTTTCAATCCAAATGAGAGTGTTCAAGTGAAGCTGTGAGCCAGCCAAAAAAGGAACATCTTTCAGCTATAAAGGAATGCACCTGTTTACCACAGCCAGTAGTCTTAAAACCACTGGTGAAGATAATTCACTGCTCAACACACAATCAGTCAATAGGCATTCATAAGAAGCACACTGATGTTGAAACCTCATGTCTATTATAAGAATTCTAATCAAACCATTCCCATCGAGGGCAGCTGCATTAATGCATTATCACTTTTATAGCTTGAAAAAGCCATTCATAATGACTTGAACTGCCAAAGATTGCCTAATGTTTAGATTTCAGAGACTTCACTGCATGCACAGAGTTAGCAGGAGACAATGAAGTTAACCAAGAGGAGAAATAACTAAGATATTAAGGAAGATCTGATAGTTAATCACTAAGGCAATAAATCATATCAGTCCTAGTCGTCCCTGGAAGTAATGCTACCATTATTGGCTTGGACTAAGCCATCTGTCTGTATAATAGGTATTTCTCTTTTTTCTCATGCTTGTCTCAGCATTATGTATGACCATCTGCATGATTAAGAAACTAAATCAGAGGATAAACACATTAACTGATAGAGTTGAGTTACTCTGCAGTAACAGTTGTGGCACGGAATTCAGACAGAGATATCATAAAATAGATGGAAACAACTTGGGATCCCAGAAAGTCTTGGATGTAGCTCTCAGAGACCCCCAAAAGTTAGGATGTAGTTGTAAATGATAATGGAACAAGAGAGGAATTTGATTAAAATCAAATGCAAATTAAATGGTTTGGGCTTGGTCCTACCAGCTACTTTTTGATATGCAGGCCCTGACAAACCAGTCAATTAGCCAAGTGAGATTCTCAGTCTGAAAAGATTGTCCTGCACTAGACAATTATCAATTCTATTTTCCATGCAGAGTTGAGATGGAGGAAGCTGGGCAAAAGGAGTGGCACTTGAAAAAGAGATTTAATTTCTCCATCTCCCTCTCTTACACTTACTGTACTTTATAGACTAGTTCCAGTATTAAAGATATTAAACATGGCATGGGGCCAGGCTACCTGAGGGACCACCACTTCCCCAATACATCAACCCGTCCCACCCGATCGTGCAGAGAGGACATGCTGCAGACCCCGTCTGTAAGAGAATTCCATCTGGCGGGGTCCAGGAAGCGGGCCTTCTCTGCAGTAGCTCCCGCCCTGTGGAACATGCTGCCCCCAGAGGTGAGATTGGCCCCATCGCTCCTGGCCTTTTGGCAGAGTCTGAAGACCTGGTTCTGCCACCTCGCTTGGGGTGGAGAGGGGAATAGATCTACATGGGGATGGCTGCTATAGACCACTCCTCCCACACTTGGACTGTTTCTAGATTCTTTTACCACTTGGACTTTTTATCTTTACTTTTATTTATATTATTTATTATTGTAATTTTATCCTGTATATTTTATGATTGTTGTTTTAATTGATTGTTGTAAACTGCCCAGAGTCCCCCGATGGGAGGAGATGGGCAGGGACAAATTGGATAAATAAAAATAAATAAATAAAACATGGATGTTCTATTAGTTTTGTGGCTGAAATCTAATTATATAAATACGTTCTCTCCCCCTCCCCCCCTTTAATTCCAGCTAAATAGTTACCACACTGGAGAAAAGACAGATGTTTAACACTGTATATGAAATAACAGTTTTTCACAATGGATGGAATTTTGACCCAGCTCCTCTAAACCTGTGTGAAAACTGAAAAACAACATCTTTTCAACTTCTTGTAAATTATTAGTGGATCATATTCCAGGCTAGAATTGATTAACCTGTAGAATACCTCCATACCGAACAAATGGTATCTTAGCCAGTTTATTTTGACATACTGATTGTGTCATGTATCCCTATTTTAGTTTTGTTGAAAGATAATATGAAAGTTTCTTCAAATATCTGACAGGGTTTTTTGTTTTTTCCCTTCCACTGAAGACCACAAAATCTCAATGGTTTTTTAAACTAGTATAACGCTGGGCAGAACATTCCCAGGAGATGATTCAACCAGAGATTGGAGTGGAGAATATCTGAGTTTGTTCACTAGCATTACTGATGTTAGTACTAGAGTTCAGGAACTAGGTTTAGTTAATTAACTGCAACTGCTGAGCCTGCAAGGAAAAGTGAAACTATAAAGCCCAATTACTATTATTGCTATTAGTAATAATGTATCTTCCTCCTCTATGAATTCAGATTCATCAGGAGATATATCAGTAATGGTATCAAAATATGTAAAGACAGTAATAATAATATACATCAAATAAAGTATTGTATAATAACACCGCAACCATATTATTAAATATTATCCCATTTTTAAAAAATATTTGGTCAACTCATATTCATATCTCCCTGATATAGTCATTTTTAAATGACATTGTAACTCTTTTTTTTTTGTAGGTAACTTTCAGAAATGTATGTTGTTTCTTTCACAAACAAATGATTTTCTTTTGTGAGAGTTTTTAATCAGAGATAAATGCTATCATTCTGCAACATAGTCTATTTTGATACATTTGCTTCCATAGGAGTCATTGGTAAATTTTGTTTAAATTCTAACAAAAAATCAAACATATATGTTCAAAATCTTGCAAGATGATGCTGTCAAGGTAATGCATGCTATATGCCAGCAAATTTGGAAAACACAGGAATGGCCATCAGATTGGAAAACATCAACTTATATCCGCATACCAAAAAAGGGAAACACTAAAGAATGTTCAACTCTCAAACAGTGGCACTCATTTCACATGCCAGTAAGGTAATGCTCAAGATCCTGCAAGGTAGACTTCAGCAATTCATGGAGCGAGAATTGCCAGATGTACAAGCTGGGTTTAGAAAAGGCAGAGGAACTAGAGACCAAATTGACAATATCCGCTGGATAATGGAAAAAGCCAGGGAGTTTCAGAAAAACATCTATTTCTGTTTTATTGACTATTCTAAAGCCTTGGACTGTGTGGACCATAACAAATTGTGGCAAGTTCTTAGCGGTATGGGGATACCAAGTCATCTTGTCTGCCTCCTGAAGAATCTGTATAGCGACCAAGTCGCAACAGTAAGAAGAGACCACGGAACAACGGACTGGTTTAAGATTGGGAAAGGAGTACGGCAGGGCTGTATACTCTCACCCTACCTATTCAACTTGTATGTAGAACACATCATGCGATATGCTGGGCTTGAGGAATCCAAGGCTGGAGTTAAAATCGCTGGAAGAAACATTAACAATCTCACATATGCAGATGATACCACTTTGATGGCTGAAAGTGAAGAGGAACTGAGGAGCCTTATGATGAAGGTGAAAGAAGGAAGTGCAAAAGCTGGCTTGCAGCTACACCTCAAAAAAACCAAGGTGATGGCAACCAGCTTGATTGATAACTGGCAAATAGAGGGAGAATATGTAGAAGCAGTGAAAGACTTTGTATTTCTAGGTGCGAAGATTACTGCAGATGCTGACTGCAGTCAGGAAATCAGAAGACGCTTAATCCTTGGGAGAAGAGCAATGACAAGTCTCGATAAAATAGTTAAGAGCAGAGACATCACACTGACAACAAAGGTCCACATTGTTAAAGCAATGGTGTTCCCCGTAGTAACATATGGCTGCGAGAGCTGGACCATAAGGAAGGCTGAGAGAAGGAAGATCGATGCTTTTGAACTGTGGTGTTGGAGGAAGATTCTGAGAGTGCCTTGGACTGCAAGAAGATCAAACCAGTCCATCCTCCAGGAAATAAAGCCAGACTGCTCACTTGAGGGAATGACATTAAAGGCAAAACTGAAATACTTTGGCCACATAATGAGAAGACAGGAGACCCTGGAGAAGATGCTGATGCTAGGGAGAGTGGAGGGCAAAAGGAAGAAGGGCCGACCAAGGGCAAGATGGATGGATGATATTCTAGAGCTGATGGATTCATCCCTGGGGGAGCTGGGGGTATTGACGACCGACAGGAAGCTCTGGCATGGGCTGGTCCATGAAGTCACGAAGAGTTGGAAGTGACTAAACAAATAAACAACAAATATAGGTTTCTGATATGATCTCTTTGTCAATTTCTTTCTTTAATCATTACTGAAAAGTAAACTTTCCTCCATATAATGTCATACTGCTTTTTTTCAACATGACTTCTTGTTGATTAATAAGTTATGTTATGACTGTCAGTCTTCATGTTCAAATATTTGTACCGTTTTACAAAATAGTATAACTGTTTTTTTTCCCCTTTCTTTACATTCCCTTTCTTTACACTCCCACCCCCTACTCCCATCCTTCTTCTTCATGGCTATTTTGATTTTTAAAAGATGTTTCCATGAATTATGTTGGTTTGCATGTTTTCTTTTTTCATTTTAATTAAAAATACGTTTAAAAAGAATTGGGAAATCCTGGCCAGTTTATTTGCTGGAACAGTGTGCTGTCCCCAAAAATGTCAATGACCAGATAAAATATCACAGATAATATAAAAGAATAGGAATGGGTCTGTATGTGTATTTCCAAGTGACCACAATTTTTATGAAGTTCTGTCTTTTAAATGTAAATGTTAAAAAGTTGCCTCTTTGCTGTTCATTTTATCTGCCTTGTTTAACTTACTGCAGCTTACGTTATTGCTGTTGTTTGTTAGAGTAGTTGTAATTACAATGTGGGGGGGGAGAGTTTAAATTCCCAACTTGTTTACTTGTGAATACTTCCATTAAACCTGTGAGGCAAGTAGGGCAAATTGTCCCTATTTTAAACTTATTAGTTGTTAGAACTAAGCTGTCATCAGACAATTGCAAGGCAAGAAATTGTCAGAACTGCAGTGCAAATCCAAGTTGCCAATTCTTATATTAAATCAAGCAAATGACTAGGCCATAAATTATAGTCTAAAAAAATTTAAGAAACACCCACACTACAAAGGCAGCTTAACATAATCAGAGCCAAGTGCTTTTGTGTGTCACAAGTCACTTTGTAAAGCCATAATCATATATTTCAATTGAATAACAAAATAAGAACCCTCTTTCCAAGTGCCATAACTTAAGAAACACTGCAACAGGGTTCCTTATCTTTTCAGGAACGATCCAAAGTAGCCTATGAAGTGGAGGTAGGCTCCAATGCTAGTTACTGATTCTCTTGATTCCAACTTATATCTTTAAAAGGGCAGATCTATACATCCTTCTAAGGAACTATTGTACTTTTTCACAATCTTCCCTTTGGGATCACTTTTAAATTGTTACATGAACAGACTCGGTCCCATCAGAGTTTTATTTATCTGTAATATGCATTGGTTATATTTTTCCTCAAAGTCATTCCTCAGTTTAAGAGTGGAGGAAAAAGAAATGTGTACTGAGATCTGCTAGGAAGACGAGAAGCTGTTTGCCCTCAAATGCAAAACTTGGAGCTTAGAGATCATATAGGAAAACAGGAAAAGACCTATAACAAAAAGCAAGATATAGGCTTTGATGAGGCTATGATGACTTATCCAGAAGACTGTCAAAGAGGTGTTTACATGGGTTTCATTTAGAGACAAGGCTTTCTCTCTTCCTAATGCTTTGGGGAATGCTTTAAAAAAATCAGTGAAGTTAATCTCCCAGTGGAAGGTCCATGAAGACAGATGCTACATTTCTTGAATGTAAATTCAATCTACTGTCTTTGTTTTGCATTAAGAATGGTATCTTTGGGCTCTGGATTCTTTGAATATGGGTGTGTGTGAGAGAGGGGGGGTAGGGAGGGAGGGAGGTTGAGATCAGATATTTTGACATAAGGAGCAATGCAGTGTCTCATTTTTCATGCGATTCAGAAAAGGGATTCCAGTACTTAGCATCCAAAGAAAATCAGGTGCCAGATTAATGTGGAATACTAAAGTCAAGAGCTGGCAGTTTCCAATACTTTAAGCCAGGTAATGATAATGGACAGATAATATTTTGAACACTCTACAATAGATCCATGAGATGTGCATTGTATTAGTACTATCTTGTCCAGCTTTATCCAATGTGGTGCCTCTCTGTTGTGTGTGACTATGGCTTCCCTTCATTCCTCTAGCAGATCATTGAGTGGGGAAAATGCAGATGTAATCCAGCATATTTGGAAAATACCTGGTTGGAAAAGGCTGGACAAATCAGTTCAACACAGAGCACTAGGTTGAAGAAATTTTGGTTTTATCTGAGGCTGGTTTGAACTAACCTCCAACCTGGAAGTGACCTTACTGTGAAAGGACCCAGGCAGATCCATTAGCACATTTCTGACTCCCTGATATAATTAGACATGAGCTATCATAAACTTGAAAGCAATGTTGGTACTGAGAGCCTGTGTCCAGGATGCATCTTCTCCCCAAAGAAATTAAATAAACTACCTTGGTAAGCGAAGTATCTAAACAATTCATTAGTAAGAGTGGAGGGCAATGCAGAGGGCTCAATTAACACTGCTTGGAGCTTAACATTCACTCAACAGTTTAACAATTAAGTAAATAACCTATAGGGAGGATGCAACAAATAGGGATGTAAGTAACTAATGTTTCTTTCATCCTAGAGCTCCTACATGTTCTAGCAGATGGGACAGGAAAAGAGGCCATTAAGACATCACTGGGGCTTAGGAAAACATTGTTGGCAGATGCTGGGAAAGCCTTTAGCCCAGGAGAGGTCAACAAAGTCACACACCAAGCATTTCTATAAAAATAATTTATTTACAGAAAGCAAAAACAAAAACAAAACATTTAAAGGACTTAGCTCCCTTTGGAGCAAGCCTTGCTTGCCTACATTGCCGGCAGTGAAAAAAGAAAGGAAATAAGAACAAGTCCGGGCAGTTTTCCTCCCCCCCCAGGTGATTTGCATGAAGCATGTGAGAGGAGACAATCTAATACAACCTTTTAACCCGGCCAAAATGATTAGGCACAATAGCAGTCTTAATCTATTAGTAGGAAAACCTCAACACTCCCCTTTTTACACTACAGATTAAGATGCTAACCAATCTTCTCTGACTTTATATGTCTTTCCATTCACATTACTTTACCATTATCTCCCCTTTGGTTTAACAGAAAGCTACCATCCTTGTCTCTGTGTACTTCCAAACCTAGGTAATTGGTCACAACTCCAAGGCTTTTTAATATGAAATGGCTTTTCATGCAGGCTTCAAAATCAAGCCTTTGTTTTTCTGTTGATGTGAACAGCAGCAAATCATCAACATAAATGCACAGATACATACAGCCTTGTTTGTCCTTCATATATACACAGGGATCTGCTTTTCCTTTTTTTTTTTTTTCAAAACCAAAATTCTGCAGTTTTTCATCTACTTTTTGGTTCCAGGATCTAGCAGCTTGTTTTAACCCATAGATTGACTTCTGCAGTTCACAGACTAGATTCTCCCCTTTTTCATAGCCAGGGGGTTGCTGCATGTATAATCTGTGATCTAAATCACCATAGAGAAATGCAGTTTGAATGTCATAGTGGTTAACTGACATTCCCTTGAGTGCAGCAACTTTTAACAGTAATCTAATTGATTCACCTTTAGTAACTGGTGCAAAAGTCTTGTCAAAGTCTAAATCTTTCCTTTGAGTGAACCCTTTTGCAACCAACCTTGCTTTATATTTTTGGATTTTGCCATCAGCATCCCTTTTCAGTTTGAAAACCCACCTACAACCCAGACAGCGTTCATTGGGAGGTAGATTTACCAATTTCCATGTTTTATTTTCTTTCAAGGATGCTAACTCCTGTTGCATGGCAGAATGCCAATTTTGTGCAATCTCTGGTGGTAAAGCATTCACTTGTTCTAATGACTCAGGTTCTGTGAATATGTGAAAAGCCTTTACTGTTTCAGCCTGAAAACGTGATGGAGGAATGCCTTTATTACTCCTCTGAGATCTGCGAGGTAATACAGGGCTTAAATTTTGACTCCTATCACTTTCCTGAGAAGCATCTATCTCATCAGACAGATCTTCAGTTTGCTTTTCTGGTTTAATGTCTTCATGAGGCAAAAGATCACCATCAGCAAGTCCTTGCTGTTCTCTTGTGGTGGTCAGTTCAACTGGAGAGCTAGAATTTAATCTCCCCCAGTTTTGTTCAGCAAAAGAAGTGCTTTTGCTAATTATTAATTTCTCTCCCATTATGAACCTGTAGCTCCTCTGGCTTTGTTCATAGCCAACAAAGATGGCTTTCTTTGTTGTGGGGCCTCCTTTCCTTCTCTGCTGTTTTGGAATGTGAACCCATGCAGTGCTACCAAACACTCTAAGATGGCTTACCTTTGGTTTCACACCATAAAACAAATGGAATGGAGTGTCCTGAATCATAGAGTTATACAACCTGTTCTGAACATAAGTGGCAGTCGATATTGCCTCTCCCCAGAACTTAAAACATAATCGTGAATCTTTTAACATGCATTCCATTGCATTTTGCAAGGTTCTGCCCTTTCTTTCAGCAACACCATTTTGCTGAGGGGTGTATGGGTTAGAAAGAATTTGTTCTATCCCTTTTTCCACTAGGAACCTTCTGAATTTGTGAGAAAGGTATTCTCCTCCTCTATCACATTGGAGTGCAGATACAGGCCTAGGGAATTTTCCATTTGCCCATGTCACAAAATCTTTAAATTTCTCAAATACCTCATCTTTGTGTTTTAAGATGTAGATAAATGTGTATCTTGAGAAATCATCAATGATGGTCATTGCATACCTTGCTTGTCCAAGACTTGGAGCAAAAGGACCAATAATGTCAGAGTATACAATTTCCAAAGGTCTAGTTGTAACTCTGTCACTGTGCTTACTCACAGGAGCTTTCAGTGTTTTGCATTCTTTGCAAACTACACAGTCTAAGTATTTGTCACAGGGTTTTATCTTTAGGTCAGCACACAGCTGTGGCATTTGTGCTATATACTTGAAATTAGCATGACCAAATCTCCTGTGCATCAGGTGTACACATTGGTCATGATATGGAGTGTTGCCAACTGCAGCCTTGCAGCTTGGCTTCCTTGCATTTTGCACAATGTACAAGGAGTCTTTTAACATACCAGTAGCACACAATTTCCCATTTTTACGTATCTCACAACCATTTTTCTTAAATGTTATGACATACCCTGTTGCAGCCAATTGTGCCACAGATAAAAGGTTTGATTGTAAATTTGGCACATACAACACACCTTTTACAGTTTCTCCTAAGCAGGATAAATACAAGTCACCTTGTCCCATAATTTTGGTCACAGACCCATCAGCCAAAGATACACTTTGTGTTTCAGTTTTAGACAGTGACACAAAAGAGCTTTTACAATTACATAAATGACAACTGGCCCCAGAATCTAACACCCATACATCAGAATTACCCTTCTCAGCAACCTGTGCAATCTGGGTTGTCTGAAGAGCCTTCTTCTGTGTTGCCCTTGTGTTCTTCTTCTGTCTTTCTAGTCTTGGGTCTCATGGCACAGTCTCTTTGCAAATGTCCAGCTGAACCACAAGTGAAGCATTGCTGGCTTGCTAGCGCTGTGGCCTCAGGTTCCTTTCCCTTCTTTTCCCTCATTTTCTGGTCTTGCAGCTTTCCAGAAGAGATGGGGGGGATCTTTCCTCTCTCTTCTCCCATTCAGCGAGTAAGCACTGTTTAACATACGATGGGGTGAGGTCTGCTTCAGGCATAGCCTCCAGGGTACAAATCAGCGTGTCCCATGTTGCATTCAGTGAGGACAGGAGGATATATGATTTTGTGAGAGGTGCAAATTCCATTCCTCTCTCCTGCAACTCAACAAACAGCTGCTGAATATAATGCAGGTGCTCAGGAAGGCTATCTCCTTCTGCAAGGTAGGCTCTGTACAGCTTTTTCCTCAGAGTAACTTTACTCCCTGCTGTTGCCTTTACATATAAGTCTCTCAAAGCGTCCCAAAGTTGCTTTGCAGACTGCATGCCTCGCACGTGGACTAGCTGATTGTCCTCAACTCCCAGGATAACGGTGGCTCTAGCCCGCTCATCCTGTCTCAGCCATTCAGCACTGGGATTTTGGGGGGTTTGCTCACCAATTGGCAGCCAAAGATTCTCTCTGTGAAGATACATCTCCATCTTCAGGGCCCAATTCAAATAGTTGGTCTCTGATAGGCGCTCCAGAGGCATCGCTGAGGGCTGGGAGGTAGCCATGACTTCTTCCTTCTTTTGCAAGTCACCTCAGCTGGCTTCTTTGTCCTGCAGACCGGCAGTTGCTGGAAAATCTCCAGGTGGCTCCAAAGAAAATCTTCACAGGTCTTTGCTACCTGCCTTTAAATTGTGCACGAGGTGTGGAGCTGATCTCTCTTTTCTCTCTGGGTTTTACTGGGCCCATAACCTGTTGGCAGATGCTGGGAAAGACTTTAGCCCAGGAGAGGTCAACAAAGTCACACACCAAGCATTTCTATAAAAATAATTTATTTACAGAAAGCAAAAACAAAAACAAAACATTTAAAGGACTTAGCTCCCTTTGGAGCAAGCCTTGCTTGCCTACATTGCCGGCAGAGAAAAAAGAAAGGAAGTAAGAACAAGTCCGGGCAGGTTTCCTCCCCCCCCAGGTGATTTGCATGAAGCATGTGAGAGGAGACAATCTAATACAACCTTTTAACCTGGCCAAAATGATTAGGCACAATAGCAGTCTTAATCTATTAGTAGGAAAACCTCAACAAACATACCCTTAAACTGATGAACAGCAAATGGTAGGGGGCACTTACAGGTGACTTGTTTCATTTAGGAAACTTAATGCTAGTTCCTCGGTGTTCCCCAGGTTCCTCCTACTATGTAGAATTCCAAACAAAGGGCAAGAAAAAACAAGTAAACAAGCTTTTGATTGGAAGATTTGAGTCTCTTTCTCATAACCTGATTCCCTTGTGAACAGCTCACTATTAGATGCATATACAGACACTACTGTTTTATTTTAAAAAATATTTTGTTAAATGACTAATTTTCAATGAATAAAATGATAAACTAGGCAATTACCAAAAGTAATTTATACCCCACATAATTATATACCTGTCAAAACAAGGAATTTGTATCTATGTGCACAGGAGTTTCACTCTTTCTCCAGGTCTACTTAATATATCAGCTCTCCATAGATGTACACATACATGTTACAGGAAAAGCCAGAAACAGGGACAAGGAATACATCTGTGCCTGCTTCAACTTTTATGCTTTTCTATTAAATGGAAAGCTTCCACTGGCAACGAATTAATTTCTCACATTATCAGTGGTATAGAGGGTGAAAAGAGAGGGAATAATTATATGGTGCTGAAATCTGTCTTCCAATTTCCTGGAAGTTTTGTCCATCTGTTTAAAAAGCTTCATTTCTTCTATCTCATTCTTAGTCTGCTTTAAAATTAATTTTTGAATTTATCTTATTGCTGCCAAGGTTGACATTTTTTGTTATTTTTCTGTTCCATGTATAGTGGAGAGAATGTTTATCAGATCTGCAAATGTTAAAAAAAAAGGTGGAGTCGGGTAGGATTTCTATACTCAAACTCAAAAGGATATTGTTAGAGTAGAGAAATTTACTAAGGACAACAGAATGCAATTTCACAGAGACAACTGCAAAGTTCTTCACTTAGAAAAAAATAAAACAAATGTGGGGATGGGGGATGAATTTGGAATTATAGTTGATTACAAACTACATAGGAGTCAGCAGTGCGGTGTGGATGCAAAAAGGGCAAATGCAGTTTTAGGGAGATCAACAGTTTCCAAATGACAGGAATTAATAATTTCACTCTATTCTGCATTGCTCAGACTCAAACTCAGCCTTGTGTCCAGTTCTCAGCCCCACATTTTAAGAAAGATTTAGACAAACTAGAACAGTTTCAGAGGCAAGGAGAATGATCAGGGAATTAGAAACTAAGTCCTATGAAAAGACACTGAAGGATCTAGGAAATTTAGCTTTTAGAAGACAAGACTGAAGAGTGGGGAGAACATAACAGCATTCTTCAAATTCATAAAATATTATCAAACAGGAAAAGGCCAATACCTCAGACAATCCAACCTTAACAACTAAAGAAATGAAACAAGGATGCACATTGGCCCCCTATTTCTTTCACATCTACATAAATTAGGTTATAAGACACTGCTAAGAATTTGATTTACACATGCCAAAATGGCTGAAAAAATGCCAGCCAACTTTGTTTTATGCTGACAACACTGACATTTTGTTGCAGGTTCAAGTTGGACCAAGGAGAGCTCTTAAAATCCTGGTGTAACACTGCAGGGAAGAACAGCTGAATATTAACTATCAAACCCCACAACATTATTTTGTTTAACCGCTCATCATTCGTCTATAGCAGTGCTTATCAACCCTGGCAACTTTAAGATGTGTGGACTTCAGAATTCCCCAGCCAGCTAATGCTGGTTGGGGAATTCTGGGAGTTGAAGTCTACATACCTTAAAGTTGCTGAGGTTGAGAAACACTGGTCCATAGGCAACCAGGTATATAGCCAGTATCAGATGGTTCAAATATTTCAAAATAGTCTTTCAGCCTTCCAGAAGCAAAATAATTCAGCTAAACTATACTTCCTTCATACCCTCTCCCCTTAAAACCCCCCAGCAGTAATTGTAAGTTCAACTGGAAATGGGGGAAACTATTCCAGCTTCATCACAAAACCAGTTCTTCAGCTCCTTTATGGGACACAATTAAGGCCCCTTTCCAACTTTACTGCCTATGAAAAAAGATGGGCTATCTTTTTACGAACTTTTTTCCAAATACCCAGATGTGCTTCTAGTGTGGCCCTGAAATTAGAAGCTGGTCTCCCTTGAATAGAAGCCAAAGACTGGCAAATAATGTGATTTGCCTAGCTAAGGCTCTATTTGGCTACCAGGGGCTGCTCCCATTAATAGCATCAGCAGACAGGTAGGCTCCCCTCACTAGATGCTATTAGTAAATAAATCAATAAATAAGTTGAAATGGAAGCTGGGCAGCCATCTGTTTGGATCTTTTAACTTGAATTCCTGGACTGAGCAGGGAGGTGGAGCTGATGGTCATTTTCAACTCTATAGTTCTATGATCTACATTCCTCAATAGCCTTCTTGTTGCCTTTCGTTTACTCTCTGGAAAAATCTTATGGTAGGATTTCTGTTGTGATATCTTCTTCATTATCACATTGATAATATAGTCCAGGATTTTCCTTTATTTTTCTCTCTTCAATATTTATAGTGAATGCTAATCAATAGGGCAAATAAGAAATATTAAAAACTTTCAGGAAACAAGAAACAACCTGTTTACTAGAATGTTAATGAAGAATGTGAATCATGAAAACCGTGGGTCCACTAACCCACTCTAGCAAACTAGAGCAGCACAGGTATGCTACAATGCTGACTCATAGTAAGTAATGGTCTGCATAGTAATGCTTTGTAAACCTTGAAAAAAACAAATGTATCAGTGTATGCACTTGATTTCTGGAGGCAGTAACCAACCACATCTTGGTAGAAATGCAATTCTAATCTAGCATCATACATGTAGTATTACAAAATCCAAGACTGAACTGTTTTGGATTTTTAGACTGAAGATGTATGAAAAGTAGGTAGGGCAGAATATAAGACCTTGTGTTGCTGCCATGACTTGTGAAAGGACAAAACTGAAAAGTCTCGGTTGTAGCTGATACCATTGATTGATTTTGAAAAGTTGTACTTAGAAATGCAGAAAAAAAATATTCCCTAACTCAACAGTTTTGGCAGATCAAATCAGCAAAACCCTTGAAAACAAAAACAGATGGCCAATCCCCTATAATGTATTTACAGTATAGACAAAGAAGGAGAGAGGGAGACAGATCTACTTGGCATTTGGTTTAAATGTTTACTAAATGGAGGAGAGCCCTCATCTTCTTTCAAGCCTGTCTCACTATAAATTGAAAGGCGAGACCGCCACCTGGATGAGAATCTAATTTCTATGGAAATTAAAAGCCAAAAATTCTTTCCAGGATTAAAGGCAGAAATATATTTGTATTTTAAAGGCTGCTGCAGGCAGTCATAACCATATTTCAGAACTGCTATGCTAATTGCATTTGTGATTGTGAAAATGAACAATACTTGATAGTACTTTTAGTATTAATATGATTTGATACACTACTGAAATTTGCAGATCTGAACAGATAGAGACAAAGAACACCATCCTTTTAAACTTGCAGGTTAGGCTAATTGGCACACCCATCTGAGTGTCATTTTTTAGTACCTCCAGAATGTAGAATACTCATTGCTGATAAACCTTTTGGGAATAAGTGGCTATTTTACCTCACATACCCCACTAGGAGAACTGTATGTGAGATCTGCATTAAACAATTCCAGCCTGATTATTAACACTCCCAACTCATGAACCAAACTAGGCTTATAATTATCTGTTCACCTTCAGGCCCTCCTTGATCAGTATTTAATGATCTAGAGCAGTGTTTCTCAACCTTGGCAACTTTAAGATGTGTAGACTTCAACTCCCAGAATTCCCCAGCCAGCCTTGATGGCTGGGGAATTCTGGGAGTTGAAGTCCACACATCTTAAAGCTGCCAAGATTGAGAAACACTGATCTAGAGAGCCCAGAGAGTGCTTCTTTCTTCCATCCTTGCAAAGTCAGCTGGTAACATGGATAGGTAGGTGACTGGACCACAAAAGTTGCCTTGCAATTCTCACCAGTTATTCAAAAGGCTGGCTCCTGTGCCACTTACTCAAGTATGACAGAAGGAGGCTAGCTGGACAAATGAAAGCCATCCCTTACAGCAAATATCACAAAATAGCTTCTCAAAAGAAGTATACAGTCCTTCTTTTAAATCTACTTACCCTGTGAACAAGAAACAAGCTTATCATGCACTGGTAGGAGTGAGCTGTGTCAAATAGAACCGAGGTTGCTAGGACCGTGTAAAGACATGCCAAAGACCCTTTCATTTAAGGACAATTAGTTCATAACTCCTTGATAGGGGCTTAGCAATAGCTCCAAAGGCATCTATTTCTGAGGAACTGCAAGGAAGGTTTCTCAGCACCCTCTTTTAAATTTCTTGACCTAAAAATATAGCTCTACCCTGAACTTTAGAGTTCAGTTCTGAGACAGGATGACTGACCATTTCTCATGTCTCTTAACTGAAGTCCTCAGTTACCTAGAAATCTTTGCTGGAATGACTATTGAGGGTAATTTCCAGCTAGTACACCTGGCAACCCAAGATCTGGAAGCTTCATTGATTCATCACAGTCCAGATCACCTTATACTCCCAGCCACCAGTGAGAGAAGATAAGCTGGGATAAAATTTCCAGAATAAGATGCTTTCACAATGAAGTCCATTGTGACTTCACATATTTGTCTTTATTTATTTATAATGAATGCTTCTATGCTGCTTCACTCATGTGATTCTAAATGACTTGCTGCAAAATTTATTGCAGTAAGCCAGATGTTTTTGTACATTTACTTCATGTGCACCACTACATCATCACTGAAAATTTTTGAAAGCCACTACATAAACCAGACGTTGGCAATATGACTCCCGTTGGCACCACAGTATGCATCTACAGGATATTATATAGCATTTTTCAAGCCTCAGAAATATTTTTTAAAAGTGTTGCATCTTGCCAGATGTCATGAGATTTTGGCATTCCCATCTATAATCTTGTAAGGTTTCCCAATTTCCAAGATATTGGCCATTTACATAGAAATGTATACAAGAGATTGTCTGCAATACTCTCATGGACCCAGTGATCCTTGGACCATTGCTTAGGAACCATTCTATTCAGAAGTAGTAGATTTTTTTAAATATAATTTTTATTTATTTTTTAATACAGTTCAGTTGATAACCATTAGTAACAGACATGTATAGATTGTAAACATATATCGTACAGCTCATTTGAGTTTATTTTTAGTATGAGATATGAACTCAGCCATTATGATTAGTAAACCATAATTCATGATTTACCATTATCTGTTAATGGGGACCTTATGGCTTGTTCAACAATTTCTGGATAAACAAACAATGGTTTTTTGGCACTACATGATCCTAGCTAGTATACATTCACATAATCACAATTACTCTCTAAATTTTATTAGTGGACTCATTTATTCTTACACAAATAAATCCATCATATTTCAAAACTGTATATTTTGGAGAAAGAGTTCAGAATATGTGGGCTCTACAGTGAAGGAGGAGGGCAGGTCTTTTTTTTTTTTTAGGACAGACTTGTTTCAGAGAAGAAGGGTTACTGTAAAAAAGAAATGAAGATGCCATTTGATGAGGATATTCTGTTGGGTGATAGGAGTCTCCTACATCCCCAACAAAAGAAAAAGTGCCACATTAACAACAAAGCTATTACTACACCAGAATAATTCTAGTTAGACTTTAGAAGGCAATTGTACTAGTTATATCAATACATAGTACAATAACATGATGTTAACTGAAACTGAATTGTTCCAGTTGATTATCATCTTGGCTCTACAAATAAGCATTTCCTTATGACATATGCAGAATGGGAATGAAATGTCTGTATCTAAAAAGGAAGCCCAATTCTTTACTGTCCCTGTAATTTAAGATACCGTTAATGATCTCAGGAGTGCAAGGCATCCTCTGGGAAATTAATAATTGTATAAGGTTTAATGACACAAGCTAGTGAACTTTTCACTTAATGACAGATAATGTGCCTTGATTATTATAGCTTAATTATTGAATAAAAGGGGAAATCTTTTTGGTTTACTAAATAAGCACTACTTTGGTTCAACTTTATTGTATCCTTACGGAAATAAAATTATTCACTGTAGATTAAACAATCCATATGTAAAGTCTGGTGTTAGGAGACTCCTCTCTCAATGTCAAATGCCTGAAGACTTTTGTTAGTGTTTTTTAAACAATAAGTGCATGGTGCCCAGGATTACCACCTTCACTTTGCCAACAATTCTGAGATGCAAACTCAAAACAATCACCATTTCACAAACATGCCCTGACCAATTTTTTCTGCCGTGTCCTCATAACATCGTCTTCATTTGATCCCCATCCCATACCTAAGGTAGACTTAAGTCATCCTTAACTTCGGGTATTAAAGTAGCGTTTTCCCTCTTCTTCCAACATTTTCTTATGGATGCAATCTGACATGTTTCACCAATCATTCTATCAATGACATAGTAAAGTAAGTCTAGGAGGTGGAATTGGTTCAACTTTTATTGGCCCCTTTAGGTGGGTTTTGGCTTGCCCCTCTACTCTGGTCCCCTGGTAACTGTCATCCACATGTGGTTTATTTGGTTTTGGCTTAGTGTATGTGAATCTGATCACTTTTGTTAATAAAGCATGGTTTTGATTTAGCATATGCTATGGACCCAGCTAATTGTGATTTAGGCAACAAACCATGATAAAACAGAAAAATAGCTTATGGTAATAGGCAGCCCAGGCCAAAAGACTAAAAGTGATGTATGATCTCAGAATGTTTAGGATTTGACCTATATTACAGTCTTGTTTCTCCAATAGAAAAGAATATATGTAGCTCAGGGTTGAACTGTAGAGTCCTTGGTACTCTCTGAGCTTGGTTGTTTGCAGATGTTTTATTACCCAACTAGGTAACATCATCAGTGCCTGATGGTGATAGGCACTGCCTGATTGACACTGATGATGATGGTACCTGATGGTCATTGGCAATGATGACATCAGTACCTGACTGGCATTGGTGATGTTACCTGGTTGGATAATGGAAGGTCTGCAAGCAAACAACCAAGTTCAGAGAGCACTAAGGACTCCACAATACTGCTTCTGTCAGGTCAAAGATAAATCCCAGGCTGTTATGAGAATCTGACATGGCAGCAAGTAGGTTTGACTTTAAGGCCTCAGCTGCTTCTGAAGCAATTCCATCAAACCAGAAAGTTCCAAGTACAATGAAAGCTTTGTACATATTATCAATATCCATTAAATAACCAATATGCCATTTATTGGTTTAAGATTTTTCCCTTCGCCTAGAGTTCAGCGTATTTCAGCATACGTTGGTCTTGCTGGATGGAAGCTGTGTGGGTAAACAGCCCTGATAAACAGGTAAAATAAAAAATAATGATCCAACAGTGTATGGATCCTAAAGAAAATGTTAACATTCAGCCATTAGCTGTTCTTAAGCAGAAGCCGAAAACTGGAATAGACCAGTGGAATATTATTTTTGGAAGGGGTCCATGTATTTAGCCTTGGCGACTCTCCATGGGTACCAGACTGAGATAAGGCAAAAGGAATTGTTCTCTCCCCCTCCCTCACCTCCTGCTCTCACTGTAAAATAGAAAGTGTCAGTTCTTATCCATTTCTTTTTAACCCTGTGACAATTCTGTATTTCCCTTTCACAACTCATTTCCCTTCATTTTGTCATCTTTGCTGCTGGGGTTTATCTGGACAATGATGAATTTAATATATAGTCAATGCCGCATAGCATACTCAAATTTGGATAGGTAATTTACAATCTTTAGCTGCTGGCTCTCAGAGTTCAGAATTGTAGCAGTACATTTTCTGTCTTTGCATCATTGCTCTTGGAAGTGAATACAAATACCTTTGTTGAAGTACAAAGCATCAAATATTTACACATTTTTTGCTTTGGTTTTCTTATTTTAACACACTTGAGGAAGCTTGATTTCTAGTTAAATGTGACTGGGTTCAACATTTGCCATTAATGGTCCAAGACATCAGAATGGATTGTCCTCTTGGTGTTACTCAGGAAGTATGTGTGTATGTATGTGTGCATATGTGCACGTACACGTGCAACAGCATACATATGCCTGCACATTTGTTTTGTACAATAACAACCTGAAGTTACCCAGTACTCCCTGAAATTACCAGAGTTGATGAACTGGATATAAGCATATATTAAACAGACATCTAGTCAGATTGGTCAACAAGAAGTGGGAATAAACAGTCCAAAGATCATTAATCTTCTATTTCAGCACTGAGCTGCTCAAACTGAGAGATTAGAACAGACCGGAAAATTTAAGACTAGGTGGAATCCTATCAGAGATACGTATACCTCTTCTAAACCAATTAGCAGAATGCTAGTCTCTGACATTTACCGTAGTGAGCCTGAAGCATTGAACCTTTTCTTGCTCAGTTGTTTTTGCTGTAGAAAACAGAGTAAGAGGCAGTAGGCACCCTTGCATAATCATGGGGGCCGGCCATGACATTTGCCACCAAAAAAGAGCTGAAATCTCGAAAGAGTGCCAAACCTCTCCACGGTTCTACAAAATAGCACAAAGGACCCTAAACTTTCCATCATCTCATTAGCTCTGTCAATCTGTGAGATTTCAGATCACTTTAGTGAATTGCAGAAACTGTTGAGGTGATTTAGTTGGGCAATGGATGCTGTGGTGGGTATGCTAAATGGTCCCTTAATCTGGACTGCCAGATCATGGTAACTTTTCCATACTTTAATTGCTTCTGTAAAAGTTTTGGTCCATGAATGAAAATAACAAAATGGAAAACTAGCATAAAACATCAACTTAATCAATAGTGAAAAATAAGATGCTTGTATAGCGATTTTAAGCTTCTCAGAGCTCCTTCTCATTTTAAGGAAAAGACTGCCTATTATCTGAGAAGAAATGTCTCTAAATCATAAAGTAGAGGCCTATGCAAGGTAGCTGTATTTTGCCTGCACAAGGAGCTTCCCTCTCTTCATGGAGGCATGGGGCAACATAATTTATTTCACTGGGGTGCTTTACATCATCTCACAGACTCATCCAACCATTCCAGTAAGCATGCACAGGTGTTTTTCCTGGCACTTCCAGGTAGTGACTGGAAGAACCTGGCTTCTGTGCTACTAGAACTGTTAAAGGGGGGTGGGGGTGGAATACAGTCACGTGAAGCGAGGCAGTATGGACACTGTGCTTCCCTTTCAGAAGCTGGAGGCCACAATGCTTTGTGAAGCAGCTTCAAAGAGGTGCTTCACACGAACATCTCTCAGAGCAAAGCACATCTTGGAAGATCTGCAGATCTCTGATAAACCAGCATCATAAGGTTCATTATTCTTGCAACTCTTATACTAAAAACAGTGCATTCTTTGCAAATGAAACCCACCCCTTATTTAACAGCCAGTTTCACACAATCCCATTCATTCTGCTGGAGTTACAGTTGACCTCTTTTTATAAGATGAACCCCTCAGTGCCAGGTCATTACGAACTGAGATGAATGAAGTGAAATTGCTATATTTGAAAATTAATGTTCACGGTGAAGACTGTTATTGTTTCCCAGTAGTAATTAATGCACAAACACACAGCATTTAAATGCTGCTAGAGCTGTGATCCTAAGTGAATTTATACAGATATAAAATTGACTAAAATCAAGGGGGATTTATTTCTCTATAAATATACCAATTTAAGAAATTGAGTATGGAAGAAGTCTGTTCACCTACTTACTGCTTTGCCTGTAATTCTCTTTCTCTGCCTTTCCCTCCCTCCCTCTCCACCACCCACCACCCCAATGCTCCTAGTTATAGATTAGAAGAAAAGGACTGGAGTTTAAGTATTTACCTAGATGTAACCCTTCTCCCAGTGCAACTGGGGTTATCAGCTGTGAAAATTTATTTATTTATTTGTTTGTTTGTTTGTTTAAAAGATTTGTGTGGCTGCCCATCTTAAACAACTCTGGGTGGCTCACAGAATGTAGACGCTGGTGCCCAGACTGTGCAGAAATGATCTACATATAACAGATGTTTCCATAATTTCCCATTTGTAGAATTTTGGGTTGTAGATTGGTCGTATTATTTCTGAAGTGAAACTTTCTACAGTATAATTTTGTTTTTATTTCCAAGTTTCACTCATCTAATGCAAAGCAGAACAATTTTATGGCATATTTTCTGCCACTTCTAATTCAATTTGATGAGGAAGAATTTGCCTGAAGAATTATTTTAAAGAAGCAGCTTGGGAGAGATATTCATGAGTGCAGTGTTCTTGTAATTTGGTCATAAGGTGGCCAAGGGGTAATTGAGAAGGTCCTGTATTTCACTGAAGAATAATCCCTCTGTTTTCAAACTTCCTAGGTTCCTACCCTTCCATTAAATCCCAAGAGAGGACATCATGATGAAAATTTTCCTATTGGGATTTTTCAGGAATGGTGCTGTCATATATAAATTGGGTGAAGTATTTTGGAAAGACACTGAATATATAGCTATGAGTTGTACAGAGCAATTTGGATGGCACAGTTTAAGTTTCTTCTGTTTTTTGGCAACTCTTTCATTCTTTTATATTGCCAGTAAATATGTGTATATTAATAAAATACTATTGTATCATGATCCTTTTTAAAGTATACTAATTGGCAAAGTACCATAAAGTGGTAATAGTGATGTGATTTTACATGTAGTACTATCAGTATAATTTCTGCATGTTTCACTAATGACCATATTAATTATGTAGTGTTTTGTGAAAGAATGTTTGCATATGAGTAAAACACTGCACACACACAAACTTCCTAATGTAATTATATGCAAACACACCAAATATCAGCAAGATTTTCTTCCAGAATTTCATGTGAACATTGGTTAAAAAATAAGGAACTGAAAGGACGCAAAAGACCTGCAGAAATTGGAAGATTAATCAAACTGTGCTTATGTCAAATCTCTAATTAATTAGAAATCATGGGGTTGGTGGAGTCGCAATTCAATAACACTGGGAAAGCCACTGGTTCACCAGCTCTGTTTTAATACCTGCATCATCTTACACATCAAGAACATACTGTACATCATTTAAATCTTGCTTTTTCTGAGAGCTCAGAATGACTTACAAGAGAGGCCTTCCCAAATTTTGTTCCCACAATAAACCTTCAAGTTATGTTGGACTGAGAGAAAGTGATTGGCCTGAAATTCCACAGTGAACACCTTAGCTGAATAGGGACTTGAATATGGGTGCTGCCAAATTCAAAATTCAAAACCTTAGCCATCTCAGAACACTGGCCCTCAATTGGATTTACCCTGAGTGAAAGTAACAAGGTGGCCTTTATTTGTTTTTTTGTTTATTTAACTTATATAGCTGCTCATATTGTAACCACAATCCTGGGCAGCTCATAAGACAATAAGGACAACAAAACTCCCAAACAATCACAGTAAAAACTCATAGCACAACACTCTTCTGCACATCAACATACCATCTTGCTGATCTCAAGCCTCATCCTATCCCAACCCTTGCAAGAAAAGCCGATTTTTTAAGGCCTTCTGGAAGGTGATGATAGTGGGAAGTCTGCTGGATCTCTGGGGGAAGGGTGTTCCAAAGGGCAGGGGCAGCTATGGAAAGGGGCACTTCCTCTACATGACAACATATAAGGCAATGGACCTGGAGCACACCCACCTCATCTGACCTGGTGGGCCAGACAGAAAGCCTCAGGAAGAGGCATTCCCATGAGTAACTTGGTCCCGTGCCATTCATGGGAGAACTACCACAGTGGAAAATAGCATATAGACCCATTATGTTCCACTGTGTTGTACCTCTGGATATTTTTATTTTTATATGGGGATATCTACAGTATGACCAAAGGAATGCCCGCACAAACTTCCTGAAAATCCATCCTCATAAATGTCTGAAAATCTACCCTTAGTAAATGAAAGGAAAGCTGCTGGGCCTAAGTATTTTTAAAGTTATGATCCGTCTGATTTCTAAATGGACAGTTGAGTTTCCATTTTAAATCACAGGAGAAGGGAAAAAGAATTTGGCCCAATTTAGAATTTGCAGAACTTCTAAGTGTGCCACTGCACAAAGTAATGCCAGAGGTCAAATTTCTGCCAAAGAGATTAATTCCCAAAGAGTAGGTACCCATTTTTAATTCTCTACCATTTCTCATTCTCTTTAAGAGTGAAAATGAACTGAGAAGAAATGAGTCCGTTCTTGATACAGCCTTTAAAAAGAAGTATGGCTTGTTCCCTTTGTGTGCTCAAGACTTTGGGTGGAATATAGAAGGATTTAGAAAATAATATAACAGCCCTTAAAATGGAATGAATGGTAATTTCATTGCTCTCTGATATCCTACTGTTTATCAGGGTGATCAGGATTGGTTTCTAATAAGCAGACTCTATATTGCTCTCTGACACAGCAAATTGAGTCATAAAAAACTAACAGCAAATCCCTAGCCTCCTCCTAAAATTTACCATGTCCATGACTCCACTCTTTGACAGGGTTCACATCTGAACACTTCCATCCATTTTTTTCAATTTACACTAAACCTAGGCCTTTCCAGTTTATACTTGGTCAGTCATTGAGTGACCTTGAGGCCCTTTGTTTCAGCCTAATGTGTCTTGTAGGGGTTTTGTGTAGATAAAGTAGGAGAGATGCCCATGCACACAGCCTTAAACTCTCAAGAGAAGACGTAGGTTGTAAATGCAAGAATGAATGAATGAATACATAAGTAAAAGATGGAACAGATAATAGATATTTCACAGAGAAAGAATGATCTGTTTCAAACTAACACTCCATTTCTAAATGTATTTATTTGGTGTGTGTCTGATGAATTGACCTTTATTTATGTATACATTTCTTTACTGAATGCATCTATATTCTCCCAGAGCCCAAGGCAGCATATTTAGGGCTCCCCACTGAACAAGCATGTGACATAGACTATGCTGAATGATAGGGAACTGGCCTAAAGGCAACAAAGTGAGTTTTGTGGCTGAATTAGGATATTACTCTCTTTTCACACTCCTAGTTCAGCCCTGCAACACAATGGCTTTCTTACAGCCTTATTCTATTCTTCAGAATACATCTTGCATACATACTGGCACAAGCATGCATATTTTTCTGGATGGGATTCACACATCCCTAATTCACAAACAGCAATGAAGATGCATTTCTCATTTAGAACATTCTCCATAATACCTTTATGCAAGAAACTAATGATCTCCTGGCAAATTCCCCTTAAGCCTTGATACAGCTTTCTATTCTGGATGGTATACAGAAGCAGGAGAGTAGTCCCAGACCAGCCAGGAGAATCAGGTAAACAGAGAGTAGTGGCAGTGAAAATACTTGAATGTATCTTAATTTTAGTAAGGAGCAGGCACTGATATGGATGGGGATCTGATTTAGCAGAAGGCAGCTCACGTGCCTGGAATTTATTTTCCTGGACTTGGGGATTTGAATCCACCTTCAGAAATCCATTCTCCGTGTGTTCAGTCAGAGGAAGATGGCAGTGCCTTTGGTGCTAACCTTCCATTACATCCTTCTCATGCATCTCCTTTACCCTCTGCACACTGAGAAAGGTTAGCTCTGAAGCAGATAGAGACCTACAGAAGTAATCTCCACAGTAGACACTGAGGAAATGTGTGACAAGGATGCAGTGGAGGAAGTAGGTCAATGTGGTTTCCCCCAGTCTCCCTCTCTCGTGTTCGTAATTATGGAGATAGGCAGAATTTATGAATAGGATTGACATATGCACTTGATCTATTGCTATCAGATTTCCCTGTTTATCTATATATCAGAGCTACGAATCATCCAGCAATCTACAAAATGACCTCTTCTTTCATTTGTCAGTTCTCTCTGGGATCAGAACAGCATATTGAATACCAACACAAACATAATAAGCTAATGATTTATAAAATGTGCAGTGCTCAGGTAACAAAAAGAAAGGAAAATTGATGCATTTTATTTATCAAATGAAGACAAAGTAGATATTAAGAAGAGCATTAATTTTATATTGATGGAATATCGGACAAGCAGATGCAGTTGTCAACTTATTTATTGCATTTTTCACAAGCTGAATTTAGAGAGAGATGACTGGGAGGATCTTGCAGAAATTGAGAATTTTTATGTTTTGCAAAATGCCTGACACATGTTAAGTACTCTAGGAATAACAGGCAATCATGATGAAATAAATACAGTGTGAATTAGCCCTCCACAATCTGTTGCCCAGGTCTCTTCTAATCACCAGTAACAGAATTGCCCTTAGCTGAGAATTATAGGACCTAGAGCTCCTACACATACAGAGAGCAACAGGCAGTGGAAAGCTGGCATAAATTCCTCATTACAGGTGTAAATACCCCTTCTGTGAAGTCTGTGTCGTTATTGAAAATTACCTACACAGATATGCATAGAATTAGATTATTAAGCTTAGCTTAGCAATTGAAGCAAAAATTTGTAGCTCAGGGTTGAACTGTGGAATCCTTGGTGGTGCTCTCTGAGCCTTGTTGTTTTCTTGCAGATGTTTCATTGCCAGACTAGGCAACACCTTCAGTGCGAAGAGGGAGTGGGCCTTGCTCTCTGTTTATATACCGTGGTTTGTCCAGCTTGTGTTGGTGGAGGTGTTGTTCTCTCCCTGGGAGTTCCTTGATTGGGCTGTTGTTCACTGCTTGGTTGACTGACTGAGTTAATAGTTCCTTGACTAGGGTATATTGTCTTGTTGGATTTTCCATCTGGTGTTATTCCTAGTGTTAATCTTTGCATATTGCTGGTGAGGAGGTGTTCTGGTCTTTTGGTTTTTCTATTGTCTCTTTTGAATGGTATGTAAATGCTGTTTACTTCTATGTGTCTGTTGATGGCTGCTTTGTCTGAGTGCCAGGCTTCCAGGAATTCTCTGGCATTTTTGGATTTGGCTTAGTCTAGGATGCTCACAGTTTCCCAGTTGAAACTCTGGTTGAATCTGTCCACGTGTTGTGAGATTAAGGAGTTCTCATCGTGTCTTCTGACTCCCAGCTGGTGTTCGTGGATGCGCTCTGCTAGTCTTCTGCCTGTCTGTCCTACATAGTGGCTGTTACAGTGTTTACACTGTATGTTGTAGATAACTCCTGTTTTTTTCTTCTTGGGCTACTGGGTCTTTTGGGTTACTTAAGAAGTTTTGAAGAGTTTTAGTTGGTTTATGTGCTATGGTGATGCCATGCGGTTGTAACAGTATGTTGGTGGTTTCTGAGATGTTTCTGATATATGGCAGTGTTACCTTTTCATAGCTTCTGTTGGTTGGGTAGTAGTGAGTTGAGTGATGAGGCACTTTTTGGTAAAGTTGAGGGGGTATCCATTTTGCTGGAAGATGCTGTACAGATAATCTGTTTCCTTTTTCTGGTGTTCTGGGTTGCTGCAGTGCATAAGTGCTCATCTGAATAATGTTCTTACACAGCTCCTCTTGTGGGAGGTTGGGTTGTTACTTTGATAATGGAGCACTTGGTTGGTGTGGGTAGCTTTCATGTAGACTTGTGTTTCTAACTTGCCATCATTTCCTCTGCTGATGAGGATGTCCAAGAAGGGTAGTGTGTTGTTGTTTTCTTCTTCCCTTGTGCATTTTATTCCTCTGAAGATGTTGCTGATGGTTTCATGTGTTTCCTCCAGTTGTTCCTTTTTCATTATGATGAAAGTGTTATCTATGTACCGGATGTCTGTAGGTTGAGTCATGGCAACTGGATTTCTTTCTTTTTGGTAGAAATGGTTCGCTGCTTCCCTCTGCCTCTATTGAGGGAAGGATTTTCCACTTTGGCATGAATGGATTCCTTAACCCCTCTCTCAAACCACCTATCTTCTCTGTCCAAAATGTGAATATTGTTGTCCTCAAATGAGTGTCCTTTTTCTTTTAGATGTAGGTAAACTACTGATTCTGGTCCTGTGGTGTTGCTCCTCCTGTATTGGGCCATCCTCTTGTGTAAAGGCTGTTTGGTTTCCCCAATGTAGAGCTCAGAAGAACACTCCTCACTGCACTGGATTGCATATACTACATTGCTCCTCTTATGTTTCGGTGTTGGTTCTTTAGGGTGTACAAGCCTCTGTCTCAGTGTATTAGTGGGTTTGAAAAACACCGGTATGTGGTGTTTTCCAAATATCTGTTTTATCCTTTCTGACACTCAATAGAGGTGGAGGCCTCAGACACAACTTGTCCCCCATTTTTCATGCTGCTCTTTCATCAGTCCCCAGGAAGATTAAGACCACCAGGAAGGCCACTCTTAATGATCCACTTGGGGATGAACAAAGGATCTAGGAGTAAGACATCCCAAAGACAATCCATACCTCCATGGCACTATTAACAGCCATTCAGGTCAATGCAGCCACCCTGCAATGAAGACATATATGGGGTCCCCTCACCAACCTTTGCCCAGACTGAAGAAGCTGCTTGCACAAGCAGCAAAACGTTTCTACCAAAAAGAAATAAGTCCAGTTGCCATGACTCAACCTACAGACAATTCCACCTGGATGACTGAGAATCTTCATCGACCTAAGTACCGGATCCATACTTTGGGTTGTATGTGTGGGAGTGCTGTCCTTTCTAGATGCTGCATTACGATCTCTGCTATGAGTCCTGAGAGTGGTGATCCCATGGGTGTTCCTTTGATTTGTGGGTATATTTGTCCATCAGACTGAAAGTAGGTAGTGAGGCAGAGGTTGATGAGGTCCATGATTCTGGGTATTTCTATTTTGGTGTATTTGGCTAAGTTGGGTGTGTTGTGTAGAACTGCTGCCATGGATTCTTTTACTAGTTCTAGAGCTATGGAGGTAAACACAGCTGTAACATCGAATGACACCATAATTTCATCTTCTTCTATTTTTAGGTCTTTGACTTTCTGGAGGCACTGTAGTGGGGAGCTGATAGAGTATTCACTCTCCTCTGTGAGATGCCCAAGTTGCTTTGTGAGCTCTTTAGCTATGCTGTATGTGGGGGTCCATATTCTGGTAATGATACAATTGGATGAAGTGGTACGCTGGGCTTGTGTATTTTGGGGCATCCGTAAAGTGTGGGAGGATGGGTCTGCTGCTTTTCATCCACCACTGTTCTTCTTTTGTGATTTGACCTTTCTTGGTTAAGTCATTGAGGGTTCTTTTGATCTGGTTGTCCAGTTTCTGTATGGGGTGTAGGCTTCTTTGTCCTCGAGTAATTCTTTGGCCTTTTGTACATACTGTGATCGGTCCATGATGACAGTGGTGCGGCCTTCGTGTGCTGGGAGGATGATGATAGTTTGGCCCATCTTTAGGTAGCTTAGCCTGAGCGCTGCAATTGCCTTTTTTCCACTCTGGAAAGGTAACCCAAGATTTAGAGAACTGAGGATGAGAGTCACACCTGCTTGAAAAATGATTTAGAAAAAAAACTTTGGACTTGACTGTGAATATTCACAGTACCTGCTATTCACTAAAGGAGCCCAATTTGGGGAGTGGGGGGGAAGCGCTTCTGTAAGAGCCAAAACAAAAAACAAAAGACCCTCTGCTTAAAAGAGTTAGTTCTCAGCAACATGGCTATACCAAGGACTAAAAGAATGCTGCAATGGATCAAGTGATACCAAGAAAAGAACAGGCTTAGAGTCTTGTGCAGCCCTCAGTCTGACTCAATGTGCACCAATTGAGAATCAACTTGGAACTTACTTAATAGTACATGGACAGCTGTTTGGGAGAGGAGAGTTGATTCACTTTTGCCTGTGTTGCTTCATCTGAAACTAGAGCAAAGTGGTTCTTTTCTTTTAAATACATTTGGCTCTGCAGAGGTGGTTGGTAAGAATGTTCCCATTGGCAGGAACTATTGTGTCCCCCTGACATCTAGCTCCTGGACTCAAGACAACTATAATAGGCTGACCATACATCCCATTTTGAACGGGACAGTCCCGTTTTTTTAACATTTCCAGACGGTCCCATCATTTTAATATAAATGTCCATTTTGTCCCATTTTCTTAAAAAACTCACTTAAAATTTTGAAAGTTCCCGTGAACCTGTCAGAATGCAGTCTGACTTTAAGTGGAAGGAGGGGGAGCTCAGCAGAAACGGTGGGAAAAAAGCCGCAGAGCTCAGCCCGGCTGGAAACCTAAAAAGAAAAAAACAGGATCAGCTGATAGGCGGTGATCAAAGGGCAAGCTGATTGACTTCTGCCTTGAAACAGCAGGAAGAAAAGAACATAAAAGCACAGCCAGAGGAGGAATGGCTTGTCAGGGACAACCATTCACTAGGCTTTCCAGCCCAGCCTTGCCGCTCGCAAATGAAGGAATCCGAAGATTCCCAGCCTGAGAAAACCAGAGAAGTTCCTGCCTGCCGATCCAGCTGGTTGCCCAGCCCTGCCCTGTTTTGCCATCCCAATGTCCCATTTTTAACCCCATCCCGTTTTGCCATCCCAATGTCCCGTTTTTGTCTCAAGGAAATATGGTCAGGCTAACTATAACTATCTCCTCCACCCACCCCCAGCACTGATTGATTTATGTTGTCCCTGCATGTTTTCAATCTCTTTCATGATAATAGAAATAAAGTGGATTGTGACTTCTGAGAGATTGTGGTATAGAAATAATGGCAACCTTAGAGTAATTTCAAAACCTCTTTGTGGGACTGTTCTTTGAGGGTTCGTGTCCTGTCCTCTGATGCTTGTGTGTTTTGGTTTCGTTTAAAGATTTAGATTTAACTTCCAGAAGGGTTCTTCTTTGCTTGCTGTTACTGGTGTTCCCCATCTGGTTTTGTTATTTACTTAGCTCTAGCAATAGCTGTTGCTCTTGATCTTCTCAAAAGGCTCACACCTCTTTGTGGGAGATCAGTTCAGGGGTGTGACAAGAGTGACCCCTCTGCTCCCCAGAGGAGGAAAAAGAAGAGATATGGCAGAAAAGAAGAGGGGGTACAAGCCCCCAAATTCTTAGTTTTACTCACTTTTAGTTCTGACTCTGCATATCATTGCCTTTAGTGCCATCTACCATTGGAGGATTATCCTTGCTCTACTTTTTATGGCGCTGATTCTTTTGATGGTGTTATATTTGCTACAGGTGTGTGTACAGCCCACAATAAGATGCAGACTTGCATTGCTCCCCCTCTTGCAGCAAAGCACTTGGGAAGGCATGACTTACTCCACCTTGATGAAGAGTCGATATGGGGCTGATTCACCTGAATCAGCCACACCACTTCATTAATAGTGGCATTTGCACAAGTACAGAAGCTCCTGTTGACTGGGTAAAACAAAGTGGTGCAGCTTCTCTGCCTCAAGGACCTGGAGTGCCTGACTGAAGCTGCAGCAAAGTTATGCATGGTTTCATAGAGCTGAATTGCTGTAATAATTGTAGAATATTTTGGCTCTTAAGGCTTGGTTTGATTTTCTCGTATGCTTTTAGGATGAAGGGTGAATTCAGCCTATTTTGAATAAAGGAATGACTTTTTTTTCTTTCTCTAAATTAAAGAGAAAGAAAAATGGATTATATAGACTCCTGTCTTGATTAACCTATCATGATATTGTACCACAGAATGGACAGCAGTGTGAATGACCAAAATCATCATCATCATCATCATCATCATCATCATCATCATCATCTTATTCTTTCTGCCAGGTAGATACCCATTACATCAAATATAGAAAAGCAAACTGGATTTGCATATGCCTTTTCCATGTTGACAATTTTATCAACATATAAAACCTGCTAACTGAACATAATTGTTGGCAATGTTCCAATCAAAGCAGATTTGATTCCATCTGCTGAAAGAAAAAAAATCTAGATGATGGGCTTTCTCTTAGAAAGGCTGTAGTTTGTATAACTTAAAAGTGCAGCTGTGGCAGCTGGAGGGAGCATAGATCAATATTTTTTTTTTCCTTTTCTTTTCAAAATTCACTGGGGTGTTTTACCTTTCTATCTCTAGCTTTGAGGAATGGGTCATCAGAGATTATATCTGCAATTAATACAATGATTCTTGCCCTGACCTACTTTTCAGCTGGGAATCAGAGGTTCCTGAAGCTTTTTCCTGAGAAATACAGATATGTAAACCATCCAAATCTCAGCTAAATCCAGATTAGATTTAAGATTCTGCTCAATGCAAAAAGCCCCCAATACTTTAAAATCTCATCTATAATTATTTAATCATTCCCATTATACTAAGGAATCTTTCTTCAAGTCACTTCAAGGTTCAGCATTCAATTCATTCATGTGGTATTTCTCACACTATTGGAAAGACTCATTATGAAACAATTGGAAGGGCTCAGTGCCCAATAGAATGCTAATAAGAAGTTCCATTCAGGTGAGAATGGATCTACTCTATTAAGTGGCCTATTTATTCACTGGTTTAAATATGTGTTACTCACAAACAGAAACTACAAAACCAGGAAGCTGAAAACATAAACAAATGCCTACAATACATTCTTCATCCCAAAGTAAGTAGCGAACAAATTATGGAAGCTAATTCTGGATAGGGATTTAAGTTACTATACCTCAACTGCATTACACAAAATATATCACTTCCTCTGGCTGCCTCAACAACCACTGGATTCCCATCTTCCTAACAATCTTATGGTTCTAGCATTCCTACTTTTTAGGAGTAGTATAAGGTAGTGGTAGGCAACCTGATATTCTTTAGATATTGTGGACTACAACTAGCACAACCCTTTGCCATAAGTTGGAGCTTATGGGAGCTGACGCCTAAGATAGCAGATACCTAATTGCCTACTGTTTCAAAGGAGTGAAATTTGATTCTTCTTCAGCACAGGACATTTTCATGCAAGGGCTTTGCACCAGCTTAGAATCAATTCTGGTCCTCTTAGAGAGTTGGGCTGACACATTTTTTACTGAGCATTCAAGGGATTCTGTGACTGGGTGATCAACATGCCCCCATTTGACATACATCACATGCATTGCATTTATGTAAAAAGAGGTGGGGTTTCTAGCACCCAGTTGTACCTGCCATTTGAACCATGCTGCCCCCCGCCCCTGCAGACAACCTTGCCAGCATTAATATATTTGATTTTTTTTCTTTTTGTTTATCTTGTTGAACTTTATAGACTTTGTGACCAGGGCATTTTTAATTGGCAGGAAGTCTTGCCTCACCCCACTTTCTAGCTCCTATTTCATTTGGGGGGGGGGTGTTGGAGGAATGGTGACTTGACAGCCTAGCAGTTTCTGCTCATAACAGCTGCTCAGTTCTCCCCCCCGCCTCCACCATATGGCCATGCAAATGCACAAAGCGTGAAGAAAAAAATTGGATGGGGGTAATAGCAACATCTTTTCCTTGCTTCTGTATGAAGTGGGGATGAGATAGTTTTTGTTACTGGGGAATGAATGCTAGTATAAGGAGGGCCTTGACTGAATGCCAGTCTTTGCACTCTTTTGTCAGTTAGAGAGAACACTGATTGTTTCAAAGCAATGTTTCATGGATTAGCTTCAAACTTAGTTTGAAAGGTTCAGGAGTGGAAATGGCTGTGGTGTGAAACCACTTAAGAAAAGAACCTCCACATTGCTGAAAAATGCATCCCCTTGGTATGAAAATTATTAGCATGTAATTACTATAAACAAATGTAGCATTTAATTCTTCTGTAAATGTATTACAGCACCCACATGGGATTTATTTATTTATTGAACTTCTTGACCGCCCAACTCGTATACAATGACTCTGGGCAGTTTACAACAATTAAAATAACATATCACTAAAAATACAATGCAATAAATATAAATATAACTATATATAAATATACTATGCATATAAAAATACAAATATAAAATATAAATACAAGATGGCAAATCAAGATCTTACTGTTGGCACCATCATGGTGCCAACCACCTCCATGGTTGCCCCTATCGCCCCTCCCACCCCAAGCCAGGTGGCATAACCAGATTTTAACCCCCTTCCTGAAGGCCAGGAGAGTGGGGGCCTGTCTTACCTCCAGGAGTAGCTTATTCCAAAGGGCGGACGCATTGGCAGAGAAGGCCCTCCTCCTGGACCCTGCCAATCAGCAATCCCTCACAGACAGGGTCCGTAGCATGCCCTCTCTGCCTGACCAGGTGGGATGGGTTGATGTCACGGGGGTTAGGCGGTCCCTCAGGTAACCTGGCCCCATGCCATGTAGGGCTTTAAAGGTGATAACCAACACCTTGAATTGGACCTGGAAGCAGACTGGTACTCAGTACAGCTCGTGCAGCAATGGTGTTATATCTACCCTCCTTGGGACTCCTAAGACTGCTCATGTGGCCAAATTCTGCACCAGCTGTAGCTTCCAGATACTCTTCAAGGGTAGCCCCATGTAAAGTACATTACAGTAGTCTATACAGGAGATGACTAGGGCATGAGTGACTGACTGGAGGGATTCTCGATCCAGGAAAGAGAGTAGCTGGTGCACAACATGAAGCTGCGCAAAGGCTCCCTGGCCATGGCTGCCACCTGCTCTTTGAGCAGGAGCCGTGAGTCCAGGAGAACCCCCAGGTTCTGCACTGGATCTGTCTGGGGCAGTGCAACCCCATCCAGAGTCAAAGATGATAAGTTCCCAGATACCCAGGAGCCCACAGCCCACAGCCACTCTGTCTTACCAGAGTTCAGCTGAAGCCTGTTGTTCCCCATCCAGACCCCCACAGCCTCCAGGCACCGAGAGAGGGTGGTCACAGCCTTACTTACATCACCTGGGATGGAGATGTATCATTGAGTATCATCAGCATATGATACTTACCCCGTGGCGACAGATGATCTCATCCAGCAGTTTCATGTAGATGTTAAAGAGCAGCAGAGAGAGTACTGAACCCTGCAGCATCCCACAAAGGGGGCCGTGGGCTGGATCTCTCACTCCCTATCAACACTGATTGGGACCAGCCCTGGAGGAAAGAGGTGAACCAGCGCAAAACCACACCACCCATCCCCAACTCCCTGAGCCGACCCAAAAGGATACCATGGTCGATGGTATTGAAAGCTGCTGAGAGGTCAAGAAGAGCAAGGATGGATGCACTGCCCTGATCCTGCTCCTGCCAGAGATCATCCATAAGTGCAACCAGTGCTGTTTCTGTCCCATATCCAGGCCTGAAACCCAACTGAAAAGGGTCCAGATAATCAATTTCATCCAGGACTCTCTGGAGCTGCAGCACCACCACTTTCTCAACCACCTTCCCTAACAGGGAGATGTGGGAGACTGGATGAAAATTGTCCAGTATGGTGGGGTCCAGTGATGGTTTCTTGAGGAGGGGGTGCACCAGCGCCTCTTTGAAGGTCACCGGAAACACTCCCTCCCCTAAGGATGAATTCACCATCACCTGGACCCACCCACACGTCACCTCCTGAGCTGCCTTCACCAGCCAGGAGGGACAAGAATCTAATTGACAAGTGGTGGCATTTACAGACCTGAGAACCCTATCCATTTCCTCAGGTCCAACAGGATCAAACTGTTCCCAGATAATCAGGTAAGTATGCTCCCCAGGCATTTCCTCAGACCCTGCTCCATTCTTGGCATCCATCTTAGAATAGGTCTTAGTGATTTTATCCTCCAGATGCCCCGAGAACTCCTCTGCACAGCCCTGTAGCTGGGACACTGGGCCCACATTCCCCAGAAGGGATCAAGTGATCTTAAACAGGGCCATTGGGTGGCATTCTGCAGATGCAATGAAAGTGGAGAAATTTTAACATTTCAGTGCTCTTATTGCCACAAGGTAGGCCTTCATAGAGGCTCTAGCTTGTGTTCGGTGGGGTTCGGTCTTTGTCTTCCTCCAGCGGCGATTGAGATGTCTCTTAACCCACTTCAAAACCCTCAACTCCTCTGTAAACCACGGGGAGTGCCGGATTCAATGGGGCAAGAGAGGTCACACAGGCACGATCCTGTTTAAGGCCCTGGCCACCTCCCTATTCGAGGCAGCAGCCAGGGCCTCTGCTGGACCATGCAGTTCTCATAGTACTTGAAAATTCCAGTCCTGGATTGTGAATGCCTACTTAACACAAATTGGGTCACTATATACATACCTCATTAGCCTTGACCAATAGACTTATTTCAGCCAGATCTTCATTAGTATTTTTTCTTATCTGTTCAATTGTGCCTGATTTTCAGAGACTGCCTGGACAAGTCGCTGCAGTTTTGTTGGCAAGATTTTTCAGAAGTGGTTTGCCATTGCCTCCTTCCTAGGGCTGGGAAAGAGGGACTGGCTCCAGGTCACCCAGCTGGCTTTGTGCCTAAGGTGGGACTTGAACTCATAGCATCCCAGTTTCTAGCTTGGCACCTTAACCACTACACCATACTGGCTCTCTTCATTAGTATAGCTCTATACTAACAGATACTTTTTGTATTTCCCTTCAATAGCTGGGGAGACTTTTATTTTACAAAAGAAAAGGAATTGTAAATTATAAATGGCTCCAACTAGTTCAGAAATTAATATCTTACTTGTAAAAACTATAGTCTATTTTAATGTTCTATTTTCTATAGGCTTTATGTATACTAAAACCTTTAAAGTCTAATTTGACTGCATCTTTGTATCTTCCTATTTTATATCTCTAACATATTTGTTTATTGCTTCTCTATTTCTGTTGTCTTAAACTTTATATATCTCTAAGGTCACTCTCTACAGAGCTATACTCCTTTGTCTACAGTGTTCAATCTGTCTTGAATTTCTGTTTGTTTTGTCCAAGTCTTTTTTCTTCACCTGTTCTGCTTGTGTGTTCCTGACTGGGCTTCCTGACTCTTCTCCTCTTCCCTGTCTTGGTTCCAGCTGAGGGAAACAGGTGGAAGAATGTTTCCCTCATGCCAGGTCTGAGGAAAGAGGAAAAAGTGCCTCTCTCTCAGCTGCTGCCTCCTTTCCTGGTGCCTCTTTCTCAACAGGGCTGCCTATCCTTTAGTTTTACTTATTACTTTTACTCCTAGGCTTTGGCTCTGTCTATTCAGCCTCTTCTTCATGAGGCCTACACCTGCAGAGTTCCCAGGCAGCCATCTTGTCTCCCTCTTCCTCCTCCCCCCACACCTGCCCAGCACTGCTGTCTGATTGGCAGCTGGGTCAACTTATAATCTGCTCAGGCCATCTGTCCTTCCACAAGGAGGTACTGATGTACCCTGACTGCAGCACTCTGATCAATCAGAATGGTTTTTTTTAATGCTTAGAGATTATTTTGTGACATTTTATTATGCATATCATGGTTGGTGTCTATTGATATAAATAAATAATCAGTGTTATTTTTCTCAGCCCTTTGTTAATTTCCAAAAACAGTGTATCACACAATTAGTTGTAGTCCTTTTTGCGCTGCATTTGAAGTACATGTTACCCTTAGTTTAGTAAATTCTCTTTGCACTGCTGATTGGCAAATGTTAAAGCCTTTAAAAGCCAACCTGGGACATTCTTATGTATAAGTCTCCATGTGGGAAAGTGGTTCTTGCAGATATAATCCAACATTCCTGACCTTGACTTTTTTTTCTTTTTTTGGCCATTGCAAATGCTAACTTTATAAAAAATGGTCATATTTGCATTTTGAAAGGAAATTAAGTGTCTGAAGGAAATAAATCCATTCCTGAAAGTACTACTAGTCCCAGATGTAATTATCCCTGTAATGTCCCTGTAAGTATGTTCCTGTAAGTTTTATATTGTGCCTTTTGTGCCTTTTCAAGACTTAATGTTACATTCTATACATTAATTCACTGTTTGAATGTTTAGAAGAATAATCATTGCATCTTTTTTCATCTTGCCTGGTGACAGTAACTCATGCTCTAATCACCACTCTGCTGGACTGCTACTGCTGCCTTTGGATACAGATCAGAAGCTGCAGCTGATACAGAACACAGAAGCTAAATGCAGAATAATACCTGTTTTAAAGTCTCTGCATTGGTAACTAATATGCTTCTGGGCCAAATTCAAAACGCTAGTCATTACCTTTCATGTCCTACATGGTGCAATACAGGGTTACCTCAGGCAACACCTTGTCAGAATAGAGTCTGCCCAACTGGTTTGGTCCCTGTGAGAAGATTTGGTCCCTTTTAATGGGGGTGGTGGGCGGGGGCTGGCAATTATTTGATAAGCTTGTCCTACATTTTTTATGACATACTATGAGATCCTCCCAACACCTCCCAATCTCTGTGGCTACCCATATACTCCTTGGTGGTTTAGCAAGACAGAAAGATCAACCCTCTCATATATGGATGACTGACAAATATTTAGCAAGAACAGGGGCCATGAAGTTGTGCATCAACAGTTAGAACCATGGCAGCTGAATGAGCAGGCATAACCACCCCTGCTTTAATGATATGCAGATCAGTCTATATCCAACTATGTCAATGGCACAGACATTCAACTGTCCTATGTTTCTAGCA